>NW_026947489.1:99402740-100682860 GCF_034190915.1 Cavia porcellus
TGAATCTTGCTGGCACTATGACACTGTTTCTGTCCTCCCTCTTCCACTAGGGACTTGATCAGACTCTAAGCATGACTTAGGAAAAGCATTCAGAAGCAATCATTTTCTTTCTCATGCTCTTCAGTAAACTTAGTGCCTTGGTTTCTCCTCTTCTTTGAACCACACAATCAATTTGCAGGAGACATTCTCCAGTTAATTTGACAGCTCCAATTTTCTGCCAGGCTGAAGAGAATGGAGTTGGGCAGTTGACGTTGCTATTGCTGCTGCTACCCATTGTTGTGATATTTTGTAGTTGGCATTGTTGTGATTTTGTTGTTGCTGAGACTATATTATACATAAATTATTACCTAAGAAATAAAATTTGATTTGAGCTCTGAAATATGAGTGTGCTTTGTTCTTTCAGATGACCATTTGTTTATTTCACAACTGGCTTACTGAATTAATAACAGCTTTTAGGTATAAACTTTTAATCACCTTGAAATTCACATAAGGATTTTCAGGCAGATTTCATCTTTATTTTCATTAGAGTCTATCACTATGTTATAAATCAAAGAGCACAGGAATCTAACTTAAATAAATGGGTGTAAATATTACAATTGAAATCTATCAGAGTACTGTAAAAATGTTTCTTTCCAAATTAGATTATTTCAAAACAGATTCTGATCTCCAGATCTTAAAGTTATGAAATAAGAAAGTAAAACCAAGGGCTAAATAGTCAAAGGATTATCTTAAAATCAGCATTTGCCTTATTGACTCGCACAGATTTTGTTGTTGGCACCTAAAACAGAGAAGTTGCAGGGATTGGAGGACAAAGCTTAAGCAATCTAAGCCGGAAGTCCTCTAACGTAGGAAGATGGTCACTCTCTCTGATTCATTGGCTTGAAAGGGCTCCCAGGAGAACGGTTTTGTATTTCACACCAGAAGATGTTTACAACAAACCCCAGAGAAAACGACTCACCTCCCTGCCTCAGTTCTGTGTGCAAGTAAAATGGGAAAACCTGGCTGAACAGTCTGCGCAGAAAACTGCTTTAACTCAACTCATGTTTTCTGCAAGCTACCTTGAGAGACCGATGGGTGGAGCGCCTACTAACGTACCCAGCAAGCTACTGATTACCCAAGAAAATAACGTGGTTTGGTCTAGGCTGGTTTGGTTTACCTTTGGCCCCAGCACGGCTGCAGGGACTTCCTACTACCTCAGGCATAATCTGGCCTCTGCCTTTCTGGAGGGACTGATTTTTAAAGTTTGGAATTGCTGGGAGCTTCCTGCGCGCCCTCTGGGTGTGGACTCCCTAACAGCAGCAGCCTGTGGTTTGTAGTTGCCTGAAATCTCATAGGAAGAACTGGTGTCTGCTGTAAGGGCTGAAGACACACACTGCAGCCAGGAACAGAGATCCGAACCCGGAAAGTAACAGGGCCACGAAATCTGCCCTCAGAGTGGTCGTTTCCTAACCATTTTGCGGTCACCATTGCACGAGTGAAATCTGTGAGTTCTTAGGGAAATACACTGTTAGGATACGCATACTTACGAGCGCTTTCAGGAAATTATGTGAGAAATCTCCAGACAGAAAGAGGAAGTCATTTCTGTAGGATTTGGCACCTGAATGCAAAATATGTTTCCACATTGCCCAGCGCCTAGTGCTGTGCGCCCCGTAGTGGCGGCACCTCGGCCCTCGCCAACTTATTGAGAAGCTCAACCGGAAAATTCAGGCCAGAGTTCGGAAGTAACCGGCTGAAAGCCCAAAAGCCCGAGATTGGGCCCTGGAAATCCACCTTCCTGAACTCGCCTCAAGTATTTCTAAGGTCTGAGCCAGACGCACGCCGGCATCTTCCTGGCGAGCTCTTCCCGTCCGGGTCTAACCGCTTCCCGTGGGCGGGCTCTGCAGAAAGGGAATCTCAGATACCAGATGCACTCTTAAATTTTAATTCCCTCGTTGCAGTACTTCCCAGAAGTTAAAGAGGAAACTTATCCAATTGCATCTTAGAAGTTTAATGCAGCCTCCTTGAGCACGGAAGCCACCATCCCACCATGCCGACGCGAGGCAGGTGTGCCCTAAGAAATACCGAAGCTTCCTAGACACAGGGGACAGAGGTGCGCACCCAGGGGAAACCTCGAGTTCCATGGCTCTGGCCACTCAGGCACCGCTGGGTGATACTTTTTGCTTTGCCTTGGAGAAACACGAATTCCGAGTCCTCGCAAATCGTCCCTTGGTCCCCAGCTGCTGCTGCTGAGCTCCCACAGCGCTGGAGGCGCCTGTAGAGGCTGCTGCGGACCGCGCTGTGCACTCTCAACTAGGGATCCCGCGTGAGCAGAGAAGCTTCGCAGTCCCAGTCTTAGCTGCAGCAAACAGCAAGCAAATGCCGGATCCGGACCGCGATCCATCAGTGCCTGCCTGAATCTAAAAGCTCAGGCCAAGTGGTCTCCAAAGCTGTGGGCTGAAAGGGAACAAGAGGGAGATCGTAAATGGGCGCAATGCACGCGCCTAGTCTCGAAGGGTGTGATATACAAAGATCACCACCCTGGCGGAGTGTGGACGCGACTGCAGGGACTCGCAGGCAGGATGGGGACAGGTCTGCGAGTGCGCCTCTAAGGAAACCTCTCTCTGCGTGCCTGCGTCCGAGCGTCTGCGCTTCCAGGCAGGCGCAGGCTCCTGTTCCGAGACAGTAAGGAATCCGTTTGTGGACGAGGGTGAGGGTGACTAGTTCCAGCAGAGGCCCCAGGCACTGTCAAGGCTGCCTGCTTTTAGTTCAGGACCTAAGTGCAGGGGCGGAGTGCTGGCCAGAATCAAATGCCACTGGGACATCTGGGCAAACAGCAGCAGGAAGCAGAGAGACAGCTGTGCAAATGGCCCAGGCAGGCTAATTAATAAGAGGTGACTGATGGTGGAGAAAAGAGAACTAGAGGTCTAGATGGAGGCTGTGGAAACTTCTTTCCCTCACACCTCACGCCTCAGGCCCACCTGGTTATCAGAGCCCCCCCCCCCCCACACACACACACTAGATCAACAGCACCCTGGGACTCAGGGACTCGGTATCAACAGAGATCTTAGGGTGGCATAATCAAGCTCATCCCAGGAAACTTTTCTAGATCTCTGCCTAGCTGGCCCCTGGCACAAGGACACCTCTCGTGACATTCCTTGGAGAATCTGGCAGTTCTTTCATAAAGACACTGAGGACCCATGAAGTTGCTCGCCCTCCAGCACACACGAAAGGCTCAGCTGGAATTGAACTCACACCTAGGAATCTTCCTGTTTCCAGTAGCCTTTCCTGCTGGAGTTCAACACTTGTGTGGCCTGAGAATCCACACTGCTATCCTAACCCTCCAAGCCTCACTTGGGCAAGGGTCTGGGTCAGCCTCACGGGAGCCGGGAATCTGGACAGCCCTGGATCCGCCCCTTCAGAGCGCACAGCTGGCGTTGGCGTAGGCGAACGTTCAAAGCCCAACCGGAATGAAGAGGTGAAATCGACCGTGACACTAAACTGTTCTCAAATTCCGGCCTAATTTGAAGGCTTTTCTCGCTGATCGCCCCATCCTCCCCCTTTCCTCAGTGACCTCAGTGCAAACCTAAGTGGGGCCGTGGTGATGCACGCCACAGGTTCTGGAAGCTTGGGCGTGACGCAATGTGGCTGGGGTCCGGGCCCCCTCTGCCCATTGGCTGCCGGCGCTGGGGACCCCTCCCGGCCCATGGCGGTGGCTGGAATAAGAGCAGCTGCAGGCTCAGAGAGGCACCCAGAGGCTGCCCAGCTCAAGCGACGCTCCGAAGGACTCTAGCTCACCGCGCCTCTACTCCAAGACCTCGCCGGCCAGGTGAGCCCCGGTCTGCTCAGGTGTGTCCTCTTCTCTCCCTCCCCAGCCCTCCCTCGCGCGCCCTTAATCTATCTCAGTTCATTTCCTTCCTACTCTCGGTCACTCTGTCCACTTCGGTCTCCATCTCTTCGTCAGAGTCTCTGTTAGTCCTGGTCCATCCCAGGCTCCCCACACGGGTAGGATCGGGTATATCAGGCCGGGAACTCCTTGCTGTGCGCTCCCTGCTCCTCGGCTGCCGATCTCGGCATCCTGAGCCCCCAGCTCCGCGCTCGCAGGAGGACGCGAGAGCAGGTTTCTGCAGATCGTGCTTTCGGGAATCGCGTCCGATGCCTCTCGTTCTCACGCCTGTCTCAGAGCCTTGGCAGGCGCTAATACGGCTCAAGCGAGCGCAGCGACTGAACCGTTGGTTCCCTAATTTGCAAGCCCCACTTTGCACTCAGAGTAGAGAAATCTCCCAAGAACCCAACTTTAGCCAAAGCTTGGTTCTTGCAAGCAACGGAGTTGCCAGAAGGTGGAGCCGCTGAGCACAAAACATGGTCTTTCAGTTTCTCAGATTATAAATGCAGAAATTATCCGCGCTCTACCCGCCCTCTGCTTCCCCACCCCTGGGTGCATTCGAAAGCCCACATAAGAAGTTCTGGGTTGTCTTATGGAAGCAGTTATTGTGATAGGGACAATGTGAGTATCCTCCAGACTTGACCAACAGGTTTATGGAGCATTTGGTGGCCGGGGAAGATAGAATTCGATCTGTCTGTCCGTCTCATATAGCTCCTCTCTCTTGCAAACTGTGCATGCTGCATGCTTGCTGAGTCTAGCGATGGTCCGCTTTGCTGATGAGGAAAAGTAGATGAAGGGAAATATCGGAAGCCATGAAATCAAGAAGTTAGAGACAGGCAGAAGGAGACGGGAGGCCAACCCTGTGACCTCTTAGAATTTTGAGTGGGTGCCTGAGATGATGTCATTCTTCCCTTGCAGGGAGACGTCATGGGCTTCCGGAAGTTCTCCCCCTTCCTGGCTCTCAGCATCTTAGTTCTGTACCTCTCAGGCAGCCTGCATGCAGTGCCCTTCAGGTAACATAGTTTGAAACCAGGAGGGCCACTCCTTGCTCTGTGTGTGTGCGTGCACCCATATACGTTTATTGTAAACTTTTTCTGGCATTAAATATATAGTGCACACTTTTTAATATTCTGATATACAGTACTTTGTGTTATAAGTTCCCACAGACCCTACTGACTCTAGCAAAATGCTTCTGTTGCTTTTCATCCAACTTTTGTATAAACAACTTACCTAGCTGTCCAATCAGCTATGATTGAGAAATGGATTACATCCCAAAAATAACTAGTTTACCAAATCTTATATGTAATGTTAATTTTTCTCACTTACAAATTATATTTATTAAATTAAAACTTTATTTAGATTCAACTCATTGTAGGTTTTGTCATTTAATTTCTAACAGTGGTTACACCGAACACTTACATCACAAAAATTCCTGAAAATTTAACCAGTGGGTTTCATCAGCCTGTGTGCACTGACTTCAATCTAACACCTCTGCCGGGAGACCCACATCAGTGCCAGGCTTCCAACAAGAACACTGGGCACAAGCCTTGAACCTTGGGACTTCCCTCCGGGAAGAACCAAGGACCAAGATCCCTGACTGCTTATCCCGGGGAGGGAGCACCAAGGGCTTAGAGTCCATCCCAAGTTTGTTTTCCCTACCAGGCCGGATTTAGACAACAGCCTAGACCTGGCCACACTCAGTGAGGAGGAAGCGCGCCTCCTGCTGGCCGCACTGGTGCAGGACTACATGCAGATGAAGGCCAGTGAGCTGGAGCAGGAGCAGGAAACAGAAGCCTCCAGGTAAGGCTCCCACCTGGCCAGTCCAGGGCTTTCCTTCCTGTTGAGGCTCCAAAATCCACAGGAAGATGGATCCCAGAAGGTAGGCGAGAACTCACAGGCCAGGAGTCTGGCACGCTGTGCTGTACATCAAGACATGGGGCCCAGCTGTTCTCAGACTGTACTGAAGATGAGGGTCAGCTGGCGAGACTGGTTAGATCACATCTCCATTCTGAAAGTAGTTAGGGAAGGTGTGGAGTCGCTTACGGTGGGAATTGGCCCTGTGAGAGCAGGAAGACCTCCCCCCAGTGGATGAGTAAAGACCGGTAAGGATAATGTCTGAAGCCTGGGGATAGACCTTGTATATCTCAGGAGATTATAAAAATTTGGGTCCATCTACTTTGCCTGCATGTCACATTCTCTCATAAAGAGCCTTGAATTTTACATTTGTAAAGTGAAGTCGAAGGCTTGCAGGGGATGGGGACAGGTATAGCAGTGAGTAAGGTAGGTCTGGAGCATCGTGGAGATGTGCATGCTGTCACGAGGCCGGAAAGAGCACCTTGCCCTCCCAGGCTCCCTATGTACCCTGAGGCTGGGAAGGAGACCAGCTCCAGCTGGTCCTGCAGTAGCAGGTAGAGGCATGAGGCATCCTGTATCCACCCTGAGAATCCCCATTAAGCATGAAGAACCGAACCGCATGTGGGATGCCAGAGGTCACTCTTCCTACCACCACACTAGCCCACCCTACCTCTGAGCCCTCCTAATGGAGACTCTGTGAGCTGCCCTCTACTTGTGCCTCCTCCCCACCTAAAAGGCTTCCTGCCTTGTCTAACCTGCTGATTCCCCACAGGGGCAGACCCTGTGCATGGTATTATCTGGCATGTCTTCTCCCTGCAGCCTGGACAACCCCAGATCTAAGCGATGTGGTAATCTGAGTACCTGCATGCTGGGCACCTACACACAGGACCTCAACAAGTTTCACACATTCCCCCAAACTGCAATTGGGGTTGGAGCACCTGGAAAGAAAAGAGATATGACTAATGACTTGGAGACAAACCAGCGCCCTCTCATTGGCATGTCCCAGGCTGCCAACTAAACTGTTTCATTCTGATTTCTTTTTTTGCTTTCTTTCGATAACTGGATGCATGTGGTTCCTCTCTGGTTGCTCTTTGGGCTGTTGGTGGTGGTTTTCCTCTGGCAGAGTATCTGGAACCTCATATGGGCAGAGAGAAAGGAAGAATCAGAGGCTAGAAAAGAATAATCTGGGAGAATATGAGAGAGCCAGGGCAACCCTTCTGAGGTCCCTGAGGATTCCTTAGTAGAGTTTCTCAGTCCTGCTTCTGACTGTGCTGCTCATTTGCGGAATAAAATTATTTTTTCAACAAGACCTGAGCTGTGGTGGTTGTTGCTGTAGCCTACATCTCCGGCTTCCTGGTGTTTAGGACCTGTGCTTAGAAGTAGCCTTAGCCCTGTGGTAGCTGGACACAGGCCAGTGGTCCCTGTGATCCAGCCCAACCTGCAAGAAAAGGGCTGCCAAGGAGCAGGTAAGCACCTCTGGACCAGATGCTGCAAACTCTGCTCTTCTTCCAGGTAAGGTAAGGCCTTTCATTTTCTTGAGAAAGAGTATTTTATGCATATGACTGGGCAGTGGATTCCACAGTCCTTGTGAATGAGCCTAGGTATGCTGGCATTATTCACTCTGGTAACTCTTTGCTAATTTTTAGCCTATTTATTATGCAGGAAAGTTTGGCTACTGCAATCCTGTGTTCCATGGCCAGTCCTACCCAGAGTCATCTGAGGGTTTTCTGACCCCCTATATAAATGGGGATATCTATGGAGCATGATCATGGTATTTTCCTTAATGATCTTTTCATTTTTATGCTCTGATAAATATGTTTAGGAGACACTTAAGGTTAATTGGTATCTTTCAGAGCAGCAATTTTACCATGATGGTCCCACAGGGCAGGCTCCTCCCCCAACCTCTCACAGACAGGCTTTCTCTCTCTCTCTCTCTCTCTTCTCCTTTTTTTTTTTTTTAATTCTGCAAACCAGCATCACTGCCCAGAAGAGAGCCTGCAACACTGCCACCTGTGTGACCCAACGGCTGGCAGGCTTGCTGAGCAGGTCAGGGGGTGTAGCAAAGGACAACTTCATAGCCACTGATGTGGGTTCCAAAGCCTTTGGCCGGCGCCGGAGGGATCTTCAGGCCTGAATAGCTTAACTGGCCCCAGGAAGCAGGTGAGTACCTATGCTGTGATGCAAGAGGAGGGAGGACCACAGAGTGTGGGGTTGTAGTCTATGCTTTGAGCGTCTATGAGCTCATATGGTTGAAAAAGTCCACAGGGAACACTACCCACATCAGCGACTGAAGAAAAATTCTGAGACCCTGTCACTAAAACCCTAGAATTTGGGTTCATCTTCTCTGTTTTTGCATTCTTTTCTTTTGAATGCAAAGACATTCATCAGGACAGAAAATACAGATCCTTTGGGATTTGAAAGGGAAGGACATTATCCTTTTAGAGCAGATACTACAACGTCATGCACATCTGAATTAAGAGGAGGATCTTAGGTTTAAGAACTGTGTTTGACCTGCACTGTCTCTACAAACTGGACCAGTCACTTAACTCTCTCTGAACCTCAGCTTCTCCTTTTGTGCCAAAGGCTTTTATAGTACCTCCCTCCTAGTATTCATATAAAGGGTAACTGAAGCAATAGCTGTCAAGAGCTTGGCAATAACTAAACTCTAGCTGTTATTTTCTTTTTTCCTTTCCTAGGTCACATTGAAGCTAAACTCTACTTCTTTGAGTGTATAATGAAGACAATTTGTAAGACAGGCTCTGTGGAAGACATACATCTTTGCATATTTCTTGATATTGAAACTATCTTTTTCATTTGAAAAGAAAGCTAAGTGCAGAATAAGCTTGTCATGGTTACCTATTGTGCATCATTTTATATTTAATTCTGTCTCCAATAAACATGACAGCATGTCTCATAGGCCTATCTGGTAACAAATCTGGTCCCCCTCAGCTATTCTGTGATGTTGGCAACTCTGCCAAACCTCAGGGGGACATGAAATCACTTGAGTGTCTGGGGACACATGGTAATGCTACGGCTTGATGGAACAATCTATTTAAAGAAATGTCAATGTTGTCATTTGTGAACTTCATCAAAATTAAAAATGTATTTTCAATACCCTTAAATGCAATCTGTGCTACCATTTACGCCATTTTTCCTAGGAGTACTTTAGGGGACCGTGAGTACTTTGTTGACCAGGCTGATTTGCTTGAAGCAAAGGCAACATGCTTGGGATGAATTTTCATTATTTTGTACCCTCAGTTTCTAGTGAAACATCCCTCTTTGGTATTTGGTTCCCATGCTTGTGGGAAAAAAAATGCATTGATTTCAAGAAGGGGCCCTGGTCCCAGCCTCAGAGATTACCCACGTACTTCTCCGTGGCTCAGGTTTCCATTTATCCATCCCTTTCCTTCTCCCCATGAGCCTCCCTGTCCATGCACCTCTTGGCCTGAAAAGCTCTTTAGAAATGATGGCTCAGATTCTGAAACGGGATCACAGACTGGCCCACTTGGCAAGGTCATCTACACCATCCAATCCTACCTTGTATTCTATGAGATACAGAGAAATATTTTGATCAAGGTCCTGCAACAAGTTGAACAGAGGCATTTGGACATTTGACAAGTACTTACTGAGTGTCTGCTATATGTTAGCAGTATTCTAGGCACCGGCAATTGAGCAATGCACAGGCTAAACTCCCTGTCGTCAGGGGTTCACATTTCAGTTGAAAGAGTTTGAGGTGATTTTCGTTGTAGAATGATAAACTCTCCACATATGGGAATGAATCAGAGATGTCACAAGATCTGATGCATGAATTTCCCAGTGTCAATGTCCCTGGCATCTACTGGACCACCAGGGGCAAGTTACCGAGTGTACCTCTGATGTGACTTAACAGCCAGTTTCTCTGGTACCCAACCAACTAACTAGAGGGAGTTAGTTTGCTAATTTAAAAAGTCAGTCCCTTCTGTAACTGACTCTGCTATTTTCTCTGGATCACCTAGAATTATGTTCCTTTCCTTTCTCCTTTCTGTACTCAACACAGTAGTCCACTGGAAAGGTAGATCACACCACGTCTTTCTTATGTTCAAAACGCTCCAATGACTCCCCATATGACTGAGGCATCACAGTGGTTTCCATGGTCCGGTTAAGGTCACCTTTTCCTCCTATTACGTCCATCCTCTCTCTGCCTGTTCTCTTCTCCCACACTCCTATACTCTGACTTTCTTGCTATTCTTTAACCCTTCTCTTCTGACACTTGATCACTGCAAGTCTGCAAACTTGCTAGTGGCATCACTGGGCAGAATACTCTTACCTGATCTTTGCTCAGACATCACCTACCCTGGCCACCCTTTCTGAAATTTCCCCACACCTCCACCAACCAACACACCTTAACCCCCTTCTCTTCTTTCTTTCTTTTTTCTCCTTACTTCTTTCTATCATATCATAATTCTTGCTTATGTATTTTATTGTTCGTGCCCCAGCATAAATGTAGGGTTTACATGGGCAGGGATATGGCCATTTTGGTCACCATCGTATCCCCATCACAGAGGACAGTATGCATCTCACAGGTGGCATTTAATACAGAGCAAGTGAGTAAGTGAATAGAGATAGATCTTCTTTCCTTTTATGTTTGTGGTTGACTCTAAGGTTCCCTCAGGGCCTGATTTTCTGCAGTCTAAATTGACCAAAGCCCTTAGTATTCAGTAATCACCTGGATAGGGAATCCCTCAACTGGAGATCTGTTGCTATCTCCAGGCTTTCAAACCAACTATTCCTTCAGCTTGGACACACCTCTGACCCAAACTTACCAGCTTAAGTAATTCTGACTAGCTTTTCTTCTTCTTGAGCAGTAAACAAAGAATACAGGCAGGTGTAGGTGTCTAGGTGTGACATTGTTGATTAGGTAGGGAAATTCAAATAAAGAAGGAAAACAATGGGAAATCATTTTAGTCTTGGGCCCAGGGCAATTCACCAATAATAAAGCCAATGCTGTTTTTAATTCATATCAGGACCCCTGGGATATTTTTCAGTTGACTCAGAGCTCATAGAATGAAAGAGTATAATTAATTTGAGCACTGAAAAACATAGGATCAAAAACATTAGAAGAGGGGCTGGGGATTTAGCTCAGCGGCATAAGCTCCTGCCTTGCAAGCAGGCAGTCATGAGTTCGATCTCTGGTACCGATAAAAAATTAAAAAAAAAAAACATAAGAAGAGATTCAAGGGCACATAAGATGGCCAAATCACAACAATGGAGAAACAATGACTTTGGGTATGACCACTGCGTCAGTCTTGACTATTCACATCCCACCCAGGGCCATGGCAGAAAAGGAATACCCTTAATGCCAGTTAAAACTCATCCCAATCAGAGCTCCAGGGCACATATATGCTGTGACTGACTGAATTATTGCTTCCAGTTTTGCACTATACTATAGTACCATCCTTGCCATGGCTCCATGGATGGGTAGAGTTGATTTCTTTGCCCCTTGACTCTAGTCTTGACCTTGTGACTTGTCTTGGCTAATGGATATTAGTAACAAAATGCCAGCAAGCAGAGGCTTGAAATGTGTTTATGTGGTTGGATTTTGTGCCCTTGTGCTTCTACCATTGTGATAAAAAAAAAAAAAGTGTGCCCTCGGTATCCTTTGCCTTATTGGTCTGGGCTCCAAAATGAAATATATGGAGCTCAACCTGAACTACACCCTGGATCTATGCCCAGCCAGAAACAGCTGAGATCATCTTCACTGAAATACCCACAGTCCCATGGGAATGAAAAATAAATATTTGCTGTTGTAATCACTGACACTGAAGTTGCTTCTGTGTGATGTTGTATAGCAATAGGCATAGACAAGTAATCTATAAGAGTTGGGTGATTCTGTACTGAGCTGGGTCACACGCAGGCTCTTATGATGAAACCCAGCCTCCTATGTTACTATGTTTGGAGGCAGACCCTCTCAGGAGGTACTCAAGTTTAAATGAGGGTGATACAGTAGGGCCCTAATCTGAGACTAGTGTCTTTATCAGAAGGAAATGTTCTCTCTTACTCTCTATGCAAATATGGAAAAGAAGCCGGGCAAGGATTCAGTGAGACAGCTATAGTGTGTAAGCCAGGAAGAAAGACCTCACCAGGTGACAATCCAGAGGCACCTTTGTGTTAGACTCCCAGCCCCCAGCACCGAGGAGCCAGTGTCTGCTGTTTAAGGCACCTGCTCCATGCAGTCCTGTTTTGGCTGCCTGAGCAGATTGATATATTAGAGAGATGGAATTATTTCTGCTACCACAGCTTATTTTTCCTCTTACTGAGGTTCTGGACTATAGCTCACTTTGCTGAATAGATGCTTTTTCATCTTTACTTGTTTTTTTTTTATTAATTTACTTTGATAGTCTCTTTCATTTTGTTTTTTTAAATCATCTCACAGGGTTTCATTTGTCTCTATTCCAGCCTATTCCTGCTGCTTACACCAGATAATATTATCGTAGATAACTTAACTGTGGCTTATTCATACAGTAGATACATAAATATAAATATATAATACATTGCACAGCACAGAGTATAATTGTATGCACCTATTCTGGGTAAGTCTCACATATAACACATACAAAATAAAGCTAGCTTCAAAGGCTACATATCAAGTGATATCATTTGTTTTGATTTTAAAGTACGTATAACAATACTGTGTATAATTTATGGATGCATGCGTATGTAGTGAAATATTATGTCATAAATATATACACCACAAACATCAAAGTTAAATACAAACATTAAATTTTAAAATGTGACTGACTTTGACAGAAGAAAGTATCATGAAAAGAGCAATACAGATGATTGCTAACAAAGTTTCCAGCAAAAATTTGATTTTCTAAGCTAAGAGTTGATATATATGGATATTCATTATTATTAGAAATAAATAAGATAGATATTGATATCTTTAAATTTAATATATGCACAATAAAATGAATAATAATAAATAACTTTTGACCTAACCAGAGAAGCAGTTCATTTCAATACAATGTAGTAAAAAAGACAACAAAAATGTATAGTAAATACAAACAATACTCAGTCACCTGTCTTTGATAAAGGGGCCAAACATGTCCACTGGAAGAAAGATAGTCTTCAGTAAATGGTGCTGGAAAAACTGGCTCTCCATATGCCAAAAACTAAAACTAGATCCGTGCTTATTAACATGTACTAAACTAAAGTCTAAATGGATCAAAGATCTAAATATTAAAACATAAACACTAAATTTGTTGGAAGACAAAGTATGTAGAAATGTTGAAGACATGGGGTAGGTAGAGAATTCGTGAACAAGAATCAAACCACACGTGAAATACTTCACAGAATCAATAACTGGGATTGCATCCTAGTAAAGAGTTTTTGCATGTCGAAAGAAATCTCTAAGCATAATGAAAATAAAACCCACAAACTGGAAAAAAATCTTAGTAAACAGTCCCTCAGACAAAGGACTTCTGTCCAGAACATATAAAGAATTAAAAATATCAGATCCTCATAATTCAAAGACCCATTCCAAAAATGGGCCTCTGAGAAAAATACATAGTTCTCAGATGAAGAAATACAAATGGCAAATAAATATATAAAAAATGTTCAG
Source organism: Cavia porcellus (assembly GCF_034190915.1). NCBI lineage: Eukaryota > Metazoa > Chordata > Mammalia > Rodentia > Caviidae > Cavia > Cavia porcellus. Next base: position 99,416,057 of record NW_026947489.1, read on the forward strand.
CATCATTAGTCATTAGAGAAATGCAAATTAAAACAACACTGAGGTTCCATCTCATTCCGGAAAGAATGGCCAGGATAAAGAAAACTACCAACAGCAAATCCTGGAGAGGGTGTAGCAAAAAAGAAACTCTTCTGCATTGTTGGTGGGAGTGTAGACTAATGTAACCACTGTGGAGGCCAGTCTGGAGGTTCCTCAAAAACCTGGGATTTGAGATTCCATTTGACCCAGTTATTCAACTTCTAGGCATATTCCCAGAAGAACTGAAAACGTCATATCACAGTGATATATGTGCACCCATGTTTATAGCAGCACAATTTGTAATAGCCAGATCTTGAAAACAACCTAAATGCCCATCAACTGAGGAATGGATAAAAACTATGTACTATTTTTATACAATGGAGTACTAGTCAGCTATAAAGAATGATCACATAGAGATATTTATAAGTAAATTGATGCAACTGGAGACCATACTTACAAGTGAAAGAAATCAAACTCACATGTATAAATACCATATAGTCTCCCTAGTGTAAGAAATGATAACAGTACATAAGATACGAAAAAACCTCAATAATTACAGTGAAAGGATAAGAATCTGCTTAAAGGGGAAAAATAACATCTCAGGAAAAATGAGGAAAAAGAAAAATGAATGGAAAAGAAAAAATGTCTAAGATTATATAAACACTTAGGATAGCTAAGATGAATGCACTACAAACTCTGTAAGTTCTTAAACAAAATAGTTAGCATTCATAGGATTGGAACAATTGTGCGTATTATTGTATGGTGATCTGAGGAACTCTTGTAGATCATTATGTAAACTAACAACCCTAGTTATGCTCCTACCATGTTGTTTTGAAGGCCTATATTGTCAGTGTTCTGGGCTCTTGGCTATTGTTGTTTATATGTGTCTTTTTTGTTTTGTGTTTTTCTAAGAATTTGTTTTGTTTTGTCTTATTTTGTTTTGTTTTCCCTCTAATGCAGAAAGAATAGATATACATGTAGACACTCATGCATACGTAGAACTTCTAAACAGTTTATGAGAATTGATTATATAATGCACAATGAAATGAACAGCTACTTTGAAGAAAAACAGACACTAAGGTACCAAGTGCTGATTCTGTAGCATCATGATGTGAAATCCAGCTATGCTATTATTCTTTGTTCAGAGTAATTTTAGTCTGTTTTGTTTTGTTTAATTTCAACATACATGAAAGCATGTTCAACTATTTTGAAAAGAATGAGAGATCTTATGAGAGCCATTGTTGAATTCCCTATAATCTGGTCTTGAACACCTAAAATACTTTCATCATCCTGTTCTGATCATTTTTATGTTACTTTGTTCTATATGAATTCATTGTATCGGAAGATATGGACAATTATTTAGAAGAAAACAAGAGACAATATGATAGACAGTGAAAATCTCTGGTTGTCTTGCTTTGAAATCTATGCCTCTGACGTTGTTTTCTTATGATCTGTTTTGTTCTGTTTTGTTTTGCTTAATTTTACCCTGTTTAAAAATAAAATTTTAAAAATGTATAGTAAATACACCATGTAAATAATAATAATAATAATAAATGTCTATCTGGCTTTAAAATAATTGTAAATTAGTTAAAATCACCAATTAAAGATCAAGAGTGGATTTTAAAGAGTTTAGTAATTTTTTTTCTACAAAAGAAACTTTTAGAACACAAGGACCCAGAATAAAAGTTAAATACAAGGATAGCAAAAAACATACACCATCCTTATGAGCAAAAATAAGTTGGTCAATTTCTAAGCATAGGTTTAAAAAAAAAGGAACTGAAGACTCAATTCAAGCCTTATAGGAAAAGAAAAGTTATCACATACTATACTAGTTAGCTTTCCCATTGCTGGTTAGAGCACTGACATCCACAACTGAAATAAGGAGAGGTTAATTATGGCTTGTGCTTTACTCCACAGTCTGCTAGATGCAAGGCAGAAATGGCATGGTGGAAGGATATGACATAGGAAAGCTTCTTTCCCCAGGCAACCAAGAAGTAGAGAGAGAAGGGAGGAACTGGGAATAAAAAACATTTTTCAGGTCATGCTTCCAGTCATGCACCTCCAACAAGATCCCACCTCCTAATTGTACATCTAGCCACTGAACTCAGCTTCAGGTTAATGCACTGATTCAGTCATCTTCCAAACACATGAGACTTTGGGGGCACATTTTAGATCTAAACCACAACACAGACAAAAAGAACAATGGAGAAAAGATACGTATATTGTGAACACTTATGCACCCAACAATATAGCCCCAAATTACATAGAACACATAATGGAAAAAGTATGCAAAACTAATTTGCCCTTCTCAGTAAGTCATAGATTTTGAAATAAGCTATCATAGATTCTGATTCATGGTTCCAATTTAGGTCTACAAATACTCCTTGATAATTTGATAGATCTCAGAAACCACGTAGTGGTTATACCTACAACAAGGTGTTGGATTTTATTAATTATCAGATTATGTCTTCTTGTCCCAGTGCTCTTGATTTAAAAAATTCAACTTGTTTGTAATTTATTCAGGATTTTGTACTGCCTTTTGTTAGGTTTATAAATGGGGATATGGTAATATTATTGAATGGGTTGGGAAACTTGTGAAACATTTGTATTTTAGACCAATGTCATTAGAATAGAAACTATGCTTTAAAATTGAAATAATTCATCTGTGATGCTTTTGGGAGAATGCCTATTATAATAGTTCTTACAGTTTTAATTTCTGCTGTGATTAGTATTTACTAAAACTTGTTAATTTTTAAATATGTGTATATGCATTAGCATAATTAAACTTTCTATAGTATTAAATCTTCATATTTGAGATTATGTTCTCCTTTTTATATTGGGTGCTGTGTATCTGTGTTGTCCCTTTTGCACTCACTACTTATATAACCAACCGTTTCTACTTAATTACTAGCTTCAGTATTTATTTTTCAACTTACTGGTTGCTAATTCACTAATTTCTCCTGTACCTCCTAAATCTGGGAGAACCAGATTATTTTTGAAATGTTTGTTCATCTGGCTCCATCTGATAATTTTGAATTGAAACTATTAAATTGTTCATGTTGTCTTTTTCTTAATTTTGGTGCATGATCATTTCTTCCTAACTCTGCTGGTGTCATCATCCTGCTTCAGTCCATCTTGTTTCCACGCATTATTACCACAGCCTGCCAAATGAACTCCCTGCTTCTGCCCCATCATATATAGACTGCTCTAGAATGAAACTTTTCAAATACAAAGTATATCATATCTATCCCCTGCTCAAAACCTTCCAAACCTTTCTCATTTCATTCAGAGTAAAAGTCAGATTTAATGATAGCCTAGGAGGCACTATGTGCTCTGACCCCACACCGTTTCTCTGATCCCTCTTTCTGCCAAGTAACTCACGGCTTGTTGCATTTTGGCTTCCTTGGAGTCATTGTACTTAATATTTTCTCTGCTTCTGCTGACTGCAGCAGCTGACTCCGGTGTTGGATGACTGACTCTCTCACTTCCTTCAGAATTTTGCTGAAACATCACCCTCTCAGAGAAGGCTTCCCTAACCTCATATACAAAACACCACCCTATTTCTGTTTCCTCTCTCTCCAGTGGATCAATATTTATTTTACTCATAGACTTTATTATCCTCTGACATATTATTTTATAGTCCCTGAAGAAATGTATGCTCACTTAACTTCTTCTACATATCCTTGCAATGTTTTCTGTCAGGTTTTAAAATTTTTTTAGTCACTTTTATGATTCTGCAGTAACATCTCACTGTGAATTTTAATTTTTACTTCCTTAATGATAATTAACAATTGAGCATCTTCTTATGTGCTTATTGGTCATTTATTTCTCTTCTTTTGTGGTTTCTATTTAAATATTTTGTTTATTTATAATTGGGCAACTTGTCAGTGTCATTGAGTTAGATTTTTTTATATTCTCCCTTCCAGTCATCCTTCCTTTCTGAGCACTATTTCACTCACTTGTTCACAGTTCTCTCCCTGGGTCACTTCCTCTGTGGGAAGTCAGATGCTGTATCATGAGACTAGTTAATTAGGCCATGGAGCTGCCCATATGTCAAATAATGGTGGTCTCTATCCAACATCCAACAAGGAGTAAACATCTGTTAATAACTGTCTGTGAGTTCTGCTGCCCCCAGGTGAGCCTTGGGATAACAGCAACCATACCTGAGACTTTGACTGTCCCTTCATAAGAGACCCTGAGCCGGAAGCACCCTGCTGCACCTCTCCCAGATTACTAACCGTCAGAAATGGAATGAGGTTATAGGCATCTGTTGTATTGAACTAGCAAGTTTTGAGGTACTTTGCTACAAAACAGTAAGTAACTAATATCCATTCAAGCTATGATAACTCTTGTTCAATTCTCCCATCCTGAAAGGCACCTCCACAAGAGTCAGTTGGGGGTACAGATCTGAGTTTAAATTGAATGTCATTGTTCTGATGACTTGAGGATTGATCAAGTCTCTTTCTCTTGGTTCACAAGTCAGATAAGATATAAGTGTAACACCCATATTTATAAGCAGTGCAACTCACAATAGCTAAACTATGGAAAAAGCTCGATGCCCATCAACAGGTGAATAAAGAAAATGTGGTGATTACATACACAATGGAGTATTAGTCAGCCATAAGGAAGGATGAATTTTAGTCATGTGTAGGAAAAGGATGGATCTTGAGACCATGATGTTAACTGAAATAATGAGACATGGCTGGTTAAATATTACATGGTGTCATGGTTTATGTCAATGGTCCCTAGACCTCATGTGATTGCACTGTGCATTTGTGATTGGTTCATTGCCTAGCACTTGGATTGGGGGTGTACTGCCTAGGGGTGGAGCCAGTATACAATGTAATGGCAGGAAGAAGGTGTATCTCATGCTCTTTTGCCCGTTTCCTCCTTGCTGTTTGAAGCCACCATGAACTATGGCCCCGTCATGCCACCCTGCCTTGGAGCCAACTGAATATGGACTGAAACCTCCAAAAACTGTAAGAAATAAACCTTTCCTTTCCCAACTTTGGGCATCAGGTATTTGTCGCAGCCACAAGTAAAAAGTAACTAAGATACATGGTTTCTCTTATATGAGAAACTCCAAATGTAGATAAATTATAAAGTAAAATAAAGGAAAGATGTTCGAAGAAATAGGCAGAATTTGAAATGAAGGAGACCAGGGAAGTGGGAAGAGGGGAGAATAGGTAGCTGGGAGAGGGAACATGAAATTAGGAAATGATCAAGATACAAGGCTTGTATACCGATAACTGAAAATGAATTACATCTGTAATTATAAAAACATGTGATCGTGATGTACTGCAAAAACACAACAACAACAACAAAAAAGTGCAGTGGCTACTCCAAATGAATTAAATCATTCTCTTCCTTGTTATTATCGACTGCCTATACCAGAACCCTACTTCCCTTTCTGGTGTCCCACTTCTTTACTTTCTAAGGCTACTGTTTCACATCATTCTTTTTGCCTCTAAGACTCATGTTGGGAGGAAACTCTTCAGGCCATGCAGATCAGCCCATATGGTTGAAGCCTCCTCTATAATTATCCCTCTAGGTGGTCTCCTGGCTTATTTTTGAAAATCCAAGGTCCCTGTCTCCCAAGATAGATCATTCCATCCTTAAATCACTCTGATTCTTAAAAAGTAAGCACAAGTCACTTTCCCTGTTCTCCTGATTCTCAAGAGACTCACCTCTGGATAAACTTTTCCAAAGTGATTTGACCATGACTGGGAAGGAAGGATTAGGTATTAATTGTCAGGAATTTAAATCAAATTGCTTGTCATTAAACTATGAAATCCTAGCTGGACTTGATTTTCTGTCTTAAACTTTAATTTCTTCATTCTCAAAAGTGCTTCTACATCTGGGGTGAGGAATAAGCCTCTTGCATTATCTCAGTCCTCAGATATCTCTGGCCTTGGTGTACTTTTCTTACATTCTTGTAACTGCTGCCACTTTTAAATGCTGGGTAAAGCTAGCAAATGTCCTGCCCTTGTCTCTGGTAGGGCCCTAAGCCAAGCACTATAAATCTGGACCTCATCCTTCCTACTTACACTTAGCAGGGCAATGATAAGATTAATTGTTTCCATAAAGAAGGGTACTTTAGGGACTTCCTGGAGAGCTTGGCTCATCTGCAGATCAAAGAAGTTTGCAAGAATGGTTTTGTGTCTTCATAAATATAGTCAACAATGTGCTGGGTCCTGTACAAAACCTTCAGCGTGGTCCACCACTCTGTGTACTACATAGCACCTGATTATTGCTTCAGCTTCATCCTTGTCACTCTCTCCTTCCCCCTCTGAACTCCAGGTACACTGCTCTTCCTCTAGGATGGCACGTGCAGCTTGGTCATCTTGCCACAGGGCCTTTCCATGTCATGTTATCCTGGACCAGTGCTCTTTTATCTTTCTATTCTCAATTCATTGTCATTCCTCATGTCTCAGCTAAGCTTTGCTTCCTTAGGGTAGCTTTCATAGACTACTGCTTCTAGTTTATATTTGTTTCTTATTTGATTTCAAAGGGCGGACATATTTTCAGCTCATTAATTTAATTTTAATTTATATACTTATCAGTATGGTTATTTGATTAATGCCTTCTATCTCTTTGACTTCACACTGGAAATGCATCTATTTTGCTCTGTATTTTAACACTTAACATAGTGTAAAGAGTAGCTGGTGCTCAATAAATACTAGTGGCATGAAGGAAAAGGCAATTATAATCTTTTGGTTAATGCTATCCCCAGGAGGCTCGGGTCTAACCTATGTTGAATAAAAAAGATTTTCCAGAAAATATTGTCATATACTGTATCTAAAAGTGCATAGAATTCTGTCATGTTAACAAAGAAACTGGCGAAGTAAGAGAAAACAGGTGCCTGAGTGAGCTCCAGATCCAGGTGGATCCAGATCATGTCAATTTCTCCCCCTCTGCAAATGAGAAGTGTTGGTCTTTCTATCAAAAATAGTAAGTTACTGATAGCCCCGTGAGGGGTGACATGAGCTTTAAAACTGGATGAGAATGAGCTTCTGGGAGTTGATTGGATGCCACACAATTCCTGTGAGACCACCAGATATCCTCCATGAGCCTTGACGAGGAAGACCAGCTTAGTAATGATTGGACATGCCCAGTCCAGCGGAACTCTCTCCCTTGCTTGGGGGCCAGGCCAAGGCACACTGTCAGGACCAATAAGTCGAGCGGAGGCAAGGAACCCCGCCCCAGTATTGCAGAACTCTCTCCCTTGCCTGGGGTAAGCACAAGGCTTCCTGTTGGGACCAGTAAGTCCAGCAGAGGCAGGGAACCCCGTCCCAGCCCGGCAGAACTCTCTCCCTTGCCTGGGGGCCAGGCTGCAGCTTGCTGTAGGGATCCGTGAGTCAGGAGGGGGCAAGGAATCCCATCCCAGCCTGGGCAACTCTCTCCCTCGCCTAGGGGCCAGACCACAGCTTCCTGACAGGAACAGTGAGTCCTACCAAGCCACAGAACCCTTCCCAGCTTGGCAGACCTCTCTCCCTCACTTGGAACAACACTTGAAGCTCGAAAATATAGGAAAATGACAAGATGAAAGACCAAAATGCAATCTCAAACATCCAGTGCATCCCAAGAAAACCTAGGAGCCATGTGCATAGAAGAAAATGTATGCCTGAAACAACTGAAATAATAGTAATGGAAATAAAGAAGAAACTCTGGGAAACTTTAAAGGAATTCAAACTAGAAATAATCTCTCAGGTAAAAGAAGAAATGATAAAAGAAATGAAGGAGATGCTGAACATATCTAAAGAAGACACAGTTAAAAAAATAGGAAGAACTAAACAAAAAGATAGAATCCATGAATGAACAATATAAGAAACAAACAGAACATATAAAGCAGATGCAAAGAGATATACAGGAAATCAAAAACTCCATCAAAAGTTGTAAAAACAACCTCAATTAATGTGAAGATAGAATTTCAGACCTCGAAGACAAGATTGCAGCCAGTGAACAGGAAAGGAAAGATCTTTTAAAAATAACAAGAAATCAGGATATAACAATTCAACACCTGCAAGATGACGCAAAGAGGAACAACATAAGGTTGATAGGAATAAATGAAAAAGAAGGGAACAACATAAAGGATGTCAAGAAGATATTTAGAGAAGTAACAGCTGAAATTTTCCCAAACATGAGATTGGAAACTGATATCAAGATCAATGAAGCATATAGAACTCCAAATAGTCATAACCAAAATAAAACTACACCCAGACACCTAATAATGGCCATCCCAGAAATCAAACAAAAGAATAGAATATTAAAAGCTGTCAGAGAGAAAAGACAGATCACCCATAAAGGAAAAACCTATCAGAATCACAACAGAGTTCTCAGCACAAACAATAAAGTCAAGAGGAGCATGGAGTGAAGTATTTCAGATCCTAAAGCAAAATGATTTCTAACCTAGACTGATGTACCCTGCAAAACTGTCCTTCAAAATTGATGGAGAAATAAGATACTTCCATGACAAAGAACAGCTAAAAAACTACATGATCACCAAGCCAACCCTGCAAAGAATACTGAAAGACAGCCTATATACATTTAGGAAAAAACCACTAAACAAAGCAGACAATTAAACAGAACAGAAAGATAAAGATGAAACAGCAGAAAGATAACATGTCAACAATAAACCAATATATAACAGTTATAACCATTAATATAAATGGTCTCAATACACTAATTAAAAGAAACAGACTGGCAGAATGGATCAAGAACCAAAACCCAACCATATATTGTCTACAAGAAACCCATCTAACCCAAAAGGATACTCATAGACTGAAAGTCAAAGGATGGAAAACAATAATTCACCCACAGGAACCCCCCCAAAAAAGTGGGGGTGGCTATTCTGTTTGCAGACAATGTGAACTTCAAGCCAATAATGATCAGAAGGGATAAAGAAGATCACTACATACTGGTTAGGGGAAAACTCCAAGAGGAAGAGATAACTATCTTAAATATATATGCACCAAATAACAGAGCACCCAGTTATATAAAACAAGTAATAACAGAAATGAAAAACCAAATTAGCAGTAACACAATTCTAACAGGAGATCTTAAACACCATTGACACCATTGGACAGGTCAACCAGACAGAAAATCAGCAAAGAAATAAAAGAACTGAATCGCACTTGTGAAAAAATGGATTTAATAGACATATACAGAGTATTCCACCCAACAACAACACAATACACATTCCTCTCAGCAGTACATGGGTCATTCTCTAAAACAGACCACATATTAATTCACAAAACATATTTAAATAAATATGAAAGGGTTGAAATTACCCCTTGCATGCTATCAGACCATAGCACTATGAAATTAGAAATTAATGATAAAAGATACTGCAAAATTCCCACAAACACATGGAAACACATGGAACACAGAACAAGAATAACACACTCTTGAGTAATCAGTGGGTCACAGAGGAAATTAAAGAAGAAATTAAACAATACCTACAAACAAATGAAAACACAAATACAACTTACCAGAATATGTGGGATGCAATAAAAGCTGTCCTCAGAGGAAAATTTATTGCACTGAGTTCACACATCAGGAAAACAGAATGAGTACAAATAAATAACCTGATGCTACACCTCAAACATCTAGAAAAAGAAGATGAGGCCAAGCCCAAAGCCAAAAGAACGGAAGAAATTATAAAAATCAGAGCAGAAATCAACGCAATAGAGACTAAAAAAAAATCAATGAATCAAAGAGTTGGTTCTTTGAAAGAATAAATAAAATTGACAAGCCCCTAGCCAACCTTATTTTAAAAAGGGAAGAAAAAGCTCAAATCATGCAATAAGGAATGGAAGAGGAGAAATCACTACAGACCCTATAGAAATACAGATGATCATCAATACCTATTTAGAAAACCTCTATTCACAAAGGTTTGATAACACATAGGAAATAGACAGATTCCCAGAAGCATATGAAGTACCAAAGCTATATTATGAAGATGTAAAACTGCTGAATAACCCAATTTCTATTAATGAAATAGAAAACGTAATTAAATCTTTACCTAAAAGAAGAGCCCAGGTCCAGACGGATTCACTGCAGAATTCTACAAGAAATACAAAGAAGACCTAATGCCAACATGCTTCAAACTCTTCAATGAAATTGAAAGGGAAGCAGTCCTTCCTAAATCGTTCCTAGAAGCAAATATTACTCTAGTACCAAAACCAGAGAAGGACCCAACTAAAAAAGAGAACTATAGACCAATCTCCCTAATGAACACAGATGCAAAAATCCTCAGTAAAATATTGGCAAATAGGATGCATCAAATCATCAAGAAGATCATACACCATGACCAAGTGGGATTCATCCCAGGCATGCAGGGATGGTTCAACATATGTAAATCAATAAATGTAATATACCATATCAATAGAGCCAAAAGTAAGAATCACGTGATCATTTCTATAGATGCAGAAAAAGCTTTTGATATGGTCCAACATTCATTTATGATAAGAACCTTGCAGAAAATTAGAATAGATGGTCTTTACCTCAATATGATAAAGGCCGTCTATGACAAGCCAACAGCCAGCATCATACTAAATGGCCAAAAATTGAAGGTCTTTACATTAAAATCAGGCACAAGACAAGGATGTCCCTTATTACCGTTCCTATTTAATATTGTACTGGAAATACTAGCCAGAGCAATTAGACAAGAGAGAGAACTAAAAGGCGTAAAGATGGGAAAAGAAGAAGTTAAGCTATCATTATTTGCAGATGACATGATACTCTACATAGAAGACACCCTAAACTCCTTAGAAAGACTCCTAGATACAATAAATAAATTCAGTAATGTAGCTAGATACAAAATCAATACTCAGAAATCAATATCATTCTTATACACTAACAATAAAATCACAGAGAGAGAAATAAAAGAAGCCACATCCTTCACACTAGCAACCAAAAAAATGAAATATTTAAGAATTACTCTCACGAAAGAAGTGAAAGACCTATAGAGGGAAAATTATAATACACTGAAAAATGAAATTGAAGATGATCTCAAAAAATGGAAAGACATCCCTTGCTCATGGATAGGAAGAATAAATATTATGAAAATGGCCATTCTCCCAAAACTTTTATACAGATTCAATGTAATCCCGATAAAAATACCATCAACATATCTCATAGACCTTGAGAAATCACTCCTAAAATTCATCTGGAGCAAGAAGAGACCTAGAATAGCAAGGACAGTTCTAAGCAGCAAAGGCAAGGCAGGAGGCATCACAATCCCTGACTTGAAGTTATACTACAAAGCAACTGTAGTAAAATCAACATGGTACTGGAACCAAAACAGAGCTGAAGATCAATGGAATAGATTAGAAGATACAATCACAACTACAACCACACTCAACCACGTTATCTTCGATAAAGAGGCCAAACATGTTCACTGGAAGAACAACAGTCTCTTTAATTAATGGTGTTGGAAAAACTGGCTCTCCATATGCCGAAAACTAAAACTAGACCCATGCCCAACACCATGTACTAAAATAAAATCTAAATGGATCAAAGATCTAAATATTAAAACAGAAACACTAAATCTATTGGAAGACAAATTGGGTAGAAACCTTGAAGACATAGAAGTAGGTAGAAAATTCATGAATAGGACTCAAACCACATGGGAAATACTTCCTAGAGTCAATAATTGGGATCACCTCTTACTAAAAAGTTTCTGCACGTCAAAGGAAATCTCCAGCATAGTGAAAAGAAAACCCACAAACTGGGAAAAAATCTTAGTGAACTGCCCCTCAGACAAAGGACTTCTGTCTAAAACATACAAAGAATTAAAAAAAAATCAGACCCCCAAAATTCAAAGACCCAATCCAAAAGTGGGCATCTGAAATGAATAAACAATTTTCAGATGAAGAAATACAAACGGCAAATAAATACATGAAAAAATGTTCATCATCATTGGTCATTAGAGAAATGCAAATTAAAACCACACTGAGATTTCATCTCACTCCTGAAAGAATGGCCAGGATCAAGAAAACCACCAACAACAAATGCTGGAGAGGCTGTGGGGAAAAAGGTACTCTCCTGCACTGTTGGTGGGAGTGTGGACTAGTGCAACCATTGTGGAGGTCATTGTGGAGATTTCTCAGAAAGTTGGGACTGGAAGCCCCATTTGACCCAGCTATACCACTTCTAGGCATATTTCCAGAAGAACTGAAGGCATCATACCACAGTGATGTATGTGCACCCATGTTTATAGCAGCACAATTTATAATAGCCAGATCTTGGAAACAACCTGAGTGTCCATCAACTGAAGAATGGATTAAAAAGTTGTGGTATTTTTATACAATGGAGTACTACTCAGCTATGAAGAATGATTACATTGAGACATTTATAAATAAATGGATGCAGCTTGAGACCATACTCATAAGTGAAATAAATCAAACTCACATGTATAAATACCGAATAGTTTCCCTAGTGTAAGAAATGATAAGAATACATAAAAGTGTGTGGTAACCATGATTCCCAATCATATTGGTTTGAAGCCGTATGTTTTCACTCATTAGTTGCAATGGTTTTAACCTGGGTTGTTTGATTTTAGTATCTGTGATAGTATGAATAGCTATTTTGAAGAAAACAACACAACATAAAAGCTAGCGCTGATTTAATATCATCTTGTTTTGAAGTCCCATCAAGCTGTTGTACATCTGTTTCCACTGGTTTTAACATGTTGTATCTTAATATATTTTACTATATGCGATAGTATAAACAAATTTTTTATAGGCAAAGAGATAATATAGAAACCGTTGTTCATTTTCTATTAGCTGGTTCTAAATACCGTGTAATTCTTTCATTCTCTTGAATGGCTTCACACTGTCTTGATATGCTTGATGCTATAGCATACGAAGTTATACTCAAATAATTCAAGGAAAGAGGCACTATGGTGACTACTATTATGTTAGATTATCTGGTGGTGAAACACAATGATGCTTAAATTGTTCAGTTCTGACCTGTGTTGTTCTGTTACAATGTCTTCTTTCATCTCAATCGCCCCTCCTTTTTAAATTAATCTATTTTTTTCTCATTTTTTAATTAAGGGAAAACTAAATTTAAAAATAGCAGGATATATTATAGTAACTTTTTTGTTTTCCTATTAAACTTATTTGAACCCCAGTATTGCTCTCCCCATCTTGTTCTGTCTGATTATTCTATATTCTATTTTGTTTGATAGTATCAAGTTTAAGGGTGTAGGCAACTACTTTGAAGGCAATAAGATATACTATGATCCCCATTATGGTTTGACTATTATCCTGCAAGGTCTTCAGTGTAGGTTTTATTGGTCTTGTTCTGTACTGTTTTGATCAATTCTATTATACCTGATGATATAGGCAACTCAGTTTAAAAATAGCAAGAGGCAAAATGGTAACCACTTTTAATCACCTGGTATTCTATTTCTGCATCATGTACTATGCCCACCCTTCTGTTCTAACCGACTCTGTTTTGCTTAGTCACGTTTGGTGTTATTCTCTTCAAAAAAAAGTAGTAAGAACTGTGGGGGTAAAAAAAATCCAAAAAGTATAATTGTTATTGTAAAAAAGAGAGGAAAGGAAGGTGGACTAAGGGATATAACCTCAGGTATGTTTTAGTGTGTAGGATGGAAAACCATATAACTGAGCTTTTGTTGGATCATTGAACGGAACTGTCTCCAATATCACTGTGTGAATGTCCACTTTATATGCTTTAATTTTATAATTTGGACAACTCTTTCTAAGAAGACAATATGTAACCTATTAACTAGTGATTTCTTATTGTATTTTTTTTCTTGAACTCTGTATTACTTATACCCTTTTACTGTTTTGTTTTTTTATGCCCTTTCTTTTTTCCCTTTAAATAAAAAAAATAAAGATTGGACATGTAAAGATGGAGGAACACAGAGGAACCAGAGCTGAGGGTTCTGGAGAGAAGATGTGGTGTGAAGTGAATGCAGAATCACAGAGGTTGCTCATCTTCAGTCTCCTGAAGATTGGGCATAGGAAGGAAAGGGCAACGCGACAGAACCCTACAGGAATCAGAACACAAAGTCACAGACACACACCAGACATGGGAGCTGGCAAGAACTACTGGACCTATCTGTTGGGCAGGTTTACATTCAGCCCAGGTGGTACTGACGTCAGCTAATTCCCAAGAGTAGTCAAATAATTCAGCCCCATTTGTTGCGTCTCCCTGGCCTATTCACGCTAATCCTCAACCCATGGCGAAACCAACAGTTTGTGTTATCCATATGTTCACAATTCCCTGTCTTTGCGTCTATTTGTAACTTGTAGCTTTAACTGAGTGGAATCAGAAAAATCACCAAGTAGCCCTTTATTAATACTCTGACTTATTACCTCTTTCAAGTCCTCCACCTCACTATTACTCAGCAGAAAATCAGTCCTCTTATATCTGCAAAGGCATCTAAAAGGAAAAAAGAAACAAGATACTGTGAGTATCTACAATATACAGAACACTAGTAAGTGGGGAGCATAAATGGGGAGCAGGAACAGGAGAGACGCGGTTACACTTATAGGCAGACAGAGAAGACCGACATAAACACTAACATAAATACAGCTGTTACTCGCATGCTGGAGCCTGCTCACACCAGTGCTTGGATGCTAAGTGTTAGTATCTCTTCCCATCTCTGAATTCAGTGACATTTCATGGGCACCTTGAAATCAGTCTGATTAAAGTGGACCCACACATCCAGCATCAAACATGTCTAAGGAACAGAGAGTGTGATAAAGTTGGAACACAGGATAAAGGCTAAAGTAGAAAGAGATGAGACTACAATTACATGTTTAGGGGTGCTGCCTGAGCATGGCTACTTTTTTTCTTTTCTCCCAAATATCAATATCCCAATATCCCATGGCCTTCGGTGTGCTAGGCAAGCACCCTACCACACAGGATTTTTAATTCAGCTTAGCAGAGTCCACCTTCTGATCGCTGATGATTCACGTACTGCCCACAAACAAAACACATTCACTGCCTTCCAAAATTCCCAAGAGTCTCATTCTATTATAGCATCAGCTAAAAATCCAAAGATTCATCATCTAAATTAGTCCTAGGTAAAATAAGGCTCCTCAGTATAAATTCATTAAGCGCAATCCCTGAAGTACAATTTCTCTCCATTTCTGGGCTTGTGAAACTAAAGGAACAAATTATTTGCTCCCAAACACTCAGCATACAGTGGTGGAATGGGCACAGAATAATAGCTATACACATTCTATTTAAAATGAGACAGTGAATAGAAGCTTAAAAGGGGTCTGCATTTCAGCGAGGCCAGTATCTCTTAACTAGGTGTTAAGGCCTGAGAATACTCCTCCCTGATGCTGAGCTCCACCCTTTGAACTATCTTCCTTTTTCATGAAAGATAACATCTGTTTGCATCTGCACATTTTCATCAGCCTGATTCCAACCTGTAGAATTTTGGGCATCCAACAACATTATTTAATGTTATGCTTTCTCTGTGCCTTTTAGTCCAAGCTGCCAGTCTTTCTGCTGAAATAATTGTTTAAAGAAATTTGTGGATGTACAAGGACCTGCTCCATTAAACAAAAACCATATCCACAGATCTATTCAGGATAATTCATGCTCTGTCCTTGGCTCCTGCTTGAGTTACAATGCCCTTTATTCTCCTAGAGACACTGTGGTTTGACTGAAAGAAATTTAATGACTCCCCAAATCTCTGAAAGCAACTTAACACTCTGATCTATTTAATGTGTAATAAAACACTCTGATATTTATGTAATCAGTGTGACAAATACTCTGATCTCTTTGTCTTTGTGAGATTTTAGCAAATTCAACCTTCTCTCTAGAACATAGTTTCCTGATGGAGAATTTTTTTTATTTTAGTGTCTTTGGCCATCTGGAGAGGATGAGAATTTTCAAAGTCTTTAGGTCTTGATTCTTTTTCATTCAACTGGACTGTCTTCTTAATTTATCTTTCTCCTCTCACATTTTGCTGTAAACAACAGGAAGAAACCAAATGACACCTTCAACATTTTGCTTGTAAATCTCCTTAGCTGCATATCTCTAGTCATCATTTATAATTTCAGCCTTCACATAACTGGAGAAGACAATTTTGCTCAAGTTTTCATCAATACCTGCTGAGGGTTTCTCTTCTATTTTAGTTACTCTGCTGACCACAGAGGCAAAAGACCAACATCCACAAATTAAAAGAAAAGAGGTGTATTTTGGCTCACAGTTACAGAAGGCAGGAAGGATGTCATGGCAGAGAGGCATGGCAGAGAAGCTACTCAAGTCCAGGCAACCAAAAGGCAGAAAAAGTCAAGAGAGAAGAAGCCATCAAGGGAAATATAATTTTCAGAGCCTTCCCTACAGTGACACACTTCCTCCAACCAGGCTCCACCTCCCAAAAATCACTCTTAGCTATAAATTCATTACATGATCCAGTCACCTCCCCAGAATCCCACCTACGAGTGCATGAGGTTTTAAGGGTGATTTAAATATAAATTATAATACTTATCTACAGCTTCCAAAAGCATACTGTCACCACCAATGCTCTTAAATTTCTACTCAGAGTCTATTCAAGGCCATTTAAACTTTCTCATGCATGTTTTTGCAAAATTCTAACCACTGCCTCCTCTCTGGTTCCACAACTGCTACCATATTTTTAGGTTTTTATTACAGCATTAACCCATTTCCAGATACCAAGATCCATATTAGTAATCTATTGCTACCTAACAGATTACCACAAATTCAAATGCATATTATGCTTAAATTTAACAACCAAGTTCAGTAGTACAGCAGGATAAAGATTCAAAACAGAAAAATCAATAGCATTCCTAATAATGAACTCACTGAGAAAGATATTAGGAAAACAATACTACTCACAATAAAACCAAGGAAAGGTAAATACTTAAGATTTAACCTAACCACAGAAGTGAAAGAACTCAACACTGAAAATTACAGTCCTATGAAAAAGAAAATTGAAGAGGACATCAGAATATGGAAAGATATTCCCTACTCCTGGAGAGGTGGAACTAACATCAAATATAAAGATTTAATGCAATTCCAATAAAAATATCAATATTATTTATCACAGAACTAGAGAGGAAATCTAATGTCAATATGGAAAAAGAAGAGACTCAGAATAACATATGCAATCCTGGGCAACAAGAACAAAGCAAGAAGCAAAAAATCATGTGCATCAAGTTATATTACAAAACTAAATAATTTTTTAAAAGGTGTGGCAATGGCATAAAAAACAAACATGTGGATCAAAGGAAGCAAACAGAGGATGGGGAAACAATTCCAGACACACTGAGCTATCCGATCTTGACAAAAGAGCCAAAAACATACTTTCAGAAGAAAGATAGACTCTTTTACAAATGGTTCTGGGAAAATGACTGTCCAGGCAGAAGACTGACTCTAGACTCGTATTCACCAGCTATTAAACTAAAATCAAAATAGATCCAAGATCAAAATGTTAAAACAGAAACAATCTGCTAGAAGATAAAACATGTAAAACTCTTGAAGACATAGGTATAGAAAGGACTTTTTGAATAGAACCCAGTGGCACGAGAAACAGTTCTAAGAATGGGATCCTATCAAAGTAAAACAATTTCTGCACACCAAAAGAAACAAATAAAATGAAGGAGCGACCTCTGAATAGGGCAATTTTTCAGCTGTTCATGGCACAGAGGATCAGTATCTGACATTTAGTTGAAAAGTTAAAATATTAGATTCCTTAAAAGACTCAATAAAATGGGCAACTGAAATGAACAGACATTTCTCATAACCCTAAATGTCAACAAATACCCGAAAAACATTTCTGGCCATTTGAAAAATGCAAATTAAAACACCACGTAGATTCCACCTCACCCTAGAAAGAATAGCTCTCATCAAGAGGTTAAATAATAATGAATGCTGGTGAGGCTGTGGAGAAAAAATATGTCTACATTTTTTGTGGCAATGTAAGCTAATACAACCAGTACAGAAATCCCTATGTAGATTCCTTAAAAAGCTAAAATTATAAATTTCACTGGACCCACCCAGTCCTCTTCCAAATATCTTCCTGAAAGAGTTAAAGATATCATGTTACGTGACCCATGCATACCCATGTTTATACCAGCACAATACATAATAAGTAAATCTTTGAAGCATCCTACACACCCATCGACGGCAGGATAAAGAAAATGTGGAGTTTATACACAATGGAGTACTACTCTGCCATAAAAATATAAACTAGATCATTTGTAGGAAAATGGATGTATCTTGAGACCATGGTGTTAACTGAAGTAAATCAGACACATACATTTAAGTATCATACGGTTTCTCTTATATGGGAAATCCAAATTATTAGTAGAGATAGATAATAGGAAGAAAGGAAATAGATCTTTCTCAAATGGGAAGGGGATGAAGAGATAAGAGGGAAAGGAGATGTAGGGGAGGAAAAAAGGGGGAAATAAAGGGAGAAAAAATAAAGATGTGTTATGTACATGTACCAAATGCCCTCGGGGAATATAATATATACTGCAAACACATAGTAATAAATATTTTTAAAATAAGAAAAGTAAGTAAGTAGACAAAATTTCAAACTTCTGACTGAGGTCAGAGATTCAGCAGTTCTTATAAATTCCCCAGTGATTTCAGTGTTACCAGTAGAAAGATCACATACTTTGAGTACCAAGATTTAGAGTATTTTCATTACAGCTCTCTTTTATTGTATCACATTATAACTGGCTCTCGGCTAGGTCTCCTCTCATTTTCCTAAGTATCCTAAAAGCAGGAATCATCTATTTACTCTTTTCTTTATAGTTTACATTTCACATATCAGCCCTGGGTAGATACTAATTACTTAATGGTTAGATTTTGCATAAAACAATAATACACAGATCCCTGACGGAGCTTGCTGGGTTAAGTATGCTTGGTCGAGATGCCATATAGAAGAAAGGGAATTACACGCTAAACTTGGGGAAAGAGGATATCAGGGGTCGAAAGACAACAGGATAAGTAATCTTAAATCTAGATGCAGGGCTACAAAAGAGTCAAGACCAAGAAACACGTTAGAGGGTCAAGCCAGGAGGCAGAAGTATATCCCAAGGGAGGGAACAGATTTCAGAATCTCTAAGGTCACCTCTGGAACTACCATGAGAAGCTTCCTTTTAGGGATATACTGCTATGCTTGCCAGAACAAACACCTAAGAATCACTTTAGCTGAGATCTGGGCACCACCGTCTTCTCACCTCCTAACCAAGCAGACTGGCACCAGCTGCTGAGTCACTAACTCAGTAAGGCACGGAGAACAGAGTGCAACAATCTCTTGATGTGTCTCCTCTGTCTCGGTTCCTTTTCTCTCACTGCTGAGACGGAATATCCAACACCCACAATTACGAAAGGAAAGGTTTATTTAGCTGTTTGTGGAGGTTTCAGGCCATAATCAGCTGGCTCCAAGGCAGGGTGGCGTGATATCAGGGGAAAACTTTAAGTCAACATCCAGCAAAAGCAGCCAGAGCAAAAGAGGGCTGACAAGCCTCCTTTCCTCCCTTATGTTGTACACAGGCCACTCCTCTTGTGAATAAGAGTGTATCACTCACAAAATCTCTATGCCCTCCTCTTGCACAGGATGAGAGTTGTTACAAAGAACCCTGGCTCCTTGCTGAGTCTCTTAGTTAAACTTCTCAACTGCTCAAGTTGACACAATGTATCAACTATGACACTGTGTCTCTGCTTCTAGGAATAGACCCTGGTTATAAGTGGCTCCTTTTTACTCAAGACCTTCAATCTTTGCTCAGATTGCTGAGGTCCCCAGGACAATGAGCCTGAAGAACCACAGATAAGCAGATGTGACCAGACATAACCCTCTAAGATTGCCATCACATTCATGGCATTTCTTGCATGAGCTGAGAAGCCTTTGATTCTCAAGCAGATCCCTGTGGAAATCTGCATGGAGATTCCTCAAAAAGCTAAGATTAGCAGTCCTATTCCACCCAGCTATTCCCCTTCTGGGGATCTTCCCAGAAGAACTAAAAATATCACACCACAGCAATATATGTGCACCCATGTTTATAGCACCACATTTATAATAGCTAGATCTTGGAAACAACCTAAATGCCTGTCAACTGAGGAATGCATAAAAAAAAAAGATGTGGTATTTTTAGATAATGAAATACTACTCAGCCTGAAAGAAGGGTAAACTGGAGACATTTAAAGGCAAATGGATAAAACCTGAGATCATAACCGTAAGTGAAATAAATCAGACTCACATGTGTGAACATCGTATTGTCTCCCTCGTATGAGAAACTGAAAGAGTAAATAAGGTCTAGAATGTACAATAGATATTGTGAAATGAGCACTGACTGTTTAAAAGGAAAAAGGAACTAGGAGCAAGGAAAGGAAGGAAGAGAAAAGGGAAGAAAGACAAGGTAGCTATACTATTAATGTCTCATATTTTTTAAAAGGAAGGTTCATGCTAATATCAATTGTAGAATTTTTATGCCCATATCTTACACTTTATGCAACTACTTCGAAGATGACAATAAGAAATGTATTAATTATTGTTATTCTTCTGTTATTTTGTTATTAAATTCTGTTTTACCTTTTCCAATACAATAAAAAATTCAGGGCATTGACTCAGCAAAAGTCACATTATTAATGTGGGCCATCGGTGACCTTCAAGGGCCAGAAACAAGTTGGTATTTGTGAAGAATGAACATAGAAGGATGAATCAGAATTCTCCTGTTACAGTCAGTGATAATGCTGTTATGTTCTTCTTTTCCATCAAGAAAGACTGCACTTCCTCCCTGGAATTTGCAGAGATGCTGAAGGGTGGATAAGACAGAAGAAATCAAATATGTGACCTTTTGAGACAAGTGTCATCCCTCCAGATTCTGTTGCTAATAATGTTATTCCCTGGACAAAGATAGCCTAAAGAAGAATTTGTCTGTAGGCTGGCGTGCTGTTTATGTGATGGTCTTCCAAAAGCTTCTGGAGATTATTGGATTGTAGAAAATTATATTACAAGTAGTAGACAATGGTGTTCTGGCAGTCATTCATACTAGTTTTTGAGAACTGGTTATTAAATTTTCAGATATATTGAACCAGTTTATACACACCACTGAGCCATTAATAAAATTAAATTATATTAATTATGTGAAAGAATTGAATCATATTTCAAAAGGCAATAAACACTCAAAACACTTCATTTTCTATTTATTTTACTATTTGCTAGTATTATATATGCTCTTGGGGTTATTTATATCTATTATATCTGCATAGTGGAAATATCATAGAATACTGAACTATCAGCTGTCCTCAGACAAAGGACTTCTGTCTAGAATAAAGATTTTAAAAAATCAGACCCCTTAAATTCAAAGACCCAAAATCCAAAAATGGGCATCTGAGATAAATACACAGTTCTCAGATGAAGACATACAAAAGGCAAATAAATACATGAAAAAATATTCAGCATCATTGGTCATTACAGAAATGCAAATTAAAACCACACCGAGATTTCATCTCACTCTAGAATGAATGGCCAGGATAAAGAAAATCACCAACAACAAATGCTGGAGAGGCTGTGGGGAAAAAGGAACTCTCCTGCACTTTTGGTGGGAGTGTAGACTGGTACAACCATTGTGGAGGTCAGTCTGGAGATTTCTCAGAAAGCTGGCATTGGAAGTCCCATTTGTCCCAGCTATTCCACTTCTGGGCATATTCCCAAAAGAACTGAAAGCATCATACCACAGTGATATATGTGCACCTATGTTTATAGCAGCACAATTTGTAATAGCCAGATCTTGGAAACAACCTAAGTGTCCTTCAGCTGAAGAATGAATAAAAAAGTTGTGGTATTTTTATACAATGGAGTACTACTCTGCTATAAGGAATGATCACATTGAAATATTTATAATTAAATGGATGCAACTGGAGACCGTACTTACAAGTGAAATAAATTAAACTCACATATGTAAATACTGTATTGTTTCCCGAGTGTAAGAAATGGTAAGAGTACATAAGATATAAAATCCTCAATAAATACAGTGAAAGAATAAGAATATGCTCAAAAGGAAAAAATAATATCTCAGGGAAAAGGAGGAAGAAAAAGGAAGGGCAAAAAAAATAGGTAAAATTGTATAATCACACTTGGAGTAGCTAAGACGATCGTGCTACAAATTCCATAAGTTCTTGGAACAAAACAGCTAGCATTCATAGGATTGGAACAGTTTTGCATGTTAGTGTCTGGTGGACCTCTTGAAGAACATTATGTAAAATAACAACCCTAGTTATGTTCCTACCACCTTATTTTGAAGGCCTATATCGTCATTGTTTTGGGCTCTTTGCTATTGTTATCTATTTGTCTTTTTTGTTTGTGTTTTTCTAGTAACTTGTTTTGTTTTGGTTGGTTTTTCCCACTAATACAGAAAGGATAGATATACATTAGAGGATTATACATGCATAGAACTTCCCTTAAATAGTTTATGAGAATCGATTATATTATGCATGATGAAATGAACAGGAACTTTGAAGAAAAAGAGACATTGTGGTATCCATTGCTGATCATGGTCCATTGTATCATCATGCTGTGAAATCCAGTAATGCTATTATTCTTTGTTCAGAGTAGTTTTGGCCTGTTTTGTATTGTTTTGTTATTATTTGGTATATTTTGAATATTTTTTAATTTTTTCATATTTTGTTATTATTTGGTATAAATTGTATGCTATGTATATCCTTTAACTCAGTAAAATTTAAAATATACTTAGATACAATTTTTCTTTCAGAAACCCAGTAATTGAACATTTACCAGTATACTGCTAGAGTAGGACCCTTGAAGCTCTTAGAAAATTACTTTCTAAAGAAAGGTATGACTTGTCCAAGACCATACAGAGCTAGATGACATACTTTATTTAAATTCATGTTAGGCTACTCGTTCTTACCTTAGCTATAAGTTTATGTCCTTCTAGTCTGATACCTAGAAAAGGATCAAGATATAGTTGTTTACCTTCCTGACTCAGTCAAAAGTAAGATGTTCAATTGGTCTCAGAGTTGCTCAGAAATAACATCAGAAAGGGCTGCCTTTAGGGTAGAGAGCACCCAACTAGGGTCTGTCTCGTGACTAATCTCCACCTCAATTGTCATCACAATTTAAGGCCATGAACACGAATGGGTAAAAGTGTCATTAAGGGTCCCACTACAGGGCTGCTGTAGTCAGGGTTTACAGGGAAAAGATTTAATACAGGACACATAATTTATAGGATTATTCTATAATATTCACCCAAACAGTCAAATGCGAAACAGTGCAGGAGATCTATCCACATTTTAGAGACCCAAAGAATCCAGTTTGGGTCCTGGACTCCACAGCAATGTCCTGCATGAGTCCAGCTGGATACCTAGACCTTCCAGGCTTAGCTTGGTGCCTGCCCAACATGGCAATGGACCCTGACCGTGATAGTGTGTCCCTCCAATGTTAACTTTGGTGTTCTTCTTCCAAGCCAAAATTGAACTTCCCGCTTTCCATGCATGTGCCACATTTCCCCAATCAGCTGTCAGCACGTCATTCTGCCCGCCCCTTCAAACCCCACGTCAAACCAAATAGAAGTCCTCGGCTACTTTGTCTGCATCAGAAGTATTTGCGCTCCTCTGCAACTCTCCCGTCGTCCCTGTAAAGACCTGTTTTTCCCTTTTTTCCCTGTTTCTGCTCTTACTCCTCTCCTGAGCCAAGAGAAAACCTGTTTTATCTGAAATCACTGTAGAAGGCAAAAGCCCCATCCAGTTTTGGGTGGACATTGCTAAAACAGCTTCATCACATCAATGAACATGTAGCATACATGTACAAGCCTGAGTGAGCCTAAAACTTGTATAGTCTGAGTCTAACAAGAGTTTAAAATATCGATAACCTCTAATGGTGGTGTTTTCAAAAAACTTAGCAAAATCTGCCAAATTTTAAAATGCACGTATGTACCTACTTATCTAACAAATACACTTCCAGGATGGTGTCATATTGATATGAATAAGCACACAGGATGATTTCACTGTTGCAGTAATAATGAACAGATAGGAAAAAACCTCTAAGTGTCCATTGATGAGAATCGGTCATATAAATTACAACACATAAATATAATTGAGTATGACAGTGAAAAATGGTGAGAAACATGACACAAAAAATAAGCCAAAAGAATTCAGAGATAGGAAATTTTAAAGATAAAAGAAAGTAATTACCTGAAGAATTAACTATCCCTTAATAGATAACATTCTGTAATTTTTAAAACAGCTGTGATTTACAATATGAAAGGCTCATCTGTAGCAAACTCTTTCAGTTTCCTTTATATTCTGAAATCTTTTTATTTTGCCTTCTTTCTCTGAAGGAGTGTTTTGAGCAGGTTAACAGCAATATGTCTTCTGCTATAATAATTTTTTTAATTTAAGCATTCACTATATTTTTGTCACTCCTCATTGATCAAATGTTTATGATAATTTCTACCAAACAAAAATTCCATGTTGTCTGATCATGCATTTTATTCACTGGGTCAGGAACTGTGCAACTTCCTCCTCTTCCTCAAAGTCAAAACGATCGCGGAAGTTAAGCATTTTGAATTGATTCAGAACGTAAAGGCAGCCACGATTCCACAACTAAAGAGATTTGTGAAAGAGGACTTCCTGGACTGCTTTGGAAAGTAGCAAGGATGATGTCCAAGGTGTGTTCAAAGTGAGGGGGAGCATTTTTAGGAGGTTTAATGTCAATATGTCTTTTACTGTAATAAATTGTTGTAAATATCCATCATACTTTTCATACACAAGAATACATAAATAAATCTTTTTTTTCAACACTTTGAAGATACTATTTTACCATCTTGTGTCTTTCATCCATTTGAGAAATCAATTGTCAGTTTAATTGATATTTATCTGCAGGTTTTCTAAAGATACTAGATGTGAATTATACTTTATTAATTTTCTTTGGGATTTATAGGGATTCTTGAATTTAGAATGTCATGAACTTTCATTAGTTCTGAAAAATTCATAACCATTATCCTTCCAATATCCCCTTTTCTTCAGTCTATTATCTCCTTAATTAGTTGACATAAGATTTCACATCATCTAGTAAGCTTAACTTTTATATCATAATTGCTCTGTGTGTGTGTGTGTGTACATGTGACTCCCTTTCACTCTTTCATGAGAACATAGTAAGAAAGTGATCATTTGTAAACAAGAAAGAGAACCTTCATCAGATACCAAATCAGCACTTTAAGCTTAGACTTATCAGACTTCAGAATACTGAGAAAATAGATTTTCATCATTTAAGCCACTGTGTCTATGGTATTTTGTTACAGTAAGTCAAAATGACTAATGTAACATAATTTTTATTTAATTAAAAATATTACAAAGTTTATCTTGAAACCAGTAATTTCTATATCTGCATTCTATGTGGGTCTGAATTTTAAATACCTTATTCCTGATCACTCTTATTTATGACTTCTTCTATGTATAGTTTGTGATTTTTTAAATAAAAATAAAATTTTTATTTCATGCTCTTAATTCTTAATCACTGAGAATTTTTGTTAGCTCACATTTAAGTCTCCTCAAGTTAATTTATATTTGCTTCTATTTTTTGGCTGACATAACTTTAAACTGAATTCCGTATTTAAGGGAATTTATTTCTGCTTATTTATCTTAGCCTCTGTTACTGAATTCTCTCATGCTCTTTAAATACTGATTGATTAGAGGGAAAGAGAGAGACAGAGACAGAGAAATGATAGGCAAACAGATGCTGACTAATTTTAATCTATTTTGGAAACTAGTGTTTTATTCCGTGGTGACAGGTAAAGGAATTTCCTTAAATATAAAGACAACTATACTTCAGAGTGTGATGAGCAGGCAGGCACACACCCACAGGTAGATTTTCAAACAATCGCTCCAAGGTAACTCATGAAATTTAAAAAGTTAAAATAAAGCATTGTCTTTGAAAATTTGAAGTTTCATATCACACATCTTTAATCTTTTTCATGGGGGCACAGAAACCTTTCCAGCTTATGTCCTTATCATAAGTCACAAAGGAGGAAAGCTTGCTAAGGATAACCTCACCATGTGACTTACAAAACAAGACATATGTCCAAATTCGTTCTATATAAAACTCATCCAATTTAGTCTATTCATTCTTTGGAGTGCTGTCTATTCATAGCAGACAATATCTGTGAGTCCTTTGCTTAAAGTTTAGTGCTTAATAATTTCTAACACTAATGTCTTAGACTTAGGAAAAAAGATTTCTGAACTTTACGAGTCCTAAAATAACTGTTTTTCAAAGTTATAAAGTTATAAAATTATAAAGATGAGGAAAGTGATTCTCACAAAAGGAGGAAGGGCAAGAGGGTCATACAAGGGTTCACATCGGTCAAGCTCTGCCCTCTGATTTCTCCTCCTCTGCTCACTGGTGTCAATGAGTGTGGACGATCTCTTGCTTCATCTTATCCATAACCCTGTCACTGGTGGTTTCCAAGCTATTGTCACTTTAGAACACCAGTTTAGGAGAAGGTGGATTTATGGTTTAGATCTAGAATGTTCCCCTCAAAGGCCCATGTGTTGGGCCAATATTTTTGTAATATTTCCCTTGTAGTCTAGGTTTTGTTCATGAATCTCTGCCTACACCTATGACTTTGTGATTTCTACCTATGTTCTCTTCCGGTAAATTTAGTGTTTCTGTTTTAATATTTAGATCTTTGGCCCATTTTTACTTTAGTTTAGTGCATAGTGGTAGACCCGGGTCTTTGGCATGTGGAAAGCCAGTTTTCCCAGCACCATTTACTAGAGTCTTATCCTTCTTTCAATGAACATGTTTGACTACTTTGTCAAGAATAAGGTGGCTGAGTGTGTTTGGGGTTGGTCTGCATCTTCTATTCTGTTCCACTGATCCTCAGGCCTGTTTTTTGTTTGTTTGATTGGTTTTTGGTTTTTTGTTTGTTTTTGCCAATATATGCTAATTTTATCACAATAACTTTGTAGTATAATTTCAGGTCTGGGATTGTGATGCCTGTTGACTTGTCTTTGTTGCCCAGAACTGCTTTTGTTATTCTAAGTCTTTTCTGGAACCAGAATTCTTCAGTTAAATTTTTATGTCTTTAAAGTGATCCACCTCCCATCCTAACTCTAATGCTGGCCATCAAACCCTTGGTCTCACATGTGCTAGGTAAGTGCTTTGCGACTGAGCTTTACCTTTGTCCCTCTTCAAAGAAATTTGCATTTCAAAGGTTCTGGAGACATTTATCTCCATACCACTTACCTCTCTCTTTTGGGCTGCTCTCCAAGAGACATCAGAATGCTCACATTTCCCTTACAAGTCAAAACTCAAAAATTTAAAACTACACTCCCCTTTTGTCTTCTTCCATAGATCCCCTTTTTTCCTTCCCATTCCATAGTCACTGTTTCTAATTCCATGTTTATCCGTTACTGTGTCATCTACTGTTATGTTTCACCACTGTTACTCAACTTACTATGATCATTTATGAAAGAAAATCTATGACTGCACAGGAAAAAGTATGGCTCATGCAATCTCAGCAGAAGAGGGAGTAATTATGAAGAGAAGGGTGAATTCCATGTGTTCAGATCAGAGAGCAGGCCAGTGGTGAGTTTGATGGAGAACAACAGGAACTGGACCTGAGGAGGTAGTCAGGAATCCCACTAAGTGATCCTGAAGGATACAGCTGAATTTCTAGTTTTTCCTAAAAGGAATGGAAAGACATGGGATGGAGGCAGAAGGTACAGGGTCTTCAGCTTGGAAGTCACATAATCTCACTGATGTTTCTAAAAGATCACTCTGGTTGCAGTATGGATACTGGGTTGATGAGTCAAAAGATGAAAACAGACCATAACTATAACCCACATGAGAGATTTTGATGGTTTTGGTTGCAGTAACAGCAGTAGATATGGAGAAAAATGAACAGATATCAGTTATATTTTGGAAATAGAACCAAAAACTTCAGGTAAATTGCATGGATTAACACTAAGGGAGAAAAGGACCAAAGAAGGATCCTCTATGTTTGACCTGATAATCTATGTGACCGGTTGAGCAGTTTACTGAAATGGGAAATCCTGGGTGAGACATAAGTTTGGAGATGAGTTCATCAAAGGGTGCACAAAGCATTAACATTCACAAGATTGCCAAAACCACACTCTGCACAGATCTCACCAGTCCTTGAAGGATAGAGGAGAGAAATCATAGTATTTTGGTAGGACACATCATGGGTTCCTCTTCAGTTAGGATCCTTGAAAAACCAGTTCATTTAATTAGCCAAAAGACATCTTGTCGTCAAGTTACAGCTCACAAGAAGAATTCTAGATCTGCATCAGTTAAACGTAGGGGTTTCCCTAGGTTCGTAAAACTGTTGCCCAAATGAGTCAGTATCTCTGCAACAACTCCAGGAACATAACTTCATTTCCCAGAAAGGTCCACAGCAATTACAAGAATGATCACACTGAGGGAAACTCCGAAGCATATTCTCCTACCAGATATTTATGGTTTATTTATATTTCCCCCCACTCTAGCCTTAGATTCCAATCAGGAATGATTTTTGCTGTAGGCGAAGTTGCCAAGTGACCTCTCTGACATTCTTGCCCTCTTTACATTA
The DNA here is from genome assembly GCF_034190915.1 of Cavia porcellus. Lineage (NCBI taxonomy): Eukaryota > Metazoa > Chordata > Mammalia > Rodentia > Caviidae > Cavia > Cavia porcellus. The sequence goes on from NW_026947489.1 coordinate 99,444,652, forward strand.
TTAGCAGAACAAGGGCTGCTGTGTACCAGAATCTGTACTATAGCTGTGTGCAGTAGATATAATTTGAGCACCCGTGAGCACTCATATCTGACTCTAATAGCTGGAGTCACTAAGTTGCTATCCAGGATCACCCTCATGGATGCCTTGGATACCAGTCTCAGAGTAATTGCTGCCTCGTATTTAGAAGCAGCTCACTGGAACAAAAAAAGGTCTTTTCCTTTCCTTCCTTTTCTTTGCTTTCTCTTTCCTCCCTTTCCTTTTATTATATCTCGGCTGCAGGAAGTTCATGTCTATGGATGCACCCTGCTGTGGTTTGAATGGCCCCTCTAAAACTCATGCTGTAACCTAATTGCCACTCTGAGTAATGGAAAGTAGGAGCTTTGGGAGGTGATTAGATCATGACAGGACTGGGTTAGTTATCCTGGGGGTGGCTTTGCTATAAGAAAGACATCAATTTCCATCCCCCAGTTACCTCCTCCCTGTAGTAGAGCTGCATTTGGGCCACATTTCTTAACTGTTTTCCAAAGCTTTGCTTTCTGGGCCCTTATTGACAGCCCTATTGGACTCTGCAAAGTAAACAGTCACAGTGATCTACGGAGATTTTAAGCTGTCCTAGGATTGTCTTGTCAGACAATATCACAAGCTTCCCTGCCCTTGGTTTTAATTAAATAATTCACTGCAAATAGCCTCCATTTTTTCCAGCACCCATTTTGGCTTATTAGCCAAATAGAGGAGAGTGGCGGCTGCCACTAATGGGATGTGGGAGCAGAAATGAGCTGTCCGAATAGAATGGTCATTCCAATAACTGCTGAATTAAATCAGACATACTTAAGGCTTCAAACCCTTCCTGAAAACTAGCTCTTTTCATGGGGACACAGCCAGGAGTTCTTCAGAAACAGGCCTGCAAGCTCCATGTGAGATTTTTCAATTAGGAAGAGCCTCGAGGCAGGCAATGTGGAGGCTGCCTCGGCCCTGCTCACTCCTACAGCCCTCTTCCTACTACCAACTTGCACTGCGCTCCCTCCGCTGCACCCCTGTTCTGTGCCTATTTGCCACTAAATTTCTCAGAGGATTATTCCTACTCAGTTTGAAAGAGAAACTTTTACTGTTTTAAATCCTTTCTCTTGGAACTGCTTCCAAGAGGCTCAGGTTTCTTCCACCAGCATAGACAGACTCTAACAGTAAGAGGTCTATAATCTTCTTTGCTTTGCCAGAATCCAGGACTCTGAGTGAAGAAGAAAACAATTTCCATGTCAACCACACTTTTCCACTTAGACAAATGCTGCAAGTCGTTTATGCGTTGTTAATGTGATTTACCTAATAAAATTATTTATTTTAACCATAAAAAGGTTAATACTATGTTCTTTCTACAAGCTATGTATAGCCCTGAAGCAGAGGTGAATATGTATGCAAGACAGGATACTACGACTGCAGCTCAGAAGCCACAGAGTTATCACCCTTCCTTTATCTGATATGTTCATAACCATCGGAGACCTTATCATTGGAGTATATGTGGAGGACACTTGGGGGGAAAGACAATTGGATCACACCCATGACTCTACTGAGGCCAAAAAATACATTGGGTGAACTGGGTCTGTCCCTGTCAAGGATAGAAAGCAGACTAAAGCCAGAATAAATGAGAAAGGCATGTGAAAACCAAAAAGCATACTGGGTTCAAGGAGTTGGAAATCAAGAAGAAATACTGATTATAAAGATAGTGTGCTTCTGGAAATAGGGAATTAATAATTTAGCAACATATATGCACACAGGTGAACTCAAGGAGGGCACGTGTGAGTTACAACTCAGAGCAGTTATATGAGCACATTAAGACTTGAATCTCAGAGCAGAAAGTCTCTTTCTTGTACTTGAGAACAAAATATTGGTTCCCTATTGCCCAGAACAGTGAGTTATAAACAAACAGGCCCACCTAATACTCATCCCACAATGTGGAAGGCAAATCTGATGAAGCCCACATAAGAAACATTCATTTCCAATCTAAAGGTGAGAATCACAACCATGGTAAATCAATTTTAAATCATGTTTGGGGAATGCGTCATATTCATATTTATAACAACATACTCCATGTTGTTATAGAAAGAAAAAAAGGGTAAGAATTCTGGGCCTAGAAGATCAAGTTTACTTAGTATGGTGTAGAAAATCCCCACAACCTAATTTTTTTTTCATTTCCCCCACCACAGGTTTTCTGAGGCATAGTGGGCACAACCAAATTGTAAGTTACCTTTTACCTTCTACCCCAGCGTCTAGCCAACATTTTCCACAACATGCATTTTGTTCCATTTTCCACAACATGCATTTTGTTCGAGTTATATAGTTTGGGTGAAATTGACACCTCAGTTACTTTTCTTTCATTGCTGGGACAAAATAACCAACACCCCAAATGAAGGAAAGAAAGATTTATTTAGCTTACTGTCTGTGGAAGTTCCGTCCTTATCAGTTGGCTCCAAGGCAGGGTGGCACGGCATAGAGGCAACACTTCAAGGCAACAACCAGGAAAAGCAGCAAGGGCAAAAGGAACAGAGCAAGCCTCTTTTTCTCCTTTATATTGTATACAGGCCACCCCCACCACTTCAGGGTGGGTGTATCACTCATAAAATCACTCTGCCCTCCTCTTGCACAGGATGAGAGTATTTACAAAGTAAGGATCCTGGCTCCCTGGTGAGTCTCTAAGTTAAACTTCTAAGTTTCTCAAATTGACACAATGTATCAACCATAAAAATTCATTCTTTGTCAGCTTGGCAACTAGACACATTTTGTCCTAGGTCTCCTAAAGACTCATGCACATACCTTTATGCAAAAGGCATTTAGTCCATCTGCAATAGTTGCCAAAGTCTTAACACTTTCAGCATTGCTGAAAAGTCCAAGTCCCAGTCTCCTCTGAGATGTAAAACAAACTGAGCTGTAAGCCCTTGTACAAGTGAAAATAAAGATAGACACTTCCAACATGCAATGGAACAAGATAAACATTCCTATTCCAGAAGATACAAACAGGGGGATACAAAGCATTGATATCAAAGCAAAGCCAAAATCCAGAGGGTAAATGTTAAGTCTGTAATTGAGTGTCCAGCATCTGAAATAATCTGTAGCAAGTTGTGTGCTCCAAAGGGCTTGTGTGATTCACCCCTATAATATTTCTGGTGGTTGTAGATCCCATAGCTTCTTTCTTAGGCTGGCTTTGCTCCCAACCTGCAGCTTTCCTTAGGTGATCCACATTTCTGGATTTTCTGAACTTCTGGGGTTTCCACAGTACCTTTGACTTCACATTTACAGCTTTATGTATTGCTCTTGCAGGGACACATTGCCTGGACTCTCAGGCCTTTGAAATCAGGGTGGAAGCCTTTTTAACCTCAGAACTCTTGCATTCTGTATGTACCTAAAACTATCACCCTGCAGACGATACTGAGGTCTGCTGCCTGCTAGACCTCTCTTTTGGCTGTAGGGGTCAGTGCCTGGGTCACTAGCATTCTAAATTCAATGCTGAGGAACAAATTTCTTATGCTCTGCAGCTTTTACCTCAAAGCAGTCTTCCATTTTTGCAGTTTTGAGGCTTCAAAGTTTTCAGACTGCTTGCTTTTTGTGATGCCTTCAGGTCATCTTTTCTATTCTGTTCCTTCCCAGCAACGGAGATATGAGCTCTATCATTAAAGTCCACAGCTTTATTGGAGCCTTCTTTTTGCTCGGACTCACAATGTTTTAAATGATCCTGCTAGTCAACCTAAAATCAGGAACAAGACAAGGATGTCCATTGTCACCACTCCTACTCAATATAGTTCTGGAAACATTAGCCAGAGCAATCAGACAAGAGAGAGAAATAAAAGGCATAAAGATAGGAAAGAAAGAAGTTAAATTATCATTATCTGCAGATGACATGATACTCTACATAGAAAGCCCCTCAAACTCCATTGAAAGACTTGTAATTGTAATAACTAAATTTATTTAGCTGGATACAAGGTTAACATTAACACAAATCAATAGCATTCTTGTACACAAACAACAAACTCACTGAGAGAAATAAAGGAAACCATACCCTTCCCTATAGCACTAAACAAAACAAATGAAATACTTAGGAATCGATCTAACAAAGGACATAAAGATTTATACAGTGAAAATTGCATTCATCTGAAAAAGGAAATTGAAGAAGATGTCAGAAAATGGAAAACCACTCCCTATTTATGGATAAGAAGATGAGACATTGTGAAAATGGCCATTCTCCCAAAATTGTCATACAGATTTAATGCAATTCCAATCAAAATAACATTTTCATACTTCACAGATTTAGAGAAATTGTCCCTAAAATTCATCTGGAACCAGAAGAGATCAAAATAGCAAAGGCAATTCTGAACAACAAAAGCAAGGCAGGAAGCATCACAATTCTCAACTTGAAATTATATTACAAAGCTGCTGTGATAAAATCAGCAGGGTACTGGAATAAAAACAGACCTGAAGATCAATGGAATAAGTTAGATGAAACAGCCACAAATACAAACACACTCAGCCACCTCACCTTTGACAATGTGGCCAACATTTACATTGGAAGAAAGATAGCTTCTTCAATAAGTGATGCTGGAAAAACTGGCTCTCCATAAGTCAAAGACTAAAACTAGGTCTGTGTCTATCACTGAGTGCTAAACTAAAGTAAAAATGGATCAAAGATCTAAATATTAAAACAGAAACACTAAATCTGCTGGAAGACAAAGTAGGTAGAAATGTTGATAACATAGGACTAGGCAGAGAGTTCAGGAACAAACATCAAACTGCACAGGAAATGCTTCCCAGAATCAACAAATGGGATCTCATCTTATGAAAGTTTTTGCATGTCAAAATAAATCTCCAACAGAGTGAAAAGAAAACCAAAAATTGGGAAAACATCTTAGCCAACTGTCTCTCAGACAAAGAACTTCTATCAAGAACATATAAAGAATTTTTAAAAATTAGACCCCAAAAATTCAAGGACCCAATCCAAAAATGGGCATCTGAGAATAATACACACTTCTAAGATGAAGAAATACAAATGAAAAATAAATATATGAAAAAATATTCAACATCAATGTTCATTCAAGAAATGCAAATTAAAACAATACTGAGATTCCATCTCACCCCAGAAAAAATGGCCAAGATCAAGCAATCAACTAATAACAAATGCTGGAGGGGCTGTGGGGAAAAATAACCCGTCTGCACTGTTGGTGGGAGTGTAGACTGGTGCAAACACGGTGGAAATTAGTGTGGAGACTCCTCAAAAAGCTAGAGTTAGAGATTCCATTGGACCTAGCTATCCCCACTTCTGGGCAATTTCTCAGAAGAATTGAAAACATAACATAATGATATATGTGCAACCATGTTTATAGCAGCACAATTTGTAATAGCCAAATCATGGGAACAACCCAAGTGCCCATTAATCAGGGAATGGATAAAAAAAGATGTGGTACTTTTATACAGTGAAGTACTACTCAGCTATAAAGAAAAATTATGGCGAGAGTTTTATAAGCAAATAGATGTGATTTGAGACCATACTCAAAAGTGAAATAAATCAAACTCACATGTGTAAATACCATATTGTCTCCCTAGTGTAAGAAACTGAAAAAGTATATACAATTCAAAATCTATGATGAATATTGAGGAAGGGTAAGAAACTGCTCAAAAAGAAAAAGTAATTGGGATAGGGGAAAAGAAGAAAGAAGGAAAGGAAAAGGAAAGACATAAATGTGTATGTGAGTATATATATAATAAATATATATATATATATATATGTGGTAGCTAAAATGACTATACTACTAATTGTATTAGCTATTGAAAAGGAATAGTTAATATTCATACGATTAGATCATTTTACACGTCTTTGCTATTCTAAGCAACCTTTTTGAAGGTAACACTATGCAACATTACAATCATTGTCAAATTCCTATTATCTTGTTTTGTAAACCTATACTGTTATTGTATTGGGTTTGTTGTTATTTGTCTCTTTTGCTTTTTGTTTTTCTTTTCTGTCTTTTTTCTCTTAAATAAATAACAAATAAAAATAAATAAGTAAATCATCCTGCTGGGCTCTTTGCTCTTGATTCACAATATAAATCTGGCTAAAAGACTTTAGCAATAACCATGCCACCAACTCAACATTTGACTGCCTTGAAATTTCTTCTGCCAGATTAATTCATTTGCCCCTTTAATCTTGGTCTTGGACAAAGTCTCTGGACCCAAGCAAAAGGCAGACAAACTTTTTGCCAAGCCATATGTCTTAGTTACTTTTTACTCATTGCTGAGACAAAATACCTGATGCTCAAAGTTGGGAAAGGAAAGGTTTATTTCTTACAGTTTTTGGAGGTCTCCATACTCAGTTGGCTGCAAGGCAGGGTGGCATGGCGGGGCCACATTTCACAGCAACTGCAAACAGCGAGGCTGAAATGGCAAGAGAGCAAGACACAACTTCTTCCCGCCATTACATTGTATGCTGGCTCCATCCCTAGACCAGTGTAGCATTCACACCCTCAATCCAAGTGCCAGACAAAGAACCAATCACAAATGCATAATGCAAGTGCATGAGACCTTGGGCCACCGACATAAACCATGACACTATAACATACATTGAGTCCAGCACCCAATGCTGTCCTTTCCAGTAGAAACCTCCCAAGCCTGGTCCTTACCAGCAGGATTCCTCCTATTGGCTTCTGGTCTTCTGAGCTCTGACATACACAGATCAGCCTACGACGTTCAGAATCTCAGAATGTGACATCTCAGAATCTCCCCAAACTCTTCCCACAAGCCATCCCAAAGGCTCTTGAAGCACATGGTCAGGTATAGTCACGGCAATGACTCCATTCCTATTACCAAATTATGTCTTGGTTGCTTTTCTCTCATTGCTGGGACAAAATACCTGACACCCAAAATGAAGGAAGAAAAAGTTTATTTAACTCGCTGTTTGTTGAGATCTCCGTCCATAATCACTGTTGACTTCAATACAGGGTGGCACGGCACAGGAGCAACACTTCAAGACAGCAACCAGCAAAAGCAACAGGGGCAAAAGGAGCAGAGCAAAGCTCTTGTCTTCTTTCATATTGTGCACAGGCCACCCCCTCTCCAGGGAGAGTGTAGCCCTCATAAAATCTCTCTGCCCTCCTCTTGCACAGGATGAGGATATTTACAAAGTAAGGATCTTGGCTTCCTGGTGATCCTCTTAGTTAACTTTCTAACCTTCTCAAATTCACACAGTAAATCAACCATAACTCCCCTTCTCCCCATGTGGTAAGGACAGATAGGATAAATGTCAAATATCTTACAGACTTTCCCAACAAGATGTGCCAATACATAATATGACAGAAACTGTATCGACATCAGGGCCTTGTAACAGGCCTTACAGGGTCTGCTCTCACTCTGACAGAACATTATGTTCATGTGAGCAAGCCCAAGCCATCTTGTTGGAGAGAACATAGGGAAGATAATGAAGCATATCAGTCAGTCATCAAATAAGTGATGGACAACATCCAGGCACTGCCAGTCTAACAGACTTACCAAGGGACCCTACGTGTCTGAGTGCATCCAGCCAACACTACATAGTAGAGACTGAGCCTTTCTAGCTGAGCTCTGCTCAGATTCCTGAACCAGAGAATCATGTGCAAATCAATGGCTGTGGTTTCTGAGCCACTAAATTTTGGGATATTTTGTTCATAGCTAATATTAATGGAAACAATGGGATAAGACACAGGGTGAATCCTTCTTTTCTGCCATATTTGGTCAATAATACAGGGCTGAGCTAATCAGTGCATGCATAGATTGGTTCAAGAAAGGCCCAGACAATGAGAGCCTCAAGAACTGGGCTGGGAATTCCAAGTTAAAGCTATTCTTTCCTATCCCAGATGGCACATTAGGAAATGAAGTGGGGAACTTTGACAGCCACTTTGCCCCTGTAACAACAGCCAGTCTGACGAGGAAACCAATTCATGAGGGTACTGCCGCATATTGAAGAGAAATTAAGTCAGAGGCTTCTGTCACATCTCACAGAAACTCACATCACCTAGACTTTTGTAACCATTAATCTTCTAGGTTATTTTAGTCATTTGATCTAGGCTTTGGGTCACTTGCAACAGACAACGAACAACTGACAGACTCTAAAGCAAATCCGTTGTCTTCATGTTCTCTTTACCAACAAAACCTGGCTTTTCAAACAAAACCCTTAACTAAAATACAAAATGAAGGGTCCTATGAATGAAGTAGGAATGTACAGCACCCGAATCCTAACAGCCCCTTCTTATTTTCCTATATTAGTTTTCTAAGTTATGCATTTATTCCTCTGCCATTATACAGTACTTTATTAAGGGATCCTGATGGGAAGGTTGTGATTTGCACCTATTTTATTGTTTGGTATATGGTAAATATTCAGTTAATGTTGGATGAAGTAAAGTTACGTGCCCCATATTAATTGTTGGAGGTCATTATTTATTAAATAAAAATAAGTTTTCTCATCCATCCCTTCAAAGAATAATGACTTGGCAAAAGGCTCGAGATGTAAGGTTTCAAGTTTATGTCATCAAAATGGTCTTGGGAATAGGTAGGAAGAGGAGCAATATGAACACTGACTGGAAGTCACCCTTGTCTCAGTTTCCCCCCATTAGTCTTTTCTTTTATGCTAAGAATCCCATTATAAGAATGCCTAGTCACCCAGTGCACCATCCTCTAATTGTTTATTGCAGTCTTTTGTGGTTTGTAATTATCATTCATTTGAGTCTCTCTAAGATTGGTGTAACTTGGAAGGAGCGCAGAATCCAAACTAATAAATATTCAATTGACATCTGTGCAGCTGCTTGTGCGTGTGTTTGGAGAAGGGAAGGGACAGTATTCAGTAGCATCATATTGCTGTGTATGGTGGTCCCCAGCTGCAGTCCTAGTTGCTCAGGGGTGGGGTGAGACAGGACCATCACTGAGCTCAAGAGTCATGGGCAACAAGGGAGTGGGTGAAATCAGTTATTGACAAGACCCGACTTTTTAAAAATAAGTGTCATATATGAAGGAATTCTGAAGAGTAAGGCCAACAGGTGATAAGGGGTTGGGAAGGCAGAGATGGTGTACCTCGCAAAATCCTCTCTCTAATTAAGTCAGGCTCTCTGATTTATTGGCTTTTCTGGGTTCATTTGTGCATCATTGCTGACTTGAGTTTAAAAAATTATTTCAACTCTTGCAATACCTACCAGACTTCCAGCTAGCTCGCTATTTTCCAGCCAGCTGAATATCAGGACTATTTAACACAGTAGTAACAATAAGAGTCCAGTGGGGACCCAATAGGCAAACACTTACTTACACACCAGATGTGAATATCTGTTCCATATAATTGTGAGGGTTAAATGATACATTTTAAATGACTGGCACCTTGCTGGTACTCAGTGGATGGTGAGTGTTACATCAGTTTACTGTCATCAGTTCTTCACTTCCACCCTCTAATATTTTCATATATCTAAGCTTTTTGCCATGTGACTTTTGAGCACCTCCTTTTTGGGGGGAGTATATAATCCTGCTCTGCCTAACAACGAGTATAGCCACATGCCTTACTTTGGTCAGTGGACTGTGAATGGGTGTTAACTATGTCAGTCAAACCAAAGTCTATAAATATGCTTGGCCTTGTGCAGCTTCTGCCCTGTTCTACAAGAACAGCCCACCCCACTGCTCCTTCAATCTGAGTATAGACTTGGAGGCATTTGGAGCATTCTGAACCCTAGCCAAAGTTTGAGGTCCACTCAGGCACCAAAAGTACAGATGAGATCAACCACGCCTCACCTTATCTGCAGACTCATCTGAAAGAAAATTAAGTGCTGTTGCAAGCCACTGAGACTGTTATGATCACTTTTTGTACAGATCTATTGACGAATAAAGAAGCTATTATTGTTGATGTTTCTGCCACAGTGAATGTTTCAGCCTTCAGACTTCAGAACTTGCTGACCCCAAAGACTGACTCCAGTGTAGCAAAGTGAAGTTAGCTGCAACCTCCCTCTTTATCCATAACCCTGGGATACGTTTCCTGGTTCTTATTCCAACAGAGGATGAAGATGTCTCTGAACGCCCACTTAGAGAAGCAAAGAGGTATCTCCCAGGGGCTCTCAACAAATGAATCCTCATGTTCCTTGATCCAATTTAGCATGTTTCTTGATCCAATTTAGCATGTTACTTGATCCAATTTAGCTTGCATGTTCATCCTTTAACCAAAATCTGGGGCCAGAGATAGAGTCATAGATAGTCTGAATTACATGTCCTTTAAGTGCCAGGGAGTCAGCCTCAACCAAAGTACTTAGACTAAGCAGGCTTGGCATTAATATTCAATCAAAAACCAGGGTTAACTACCAAGAAAAAGAAGAAATGGATGTTGGGAATCCATGTTCTTGTGCATTTACTCTGAAGTTTATTGTCTTCAAAAAAATGTCTGATTTTCTGTTTTTGAATAATGTTCTATGATACAGTTCAGGAGATCAGTTTCTTTCTGGACTCTCAGTTAGGGTGATTAACCAGAAAAAGGGCCCTTATTCTTTGGGTCTACAGTTTGGGTCTAGAAAGATCATGGGTCATGACACCACATCCACCTATATTTGAATCTCCGGCTCCACCACTTACTGAATAACTAAGCATGTTGCTTAACCTCTCTGTGGATCTCTAATTCACACAAGTAAATTACAGAGCAATAAAGTCTACTTAATAGTATCTTGAAATAATTAAAAATAATACTAAAGCATTTAAGTTACCTAGCAAAGTGCTGGTAATATTAACTGACCTACAGCATTCATTCAGATTTTAGCAGTGTTTTCACTAATATCCTTTTTGTTTTCAGGACATCATGTGACATTTTGTTATCTTAAGTCTCCTTTGATACTTTCACAACTTCTCAGTCTTTCCTTGTTTTCATGACCTTGGCATTTATAAATACATGGGCCACCTATTTTTTAATGTTCCCCAATTTGAGTAATCAGATGTCTCCTCATGCCTAGGTTGAGGTTATGGTCTTGGAGAAGAACATCCCAGAAGTAAGGTGTCTTTCTCACTGCATCACGTGAATGAGTCTGTGATGTCAATATCTGTCATTAGTGATATTAATGATGATCATTCGGTTCAACAGTGTTTGCCAGGCTTACCTGTTAACAAGTTCCTGTCTTCCCTTTCCTTAGATCTGATTGTTTAAATGAGAGTCATCACATCCATCATAGTCAGGGCATTTGAATACTTCCTTTCTTACACCACAAGATGTTCCAGATTCATCTTGCATTTTCCATGCCCTCATCCTAGAATCAAACATTTTCTTAAGGTTTCATGCCTTGTTTTATTTGAGGATGGTATTTGGAAACTGAGATCTGAGTAGAAGGTATACATCATCTTTTTTTTTTCTTTTTCCTTTTGATCAGCTTAAATGTCCAGGAATGTAGTTGGTATGGCTTTGTGATCAATTTCCCGATCTTTTTACTCCTGATCTCTCCTCTGAAAATACCCAACCTTGAATCCTTCCCCCAACATCCCTTAATTCTTACTCATTCACTCACTGACTCAACATCACTTATGGAGCAATTACTATGTGTCGGGCACCACTGTCTTGACACTGCGGACGTGCTATCTAAATGTACAATAAAGTGATGCCTCTGCTGAGACTTCATCTTCCTGGAACAAAGGAAAAAGTAGTGGTTCAGAAAAAATAATGGAAAACAAGCAAGTGCCCAGCGGGACAATTAGAGGATTCAGAATCAGTGTTGCCTTTTAAATCTATTATTTATTTAGATAGCATCATTTTATATTTCAGAGTAGTCCTGTGCCCCCAAAAGTTGCACTGACTCTTCAAAAGAAGGTAAAGGATTTCTAAAATCGCCAAGACAGAAACTAATGGGCTAAAAATAAATAAACACCCAAACCAGAAAGGAATTCCTACTATGTGTTCTTGATCGTTGTAATCCAAAACAATAAATAAACAGAACAGTCAGTATAAGCCATATCCAGTGTTACGTGCTGGTGATAGAACCTAACAAGAAAGATATGGCACTGCCCTGTGGTAGCTTCAGTCTGGAACAATGATCATAACAGGAGGAAGGCACCTGTAGCAAGCGCATTTAATCATCTAGGGAGCCAGAAAAGCCTCCTCCAGGAAGTGGCATCAACCTGAGCCTTGACGGAGGAGAAGAAACCAGTATTTGGATGCTATCCCTACTGGATGTTTTGATCAGTGCAAACCTCAGAGAACTCACCTATTATCACAGTTTGGTGATGCACTCCCTAACCCTTTCATCCCTTCTTTATCTTTCCCCTGAAGAGGACCCTACCCCAGCTCTCCGTAGTATCTGTTCCTTCATTCACTCATTCATTTGATAACTTTTTTGAGAAGAGGAAGAAAAGCCAAGAGAAGGCCAGAATGTGAAAAAGGCATGAAGTGTTTAAAAATGTAAGGCAAGGTATTGTGCCTAGAGAAAAGAGAGCAGGAGGAAGACTGGCAAGTGCCTACACGCCTTAAAATGTAGGAGAAAGTACTGGATATTATCGTAAAGGTAACAAGGAGACATGGAGAGCTTAAAATCAGTGATGGTTTAGACCAGATAACCTGGCTGCAGCAGAGAAAATGGATTGGTGGGCGGTAAGCCAGCAGACCTCCATAAGGTTTAAGAAGGCTTTAGTTCCTCTTGCCTCACAGTATTAACATAAGGGATGTATACAAAGCTCCTATCATCGTGTTTGGCATACGACAAGTAATCATGATATATTAGTGTGTTCTTGCTTCAATAATTGACTCATTTTTATTTATTTCCATTTTTCTCTTGTTCTCCTTATCATATTTTAGAAAGAAAAATTGACACTTATACCTTGGCAGCAACTAGAATTGGTAACTGTGCTAGGCACAGTGAACAAATGTGAACAGGATCCAAGTCTTTGCTTTCCTTCGATGCCTTTATAACAAGACACATCATGGTGTGATATGAGCCGTGGTAATGACAGGAGCCAGATCTCTCAGGGATCAGAATGGCAGCCTTTGGCTCTGTGCTGTAAAGTTAGGTGAACCCTGTAGTACAGAGAAGTTCACTACAGATGAGGCATATTCTGTTAATTGAAAGAAGGGGACAGGAAGTTTGGATGCACTGAAAATTTACTATCTTAGCATTTTACTCAGGGTCACCAAAAAATGTAATGTTCTTTTTTTGTATGTCATTGGTCATCATTTGGAGATTATTATTAGTGTGTTTCCTGTTCCATAATCATTTTTTTTATCATGACACTTTCTTTAGAGTGATTTCACAATCATATTTTTCAATCAAAATTTTCTATCATAAAACACAATATATTAACATGAAAACATCAAATCTGCATGGAGCTTTTTATTTGATAATATGATATTCCTAATTATCAGTGGTATTTCCTTCCCAGTTACAGATTATACAAGGTGAATTTCATTCTCAATTACTGCTTTTCTCTACCACCTGCCTGCACTCTGGTCACCTGTCCTAATCCCTGCCTAACATGTGTATAGAAAACCAGACTAAATTTACCCTTAGCCTGAGTAATACACCAGTGAAGGAGTAGGGGAATCCTGTAATGTTCGGTAAGTAAATGACTGTGGGGTCATGTGTACCACTGTCTCTCTCTATTAACATGTGCAGTTGTCCCAGTTGCTGTGCTAATGCATCTTGCTTCTTAGGTTAGTTGAAAAATGAGGTAAGTAATCATGTCCATGGGAACACTGAACACTGCTGTGGGAAAGTTAAAGACCAAAGTTATATTCTTTAATTCATGGCTCTTCAGATCCTCATGGTGGAGACTGAGCTTGATCAGATCACACATTTTTTAAAAAATCATTATACTATTTGCATATGAAATTCATGGGTGCCTGTCCCCAAATGTGTTGGAGTTGTGGCTTTATGTGTGAGAGTTGTCATGAAAAAGCACATCCAAGAAGGACAAATGTACTTCTAATGGCTACATAAGAAATACCTTTTGTTGTAGTCTGGGGCTGTGCAGAGAACAATTAGAATCAGGACATGGAGTTTATAATGTTATTTTTATAATGGTCACCCAGAATTAATACAAGAAACTGCAGGAAATCTATCTGCAACACCAAAGACATAGAATATTTAGTCAAGGGTCTGAATCCCACAGCAATGTCCCACATGAGTCCAGATGAAAACCTAGAGATCATGACAATGCCTCCCACGAGTCCAACTGGAGATCCAGAGCCCACAAGAAGGACTCACACCAGTTTCTTTTACTGATCTGTGCTAAGAAGGTCCAAAGGTCAGCGATGCAAGCCAGAAAGTCCATGCTAGCGGGGTGAAGGAACTATGCTGATGGGATGAGGGTTCTGTGCTGGAGCCAAGAAGTCACACTCACAACAAAGACCAGGGTGGTCCTGAAAGGCACCACAGCCATCCTCAGCGACACAGAGGCCCTGAGCTCCTCCAACAACAAGCACAGTCAGGTACATGCCAGGAAGCCAGTGTGACAAGTTCATCCTGGAGACTAAGCGGCACACGTCTTCCCCTCTGGAGCCAAGAAGCAATGCTCGATGTGAGGACCAAAGCTTCTCCAGGAGAACCAATGGCTCAAACAGCAACATGTAGGAGAACCCACAATGCCTCCATGCAACAACGCAACAGCTTCTCCTTCTCCACATCTCTATTTATGCTGGCAACTTTCCTCAGGTGGAACATCTAAGCTCAGCACCATGCTGATGTAATCCAGCTGATATTAAGTTGACCACCAGTTCTTAATCCATAACACGTTTTAAGAAAAACTTGAAAGATAATTCTGATAATCATACAGGTGAAAAGCATTGATATGAAAATCTATACTCAAAATTTTAAAGTCTGGAATATGTAAGAAAGGAAATACAAGGCCCTGTTTCCCAATTCAATTCCACATTCCCACACTCTAAGGTGTCTTCATTAAGTTTCTTGGTCTTCTTCCAGTGATCTTTCTGCTCATACAGCTACATAAATGGAGTATCCAATATGCACTTTAATACAAATGGTATTATATGCATTGCTCTATATTTTCTAAATTAGGTTCATATATTTAGAACTTTATTTTTTTAAACTTTATTTTTTTACTAGGCATCGGGTTATGGCAAACCTAAAATTAAAAACCAAAACTAACCAACTAAACCAAAAAAAAAATCTAGAATAAATTTTTATACAGATTATGCTAAGATATAAAGTATACCTTAAGCTTTTTCCAAATAGCAGTAATCTCTGAATTATCTTAACAACTTGCTATATATGCTTACAATCAGGTATTATTTCATTATTTTTGGCTTAACAGGGAATTATATAATTTCTTTAACATTATTTTTTGTTTAACAGAGAATATTATTTCCTTAACATTGACAACATGTTTAAAGCTGGTGTCAACACACTCATCAGCTGATGCTTTCGAGACAGGTTAGCATATGATTTATTACAAACAATACCAAGATTAGACAGTGATCAGAATTACTTTCCTACATAAGTTTAGCATGAAATTACTGCTCAATTTTACTGTGAGAATTTAAACATAAGCCTACTATTTTCATTAGAAATCAGAATAAGGTAGCAAAATGTTGCACTCAAGGAAATGAAATGTGACATACTTTGATAACAGTATTCACATTTTTGTTGAAAATTTTTTATGTGGTCAATATTGCTACTTTCTTGTAAGTGGGAAATACATAGAATTACATACTTGACTTTTTAAAACCAAGTTTATCATCTATCAAATTACTCATAACCAGCTTTCCACAGACCTGGAACTTTATGCCCAGAATGTCTCGGACCAATGTGTTCTGTTGATCAATATTTTTTTTAAAAAAAGAACAAGCATAGTCAGGTTGTCTTAGTCAAGAATTTCTGGATTTCGTCCTTGAAGGAGATCGTGATCTTCCCAAGACCTTGTTCCTTGAATATTCTTCGAGTCTTCAAAAACAGACTCCTTTATTTTCTCATAATCTGACTCCAAAGATATTTTATTCATTTTCAGCTTTTTTTCCATTTCAGGACCAATTTGAATCTTCACAGCATCATATTGGATTTGTGAAAACTCATGGAAACCAAAAGTACTTCCAGCAGCCAACAGCTCCTTTTCCTGGTGGTGCCAGTCCACTCTAGGACTTCGACTTCAAGAAGCAACGTAGATTCCATATACAGACGTACAGTTATTTATTTTACCTCTTGGTGATCACTGAAGTTGTTTCCCATTTCATTTGTTTGCTCTTGTCTTTACTCTTTCCTTTCATCTTTCCTTCCTTGCTTGCTATTAAAAATAGCACTACAATGATCATCCATTTATGTACTGTTTTCTAACTGAAATTAACACATCCAGTGTTACAGCTGGAAGTCTTGTGTGCCCTCCAAAATTCACACCGAGACTTAATCTCCAGTGCAAGGCACATGGGGGTCATTAGGAGCTGACTAAGCCCTAGAGGCTCTGCCTCCATCAACAGACCACCACCTTTTGAAAGGATTTGAAGGACAAGTTTGCCTCTCCTGTCCATTCTGCCCATGAGGGTGCAGTGATCATCCCCTCCGGAGGACAAAGCAATAAAGGGCCGGGTTGAAAGCAGAGAACGGCTCTCAGCACACACGAAGAACTATGAGGAGTAAATGTCCATTGCTTATAAATGACCCAGTCTATGAATTTTTCCTATAGATGCACAGACTAAGGTATGTAAAGCAATTATGTAAACTTCAAGCAGGAATCTTACCACTGCTTTGAATAACGTACTTCTGTTAAACTGAATGCCCAATTTATCCATCCCACAGCATAAAGACATACTAATGCATGGCTTTGATATATTCATGGTTTGAAGAATTATGTAAAGTTCTGATAATCTGTTGCTATGGAACAAAGTACTCCACAACTTAGTGGTAAAAGAAAATAATAATTATTATCATTTTTTTAGCTCAGAAATACGCAATTTGGACAGGATTTGACAGGGAAGGATCGTGTCCACTCCACACAGGATCAGCTGGAGGGACAGAGGATCCATTTCCAAGGCAGCTCACTCAACATTTTGGTACCATCAGTTGGGTGCTCCACTGGGGCTGAGGCTTAGGAACCCCAGTCTCTCTCTCTGCATCTGATCTGAGCTTCCTTGTGGCATGATTCCAAGGCAGGAATTCTGAAAGAGAGCTAGCTAGAAACCATACTCCTGCCTTTTATGACTCAACTTTAATATCTCATAGTGCTCCGTCTACACCCTGAGCTTCTACAAAGGTCTCTCTGGTTCAAGAGGCAGAGCCATAAAAATCATCTCCTGATGGGAATATGACAAAGTTCTCAAAAGCATCTGGAGTGGGAAATATGAACGCACTGCTGGAAAATACAACATTCCACAGCCAAGAGACATCTTCCGCAAGTCCAGATAGATAGTTATTAGTATAATATTGATTTTTAAGGCAACGATATCCACATTTTATTGATTTTCCCTTGATCTGGCTCAGAAAAAAATTTTTTACAAGAAACATAAATTTGATTTCTTTCTGGAGATGTAATAATCATCTATAATGACTAAAAGCAGTGGTAGCTGCTTGGTCACCCACATTTCTTCAATGGTTAAAAAACAATTCATTTTCCAACTCATCTTCCACCTAGCATAGGACTTAATGATTATTAGCTGTTACTACTATTCAGTATGAGATAGTTCTTCTTCATTTCATTGATGAGGAAAACTAGTTTGTAAAGGAGAAACTACTTGTGTAAAATTGAATTAATGGCACAGATGGGACATGAATTCTCGTCTTAGAGAATGGATCTTTATTCTAAGTCTAGTGTTCTTACTGTTAGTGAAATTCCTCCCTGAAGCACTGAGTCAAGAACCTTGTTATGTCAGACTTACCAGCAGGAAAATCCTAAATCGTGGTTCAATCCAAGTGATCAGGACACCCTCTCAGAAAAATATATCCTAAAATTTTTCTCTCCAGAGATTGGCTTACATACAGATTCACATCTGAGTATTAATATTCTTTGTTCTGTGTCAGCAATGCTTGAACTAATACAATAAAGAAGGATCTAAAGAGTCATTGTAGGGAAAAATGAAATATTCTGTCGCTGCTTCTCTATTCTTTTCCTATGTGGCTTCATGATTTTATAAAATAATACTCTCAGGCTAAATGACACTTAAGATGTGGGAGGATGTTTGCAGGAAGCTGAGTTTGACCAGTAAAATGAGGGAAAAGAGAAATATGTGACAAGACTGACACTTTAATGTTACTGTCCGGCTCAGGGGTGCACTGGAAGCTCACGGAAGAAATGCACCAGAGGGCATCACTCACACCCCACCACTGGAGATCTACGTCAGTCCCACAGGGCGCGGCCAGGACTGTGTCTTTATCAGTACCCAGGACAACGCTGATGTAAGACCATCAGATCTCTTGGGGAAAGCGTAGGCTTAGGGGACAATTTTAAAGTTCATTTTTTAAAGGTTTAATTTCAAGCATTTCTTATTTTATGCTTTGATGTCATTCTCTATTGTCATCCAATTTTTTTCCTGGCTTTCTCTCTATTTTTTCTTCTTTTTTTAGAATGCTTATAAAGCAATATTGTTTTTGTGCAGGAGGTAAGTGTGATTCATTCTTTTGCAATTATCATATTAGGTTATTGTAATGTGTTTTGTGCTGAGTCAGATAAAACTCTATTTCTATATTTGCATTGGAATTTAACAATGGAAAAATATGTGATTAGAGCTACTTGATATTTTAACATTAACGCTAGTTTTAAATGCCCTATCAAAGTTTATTGCCAGTGAACTACAGCAATAGTGCTTCATTCAGTCTTCTTTATAACACAGAAATTTCTAACTTCTAGAATCAGCTTTGTTCCTTTCATTGTTTGTGGCAACCATGAAAACATGATGAATACTCTAATGCCTTACCTTAGTGACCACTTCCCCAAGAAATGAAACTGTTACTATTTGGCATCCCTCTGAACTTACTAGAAGGGCCTAGAAGGCTTGTATTCCCTTCTTTTTCCAGTCCTAGAGCAGACTACATACACTTTATACAGCCATGTTGAAAATTGTGAGAAACTGGCTTACAGAATTGCATAAAAAACTCAAACCAACTCACCAATAAAAAAATTTATTTTAAGATAGGCACATGATGTGATATACACATTTTCAAGAAGAAGACACAGGAATGGCCAAGTATGTGAAAAAAAACGCTCATCATGATCAGTCACCAGAGAAATGCAAATCAAAACCGCATTGAGATAACAACTCACCCTAGCTAGAATGGCTCTCATCAAAAAGGTAAAAATTAATAAACGCTGGTGAGAATTTAAAAACAGGGAAGCTGTCAGATACAGTTGGTAGTGATGCAAATTAGTGCAAGCATAACAAAAACAGCAGGAAAGTTTCTCAAAAAATTAAAACTAGAACCACCCATATGATCCAGCGATCCCACTACTGATTACAGCGGAAAGGCAATTTCTGTCAGACAAAAACATCATGATGTGACATCATGTACCAGATCTGGACTTCTGGGTCTTCCTCAAAGTCAAAATGATCACGAAAGCTAAACGTTTTGAACCAATTCAGGACGTCAAGGCAACAGCAATGCAACAAAAGACATGCAGAAAAAGGACCTTCCAAACTATCTTAGAAAGTAGAAAGTATAATGGGAATATTTCTCTGACCACTGTAAAGATAAATCAGAATTCAGGAATAGAAAACTAATTAGAAAATATACAAATATTTGAAAGTCAAATAGCATGTTTTTAAATAACCTGTTAACCAAACAAGCCATCATGATAAAAAAAAAAAAAAAGAAAATCTTTTGGAATAAAAATGAAAATATAACACATCAAAATTTTTGGATTTCAGCTAAAAGTGAGTGTAGGAAAAGTTATAGATTTAAATATGTATCTTATAAAAAACAGGAAAAAATCTGAGAATGAAACATCAGCTTTCAGCTCAAGTGAAAAAAAAAAAAAGATTCCATCAAGCAAACAGCACTCTCTCAGTCGTTCTGAGACACTCATCCACGTTTACGGTTGCACAGCTGCGTGAGGAGGTAACAAACCCTCCAACAGGAACATAACCTGGGTAACAAAGCCTACAAGCAACTCACGAAATTGCCTAGGCTGGGCTCTAACTTGAGATCTTCCTGCCTCAACCTCCCCGAGTGCTACAATTACATGCATGCACCACCATACCAGGCTAGTATTACTTTTTCAGTATCAATTTCATTAATTTCCACTCTGATCTTTATTATTTCTTTTCTTCTACTGGGTTTGGTTCATTCTTGTTTTTCTAACACCTTAAAATGTATTATTGACAAACCCAGAGTCAACATACTAAACAGAAAACAAATGAAAGAGATCAAGTCAGCCTCTCCCGAGAGTCAGCCATGCTGGAACTTGGCGACCGACCAGGAAAGCTATGAGCCATGCTTCCCAGTAAGTGGTGTGAACAGTGGGCTCACCAGGAAGAGAATGTCAGTGTTTCCCAGCGTGCAGGCTGAGAATGAAACATCCCGTGCCCCCCTCCCCAGTTGGCAACTGGATGGTTTCGTGGTCAACCGGATTTGATAGCAACTAAGGCACATAAAACAACTCAGTGTTTGTGTTGTTGGGTTGATTTTGCTGACCTGGGGCCAGAGGTCTGAGCATCTCTTGGGAGGATGACAGTATGCTAAACAGCAAATATGGGGGATTTCCTTCTGTCTTGTCTTTGAAGGCCAATATTGCCTTCACTGTTTTGCTCTATTCAATATTCTATTTTGATTGGTTTTATAGTGTTCTGTTTTTGATTTAATTTTGCTATACCTGACTGAAAGAACAACTATTGTGAAGATAACGAAATATACTGTGGTACCTGTTACTGTTATCCTGGAATCCTGCTCTGAAGTTCTGCACCAATTCCACTGCATTGTCTTGATTGGCTTTGTTCTGTCTTGTTTTGTTGTATTTTACTATCTTTAAAATTTAAAAAAATGAAACACATGAAAGCATTTCCTTTAAAATCAGTAAGGAGAATTGGATGTTCATTCTCATAACTCCTGTTTAATATATTATTCATAACTTGAACTAAAGCAATCAAGCAAAAGAGAAAAATTAATAGAATACAAATAGGAAAGAAAGAAATCAAGTTATCTTTTTTGCAGGTAATGTAAGTCTTTACATAGAAGCCAAAAAAAACTCCACTGTAAGACTCTTACAACTGGCAAATTCAGCACAGTGGCAAATGCCTCCTTAACAAATGACACTGGGAAACTGAAGAATGGAATAAGACCCGTTTTTCTCTCATGCTGCACTAAAATGAAATAATAATGGATCAAAGACCTAGATATAAAAACAAAATCTCTGAAACTGCTGGAAGATAACAGGGGAAATAATTGAAACCACCCATAGGAGCTGCAAGAAATTCCTGGACAGAGCTCCAATAACCCACAGAGTTAAGAGACAGCTTGGGGAATGTAATAAACAATTTTGCTAGTTACACTCCTGGTAGAGGACTAACATCTAAAATATACAGAGAACTGCAATCGCAAACACCAAGTGATCCAATAAAAAAAATAGGAAAATGAACAGAATAAACCGGGCTCAAAGTACACACAAGGGGTCTAGGGATTTAGTTCAGTATTACAAGCACCTGCCTGGCATGCACAAGGTTGAGAGTTCAATCCCCGATACCTCCAAAATGTAAAAATAAAAAAGCACACACACAAAAAAAAGGTTTATCATCTTCAGTCACTAGAAAAATGTAAGTCAAAACAGTTCTGAGGCTCCATCCCGCTCCTCCCCGGGGGTCAGAACAGGTATCATCAAGATCATTCATCTCCTGAAAAACCTTAAAACTGGAATTCCACTTGACCCAGCTACACCTCTCTTGGGTACATCCTGAAAAGAGTTAAAGACATCGCATTCCAGTGATACATGCATTCCCACGTGTAGAGCAGCACAACTCATAAAAGCTGTGCTCTAGAAACAGCCTAGAAGCTAATGCCACACGAACAGATAAAGAAAAGTTGGAATCATAAACAACGGTATCATTTAACCGTAAAGAAGAATGAAATAATGTCATTTGCAAGGAAAATGGATGGATCTGAGACCATAATGTTAAGCAAAATAAGTCAAATACAGAAAGTTAAATATCATATGTGTTATGGCTGGTACATTGTGTCAATCTGAGAAGTTTAAAATTTTAACTAGGGACTCAGCAGGGAGCCAGGGTCCTCACTTTATAAACATCCTAAGCCTGTGGGAGAGGGGGGCAGGCGCACAGAGACAGTGTGGTGGATAGCCTGCTTACAATGTAAGGAGGAAAAGAGGCTGGCTCCCCCCAAACCCCAGCCTTGCGGTCCTCTGCCACCTTGAAGTATGGCCACGGCACCCTGCCAGCTGATTATGGACTGACGCCTTCACAAACTGAGCTATATTTAATAAACCTCTCCTTCTTTAATTTCGGGTGTCAGGTATTTTGTTCTAGCAGCTAGAGAAAAGTAAGCAAGTGTTTCAATACTATGAGAAACATAATGTGCAAATAAGGAGTAAATTAAAGGTGAGATGGAAGGAGATGAGGAGCAGACTTTTGGAAATAGGAGGAGGAATGGGGAAGGAGCAGGGTAGAAAATGATCAAGATGTTTTACATATGTCCCAGTTCCCAAACAAATGCAACTATCATGTCTCACAAATATACAGCGATTTAAAAAAAGAAAACTATAGGCCTCCCTTCTTCTTAAAAAAACAAAAAGAAACTCAAATCCAAAGAAACGGGGGAAATAATAAACATAAGTGCAAAAAGTAATGAAGTGGTATAGAACCAATAAGCCAAAAGTTGCTTCTTTTAATGTTGCTCCTGAGCTCCTAGAAAGACAGAGAGAGATAAAAAGAGGAAAAACACAAAGGACCAACATTGAGAATGAAAAGGGTGCACCCCTAGAAAACTTAGAGGAATTAAAAAGTAATAAGAGGAAGTTGCCCCGGACTTGTGCCAAAAATTTTGACAATTTGGTTAAAATGCACATTTCTTGAAAATTATAAGCTACCAAAACTTCATACCAGGAAATGGAAAACATGAATGTGTTCTATCTGATAAAGAATGTAAGTAAGTTAAATCATTTCCACAAAAGAAACTTCAAGAATGAAGAAATATAACTAATCAAACAAAATTTTTTTCAGGAAAAAAAAGAACATTTCCCAACTAATGTCACCAAAATATGTGACGATATTACCAGCCAAGCAAAATACAAGCAAATGTACCTCATCATATAGAAGCAGGGATCCTAAACAAACAAAAACCAACTCAATATGGAAAAAAATCATCCTAGAACCAGACTATTGGATTTGTAACACTCAGGCTTACCATTTACTAGTCTATTACTTTGAAATGTTATTTCCTTGCCTAATATGTTTATGGTATATATTCAAGGAATAAAAGATTGGTTTCATCCAAAAACGAATGTAGCTGGTAAGTGATAGGCAACATCCATAATCCCAGCACTCAAGAGGCTGAAGCAGGAGTGAATTCAAGGCTAGCCTAGGCTACATAGAGAGTTCAAGACCAACGAGACTCTGTCTCAAAAAATAATAATAAATGTAATTCACACATTTACATAACAAAAGAAAACACTATATGATTATCTAATAGCTACAGAAAAAGTCATTTGATAAAACTCAGGACCGTTTTTTATTAAAAACTCGGGAAGATAGAAATGCATTTCTTTGTTCTGTAAAATAAAAATTTCATTGTTTTCATCATATTTAATGAAGGCCTTAGTGAAGCCTGTGCTTCTGAGTTAATAAGCATAAAAAAGAACAACCACTATCCAGGAGCTCGTTCCCATATTGCATTAGAATCCAACAAATGTCCCCAAGGTATTTCAGCATCAGCTAAGCTCTAGAAATTTCACTTACTTTCCTGGGAACTTAATTATTTAGAAATGAGAAACATTTCCATGAGTTTTATATCAGTTTTCTTTTTACACATTACAAGACCGCACGGTAGCGCTCGCAGCAGCAATCTGGACGGCGCTCTGCTGCCACCTGGTGGTGATGAACTGCCTCACCTACAGCTTACCCTCCACGGCGGAGCCTGGAGCCCAGTCAGCGATCAAACTGCAAGGCAAAGAGAAAAAGAAGACAGAATAAACCTCTCGGCATGTGAGGGCGCCTACAGAGTTCCGGCTTCAACACACGGTCTTCATGCAGCTGCTAACAAGAAACCATACAAGTACTGGCTAAGCACCGGACCCAGACAAACGACCCAGATGCTAAGTCCCATAAAAGGTTTCCCTTTGGTTAGTTATGACTTTGAAGACATTATTTAACTTTCTCAAAACGCAGCTTCTCACCTGTAAAGAATAATAATAGAGTTTACCTCATACAATTGTTTTAAGGATCAAAATTGTCAGTTATTCACAACTGCACTAACACACGGGCAGTACTGAGGATAGGTACTTTGTAATCACTCTGGCTAATTAGGGTTATTGTAGCATTTTTGTGACTCAGAGTAGAATGTGAAAAGAGTTTGTAGAAAATGGTACATTGGAGAAGTTTGACGGCTTCTTACAAAGTACAGACACATGACACCAGTAATTCCGTTCTAAGGCATATGCCACCAAGAACTAAAAACATACCCACACAAAAACCTGTACATAAATGTACACAATATTCAAAGCGATAGCCAGTACATAAAAACAATTCAAATATCCATCAGGTGCAAAATGGATACACAAAATCTGTTATATCTATAAAATGGAATATTATTCCTCTATAAAAAGAATGAAATATTACTGCACGGTACAACCTGGATGAAATACGAAAACAAGGTACACATTAAAAGAAGCCACATACAAGATGACACACATTCCTTACCTCCATTCCAAGCAAAGGCCCAGAATAAGTGATTCTACTGAAACAGAGAGATTACTGCCACCCTAGTTGCAAACTTATGCTTATGTACATTAAAAATGTTTTAGGACTCTATTCATAATTGTTAAAAACTGAAAATAAGCAAGATTTATCTTAGTAGGTACGTTGAACAAAATTGTAGTATACCCATACCGTGGAGTGCTACTCAGCAATGAAAAGGAATACCGCGACGTGAATGGCTTTATTGGAGATCCCTGCAGTGGACTCCAGTCTCCTACCTGCTGTTACAGTGCAGGGCGGGAAGAAAGAGCAGGAGACAAAACAGAGGTGCAGCAGGGATCTAGGTTGACAGGAAACAAAAGGGCACGAAGCAGTCGGAATCTTGGTGTTTATTCACGGAAGAAAACAGTGAGGGCGCTGCAGATGAATGTACGTGACATTCATCAAGAGGGGAAAGGCTTGTAACACAGGAGACAAAGCGTTCTTGCGGAAGGGACGGATCAGCCCGGATTGGATTGTGATTTAAGGTCTAACCTGCTCCGTAGCGGATTCTGGGAAGGGATGCTCCTCTGGAGTCACGCAGGCCTCAGTGGAGACGTTGTCTGTATTTCAGCCCCGTGGTATCACAGCTCGTCTGCCCGAGCTCAGCCGTGACTGCATTGTTTATAAACAATGCTAGTGCGTTATCAGCCGCCCGATTTCATGAAGATAACTGCACAGCCCGGGCCAGACCCACTGATTGCACTGAAAGCCGAATCAGGGAGGTCACCTCTTTACAGCTCGCAAGTCAACGCGCTCACACTTGGTCTGGAGGAGGGCGACGTGGAGTCCTCCGCAACCCTTAAACGCATTTTGCCGAGTAAAAGAAGCCAGATCTAAAAGACTATATATTGCATGGTTTGATTCATATGAAATTAAAGGAAAGGCAAAACCGTAGAGACCACAGCAGACCCAGGATAGCTGGGCACGCGGGGAAGTGGGGCTTTTTGTCACCGTGGAGCGGCGGATCCACGACTGCACACGTGTCCCCTCGGAACTGTGTGTTACACTCTATGAACAGCAGTGCATGCAAGTTTAAAGGAATCGGATGGGGTGCTGCAGGCTGCTGAGGCTGAACCGGACTGAAGATAAAATCTATCTACATTACAGGAGAATGACCCGAGTAACTTTGGAAATGTTAAGACTAAAGGCAAAAAATAGCCCTACATAAACCCTGCATGCTAACTGGTAAGTTTACAGCTCATAATAGTGCTTTCTGGTTATGTCAGGGTTAACAATGTGCAGCTAATAGCAGCCAGGTTGCTCACTATCAGAGACTTATACATAAGCCAGGGGGGAGGCTGGAGTGAATCCCAGGCTACTGGACCAGAGCTGCACACATTAGGATGCGCTTAGAGATAGAGAAGCACGTGTAGTTACCGAAATGTGCGTATAAGTGTATTAACACACTTCCAGCCAAATGCCCGAGATTGGTGCTTACAGGATCCACAATGAGGCCCCAAGAAACAAGCACACACCTCTCTCCAATAACAGAAACCAGCAATTTGCAGAGCAGTAGCTGTTGCTAGAGCCAGGGCAAGGTATATACAGTGAGTCTGGAGTATCTTGTAATGCTAGAGACTACAACAGAACTCAGGAAAAAAGGTACATATCAAAGGCACACAGGAGTGAACCCAAAAAGAAGAAATCCCAATACTACGAGTTTCAGCAGCCAAATAACTGATATAGTACCAGATTATAACCTATACTATAAACCAAATGAATCCCAATCAGTGTGAAGATACGACTTAATAAATAAAGGAGAAGAAACAAATACTACTTACAGGAGCATTACAAATAGTATATGTAAACATTATCCTCCCTAGGAGAAGGAACTTAACACCCCTCTTCTAGGAAAAACTATCACAGACCAGAAGAACCTAAGAACACACGAAGCCAAGAACATATGAAGCTAAAATGTAAAATGGGATCTTGGAATGGATCTTGGGTCAGAAAAAGGGCAGGGGAAAAACTAGTGAGTCTTGAATAGCTACAGTTTAGCTAATAATACCGTACCACCATTAATCCCCTTGATTTGACAGTGTAACTTGGTTATGTAAGATATTCACACTAAGCAAAGATAAGGGAAAAATACTGACAAAACCTCTGTAATATCTTCATAAGTTTGCTATAAATCTAAAATTATTCCAAAATTAGAAGTTTATTTTTTAAATTTAAAGAGAAAAAACTAAAACAAAATGATACAGGTATGAAACATTGTCCAAACTTTTCTTTTCAATGAACTAAGAGAAACTGATAGTATAACTATGTTAAACATCTTGTGAATGTACTTTTTCTTTCCCTTTCCTTCTTGTCTCCTTTTCCCCGTCCCAGTTTCTCTTCCCTCTTGAACAGTTTCTTCCCATTTCATAACATCTATTGTAAATTTAGGATCTTATTTACTCTTTCAGCTTCTCACACTAAGGAGACAGTAAGAAACATCTGTGAGTCTGATTTATTTCACAGAGTATTATCTCAAGTCACATCCATTTAACCATAAATATCTCACCTTTATCCTTCTTTAAGGCTGAGTAGTCCTCCATCATAGACAAACAGCCACATCTTTTTTCCTCAGTTAATGGACACTTAGGTTGTTTCCAAGATCTGGCTATTACAAATCATGTTGCTATAAACATGGGTTCACATATATCACTGTGGTAAGATATTTTTAGTTCTTCTGGGAAAATACCCAGAAGAGAAAGAGCTGGATCAAATGGGATCTTAATCCTAGGTTTTTGAGGAGCCTCTGATTTCCACAGTGGTTATACCAGTCTATACTCCCATCAACAGTGTAGAAGTGTCCTTTTCTCCCAAAGCCCCTCCAGCATTTGTTATTAATTGAGTTCTTGATTATAACTATTCTTTCCAGGATGAGGTGAAATCTCAGTGTTGTTTTAATATGCATCTCTCAAATGATCCATGATGTTGAACATTTTTTCATATATTTATTTGCCACTTGTATTTCTTCATCTGACAAGTGTATATTCAGTCAGATGCCCATTTTTTGATTGAGTCTTTGAATTTAGGGGCTCGATTTTTTCCAATTCTTTATTTTAGACATAAGTCCTTTGCGTGAGGGACAGCTGGCTGTAATTTTTTCCCACTCTGTGGATTGTCTTTTCACTCACTCTGTTGGTGATTTTTTTTTGTTGTGCAAAAAGGTTTTTAATAAGGTGAGAGCCCATTTGTTGATTCCTTGTAGTAATTCCCTTGTGCTCTGGGTTTTGTTTGTGTTCTGCCTGCCCCGTCTTCAAGATTTCTACCCATTTTCTCTTCCAGTAGATTTAGTGTTTCTATCTTAATATTTAGACCTTTGATTCATTTTGACTTTAGTTTAGTGCCTGGTAATAGACACGGGTCTACTGCTAGTCTTCAGCATGTAGACAGTCACTTTTTCCAGCACCGTTTACTAAAGACTCTATCTTTCTTCCAGTGGGTATGTTTGACACCTTTGTCAAAGATAAGTTTATTTTTAAAAAGGAGGGGAAAAAACAGAAGGAGTTAGAATGAGTTAATTTTGCATAGAGCTGTTAGATCTAGAAGATACTTTGCCATAATGAAAAGAATGTAATCTGTGTGTTATCCACGGATGGTCTTCTAATTATAGTTCTCTTTCACATCAAAACAAATGGCCAGTTCACTCTCACTACAACATGGGAGAAACAGAAGAACAGAGTAATCAAGGATTATGTCCCACAGTCTGAATGCTCTCAAGTATTGTTACACCATCTGTATGTTACATCGGATTCATTTAAACGTCTTAGATGAGCTCAGACGATAAAGTTGGCCTCACCAACGACAACAGCCCCACAACCAGGGGGGCTCAGGACACAGCAGCCCCTCTCCAATTTTTCCAGTCCCTCCTCTATGACCAGGAGAAGTCACTTTCTTCCCAGACTGCACATTTGCTTAGTTCTCAATGTCCCTGCAAAGCCAGCTCAAAGCCTTGGAACCCATGTATAGGCACAAAACTGCTCCTCACCACGCCCCCCCATCAGCTCAGCCAGCTGATGGGTCGGTAGGTGGCCGAGTTGCAGGCTGCCTTGTGGACTGTGATAACTAATTTGTAGCATGGAGGAAGAAAAGGCCTGTTGGTGAGAGGCTGAGGATGAAGCCTGCTCCATGGGATCCTTAAGGTAAAGCAAAAGAGAGAGGTCAGCAGAGGCCGGAGGGGAAGAGCGTGCATATAAAGAACTAGTGTCTGCTTTGTGTCACTTAACCAATTAAGTGATCCTCCTAAACAGGATTATCAAAACAAGATTGCAAGAACCACTGGAGGGAATTATCAGGCCAACATTTTGAGAACCCCTTCCTAAAAGATGTCACAGAAAACTGGCCCCCGCTAAGGTTCCTGGTTAGGCCTTAGGCTGCTTGTTGACACCCTGTTCTTCCCATCCCGCTTGCTCAGAATAAGGGGTGACAGACAAAGACCAGAACCACAGTAAATATAGGAGTCACCTGCAGTCCCACTCAAAAACCCATGGGAGGTATCGGGGTACACCCTATGGACAGACAACTAACACATTTCCACAAGAAAAATTTCAAAATCCCAAAGTGCTTCTTAAAAGAGGCCTAGAAAATAGGGCTGTAACATCCTCTTTCAGAAGTGACGACCCTGTGTTTCTGCACAGATATTTTGGCTGCTCGAGCTGGATCGCAGGGACCTTCTGCCATGTCTGGGTTAAGTCATCCTGGGCAAACACTGCTCCTAAGGAGCACACCTTTGGGACATGAAACACTGGCCAAGCAGTGATCCCCCCCCCCAATAAAACTGAGCAAGAGCTCAGTTTTATAGTTTGATGAACCAAGTGGCCAGAAATGAGGGGTGTGCTAACCAGTGTTCAGGAGTTGTCCTTGTGTTTTCTAATCTCTATTCTTACAATAAATCTTGATCTGTCTTGGTGTATCTTGAAGCCCCTAACACTCCGTGTCATGTAACACCAGCCTACAGGGCAAGCAAACGGGGCTAGGGATACAGTTCAGTGGCATGGCATCTGCCTGGCAAGCATGAGGCCATGATTTCAATTTCTGGTCCCCCCCCCCCCGCAAAAAAAAAGAACAAGCAAAGAAGGGCATTCATTTATAGGAAAAAAAACAGCCAAAATTGGGAGGAACTCACTGTGAAGGCAAAGCTTGCACTGCAAACTGCTGGCTCTTTCCCTGTTCCTGATAGCTATTTCAGGACAAAGAACAAAACTTGCTCGGATTTTTGCCAGTTCACACGCAGCACGCAGGTACTCAGCGTAAGGCACCACTTAGGTCTGGAGAGGTCAGGCTGCAGGGTGAAGACAAGCCAGACAGTGCCATGCAGAGGGGCCGCTCTGATTGGTGGAGGGAGAGTGAGCAGGAGGCCAGGCCCAGGGCAGCCCACTCACTCTCCAGCAGGAGCACTCAGAGGGGCAGGGTACAGTGAACCAAGGACAAGGAGGGGGTAGCTGACGGTTCAGCCCTTCATGCACAGCGGAGGGGATCGCTACCTCTTCCCAGGGCAGTGCTGGGGCCAGGCCAGGGCCGGTTTTTTTCCAAGCTCAGGATGGAGAGCTGGGGCAGGAGAAGGGGCTCTCCCCGATCCTGTGACAATATGTACAACCACATAGATACCCCAGCCATACCTCAGACACTGTCCTACCTGTCCCTACCCCCTGCAAGGGCCTCCTTTTCACCCTGGAGTGTGAAATATAGGCTCTTGCAGGTATTTAAGGAAACATACAAAAGTCAGCCAGAGAGACTCATGTTTTTCCACAGCTTGAAAAGTCAATGGAGTTCGTTTCCTGCCTTCACACTTATCTTAAGAATCCGTATCAGTCTTTGAGAAAGTTCTATGGTGAAAAACAAACTCACACCTTCCTATTTTACTTCATACCAGTGACTGAGAACAGAAACTTTTGCGTAGTTTTACCAGAGTCACTCCAGACACAGGTGACCTCTGTCTTCAGTGGAGGACACAGGACGAGCCCCACGTCGTGCTGATCAGCACAGCCTGCTGTTTCCTAGTTAGGGCCTCTCTCCTACCTCTCTGTGCTTTGGTTTTCCCAGGAAAGAGCCTTACCTGCAGCCCGCTGTCATCTATGTGTGCACAGTCCTGCACCAGTGTGGTCAGCAGGAGGCGCGCTTCCGCCTCGCTGAGTGTGAGTGGGCCCAGGCCCAGGTGAGGAAGCAAACTGGTTGTGAGCTCTGAACTCCTGGCTCGCCCTCCCAGGACAAGCAGCCAGGCTTCCTGGTCCCTGCTTCTTCTGCTGAGAATGTGGCAACCTTGACTCCCAGGGATTTGGGCTCAAGGCCATTGTGCACCTGAAGATTGCTGCAACCCACGTGGCCAGTGGGGTCCTGAGAGGGGGGGGTCCTGAGAGGGAGATTAAAAAAGGACAAAATACCTAATAAAAGGAACCCTGGGATCAGGTGGGACCCGACTTCTCTGATGGAGAGGCAGCAACAACCCAGCACAGTCTACATCTTTATTTATACACAGTAAAAAGGGGGGAGGTATGCCACAGACTAGAAAATGCAGAAACATTTTCAGAGCCATCTGTGCTGTACTTCACAGGGAAGGACACCAAGGCCGGACACCTGCTGGACTCCACTGAGTTAGCGGTCAGCTTGTTTACCCGGTCCGCTTCTGGCAGGACTGGCTTTGCCCGAGTCCCAGGACTAGTTCCCTTGGCTCGTCTCTGGCGCTCCATGTTCTCGGGGCTGGCCTTGCTCTGGCCGCAGATGTGTGGTCGACCTCCAGCTCAGCCGCTCCCCACAGAAGATGCCGATTCACTGGAAGCCAAACTCTGGTGTGGTCCCTGAGGAACGGCAGAGTCTTGTCCCAGAAGGAGTGGGAGCAGTGTGTGTGGCTCCTGGGGCTGCTTGTCTCCCAAGGACCAGACCCTGAGAGGTGTGAGACCTGGAGCTCGAGCTGAATTTCTGTAAGAGGAGAATGATGCCACCACTGGACTCAGCCAGTCAGTCCCAAGACGGGTCCACCACTTCAGTTTTTTGAGGCAACCTGGCATATGAGAAGTTTCTCTCACTTCCTAATGTGCCAAGCCAGGCCATCTATGGCTGAGTCTCCTGTGTATTTCCTGTAGCCAAAGCCAAAAGCTTCATACTCGTTTCCCGGTGGAGATTCTGCCTCTCCCCTGTGGTGCCAAGCCCACCAGCCTAGGTGGTCTCCCTATCCATCAGTCCTGCAATCCTGGATTTCCCCAGCTTTCCATAGCCAAAGTAACTTCCCAGTCAGAAGTCCTCGAGCCTCCTCAGGCTTCAAATCCCATTTTTTTCTTCACATTTGCCCCATGGAATATCTCTCCATGCACCCATCTGAGACAAGGGCAACATACAGATCTGAGAGTCAGGAGTCTCCACTGCTATCCTGTGATCTGCCTTCTTGGTGGGAATTTACATTTCTGGGTTCTGCGTTTGTGCAGGGGGCTGTCGCTTAGGATCTGCCATGTCTTTGGTGATATCCTTCTCCAAAAAGGAACAGGGTGGCCACAGACCAGATTTCCAGTGCTGTCTCTCTTCCTGTGTGACTCCCTTCCCCAGATCTCTTATTTCTGCACCAAAGGACTGATTTGAAGGTCAGAGACACCCATGAATGCCAATGGTCTGGAAGCTTGAACAAACAGGGAGACAGTCCAGGCCTGAAGATCTGGAACTTTGGCTGGGGCCAGAGGGCCTGAGAAAGGTACTAAGAGCTTTAGGACTATCTTTCTCCTTGCAAGTTAGTTTGTTTATTTTAATAACCTAGAGAAACACAGACACTCGCTGTGCACATGTCTAGTCTAGGGGACACTGAATGACAGAGGGCCAAGCCCTTCGCAGAAGCTGCACATTATGATTTTCCTTGAACTCAATGTGTGTGTCATCCATCCCAGCCAAGGCCTGACTCCCAAACACGCTGGACCAAACCCCACCCCTAAACCATCCCAGTACTGTCTACACGCGCGCAGGCGCAGTGTGCAGCATGCATTGGATCCCAAGACCGATCCTCCCCATGCCTCAGATCTTCTAAGGATGGCACCCCGCTACAGAGAGGGAGGGGCACTGGGACCAGCTGGAAGGGTGACCAGAACCGAGTTTACCACCTCTCCCCTCAACCGACAACCTCTGAAATGGAGTCTCACTGATCAAACAGAGAGACTATAGAGAAGGCCCAGACAGAGGCCAGGGTGATGGGATGACCAGATGAAAGCCTGGCGACAAGAGACTCAGACACCCACCGGCTGACGCTGCAGTGGATACCACCCTTTACTGGACGCACGCATTGCACATCGCAGCACAGCCAAGTAGGCCCCTCTGCAGCCTCCAGCCAGACGCTGCCTTCCTGTCCATCCATCAGGACCAGGGCAGCCTTTCTGGATTCAGATTCGGTTTACACAGCTGCCTGGAACCTCTGGCCTGTTTACAGCGCCATCCGGGGCTGCCAGGCTGGCTTCACCTGCGAGGCTCTCCGCGGCCCCTCCTCCAGTGCCCTCCAGAGGAGCACGAGGGGCACTGCAGGCCCAAAGGTTACTCCTGGATTTTTCCGACAAACACAAGGCCCTCTGTATTCAAAATACACACCCCACTTCTGGGCATCTGCTTCCGAACTCCTTCATTGTGATTCCCATATGCAAGTGTTTGCTACCAGCTAACACAGCCTTGGCATTCCCGTCCCACGCTAAGACCACCGTACTGCACCCACGCCCTCTCCTAACCCCTACAAAATGAAACACTTTTTCCGGAGCGTCAGCTTCCAAGAGTAGACTGCGCCCCAGTCTCGCTGTCTTAGCCTTTGTAACTCCACTTCTGTTTGGGAAGAACCCTGAGGTTCGCCAGCCGGCTGGCATCACTCTTCCGCCGCAGACAGGGGGCGCTGTTTTCATGTTTCGATTCCCCTTTCATCCGAGCTCAGAAGGCCGGGCAAAAGCTGTTGCCCAGAAAAAGTGTACGGAAACTGATTTTATTCTCGGAAGACTGCTTAATGTAAAATCGCCCTGTGCTCATGGTCCAGCGTACCTTAAGCCTCCCAAAATGAAAGCTACCCTGCATACATGGGAAAGCAAGCTGCTGTTGAAAAGATCCCTCTCTCTTTCTTTGGTAAACCAAATAGATTTCCAGGTAGAGGAGACCTGTAAGCCCTGAAGAGGTGAGGTCAGTGAAGCACTGACTCCCTGCAGAATTTAAGACGTGCCAAAAATATCAGGAATCCAGATTCATGTTTTAGTGTGATGTTTTAAAGATGATAAATTAACACACAAAAATCCATGATGAACAAAAATCTAAGACAGGATCTGACAGGGCCAGAAAGAGTGACGTCAACTGAGTCTCAAGTAAATGCCACTTCTTTGATGTCTTCATAGTGTTGATGTTTTATGCATGAATTTGCGCATTAGTTTTTATTTTTTTAATATTATTGGATTGGCTCAGGCAGCCATAACAAAACTCCATAGAATGAGTGGCTATGCTTTCCTACATCGAAGCGGGCTCAGAAGTCCAAGATCAAGTTGCCCACTCTCGGGGTTCCTGGTGAAGGTGTTCTTCCTAGTTTATAGGTGACTGTCTTCTCACTGCTTCCTAGGATGGCAGAGAGGCAGCAGCAAACTCAGGGCTTCTTCTTCAGGCTCTTCTTACAAGGGCACCAATCTCATCATGACTCTGTGATCTCCCCTAACCCTACTGATGGCTCAAGGATCCCACCTCCAAATGCTATCTCCCTAGAGGGAAGGACTCTAATGTGTGAATGGTGGTGGGAGGGATGCGACTCAGTCCATGGCAATGTGTTAATGCATAATTTACCTGAATTTCTGTAGCAGTCAAGGTTCTGCACAGAAACCAACCGATAAAAATAAATATTATTTATCATGTTTATTTTATATTTACTTTGAGATATTGGCTTGCAAAATTACACAGATTGAGAAGTCCCACAATCTGCAAGACCTAGGAAACTGGTGTAACTTGAAGATCGGAGCCAAGTATACAGCCTCCTGTCCAGTTCTGAAGGCCTGAAAATCAAAAGACCCAGATCAAGCAGTCCAGCAGAGAAAGGGTAAATCTAACCTTTCCCAACCTTTTTGTCATACAGGGCTCTGAGCCATCTGCTCAACCCAACCCAGATGCTAATCGCTTACATAATCACCACCGTATGGGTGTGTAATCTTTAGCATAACGATTCTCTCACTCAGCTTAATGTTTTTGAGATTTACTTGTCTGGTTTCATGAGCCAAGCAGCTTTACCTCCCAGTTTTTATCGCTGAATAATATTCCATTGCATCAGTACACCTTATTTACTAATCATTCTGTTAATAGACACTTGCATTCTGTTTAATTATTCTTTAGGTTTTTTTAAACTCAAGTATCAGGAATTTCATGTTTTATTATGAGTAAGACTGCACGTTTTCATTTTTAACCTTAGTTTATTTTTTAATGAATTATATATACTCACAGCTTTTATGTAATAATTTATTGGAATTTCAAAGATTTTATTATAAATCTGAGGGCCTTTTTAACAGTAAAGGCATTACCTCCATAACTATCTTATAATTTGACATTTTGTTAACTTTTATTTGGCCTATAATGGCCAATGTTCACAATTTACTTTTAAAATAAGGGTTTATATTTATAATATACTCTAAAATAATCCAGAAAGATTAATCATATATATTTTAAACCAACTCTTGTTCTCTTTGAAAATTTAATACTATTATTGCCATAATACTGAGTGTGCACACCCAGACTAAAAAAAAAAAATTAAGAGAGAAAATGAATGGCTTAAATTTGATTTTAAATTAATATGTAAATTCTTGAGTTATTACTAGATTCATAGCTGAGAGCTCAGTATGAGGTTCTGAAATTGAATAATGTATCTTAGAGTCAAAATGTATTTTTTCCAAGTTTTCACTTGTCCTAGGACAATAGTGCATCAGAGCGTAAATTAAAATACTGCTTTTGGATCAATTCATTTATAAGCAAGACAATAATTTTAACTCTACGCACTTCTACGCTGGCAGGGTTTTAAAATCCCTAATTAACTGGAGAGCTCCAAACTAGACAAAGATTATGGTTTTTGAAGGAGAGCGCCAAAAATCTTCCATTACTTCATGAAAAAGCAGAAAGGAAATGAAATGATTGTTAGCCTACCGTATATTAGGATATTATCAGAGGGTACTACAGCGCTTACCTTTGAGGGGTGGGAACCTCAAATCCAGGCAGAAGGGTCTCCAGGAGAGGATTCTGCTTAATGGTCTGGCAGTTACTGACTAACTCAACTAGCTTGAAATCTACACCATGAAATCTATTTAAGACAAAGAAAATTCTGTATGAAGGTGGGTGCCCATTATAACACTATTAGCCTTACTACAAATGCAAGGAAATTCTGCAAGTCTAACCATAAATCTAATTGTAATATATTATAAACATAACATACAAACACGAAACGTGTCTAAACTATGACTTGAGAGTAAAAACCAGACACTAGTGTTCTATGAATGCTTAAACTTGAAGTCAATAATATTACTGATTTGTTTAAACCTACAAATCAACATTTGCACAATTTCATCAGTTGTTTTCCAAAAATGGATTCCTTGGTCATATTTCTGCCATATGTGTTAAGATACTTAGCTCTCTAGGGTAATGGATGTGCTCAAAGGAAAATAAAACAGGTCTTTCTGCTCGGAACAAATTGATTTATAAGGGCACAAAATGACAGTACAAAAATTATCCAAAGATAGGTAGGAAGCTTCCAGTTGTGCAGCCAAAATTATCTATTTGACCAATTAATTTCAGAATAAGTTCCACAAAACTTTAAATAATTAAAGTAACAAAACTGGAACAGGAGAGAATTTCTCAGTTCATTCAACTGTGTTGACAAATCTGCTAAACAAATCAATCCCCTTTGCTTAAATTGGGACTGACCCATCTATAGATAGATTCAGATAGAGTGCTGCCCTCTGCAGTTTCAGGTCTTCACCTTCTCTCACACATCTGTAACACTCTGGGGAAAACAGGAAGCGTGCAAGAGTCCCAGGAGCCCACACGCCGTGTTCCTGTTTCTGCACCAACTTAACGTGAGACCTTGCGGCAAGCTGTTTGTCCACTTAGGGCCTCTGCCTCCGCTTTGGGGTTAAATGCTTCTTAATCTTCCTTGTAATTTTCAAATCCTATAAAGCTGCTTAAATGTTGTGCTACGTTAACCCTCCGTGACTTCATTATACCAGGTCGTCTTATTTCTTCCAGAAATACAGCTGAGATGTGCAAAGAAACACCACTGCCGTGTGAGGAATAATTAGGAAAATTACTGATTCATTGCCTAAAAAGGAGAAGTAAGCGATTTTCAGCCAAGACTGGAAATGGAGGGGAGGAACACTGTGTCTTACTATCCAAGTTTCCGTAAGACTTGTTCTCGCCTATTTAAAATAGGCCTACGTTGCACCTGGGAACTTTGCTTCCCTGAGAAGTACACTGCCTATGGATAACACCATGTCTTGCTTCCCATCGCTATTATCTGCTCAGTCCATCTGAAGTAACGCATGTCACCCTGAGGAGTCTCAACAGGGGAGATTATTCCAAGGCAACCCAGTCAGCCTCCACCACATGAGCAGCCCAAGCAAGGACTGGGGTGTCGGAGAGCAGGAGAAGAATAACACAGGGCTCCTTCCTCCAGGAGCCAGGTTCATTCTCAGGAAATGACTAGGGAATAAAGAAGGCACTACAAAGTGAAGCTGAACGCTGAGCTGATTTATAAGACACGGAAATGCTAACAGGCATCAGAGATGAGGTGGCCCCTGGCAAGGGTAGCCTGGTGCAGGCCTGGGAAGGATGGATGTGAGGAGAGGCAAAAGATAAGAAGCCACGTTTTCCTGTGGGAAGTCTGCCTGACCCGTGCTTCCTGCAGGCCCAGAACTTTCTCCACTGAGAATCTCTCACTCAGAATTCTGTTTCCAAAACTCCAGAGAAATAAACATTCTGTGTCACCAGGCACCTGCAAATATGCTTTCAGAAGAGCAAAAGATGTTTTCAAAGTTGCTGGGCAAAATGAGCTGAGGATGGTGACCCAGATATAGTATTCAGATATAGGTCCAGGTTGTCCATTCCATGAGGCAAACAAGCTCCACAAGTAATATTGAAGGATTTCTCAACTTGCTCTGCAATGATTAAAATGATGTTCAAAGTAAAGGCTAGATAACTATTTTGCAACCTCTAAAATACTTTCTAGATAGCTAATCAATCTTTTAATTTCTAGTTGTTCAAAAGATATACAGCATATTTTAGAAATGGGCAAATCTTCTGAAAATATATTATGTAATTCCTCTTTCTTAAATCAGTGTTCCTAAATAATTCTAATCTTTAATGAGGATGCTTATCTATTGAGAACATGAACTAACTGGTTCTCTGCATGACAGCCTCAGGCTTTGAGATAAGTGAAACTGATATTCCCTTCTTAAATAATCCCAGGTGTTGTGCTTTTTAGTTTCTTACATCAATGTTTTATAATTATTGTTTCTTTTTTCATGATTAGATTGATGGATATTGGCGCTGACATTGTTACTGAACTTATATCTCTACTATCAGTTTAATCAGTCTAGTATTTACACTGATTCTTCACATCTATTTTCAGAAGCACAGTATAAGGATGTTTATTAAAATCATTTGTAAAGCAAGATCAAGAATGCTCCAAACAAGGACTTAGATGTCTCTTAATAATAGTCACAAATATTAAAAAAATTTCTTTCCCTTCCTACTTGATAGTCAATATCCCACACAAGACCTCTGTAAACACCTTGAATGTGAACACAATCCTGGAGAAGATAATTCCTTGAGTATATACTGATTCTGAGCTCCAGAGAGCAAGTACTGACTCCCAAGACTAATCCTATTTTCCTGTGCATACATGTTTATAGAACTGTTGCTTTACTTCAGAAATATAACTAGGAGGGAGAAAACAACAAAAAACCAGTTTACTTTTATTAAAAAACTCCTCTCAGAATAACTAATGTACCCTCAAGGTAGCGATATTGATCCCCTCATGAGGGTGGAGCCCCCAGCATATAATTATTTCTTAAAGGTCCCAACAATTCAAACACTGCTGCAAAGGGGACGAAGCCTCAGTATGAGCTTTGCTGGGGACAAACCGTACTCAAAACATAGCAATTTGCAAAGGCTCTCATTGGAGCACAAGTTATGCTATTCTTTGTTGTATCTATTACTCTTCTGCACTGAAATGGCAGAACCCTAGACAGGGTATTTACCAAAA
Source organism: Cavia porcellus (assembly GCF_034190915.1). Lineage (NCBI taxonomy): Eukaryota > Metazoa > Chordata > Mammalia > Rodentia > Caviidae > Cavia > Cavia porcellus. Next base: position 99,483,708 of record NW_026947489.1, read on the forward strand.
TACCAGGAAGGGGAATGAAGAGAGGGGAAACAGTGAGCCATTTCTCTTTGCTGAGCACTGAGGGAATATAATAAATGGTTACAGGGAAGGCTCTGTGTTCCCAAAGAGTTTTGATATCCCTGAGAACCACCCCCCTTATCATTCCCGGGGACATCTCATCAGTGACGTCAGTCTGCCTGGAGCTCTCTGCTAAGATAGCAAGGAGAGAGTGCCAAAGAAGGAATGTTTCTTAACTTAGGCCAGTTGGAGGACAATTCTGAAATGGAAATCAATCATTTATGAAAATAAATGAAAGAGAGCCACGCCTGCAACAGGGCATGGCCTGTACTGCATAGCAGCAGTGCCAGATTGCATGACTGGTCACGCTGGTGAGGGCAGGGCTAACCTTAGGCAACTGCTAGGTGACAGTCCCCATTCCTAGTGCCTCAGAATGACTGTCCTGTACCTGAAATCCATACTGGAACCTCACAGACTAAGTATAGCAGTAACCTGACAACTACTTTTCTATTCTATTAGAAGATTCTTGATTAATAAGAATTTTAAGGAATATTTAAGGATAATATATCAAGCTTTTATAATGTAGGGGAGTATTCTGTGGGTGGAATCTTGTGAAACACTCCATAAGAACTTTGTTTTAGGTGCTGCCGCCACCTTTGTATCTCCATTGTTGTTGTCATCTGGATTATTTCTACTGCTTAAAATATCACAAGATGTGCATGCAGTAAATGCCTGTTACATGAATAAACTAATGAGGACCATAAAACTTTTGCCAATGCTAAGTAATCATTACAATGCATCCTTTAGAAGGGTCCCAAGTCTAGTATGTCTTGTGTTGCAAGGAAATGCCCAATAAAATCAGGAATAAAAACTGAAATAACAACATGAAATCAGTTGCTTAATTCTAGGTAGTAGAGACAGAAAGCTTAAGAAGTAAGTGTAGTAGCTGCTCATTGGAAACAAAAATATTAAAACTCTTAACAAAAGAACACCAGTTAAAAGACATCAGGTTCACACAGGGATAGGCAAAGAGTTCATGAACAAAAACAAAACTGCATGAGAAGTACTTCAAAAAATCAACAACTGGGATCTCATCTTATTAAAAAATTTTTACACATCGAAGGAAATCACCAACCGAGTGAAAAGAAAACCCACAGAGCAGGAAAAGATTTTGCCAAATATCTCAGACAAAGAACTTCTATCTAGAATACATAAAGAATTGAAAAAATAGCTCCCTCCCAAATTCAAAGACCCAATCCAAAAATGGGCATCTAAGATGAATATATAATTCTCTGATGAAGAAATACAAATGGCAAATAAATATATGAAAAAATGTTCAACATCATTGGTCATTTGAGAAATTCAAACTAAAACAACACTGAGACTGCATCTCATTCCAGAAAGAATGGCTAACATCAAGAAATCAACCAATAACAAATGCTGAAGGGCTACAGGGAATAAAACAATCCTCCTCTATTGTGGATGGAAGTGTAGACTGCTGTGAAACCACTGTGGAAATCAGTTTGGAGAATCCTCAAAAAACTAGCAGTAGAAGTTTCATTCCCCTTCTGGGTACATTCTCAGAACTGAAACCATCACAGTGTTATATGTGCACCAATGTTTATTGCAGCACCATTTGTAATAGCTAGATCTAGGAAACAACCCAAAAGCCTATCAACTAAGGAATGGATTTAAAAAAAAGATGTGGCATTTTTATACAATGAAGTACTACTCAGCCATAAAGAACGATAAACTTGAGGCTTTTATAGGTCAGTGGTGCAACTAGAAACCATACTTGTAAGTGAAATAAATCAGAATTGCATGGGTAAACACAGTGTTGTCTCGCTAGTGTAAGAAACTGAAAGATTAAATAAGATCCAAAAATTATAAGAGATATAGTAAAAGGGAAAGAAACTGCTCAAAGGGAAATTATATTGTTTGATCAATTTTGCATGTCTGTATCCGGTCACCTGAGCAAGTCTTTTGAAGATAATAATATGCAATATAACAATTGTTAAATTTCTATCATCTGGGTTTGAAATCTTAAATCGCTTTTTTTCTTTTTTGCTTCTTTTGCTGTTGGGCTTTGTTTGTTTGTTTGCTTGCTTCTTGATTTTTTCTGTTTTTTTCTCTCTCTCAAAAAAAAAAGACATTGGTCTCTCAGGTGGTCACAACAGTAACTAATCTTATGAGGTAAAGCCCATTCACCTTTCCCAATGAGTCTTGACCTATCTTCTCTAAAAAGATATGCATAGACCTACTTGGTGTGAGGAAAATGGTCTTTTCAAAATTGCTACTATAAACACAGGATGAAAGACAATATAACTGCTCTGAGATCTACAAATTGCTAAATTAATCCAGGAAAATACATTCTTCAGATAATCACATTTGCTGCCTAGACTTTCTCCAAGTTGTTAAACCCTTATTAAAAAAAAAAAAAAACAATCTGTCATCCTTGATTATGCAATTCCTGTCTTGGAAACTCAGCCACTGCCTCCCCCTTCCCCAGGAGAGTGCCCCAGTCTTTAAACTCTTGTCTTCTCTACAGTCCTGCATCACCAGCCTCCAAATGCCGACTTCAAGGGGAGGAAATAGCATCCCTGAGCAACTACAGACAGGACCTCTGTGACCATCAGTGAGTAACCAAGAGAGGAGTGAAAAGATGGGAATCCGAGCTAATCATCAATATCAAAGATATTGCTTAATCATTAGAATTCTTTAAAGATCCCACCAAAACTCCCTTTTTAACAGGAGAAAACTTATGAGTAAATAAGGAGAAAATACTGTTTATTTTCTTTTTATACCGATGGGTCAACTCCCTAAGCTAATTGTAAGTCTAAAAATTAGTGGGTTCAGCTAAAGACCGCAGCGTTATCTCCAGTTTTCTTAGTATGGCATAAATGAACGTGATAGCTAAAAAGACACTTTAAGATTGCAGTGGCTCCCCAGGGAGGCAGAATCCGTCCAGCCCAGTAAGTGGGCCTATCTGGACCGTCGTCAATGTCCTGGTGTCACACATAGTGTAGCTCCTTCCAGGATCGGTGCCGCCCCGGAGTTGATACCTGGCAATTCCAAGTAGGTAGCTGGCCTCCAGCCGGTAAGGCCCTACACCCAGCTACCGAATCGTTACGGAGCTAGGGCGGGACCTCGGGGGACTCCTCCAATGAGAGTGCAGGGAGTGGTGGGAGCGCCGGGCCCGGTCTCACGGGGCAGCCTGAGCTCGCACCCTGGATCTGGGGATGTGGGAGGCTCCGGGAGCTGAGGCGTGCGCGGCGGCGCTCCGCGGCGCGCTCTTCCTGCTGCTTTTCATGCTGGCGGTCCGCCAGCTGTTAAGGCAGAGGCGGTCGGTGCGCTTCCCCCCGGGGCCGCCGGGGCTGCCACTCATCGGCAACCTCGTCTCCCTGGCCGCCTCCGCAGAGCTTCCCCACGTCTACATGAGAAAGCAGAGCCAGGTGTACGGCGAGGTACCGGCCCCACGGGCAGGGTGGGCCCCGTCCAGTGCTGGGGCCGGCAGGGCCTTCCGCCCTGAGGGAATCCTGCTTGGCGGGCGGAGAAGGGACAGGTCTTCGCAGCAATACGGGTACAGGAGTCCACGCGCGTACTTTGCCCGAAGCGCTAAGCCGACCTGGCGCAACTTTCCCGCCTCCGTCGGGCGGGCTCCTGCGCCTGCGCCTGCGCCGTACTGGCCGCGCCTGGCGTGCTCTCGGACGGGCGCCTGTGGGCTGAACGCTGGGCGCCTGGAGCCTAGCTGGTTCTCCCCCTCGGCCGTGGGAAAGGCGGGGCAGTGTGAGCCCTGAGGCAGGATTAATGGTCTCTGGGAAAGTCCTTCGATGTTTACAGCTGACCAGTGAGGGTTGGGCGTTTGCTTTGGGAATTATGAGAACGCAAGTGAAAGACCCTGGCCAGATGGGCTCTGGTAAATGATTTTTGGAAGTGTAAAACCAAGTTAATTTTTAAGAGCCGTCGTGGGCATCCTACGGTACAGAATGCGCTTCACTAATCGGGCTGCATTAAAACCCTGTGCGCTGATCTCGCTGTCCAGCAAAGTAGATACTTGGGCTTTTACAGATTTTCCAGAGGGAAACTAAGCAGAAATGCTAAGCGTCTGACAGGAAGAAAAGAGAGAACGCATTCTGTTTGGAAGGGTGTCTTTACTTCCTTCAGCAGGTGGTAGACGTTTCCAGACTACCGGACTTGTCCAAAGCTGACCTGTTTTGTTTTTAGTGACTTTCATTTTTATGGACTCAGACCAGGATCTTGGCTGATGCTAGGAATAAAAAGATAAAGAAGGCAAACATAACCTTGTTTTAAGGAGTTACAGTGTGTGGGGAGAGAGAAAATTAATCTGATTATTCCCCACAAATGAGTTAAGTGCTTTGAAGAAAAAAATTGCAGGGCTGTTGAGTAATTGTATCTCAAGGTGTTGCTTAAATCCTTAATTATGTTAATCTTTGCTCAACTATACTATAGATTGGTGCTTAAGTCAGTTTTTACAAAAATTATTACAGGTTTCTGTAGCTCAGTGATTCACTTTGCAAAAGAGAAGCTGAATTAGGTAGAAAAAAAGCTGTACATGTCATTCCTACACTCTATTTTCCATCTTCCAGTTCTCAAAGAATTGAGTTTATTTCCATTTAGTATATTTGACCTCTTTGATATGTTGGGGTTTTTTGTTTGTACAAAGTATAATATTCTGGAGATTGTAAGATGTGAAAGCATGACCTAAAGTTGACACCACTTCTGCCAGATAAAATTTGAACATTTCTTGTCTGAAATCTAATCTTTTTGCCTGGCTAGAGTAATGAAAAGTGAAAACAGTAAATTTCTATTCAAATATTGGTTATTTTTTGTATTCTTGATTACTATGTACAAAGTATATTAAGCCTGAAAGTTTAAAAATATTTTAAAACTAGTTATTGGAAATGATTTCTCAAAGAATAGGAAATTAAGATTTTCATATATGATTATCTAAACTGAAAAGTTTACATTAATTTGAATATTTCTTTTGGATGGGTTGATGTAAGTCTTCTGTCGTAGTAGGTTCCACATTATGAATGTACTGGAAGAATGGATGCACATACATTACTGGGGTCTGATGTTTTTAATTCTTCTGGAAGCCTATCCAGAAGAATAGCTGGGTTAAATGGGACCTCTAATCCTAATGTTTTGAGGAATCTCCATACTGATTTCCACAGTGATTATACCAGTCCGCACTCTCACCAACTGTGGAGAAGGATTCCTTTTTCCCTGCAACGCCACCAGCATTTATTACTGGTTGATTCCTTGATGATAGCCGTTCTTTCCAGGATGAGATGCAATCTCAGTGTTGTTTTAATTTGCATCTCAAACTGGTCAATGATGTTGAGCATTTTTTCATACATTTACTTGCCATTTGTATTTCTTCATTTGAGAAGTATATTCATTTCAGATGCCCATTGTTGAACTGTCCGTAACCTGAATCTTTACCTTGAAATGTATCCCCACTCTGTTTCCTCTATCACAGCTTTTGTTGAGAAGGGCCTTCACTATTGTTATGAAGCCATCAATTTGTTTTTTTCCTGCGTCAGAACCACTTCCTATTAATAGATTCTAGCCTTTTATTGTCTTTGCTAAAATCACATGTGTGGCGGGAGGGGACTTTCCTCTAAAAATAGAGTATTACTGCATTTAGCGCTGAACCTCTTTGCTTAGCTGGTAGCCATTCTCTTTGTGCCAAAAAAATTCCCTTCCGTTGCTCTCACTGATACTTTTGATTAATACCACTGCTTATGGCAGGCAGTTCATGCCCTTTCCCCAAAGTTCTAAATGTGAGTTCTAGGGCCCAAACTTGTGCCAGAGATTGGTAGCCCCAATTTTTAGCTGAGATTAATTCTATTTCCACTTAGCAATATTTATCACTTTTGCCAATATACAGTAATTGCTTTTGCAGAATTTTTGTTCTCTACTAAACCTATTTTCTTCTGCAGCGGTGTATACTGTGGCTAAATCTGCTTTACTAATTTGCATAGAGATAAGGCCTATAAATATTTTGGCTCTCAAAAGTCTGACAAAATGATGGTAAATAATCTTTGCATCCTACTGGTAAGGCTATATTGTTTCTTACTGGACTAAGCTCTTCTATTGGACTACTTGGAATATGTGAAACAAATAAGATTCATGTTTTATTTTGCCTTTCTCTTAGTTGAAGTGGTTTATGCATAACTGGCAGATGTCTTTCTTCCACAATTACATTCCCTTTAGGTCCTCTATAAAGTTAATGTCTAGAACAGAAAGCTGAATAAAATGAGCCTACTTACAGTACATTCATGTATGTCGTAGTGGTCTCTCAGGCCTTTGTCAGTTCCCTTCCTGCCTAAGCCAGGAGTAGTAATAGGAAGATGGTGCTGCTTCTTTCATCTTGGAACTGACAGGAGATTCCTTTATACTGAACATTTTGAGGTGAAGTGTATTCTAAAAGAGCATCTAAACCAAATATATTTTCTATGGCAACACTGAAGCCCAGAAAGGTTCATTGTTGTGTCCAGGATCTTTTATCTGTTTAGTGCCAAACCATAAACTAGAGCCCAAGCCTCTGTATGGTTCAGGCACTGAACAACGCAGTGAATCACACTGTCTAAACATTTGTCAGTTAAGTAATAAATGTTTACATTTTCAAGAAAGTAAATACTGGGAGAGTTAAGCTTAGGACATATCGATTTCTCTGATCATATATCTTTCTAATTTTTCCATTTAAATGTTTTTCTTTTCAAAGATTTTCAGTTTGAATCTAGGAGGCATATCAATGGTGGTTCTGAATGGCTATGATATAATAAAGGAATGCCTTGTTCATCAAAGTGAAATTTTTGCAGACAGACCATGCCTGCCTTTATTCATGAAGATGACTAAAATGGGAGGTATGTTTATTTTCCACTACTTGTTCATGAATAATTTTAAATCACATCCTTTATTTTAAGCAATTTAAGTATATACAGTTGGAATTCTTTTGTACTGATTAACAAGAAGTGTTGATACACAGAACCTACTTCCTTGCAGAACTTAGCATTTGAGGACTTCTGAATGCATTAATGTCTTATACCATTACATGCTAATTTTATTGAAAGTCAGTTCTAATAAATATTGTAAATTATATTCGTAAGGAATTAAGTATCTGCAACTCTTATAAAACAAGGAGTGCACACACACACGAACAAAAGTGTCCCTTTAATGCCAGACTTGAATATATGGTGACATTTTCAGTATTGTTTTGCTTCTGATAGAACCTAAAGTAGCCCTTTTTAACTGCTCATGCTGTGTGAATGCAAAGCTGTGGGGGCAGAGTTATATAAAAGACTAGCATTCTGTATGACAGTGATATGCAACAAGAGAAATGCTGAAAGTTGACAAAATTGGAAAGAAAAAAGCAGCAAATGAAATCCTAAAATAGTGTAGAAATCAGATGCAGTGATTTTTTATTTTAATTAAGTTCATTGATGATTTTTTTTTGAGACAGGGTCTCACTGTGCAGTTCAGGCTAGCCTTGGGCTCACTTTGTAGCCCGGGATAGTCTTGAACTTGCAACGATTCTGCTTCAGCCTCCCAAGTGCTGGAATTACAGGTATGCGCCACTGGCTTGTTGATACATTTTAGGTATACAAAATGATCATGTCATAGGGAATTTGTACCCCTACATGTTACATTTTCTTTCCTCTTTTTTTCCTAATCCCCTCTGCTCCCTTCAACTCATCTTTCTCTCACTATTTACAAAGCGTGGTTTCTGTTTTCTTTATTTAACAGTTTCTTCCAAATTCACAGTATCTGTTGTACATTTTGGTCTTTATGTAACTCTTTCATTTTCTCACACCAGGAAAGGCAGTGTTTACACATGAGTCAAATTTATTTCACTTAAGAGTACGGTCTCAAGGTACATCCATTTACCTAGAAATGCCTCAAACTAATCCTTCTTTGACCCAGTAGTACTCCATTATATTTTTTAAAACCACATCTTCCTTATCTATTCCTCAGTTGATTGGTTGTTTCCAAGATTAGCTGTTACAAAGTGTGCTGCTACAAACATGGGTGAGCATGTTATGCTGTGGTATGATGTTTTTAAATCTTCCAGAAGAATTAAAAACAGATACAATGATTTTAATACTATAATAATTTTTTTAGTTTTTCTCTAATGAGAAATTGACATTTAACATTGAAAGAAAAAAGTAACAGTGCTTAGAAAAACTAAATGGTATCCACATCCAGAACTATGCCAATTCCAATCAGTGGACTAATTTAGCACCACACACCCTTAATACCAGTATCACATGCCCTAGATCTAGCTACCTTTGAAAAACCCCAGCTATGAGTGCATGAAATTTTGGGGAGATATCTAAATACAAGCCATAACAGAAACCTAAATGATAAAAATGAAAGATGAGATGATAACATTTGATTCAAAGTATATATTTTTTAAAGCTTTAAGTTGATAGTTTAGGCTGTTTTATCATAAACAATATTAAAATTAACATTAAATTTGATATTTCCAAAAACAATAAGAGGAAGATAAGTAGAAAATTATTTATGTTATTTTTAAGATACCAGGACCCTGGCTTAGGACCATCGATCTTTTCAGAGGTATGACAACAGAATAAAATGCAAACAAAACATGTACAGAGACTCTATTTTTGTGCCAATTTATTAATATTAATTAGTGTCTGCCGTGTACCACATCAAGCTGGTCCTCAGCATAAGGCATGTATGCACTGATCAATTAAAAGCTCATGCCTGCCACTAGCCCATTGTGTAATAGGAAAAAGTTTCTCTTTGGGTGGACTTAGCCACATACCCAGGGACGCACTGTGGTCAGCATGGTTCCCATGTACCTTGTACATGTGTCCCATACGCACAGATTCTTCCAGGCTGTTCTCATCTTCCTGCCTTTGTGCCAGCTGTTGCCTCTACCAGCAGTGATCTTAATCTGGATATTTGCTTGATTCCTCATCTCATTGAAGTTTTTACTCAAATGTCACCTTCTATGTGAGCCTTTCCGTGACTACCTAATCTATAGTTGTCTATGGTCTCTCCTGATGGTAGCTTCATGACACTAAGGATCTTTGGTTCTCTTTTTCACTGATAAGTCTGACATTTTAGAACACTTCCTAAATTATAGTAGGTGTTCCATAAAAACATGTTAAATAAATATTTATTGAATGAATAATTGTCTGGGGATATGGAAAATAAAAATGAATTATGAGAGTATATAATTACCTCACCACAGACCCACTAACATATGGCTAACTTTAAAAAGCTCCAGATTTGAAAATGGTTGCACACATGTTGCTGGAATGTAAATTTTATATGTGCATCACATATATAAGAGAACACAAGTTCACATCATTAATATACCTATGTCCCTGCAATAAATGAATCCCACGTAAAGTACATGTTTACATAAATTGTGCACTGAGAACATTGGGTTGCTTCCTTGATAGTTAATTTAAAGGGGAAATTTCCATAGTAGTAGCCACATCATAACAGCAAATAAGCTATGGAGATTCTGGAATTTTGTGGCAAGCAATATCAACATTTGAAAAGCTTGATATTCTTGTTTCTCATTTTATTTTTTATTTGGTTTTGATCGATGCATTTCTGTTACATTGATAACTTAAGGATAGCCTTTCTTCTGCCATTGTTAGGTTGTTGAGTATCAAAAATCTTTATCCAGAAGGTAATTTCTATTCTAAAATCCAGTATCTTTTATAAAGAAAAATTCTAAACCTAGAAAAATGATTATTCAGGCATTTATTTCAGGGTAAAAATTTTCCTACACAATATGCAATCATTTGTCTTTTATAAATTAGGCTTACAGTAAAAGTTAAATAATAAAATTACCTAGGCCTAGTTTATCTGCCCTGAATCACATAAGACTGACTCATTCCTTATGGTGGGAGAACAATATCTTTTTTTCAGTCCTAAATGAGGAATATATAGGTTTTATCAGTTATAATATTGTATCACCACTGAGTTGCAGAAAATATGACCCAGCCACAGAGTTATATAGAAGGATAATTTGGGGAAAATCACTGTCCATTTAGAAAGATTTTTTTTTAAACACCATAATATTTTCAGCTACTTACTACTTTTTTTTCAGGGTTACTGAATTCCAGATACGGTCGAGGATGGATTGATCACCGAAGATTAGCCGTAAACAGTTTTCGATATTTTGGATGTGGCCAAAAATCTTTTAAATTTAAGATCTTAGAAGAAACCAATTTTTTCATTGATGCTATTGAAACATACAAAGGTAGACCTTTTGACTTTAAACACTTAGTAACTAATGCTATTTCAAATATAACTAATCGGATCATTTTTGGAGAAAGATTCGCTTATGAAGACACTGATTTTCAGCACATGATCGAGTTATTTAGTGAAAATGTGGAACTAGCTGCCAGTGCCTCCATCTTCCTGTATAATGCCTTTCCATGGATTGGCATCTTGCCTTTTGGAAAACATCACCAGCTGTTTAAAAATGCAGCTGTGGTCTCTGATTTTCTCTCCAGACTTATTGAAAAAGCTTCAGTCAACAGAAAGCCTCAGTTACCTCGGCATTTTGTTGATGCTTATTTAGACGAGATGGATCAAGGTAAAAATGACCCATCCTCTACTTTCTCCAAAGAAAACCTAATTTTCTCGGTGGGTGAACTCATCATTGCTGGAACTGAAACTACAACCAATGTTCTACGCTGGGCAATTCTTTTCATGGCCCTTTATCCCAACATTCAAGGTGAGGATTCCCTTAATGATCCCATGGTCTATCCTTAATTTTAGGGTTCATATATGTTTCTGTCTTCAGCCATGCATAACGCATTTTTAAGCAACTGGCCAAGAAGAGAAATGTTTCATTTTTTAAGAGTTTTCAAATTTACTGTCTCATTATATGTTAAGAAAAAAAACTCTGAAATAGATTCTATTATACCCCATTAGTAAATGAGGACAAAAGCTGGCTGACTGGAAATGATAGAGCTGGGACCTATATTCTGGTTTTTCTCATTCAGTGCTTCACTATTTTCTTGACTGAGAGTAATGTCACTTCAATTCTGGGTTTAACACATTCACTACAGGGCTGTAATTCATATGTTTCACTGCCAGACAGCTTGAACCACCAGTGTTATATACATGACTGTCCCGCATTTGGCGGCTTTTTGTTAATTTTATTAGTAAAAAGACCAATGAAAGTGATTAGACCTGATTATAATACCAGAGGTATAAGCCACCTATTGGGACAGTCATCCATGTGCCACTGGTGGTTCAAGCCAGCAGGAATGTGTTCATTTTTGTTCTTAATCTTTTTAATGTGTTTTTCATGACCAAGTTACTCAGGTGTTAGCTACTACTGATATAAGATACATAGCATGTATTTAAATAAAACTTCCAGATAATGAAAAATTTAAATCTAGGTGCACCCATATCCTGTTGACTTATTATATATTATCATTTGCCCAAAGAGTAATTACTCTGAATACCATTCTGAGAATTGTATAATAACCTCAATGTTTTTTCTCTGACAGGACAGGTTTGGAAAGAGATTGATTTAATAATGGGCCCAAATAGACAGCCTTCTTGGGATGACAAATGCAAAATGCCATATACTGAAGCAGTTTTGCATGAAGTTTTAAGATTCTGTAATATAGTCCCATTAGGGATTTTCCATGCAACCTCTGAAGATGCAGTTGTACGTGGTTATTCCATTCCAAAAGGCACAACAGTAATTACAAATCTTTATTCTGCACATTTTGATGAAAAGTACTGGAGAGACCCAGAAGTGTTCTATCCTGAACGATTTCTGGACAGCAGTGGAGATTTTGTCAAAAAGGAAGCTTTGGTTCCTTTTTCCTTAGGTAAGAGAACTTTACAGGAATGTAAAGCACAACAATGAGTTATCATGTATAGCATGTTAATCTGAAGCTTCTTTCTCTAAAATCAAGTATTCTAACTCTCAAAACATTGATTCCTCTAGAAGAGAGTCATTTGACTAGAGGTAATTAAAACCTGACTCTATGTAAAATCTTTACTTTTTAGCTAGAGTAAAACTGTTGAAAAACTCTGGCTTCTTCTGAAACTTTTGCTAGTGGATTTTTAGTTTGTAATCAAACTTGGACAGCTAGAAGTTGGTAATAGGAGACTTGTTAAACTTGACACTCAGAAAAAAGAAGAATAAAGCACCTTGAACTAAAACTAGAATCTAGCCCTCTTGCCTTCCAATTTATTGTCTCGTCCAACTAGGAGATACTGCTTCTGGTATGAAACAGGATACAGATCATAGACTGAGGGAAGATAAATCAAGAGCTCTTACTAATCATTGAAAAAATACACATTTAGTCCATTCAAATGAAACAGGACTTCTCGTGACAATATAAAAAATATCATACCTCAAATTAGATCTTTCATAGTATATCTTAGGTCAGTGGCAGCAAACCTATGGCACAGGTACCCCAGTGGGCTGTTTGTATCATTGAAAACTAAAAGGTTGACAGTCACTGCATAAGCTCTTTTGCAGTGTGTAAGGAAAGTCAGAATTGGGACTAAAGTCTTAGAAAAGTTTATGATCTGACATAAGGAAGCAAAACACTGATTCCAGAAGCTGAAATGCTAATTTCTATTCTTTGGGATTTAAGAGAATCCTTTAATCAATATAACTTTCTCTAATTTACTTTAAACTCCATATTTCCCAAGTGTTATGCAAATATTATACATAAGTTTTGCTAAATGTGGGTTTCAGAAGCTTCTATGTCTCTTTTTCTGTTTAGGGCGAAGACACTGTCTTGGAGAACAGCTGGCTCGAATGGAAATGTTCCTGTTTTTCACAGCATTGCTTCAGCGGTTTCATTTGCATTTTCCGCAAGACCTAGTTCCAAATCTGATGCCCAGGTTAGGTATGACACTGCAGCCCCAGCCTTACCTCGTCTGTGCTGACCGGCGCTGAAAGGGCCTAGACTTTTAAGGAGTAAGGATATGTGTTTGCCTTAGGCCAAATCTTGTGTAATCTAATCAGCATAATCTTTAGAAAAAAGTCACAGTATCAAAAAGCCAAACAAATGTGTCATTAGAAAGAGCAATAACGAACGCTAACTATGGTTTCTTTTGTGAGGAACATGAAGGTGCAAGTGACAGATGTTGCATAAGATGCTCAGAAGGTCTGTGGAATATGGATTTAACCTTAGTCCTGCCCCATCTATTGAATACTTTCAGGTTTCTAAATTATAAAAATGTTTTTGCATCTCTGATGTATTAAGATTTCTTCAGTTTCAGGGAAAGAGAATCCTATGCAAATTTGCTTAAATAATCAAAGGAAACTTGGAGGTAATATGGAAGTTTTAGAGTTAGTATAGCCCAGATGCTTCATGATATAATCAAAGGTCCTGTATCTTCCCATTCTTCAGTTTTGCCTGCCAGATGGTATCAGCTTTGTCTTAGGCCCAGCTTATGGAGGAGTGCATGTGTTTTCCCCTCCTGCATGCACAGTGAACTAATTGAGATTGTTTCTGAGACAGCACGTTAAGCTTTCCTTATACCCTCCAGAACACTGTTACTTGTGTCCCAGAGGGTCCTATCTGAGTCACATGCCCATACATGAACTTAAACCTATGTTTTGTGAGTGGAATTGGTGGTTTACTTAGGCCTAAATATGTGCCTACTAGAACTAATGGAATTGACTTCCTGTCAAAGTGCATGTCCTATATAGGAGTGGCATAAACAAAAATCAGGATAATTATGAAGAGAAGAATTCTAAGTCAAAGACCATTTATAATACCTACCTTACTTGCTTCTACCTGCTTTCCAGCCTACCTTTGTGAATCTTGACAGATGTACTCATAGATCTTTAATATTTGTCCTTTCTTTGGCACAGCAAATCTTTTATCCCTGGACCTCTCCCTTAGTATCATACTGCATATAAACAGTAAGCCTAAATTGAACTCCCGGAATTTCAAAGGCTTGGCAGTCCTACTAAGCAGTGTAGCTTTGTGTACTGAAGTAGACTGTAAGAAAAGTTGAGGAATCCTTATTTGTGCCATATGTTTAATTTAAAACTGACAAGTATTAGAAAGTTAAGCATATGCTATGGTTTATATGCAGATGTTCCCCAAGAATGTACTCAGAGGTAGGGCCTTTGAAGGGTAATTGAATCATGGGAGTAATATAGCTAAAAGTGGTATTAGGAGATAGGCCCTGGTTGAAGAGGTAGCTCACTGGGGCCATGATCTGTAAGGATGTCTCCCTCCCTTGCTTGTTCCTTTTCTGTCTATTACCCAGTTGTCCTGACATGAGATTTCTTCCCAGACCATTCTTCCATGATGTTGTATGTTGAAGCCTGAACATGAACTGAAACTTACCAAATAAACCTCTTTTTTTTAATTGTAGATGTCAAGTGTTTTTTTCCAGTGATGAGGAAAGTGACTAAAACACAATATTTTAGAGAACAAGAAATAAAGGATAATATTGCTTAAAATTTGGTACTGAGAGATAGGAAAGAATTGCATACAAGCTAATTTTTTTTATTCATAGAAGAGAATCTGATGCTGTAAGAAATAGGATCCAAGCTAAGTGTGATAGCACACACTTGTAATCCCAGTACTCTGGAGGCTGAGGCAGAAGGATCATCATGAGTTTGAGGCCACCCGTAGAGATACAGTGACTCTAAATTTAAAAAAAGAAAAGAAACAAGGTTCAAATATAAATATGTTAAGTACAAAGCTGACCACTGAACCAAAAATACAAACCTTCCTAAATATTAGAACTTACGTGAGCATTTTAGAAAAAAAAATATGAAGCCAGAGATTTAGCTCAGCAGCATAAGCACCTGCCTGGCAAGCGTGAGCTTGTGAGTTTGATCCCTGGTATCAAAAAAAAGAGAGAGAAAAACTGAAGTCCCTACATAGAGTCAAATACATAAATATATGTATGTGGGTTATCTCAGCTCTTATTCATTTTTAATTTTTTTTTGTTTGTTTTGTTTTTTTGTACCAGAAATCCAACTTGGGACCTTACACTTGTCAGGCAAGTGCTTGCACCACTGGGTTATATCCCCAGGCTTGTCTCATCTTTTAAAAAACTGACCTATATAAATCACAAACCAGATCCAGTGCTATACCATATTATGTTGTATAGATATGGAAAACATAGGTTAAAAGTTAAGAATTAAAAAGAATGGACAGAAATATACTAGACAATGTATATTTTGCAAAAGCAGAATTCAAGATTTTCATAGAATAAGGTTGAATCCAAGCCAGAATGCATAAGCAAGAAAAGACATACACTTTGTAATCCTACAGACTTTAATCCATAAAATAATGGTGCACTGAACAACAGTAACTTTCATAAGGTAGAAATTATGAAAGGAATATGTAGAAGTACCTTAAAACTAGGTGACTTCACTTCTCATTCTACGACAAATCAATTGAAAAATAAAAATAAAAATTATAATAGAGACCTATACTAAATAATCGGGAAGGGAGATGTGATGAATACATACTAATCTATGCATAACAAAACTGGAAGCGAGGTGTGATGTCACAGGCCTGTAACCCAGCACTCAGTCAGGCTAAGGCAGAAAATCACAATTTGCAGCCTAGACAATTCAGTGAGACCATTTCAAAATATAGGCTAAGGAACTAGGGCTGTAACTCAGTACAAAGCCCCAGTTCACTTCCTGGTATCAAAAAGAAAGAGGGCTAAACATAGAGATAGATGACAAGCTTGTTCGATTTAGGGAAAGTTAAGCTTATAATGAATGTAAATTGAACTTCAATACATTCCAAAAGTACAAATAATATAGATTCAATCTCAGAAAATAGCACAATAAGAATGGGTATGAATAACAAAACTAGAAAACAGAATTTCACTTTTACCTTGAATTTAAAAAAAAATATATAAAATAACCTTTGGCTGAAAGGCAAATTTAAATCAAAGTGGCAGGATTTCTAAAACAGTAACTGCCTATGAGATTTATGGACTGTAACTACAGTGATATTCTGAAAAAAGAGCTCATATCCCTACTTATTTCAATGAAAAAAAATATTGAGGATAAATTAAACATTCAATTTTTAAAAATTAGAAAATACCAAACCAGAGAAAATATGAAGAAAAAGAACTGTAAGTTTGTGATAAGCATTAATTTTAGGTAACAAAGAAATAAAGCTAATAAAGAAATTTTCTTAAGTAAATCAAGGGTCAGAGAATTATACCAAATGTGACTTCCATCTGCACTTGAAAATTTTTGCAAGTTTCAAATTTAGTATCTAAAAAGTTATATTGCAATACAGAAACATTCATTTTTAGATACATTGTTTACAGCTGCTGCTTGTGCTGTGATGGCCCAATTGTGAAAGAGATCATATGTGGCATACTCATGCTGTGTGTACTACAAATCTGTGACACAGTTCCGATTTAAGAGCATTTTGAGTGCTCTGTTTCTTTTCATATAGCAGCCTATTGTTGTATTTTATTTTTAAACTTAATTTGTATTACCAAACATACCCATCATGTCAAAATGAGAAATGTGAACTAAAAAAAAAAAAAACAAAAAAAACCTTATACTTTCAAGGCAGAATGGAGGGTGCATTATTAATCAAATTAGGTGGTTAAAGATCGTGTTTAATACATAATGACACTATAGCTCTGCTTAAAAAAAAAGTACAGTTTGGATTTGCCAGATCAAGAAATTTTCACAATATTCATAACACATGAGAGTAGCAATCAGAAAATATCTCTTGATACCAGAATTTCTTCATAAAATACGAAAATGAAGCTGCAATAAAAGTAATTTTCTGATTGCTTCATTTGCTAAGAAGGAAAATCTCCTGAGTTAGTTAATTAAATTGTGCTTGTCTCAAGCTTCATGCATTTTCCTACAAATGACTCAGATTTTATCCTTTATGCCAGAGTAGTATTCTATTGTGTGTAAATACATTTTCTTTATCCATTCATCTGTTGGTATCATACAGGCCACTTCTAAGATTTAGCTACTCTGAATTGTGCTTCTATATGCATGGGTAAGCATGTATCACTGCAACAAGATGTCTTTAACTTATAGGAAGACACCTACAAGGGGAATGTCTGGGTTGAATGGAATTTCTAGTTTCAGTTTGAGGAATCTCCATACTGATTTCCATAGTGGTTGTACCAATTTATGTTCCCACCAAAGATGCAGATAGGTTTCTGTCTTGGTTACTTTTCTCTGGTTGCTGGAACAAAACATCTGACAAAATGAAGAAAGGAAAGGTTTATTTAGCTCACTGTTTGTGGAGGTCTCAAAGTCTATGGGGCAACACTTCAAGGCAGCACAAAGAGCAAAAGGGGAATGGGAAACAATCCTCTTCTCCTCCCTTATTGTACACAGGCCACTCCCTACCCAGGGCAGGCTTAGCACTCACAAAATCTCTGTGCCCTCCTCTTGCACAGAATGAGGGTATTTGGTAGCCATTGTTAGTTCCCTTTTATCATGTTTTGAAGTCCTGTATCATTTTCATTGTTTTGTTTGTTGGGTTTTATTCTGTTTCATATTATTTGATTTTATTATATCTGATGGCATGGGTAGCTATTTCAAAGATAAGATATATCATGATAGCCATTTTGGTTTTACTATTATTTTGTTTTGAAGTCCTTTATTGTGTTGTTTTGTTTTTATTGGCTCTGTTCTGTTTTGATTTTTACTATGTCTGAAGGTATGGACAGCTATTTTGAAGACAACAAAAAGTATTATAGTAACCATTGTTGATTTCCTATTTTGTTTAGAATTCCTGTATATTGTCAAGCTTGTCATCTAAACACTTACACTGTTTTGTTTTGATTGGCTTTATTCTGTTTTATTTTGCTTGATTTTATTATCTTTAAAATAAAAATTACAAACAAAATAGGATTTCAGTGTTCAATTTGCATACCTAGAATGTCCAGAAATGTTGAACATTTTTTTCATGTATTGACCATTTGTATTTCTTGTGAGAAGTGTCTATTTCAGTTACTCATTTTTTATTGGGTCTTTTATTTTTCTAATTTTTTGTTCATTATACATTTTAGATATTAATCCTTGAGGAGTAGCTATCAAAAACTTTTCCACATTCTCTATGTTGTTGTCTCTTCACTGTTTCCTTTGCAATGCAGAAGCTTTTTGATATGATACCATTTGTTGATTCTTCATGTTGTTTCTTGTGCCATTAGGATTCTGTTCAGAAAGTTCTTCCCTATACTTACGTCTTCTAGAGTTTTACCGATTTTAATATCTAACAAAGTGTTTGTTTTAACATTTAGAACTCTGATCCATTTTGATATTAGTATGTAATGAGTCTAGACTCAATCTTCTGCATGTCCATCGCCAGTTTTCCCAATACCACCATCTCTTAAAGAGGCTGTCTCTTCTCCAGTGTAGTTTTGACCCCAAAGATCAAATAGCTGAATGGGCTGGGGATCCCTTTTGACTCTTATTATTTAGGAACAGTTTCTTAAATCTACCAAGCATACACATGTCAAAGGTATTATTTATTTCTAATTACCTTCATAGAAAACATTTTATATTGAGAATTATATTATAGACAACTTTGGTAAAGGTTCTTTGCATGTTTAAGAAAAAAATAGATTCTGCAGTTGCCAGGTTTGGGGTTCTACATGTGCCCAGAAAATCAGAACTTATATTTTTATGAACTTTCGGACTGTTAAACAGTGTTAAATTTCTCATTGTGGTGGATTTGCTCATTTATCTTTATAGGTCTACTAACTTTATACTCCTTTGGAACTGTTTTAGTAGATATTTAAATCTACTTTATGTTCCTTTAATATAGAACCATTAACATTGTGTAGTGACTGCCCCTCCATAATAATGCCTTTCATCTTAAAATGTCTGGTTTAGAAGTTTTATACTTTATACTTTTAATAGTTCTCCTTGAAATTTTAGTAACATGCATAATTTAACAAGTCTGAAGATTAGTATCTTAATCTCTTTTCTGAAGCATAGCAAGCTTTTAAAAGACCACTCTTTTGAATACTTGATCTTATTATCCAGGATATTTGTTTTTAGTAAAGCCCCACAAAATAAGTATTACCCTTCGTTCATATAGGTAATGATTTTTTCTTTACAAATTTCATCACTTTTTTCTTTTCAGACCTACGTTCTGTGATCATTTTTGTTCCTCCTGAAGAATGTGCCTTAGGTTGTTGGTACTCTAGTGCAGTCAGTGGACCAGCAGTTGGTTCAAGATTCTCCAGAAAAACAGAACCAACAGGAAGAATGTTTTGTGTGTGCATGTGCATGTGTGTGTGGAAGCTCTGGTTCATGAGATTGTGGGATTGAAATCTCAAGTGTGGTTCAGCAGGCTGAAAACTCATGCCAGGGGTGATATAACAGTATGGAGCCTGTGTAAACAGGGAAGGCTGGCAAGGAAGCAACTTGGTAGAGGATTTCTATGTGGTAGTCTTGAGTGGGAATTCCTTCTCTAGCAAACCTGTTTTTTTTTTAAAAGTCTCAACTCATTGATGGGGCCTACGCATGTTATCAGGGTAATTTTTTTGATATAAGGTAAGCTGACAGCTCTTAATCACACCTTCATAGCAATATAGACTGTTTGACCAAACACCTGGATACTTAGCCTAATGATACATTTAAAAAAATTTGTTTTTGTTATAGGGGATAGAACTCACGACCTTGGGCTTGCCAAGTGGGCACTTGTGGTGCTGAGCTAAACCCATGGCATGACAAAATTTAACCATCCCAGTGATCTTTGCTTGTGAGCTGGCATTTAATTGATGTCAACATGAACATATCCAAAATGCCTAAAGTGCAAGTATTCTCCTTAGGTTTGCATTTCCTTTTGTTGGGAGACAGGAGAGACTACTATAATTTAAGGTCACTGTGGTCACCTCAAAAAAAGCCTGTCTCTTAAATTAAGAATTTTCAGATTATTTTTTGATAGGTCCAGGCTTTAAACTGAGATTTCAGTATAGGTATTTAATAGTCTTGAGTTTAGATGACATACTTTTTATCATTTAAAGCTTCTGTGCTTTCTAAACAATAGTCTCTCAATCTTTTCTTAGCAATTTAAAGTAATATGCTATTTAGGTGATCCTCATAAAATACTGTTATTCTTCCAATTAAAACTGTTTCCCATTTCCTTAGAAAATTAAATGGCATGTCATACTTTACAAGGGCCTTCAGTGAACCATCATCTGCCTTCATTAAGCACTCCTTCTTTCACTGTTTCATTCATCCCAAATCTTGGTTGGCGTCTCCAAAATGGGGGTGGCTTCTCTTCTCCTGGCCTTAACATGTGTAGGTTTTCTTTCCAGACAGTCATATTCAAGGTAACACTTAATTTTAAAGTTCTCAGCTTAGAAGTCACTTTTCTCTGAAAAGTTGTTCGTCCCTGTTCCATTTGCTTGATATCCTCCTACACGTCCTCTAGAGCTGCTCATAGTATGCTGGCAGTCACAATAAAGGGAAAATCATTGGCTATATTCATTTCTTTTTTAAGGTACATTTTTATCAGATAATACAATCTAGAGTATAAATTTCTGACTACCTAGCAATGTCTGAATCTCCAGGTTTCTGTAAAAATAAGCAGAAAAGACCAAGAACACTAGCTAAGAAAATGGGGAGACTAGTAACAGTTTCCAAGTAACTTAAAAAAGATTTTCATAGAGAAAAATGTGTCAGTAAATAGATATATTACATGGATAAATGGGTTTCTCAAACCAGTGACAGGTCAATAGCAAATTCATGTTGAAAATTACTATAATGAAGTTAATCTGATTCAATAGCAGTCAAATAAGACCTATAATATGGGCTGAGGATGTAGCTTGCTCACCATACATAAGGCCCTGGATTTTATCCTCAGCGCCAAATGGAGTAGGGTTGGGAGAGTGTAGGGATCAATAAGAAGTGAAGATGAAGGGGAAGAAGAAAGGAAGTAGAAGGAAGAGGAGAAGAAAAACTATTACATGGCTTATGGTAATTTCTTAATATTCTACATAATAATAGTACTATATATATTTAATGTACTCATTCTTTTTCTTTTTTGTTGCTGAAACAAAATGCTCAACACCCACAATTAAAGGAGAAAAGGTTTATTTTGGGTCAAAGTTTGTAGAGGTTTCAGTCAGTAGGTGGGGCTAGCTCAAAGGCAGGTGGCATGGCAGAGGGGCATGGTCAAAGAGAAAGTCATTGGCAAGGCAGGCAGAAGCTACAAGACTTTTGGGCAGCGCTACCCAGTCTCAGGGTTGGGCTTCTATTACTCACATCCTTAATCGCAGTATAATTCCCATTCCAACCACCCAACCCTAATCCAGCCATCTTTGAAACTCACTTATGACCATCTGAGGTTTTGAGGGACATCTAGATACAAGCAGTAACACTCCCAATTATAAATTTTAAAATTTTAGTAGAAATGATTTTTTTTAGTTTTTTTGGGTTAGTTATCTCAATATGTATCAATTTGCAAAAATTAGGAAATTTGAGGACTATTTTAAAATGATTTATAAGTGAGCATATTTTTAATAAAATAAAGACGTGCTTCTTTCAAGAAAATAAAAACTAAGCAAGTACCATACAAAATTTCAGTAATTATAATAGAAATGTGACCTGATTATACGCACATGCACAAGTATGAATTTATATAGATACATGGGTATATTGTATTCTGTCAGAAAAAAAGCAATAGCAAAAATATATGTAGTATGCAAAACATAAGCTAGAGAAGTATAAGCACAGGATATATATGTCTATATATATGCATGTATGCATATATAGATATATATATATATACACATGTGCAAACTCAAATCTTTAAATTTTTATTATTTAGTAATGTGACATTAGTTTGCAAATGGTATGGTAACAATAAAATAGGAAGGAATTCAGAATGCAACATGTTTAATAAATAAAGTTTAGTAATTTATTAAATATTATGATACAGTGCAGGATCAAAGATCACAACACTCTTTTTTTTTCCTTTTTGGTTCCAAGGATCAAACTCATGACCTCACACTTGCCAGACAAGCGCTTGTGCCACTGAGCTAAATCCCTAGCCCAAAATTGTAACACTTAATAGTATTATCTTTAATTAATCTTTCAGGTAACCTAAATATTCTAGGTAGATTAAAAACTACTAATATCAGACTTTAAAGGAATGACCTTAGAAATTAATGGTTTATTATCTACAAAGTTGCATGGCTCCAACATATGACATAGTCTTGAAAAATAATGAAAAATATTAGTTTACCCTCTATCATTTTGGCTGCATTTTACAACCTCAGATATTTTTCACAGCAAGGATATATATCTGCACCATACAGTTTAAAAACACTGTAAAAATGGTTTGTTTTCTTTATTCTCTTTTTAATGTGGTTATTTATCTATATGCTTTTGTGAAATTATTTGTTACACTAGATTTTTTTAGATAAGCTGAAGTATTGCCATCATTTACTTTATCTCAGAAATCAATCTTGCAATTGGACTCTAGAATTATTGAGTAATGACAAGTCATTTTTGTCATGTCTTCAGGCAGAAAATAATTACAAAAATGTATGTTGGTTTTATAGTAACTTCACATAAGATACAGATCTAAAGATAACCACATATTTCGATTACTTATTCAGTGTATGTGTCTTTTAGAGCCCACCATGTTTCTTTTGTTCTTTATCTCTGAAGGGATTAGTTTCATTTGATTTTCCATTAAGGCAAAAGACAGATTAACTCCTTTTCCTTAGATTTAATTAGTCTTGAATTCATCTAAGAACAGAAAACGATGTTCATTTCATAAAAGGTTAGCATCAATATTAAGACAACTTTTTTTCTTCTGACAAATCTGTTTATATTAAGTAAATGTTTAAAAATACAAATCCTGAGAAAGAAAAGAACAATTTTGACTAAAGAATAAAATTCCTTCAAACAGCTTTAAAATCCAGCCATGGAACTTAAGTCCATAAGGCTAGAATTCAGATGTCTGATGTCCATGGCAACCTGAATACTCTGAGCAGAAATAAAACACACATCGTAAATAATACATAACAGTAAAAAAGCATCAGAAATTGATGCACCTGGATTTTGTTAAATATAACAAAGGTCCATCAGTCCTTCATGAATAAACCTAGCTGGGAACAGCACTGAACAGTGTATTGCATTGAGCAGAAATTTCTCAGAAAGGCCACAATGGATTCCTTTTTATATAGGCATAGACTTTTTTTTCCCAAAACATTGAAAAACATAAAAGATACATTTGGAAATACAATATAAATCCTTTTTCAATAAAAGCAGAAAGTTCTGGCCACTTTGGAAACTGAAGTCAAGTCACTTGATTTTTTTTAGTTACAGCCCCCTCCCCATGAAAAATAAGAGCCCATTGCCCAGCAAAGCAGCATTATGACAAAGTATTTACACAGCAGTGAAGGTTTTGAGTATATGGCTTTGCAAAACAAGTCAAGTGAAGCCCAGCTCTAAGTACAGTTTTTTAGTCCATGTGGTGAAAGTGCTTAGGAGTGGGAAACTGCCAGCATAGCAAGGATCCTCTCACAGTATTAAGGCTTGTCTATGTGGGAAAGTTCAGTTTAAAGTCAGCACAATGAACATCAGACAATGATCGCTTGATCCTGGGCACTGCCCTCCAATTTTCTTCAGTATGACTTTTATTCCAACTGTCGCTCTTCCTCTTCATCTGCTTCTTCAATGACCTGAATCTCATCTGCTTGAGGTAAGGAGTTATTCTCTACCTGTAGTTTATTCTCCTCAGCTTTACATTTTTCTTCTTCCTCTATAATTTCCTTCCATATCTTGTGGTTTTCAGTGAGGTGGTGCATTAGCTGACAAAATATTCGCCGTCTGCCTTTTCTTCTTTGTGGTTCTGTGAAATTTAAAAGAATCATATTCTAATCATAGCAATATCATCCATCCATTCATTCATACAAATGTCTCATGCCTAATATATCCTAAGTAGTTATGTAAGCACTGAGGTTATAATAGTGAATAATCCCTGCATTAAGGACCTCACATTCTAGCGAAACCAACTAGACAAAAATGAAGCAAAATATGAATATGTGAGATATTAGTGTTAAATGGCAGGAGTAAAAATAAAACAGAGGACTAGATAAGACTGGGTTGGGAGGAGAAAGTATTATAGCACTAAAATTTCAAATGAAAGACTTAACAATCAAAATTTAAAATCAGCCTCTTGAAGGTTTTTATGTAGTGAGTTAAACACAATTATCAACATTCTGGTGAATATTATTTTTAAAAGTCAGCCAGTCTTCCCAAAGTGACACTCATGGTAATGACACAAGATTTTTCTTTGTTATGCTAATCCTAATGACAAAATATATGTTGGAAAGGGTTTGTAGTCATTCTATCTGTTCTGATTGATAGTATGCTTGGGAAAAAATACCTAGGTAATTGTATTTTTAAATACTACTTTCAAGTGCAAATAATTGATTTCACTCACAATTACACAGGAGATGAATGGGTTTTTTAAATTTTCCATTTATATTAATTGCCTTATAAAGAAAAAATAACACTTAAATGATGACTTAAATTGTTGTTTTGTTTTGTTTTGTTTTTGGTACCAGGGATCAAACCCATCACTTTACACTTGCCAGGAAGGCACTCACTCTGCTGAGCTAAATCCCTGGCCCTATAACTAAATTCTTAAACATTACAACACTTGGTTCTCCCCTTAGAGCTCAGGAATGTGTATTTTCCTTTTATCCGTACTGTTTTGATCCATTTCCCAAGACTCTGGAAGACAGATCAGCAGGCTGCTTTTGAAGCTGTGCTCCCACCTGCCTCGTGGTGTACACGGTAGTGTACTTAGACAAAGGGCAGATGAGGGAAGACTAGCTGGAAGGCACCTACTTCACAGATGCAGAGGGAGTGATAGCCCTTCCATGCATACACCGTGGAGCTTGCTGAAGAGCACTGGCTACAGGACAGCATTTAAGAAATGGTGTTGCCATTGAATAAGAAGAATTTTTGCATTTGATGTAATTAGTACAGTAACCACACATAACAGGTACTCAAGAGCTTGACTACTGAATCCAAACATTGAGGTAGTAGTTAGCAAAGGTATGACTGCTGAAAATTTCTATCTAAAAAAATTTCTAAATCCAAAATAAATGGACATTTGCAGCTAGTAATATTAGAGTCTCCCTATATTCTTACTAGAATTTAGATTGCCTTCCATTTCTTCATCTGTATCTAATTCTTCACCATCCTCATCATCTCCACTTTCGCTGTCATCATCCTCTTCTGCTTCCACCCATTGGCCCGGCAGCAAACCAGCAGCATCATAGGAGTTACACAGGGGACCCACTATGTGAGTGATGAAAGATTCCTGGAGCTTTGCTAGTTGAGGAGATGAACGATCCATGAAGGGACTGATAGGCAGGCCAAGATTTGCTTCTTCGTCTCCCTGAGCATTTTAAAAAGAAAATTCATTTTTAACTATTTGAAGACCAACTGCTGATTTTTTATTATTTATTTTTGTGCCAGAAATCAAACACAGGACCTTACGCTTTGCCAGGCCAACTGTTAATGCTTATTAAAATTATCTTAGGGTTCTTAAAATGTATTCTACATTGGGCAGGGGATTTAGCTCAGCAGCATTAGCACCTGCCTGGCAAACACGTGGTCATGGGTTAGACAAAAAAGAGAAAAAAAATATTACACAGCAAAGTAATGTTTGCAAAGAAGTATCAACGAATCTATTCTATCATTTCAACTGTAAGAATAGCTCCAATAAATGGGAAATCTTAAAACTTTAATCTTATATTCTGTCCACATCAACCAATATGGATGATATTCAGTTAACAAAACATATTTATTTATTAAAGTAAATATCAGCAGTTTTACTAATCTGCAAATTCTGTAATGTCAAATATAGATTCTCTTTCTCCTTAAAAGATGGACATAGTGGACACATTTTTGTTGTGTAGTTTTACCTCAAATGTAGGCAGCTGAATTTTCCAAGGGTTTCTCAGTCTTCCCACCCTTAACAGCAGAGCCCTCTAATGAATCTAAACCAGAAAACCCAATATATAGAATAGAAGTACAGCTACTGTTGTTGAGGTGAGGATTGTGACCAGAGCCCCAACTTCCTGCTTCTAATACACTCTTCTCATTATGGCTCTAGGGTTCTAGCAAGCACAATTTGAAATGAGACAAAAATAGCTTCAAAAACCACTTTTATCACTTAAAATCTGTGTAGTGCTGGGCAAGCTCTCCACCTATTATTATCATGTGTAACTTTGGAATAATAATTACCATATAAGGTTATAAATATGAAAGATAATATTGTGCAAAAGGAAGGATTCCCCAAATCGTACTTATTCACATTTTGATCCTAGTGTCTGAACTGTTTGGAAATGCATAAATGTAAACCTCCCACAATACACAAATTCTTCATGCAAGTAATGTTTATCTGTAATCAGCCAATATTACCCTGAATAAATACCCAGAAACTATCCCAGTGATCAACTCTCCCACAATTTAAAGTCTTCTACAATTTGCTATCTGTGAAGCTGGGCTGCGAACTCAGTGGCAAAGCACTTGTCTAGTGTGTGGAGGCTTTAGATTCAGTCCCCAGCACCACAGAAACAATTAAAGAATAGTTGGGCTTATCCACAGATTCCTGCAGTACCCCAGGAGTTTGGCTACTCTAAGTCATGGCACTGAAATGGCTAATAAAGACAGTATAATTAGGATAACAAACAATAGAAGTTGGGAAATTCTGAATTGTGTAGCCATGTATGAAGTTTAAAAGCTTAAACAAAATAAGGAAGTTTAACATTTTGATAATAGATGGCTATGACTTCCATATCCATTAGGTTATCAGATGACATTTGTATCCTTTAACATGAATAATGACATCTAGGAAGATTAAATGAAACTGTCTGACATAATATATTGCTTTATGCGATAAATCTGGACTTATAATGGCTAACATTAGTGAGTATGTGTCAGGGACTAGTCTAAGAACTTCTTATATATTTATATTTATTTAATCCTCACAGCAGCTATATGAAGTAGGTGTCATTATTATGCATATTTTATCAAATGAGAATACTGAAGCACAAAGTTAAATTCCTAAGCCAAGGTCACAATGTCAATGAGGAACAGAAACCAGGATTAACCTTCAAGTATAGCTTCTAAGTTTATTTAATAGGTATTAATTTTTAATCTGCCTTTAATATATGACTTGGGTCTAAAGAAACATTTCTAATGCTATTTTCCTGAATTAGTAGGTTTTCTATAATGAACATATGCTACTAAGGTTTTGTGACCTGTTTGTACAAATAATGTAGAAATAGCATTTTCTTTGGCATAAAATCCTTCTTTTGTGAACACGAGCTCTACTGGAAAACTGCTTAATTATCACTGAGAATAAAGGGAGGAATATAAAATACTTTAAATATTTAAAAATAGGTAAATATTACCATTTTTGAAAAAATACTATAATTTAGTGTAAATGTGTCATAAAACAGAAAGTTATTAATAACCTTAGAATATTTCTTTACTGCCATGAATATATAGTGTAGAAGAGGGGTACCTTGATTCATGAACTTATTTTGTTCTACAGTTTTGGAAAAGATGGCCACATTTGTGTTTTTGCGGGAAAGATGGCTGTGGTTGTGTCTGTACCCAATGCAGAGTTTGCAAACAAAATCATTCATGAACCAAAGGAGCACTGTATTCTGTAACTTGCAAAGGTGGGGGAAAGACTGCACACTGACAGTACAACCTGGGCCAACATGGCACACCAGGTAACTGCATGGCTGTATGGTATCAAATTCATTACACCTATTTTCTGCATATGGTAGGAAAACCCTGACAAAAAGGAGTCCTCACTTATTAGATACCATGATCTTTCCTGGTTAGGGAAAACAAAGGTTCCTAAAAAAAACCCTGATGTCCAAGTTCATATGGTGTATTTTATATTTTGTAAAAAATGAAATGGGAAGCTTATGACAGACGTCAGTTCACTTTTACATTATGGGTAGCCTTAAGACCGCACACATCCTGTAGCTACCATGCTGCCTCCCAGATAATTTTTAAGATAAGGCTTTAGAAGATATGAAATAAGAGCATGTTTGTATCTTTGAGTCCTTGGAAAATTACTGTATCTATTCTGTACCCACATCTAGCCCTCTTAAATTTTTTCTAGCATTCTGCCAGGTCTTTTGTCCATGTTTCTATGGGAAAACAGTTGTTAATTTTTCTATAGCAGAATTCAAAATTCTTCTGTAGCATTACTGATATTCTTTAAACATATTCTGAGTAAACCCTAAACTCACTTATAAAGTACTTCATTCAGAAATCGGTTATTCCAGATTTTAATTCTTAGGGTTGAAAGGAGCCTTGGAATCATATTCTGACCTTTGCTGTAGACTTGACTCACTCCAGAAAGGCATTAAGATATTCTTGTTTGTTTTAAAACAAACAAAACAAAGGCAAAGGAAAACAGCTGAGAAAACACTAAGAAGCACAGCAAATGCAACATTTTATAATCCTTTCAGTCAAAGTAACTCAGATTTCACTTAATGTAGCTAACCAAATCCTTGTGAGTTCTTTATTCACATGACAGCTCTCAAAAATCCCATCAATCTCATTATGCAACTTACCTGCTCATAGAATTCATTGACAATTCCTTCTGTCCATTTCAAATGCAAGTCTCGAACTTTTGCTGGGCCATTTATATCTGCTAGTTTGATGCACACCTGGCAGACTAAGAGGCGATCGTTTTCACTACTCCATTCTATTCCATTACTATTTACATCATTGGCCTATTTTGAAAAAACAAAATTGTTTTAGATTCTAATGGAACAAGAATTTTCTACTGCTTGTTTGTTTTTATGAAGTCACCTTAAACTGTTTCCTGTCTAAATGAAAGAGAGAAATTCCAGGAAATGATTCTTTTAATAAGTGTATGACATAACATGAATCTACATGGGTTAAGTTTCCTATTGAAATGTTATTAGAATTTTGCTTCACTAGAAATCACAGCTTTCTAAAAATGTAACTGCCATCAGTGATACCACAGAAAATGATTTATGTATATGTATATATACACGTATTATGTTATGTACAGTAAATATATGTACATATATCAATAAGACATAAGAATTGTGTTTCTACCTCAATAATGTATGCTTAAGGAGCTAAAGAAAAGTTGACTCTAGAGGTAAAAGGCAAAGCGATACAGTTAAAAGAATCTAAGTATTAGGACTTGGTCCTATGATTTTAAATCAGGATTCAGAATGACTAATTCAGTGTGTAACTGAAACAATTACTTAACCTATTTGAATCTAACTTTCTTTATCTATAAAGTAATTTAGCCATACTACCATGAATGTTACTATATGAAAATACATGCCTCATTCATTATATGCTAAATACTATCATTTAAACAGATGGAATTATCATTAGTCAAAATTATCATGCCTTTCAGTTAACTCAAATTTCTTTTTGTGAAAAATGAAAATAGGTCAGATTATAATGGCTTCTGATCTTTAATGTGAATAGTAGGTGTTTGGGGCATAAACCTTTCTATAAAGGGAAAATTTATTTATATAGTCCATCAACATACAAAATATCTAAAAGAAGAGCCTTTTAAATTGACATAGAGTGGGAATTCTAGAACCTCACCTATATGATGCTTTCCCAAGAAACTTCAGAACAGAACTCTGAGAAATACAGATTCAAAGGTATACACATAAAGCAAGCATGGTAGTATACATTCTGGGAAGCTGAGGCAAGAGGCAAGAGGATCACTAGTTCAAACCCAGCCTAAGCAACTTGGAAGGATCCTGCCTTAAAAAAAAAAAAAAAAAAAAAAAAAAAGAGGAGGAGGAGGAGAAAGAGATAGGATGAGGAGAAAAAGGGCTGCAGATGTATCAGTGTAAAAACCTGGGTTTAATCTCCAGTCCACAAAAAAAGTACACACATAAAAGTGAATACAGCTATGCAATTCTGAAATAATTTTATAGGCATCTTCTCTGGTTTTATGAACATTTTATTATTATTATGATAGCAACATGTGTAGGTGTATCCTAGGCAGTCAGTATGCCTTTGTTACCTGTTTCTTTACTTTGAAGGTACAGCTTCCTTTTTTTTAAAGAGAAAAAAAACCACATAAAAATAACAATGAAACAGAGTTACAGCTTCCTTTAAGTCATAAAAATCAAGGCAACAGCAATTTCCTGTCAGTGAAAGAGAGGCCATTTTTCTTCTTCAGCACAGGAATCTAAAGTAGTGGTTTTTAAATTTTTACCCCAAATTTCTTGAGAGAGAAAATACGCTCTCATTTGTACTATAATCTTAATGGGCAGTACTTCTTGATCCCCTTGAATTCTCTGAGGGCAAGGGCTCTGACCCATTCTCTCCCCATTTTTCCCTATCACAATTACTCCACATCGTGGGCAGTTCCAGGAAGCTGCTGAATGAGTGAATCACTCACTGTAAAGTGGAAGAGGGGACATATTTTTCCCATGTTAGCCAGCTAAGGAATCACTAGTATTGAAAGTGTAATAGGCAAGGTAGGCTTAACTGGCTTCTCAGAAACAACTCTGACTTCATGGAAGGTCTTACTTGGCACTGTTAATTTCTCAAATCATTAATAGGTTTGAAATGATATCAAATAACATCACGATAAAAGAAGACAAAGAGTCAAAAAGAAAATACAGCAAGTAACAATATTTTAGGACATGTTACCGTAATAATTTTTTAGGTATGTATGTGTCTGTGTGTGTGTGTGTGTTTGTATAATAATATCAATTATTGTTACTACATGAGTAATATTGAAACAACATTAAAAACACTGTTATCAACAACTCTATCACAGCGATTTCCCTATCTGAAATCAGGCACTAGTATGTGTAACAAACCTTGGCATTGAATTCAGCAAGGAAATCAAAGTGCTTTTTAAGATCTGTGGCAAGGATTGCTTCAATGACTAAAAAACGAAAGCGCTTGAACTCCACATGGTCAAGGTTAAGAAGGAAGTTGAATTCTGGGCGAGAAAGGTACAGATTCCAAGCTGATGCAGCATGATGATTTTCTAGAACAGATCTGTCGTTGTATAACACTGCCTAAAAAGAAATTTTAAAAAGTGAAGCAGGATCTCAAAGACATAAAACTTTAATAATTAAAAAAAATTACCACCAGAAAAGAAACCTGTTATGTTATGTAGATCCTCAAAGGTTTCTGATGAGCTTTACTGAAGTAGACCTCAAAATACCACCCTCCTGTCTCTTGGGAGGCAGTGCGGTAGCTGCAAGAAGATGAAATTTGGAAATGGCCAACCCTTTCACTTACTACTAACTACATGTACTGGAAGGAAAGATGTACTTTCAAAGATACACTCTTTGAATGTGAGCCTACTTAAGTATAAAATTGTTATATTTCTTCAGATATTAAATATATAGTAAAATGCCTTTACAGAGTAGATTATTTTATACTACCTTTTTAAAGCCCAAAGAGAAACACTAAGCTTTATAGGGTCCCTAACAGGTCAGTTTATATTTAATAGATTTAACTGATTTGTCTTCAAATCTGATAAACATTGATAAATACCAAAATAGCTTTGTTTGGTCCGGAGGTAGTAATAAAACTCCTAGCTCAATAAAATACAATGACAATGTGTTCTCTGTAAAGCTGTCTGGTTTAATATGCTCTCAGCTGGCCAGTTTAGGAAAAGAAATGAGAAAGGGTTCCTTCACTGTTGCAATTGCCTGTGATCAACCAAATGACTAGGATTTTTGAAGATTATATGTGTTAGGTCAGAGAGAGAATGGACATTTGAATTTTGCAGAATGGTACTGCAAATGGGGAAATATGTCCTTCAGAATGGTAGTTTCTCTCCCCAAAACTGTTATAAACTGGGAAAATAATATTAACTAGATTTAAATTTACCGGAAAGTTACCTTGGAAATCATGAGCTATTAATACAGCCTCACTGGAGAAATGAATTACACTGCCATTCTAACCCATTTATATGCACACATACCATTACACTCACACTTACACATCTATACTTATATATTGCCTCCCCTACATTCATTCCCACCACATTTGAGATTCAAAAGAATTTATCTTAACGTATACAAAAGAGACAGATGTAAAAAAAGAAAGCAGAAAATAGTTACAGATGATGAAAAGATCAGAACTAAAGTTTCAACACAGTGAGGTACAGTTCTTTACAGTAAAATGAAAACATCAGATGATGTATACACTGTCCATTAGGCATGTGGTTAGAAACATACAAATGACGTTTTAGAAATCAGCATAAACTAACACTCATAACCATATTAAATTCTACTTAAAGCCATGTATGTAGATCGAAGTTTTCATGTTTAAAATAAAGGTAATTAGTTATACATTTTCGGGGACCACTTTATTTAAATTATGACAATACCTCAACAGCAATACTTAATACAAAAATAATATACTAGATCAATTTTTATATTCACACAGCAGTATATTCACAACAAAACAATTTGAGCTCTGGATATTAAAGCACGCCTTTGGAGAAAAAAAGGAGTCACAAAATGATTAATAATTATTCTCAACCATTATAGCCTTTAGCATATGACTGACTTAGAAGAAATATAAATCTTGGAGCTAGTCAGTGTTTTGTCAGTTTGATCAAAAACAAAATATTTTTGGCAAGGTCTCCAGAATTTCAAAAAACAAAGACTTATTATTTCATAAGCTATTCTTTTCTAACTGATAAATGTGATTTTTTTCCTAATTCTTTAATACAAAGCATGTAAAGGTCATGTGTTTTTTATCTAATTAATTATAATGTATGGTATTATAAGTCAAATGAAATGGCCATGTGACTCAAATGAAGAATGACTAATAAGAGGATATGCAGCATGATTATAAAATTTCAGAACTACTCTGAACGTTCTGAAAAAGTATTACTTACCTGAGGTGCATTTGTGGCCACTAGAAATGCATTTGTCCTTCCTGGGTGATCGTAATCATGCATGGCAGCTGCCACATACAAAGCCATCAATTCTAATGCAGGAATGTTTGAAGACAGGCAGCCATAGGTCTCATCTGGAATACAGCAGCTCTTTGAGGAAATATAAGCAATTCGTCCAGGATTAATTCTACCATCGGATTCTGAAGAACAACAAATAGCAAAATAAATCAAGATTAGTACAAACTTCTTCACAGTTACCCTGAAGAGCGGATTACCCAGAAGGTATGATCACTTATTTATTGACAAAAAAAAAAAAAAACAGATTCCATGGAATTAGAAGAGTACACCCTTTCCAATATACACATAGTGATCTTAAAGTACTTCACAAACAATGATAGTATGTTCATGCCAGCTTGATGCTTTCTTACCCAAGCTAAAAATTTTTTGAACCTCTGATTTGCTACATGTTTATTACTTAAGGGCTAGATAAAATGGTCAGGGTATAGGCTATATGAGAAAAAATAATTGATAATAAAATTTGATGAAAACTATATAAAAATTTAGGAATTTAGTATATTACCAAGCTAAACTTCTTAATTTAAATGCTTTTTAGTTTTCATCCAGAAAGCTTCAATTTCATTTCTGAAACTAAAACTCTTTTTTCTTTACTTTTTCCTTCCATATAATATAATTTAAAATTACAGAAAGTTAAAAGGTGTGAAAAACTGGGGAATTTCTCAGTCAACATAGCTATTTTACCCTCCTATTGGAAACAGTATGTATCTATCTTGTGATATTTGTTCTTAATACCTTACCATCTGTTCTCCTTTCTGGTTTTGGTGGCTTTATCTAGATAGTGATATTATTTTTGCTAAAGGAATCTTAAACTACGAAGAAAAAACCCTAACACTATGTTTATGATAGATGGTACCTAAAAGCAAATATACAAGAAATATGAAAATTCCTTTAATTGTGTTCATCAATGAAATCTAGAAGTAAAGCCCTGGCTTGTCAAAGTTCAAAATGATTTTGAAATTATTTTAATTGAATTGATATTTGTCATCACAAGGACTTTTTAATGTAGTGATTTTAGTACACTAATAATCATAAATGATAGCTCCCTCTTTAATTTCATACTGTTTAATTTTATATTTAAATTGAGCTTTTGAATAACTACAGCTACTTTACAATACCTATAAAAATAAAAAAGAATGAAATGTACAAATCAGGATATATATACATATATATGCAAACTTCTAGTAGGACACTGATTATCAATATCAGAGTAAATCATCTGAAGTTTTTCCTGTGTTATACACATTCTGAATTTCCCCTACAATTATAAAATTATATTAAAAAATTAAAGTGGCAAAATACCCTTTGAAATAAATATGTATGGACCCAAACGTTAAGCATATAAATACAATAATAAAGTAAATATTAATGAGCTTGCATGGAAAAATTAGTAACTGCAGTAAAAATAGTGGACTTCAATATTACACAGACAGATCATTCAAATAGAATGTTAGAAAGGAAATTTTAAGACTTCAAATATACCTAATGGGCCTAACAGACATGTAATCAACATTTTATCCAACAGTAGCAAAATACATTTCTCAAGTGTGCATGGAACATTTTCTAGGATAAATCATATACTGAGCCACAAAATAACTCTTGTCAAATTTAAAACAGAAATTAAGTATTTTTTAACTACAATACAATACTACACATCAAAAACCAGAGAAGATTGGAAAGTTAACAAATATGTGGAAATTAAAACAAATGCTTTGAACAACCAGTGGATCAGATACTAATTCAAAAGACAAATAAAAAGATATTTTGAGACAAACAAAAATGAAAATATACCAATACAATACAATAAACACAATTCTAGAAGGGAAGTTTACAATAAAAGACTATCTCAAATTAACACCTAATGTTAACCTAAAAACCTAGGAAAAGAACACAATAAGCCCAAATTTACTAGAAGAAATAACAAAGGTCAGAGCAGAAATAAAATATATATATATAAGAGATAAAAGTAACAGTTGGTTTTTTAATGAACATTTAGCTGGGCTAAGAATACAAAATATAGAACATAACAAACACAAAGGATCATAAAAGAATTGATATCACAAAAGAATTTTTCCTAGATAATTTAGAAGGACAAGTAGGTAAGCTACTAATAATATAAAACTTACCATGACTAAATTAAGAATAGAAAATATTAACAGATCAATAATGAATCAAAACTCTATCAAACAAAAGCTCAGGACTTGATGACTTAATACCTAATTCTACCACACATTATATGATGAAAACATATGCCAATATAAAGTATAGTATCAAACTGTAGTTTTCCCAACTCTTCCAAAAAAATTGAACAGAGTAAAATACTTCCAAACTCACTTAACATGGGCATTTCCCTGATACTAAAGCCAGATAAGCATATGACAAGAAAAGAATATGATAATCTTAAAGACTTGATAAACATAGATTCAGAAACTCTCGAAAATATACTACTAAAGTAAATTTAACAGCAAATTTTTAAAAGAGTTATTCACTATGATCAAGCGGGATTTATCTCCAAGATGCAAGGATGGTTCAATATATCCAAATAAATAAATGTGATACACTGTATTATAAAAAACAAAAACTATATGATAGTGTCTGAAAAAGCATTTAACAAATTCAGTACCTTTTCAACAAATTAGATATAGTAGGAGTCTTTCTCAACACAATAAAGGTATGTAACATGCCCATACCTTATATTGTACTTAGTAGTAAAATGTTGAATTCTTTTCCTCTAAGATCAGAAATAAAGTGTCTAGTCTTATACCACTTCCATTTAAAACAGTACTAGAAGTGTTAGCCAGAGAAATTAGGCAAGACATGAATAAATAGAAAACTATCCAGTGTTCATGGATTAAGTGAATTAATGTGATTAAAAATATCTGTATCACACCAAAGAAATCTACATACTCACTTTCTGCAATGCTTACCTAAAATTCAATGATGTTCCCCCAAAGACTCATGTGTGTACAGGTGGGGCTTTGGGGAAGTGAGTGGATAATGTGGGTGTGATATGCACAGTCATGAGTTCACAGCTAACTGTGACACTGGCAGAGTAAAGTCTGGTTGGAGGAGGTGATTCACTGGGGATGTGGCCTGGAAGGGCCTGTCTCCCTCTTTTAAATTCCCTCACTGACGTACCATGAGCTGTTTCTTCTCTACCGTACACTTCTGCCATTCCATCCTGCCTTGGAGGAAGCTGAAAATATGCTGAAACCTCTACAAACTGTGAGCCAAAATAAACCTTTTCCTCTTTTAAGTTATGGGTGTCAGACATTGCGTTCCAGTTACAAGAAAGTAAATAAGACAGATATTTTTCTGAGAAATATGAGAAACAATCCTAAAAGCTATAAGGCACCACAAAAGGCCCTGAGTAGTCAAAGCAATCTTAAACTAAAAGAGCAACGCCGGTGGCACAGGACTACCAGACGCTTTGTTTACTAAAACCATAGTAATCAAGCCAGTGTGATATAGGTGCAACGAGACACATGGATCAGTGGAACACAACAGAAAGTCAAGAAACAAATCCATGCATTTTAACAAAGGTGCCAGAAACACTCGATGGGAAAAGGGGAATCCTTTCAATAAATGTTGTTGGAAAATTAGCCATATCAGAAGATAAATTATCATCCCTTATAAAAAAAAACTCAAGTTCTATTAAAGACTTAAACAAAATACATACAACCTCACACCTGTGGCTGCTAAAAAAAAAACAACAAAAAAGATGGTGAGATCTAGAGAAAACTCTATACATGCTTGTTGGGAAAATAAATTAGTACAGTCATAGAAAATAATATGGATACTCCTAAAAAATTAAAAATAAGTCTGAAGTATGCTTCTTTCTTTATGTACTTTTGTCAGGGATTTTATCATTAAGGGATTTTTACATGTCTTGAGACAATCATACAATTCATATCCTTGATTCTATGTGGTATATTTATCAATATACATATATTGAACTATTTATTTTTGCTTCCATAAGAAAGTAACTTAGTCATGGCAAATGGTCTTTTTAATGTTGAATTCTATGTGCAAGGATTTTATTGAGGATTTCTGCATCTATGTACATCGAGGATACTGATCTGTATCTTTTTGGTGTGTATGTGGGATCCTTATCTGGCTTTGGTATAAGGGTAATGCTGGCTTCATAGAATAAATTTGGAAGCGTTCCTTCTCTATTACATAGAAAAGTTTCAGAAGCACTGTGGGCAGGTTTATACAGAATCTCCTTCTCTATTAGTTTAAAAGCATGGTGAACACAAAGTGGTCAGATACCTATCTCAGTTTCCTGTTCAATGTTACCCTTTTCTAGGTCCCTTGTGGGAAGCATTTCTCCACTGAGAATGAAGGTTCTCCATGTCAGTTTGGGGCAGAGGGCAAGTAAAAAATTTACAAATGAATTATATGAGAAACAGTAAGAAAAATTACCTTTTTTGGTACCAGGAATTGAACTCAGGCAGGTGCTTGTGCTACTAAGCTATATCCCTGGAAAACGTTACTATTTCCACTCTCGAGTTCACAATTTTATTTTGGGCATAGTAGAAATGGTGTCATATATTGGACACTGGTTTAGACAACAAACTCTCAACAAATTAGGTATAGCAGGAGTCTTTCTCAACACAATAAAGGTCATATGCACCAGCTTATATTATACTTAGTAGTAAAATATTGAATTCTTTTCCTCTAAGATAAGAAAAAAGAGATCCAATGTGATGAACCTGCTACCTGATGGCTGCTTCCCACAGAGAGTGGGGCCATATCAAGGACTCACCCTTCATCTCTCCTGTTGACAAACTGGGCACTCATGTCACTGGGAATTTAGTTCAGAGGCATTGGCACCTGCCTGGCAAGCATGAAGTTGTGAGTTCGACCCCGGTACCTCCCTCCCAAAATAACAGGGGCACTCATGAGAGTACTAAGCCAGTTCAGCCTTGGTGAGGAGCCCATGCTCTATTCTTGTTGTCTTGGCTATGTGTTAGTAAGGTCACTGCTTAAGAACTGGAGAAGATGTGGAAAGAGATTTAGTTACCTGAGAAGACACCGTTTTGTCCATTACTGAAAGCTTCCTCTACAAAGAATGGTTTTAATCAATTAGTCACAATTATCTAGACAAACAGCACTCTAAAGATATGAGAAGGGGTCAATTTTTAAGAAACTGGCTTGCACAGTGAAGGAGACCACAAGTTCAAAAGGAGGGCTGGTTGGCAGGGTAGAGATCCAAGAAAGAGTTGATTTTGCATTCAAATCCAAACATTATCTTCTTGCACAGGAGAGGCCTATCTATGATCTATTAATACTTTCATCTTATCAGGTAGGGACCAATCACATTTATCCCCAAGTCTACTGACTTAAATGTTAATCTCATGCAAAAAAAAATACCCTCAAGGAAACACCCAAATTAATATTTGATGAATTTATCCAGCCAAGTTGACATATATTAATTACCACAACATGTAATCACAAATATCCATCATTCTGTACTCACTCTGTCAAGTGTAGTCTTAACTGCTTATCAAAAAACAAAAGAAGAAAGAGAAAAGATTGAGGGAGAGGTGCTAAACAAAAAAGAACCAGGACTTAATGGTTTGTTAAATTCTCTGCCTGTCCTGCTGCAACAAATGTTAAAATATGAATGTTTACCACAGTTTCTTATGTTAGACTTTTAAGCATATTTCTTTTAGTTTAGTAAGGTACATATTTTAAATATACATGATATGCCTGAAATAAAACAAAACCAAGAGCTGGGGATTTGGCTCAGTAGCGCAGTGCCTGCCTGGCAAGCATGAGGTTCTGAGTGCAACTGCCAATACCACTCCACAAAATAAAATAAAATAAGACCAAGAACAGAAGTAAACAAAGGACTAATTATCTGAATATTCAGGATATATTCATGTTACATTAAGTAGTACTGAATCTTAATCTAAATTTAAAGATAGGTATCAGGTTTGCATATTTTATGTCGTTATACATCATAACCTACAGAATTCTTTATATGTACCAAAATGTACTTAAGTAAAACTTTAAAAGAAGAGTTAATGACACATCTTGATTTATTATTCCTAATCAAACAATTGAAAGATTTGTAGGAGGAAGTACCTGTTTCATTTCCTACTTCATGACCATTGTGGATCTGCTGTAAGCCAGGAACAGGTCTTGTTGTCAGATACCAAACTGCATGTAGAACATCTGTGGCATGTATACGATTGTGATCTAAAGTCACCAAAATATTTTACAGAAACGATCATTCTGTTAGCTTTCTTCTGACACATTTAAGAAGTAAAGACTTTTCTAGTCATACAACATTCTAGTCAATAAATTATATGATAGAATAATTTCCCATAATTGTATTTGGTTTCACCTAGTTTAAAGAACCTTAATATATTAAAAAGTTCTCTTTTTAAAGCTTTCATATATAGTACAAAAACACAGTAATTTCTTTTCAGGCAGAGAAGGGCAACAAAAGATAATTGAAAAGGATGAGAAATTTTTCTCAAGGTTTTTATTTGTGTTTTTTTAAAAAACTGTGTGGTTCTGGATTATAGAGATCAGTACAGAAA
Organism: Cavia porcellus; assembly: GCF_034190915.1. Classification (NCBI taxonomy): domain Eukaryota; kingdom Metazoa; phylum Chordata; class Mammalia; order Rodentia; family Caviidae; genus Cavia; species Cavia porcellus. The sequence goes on from NW_026947489.1 coordinate 99,523,258, forward strand.
ATGGTTTTTACACACATAACAGTTACAATCTCTGGATGCTTAAGCTTTTACAAAAATGTTCTTTTAAAATATGAAGCATTCCTATCTCTCAGATTTTCTTTACTGGTATGTGAATACATCTAGAATATTGTCTGAAACCTACAATATAATAATAAGGCAGTGTGGCACAGAATGAGAGATAGACCTAAAACTGAGGCCAGCTTTGCTATCTAGTTTTGAGATCTGAGTTTTTATTTCTCATCTGTAATACAATCTTTGACCAAAGATTAAATGAAATAATCTACATGAACATAATTATTACTCAGTTAAAAAATATTCTATAAAAATTAAACACTTCAACACATTAATAAATACCTACAATATAGAATTAGCACATGATACAACATGATACATGTTTAGGCTATAGACATGACATAGTATCAATTCATTAAGAACTCAGTAATATAACTACCATCTTTTATTGATGATGTACCATGTGCTCTAAATTCTAATATCCTTCTGATTGATAACTTTATATTAACATTCCATGTATAGGCACTACTGTTATTTCTGTTTCCAAATTTATAAACTTAGTTTAGAAAAGTTAGGTTCAGAGCCTGTTTTTTAACCAATATGTTCTAATTAGAGCTGACAGTGAAGACTTCTTAGCATCTTTCTTTTCCATTCTGCGTCCTTTGAAGAACCTTGAGACATCACTATATTCAATTCACAGAATTCAACCACTACTTAAATGTATAGTTTATAAATGTGAGTTATAGCATCATAACTCACTTTAAAATATTAAACATCATTACTAATGGTTATAAAAATTTAAGAATAACTTATTCTCTATATAGTTGAATTCCCAAATACTGTATCCACAAAGAGAACTATACAATGTTTCAACACATAAAGCTGTAGCTTTGCTTAATATGAAATTCTAATTATATTCAATCAAATAAAAATTATTCAGTAAGTTAGAACACAAAAATAGATTTTGTTGATGAATTTTAAACATTTTAAATGCGCAATTTTCCTAAATTCTCGACATGACGTTATTAAACATTTGAAAAGATAAGGAACTCAAACAATAACGTATTACATATTCACTTGTATTACAAGTGAAAAAGTAAATCATAAATAGACATCAGTAGTATGGTTCACTTTACAATACAAATTTATATAAGGAGAAAACCATGTTTATAAGTTGTACATCAAAGTAAAAGTTAACTGTGAGTAAGATACATATTTCTTAAAAATCTCTATTTAAAATTTTCCCAAATGTAAACTGGTGGCACTGAACTAAATGCCTGCAGTCCCAGTACAGTGTCTGGGAAACTGAGGCAGGAGGATCTCTTGGCCCAGGAGTTTCAGATAAACCTGGATAATAGAGTAAGACCTCATCTCAAAAAAAAAAAAAAAATCCAAACATGTAGGTTTAAATGTTCAAGGGACCATATGAAGAGAAAGATGATAAAAAGTTTCAAAATCAGTACTATTTGAATTTAAATAATATATTTTAATACTTACAAGGAATATCTCGATAGCCATTTTCTAATGCACGAAAATAGTTCATGAATTGTTGAGTGGGAATTTTAAATATTTCCAATAAACCAGTATCTTGAAATAAGGTATACATAACCTAAATGTCAATTAAAATAAAGTTCACTTTAAAATCAGAATCTATTTGTAGCTGAGTATAATATGTTTTGTGATTTGAATTTAGGAATGTTAACTATGTGAATGTCTTCAAGTTAATTTATTAAAAACTTCTCTATGACTCTTTCCAGAAAAATAAGGAAATATCACATTAAGGCCCATGAAAACCAAAGAAAGTTTACTACACATATCATGTCTCCAATTTTAAACTTTTTCATTCTCTTTATGTTTCAACTCATAATTTAGTGAAAGGCATTATGAATTCTATTCCATTTGAATCCTGAGTCTCAAAAAAGTCCAAAAAACGTATTTATTATATTTTTGTCCCTAAGTAATTCAGTGAGATGAACTTCTATGTCCTTGCATAATCTGTCCAAGGTTTATGCATTTAAAAATAAGATATTAAAAGAATTAATAAGAGTCATGTTTCAGGAAAGTAAATCTGATACTTTCTGTGGGCCTATTAAGTAGAAACATAAGTCTGGAAATGCAAGTATTTCTCATGGTTCTAAACATGCATTTGGCCTCTGATAATGCACAGGAATAGCAGGTGAAAAAAAATGAAGATTAAATTTCAGTACTTAGAAACTAAATCAATGTTCATGTCCTTTTCTACCTCGAGACAAAAAAAGTCAATATTCTTTTTTAAGTTTTAACTAAATTCTATTAATACAGACAAAGACTACTTTTCATGTATATGTAACATATATATGATTGTTTGTATATATACTATATAATTGTTTTATGTATGTCTAGTGCATCCCAAAAAATAAACACGTCATTATTAAACTAGTACCTAAGCCATACTTAGAAAAACTTTAAGAAATTAGTGTGTAGTAAAAAAAAAAAAGTAGAAATTTAAAAACAAACCTGACTGAGTATTCTTCCTGATTTGTCTCCCATCTTTTCTACAAGCTCAAAAATTTGAAAATTCCAATTACTCATCTTTTCTATTAGTGAGTCATAATCTTCTACTAAAGTCATATCCAGTGATGCTTCCTGTTCATCCTGTTGAGGAAAAACAACAAAAATTCTACTTTTATAAATATTGTTAAATAAACATTTAAATAAGAACACTTAAAATTGAACATTAAAAGTGGCCAGTAATATTTTCAATAATAGTTATCTCAAATGTACTTTTATCTACAATTCTTATGTCTTCTCTTTATAGAATGCTATCTCCAGGCAACTACAAAAATGTCTCTTTTGGCATCAGAAGACTGATTAATCTATTACTTTGATAAATAGAAATGTCACATTTCCAAATCATTACACAAATATAAAATCTATTATTTTCATTTTAAAAATTATGAATATCAATGGATAAAAGAAAATATCCATGTGATTGTACTGGCATTAATGTTCCCAACTATGTAGATGAGATTATTTACTGAAGTTTAAATTCTGAACATGAAAGAACAAGAAAAAATGCTATCCTAAGTAGATTTCACTTTTTAAATGAATATGCACGTCTCTGTAACAAAAAAGTATTATCAGGATAAATGTATCTACTGTAAAACTAAATGTGTTTATTTAAAAAGGAATGCTATTTGTTGCTCTAAAGTTTAGAACTAATTATTATTTGTAACCTAAATATTCTTCTTGTTATAGTGACTTCTCAATAAAAAATACTTAAAATGCTATTATATTAAGAATCTTATTCTAGATGAAAATAATGAAACTAGTACTAACTAGTATTGTATTTCACCTCAACATAATCTTACTGAAAGTTTGCTTTTTACATTTGGTTGTTGTGCCTCTTCAGATAGGTGACTATCACCTTCCAATATTTCTGCAGAATTATTTCTGCCGGCTCCCTTCTCTGTTTTGTCCTCTTGCTGAGATTTCAGAGAGATAAGTGATTCTTCTGAGAAAGTGGTGTTTTCTTCACCTTTTAAAATATATATATATATAGTATTAAATAGAAATACAAACTTGCCTTACATGTACAGCTTTAAAAGAAAAATGCCTATTAGTTAAAAGTATTCAGATAGAGCAAAACATTAATGGAACACAGTCTAAATTGCTTAGTCACAGTGTTAAATTGTGTCTGTCCAGATTATTTTGTCTAGGCACCTTGTGCTTAAGCCATATACATTTCACATACTGGACTCACCAGATATGTGAGATATATCTATTCATCAATCAAGAACAAGGGTAGATACTCCTTAAAAAACTGAGAAACAAAAGTCATTCCTAAAATGTGGAACTTTCTTACCAATCTGATACAAATAACTCTCAATATCACTAAGATACAAAAACTCTTAAGTTCATAATTAGAAATGAATGAGATTAAGCCACATGTATGACCACCATATCATTAGTTATGAATTATGTCTCTGCTCATAAGATAAATAATATTATTAAGTCACATGGAAAGGGGCACAGTATTGGTAGGCAAATGATATTCACATGGTTAAAAGTGGTCCGTTCATTCTTACTCTATATCCAAAACACGAAATTTTCCTAAAATACACCAACAGTTAAACAAATTGTGGTATATCCATACAACTGAATACTACAAAAGAAGAATGAACTAATCACATATAAAATATCGATATCTGACTCTAAAATATAATGTTCAATGAAGGAAGCCAGGAAAACAAGAATAGTCTGTGATTCTTTTTATGAAAAGTTTAAAAGCATATTTTAAAAGATACATAAAATTGCTAAAAGACAGGAACATCATTACTTTTGAAGGCCAGGGCTGGCAGGAGTCATAAAAGGAGTCTGAGGTGATAATATTTAATCTCTTGATCTGGGTACTGAATGAACAGTGTATAAAAATTCATTAAGCCTTCAATATGTGGAGTTTAAAAATTTTATTCCATTAAGAAAAAGAGAGTTAAGAGCACTCATTTGACTTTCAGAAGAACTGGATGCAAATTCTGATTTTCATACAGAATAATGGCAAGATTTTTACCCCTGTAAAATATGGATATCTTACTAGATGTTACACATAAAAGGTGAAAAATAATAATCAAATCTAAACCTAGAATACTGAATGTATCAAAAAATCATTATTGACACAAAATATTATCACCTTGAAAATTTTTTTTCAAATTAAAAACAATTACTTTAGAATATGAAATTTAGAATCCAGTAACCTTCTCATTTCATTACCTACAGTTCCAGGTACCCATAGCCAAATGTGGGTCAAAAATATTAAAAAGAAATTTCCAGAAATCAAATTCGTATTTGACTTCAATGTTTAAATTGTGCATCAATCTGCACATTATCATGAAATCCCAAGCTCTCCTGTCCATCATGACCAGGGCATACATTATCCCTCTGTCCAGTGTATTTATGCTGCACGTGCTAACGCCCTGCTTCTCACTTAGTATCCATCTTAGTTACGGCGCTGAGTATAGTACCGCAAGGCTTGTGTTCTAGTAACTCATTCCACTTAGTAATAGCCTCAGAGCAGCAGAGCAGTCATTGATGCTGACCATTTTATTATGGTATATTGCTATAACTATTTTATTTTATTATTATTATAGTTAATTTCTTACTATGCCTACTTTAAAGTTTACCATACATGTATATGTATAAGAAAAAGCAAACCATGTATAAAACTTGGTACTATCTACAGTTTCAGGCATCCAGTAGGCATTTTGGAATAGATCTCTTGCAGTTAAAGGAGAGACTATCTTATTGAGATTATTAGTATTATAATTAAGGCAGTACCTACAATAATATCCTAAAATAGCACCTAATGTAAAAATTGTTGACATTACTTTTTAATCATCTGAAATTGTCACTATTTGCCACACAACAGTAAAAGCAACTGAGATAATTCAATTACTTTTCCAAAGATGTGTTTTCCAAGTGTGACTAATAAGATGTCATTCTATTATATGCACTTTTTGAAAATGTATTTTTATCACTCCTCTTATCAAGAAAGAATTTTTATTTACCAACCCCTTAGACCTGTGGTGGCAAACCTATGGCACATGGGCCACAGTCAACTGTTCGTCATCACTGAACGCTCTAAAATGTTCACCATCATCACCATAGAATCTTAAGATTATTAATGCTCAAACTGTTGTGATGAATGAGGTATGGCCAAAGTGATAGTTTGTTCTGGGCTGAGCCATTAACTGGATTTGCAACTTCCACACCCTCCTCTCTTGAAAACTGGCCAACAAATTGGAAAAAGCTTACAGAGAGGCCACATTTAGATGGACTGGTCAATAGCCAAGAGGTCCATAAGTACAGTAATCTATCTTAGAAATTCAGCCCATTAGTACGTCAGAGGACAGCCATCCTGGCCATTATCTTATTACAATCACTTGATGGTCCGCAAATGAAAATCTCTCAGCTGAGACCAATCAACCCAAAGAACCATGAGTTTGTTATTCTTTTCTATGAGCCTTTTAACTGTAATTACTGCTGTTAACATCCATCCACTGTACACTGTCTTAGCTCAGAACACTAACAGAATATCATAGACTGGGGCTTTGGTTACAACCAACAAAAATACTTCTCATAGTTCTGACAGGGCCTAAAAAGTCCCAAATCAGAGTGTCAACATGTTCAGATCTTGGTAAGGGCCCTCTTTCAAGTTGCAGATTGCCCATTTCTCACCTGGTGGAAAAGAGGACTAGCGAGTTTTCTGAAATTTCTTTTTAAGGGAGTTGACCCCATTTAAGAGGCCCTACCCTCATGACCTAATTACCTCCCCCAAATCCCACATCTATATTCAGGGCAGGATTGAAATATATAGACTCGGATGGAGCACATTTAACTCACTGTGTAAGTGTACAACTTAACAATTTTAGTAAATTTAGTTATGCAACTACGATACCATACCATTTTCAGACATCCTCATCACCCCCCAGAAAGTTCTCTCATACCTATTTACAGTTAATCCTCACTCTTACCTTAGGCAACGACTGTTCTGATTATCTCTACAAACTTGCCTTTTGAAAATTTAATTGTAACCATATAAAACAAAATATTAGGGCCAGGGATTTAGCTCAGTAGCATAGGCACCTGCCTGGCAGCACGATGTCATGAGTTTGATATCCAGTACGCCCTCCCACCAAATTTTTGAGCCTGGTTTCTTTATAGCAACATTTTTTATTCATGCTGCAGCATAAATCAGAAGTTCATTCTTTTACTTAATAGCCTTCCATGTTACAGACGTACACATGATGCGTATTCATTCACAGGCTAATGGGTATTTGTATTGCTTTCTGGTTTGCACCATCATGAATAGTAATATTATAAGCATGCCTCTGAGTACGTATATTTTTTATTATGCATAGTCCTAGCTGTAGCACTGCTGAGTCATATGGTAAATGTATGAAATTCTAAACACTGTCAAAGTGTTTTCCAAAGTGCTGACATTATTTTATATTCCCAGCAACAGCGCTCAAGGGTCAACATTTATCTGCATCTCTGCACAATGACTGTCTTTTTGCAAATGATTCCTCTTAAATTGCTGTCTTTTCATTTTCTTTCATCTTTTGCAAGGAAAGCTTTTGTTTTCCTAAAGCTCACTTTGTAAATTTTTTTTCATATTTGGCCAAACTGTATGTAATATGCCTTATTCAACCCAATGTCACAAGGACTTTACCCTGTATTTCAGAAGTTTTATGGCTTTAATTTTTATACTTAGGTCTATGATTTAGTTTTAGTTTCTTTCTGTGCATGCAGTGAGGTAAGGGCCTATGTTCTTTTTAGGGCCAAGTGGATATCATATTGTCCTGGTACCATCTGTTGAAAAAAACTATGGTGGGCATGGTGGCAGACACCTGTAATCCCAGCACTTGGGAGCTGAGGCAGGACTGTTTCAAGTTCAAGACCAGCCGGGACTACAAAGTGAGCCTAAGGCCATCCTGAACTGCACAGCGAGATCCTGTCTCAAAAAGACAAACAAACAAACAAACAAAAAAAAAAAAACCTATCTTTTCCCTTTTGAATTGTCTTGGCATTGTCAAAAACCAACTGACTATAAATACAGTTTCCTCGTTAAGTCTCAACTCTGTTCTACTGCTACGAGCTCACCATTGTGACAATACCACAATGTCCTAATTAGTGGCTTTATAACAGGTTTTCAGATCAAGTAGTTTAACCCCTCCAATTTATTTTTTCAAATTTTCATTGGCTACTGTAGGCATCATGTATTTCTATATAAATTTTAACAGCAACTTACCAGTTCCTACCAAAAAAAAAAAAATCTGTTTTGAGTTTGGTAAGGATTGTGTTGAATTTGTAGATCAGTTTAGTAGAACAGTCATGTTAATAATATTGAGTCTTCCAGTCAGTTATCATTAAATGTATCTCTAAAGTTTCTCTAATTTTTATCATCCAGGTTTTATATAATTTTCAGCACACTTATCTTTTACTTATTAAATGTATCCACACTACTTTATTCTTTTTGATATGTTGAGTGGAATTATTTTCTTCTGATTTATAACATTTTATTTACAGTGTACAGAAATAGAACACATTATTGTGCAATGATCTTAAATCTTTAAAAATTTTGCATTTAGTATATGTTTGTGATACATAATGAATTTATTCGTTGTAGGGTAGTGGTACATACAACATCACATCCTTTATATTTCTCTTCTTCTCCGTTCCCCTCCTTCCTACCTCTCCCTATCACTAGATTCTCCTTATCATCAATTTTGTGACTCTGTCAAACTTATTTATTGTCTGTGTTAGTGTGGTAGGTGTGTGTGTGCATGTATACATGCATATTTCTTTGGGATTTCTACACAAAAGATCATATATAATTTGTGAATATTGATAGTTTTATTTCTTCCTTTTGATTCTAGGTGGCTTAATTTATTTTTCTTTTTAATTTCCCTGACTAACCTAACTAGTACAATATTGAAAAGTAATGAGCCCTCAAATTACATCTTGTTACTGGTCTTAGAGGGGGAAACCATCAGTCTTTCTCCACTCAGGATTTTAGGTATGAATATACAGTTTGTCAAGTACAAGATCTTCCTAGTTATTCTTAGTTTCTTTTCTAATCACAAAAAAAGTATTAATTTTTTTCTTCTTTACTGGGATTATCATGTGGGTTTGCCCCCCGTTATTGTTTCACTGTGGTGGATTACATTGATTGATTTCTGGATGTCCAGACATCCTAGGATAGGACTTGGTCACGATGTAACTATTTTATATAGCTGAATATAGTTTGCTAGTATTTTATTAAAAATTTCTGTATCCATACACATAAGACATATTGGCCTATAGTTTTCTTGTAATGAATTTGTCTGGTTACAATGTGAAGGTAATACTGGTCTCATAAAATGAGCTAGAAGTTCTCTCGTTCTGTATTTTTGAAAGTTTGTGAGACTGGTCATCATTGTCTTTTTTTTAATTAAACAATCCTTCGAGATGTGAAAATAAAAACCAATACAAAAATTGCTTAGCTGGCCACTATAAAGGAGCAAATTTTATAGTATGTGAATGGATTTATATGAGTCTATCAACCTTGAAAGGACCTATTTCTGGTTTACCAGAAAGTGCTAGAAAGTACTTTTAAAGTATAGCACTTCAGCATTTACCAAGTTATGCCCACCACAACCATACCTGTTTGTATCTCATAAAGCTATTCCCCCAAAACTTCTGATTCTGTCCAATGATGACCCCTCAGGAACTGGCAAGATACCCTTTTGTAAGCCCCAACTATAGCCCTGTTTTCTTGAACTTTTCTCCTCTAATAATTCTTGGGAGCTTATCAGTAATTTAATGAATCAATGAATTTAATGGATCAATGAATTCAAGAGATTAATTAGTAATTTAGATTTTAAAAAATAATTTTTCAGCTTTTCTAGCTGTACTTATGAAAAAGTTGGCCTGAATTAACTATTTAAGTATCACTGATAAGTGGGCCATTGATTACAGTTATAAAACAATTTCATCAGCAATATTTTTTGTTTGAGGATATGTTTCACAAGGATACAATTAACCAAATTTTAAAACAGTTCCTCTCTATACTATAAAAATTTATACATTCTTCAGACCCCAGTACAGTACAAATTTCAAAATTATAAGTAATTTCATCATTTATCAACACTAGCCACAACCAAAGACTGCATTCATTTGTATAACACAGTTTCATTCTTCAAAATACCTCCATCTATTTTTATAGTAACTGTATTAGATAAAAATATTCACTTTAAAAACTGATAAATGGAAGCTAGAGCTCTAGCTTATTGGTAAGAATGTTTGCTATAGCTTATTGGTAAGAATGTTTGCTTAGCTGTAGGTTCAATCCTCAGCACTGAAAAAAAAACTTAAAAGATTGATAAATGAATGTTAAATTCCTCATTTACGCAATTGAAAAAAACATAGCATGAAACTGCTCTTAATCTCAAATATATACTATTTGGACAATCTCACCTGATTTTCCACTGTGGGGGTCTGGTTCACATGTTGAAATGTGAACATGTTGAAATTTTTGTATTTGATTTCCACAGCTTATAGAATAAAACAGACAAACATACATATATGATAATGATTAGAAAATCTGCTTAATTTTTAAACAAAATCTCAACTGCTACACATCTTAATATCCTAATCTCTCTATAAATTTAAAAGGCTTTAACCTAAAAAGCATTTGTGTGTCCTTAAAGGATAAAACATATTCTCAAAAGTCAATATTCAGGGCCAGGGATATAACTCATCAATACAGCACCTACCTGGCAAGCACGAGTCATAAAGTGGATTCCCGGTACAAAAAAAGTCAACATTCAGATCTGAGGTAAACCCATTTCCCTGTCCAATTAGAAATAACTGATGACACCACATGAACTATGTACTGTGAACAGGGACTAAAGTAATGTATATTAAAATGATTCTCTATTATTGACATAATATGATGGGTAGAATAATATTTCACTTCAGAGCTCATTTAATTAGAAAACAGAAATAAGAAAAAGGTTATTTCAAATAAACAATTATTAGATCAAAAAGAAAGAAGATATATTCTTTACTCATAATGCAGTTATAAGATAGATAACAGGTAATAGTTTATTAAAATAACCTATATTTTGAAACAAAAATAATAAAGTTAGAAACTTACTTGTTACACAAGTTGCTATCAGGATTTCTAAGGTGCTGATAAAATTCTGGTGTACTGGGTACATTGCTCAGAGATCTGTGTAAAATAACACTTGGCTTAGTAAGAAAATCAGCAGTGTCAGGAAATTCAATGGTTGACCGATTAGTTAGAGAACCAGCAGGCACTGATCCATGGCTGGGAAAATTCACAGGACTCAGGCTGGGTAAAGCACCTTAAAAATTAAAAGAGGAGATAGACAAATATATATCTATATGTATGCATTCACTGTATATATTCTTTTTTATATTTATTTTTTATATTCTTTGAAGAAAGTATTTGCAATTAAATGATAAAATCACTTTCTACACGGAGTCTCAAGACATTTCAGAAACTGACAAAACAATTATATTTATGGTCACCAAAAATGATTGCTGAAAAAAAAGAGTAATAGCACAAAACAGATAAATATTGAGAATATGATTAAAATGTACATACTGTATGGCATGAATTTTCCTAATTCATGTTAGTCTTTATCTTTCACATTTTATAAAAGATATTGGAATGATTATCTACATAAGCAAAGTACTCTACTAAATTTTATTGATTTTTCTCAATTCACTAACATTTAATTTTATTAAAGAGCTAACGTTGTTAACAGTGTTAAGTTAAAATAAAAAATTATATGCTAAGAGTTTGCTGATTCATTCACTCAACAAATATTTGAAAGCTTACTGTGTGTTAAAAATTTTATAAGTGTATGCATGTTGAGGACAGTGAAAAAAGTTTTACTTCATTTGATTTTTACAAGGATATGTCATTAAAGAATTCTATGCTGGTATTTTTACTCCTTTGACATTTTAAATATGCCAATGTATAATCTTTGGTTCCTGTAGTTCCTGTTGAAAAGTTAGTGCATTACTGTTACTTGGAAAGTTACCTTTTCTGGTTACTTTTGAAATTTTCACTTTATAAGTCATGGGTTTCACTGATATATCTACGTATCATTTTCTGAGTATTCAGCTTGTTTGGGTTCACTGAGCTTTATGTGTCTGTTGGTTTTTTTATTTTCCTGTAGCTTTAAAAAGCTTTCCATGTTATTTTTGTGTCCTTTTCTTTTGCAATTCTATTCACATGTATTAAAATGTTGTATTCCATATGTATAATATACTTGTTCTGTTAATTATGCATTATTTCCCTCTCTGTGCTTCAGTTTGGCTATCTTCTCTGTCTCTCCAGGTTCACTGTTTTTATTTTCTGTTTGTCCAATCTATACTTAAACCATTCAACAACTTTTTAATTTAATTAAATGTACTTCTCGGTTCCAAACTGTCCATCATTTCTTTTTTATGTGTTATAGTTCTATTGAAATTATCCATTCATCTTGCCCATTTTTCCCTTCTATTTTTAAAAGCACCACTGTTACATTATAAGATCTGTTAAATCCAACATAAATATGTATATAGATATTCTAGGGCTTATTTTTGATTATCAATAATATTTTTCTGCCTCTTTGCATTTTATATTTTATTGTGTATGAAAATTTTATGACTGGATATCCTGTTATACCTAAATGAAAAATACATATTCTCTATTAAATGTTATATTTGTAAAATACCTTTCCATACAAAAGTTAAGTGTTCCATAATCATTAATCCTACTGAATGACTTGCCAGAATATAAACTGGGTTTTTCTCTACTCTAACATTAAGATTTTTTTCTCCACAAATACCAAATTACAAAGAACCCTTTTCCTTGAGATTTTTCCCTTGTTTTCAATCTGTAAATATTTAAGTTAATATAAGTTTTATATTTTACCTATGAATTCCTTGTGCCTAACAAAGTACCTAGAAAATACTTGATATTCATAATGCATTTATTGGATGAATGAGTAGCCAACCCAAAGTGCCAATTCATATTAACTTAAAATATATGAGATGGTATTCAAAATTAGATATAAGTGTGAAATGAAAAGAATTTATACTGTCATTTATGTTGAAAGTACCATATTTAAATCAGAATGCTTTCTAAGCTAGATGAAATGACACATGCATGTGCTGAAGCACGATGATTCAGCCTGGACAAAATAGAGAGACACTGTATCTTAAAAAAATAAAAATAAATTTTTAAATAATGTTTTTTTACCAGCTCTCCTCAGACCTGCATGGTGAGTCAGTGATACAGAAGATGACCTTTGCTTTGGGGCTGTCAGTAGATTTGCACTAAAAGGTCCATTTAGATGGTATCCTTGACTAAAAAGGAAAGTAAACAGAAAAATTGTAATTGTTTGATTATATTTCTCATATAAGACAACGTATATTTTAACAGTTCCAATCCTGCCATCTATTGTTGCAACTGTGAAACTTTACAGCTCAACTAAAGTATAGCATCTAACCAATAATAACAAACAGTTGGATTCATTATCCATTAGAATTTACATTAATTCTAATGTTATTAACATAGGAAACTGATTAAGGAGAACTATTAACCCATGTAAGAGGTCAATATCTTTCCTGGCTTTTAGAAGAAAAGTTATTAAATCTTTGTTATCAGAGAAAATGATATTAACATTCAGAAAATTTTAGCTCGTGCATTTTTCTAGTCTGAGTTGCAATTTTTGATGGCATGAATTTATAGGATTAGTACTGTTTTTTCCTAAGTAAATTCTCAACAGATGATAGAATTCATTAGTAGTCCTGGCCTGTTTTAGAAACAGGGCTGAAAGTCTTGCTACTTCAACCCTAACAATGGTGATGAATCCTGGGAATGTGCTCTTCCCTTTACCACAAGTAACTCTGCAGACCTACCTTAGCGTACTCTATACTACACTGGTGACTGTCCCAGTAATGGCCACCTCCATCAATTTAAAAACTGTCACAGTACCCTGTCCTAAATTGATTCTAATTTCTTTAAACTATCTAATTCATATTCTTTATGGCTCCAGCATTTTTTCTACCCAATCTACTTAAATTTTAAGGAAGAGCACGTTGATTTTGTTTTAAAAGTCAATTTCATCATCATACCTATCATTACTATTGATGCTGTCATACACCTAAAATACTTCATTCCTTTCTGCTCTTGAAACTATTTCAAACTTTATTCATGGGGGAAAAAATAAGGTGGGTGCTTTAGTTTCCTTAAAAGGCTCTGGGGATTTTACCTTGAAATGCTGAATTCTTGATGAGGCCTTTGGCCATTACCACGTTCCCACTTTGAAGACTGCTCAACAGGTGACAATCCTGAAGTTCCTGAGCTCCTTCGGAATTGTGTGCTTGGTAAACTATTCTTACTACTTAGTCCCTGTTGAATAATTTAACAGAGGTTAAAACTGTCATCTTTTAATATAATGTACATATAATAATAATGATGGCACATAAAAAATCAATACAAAGTGTATTTTAACGTGTGTAAGAAAAACTGAAAATTTTGTTTTGAAAATGTTTTCATTTACTTCCAATTTTACTTTCCATACTATTGTTCTACTTATCTTTGTCCTAGTAAACAGTGGTTTCTGAACACCTTACAATTTAAACTAGGGGGTTTTTTGTTTACTTTTTTGCCATTTCACTCCTAGTTTCAAGAGAAAGAAACACTTGGATATTTAAAAAGTGACCCTGAAAATCAACTTCAGAGGAGAAGCATAGGATCAGAGATGAGCAGTCTATATTGTAATATTTTTTAATATTTTAATGTTTTTAGTACAGTGATATCTAATGGACCAAGTGCTTAATCTGAGGAAACTAACTTAAATATAGAACATGTTAAACATTAATATTTTATCTTAATTTTAAAAATATTCCAAATTAATCCAAAATTCAAGTAAAAGAAATACTCCATTTGACCAATGTGAATAGGTGTTTTGCTAAAACTTATATGGCATAATTTTTGTTTCTTATGAATTTCCCCTATTATCAGAAACTCCAACAATCTCAGAGAGTATATTATATTTCAGTTGTCCCAAGGATATTAATTTTGTAAGGTCCATGGTTAATTGAACCTACAATGAAAAAGTTGTTGCTAACTAAAATTTAGGTTCATATTCTCTTTTTGTTCTTCACACAAACAAGATATTTATATTGTCTATTCCTATACTGTTCTGTTGACTAATATTTTTCATAAATGCTATGGTTCTTTTCTGAGGTAACATAAGGCTTTTTATATGCTTTTCCAAAAGCCCAGATATTTATATATGGAATTCTAATGAGTTTAAGAAAAAGAATAAGAGTTACTTCCTGGTTCTTATATGACTTATATCAGTAGATTCCAGCACCCAAAGTAAGCCTGATTAACTACAATGCTCAGGAAATGAGGTGTTCAGACATCTGGTTTAATCATTATTACACTTATAATATTTCTGAAATGTACCACTATTCTTTTGTATAGAATAAATGTAGTAACAACCATAACAGTGCTATCAATATGATTTTTTATGATTAAGATTTTTAAGAATTACTATTTTTAACTACTGTCATAAGTAACAAATTGTGAATGGCAAAATGCAAAGCAACAGCAATGTATAAGGTGAAAGCTAGCTCAAGAATATATTGGTTATATTATTATTACTTTTTTTTTTTTTGATTCCAGGGATTGAACTTGACCTCACCCTTATCAGGCAAGTGCTTGAGCTACTGAGCTAAACCCCAGCCCTTTTGGTTACTTTATTGATTTATTGCTATTCCATGAATTTTGGATACATGTGACTAACTTTTATTCTGGTGAAGCACAAAAAAAATTTTCTAAGTGCCACTTAGACTAACACAGGCAGTATTACATGAGCTATTTTAAAATAAAACTATCACATAATGACCTAAAATCCAAACTGTCATCAATAAATTTTAAATCACTTGGCCCTAATTGAGCTTTGTTAATTTTTCAACATTTCTAAACTCTCATACTAAGATCTGACAGACCGAAATTTATCAAAATCTTCCAAAATCTCTATTAAACTTATTCTAAATTCTATATACATTGTTACAATTAACGAAATCTCCTGAACTGAATTTCATCATCTCTTGATTATAATTTCCTTAGATACAGAATAAATTAGATGAACTAGAATAATCTCTAAATATTTCTAATTTTAATACTTATGATTTTAGCTACTGGTGATGCTATCAATAATTACTCAAAAGCCTAAACAAAACTGTATAGTAATAAAGAGAAATTAATACCACATCTAATGGTGGAAAAATTTGTCTCAACTGATCTATAGCAAACCCTTTTAAGTAAAAAAGGTTCAGAGGAACAGGGTCTCTACAGCAAACCTTTGTAAGTAAAATGGTTCAGAGGAACAGGGTCCAAAGAATATGAATCATTTTTAAATAATTTCATATATTTCATAATATAAATACTATCATGACAATTTCTTCAACAAAAATAATTTCTAGATTTTAAAGGATCATCTACATTTTTGCACAAGCCTAGAATTTGCTTGGTCTGCATTTCTTAATAATAATAATAGCTGCATTCAAGTTATAACTGCTAATCACAGCAGTGTTATTTAAAATAAAAACTGAATACTCATCCAGAATTGTGTTAACTTCCCAGAAAGTCCCAAACAGCAGTGTTATTTAAAATAAAAACTGAATACTCATCCAGAATTGTGTTAACTGCCCAGAAAGTCCCAAACAGCTAATTATAACATAACCGAAGTTGATCTTTGAAAAGAAAATTGTATGCTATGTAATATTTAAATAAGCAGTTTTAATCTGAAAATATCAATAAGGCTGGATGACTGATGTATTTTAACCTTATGAAGTTTTCGATCTGCTTTCTCCACTGGATCTTCTATTTCAGAGCAGGGATAAAATCCAGGAAATGGGGTGAGAGGATTAATCTTTGGCCTACAGGAACTAGAGAAAGCACCCATCAAGCTGCTAATGCTCCGTAGGGAAGAAATGACTTGTGGGGGAAGGCTTGGGTCCACCAGAAGATCTGACACCATATTGCGAGCTTCATTTAGTACTGAAAGATCAACTCCATTTCCACCTCCAGAATTCTAGAAAAGTGAAAACACTAAAATTATGTATTTGTCACACAAAAAAGACAATATTAAGCTCTTCTTTAAATCAAGGTATATGACATAAGTAATTTAATTCTACTAATATAAATTTCCATTCATTTGGACAGGCATAAGTGACATACATCAAATGGAATAATTCTAATTTTAAAATTTTGATATATACTATAATACTGTGGATACTATAAGCTTCTTTATATTAGCTTAATTCATTGCTAACAGTATTCACCACTAACTTACTGACTTTAAAATTTGTATAGAATTATAATATTTAAGATTTTATAATTTGTATATTTCATTAATGTATTGACTATTTCCTTTCCATTATATCAAAATTTCTTTCAAATACATAAATCATCTCTTTCATTTACCTTACTTATGAAACACAGTACCTTAGTGACAAGGGTCTGTGGCAAAACCTCTTCAGTTTGAAATCTACATGTTAAGCCTAACTCTGTGACCTGAACAACTTATACTAACACCTGAACATTTCAGTTTCTTCAGTGTACAATGGGGATAAGAATCTACTTCGTTAATGGTTGATAAGAGAATTAAATCTGATAAGGCGGTGTGTAGTGAATATATTTAATGTACAATAAACAGTATTACCATCAGTATTAGGGAAATGTACAGAAAAATGGTATTATAGTTTAAAAGAGACAGAAATAGGTTTGATATAAATGATTTGGAAAAGCTTTTGGGAGGGATGGTGTTTGAACTGGGCCCTAAAAATGTGGCAGGATTATATTTATGATATTGGGGGGAAATTTTTTTAAAATGAAACTAAAGGAAAATAACCAGGAAAACTCATTATACAAGAGGGAAAGAGCAAGTAAATGTACCAAATGATAAAATAAGAGATGTACAGGAAATATGAAATCGTTTAACTACGGGCTGTGTGAAAAAGAGCAATGAAAAATAAGGTTCAGAAGGCACCAAATGTTGGAGAATACTGCGTTCCACACTGCATTGTTAATAGAGGCTTACAGCAAGATTAAAAGAAGAAATAAAGCAAGGAAAGAAAAGAGAAAGTAATGAAAGATGATGAAATTTGGATAAGATACGTGCATATATGTATTATACATATATATTATATATATGTATGTACGTATATTTTCCAGAAGGCAACATTTATATCAAGACCTAACGGGTGTGGGAGACAAGCATTCTAGTGGGCAAAGAAACCTGGCAAGTCCAAAGATGTAGAAGCAGATTATTTGACTTGTCTGAGGAATAACATTGAGGCCAGCACATCTACCACAGAGTAAACAAAGAAGAAAGCAGACAACAAGTGAGAGGAACATGAAGGGAACCAGACCATGTCAGTTCTTTGACATCCATGACCAGAACTTCAGCTTTTCTTCTTGGGGAGACAGAATGGTAGTGAGCAAGACATGATACAGCAGCTTATACCAGATCAAGTGAAATATTCAAATTATTTGCTATAATTTAAAACTTGAACTTAAATACGTATTTCTCATGGGCTTGTATTTGGCAAAATCCTGATTTTGTACAGAAAGCTAAGAATGGTTTATACATTTTAAATGATTATTGAAAAAGAGGCAAAGGGGAGTTGGGGGACAAAAGGGAAAGGAAAACGGGAAGCTGCAGAGGTGGCAATGGCCATACTTTGCATGAAAATGCTAAAATATGTACTCTCTGATCATTTATAGAAAAAATGTTGATTTGTCTTACACTGCATTCCAAAGGCATCAGTATATACTATTACTGAAATTAACACCAGCATACATTTTTATTCAGTGCCACTATATTTTTCATCAGCCCTCTGAGGGAACTGGTATTATTCTCAGTATAGGTAAGAAGTAGATTTGGAGTGACTTCAGAAGCTTTCTTACTTTCCCCTCAATCTATTTCCTTGTTTCTATAGTCTTCTACTTATCTATCACCTCTCCTTTTCCCTCCCCCTAAGAAATTTTTTTAATAGAGTCCACCTACTAGAGAAAATATGTAGTTATCTGACTTTCTGAGTTTCGCTTATTTCAATTAACATAACAGTCATTTGCACTAAAGTTCCATACTTTTTCTTGCAAATGTCACAGTTCCATCATACAGGTGAACAATATAATATTCCATTCCACATTTTCTTTATTTACTCATTGTCCCACACCTAAGGTGTTTCCACAGCTTAGCTGTTTGAACTGTGCCACAATAAACATGGCATGCAAATACCACTAGACTATGATGTCTTTAATATACCAGGGAGTGGGACAGCTGGATCAAATGGTATCTACATTTTTAGATTTTGAGGAAGCTCTACAATGTAGTTTTGATTTTCATTTTCCTAATGGCTAAAGATGTTGAACATTTTTATATACTTATTGGCCATCTGAACTTCTTAAACAAGAGATGAGGGCCAGATGTAGCAACACGCACCTATGGTTCACATTATGTAGGAGGCTGGGGAAGGAGGACTCTTTGAGCCCAGGTATTAGAGGCCATCCTGGGCAACTTAAGAGAACCCAGTTTTCATTAAAAAAAAAAAAAAAAAAAAAACACAAAACTGCTAAATAAAATTAAAGGACTGATAAACTGGCATTATATTAAAATATTTACTATATACATTTATATGAAAGTGTACCTTACAAATATATAAAATAAATCAAATATATTTATTATATATTAAAGTATATAATATCTATTTTCATCAAAATGTACCATACGAAATGATACATGAGGACTTTTTTTAACATAAATCAGTTATATAATATACATATATGTATATAATGTAGATATGTATATATTTTCATTTCTAGAATATAAAAAGGATTCCTACTATTAAGTAAAAGATTAAATAAAATTAACTATAAAATATTTAGACAGACAATTAACATATGAAAAGGCCTGCACTTCAACCAAGAGGTGTCATCAGTTAAGTACAAATATTTAAGTTACAAACATGACAGTCACATGGTTACCAAAATTATGAAAAAGAGATACCACCAAGTATTGGTGAGGATGTGGGACAACTGGAACTCTCATACTGTTAATGGTTGAATAAAAATTAACACAAACTCTAGAGAATTTATTTGGCACTATTAATAGTGAACCCTTTTAAGAATAGGCTAATAATTCATCCCAAGTTAATATAACTCACAAGTGATATCATTACAATAGCATTACTTTCAATAACCAAAACAGTGACTATCTACTTGAACAGTGGATGAATTGTAATATACTTAATTCAATGGGATACTAGAGTATGATTCGATTACTGCTACATTTAATAATATTAATCTCACAGATAAATTTTGAAAAGAAATAAAAATACAACATTTGTTTTTATTTATATAAAACTTTTAAAACTCATAATAGCAGAAATCAGGATCGACGTAATGCTTGAGGAAAGTTAATGACAAAGGAAAGTATATGAGGGCTTTCCAGGTACTCAAATCCTCATCCAAATGATGGTTGCATGTGAGTATTCAGTCTGTATTTTTATAGATGAATGTTACAATTCACAGATCATTTTAAAAAAAAGAAAAAACAGCAAAAATAAATAAAAATAAAGGGCCAAAGTGCTCAATATCATACACTAGTCTGTCTGACAAGTGCATGGTCTTGGCCATTACTACGTATTTACTTTTAGATTTTATCAGTAATTTGGATACTTTTTATTGGAAACTGAGGGTTTGTGTGTATGAATAATGACAACCCACAATGTAGTAGGCCAATAAACCACCCTTCCTTCTTTTAGGTCAGGTGTAGCCAGCTCCTTGATTTTTACCTGACTGTAATGGTTTATAGTCTTTTGTTCATCAAAGTCTACAGAATATTCTTATGGACCATTGTGGCTATTACATTCACTGTTCAAAAATAAAAACCAGCCATTCAAAGGAGTGTTCATTTTTCAAAAACTGGTGTTGGGAAACTATTAAAATAATAATAAACATGTATAACATTCCTGTGGCAAATAATTTAATATTTATTATTTATCATTGTGAAAAACACCAGGTTTCAAAATAGCAGATGAAATATAACAGTTTTTTGGAATAGAGTATACATTTGTATCAGGAGATCTATAAAGATGTACATCAAAATTAGCAAAGTTAGAAAAACATAATAGATTAATGTTTTCAAGTAATTTTTTCTCCATATTTCTATTTTCAACTCATCTGACATGAACATAGTTAAAAATTAATCTTAAAGTATGTATTATTTCATTTATAAACCTCAAAAAATCAGCTAATCAGTAGAAGTCAGCAGAGGAATTATCTTTGGAGATACAGGTAATGCCTGGAATGGGGCATAGTGAAGCCTCTGGGACATTGGTAATGTTCTATTTCTTCACAAAGATACTAGTTATATGAGATGTTTAGAAAGTGAAAATTCACTCAGCTACATAGATAGTATGCATGTTTCTGCATGTGTGTCATAACTGAAAATGAGCGTATCCTTGTTTCCCTATAAAAATACTTTGCCAATTGCTCTGCTGTCTCAAATGTGGCCTTAAATCTGTTCATTTTCTTCTGGAGATCAGCATTTCACATCAGAAAAGAAAAATATTCTTATCTTTAACATAAAAATATTACTTTATCTGAGCCCAGACTACATTAATAATAACATTTTAAATGACTGTTTATGTAAGTTGGCTTATTTTCTTTTCCTTTACATTTAAATGGTATTTTTTAAAAACTCTACCTCAGTGAAGGTTCTAGTTAACTTAGTTCTAGAACTTAGTTTGCTAAAGAAAACTTTATGACATAGAAATCTTGCAAATGTAACTTTAAGGTCAAATTTCATTATAGATATTAGTTATCAGTGCTATTTTATTTACCTGGTAATGAGGCTTATACCACTGCTTTAAGTCCCAATCCCAAAGAATCATCTAGAAAAAAAAATCCATTTGGTTAAGATCAGAAGTAAATAAATCAAATGAATGAATGAATGTAAAGACAAACTGCCATTTTTCAATTATATATACCCCAAACCGCACTTTACTTTGTGAGGGAACCAGGGAAGTAATAATAAAAATAATCTTTTATTTAATTACTTTATACAAATTACAACTGAGAAATCAAAATAGTAATCAGATAAAGTCTCTAAAAAAATCTATAGCTTTCAAATATTACAAAAAAGTAAAATCCAAAAATGTATCTAATCATTAAAAATGCAAGAAAAATTAAAAATCAACAACCCCCCCTTCAAAAGGCTCATATTCATTATTTTAAAATCAGTATAAATGAGTGGAGCTATTTCCTTACCCATAGGACACTTCTGTGAAACGTACCATAAAAGCTGTAGTCATGGTGGCCAGATTATTTATAAAGGAACGGATTCATGAAAAGCAATATATACACCATTTACTATGCAGATAATTAGTGATTGTATACCTGGTTATCTCCTTTCTAGACTACCAATGGTAATATCTTAGCCCCAGATAAGTTCTGTCCTGCCTTCTCCAGAGGCTTGAATTCAGGCTGCCTCTCTATTCAATATAAATAGTCACTAGGTCCAATGAGATATGAACTTTAATAATCATAAATCTCAAGTTTATTCACTTAAGAATAAGTCTCTTCTTTTTTGCCTCAATTATTCGTTGTTACTGCTATTATCTAACTTTCAATCCTAGCCTTGACTATAGGCCAACTTAATTTGAAATATAATCATATAATTTCCTTATGCTGTACTACCTGTGTTGTTTCTTGTCCTTGGTGTTATGTCTTTTGGTTGCAAAAATCTTAAAAATTTTATCTATTTTGTCATTTGTCTGGTGTTTTATCAGGAGTTGGTAAAACTGTTCCTATAAAGGAACAAAGTATTTTACAAGCCACCTAAGGTCTTTGTGGTTTATTGTTTTTCCTCTTACAATTCTTTTAAATATGTAAAAAATATTCCTCATAAAAGGGTCATACAAAAACAGACTGTTGGCAAGTTCTTGTCAGTGGGCTCTAATTTGCTGAGTCCTATTTTACACTCACCATTTGTCATTCAAAAACATGTCATTTATTATCATCAGCTTCTGCTTGACATCCTTACAGAAAATAATTTCTTTCTTCCCAATGAAAAAATCTATTTCCCCCTGCTACAGCCATGACCAGTATTAATTACAGCTGAATAAACTATACAGACACTATCTATCTGGAACCAAGACCAACACAGTCTACCCAACCAACACGCTAGGATACACATACAGAGAAAACTCTTTACTGAGTAAAACTTGGAAAAACAATTCACCTGTTATACAGGCAAACAGCAACATGGGGACACAAAAAGCACTGAAAAGCAAGTAACACGATGCCTCCCTCCACAGGAACGCTAAAGTTTCTAATAACAGATTCCAGAAAAAAAGAAATTGTTCCCAAAACAGTATCTAGGAATAAATTTAATGAAAGAAGTAGATGATGTCTGTCATAAAAAATATAAAACACTGAAGAGAATACAAAGATGGAAGCATGTCCCATATTCACAGATCGGAAGAATTACTACTATTAAATGTCCACACTACCCAGAGCAACCAGAGATCCAATGAAACTTCCATCCAAATACCAAACAGAAACAGAAACTGAAAACAACAGTCCTAAAATTTGTACGGAATCAAAAAAAAAAAAAAATCCACGTGGCTAAAGATATCTTAAAAACAAAACAACAGCTGGCAGCATCAAAATATGTGACTGTGAAGCTACATTAAACTGGTATTAAAACCAAGACATGTACCAATGGGGCAAAATGGTGAACTAACTCAGACGTAAATCCATGCATCTAAGCCAAAAACATACTGGAGAAAAAGCAGTTTCATTAATACATGATGCTGGGCAACTGCATATCCATATACAAAACAATGAAACTAGACCCATTATCTTTCACAATATACAAATTCAACTCAAATGGAGCAAGGACTTAAATAATACCTGAAATAAAGAAACCACTAAAGAAAATGCAGAAACACATATACACTGGTATAAGCAATGATTTTTTTTAAAAATCCCAAAAGCACAAGCAATGAAAGCATCATGTATAGACAAGAGAAATTATATCAAATTTAAAAGCTTACACACCAAAAGTAACTATATTAATGACACAATCTGAAGAGTGAGAGAAAATATTTGCCAGCTATTCATCTGACAGAGAATTAATACTCAGAATACACAAAGAACTCAAACTACAACAACAAAAAAATAACATGAGTTTCAAAAGGGCAAATGATCTGAGTAGATATTTCCCCCAAAAAAATACAAATGACCAGTATGTGCATGAAAATATGTTCATCATATTTTATGATCAGAGGAATACAAATAAACACAATGAGATATTCTCTTCCCCACTTAAAATGGCCATCAGCAAAAAGCAAAAGAATAGCAAATGCTGACAAGGATGAAGAAAAAGGGAAATTCTCATATTCTTGGTGGAAACAGAAAACATACTTCTCAAAAAGCAAAAAAACGACTACTACTATTACTATTTTTTACTGGCTATATAAAGGAAATAGTATTAGCCTGCTGAACAGATATTTGTAAAAAATGTGGAACATATATACAATGGAATACTATTCTACCACAAAAAAGGATAAAATCCTGTCTTTTGCAGTGACATGAATTAAACTACAGGACATTATGTTAAGTGAAACCAGTCAAGTAATGAAAGACAAATACCACATATTCTCACTGACATGTGGAGGGTAAGAGTCAATTTGACAGAAGTGAAGAGTAGTGTTACTAGAGACTAGGGAGGGTAACAGACACCAAAATAAAGATACATGAGAGGTAATTTCTAATTTTCTGCAGCACAGTAGGGTGACTACAGTTTAAAAAGTTTGCTATATATTTTATGAGAACTAGCTGGGGTGGAGATGTAGCTCAGTGGTCAAGCACTTGTCTAACATTTGTAAACCAGTCACATCAAACCCTAGTCACATACACACACATGAAATAGAAGAGAACAATTCAAAGATTAACACAAAGATAAATGTTTAAGAGAAATGTTGATCATCCTGATTTGATCAATTACATACCATATACATGTATCTTTATCACAGTGAGCCCCATAAATATGTATAATTATTATGTATATGTAGTAAACATTTTAAAATAAATGTTTAGAAAATTTTATAGCAAGTTTGCATTGGTGGAACATTTTCATTTATTTTTCAGAAGCATCAGTCTATAACAGATTAAGCAAAAAACTGAAAGCTTGATTCTCTAGTACAATCTAGCACTAGCAGATACACCAGGGTTCACATCTCTGCCCAGTATGGGGTAACAAAAAGCTAGATGCCACCAAAATATGTAAAATGGAAAATTTTTATATGTTCATACGATAAAATGGAAACAACAGTAAAATGGAAACATTTTTATATGTTCATACAATGCAATCCAGCCCTGAAAACAAAACGAAGTGCAATATACAGAAAATGAAGTCAAGTGTCATATAAAGAAGCTAAATTAGTGCAAAAAGTTGCTGGGAAAAAGATCACTATCACTTTCAACAGTAACAATAGCATCCTACCAACATTAGATATTGAGGAGGAGCCCTCACATTGGCAGAAGGGTGAAAACAGAACCCTGAACTGACATCAACTCCCAATTTTGTGGTAGAAGACACAAAGAGTGATGGCAAGTCCTTGTCCTGGACTGTCATTATTCAGATGAGAGGGATGAAAAAGAAGAAGGCTCTCAGATATTCCCTCACGGAAGTTAGCTTTGAGGCCACAGGCAAGTCTGAATAGAAAGATAATAATTATACAGTTAACACAGATCCTCTGAACTTGGCCTTTATAGCCACCTAATGGATTCCCTTGCTGACCAAGGAGAAGACAACACCTTTGCAGATAAGCAGGTGAAGCTCAGCACAGCCCTATAACATCGGAGTGCATTACTTTTCTTGAGGACCTCAAAAGTCTAAGAGTCAATTGAGTAGTCAGAGACGCTGAAGGCCTTCATTTTATTGCAAACTTGGGCCAGGGAATAAAATGTACGCTGACATCAGACACATACATGTTTTTTGCAATGATTATCATCCTAACATCTTGGGGAAAAATAGCAAATTTAAATTATTAATGTCGTGTTCAAGCATTTTATTTCTAGGTTCTTGTATAACATAATAATAAACATTAAAATTGTTTTATCACCTCCAAAAAATGTTGAACGAAAAAAAAAATCGAGCTTCAGAAAAAGTGTAATTTCATTTACATGATCAAATTATATAGCATTGAGATAGCCTATGGGGAGATTAACAGATAGATATACAGATATGGAAGGCTATAAAGGAAATTCAGAATACTTCATTTCTCCAAAGGAGAAAAGAAACTAACTAGCTTTAGAAGTAGCAAAGAAGGAACTTCAATATTAATAGTAATATTCCAAGTTACAAGATTGGTGTTTGTTTCTATACTTTATGCATATTTTATAAAATTCAGGTTTTGATAAAAGATTAAAAAGAATTTAGGAAAGTAAAGAAGTAGAGACAGTGACTGAGAAAAAAATTTTGTGAGAAGTGTGCTGTAAATAAGAGTAATGGTAGGTAAAAAAATTTTTTTTAATATGGCATGTTTGTATTTGACAGGCTGGTGGAAAAACCAGTGACAGTGTATAGACTGAGCTATTCAAAGCAGTGAAATCTTTAATGAAAATATTGTTCAACATCTTTGCAATATTAGATTTCATGTGTATATATTGCTATGGTTTGTACCTAGATGTCCCCCTGCCCAAAGCCTCAAGCACTTTTAGATGGAGCTTTTTCAGAGGTAGCTGCATCTAGAGTATGTGATTGATTCATGGTTCAATGCTAGGATTAAGATGCTGGGATTAAGGGTGGGTGATTGCTGTATTAGTCCACTGACTAGACTGGCACCACTGTAATCCCATGAGTCTTGGATAAAATAAAAGGGGCAAAAAAAAGGCTTGTCCTTCCTTCCGTTGTTGCTTCTGCTATCTTTCTCTGCCATGAATGGTTGCCCCTCTACCATGTGACACCGTGCCTTGGGGCCAGCTGATTACGGACTGAAACCTCCCCAAAACTGCATAAGATTGGTTTTCTGAAGCCTAATATATATATATAAACAATGATATAACTCAGGACAAGCATTAAGTCTAAATCAAGGTCAGGACGGTAATGTCAACAATGTAAATTTATGGATGTGACAGTATCACACAAAATAAAAACAAAAAGTATTACTAGAACAAACAACAGTGATCATCTAAAATGTGTTTTTTTTCAGGCAGACAATTCACTCTATATTCTTTTGCATGTTGTCTTTGAAATTTTATCAAATAATGACTTGAAGCCATGGAAACCTTTTAAATGAAACAAGATCTCTTTGATAAACTAACAGAATTTTTCTAAAAGAAATATATAATGCTTTCTTACAGGAAACTGAAGCTTTATGTTTCTAAAGAAAAGTAACACAAATACGCATCATTTAGATTCTGTGCTCCTCACAACAAAAGCACATAAAAAATATTGCTGAGAGTTAAAAAACAGAATTACAGATGATTATCATTATGTTGAAAGAGAGAATGAATCAAAAGATTTTCAAAATGTATTTACCACATGACACCTTAGGACACCATATAATGGAAAAGACATACAGTGTAGATAACTGATTGCTGATATGTTTTTATTTTGCTTCTAGCTAAATGCAGTCATGTGTAAAGTCCAAATAAGCTCTTGGTATATGTACAATACACAGGAGGAAGGAAAGCAGATGATTTTTATGTTTTTCGCTGAAAGATCCATGCTGTAAAAGATGATTTTGTCCTGTTTACTGATTATTCTGTAAACTCTAGTATAGTCTGACAGTGACGTGAACCTTTCAGAGCTTTCAGTGGTAAAAGCAGCCTGCTGTGGCACCCGTGCTGTAGGTCCGCTACCACTGGCCACGAACTGTGCGCTGGAACCAATTCTAGGAGAAAATCAGTTATCTAAATAACAAGAGCTGTGCTAAGCCATGAGAGTATTCACTAGCTGTAAATCTACACAATAGTTTTATTCACAGAGAAGAACCAGTGCTTAACACTCATAAGCTAAGCATAATTCAATGTTAAAGAAACAGCATAAATTGTACTCAATTTTTGGCTGCAAATACACATCACTTTGGCACACTATAGGAAAAAGTGCAGCAAATATAAAAATGTTAAAAATCAGATACAAACAATTACAATAGGTGTTTTTTCAATAAGCTTGATAAGGCTATCAACCTTACTACCAACACAAAGAGAAATGTTCTAGAGAGAAGTTAATTCTAAGGTCCATGCTTAATTTGAGCATGCAGGACCATTAACCAATAAGCAATAGTATCTTTACAACTCATAATTTAGTTAAGACTTTTTTGTAGTTAAAGAGAAACAGAGGAGGTAATATGACTGTATATAAAATGGTCCTATGATATGCAACCTATTTACTCATCACTGAGCTGAACAGATACCTTTGTTACTGCAAACAAAATATGCTGATACAATTTTTTTCAATGTTTAAATTGTGGTGGTTTCTATATTCTAACAAAAATTGGTGGGTGGCTACCTTGCATACTGAATGCACAGTGAATGATAAATGTATATTCAAAGTACTTCTTAACATATTGGCCTAAGGTATTCATTTCTCAATATACTAGTAAATACTTCTTTTAACATCTTACTTCCTAGTAGATAGTAAATGCACAGTATACACACTGCTTCCAAGTCAGCAAAATTGCAGGCATCTAAAGTTCAACCTCAAATCCAAATCAGGTACCATTCATAATTTAAATATGAGTAAATAAAACTAAATTTTAAACTCAGTAAGAAAAAACAACATCACTCTCGTATATTTTTAAAATATGATTTTATTTTGGACAACTGTTTCTAAGATGACAAGATGTAACCTATTAACTAGTGATTTACTGTATATTTTTTTCTTGAAATTCTGTATTACTTGTACCCTTTTACTGCTTTGTTTTTTTATTTCCTTTTTCTCTTTAAATAAAAAAATATGATTTTATTATATTGTAAGACACCATGTAATGAAAATATGAAATTTAAGCCTGCTGATTTAGGAGTTTTCATCATTACATTTATCTGCTTCTTTCTAAACTTAAATATAACACAGTATCACAAATTATTATATCTTTTCACACATTACAGTTATATGTTTAAAACTAATTTTAAGAACCATACTGTTTTGTAACATATTTAGTGTATAATATTAAAACAAATTTCAGGTGATCAGATAAAATTATACCCAAGCCTGTGCATGTATTTAAATTCACCTTTTCTTTGTGGTTTAAAGTTGAATCCTGATAAAAGTCTCCGTTTGAATATGTTTTTAAGTCTAACACATGTTTTATGGAGTGCTACGAAACCACCAAAACCACAGCGAATCATCAGCAGTACAACCAGGAGATTTTATCAGCTTCAATTACGTCAATGAGGTTTTATTTCATTGTTCCCTATGCAGTCAAAAAGAAAAACATATATGAGCCCTCAAATCAAATGCACAGAACTGCTATAATTATGTAAAATTTAAAGGAACATTTACTATGGTATAGTTCTGAGTTAACTGTTACAAAATCCTATATTCTCCTATTTCTTGATTAAATTTTATTTGAAGTTTCTGCATAAACCTGTGCTAATAAAATTAACTGAATTTAGATGACTCAGATGAAACACAATTAAAATGACAAAATGAAAAAAAAATAGGAAAAGTTTTGTCTATGTGCTACTGCTTTTCTGAAACCAGAAAATGAGTCATCTTAAGCAATACCTTTGAAGAGTTGTATGGTATAAATCAGTTTCTATATGTTAGCAAGCACACATACATATCTGTTTACATATATGTCTATATATTCATGTACCCATGTTCCCACAGAATACAGTTGGCTGGTTCAGAATAGAGGCATGAGTCAAACTTGTGAAAAATGTCCTTATCCTCAATAGTAATTTTCTCTTGCGTATGAATTGAAATTTAGATCATTCCCACAACTTCGTTAAATATAATTTTTAACAGACCTAATTTTAGAGCTTATATCTGACTAGATCAAAGTAATTAACACAAGTTGTGGAACTCTGAATTTATGCTCCAAATAGAAATTTTAAGAGACAATACCATTAGAATTATGTGGATTATAACTGATTTTAACAAGGCAATGTATTCTGTTGTTAAGGTTTAGAACTGAGGCAAAAGCCTCATGTCTTTTCTTTGGACAGCGACTGCATCTTGGGAGCACTACACTGAAAGTGTTTAATGTGTGGTTAGGATGTGGGGCCTGGTTGGAGGCAGGTCACTGGAAGGCATAAACTATAAGAGCGTATCTCCTTTTCCAACTCCTCCCATTGCTCTTCACTTCCTGATGGTGGTGATGCAAGCAGCCTTCCTTCAGGCAAGGCCTTCCACCATGGTGTTTCTGTATTTGACCCTACAACCATGGACTGAAATTTCTGAAACCAAAAACCAAAATAACCTCTCCTTTAACATCTTCCCACTGGCTTGAACCAAAGATGGTACAAGTACAACTGTCCTACTGGATGGCTTGTATCACACATTGGGATTGTCCCATGCCGTCCAATGGGACAGTTATGTATGTATCACTGGTGGTTCAGAGCCACTAAGCAGCCAGACAAATTATGGTGCCATCACCAATATGCTCAATTATGGGTATCAAAGATGTTGTTCCAGTGATGAGAATGGGATTAAGATACTTGCTCATTGATGACAATGTGATTAAGATACTTGCCCACCATGTGGCTGCACTAATTACTCTGGACTTCTCTCCAAAATCCATTTTTTGCCCTTGTCTGGATGCTGGAAACAGAACCCTGTATTTCGCATCCCTAGAACAACTGTATAGCTGGTTTCTGCGTAGGTGTAGCCAATGGGAGCCAACAGCAGGAAGCTGATGTTAGCAAGGAGAGAAAGATCAAAGTTAGTGCTGTCTCCTTGGTAGGTACCAATGTCTTGTGGCAACAGCTGCAGCCTCCATGACTACCGGTCTTACCCAGTGGTCCTTCCTTCGCAGCCTTAGCAACCACTAACTTTCTGAAATCATTCCAACCTTTGTTCCTCCAGCCCAGGTAAAGCAACAGTTCTCCATATTCCCTAAACTTCTCTTGTCCATTCTCCTAATCTTACTCATTGTCTCTAAGTAAACTCTTCCCTAAAGTGTTCTTATTTGAACCATCTTTGAGTGAATTCTCCTTTTACTGGGCCCCTAAATAAGACAGAGATATTGTGACTCAGTCCTTCCACATATCACCTAGAAAATGTTAGAGCTACAATCTGAACTTAGGTGTTATGTCCCTCCAATTTCACTTCATTTACTCTAGTAGAAAGGTAGTTGTTAGAGACCACTATAAAGCAGCTCTGAGCAGGATTTAAATTTTACTAAGTAGCTTTATCTATGAGTCTGTCCTAGGCCTCGGCCCCTTGCCTGGTGACGGGATTGTAAGTGAACCTCTATGAATCACTAGCCCTGGCTGAGACCTGTAGTGGCCTGTGAGGCCAGAGATACCTCAAAGGGCAAGATAAGGCCACAGCTGCGGAGCCTCTGGCTCAAACCCCAATTAACAAGGTAGGCTGCAGCTGCAAAGTTTACTCCTACAGTCTCACTTCCATGTCTTCACGATAAGACAGCGCTACTAACTGACTTGATTCATGACTTGGGAGACGTCTTTGAAGTGACTCCCAAGGTCCTGCTCATTGCCTGCACTTTCCTCAGTTTCTCTACCGTTTGTTCTTGGTCCTAATATAAGTGGACTGATCCAGAGAATCCTTTTGTCTTTACCCTCAAAGTCTTAATTAAAGGGTTTTGACCCTCCTGGAGCCCTAAAAGTCATACAATTTGTCTCTTTTTATTTAACCTCCGCTGTATACTAGTTTGGGAGATTGGGGATCTAGGACAGAACCTGATAGGTAGTGATTTATGTACTTTTCTAAGACCTTTCTTATTCATCTAGTCACTGTTTTCACTTCTCAAATCATCAAATTTCTCTCTAGCGTCTGTAACCCTATAGCTGGCACCTCTCATTCTGTTACTGCGGATGAAATGAGGTCTGGTCCACACTTACCCTTTCCATAAATGCCGAGGATCCAGTTCCTACTTCCCTGCATTCATACATTTCACAAGCACTTTTCTCCTCACTACATCGCATTTTTGCACTTTCTCTCCCTATAAGTTATTCCAACTGAATTATAAACATCTTCCGTTTCTCACATCTCATACATAAACAAACACACATACCTTACGATTCCACTTGCACCTCACCACTACCCCATTTCTCTACTCCTTTTTTCATAAAGTTCCCCAAAATGGTTTTGATTGTTTCCAATTCTCCTCACATCCTCTCTTAAACTGACTTGACTTAGGCGTTTGGCCCATGCTAACCAAATCTGTTCCTGTTGAGGTCTCTAAGGCTATTAAACCATTAGTCAATTCTCATTCTTCATATTTTTTATTAGTCAGTCTTGCTCTTAATATTTTTTAATCTATCATCATTTGACAATTTAACAGTCCTTCCTCCCTAAAATCACTTTTCTCACTTGGCTTCCAGAGTGTCACACTATCCAAATTTCTAACTCACTTCAGTTTCCTCTTTGGGTTTTACTTCTTTTGACACCTTAATTTTGTATCTCAGAACTCTGGTCTTAGACCTCTTCTCTTTTCTCTGTGTGTAGGTTTGCAGCTGTAAATATCTTCAGTAAGCTAGTAACCCACAAATTTGCGTATCTACTTCCCTAGGATGAAGAATTCTCTGTCTAACTGCTTACTCAACATCTCCAGCTGACAAATATACCTCCAAATTTAACATGCCCAAAACTAATCTGATCTCTCTTTCAAGTATTTTCTATCCAGTCTTCTCCATCTCATTTAATGGCAATCCTTTTATGACTTTGGCGTAGGCCAAAAACATAACTCCTCTCTCTCAGACTCCACATTGGCAAATCCCATTAACTCTGCTTTCACAGTATAAACAGCTCTCATATCTCCATTAGTCCTACACTAGCTAAACCATCATGATTTCTTGCCCATATTATCATAGCCTCCTAATTATCTTTGTTTGCACAATTACCTGAGACAGCAGTCAAAGTTACCCTCTTAAAGAATATTTGTCACTTTTCATTCCACACTCTACTGTAGTTTCCTCTCTCAACCTGAATAAAAGTCTATGGCTTTAACAACAGGCTATTAGGCCCTCTCTACTTCCCTCCAGTTATACTGATTTATTTGCTGTTTTTTAAAAGTGCCATACAAGTTCAAGAAAGATTTTGTTATTCCCCCTTCCTTTTTTCTTAAAAAATTTTTTTTCAAAAGGAAACAACAATATAACCACTACTAACTGGAGTGATTTTCCAAAGTTGTACCGGTAACACAAAATTTTTAAAGCACCACTTGACATATTTTTTTTCTGTCAAGAAGTATAAAACATGAAACAAACACATTTAAAAGGTCAGAGGATAAACATGAGTTATGTTAGCAAAATATAAAAGTACTGAAATCACAAAACTGTTTGAAATATGTATAGCTTTACAATATACAAGAAACAATTACTATACTTAAAAAGCTGTATCTTACTAATAAACTAATAAATAAGAAGCAGTTTTAAAAATTCTTAGGGAATTTCTATTTTATGTGTCTACTGTTGAAATACCTGAAATTGAGTGAAACTTTTCCAACCTTAAAATTTTTAAATCATGTAAAGTTATAAACTGCCCCACCTTCCATGGTCCAATTAGTGGGCTAAGGCAATACAAGCACAGAACCATTTTTTTAGTATAATAATGAAATAGCCTTTATTTTATTAACATTCGTCATCCCTTGTTCTCTCTAGGTGTTTAAAGTTCCTACTCTCTATTTGTCTCCTAGACCTTCAGGGTCTTTCTAGATATACTGCCCAGCCCAGACCCCATCTTATTTCTCAATGGATGAGAAACTTTTATTTCCATCCCTAACATAGCTTTCACATTTCACCACAATATATATTCTGGGGGTGGGGAGCTCAATAATGACTAAAGAAACTGAGATGACAAACCTAAAAGCATACAATTTTCATTTTCTTCTACCTTAAATAAAATGTAACCATTTTCAGTTACAATACATTTTTCAGTACTTTTTAAGCAAGTAAGAGATTAGACTGATTGTAGTTAATATGATACCAAACTTGGTTCTAGGTATGAAATGAAAATCTTAAAAGGAAATCATATACCAAGGTCCTTTGGGGGCTACCTGGCTTAGCCTAAACTGGCGGTTTTATAACCAAACCGAGAAATCCATTTATATCAACTCTGTACAGTTCATACAACTAAAAAATACACAAATAGGACAATCAGTAAGCAGAGGAACTAGCAGGTACCAGGTGGACATACCCTCTCCCTAACAAAGAAAATACAACAAAAATTTCTGACTTGCTTTACAATTTCCTTAAAAGAATGATGAGCCAACCAAAAATATCAGACTCTACAGTCTGCCCACTCTTTCTGGCCTTTGATCCTTTGCGCTGCTGTCAGTTATGGAGCCAGTCCAAAATGACTGTTGAAGTTTCCAACTTTTAGGTAAAAAAATGGAAAGTATGATAGATAATATCTAAATATTGTTGAGATCAGAGATTTGAAAGAAAATAAATGGTGAGTACTCAACAGTCAATTTTTCTATCTTTTAATATTCTCAAATTTTTGTCATCCTGTGAGGTTAGTATATTTTTGATTGGATGAATTAACTTGAATATCTCATTTTTAAATTACTCTCCTATTTCAATCTAACCCAATTTAAATATTTCTAACTTTCTACTTGACTACCATCAGTATGAATAGCTTCCAATCGCTTTTCCTTTTGATTCCACCCATTTTACATAATAAAATCCATTTTCAATCAATAAAATCAATTTTCTCATTTTACAGATAAAGAAAACTAGGATAACTACAACTACAATTAAGTGACTTTTCTCTTATGTTTCTCACCTCTGTGCCTAACCTTATCCAACTGAAAAAATCGGTATCCAGATAGACACACAAATAAAACAAACTGTTTATATACATCATCCTCACAATAAATGTAATCATGTGCTAATAAAAAATAAAACAAAATGAGACAAGCCCTGTGAAAAGTATAAATTTGTAATTCTACAAATTGAACTTTCTACCAGAACTCGTAACTGATTATCTCCCAAGGGTTCAGAGGCATCTGATTATCACCCAGGGCTTGGGAGGCGAAATCTACCAACAGAAATCTGCTTACCACTTTCTATATTTTACTGGCACCTTCCTATTTTTCTTGGTTTCTGTTCTGTACTTCCCATTTCTTAAGACTGATTAACGTATTTGACCTATTAAAATAGAGGAAATAGAAGACCACAATGGAAGTATTTCTTAAACTATACAGCGTTTTGAAAGCACTAACTGCAAATTTACTATAAAAGTACAATCAGAAATTAGGCTATTCAATGAACAAGCATATTGAAAATATGGTAAAGATTGAGGATTATAAAGAAGGACAGCACTGATTTTGCCAAAAGGTTATATCCTGAAAGCAAAAAGGGTCAAACAGTTATATCTCTAAGCCAATAAAAGACATAGCTATATTTTTTTAAAAAGAACTACACTGGAAAGTAGCACATGTGTGTGTTTCTATTTGAGTGAAATTAAACAGTCATTTTTTGTGGATAAAAATTTTAAATATTTAACAGAGAGATACACTTACTAGGCCCTCATCTGCCTTTATTTTAGAACTGTATACTGACTTTAGTACATACAGATGTTAAAATTAACATTAAGCATCAAAATAGAATTCAATTAATCAAGAAAGAAACTTAAAATTAATTTATATTAACAAATTCTCTATTTAAAGTGAAAGTTTTCTACTTTTTATTTGGGATGTTTACTCATTGGATAGAAATTATTCAAGCTAACTGCAGTATCTATATGTCATTGCTAAGTATTAACTGAGTTAATAAGTAGTCAAGGTAACTGAGCTTAAAAATTAAGAAAATAAAAGTACTAGCTCCATAGCAACCTGATTTAAAAATGAAATCTGGGAGTCCTTTGTCTATTAAAAACATTCAAATACCCTAGGGATCATCATAATTTCCTAAACTTATAAAACAATGTACTAAAACTTTTATAGTTTTCATAAGTGATTTTTTTCAATAAACTCTAAACATACAGATAAATTTAAGACTATAATTGAAGAAAAACTTTATGAACCTGGAGGCCACTGATCATTAATTTTCTATGTATATATAGCATTAAATAGTAAAAATCTGGAAAATGTTTAACCCTGACTTGAATGTTATTATGATGTGGCATGGATCAGCTAAAGAAACTAAAAAGTGACAATCAAGATCAAGTAATTTGTAGAGATTCTACCTAAAAAGAGAGCAACTACTAAGCCTTCAGTCTGTAATTACTAATTTTTCCAAGCACAGAGCTTTCTGATAGTACTGCTCAAATAAAAATTGCCATTTGATTGCATGGTTAAGTAGATTTTAATACAGAGCAAATTCCTGTATTAAAGTTTGAAAACCATTGCTAGAACTATAATTTGAGCTAAGAAATGTATCTGCTGAAAAACTGTAGGAATGATGATCTTCTTGTTACAACTTTTGACATGCGACATACA
The DNA here is from genome assembly GCF_034190915.1 of Cavia porcellus. NCBI lineage: Eukaryota > Metazoa > Chordata > Mammalia > Rodentia > Caviidae > Cavia > Cavia porcellus. The sequence continues at coordinate 99,559,477 of NW_026947489.1, forward strand.
AAGCAACTTGACATTATTATGACACAAACAAGACTTATACCACTATATAAACATTTAGGCTGTTATTCCATGTACTTTTAGACTGTATTCATTAAGAAACATCAAGTATGTAATACAATTTACAAAGTCATTGAGTGCTCAGTAGTAGTGATTGAGAAAATGATTCTTCTCATTCAGAAAAACTTCACTCTAAGACCTTAACTAAAAAATATACAATGGAATAAAGAACAGAAAAAAAAAAATTTATGGCACCTGCCTTCCCAAGACTGCAATTTCTAGGTTAGGGCAAGTGTATAATAAAGGTACATGGTCAAAGAAGCCTAGAGGAATTTATGTCCAAGCTGACATTCATAAAAAATAATGAGAACAAAATGAAGAGCTGGCCAGGAGTGGTAGTACATGCCTTGTATTCTCACTTAAGGAAGCTGCGACAGAAGGATCACAAATTTGAGCACAGCCTTGGCAATCTACTGACACCCTTAAAACCTTAAAAAGGGGATAGGGATGTAACTCAGGGTCGTAGAGGACCCCTTGGTTCAATCTCCCAGTAAAACACACACACATGCGCACATGCACGCAAAAAAAGACATCTAGAAATAACAAACTTAACAAGCGTAGTGCCATACTCAGAAATTCAGATGTATTAAATAGGGAAATAGCTGCTCACAGTCAAAAGCACTATTCACCTTCCAAAGCACTTATTAAACAGTGCTTTTACATAACGTCGTCTATAAAATAATATAGTATCTGTTATCAGATTACTGACAAAGGATTGAGGTAACACCATAAAAAGTTTATATATCGTGATGATTAGTATCAAGAAAGGTTAGCATGATTTTGTTAATATTATTGATACTAACAATAATGAGTTCTCTTGATTCAAGTGTTGGTTTACAAAGAGTTAAAGAAAGACGAAAATTAAAGTGTTCTAAAACACTGGCTAGTTAAGTATAACATTAAATGATCAAATTGTCAAGGAAAAACAAAATTTAATTTCCCAAATACTCATGCAATTCATAAAAGAACAAAAAAATCATGAAGGGTGAATTACTATCTCTATATATCATCAATCACTTCTTGAAGTTTTTGATTACTTAATTGGGACAAGCCTGTCTCACATTCACATTACTTTGTATAAAGTCTTGGTTGTTTACAAAAGCTTTTTTAAAAAACGGTATGTTATTTAACATAATCTAAACAGGACAAAAAGTTCCTAAAACACTAGATTCCACATTCACTCTATCTCACTCAAAAATAAAAATAAATAAGCCAATAAGATTTTGTTGGTGTGAGATAAACCCTTTATAAAAAGTCTTGTCCTTAACTTCCAAAACAAAACAGTATTTAATCATCTAACATCAAATGGCGTTTTAAAAATCTCCACTGTCTGATTGAGTCTTCCCAGAAAAGTAATTATTTTAATGCCTTATATACAGTCTACTTGGCATTCCAGTGGCACAACTGGTTAGTGTGCAGTACTTACATATAATCTACTTACTACAACATTAGAATGTTTGGTTGAGCTGATTAAACATAGCAGGAAACGTAATATTCACTATCTTTCTAAGGAAAGCAACAATGAATATGGTTTGGTTCATTTTGTTTTCTTTTGTTTTATTATTTCACACAAGAGATAAGGGCTCTTGGGTATGTGTTAGGCACACCACTATTCCACCCTACATCTCCACTCTAAGGTTAATTTTATAAGCTATTTTCATAATTATGTTAATTCTGCTAAAATTATTTTAATTAATTTCCAGTGACTTGACCACCTAGGGGGTCACTTTTTTATTCAACTACCTTATATCTGTCACTTAAATACAGAGACATAAAAAATTATTTTTCTCTCTGGTAGCAAATGCTGCAGATACAACAGTAGATATTTAGTTTAACATTTACCTAAGGAAACAAAAGCTATTAGATGGGTAGACAATGATAATTTTCAGCCTAAAGAAATCACAATTGGCATTTGCGAATAAAAGGTAAACTATACATTCAATGATTTAATTTATGAACTCACGATATATCAGAACACCAAATGTTATTACAAAATGTATTTCATAAAAATATATATCATTTGGCATTTAATATTATTTTGATCTTAAATATTTGTTTCTATTTTCAATATTTTTATTACACACTTTAATGGCAAAATTCTTGCCTTATTTAATCTGAGTAACCTATAAGATATATGGTTTCATAGGCAACACTAAAATAGATCTTCACTGAATGGATAAGTGAGAAAAATCTGCTATTGAAGAACACTGAAATGTTTACAGAAACATCCCTCATTGACATGAAATTTTTCCGAACTTTGGAAAAGGCTCCCCCTGCCCAAATATTCTACAACAAATCATTTAACTTTTTTTCATTTTTTTGCTTTTTCAAATCCATTTTATTTCAAGGAGAGAAAAAAAAAAGAAGAAGAAAACTAAAAATTTCAAAACATGTCATTCGGGGGCAATAATGGAACATACATTACACACTGTTATCCCAAATCATTTACTCAGATCACAAGACATCTGCATTCAAGTGTCTGACCAGTACCAGCACAGATCAAATTACTGAATGTTGAGAGATAGGCCAGGTAGGTGCTTACTTCACTACTCGATTTTTAGAATAAAGCTGTTATACTACTCAAAGTCATATATGAAGCATATATAGTAAGCAGCATATATGAAGGAAAGGTAAACAACAAACAAATTGCTGTGATAGTAGTTTTTGTGGCTATGCTGGACTTGTTAGCCATTCACACCTGGGGTATATACCACAGTCATTACCATCTTACACAATCATTCCACCTATCATGCCTTGCCATAATTTATTCAACAACCATTTACTTAAAAACTGTTGCATGTGATCTCTTACACCAGGAAACAACACACACACACACACACACACACACACACACACACACACACACTGTATACATTAGTTGTTTGGCTGAAATCACAAAATAAATCATATCTTTGATCTACACTTCTATAGTGGTTACAGCTGCTGCCCACATTGTGTGTCTGGTTCACTCCTTTATTTCAGTTTATCTTCAGCAATGAAGAATTCACTTTGCATTAGTATGATCACACAATATCACGCTGAGTCTCCCTAATCTCTCTGTCTGAAATATTTCCTCTGTGCTGTTCTCTGTGCTTCCTTTCTCCTCCCTTTCATTTTTGTTTCCCTTTAACAACAAAATAAAAATTATATATATATATATATATATATATATATATATATATATAATGAAACAAAACGTATAGGCAAATTCTTAATTCTAAAATCTCCTCAGTAGAAGCTTTCTGTTTCTCCTTCCCTTCAAACCACCAAAATTCTTTTCACTTACATCAACACTTTTTCCTACGATTCATTGGCTGGTGGATAAGGAGAGAAAGAAAAAAAAAGTGACTCCAGGTTTCTGACAAAACACAAGTATAATCATTCTATTACCACTTTCAAGCACTATCATTTCTTAATATCAGAACACCAAAAATACATTTATCAGATTAGCGATGGTTACTAAGTAAGAGCCCCAAAGCATCAGATAAATAACAGAAAAAAAGGACATAACCTCGAAAATGAAAGTCAATTTTTAAAGGATAACAAGTGACACATGCAAAAAATGAATTAGGTAGCAGGACAAAACTTACAGAAGTCTTTGTATTCCATGAAGACAGTAATACTTAATGAAGGATACAGTGACAACCAGAATCAAGAAAAAATGAAAACAGATCAGAGTTAGTGACAGCCATAAGTAAGGAGAAAGATGATGCACCCCATGTGTCTCCTTCAGTTTATGGAAACATTTCAGACTTTTCAAAGAAGACAGCCAGGACTTCAAAGCATAAAACTCAAGGGAGAGAAAAATTTAAGACAGATAGGACAAGCAATTTGATTAGGGGAGTCAAAAAAGCCAAACCTGAAGATTACCAATAGCTTGCAAAGAAAAATAAGAGAGATAACAAAGGGAAACTTCTATTCAGAGTAAAACAACGAAGAAAAAAATGAGTATAATACCAATAAAGAAAAAAATAAAAGTGTAATACTAATAAAGAGAAAGTAAGCTCTTAACTCTTAGAATACCCAGTTTTCTCTGTCAGAGGCTGAAAGTTTTTAAAAAATAAACATATGCAATATTGAAACTAAAGCCAAAGACAAGAACTCTTGGTCAAGATGAATTACAGCCACAGGATACAAAAAAAATGAATACAATGTTTGGTAATTTTTGAAGACTGCTGAAAACAAGAATATAGAGGTACAGCGCCTGCCTGGCAAGCACAAGGTCCTGAGTACCACAAGATAAAAGAGGTGTTAGCAAGAGCTACTGGTACTTCATGTCACAGCTCCTTAGCCACTCTTAGTCATGTAAGACTCGCCTCCCTTTACCAGCCTACCCCAGGGTCACTCAGGCACCGCACCGCCTTTGTTTACGCACTGACCATCCAGAGATAACTCCGGCAGGTGTCATTTCAACCAGCCAATTTGTTTGCATGAGATGCACTCATTCGTCTGAGTTTTTTATCAATTAAGTTTACTGGTACATTTTAGGTATACATATTGGTCACATTCATCATAGGGAATTCATACCTGTACATGATGTAACTTGACTGTTTTTTCCCACTCCCCTACCTGCCTTTCAACCCCTCTTCCCTTTATTATGTATAGCAGCTTTTTTTACATTTTTTTCCTTTTCTCATTTTTTCTTTTTGCTTCCTTCACTTCTCCCTCCCCCTCTCTGGTTCCCCTTCCCATTTGAACATTTTCCTCCTATTTCACAGTATCTATTATACATTTTGGTCCTTATTTACTCTTCTGATTTCTGGCACAAGAGAAATAATGCGGCATTTACACGTGTGTCCAATTTATGTCACTGAAGAGTAAGGTTTCAAGGTCCACCCATTTACCTAGAAATGTTTCAAGTTTATCCTTCTTTATAGTACAATACTACTCATAAGAAAACCACAAATTTTCTTTATGCATTCATCAGTTGATAGGTATTTGGGTTGTTCACAAGATTTAGCTATTATAAACTGTGCCACTACATACATGGGCTACTATAAACATAGCTGTGCATATTTCACTGTGGTATGATGCTTTTCAGGCTTTCAGGAAGATACCAAGAAGGGGAAATAGCTGGGTCGAATGAAACCTCTACTCCGTTTTTTTAGTAATTTCCACACTGATTTTCACAGTCATTGCACAAATCTACACTTCCACCAACACTGGAGAAGAGTTCCTTTTTCTCCACAGCCCCACCAGGATTTACTATTGGTATTTCTTGATAGTCACTCGTTCTGAGGTGCAATGTAATCTCGGCATCATTTTTAATTTCCATCTCTCAAATGACCAATGATGTTGTCATATATTTATTTGCCATTTGTATTTTTTTCATCTGAAAAGTGCACATTCATCTCAGATGCCCAGTCTTGGGTTAGGTCTTTGAATTTGAGGGGTCTGATTTTTTAATTCTTTATGTTCTAGATACATGTCCTTTGCAGAGACAACTGGCTATAAATTTTCCCCACTCTGCATTGTCTTTTCACTTTGTTAATGACTTCCTGTGCAAAAGCTTTTTAATAAGGTGAGTCCCATTTGTTGATTCTTTGTAGTATTTCCCATGTGGTTTAGGTTTTTGTTCATGAAGTCTCTGCCTACACTTACGTCTTCAGGATTTCTCAGCACTCCTCTCATTTACATTTCTCAGATGCTGGTCATTTTTCATATATCTAGTTGCCACTTCACTTCTTCATCTGAGAAGTGTTTATTTCAGATGCCCACTTTTGGATTGGGATTTTAAGTTCTGTATATATTTTAGACAGTAGTCCTTTGAGGAACAGCTGGAAAACCTTTTTTTCCACAATGAGGGATGTCTCTTCACTCTGTGGTGGTTTCTCTTTCTGTCCAAAAACTTTTTTAATGAGATGTCATCCCAGTTGTTGATTCTATTTCCTGTACGAATAGCATTGTTCATAAACTCTTTTGCCGACACCAGTGTTTTCAAGAGTTCTACCTATTCTATCTTCCAATAGATTTAGTGTTTCTGTTTTAACATTTAAATCTTTGATTCACTTTGATTTTAGTTTAGTGCATGGTGAAAGACATGGGTCTAGTTTTAATCTTCAGCATGTAAAAAGCCAGTTTTTCCACCACCATTTATTAAAGAGGTTAACTTCAATGAAGCTATCTAGCACCTTTGTCAAAGATAACGTGGTTAATGTGTTTCATCTTCAAATCTGTCCAACTGATCCTCAGCTCTGTTTTTCACCAGTATCATGCTGTTTTTATCACCATAGCTTTGTAATATAATTTCAAGTCTGTTTTGTATCATTTTTTGTATACTTTTACATTTAGAACATTGTATTCACTTTCGATATTTGTTTCTAATGAAATTTAATAACATCTAGTTATTGTCTTTTACTAATTTGTATTTTATCTGTGAAAAAGATATACCATAAACAGAAAAATTATTGAATAAATTTGATCAAACTCATTTTTATATTTCCTATTATAAAAAGACAGAAAAATGAGGGCTGGAGATATAGCTCAGCGGTATAAGCGCCTGCCTTGCAAGCACGTGTTCGTGAGTTGGATCCCTGGTACCAATAAAAAAATTTTTTAAAAAATAGAAAAATTCAGTATTTGGTCAACTTGTATTTAATAATTGGACTGGTAAGTGATTAACAGATTGCCACTTCAAACAGCATCTGCCCATCAATAGTTCACATAGGCTATGGGCGAGGTCAGCCTAGAAATAATGAGTTGATTTCTAAGACAAGAAGGAAGAGAAACCAATGAAGAACAAGCACTAATAACAGCTAAGTGTTCTACAAACCTATTATTCAGACAGGAATTCAAGGAGGCAATCTGTACATCTTCCAAGAATCTAGACTTTGCTGGCAGACCCACCACTACAATAACACATTCTTATACGAGTTTTTCTTTTTCCCTGTCTTGTTGTTGCCCCACCTTCTCACTCTTGCTTCATGGGATTACCTCCCACATAAACTACCTACCATAAACCTGTCTCAGGCTTTACTTTTAGGAGACCACTGGCGATGCTATTAATTTCTAATAAACAAGACTCAAGGAATGTTGCATGAGAAGTTAGGAGAACTAGTGAATAATAGACATTTCCATCAACTCACCAGAAAAGTGATGATAATATCCCTTTTGCCAAGATTTATTGTTAGATGGCAAATCAGAAAAATGAGGGAATGTAGAAACAGAAGAGTCAGAAAGGCTAGCTTCAATTATTTTATTATTGCCAGAAGAATATATTCATTAAGGCTATTCTCTGCAGCATGAAGAAATCTAGGACCAATGGGCTGAAAACCAAAAGAAACACAAGGAGGCAATCTTTAGTTCAATTAAGTGATTTGCTTTTGACTAACCAAGTCCAAAATGGTATGTATTATCTTCTGAAACACTGAGTTATTTATTATTGGATCAGTCTCTACAGAAACTAACTTACTATTTGATCAGTGTGTGTAAAGAAATTCAAGAACTAAAATACCAGAAGATGATCTTTCACTTCCTTTTTAAACTGAATACTGTAGTCTCCTACTTCTCATTAACATATGTACTAACTCAGGTAGAAAATAAGTTGTAACTGATTTAACATGAAGTTAGCATTTGTTTAGTACAAATCATTATGGATATTTTGAACAATGAAGAGAAAGACCATTTGCCTTTTACCTTAACATAATTTAGTTAGTAAATATAGCTCCCCTGTAGACTGTCCAAAACTAAAATGAATGAGTGAAAAAAACACTAAAAAGTGAGATGAGAAATCCATGAAAAATAACCTTGTTGCATTCTAAAATGATTAAAGTATGAATGTAAAAATAATTCTTCTGTTTGGATCAGAATTTAAATAACTACAGGAAGTTCAGTGCAAAATAGCAATTGGGTCCTTCTAACTCATTTCTATTTTAAAATAAGTTAGTAGCTATTTATTGCACAAAACTGAAAAAAATATTGTACATAAAAATCATCTAATACATATTATGTGAAAATTAAAGAATATTATGACTCTGAAATTATCTCTGTGCTGAAAAAAGTCTTCAGATTTCTAAGAAAGATTTTCAAATACACAGAAAAATATTACTGTTTTAATTTATGCATGCTGACTCTTCAGGCCACCTGCCTCAGAATCAAAACAACTGCCAGCAATAGACTGGGATTGTGGCCAATCTGAAACATAAACAGCTACAAATCCAGGAGAAAAATTAATAAGTCACAGAACAGCTACCCATTATACAACCAAGTTAGCGGTTGAGGCTCCAATAAGGAATTACAACATGTTCTAAGGTAATCTTCAATATCCTTAAACTGTAAATTGTATGACCTATTTTTATTGATATTGTAGGGTGATCTATATTAAGAAATTTAGTATACATAATTGGCTATTATATTCATGTACAATGTAATAATGCTAAAGAAATGTTATACTCTGTGGCAAATTTACTAAATGCAAATGTGAAATTTTATCATGGAAAAATGTATTTTCATTCTATTTCTAATAAAAGTGAATTTTAGAAGGACTTCTAATTCTGAAACTAAACGTGTTCATCTATAAAAAGGTATATATGAAAGACCTCCCATTTAATTACATTTTATATGTTTATAAAATAATAGCTTTGCAAATAACTTTATTCAAAATAAAAAAGCTAAAAAATAAAAAAGTTTAAAAAAACGAAAATTTTTCAAGAAGTTATTTTTAAAATCCTTTTTGCCCTCAGTTCCTGTCCCCTACATACACATGAACACACATCTCCACCAACACTAGAATTTGGTTGTTTTATAGACATTATGAATACATTATGTTTTTTTTAAAAATTTGTACAGTATATAAAGGTTAACATGAAAACTATTAGCGTCCTTTCTGACCCTCATACAGTCAGCCACAACTGTGAGCGCAGTGCAGAATGTGAGTGCAGTATTTTCTGCTATCCTCCATTTAGGTGAAAGACACTTCAGCTTTTACCCTCCCAGCACCCTCTTGCTATGGCCCCCAAAGTCTTATGTGTCTGGAAGGTGATATAGGGGGTAGTATAACTGACTTCCTGTTGAGCAACAGGGTCTGATCAGAAGAGGCATGTCACTGTGGGTGTGACCTGGAAGTACCTATCTCCTTCCTGACTCCTCTAACTCTCTCTGCTTCTTATCTTCCAAGAGGTAAGCAGCTTTCATCCACCCAGACCCTTTCACTGTGCTGGCAACCCTACAAAGACTGAAATCTCTAAGACACAAGCCAAAATAAACCTCTCCTCCTTTAAATTGTAGGTGTGAGATATTATGTACCAGTGATAAGGAAAATGACTAACACATCACTTATTCTTGTATTATTTTTCACAGTGTTGAGCCTCATGACATCTGCCCTATTTTATCAGTCCAGTCAAATTAGGCTTTATAATACTATGACTACCTGTCATTCACTCTAAAGCCAAACACAGTGACTAAAGCCATACAGAAGAAAATGAAATACTATAAATACAATTAAAATCTTTGCCACTGCAAGTAGGATCTTGTAGATATCACCACTAAATGGTTCCTCGTTTAGCCTTACTGGTGTTTTCTGGGTCACGTGTCTTTTTTAATCCCATCTAACAATGAAAACTTCAATTGACAGCTGAGAGAGCCTAAAAACCTTCCAAATATCTCAAAAGATAAAATTAGTGGAAGAGATTCTTTCATATTAGCATAATACAAAAACATTTAGGTAAGTTTTTGTTCTCAGCTTTTAAAACTTCCTAGATAGTACAGAGACAGCTAAAACAACTCTTCAGAGTTGTCCTAAATTAGACTGAGGCTCAAGCTGTTACAATTCCGTATGAAAGAGTCATTTAATGTGGCGTCCTTGGAAAGAGGAAACTGGTTTATTTGAGACTGTTTTCTTTAGACAATATGGTAATTTCAAGAAAAGGCTGTGGGCTGAGACTAGTCAAGTGAACAAAGAAGCTGGAGGAATAAATCTTGAACTCCTAAAGGGAAAAGCTGGACACTATAATATAGCTCCATGACAGACAGTTACTCATGTGAAACTTAAACTGAACTATCAATTTGATTGCTTTAAAGTCACCTAAGGAATTGTTAAAGCATACTTCTAGGAGCAACTGGGTGGGCAATGGAGGTGTGACGCTGCCTACTAAACCTGACCCCTTCTTCACTGGTGATGTTCATCTGTTTTGCTTTCCAACTGTTATAAAGAAGCTTTGCTTCACCACACTCATCCACCATATTTCTGCCTTGAATCCAGAACTGAACCCTCTGAAACCATGAGCCAAATTAAACCTCTCTGCTTTACCTGTGTATCACATATTTTGCACAAGCTACTAGAAAGCTGGCTGTTACACTGTACATCCCATTGTTTAAAATCTAACTCAGATTCTGGTTCCTGTTCCCAAAAATTCAAAGAGAAGTCAATACACACTGATTCTTTTCCCTTTTCTGTCCAAGAAACTAAGAAATCTTTGCATAACTTGAGCATTCCCTAAAAAATGCTTGGGATTAGAATAGTTTCAGATTTCAGATTTGTTTGGATTTTGACATATTTTCATATATATGTAATTGGGTATCTCTGGAATGGTACACAAAGTGTAAATATGAAGGTAGATAGATATCCTACAGATAATTTTATATATATTGTCTTAGTTACTTTTTACTCGTTGCTGAGACAAAATACTTGAAGCTCAAGTTGGGAAAGGAAAGGTTTATTTCTTACAGTTTTTGGAGGTTTCAGTTCACACTTAGTTGGCTCCAAGGCAGGCGGGCATGGCTGGGCCACAGTTCATGGTGGCTGCAAACTGCAAACAGGAACCAGCAAAGAGCAAGACACACCTTCTTCCTGCCATTACATCACATCCTGGCTCACTCCTATGTGGGTGAAGCACTGACACCATCAATCCAAGCACTAGACAATGAAGCATCACAAATGCACAATGCAAACTTATGAGGCCTGGGGGCCACAGACATAAACCATGACATATATATATTTTAGTGCACCATGTCACATTAAATTAGGTGTGGAACTTTCCACTCATGGTATTATAGTTTGGATTTTGGAGCATTCTGGGACTTCACATTTTCAGATTAGGGATGCTTAACCTACACTGCTAGAGGTGAGCACAGGCATGGAAGAAAAATAAATAATGGTGAAGTGAAAAAGTATAAGAAAAAGAAATGGGAGAATAAATGAAGAGGAACAATAATAATACATTATAAACAATAAACATTTCTATCCACCTCTAATTTCATGGCATTGAATTCTTGCTAACTAGTAGTTAACATTACAATGGACAATGAAATTGAACAGAAATAAATTTTTCCAAAAATGTGTTTTGACATCTTTCTGTCATGCAAGGAAATAATGGATGACCCAAGGGCAAAACACAGCAAGTAAGAACTGTTCAAAATGTCAAAACACTAACGTATGTGTATGTGTGTGATAACCAATGTGGTTCGATCACAAAGATGACTCACCAAAAGATTCAAAATCTTAAAAATAAATGACTCTGTAATACACTATTTTTTGAACCAAGAAATATCTTTCAAGAACCATTAAAACTTCAAAGTCAGTTTATAAATTTCATATATTTAATTACAGAATTCAGAAAAAAAAATGGTATAAACAATTTACAAACCATTTGTTCTAGGTAGTTTCAAAAGAAAAAGCCTGGTCCCCCTCTAAAACAATGCACCTCCTTTCATAGGGCTTATAAATTAATAATAAAGATAAACACAATAACAATACATGATAGAGTTAAACTATAACCCTACGTGTCCTTGGCTTTTACTCATTTTAGATAAGAAAAATACATGTTTCTTATAAAACACTGCTGAAATCATTGCTGAAGTTATTTAATGCCCTTAATGCAAAGGTACACACGATAATTTTCTCCTAGAATTTTACTCCACAAAATGTTAATTCTTTTATAACACATTTACACTATGTTAGCTTTCTGTCACTGCAACAAATACCTAAGATAAACAACTTATAGAGGAAGAGACTGATTTTGGCTCACAGTTTTAAAAGTTTCAGCCCATGATCACATGATCGTATTGTTTTAGTCTGTGGGGTTTCATCCCAGCAGGAACTTGTGGTAGAACAAAACTGCTTACCTTACAACTATTGTAATCCCAAATATTGTGTACAGTCATCCAAATATTGTAATCCCTTTTATAGTCTTCCTCACAATTCAAAAAGTTATATTTACAATCCCATTGAGATGCTATTGGAATCCCAGCAAGTTAATTCCAATTTACCATCTCCAATGCAACCCATGGCAAGAGTAAAGACACCAAGACAATATTCCAAGGTAAGGGCAGCCAAGAGGCCTTAAATCCAATCCCCGTGAGGATGTGTGGACAAAGGCCCTCATCCTAGGTTTCTCCTATAATTTATTATCTTGTGAAGAAGGGGGTGGCTCAAGGATGAGTGACAGTGAGGATGGCAGGAATTAATAAGCCAGGTAGGGAGAAAAGCATATTTGTAAAATGCAGAGATAAAGATATGCAGAAAGATCAATTTGCATAATTCAATTAAGTTAGCAAATGAATTGTTTTAGGAGGAGGCTGTTGCTTCAGTTTCTGATATGTAAACTTTTGTGTTCTGGGGAGTCATGGCCTCTTTACCTTGAGACTCATACCCAGTTGACATTTCTGGAGCTACGGCTCTCTACCATCCCGTTGTGTTCATATATTCTACAGAGATCACTATGCGCAGAAACAGGAGATTGTCTGATGGCTTTAGAGATTACATACCAGTACCTCAGCTAGCCTTGTTTGCAATGCTTAGAGCCAATTGAAGAAAGAGGGAACTACCATAGTCAGCTCTGTACATATCAGTATAAGGAAATAAGTCTCCATATAATCAAAGTTGCAGCAATTGTTCTGCATTCAAGGGGAGTCACTGAAGTTGTCTCCCATAACAACCATGAAGTGAAAGAAAAAGAAGGGTTTGGGTCCACTATCTTCTTCCAAGGCATACCCTCAAACACCTGACAACCTTCCACTAAGCCTCACCTCTTAGGTTCCATCCCTCCCTCCCCCACCAGTAATACCATCCTGGGGATCAACCCTTTACCACATGGACCTTTGGAGGTCACTCAACATCCAAACCCAGCCAAATGAGGTGGTATGTGCCTATAACCCCAACATTCTGGAAGCCTGAAGCAGTAATCACAAATCAAGCCCAGCTTGGGCAACTCAGTGACTTAGCAAGACCCTGGCTCAGAAATGTTAACAAGGGCTGGGAATGTAGTTCACTGCAAAGGCCCTAAACAACAGCACACAGTGAAGCTGCTCTCCATCCCAATTTTTTCCCCTGCAAGTCTTCAGGGAAGCTCAGGACTATATTTACTATTCAATTAATATTTAATTTTTACTCTGTATGTACAAACTGAGAGCATATGAATAAGAACTTAATAGAGCTATAGATCTAAAGATTCCTGGCAAAGTGGTGGTAAAGATGAGATAATCTAGAAAATAAGAAGAGGCCCAAGGTCAAAATTCCAAAGCATATCAACATTTTTTGTATTATACCTCAGTTCTGTACCTCTAAATATAACTCTTCCTAGGTAAGTGATAAACAAGACTTACAGAACTTTGTCAAAATCATAAATAAAACATTAATGAGGACAGGGTTAAAGACAGACACATGTATCTTAGCACTACTTATTTTTTTCTTGGTAAAACACTTACTAAACAGACATCACCAAAAATGGAAGTCTCTCTACAAAAACAACTAATGAGCTGGCAAAAAAACTGTCAGAAAAACTCTTCCTGCACTCTAAAATCTAGTGAAAATTTTACAGCCAGGGGAGGAAGGCTGGGTGAAGAAAGAAGCAGATCCTTTGTGGAGAGCACTCTGGAATTTTAAATTACTTGTTGTCACCACCCACATCCCAGAACGGAGACAGCTGTGAAGAAAGCAACTCATATTCCTAGCACAGGTTATAAGATCCAGAAAAACCAATATGGTTTTTTTTTTTAAGGGATTGTGGTTAGACAGTTTGATTTGTCTAGCAGCTCCCTGAAGGATATGCTCAGGGTTTCCCTTTATCTTTGGTTTGGTTTTGGTTTGATTTTTGACTCAGAACAGTTTCATAGCTAGAGCAGCTTCCCAGGTGGCTAGAAGAAGAAGAAGAAGAAGAAGAAGAAGAAGAAGAAGAAGAAGAAGAAGAAGAAGAAGAAGAAGAATTTGCAGACACAATACCAACTGCAGTAGCCTAAGACAATTTAACATGAGAATGATCAACAGACACACTGAATAGCCTCAAAAGGAAGGGACTGGGAGAAGAGATACACAGGGGAGTAAGGGTTATTAAAAGCTTCTTCCAGTTCTAAAGAATCAAGTGGGACATGTGAATGCCCATTACTGGATACATGCTGGAAACAACCTAGAACACAAAGTCAATCTGAAAAGGGTGGAAGATTATTTTATGCTCTTTTTTTATATTTTTTTAACCATCTCTACTTTTTCTTTTTCTGTCTCAAGCTATTAAAGGAAACTATCAAAACACAAAATCACCACGCCAGGGATATAGCTCACATGCCAGGCAAGTGCAAGTGCAAGGTCCTGAATTCAATTCCCAGATCCAAATAAAATAAAATTAAATTAAAAATGCCAAATCACTACTAAGCTAATGGAACACCATTCAGTAGCCACACAAGACAAATAATACAGACTTTGCAAAACTAGTATAAAAATAAGAAAAAGTCACTAAGCCAACCCCAAAAACCTGTAACAAGTAACAACAAACTCCAAGGACAGAAAAGAATCTGATCTCTGAGGTTGCCACATGACAATATTAACAAATCTACTTTTTTTTTTTTTTGTACCAAGAATCAAACTCACAACTCCAAGCTTACTAGACAGATGCTGTGCCACTGAGCTAAATTCGTGGCCCAACAAATCTATGTTTTTCAGTCGGACATGGCATTACACACCTGAATCCCAACATTCTGGAAGAATGAGGCAAATGGATTACAAGCTTAAATTCATTCTGGGCAACTTGGTGATTTAGCAAGATCTTGTCTCAAAAAATAAAAAAGGATGGGGACACAGCTAAGTGCAAACGCTCTGGGTTTAATCCTCAGTTCTTCAAAATTTTAAACAAAAAGTACAAATCCTGGGCTCCACACTAAGTCCACTGAATCAGACAGAATCTCTGTGCACAGGGAAATAGCGTTTTTGTGACTGTTCAGTTGATCATGAGATATATCTAAGAACAGAATCTACTCACTAAAAAAATTAAGGTTCTATTATAGTTATAGATAGTCTGTGTGGTTATGTTTTATTTATTCTGCTTTTACAAGACCAACTATAAAAGAGTAGATTAACATCAGGAATCTGCTCAGAATACCCAGTCTAATTATATTAAAAGGATTAAAAGCAGCCAATCTATCTCACTCTTTCATAAAAATTACAGTACAACAGATGATAGCATTTCACCAGGAGTCTGAAGACTTGCCTTTGTTGTTTACTAACTAGGGGACCTCTGATAATCACACAACCCTTGTACCTTTTATCTTGCTCATCTAAAAGATAATGCTAGGCTAATATGAGAATACTTACATAAGTTATAGTAGTTTAATATTTAGAATATCAACTTAGAGTCAAAGCCCTTCATCATCAAGAAAAATTAAATACTGAAGGATACACTATGATTACTAAAGTGTATATTAAATATACTTCCTTCACTTTTAAAACAACTTTTGGAAACTGAAAAACAAATTTGTAATGATTACTCCATTTTTAAGAATTCTGAAACCATAACCTATAAACTATGTGACAGGTTGAAATATTTAATTTTATGATTAAAAACAGTCTACCACTTCTAATGGGAAGTTTATCAATTTAAGAATCCAGCTGGGTGGAAGTAATACTAGTGGATTTTAAAATTCAATCAAGAAAACTTACACTAACACATATAATACTAATTTTCATTCTGGCCAAAAAACATTAGGAATACTACTGAGTCTAACCTAAATTCCACTTGTCTAAAATAGTAATAGTAATATTTGAGTTTCTAGTAAATGGACAAAATTCATGTATTACTGATGAAAATCCATATATTTGCCCCTAAAATTTCTTAATGTAATTCATTTGATTGTTAAGTTTCTTTTCCTGGCTGAATGCCTACAGACTTTCTAAAAGACAGAGTAATGACAAACACGTGTTTCAAGAAAATAGAAATATCACATGTTGAGGAAGGTCAGATATATTACGTCAGAAATGAACTTTATTCTAAAAATGCGTGTTTTAAACATGAACACCTTATTAGAGAAAATGGATTTGAGGCAAGTTTGTCACAGAAAGAGGCTATAACCAAATATGGCTTGATTTCCACAAATTTTAGAATTCTTCATCACCAAACAAGGCATAAAAGACATTTACTTGGTGATGCACTATACTGCCAAATCTTTTTTAACTTCTATTTTTATTCTCTTCCTTGTTTCTTTCTTAGATTTTATTTTCCCTTGGTTTGTAGCACCCCAACGTACCACACAGACCTCCAGATGACACCCACAGGGTACTGCTTTAGTTAGCCAGTACACTTCTAACCAAACATTTTAAATTTCTTCTCTGCACAATGCCTAATTACACTACAAATTTTTCTACCCATAATTGGTGTAAGTTTAAATTTAACTGAAGTGAATGGAAAGAGAGAAAGGAAAAAGAGAAACAGTATTATTTAGTCAATCTGGCTAAGCCATAGCATGAAGACCAAAGAGATAGAGGGACTAGCTCTACAAAATTTAAAATGCAGTGTGCTACTTTATAAAGAAAAATGACTCAATTTAGCTATGTAATTAACAACTACAAACCCCAAAAAATTACTTAAAATTTGGTAGGACAAAAACATTGAAGGGGGAAGTTCAAGAAATATTCTAACCGTATTTACAAGTACTTTCTTCCCATCATTCCCCTGAAATCAGATCCTTATCATTTTTTTCTCTCTCTCTTTTTTTTTATTTAAGGAGAAAAGAAAAAAAAACAGTGAAAGGGTACAAGTTATACAGATTTACAGGAGAAAAAAATGAACAGTGGGAAATCATTAGTTAATGAATTACATATTGCCATCTTAGAAATAATTGTTCAAGTCACAAAATTAAAGCTTGTAGAGTGGACATTCCAACAATGATACTGCAAACAGTTCTGTTCAATGATCCAATAAAACTCTGTGATATCATTTTCTATCTTATACACTTAAATATACATGCAGTTATATAGTTTAGAGCACTTTCTTTTCCTCTCTTTTGTACAATGACTATTACACATTTTGGGTTTCATTGCTCCCACGGTTCTTATTGCTTTTTTGGAAGAGAGTAAAACCAAATGAGACATAACAGAACAGAGTCAATCAAATCAAAAGGGTGGACATAATAGATAATATAAAAACATAATACAAGGTGATCAACAATGGTTACCATAATGCCTCCCGCTATCTCTAATAGAATTGCCTATATCATTAGTTATAATACAATTGAACAAAACAGTAAAGAACAAAACCGTCAAAACTAAAACACTGGAGACATTGTAGGTCTTCAAAAGTAGATAAAAGTCAACGAGAATGGGTGTTATAATGAATCTCATTATCTTCACAGCTGATGCCTAAACTTTCGAACCTGATACTATCCAACAAAACAGAATAGGGGAACATCAGTCAAAAACAAGATGGTGAGAGTAATACAGGGCTTCAAATCGAGATAATACAAAGTCAAAGTGGGTTACTATATTATATCCTGCTATTTTTTTCCCTTTAATTAAACGGATAAAAATAAAAAAGTAAATAATGGAGTGGAGATTGAGAAAAAAGAGGGCATAACAGCGAAACAGCACAGATCAAAACATAACCATTTAAGCAGAATAGTGTTTCACCACCAGATAATTCTGACCCAAAAGTAGTTACCATATTGACTCTTTCCTTGAAGTACTTGAGTACAACTTCGTATACTGTAGCATTAAGTATATCAAAACAATGTAAAACCATTTAAGAGAATGACAGCATTACAGAGTATTTAGAATCAACTAACAGAAAATGAACAATGGTTTCTGTATAATCTCCTTGTCTTTAAAAGGTTTTTGCTTATACTATCGTACATAATAAAATCCAATAAGATACAACCTGTTTAGACCATTGGAGACAGAAGAACAAAAGCTAGATGAGACTTCAAAACAAGATGATACTAAATCAGTATTACCTATTAAGATGTCATTTTCTCCAAAATAGCTGTTCCTATCATCCAATCTTCTCTGTCTCATTTCTGTTGAGCCCTTTTTCTGTCAGTAGCTGTCAGTTTGTCTTCTTCATTTTGTTCTCTGCTCCATTCGTTGTGGCCTCCCCACCACTATTTCTGGGTTCTTTGTATTTTTCTTTTTTTAGAATATCCTGCAATACTTTCTGTAGGGTTGAATTGGTGGTTGCAAATTCCCCCAGTTCCTCTTTATCTTGGAAGCACCTTGTTTTTCCATCAATTTCCAGGGACAGTTGTGCAGGATATCTCAATCTTGGCTAGAGATTATTATCTTTCAAAGCTTGAATTATTTCCCCCCATGCTCTTCATGATTTGATGGTTTGTGCAGAGAAATCTGCTGTAATTCTGATGGGTGTTCCCTTGTAAGTAGTCTGTTTCTTGTCTCTTACAGCTTTTAATATTCTGTTCTTGTATTGAATTTCTGGAATTTTTATTATTATATGCCTGGGTGTTTCTCTGTTAGGGTTGTAGGTAGCTGGGGTCCTGTATGCCTCATACATCTGAGTATCTTTACCTTTTGCTAAATTAGGAAAATTCTCCTGGATTATTTTTGTGAGTAGCTTTTGTAGTTCACTTGTTTGTGTCCCTACTTCTTCTTTTATGTTCTTAATCCTTAAGTTATGGCTCCTCTTATCATCTTCTTGTCTTTGTATTATTGCTGTTTGTTTCTTTGTTATTTTTAAGAAGTTTTTCATTTCATTCTCCCATATTACAAGTCTGCCCTCCAGTTCAGATAGTCTGTCCTTAGTTTCTTTCAAGCTGTTATGCCAGTCTTGGATAGACTTCTTAATTTCTTGATAGTCCCTTTGAACCTGCTTCACGTACTCTATGCTTTCTCTGTTTTCTCCATCTGTTATGGTTTGATAACTAGTGGTCAACTTAACGCCAGCTGGATTACATCAGCATGCATTGAGAGAAGATGCTCCACCTGAGGAGGGTTGCCAGGATAAATAGGTGGAGAAGAAGAGCGGTTTGGAGAGGGATTGAGGCGTTATGGAGGCATTGTTAGTTCTCCTACAAGTTGCTGTCTGAGCTGTTGGTTCTCCTGGAGAAGCTTTGGTCTTCACATTGAGCATTGCTTCCTGGCTCGGGAGGGGAAGACATGTGCTGCCTGGTCTCCAGGGTGAACTCCTCATACTGCTTCCTGGCATGTTCCCGACTGTGCTTGTCGTCGGAGGAGCTCGGGGCCTCCGTGTCGCTGAGGACAGCTGCGGTTCCTTTCAGGACAGCCCCGCTCTTTGTTGTGAGTGTGACTTCTCAGCTCCAGTGTAGAACCCTCATCCCACTAGCACAGCTCCTTCATCCTGCTGGCATGGACTTTCTGGCTTCCAACGCTGACCCTTGGGTCTTCCTGGCACGAATCCGTAAAAGAGACTGGCGTGAGTCCTTGTGGGCCCTGGATTTCCAGTTGGACTCGTGGAGGCATTGTCCTGAGCTCTGGGTTTTTATCTGGACTCATGTGGGACATTGCCATGGGGTTTAGACTCTTGACTAAATAATCTATGTCGTTGGTGTTGCGGATAGATTTCCTGCATTCTCCTGTGTTAACTTTCAGTGACCACTATAAAAATATTATAAACTCCATGTCCTGACCTGAGTTGTTCTCTGTGTAATAACCCTGGACTACAACACCATCAAACAATTCTCCCCTCTTTTTCTGTTCTTCCATTCCACCATCTGTTTTTTCCTGGGTGGTGCTTAGCATTTCTCTAACTATTCTGCATACTTCTAGCTTCAGGTCGTTGATAACTTCATTTCTGAATTGGTCTATGAGGCTCTCTATATGGCGCTTAATGTCTATTGGTGCGGTGTCCGCTATTGCCTGTTTCTCAGAATTGGGGGCCGAGGAGCCTTTCTTGTTGCTTCCCTTCCCCACATTCTCTGTTCCTTATATATATGCAAGCTTACATGCGAGGCCCAGCTTCCCTGCCTGTCAGCCACAGCCTGATCAAATTGCGCTGGCTAGGTGTTCCCGCCCACCGCGGCGCACCAGGGAGTTACGGACGAGGCAGCCTACGCGGGAGTCAGTCGCCCCTCCGGGCCACCGTCAGGCTCTGGGATCTGGGTTAGGCCAGCCTACCAAGTCCGCCCGCAGCGTCACGCAGGCCAGCACTTTTCACCAATCCCGTCCGAGAGGGGAATGTGTGGCTGGAGTCGCCACCGCGCCCTGCTCTTACAGGACTGCCCGAGCCCAGAAAGTCCTCCACTGGAGTCAAACTGTGGTGGAGTGTCAGTTTCTCTCACTCACCTCGCCACAAGTCAGTGTACACCTCCCTGTCCGTCCTGTTTTCGACTCCGTTCGCAGACTCCCGTTCCCAGAGCTTCTGCGCGTCTCTCCTTGCCGAGCCGCTGTGGAGGCTTCCAGCCGCCGAGCGGCGGGAAACCCAAATCGCGGTTTCCAATGGCGTGGGGTCCAGCCTCCACACCGAGTCTTTTCTGTTCCTATTTTAGCGCCAGGACTGCATTCCAAGTTGGTTTCTCTCAGCCCAGTTCGTTCCTGAGTCAGCAGAGCATATCTCTACCGGCTCATGTCTCCTTAGTCCGCATCATTCCTGACTTCTGAGCCGAGCCTTTCAGAGAGCCTCCGGTAGTTGCTGTTATCTGTCCACCATGTTCTCCCGGAAGTCCTCCTTATCATTTTTTAACAAGTCCCAAAATAGAGTAAGTGATCAGCAAACATTTTCTATAAAGATCAAGGTAGTATTTTAGGCTTTTATTTGTTTGTAGCATTTTAGGTTATTTGTTTTTAACAATCTTTTTAAATATAAGAATAATTTTTAGCTCACAGTCATTACAAAAACAGGCCACATGCTGGATTTGCCCAAGGTCACAGAACAAGCAGATAATGGAATTGGCATTCAAACCTGAACAGTTTAGTCTAGACTCTGCTCATAATTAGTATTCTATGCAATTTTCTATTATGAAGAATTTAGAAGAGTATCAAGTGTAAAGGAACCAATCCCCATTCATAAACTTTCCTATCAATAAAGACAACTGAGTTAATAACCACCCTTCTAATTTCAAAAACCTAAAAAAAAAAAACAAGATTCAGACTGGTAGTTGAATTTAGACAATACTGGATGAGAAAAACCATCACAGCCTTCACATGTCTGAGAGAAAATAATGAATGTAGAACCTGCAGTGTAGGTAGGCTATGTCAATAGTGGCAAATCTATGGCACATGTGCTGCAGCAGGCTGTTTTAATCACTGAAAACTCTAAAAGGTTCACCATCACTGGGCTGTTTAACAAAGTCTGGACATGAATAAAGTCACATTCAAGTATTCAAGGAGTCAAAAAACATACTTTCTACATATTCAAAGGTTACTTGAGGATGTACTCTAGGAAAGTGAAAAAGTACATCAACCATGGGGAAAAAAAAAAAAACAAATCTTGAACTAGTAGGGAAGTTAAAAGGAGGAGGATGTTGTTTCTAAGGTAGCTTTAGAGAAAAGGTAAATAAGATTTGATTATCAAATATATAGGAGAAAAAGAGAAGTTAGCGTGGGAGGATAGCAGCATGAAAGAACAGTTCATTTTAGACAAAGAGAGAACGACATACACACAAAGCATATACATGGTTATCTATGTATATAGATATACTATATCTACATATACTATGTAGATATAGTATTAAAATGGGCCAAAATTAGTACCTAAGCAAAGGCATTCTCTTACTGTAGTTCAAAAACAATACTGATTTTTGAGACCTTGTACTTGCATTTTTTATGCTTTTAACACAGTAGGTTTACATTGTGTATGAAATACAAAAAACTAATCAAAGTTTGTTAAGAGTAGTCATTTTAACAAAATTACAAAAGGCAGCACATTCTCTGCATTAATTCTAGAGAAATGTCAAGCAGGCAAATAGTCAATGAAATTCCCTAGAAGCCTCAATGTGACTTAGTTTCCTCCTCTGTAGAACAGAGGTGTAATATTAATAGTTATGGTAATGCAGTAAATAATATGGCTTTTCCAAACACAGTAGGCTCTGCTGCTTAAAACCTATGTGATCCTTGCCAAGCTTTAACTATATCTAATATCTGCAAAAGCAAAACTAATAATGGTATTTGCCTTAAAGGACTATTGTAAGCATTCAGAATAACAGATGTAAAGAACTATCATGCCACTTGTAAATGAATACAAATTACGTGTTTAGTAAATAATAATGATGTACTCTGCCAATTTGTTTTACAAGTTTAATAATCTGAACCTAATAACAGAAGAAAATATTGTATAAATTTTCCTGGGGGGGGGGCCTTTATTTGATTTAGCAATCCCTAACTGCTCAGCAGATATTTTAGAAAAATTAAATAGATTAAATCATAATATTCAGGCATTTAAAAGTTATGGTTTCTTAGCTGTGGCCATTGCAACAAATAACAAGTCTAAAAGAAACAGTTAAAATTTATAGCTAAATGGTCAGTCCAGAATTAGAAAGGGTTAAGGAATTTATTTCATTTTCCATATTCTTTAGAAATCATTTATAAACCTATAATGATCACATAAACCCACCATGATTCAAAAATGAGTCACAAATACATGAGTTTATTCCTGATCACCAACATCCCTGACTTTCAGATACTTCTTTTGAGTATGGACAAAAAGAAAAATTCATTTCCAATGGGTCTTGTGAAGTAACAGATCATAAGAAACCAATTTTTAAAAATTAAAACAGTAGATTAAACTTCTATGAAATGTAAACCAAAGGAGATAGTAAAACAAAGTTACACAGAAAAGCCTACTTCAAAATAATGTACCAAAAGTTAATTTCTAGGTCAAAACAGATCTACAGGTAACCTGTAGATTATTTAGAATTCTGTAGTCTTACAACTCTTGAGAGACTGTTTTTCTAAAATTTTACTTCTCATCTAGAAACAGAATTTATCTACAACAAATGAGAAAAATAAATACAAAGGACATGTTGATTTCCACTACAATTTCAGCTTCTCTGTGTTGATGCAATTTTTCTTAATAAAAACTCCTTTAAAAAGGAACAGCTCTGCATGGAAGCGGTGCAACAGCACGGTGAGCTGCCAGGCAGGAGCCATGGCAGGACAGGCATTAGGAGGTTTCTCCCACTGTCTGCTGAGGGAGGGATTGTGCTTCCAGAAAAATCTCAAGGCAACCTACTGCAGGCAACTGGGGTAGCTGTGGGATCAGAATCTAAGGGAAAAGGCAGAGAGATCCAAGTTCTTCTTCTGGAATATGGAAGCAACAAAGTAGTTTTACATGAGGAGGATTATTTTTTATTCAGAGACAGCGACATTCATGGAAAAGATACAGTAAAGAAGTCACTGTTGAAATGGCGTAACACAACGCTGCCCATCCCACTGAAATTCTACAGCCTTTCATCATGTAAATAACTTCCATCTCTATTTTATTATAAATTGATGCTATTTAAACCAATGACATCCATTGACTCTAAAGTTTAGTTGCACTGTACCAGTCTAAACTTTTCCAAACATAGTGTAAATGATTTTTTAAAAAAAGAAATAGAATCATATTTTTCAGAAAGTCAAGGGTAACTTTATATTAGAGAAAATACTAATATACTTTACCTTATCAATAAACAAAATAAAAAGTATACAATCACTGAGTAGGTGCTGAATATTGTCTTGGAATTGCCAAACTTTCGTAAACAGAGAAAAAAACTTAGTTGAACAGAGAAAAAATTGGTTATTATTGCAAATTATATTATTTAGTAGGAAACCCCGTGAGAAAAACCTAAAAGAAAAAATAATTCAGTGAGACTGTTATCAAATACTAAAATATATTTCATTTAATATAAATTTCTCTTAAAAAATGATCTGATAACACCATACTGAACAGCTATTTTAGGTGATTTTTATTCATATCCTCATACTGAATGTCAAAAAGGAGTAATCAGGGCCGAAGATACAGCTGAGTGGCACAGTGCCTGTCTGACAAGCACAAGGTCCTGAGTTAGACTCCTTGCACCAAAAAAAGCAGTAATCAGATTAATATATTATTATCACTGTATTTCAAATTCTTAGGACCATTGAGCTATGAATCTGGTCAATAAAAAGATTAAGATGCTTTCTTAGTTGCTTACAATAGTCAATAATGTATTTACTATTAATGCTCCAAGATAAATGTTACCAAAAAATACCTCCAGGATACATACAATCTAGTCTAATTTATCTGAAACTATCAGAGGTAGTAGGGAGGATTCTCATACTACAAACATATATCAACTGACTGCGAATAAAGAATAGGTGGTTCATGGATTGGGTATTGTCTAGAGCAGTGATAGCAAACCTACAGCACCCACGTTGCAGCCAGCCTGGGATATAAGCTATCTGACCTTTGGGAAAATACAAATAATTATTTACATTTGAAAGCTGTGTAATTAATTATTCTATAGCACTTTTCTTGAATGAGTCTACAGCCAACCTAGTGCTTATATACAGAAAGATCTGCAAACTTAGATAAAAGTAGTGTAATATTTTTAATGTTAACGAACACTTAGTGAATAAAAATGGGCTTCAGCAGTTCCTTTGAATAACTTCATGAAACAAGAGCATAAATTGGCCTTGGAGATCAAAAGGATCTGGCTTTGAATCGACATAATGCTAATCAACATAATTAACATTGGGAATTTCAGTTTCCTCACCTACAAAAAGGAACTAATACTATTTACCTTGCAAGATTTTTGTGAAAATGAAATAATGCATGCAAAAGCCTCATCACTGAGTTGTCTAGAACATTATCATCCAAAAATGTTACCTCCTTTCATTGCTCTGATGGCCTCTGCTCATCCTCACTGCTTCCAATAGTCTGTACAAGCATGAAAAATAGACTAAATCTAGATGCTTAAAGTTTCTTCACAACTACTTCAGTAAAAGTATTTTTGTTATGTGTTTGACAGTTTCACAAAAAGTATACAAACTATTTTTTTTTAACTTTCAATGTTAGAAAACAACTTCATAACTTTATCAGCTACAGTTAATTCGGCAAATTCTCTGAAATGAAGTTCTTAAATTCGTAAATTTAAAATCTTAAATTCTAATCCCAATAACCTCAAAACTTAAATTCTTAAAAACTCTTATTTCCACATAAGCATTATTATTAATATAATTTTAAAATATACTCATGCATATAAAATTCTATAGTAAGCAAACCAGTAAGGCTTTCTATAATAGATAAATGGAAACTAGCACATAAACAATCTTACCATTATGTTTCAATGACCCCTAGCAACACACTCTTCATCAGGACCAAAATGGAATGTCATGAAACAGTGTTTTTAAGCCACTGATATGGCTACTGTGCCATTCTAGAAATGATGAATTATGGAAGGTCAGCACTCAAGCCACTCAAGAAATAGTGCTTATTATCATAAACACAAATAAATTTAAAACTAAAGTTCACAGTCAATAGAGTAGGGAGAAAGAGAGAGGCTTAGGAAATAGGTCTATTTGATCAACAAATTTTTCAAATCATTAATTAAATGTCCCATCTACTTCTAAAACTGGATTATAAAAAATCATAGATATTAACTACTCCATCCTAAGCATATATTTACATAATAGATATAAATAATTCTTGGCTTTACCAAAATGATTTGCCAAAGCATACATATTTAACATAATTAGAAGCTGGGACACTTGCTCATTAACGTATAGATGGAATAGCAGGGCGGGTTAAGAACAAAATCTCTACAACCATACAAGCAGCAATTACTAGCTGTAAAATCTTGGCAAAATTACATATACTATCCATAATTTAAATCCCTAGATCCTTTGTTGAGGATAATAACAGTACCTGCCTCTCTGGTTGGTTATAATTATTAAATTTAAAAATAAATATAAAATTCTTCAAATGACCACATACATGGTAAACATCATGTTAACATCTCACTGTTATAACTACTATCACTATTATTGGCACCTGAATACCATAAAATCAACAAGACAAGAACTTGATTTACTGAAGAGTTTCATTTAAATAGGAATCATTTACCAAACACTGTAATGACATGAAAGAAGAAAGAGAACCTTGTCAGACAGAAGGCTGACAAAGTTAGGCAAAAAGGCATGAAGATTCAATCCTCCAGTTAAGTGATGTCAACTAGACTTCAGTAAAGAGGATACTGCATGGAGGGGTCCCAAAATCAGGAAACTCCAGAGAATACTTAAGTCCTCTACTGACTCCACTTCTTCCTCTCAGTGATGACCCAAGTCTCTGTTCCATTCGCTTTTACAGCAACAATTCTCAAAGGAATTCTGTACTTCACTCCCAATTTCTTCAGCTACCAAACACTCTTTCACTCTCCCAACAGTCTGTTTTCTAATCCAATCACTCCGCTGAAACAACTCTTAAAGTCCTTAAAATAGTCCTCATCTTGCCAAATCCAACGATAAAATTTACAAACCACCTCTAAATCAACTTCTCAGCATTATTCAACAGTCATATTACAAGCACATTTTGTCTCTTAGTTCCAGTCTCTCCTGGTTTTTCTCCCAACTTACTGAGTTCTCTTAGTCTGATTTATAAATGGAAAAAAATGGCCCCAGGCTTCTTTCTGAATCTACATTCATGCTCTGGCTACACAATGTGCTTTAGAAACTTCATCCATTTCTATGACTGGAATGCTATAATTACTAAATTTATATTTTAGAACTGAAATCTACTCTGTGTTGCAGACTTACATATTCCTTCATTCATTTAATAAATACATTTGAACATACACTTTATGTACCAGGTATTATTCTTCGTTATGGAGATACAGAAATAAATAAGAGAAAAATCATTACATTCTACAGGGGAAGAAAAAATAATAAATATACAGCAAACAAAGTGGAATGTAAAAAAACACAATGAGTTAAAGAAATACAGAATGATAGGCAAGTGAAGCAAGTTTATTTATACAGTGTGCTCAGGGGAAACCTCTTTTACAAGGTCACATCTGAACAGAGAATGGTACAGATATTCCTCATTTAACAATCTACCCACTTAGCAATTGTAAATCATTTTTACAGAAAAGTTATTCCAATAGCCTAGATAAGCATAATTAGAGTTCTAACTAAAAAAAACAGTAAAAATAGTCAAAGTAATCAGACTGGGCTATATGTTGAAGGCAGAGTACCAAAAACTCTAATAACTGATTGTAGGGTATAAAAGAAAGGCAAAACAATACTTCTGAGTTAATTTGACTTGCCAAAACTGGGTGAGTGGTAATGATATTTATTAGCATGCAACTGTCATTATTAATTCCTTGGATGAAACTTCTCAAATAACATGGCTAAATGAGGTTGTAATTTTCTTTGAAATCCCTGTTGTTCTTCTAGTCCTCCCCATCTTACTGTCACATATATTTTCTATTTCCTTTCAGCATATGTTCCTATCCTAATCAAGTTTACTTATGTATTATCCATATTATCCACATAGGCTCCAATGAGCAAAGACCTTAACTATTTCATCTATTGCTATATCCTTGCATCCTACACAAGTACCTGCCATATGGTAAATAATAATATTTTTAATAGATGAATAAATGAGTGAAAGAACACTTATACTGCTTTCTTCTGTAGGTTACCCTCTTCAGTGAGGCCAGGTTAATACAGGAGTTATCAAATGTCTAGGGCTGCTTCTTTTCTCATTTTTCACAAGGCATTCTTATCTATCACTTCAGTTACTATATATTTGTACATTTTTATCTCTACCATGAAGTCTGAGATTCAACCTAATATATCCTTTAAGCTGGATGTCGCAAAGGTATGACAAATTCAGCAAGAGCTAACTAGTGACCTTTATCACACTAACCTATCTCTCCTACAGTGTTCTGTATCGTAATAGACACATTGCTATCTTTTTGCTATCCTTCACATTGCCTTCTCCACCACCCCTTGGTACTCAATCTATCTCACTGTGGATTTTATCTTGTAACTATCTTTTAAATCTATTTCTCTACATTTCTGAAAAGACTTTTGCCAGTCTTAGTTCCATCTTCGTATTTTGATTATTTCAACAGCTTCCTAATAGATTCCCCATAGCCACTCTGCTATCTCCACAGTGTACTGTTCATATTTTAGCTAAGAAGACCTTTACAAAAGGAAAACCCTTAATATAACGTCTATTACATAAAACTCAAGAGCTTCCCATAGCTTTTAGTGGGAAAAAAAACACCCTTCAAAGACTTGTCAGTTTAACTTATGAATATCTTTCCCACTTAATTTTATACCACTCTGCCTTTAGTTTTCTGTACTACAATCTTGTTACCTATCTTTCAGTTCCTAAGCATACCATTGCCCTCCTGCAATAGCAACCTGCTTTCATTAAAGGCTTGCACAGAACTCAACTTCACAGTACTTACTTCAATTTGTAACCACACATTTATTTTATTGATGCCTATTTTTTCACAGGATTACAAGTGCCATGAGATCACAGGTTTCATCTCACTTTGCTCAACACTATACATGAAACATTCATCAAATGTGAAATTCCCTCAAATAATCTGATCTTTGAATTTCTTTACCTGAGATGTTATCTGGCGACTGTATAGTATGCTACTGGCTAAATTTAGATCAAACAGGTTTGGGTTTAAGTTCTGTTTGCATCAACTTGTATAACCTTGGGAAAGCAACTTAACCAACAAACCAACGATACAAACAAACAAACTCTTAAAGCCTAAGTACTTGAAAGGATTTTGTGAGGGTTAATGATATCAAACCCTTAATAAGCTTAGCACAATGATTCAAATATATAAAAATATGTGGTAATCATGATTCCCCATTATGTGGCCTTGAAGCCTTATAAAGTTTTCACTTATTAATTGGAAAGGCTTTATTCTGGGCTTCTTGATATGGAAATATTTGAAGCTATAGTATATGAAGTTTTATTCAAATATTTCAAGGAAAAAGACAGACACTATGGTAACTACTATTAAATCGGGTTATTTGGTGGTGAAGCACTAGGTTGCTGAAACAGTCATGCTTTGACCTGTATTGTTATATTGTTATGTCCTGCTTTATCTCAATCTCTCCCTTATTCATTAAAAAAATTATTTAGTTATTTCTTATGTTTATTTTAATTAAGGGGAAAAATTTTAAAAATTAGCAGGATATATAATAGTAACTTTTTTTGATTTCCTATTAACTTGTTTTGAAGTCCTGTAATACTCCCACGATCTTGTTTTGACTGATTAGACTCTGTTCCATTCTGTATGATAGTATCAAGTTTGAGGGTATAGGCAACTACTTTGAAGGCAATAAGATTCACTAAGATGCCCATTCTGGTCTGACTATTGTCTCCTTTGGAAGTCCTGTAATGTTTACAATGCTTAAGTTTTATTGGTCTTGTTCTCTACTGTTTTGTTCTACTTTATAATATCTAATGAGATAGACAATTCTTTTTAAGGAAACAAGAGACATTGTTGATAACCATTGTTGATAACCTTGTACTCTGTTTTACATCATGTGCTATGTCTATCCTTGGTTTTGACTGACAGCTTTGTTTTGCCATATTTGACTTTATTTCTCTCCCCCAAAAAAAGTAATAAGAACTAAGGAGTAATAAAACCCAAAATGTGTAAATTTTGTTGTAAAGAGAGGGGAAAAAAAGAGCTCTAAAGGATACAACAGCAAGTGTGTTTAGGTGTTAAATACCTGACCATATTAATGTTTTTGGTTGGATCATTGAACACAACTGTTTGCAGTCTCACTGTTTGAATGTCCACTTTGTATGCTTTGATACTGTGATTTGAGCAACTATCTGTAAGATGATAACTGGTGATTTCTTACTGGTTTTTTTTTTTTGGTAGTTCTGTATTACTTTTACCCTTACACCACTTTGTTTTGTTTTGTGTTTTTCTCTTTTTCCTTTTAAATAAAATAAAAAAAATAGGAGCAGTGATAAGGGAAAAAAAAATAAGCTTAGCACAATTCGGGCACCATTAGTGGACTGTGGGGAAGGAGAGCTAGCAGTCAACAAGAAACAAGCCCTTCCTGCAAATCTGCATCATGCGCAGGGTCCTCTCACCCACCCACTTGCCATAAGTGACCCACTGATCCAGAGAAACACAGGCTGCTATAATTGCTATTTAGGTAAAATATAACCTAATGTTTGTAGCGTTTAGTATTTCACTGTTGCAGACCTAAAGCTGGTAGTCTGTCTGTTCAGAGGATAACAATACACAGAATAGCATCTGCAGGTAATCTCCTTCTGAAGGTAGTAGCCACTGTTAATTCCCTATTATCTTGTTTGGAAATCTTGTATCATTTTCATTGCTTTGTTGGGTTGGATTTTATTGTTTTATCTTGTTTGATTTTATTATATCCAATAGCATGGACAGCTATTTCAAAGATGATGGTAGTCATTTTTTATTATTATCTTGTTTATTGCATTCTTGTTTCATTTTTATTGATTCTATTCTGTTCTGTTTTTATTTTTTACTATGTCTGAAGGTATGGGCAAGCTACTTTGAAGAAAACAGAGGTGTTATCAAGTAACCATTGTTGATTTCCTATTATCTTGTTTTGAAGTCCTGTATCACTTACATTGTTTTGTTTTTATTGGTTTTATTCTGTTTCATTTTGTTTGGTTTTGTTCTCTTTAAAATAAAAATTACACAAAAATAATAAATAAGCTTAGCACAGTTTCTGAAAGGCAGTTCAATATATATAAGATATTGGTATTAATTATTTCTCACTCATTCAAAGGGCCATGTGCTATTTATGCTGACGATTTACTCTGATCCATTTTCTAATTAGATTTACAGCCTCAACTGTATAGAACTATAAATACATTTTCATAAATAATATTTAAAATTTTGAAAACTATCTAATACCATTTACCTCCATTCTAAAAATTACAGCATACAAAATAACAATTTTTTAATCTCATGATTTCTATGAATCAAGAAGCTGAAAGTGATTTGGCTCAAATTCTCTCATGAGGCTGTAGTCAAGCCGTGAGCCAGGGCTGCAATCATCTTGAGATTGCACCAGGGATACAGGATCTGCTGCTATGTTCACTCATGTGGTTATTGAGCTTTAGGCTTTAGGTCTTCACAAATTTTGGCCAAGATTTTATGTAAGTATATAATAAAAATGTCTCCCCAATATTTATAAAACTACTGTGAGATGATAATACCCACTATGATATTCAACACCTTAGGAAATGCAATAAACTCTTCCGTGTTTAATATTCCAAAAATTCTCTACCTTTATAAAAGAGTATCATGTTAAAATGTTATTTTTATTGAATTGCCTTTTTTAGTCTATCTTCATTGGTACAGACAAGAATTTTTCTAAAACTAATCACCCTCTAAAACAATCACCTTCTAGAACAGTGGTGGCAAACGTATGGCAAGCATGTTGTTCTTCATTAAAACCAAAAGATGTTAATATATGAATTGTTTTTGTTTTATAAACTAAAACCTCAGTAGTATTTAGTTTAATTGTAGTGTTGGCACTTTGCTGTATGTAGGTTTAGAGTTGCAGTTTGGATACTCCTCTCTAAAAGTTTCCCCATCACTGATCTACTTTCCTACATACTTTTCTTGCTTCCTTTAATCATTTTATCTATTAAATAATTCTTTTGTTTTATCATTATTTTAATAATTCTCATCTTTATTTTGTACAATGTTAATAAAGGTAGTTCTTTGTGCAAAAAAGTTCTTTGGAAAAGTCTTTGGACAGAAAATATCATTTTCATCAGAACACTTCATTCAAGTGATAGAAAATCAATTCAGTCCCCCATTAAGGGGGAAAAATGCACTGGTTCACAAAGTTGGGAAGGAAAGTGGCATACTTCTGAAAAAAGAGCTGTAGAAAAGAGAGCCTCCTTCCCCCTCTTATTCCACTTTCCTTCTTCCTCTCCCCACCTTAGCTTTATTATATGAGCAAACTTTTCCACGTAGTATTGTAAGATACCTTCCAACAGTTTCAAAATCTAAATTTCATCTTCCTATCTTATGATTCTTACCTGATCCGATCTGTAATGAGATGGTTACAAAATTTTAATCCTTTTTAACCATTCATTTAAATTTACATTAATGCTTTTTAATAAGTCCAAAATGTAAAGTATATTTGTTGTGATTTGAGTTTATGAACTTAAGCTTCCATCTAATAATCTAATACTAAAATAAATAACATTAATTTAATCATTAGCTCATACATGTCTTCTATGAGTTAAATTTTCTAACAACCACGCTGAGAATTGTACTGCCATCTTTGGGATAAAATGCAAAATTCAATTACTAGCATATAAAACTCAACTTTTGACACAGCTAGTAGATATTTAAAAATTCTAAAAGAAAACAGTAGTTGTCACCTTTATCATAAGCAAAACTATTATTTCTTCATCATATATAGGTAGGTAGAATATATCTACCTACTATGAACTATTTTATTTTGATTTGGGGGGTTTTCAGGTCAAACTCATGACCTCCCACTTGCCAGGCAGGTGCTTGTGCTGCTGAGCTAAACCCCTAACCCTATCAACTACTTTTTGTGTGTTAGCCAGAATATGAAGGAGTATTCTAACACAGTCTTGGGGCTATAAACTGCTGCTACTATTTTGAAAGACAATCTAGCAACTGCTTTGACACTCTTAAAGATATCTACCTATGGCTCAACTGCTATGAAATGTAAATTAAAGATTATAAGGAAACTAAAAACAATCTAAATCTTTTCAACAGAAACCAGATCAATAATGTTTTACTCAAACAACAGACTATCAAATGTTATAAAGAATATAGCTTTATAACACACACATATATATTAAGAAACAACATAATGCCACACAATACTGAAAAACCTATATATATAAAAGAGAAAAGAGGGTATACTATGTATATAAATCTATACATGGAAATCTACCCTTATGTATGTATCCATTGTCTTCTAGAAACAAACATTAAGAAACTGTAAACAATCTGTATTTCCAGGGAACAGGATTATAAAGGTCAGGAACTTTTACTTTCCAATTTATATCTTACTCTTATCAGTTGAACTGCTAATCACAAATATGAACTGTTCATAATTTTTCAAAAATTTTTAACAATTTTAAATGTCAAAAGTAAATAATCTGTCACAATAAAAAATAAAACAAAAAATTATCATCTGATAGGAATAACATGAAACTATTTTTTCCATGTTCTAACTCTATTCTCTCATCTGGAGATACACGTACACATATAGAATAGTAGGCATATAGCAGATGCTTTTCCAGATATTATCTTTCTCTTAATTATCAGTGGCACAAAACTTCCAAATGGTTAACTACAATGAAAAAAAAATGGGCCTCTTGCCCTAAAATAAAAACAGGAAAGTCATCTACCAACATGATAGAAATTAAACTCATGCCAAAGGTAAATCATTCTATCTCACCACAAAACTTATAATATTCAAGTAAATTGTTGAACTGAATGAATTGAGGCAATATATCATTGAATAAAAGATTAATACAATTCCCCATAGTGCACTGGTCCAATATATACATTTATTAGTAAATTGTGTAGTTTAAAAATTTACCTAAATATGAGTTTTATAGTTTTCAATTGTATTCAAGAAAACTAAAGGTCATTAATATGTATAGCATACAGATATGGATATGGATATGCACATGGACATACAAAGGCACAAATTTAATTCTATAACAAATCATACACTGGTTTCTAAAACACTTTGATAAACTCCACAGACCTGACCAAAATTATCTGTTCCCTGAGGTTTCTAGCTTTTTACTTAGTAATAACATAGTCGACCAGGCCAATTTCATCACCTGACGAGTGAAGTCCAGACTGCAGGGAGGGTAGTGTGGCCCCCTCTAAACTGAAGCACATCAAGAAAAGATTAGCATACAGACCATAAATAATGCAATGGCTCTGTTTGTGCAGAAATCAGCTACGGGTTTAAAGGACTTTGAGAAGATCAACTCCTAAAGATCCTTCCAATCCTCCACTCCAATCTTTCCCTGCTTTAATACCTAAATAGTCCTAGGTACTATATAATATGCATTTAAGATAATGTATATAAGCAATAATCACAGAGCCTAAACAAAGTACTTGATATAGTTTTGTGGCAATCATCATGGAAGTTATTTTTAATAAATAAACCAAAAATAAAAAGACTTAAGTACAAACAAAAGTAAGACAGCAAACTTTTAGGAAAAAAAGAATGGGTTAGAACAAGATGATACAGTTTTAAAAGAAATTAATAAAGAGCACATAAAGATTTTAGATTCACATTGTATATGTAGCCACCTTAAAATGTTATTTTAACAATGAGATAGTGAACAAAAAGGTCCATGTGCTACTGTAAAGCTGGACTGTTTAGTGCCAATTTTAGATTCCACATTTGAGGAACAATTTAAATAATATCTGATTTTAAATATATATTTTTAAACATTATTCCATTTAACTATTTGTGTTTGAGTGTTACAAGAATTACACCTCATTCCATTAAAACTGGAATGGATATTTCCACTTTGAGTACTATGCAGTAGGTCAGTACTGAACAATGTTCCTGCTGATTAGTTACAGGGAAAGGAATATAGTTTCAAAGAAATCAGAAATGCAGAATTAGTTGAGGACAAAATAGGCCAAAACTTTAGAAGGAGAATTACAGAGAGTTGAACTAAAGATCGGCAGCTAATTTTTTTATGTGAGGATTTGCCAATAACAAGACATAATTCCCTATATTAAAAAAACAAAAAGGAGACACAAATTTATAATCACATAAAAGACTTTAACATATCTCACCCAACAGCTAACATTGAAAGCAGACATAAAAATCTTAACAGTACAATTAACAAACTTAACCGGACCAAACAGTATAACCAATAGTGATAAAATTCAAATTTTTTTCTAATGCACCTGCAACATATACCTAAATTAATCACATAGTTAGGCCATAAGTAAAGCCTCCAAATATTCCAAATAAGTTCTGACCCATGGCATTAACTCATAAATAAAATAAAATGAAAGAATTTATTTTTAAAGGATTTTAATTGAATTGGATATTTCATGGCTTTATGAGTCTCTGGATATATTTATAAATATAACGATTAAAGTCTGTCCTTGTGTACAAAATAATCAACAACAAAAACGAGATCTGCATATACCCTAGTTCTCACTGCACAAATACATCTAAGGTCTGGCAATGGGGCTCACGATCTTCTCTGAGATGATCTCTTATGTGTCTTTTCACATTATGACACTACTTACTTGCCATTTATCATTTATTCTACACAAATTATCACCTTGACAAAGCATGTACACTTTCATTATGTACCCTAACATCTAAAAGGGCCTTCCCTTTCTCTTTTGGGATTTAAGTCTCTTATTTTTTGTTGTTGTTTGTATGCATCACATCTCCAGCGTTTTTACCTCCTTTTCTCCCCAGTTTTCCCTCTTTCCCTTTTTCCCCAGCTATTCTTCCTATCCCTACAAAGTCCACAGAAATATAATTTAAAACCGTAGCCTAAGATTTAGAAACTAAACAATAAACTTCTAAACAGCCCATGAAGTAGAAAGTATCAAAATCAAAATATTTTGAACTGAATGACAACAGAAAAAACAGATTATCTTTTCATGGCAGAAAATGTGATCATCTGTTTCTGTCATAAAAACTGATTCCAAGTGCCAAATGAGTTGATAGGGCAGATTATGTCCTCTATCACTTCCCCCTCCAGTTTGATAGAACCCTGAATGTTGATCTAACAGAATTCCAGATCAATCTCATGTCCTAATCTGGCATCTGCTTCCCTCTAGACTTGTATGTTCCTGTGGTTTCTACTAAAAAGAATATCACAGACAGCATTCTATAGCAGAGGGCTTGCATGGAACAAAGTAATCACACTGTAAATGTGACCCGTCATGGTTTGCTATGTAATATCACTCCTGAAAGATATCGGTGCTGCCACCGTCATCATCAGGACCAACAGTGCCCATCAGTGCCCCTGTGAAGGGGTACCCTACTGGCTTCAAGGCTGCATTACCAGTCTTTCACAACAATAACTGGTGGCGACCAGGCCAAAGTACAGCAACTAGACGGAGGAGGAGAGGTGGAGAGAACAGAAGGAAGGAAAATAGAAGGTTGGTTGCTTGGTTAGCTTCTGCTAACAAGTATGATTCAAACTGTCTCAAGACAACAGCCAAAACCTGCAATGCCTGATGCAGCACCTGCTCATTTGGTTACACTAACTCCAAAAAACTAACAGTTATCACATCCTATTTTGGTTAGCAGTTAACTGAACATCTACAAAATAATTTTTAACCTTTTGTTGAGTCACATGAAAAATCTGAAGTAGAGATTATTAACATATTTTTTAAATTTTATACAGTTTTTTACTTTTATGTCCATGTAAATTAAGAAAGAGATTACTTGTTACCCTTTTGGCTAAGATCAAGTAAAGTTATGAAAGACATTCCTAGATATATACAAGAGAAAATAATTGTGTGACATTCATGTAGATGTTCAATTAATTAAGTATACATATTTCATCTATAAAAGACCTAAGACTATATTATACTTTCTCTATGGTACATTCAATCAGAAACACTGTAGCTGAACCACTGATGTGGATTTAAAATCACAAAACAAGATCTAGAAGATAAAATTTAATTCCCAAAATTATCTTTGCCTGCTTTAATCTGTACCAGGTAAAATAAAGCTGTAATTTTTTTTTTTTTTTTGGTCTTTTTTGAGACAAGGTCTCGTTCTGCAATTCAGGCTGGCCATGAGCTCACTTTGTAGCCCAGACTCATCTCGAACTTGCAACAATTCTCCTGCCTCAGCCTCTAGAGTGCTGGGATTACAGGCATGCACCACCACACCAACTTTAAAAACTGTAATTTTTCAGTTGCTGTTGGATATATATGAGAGGAAGAGGAATGGTCTAAAGATCACATACACGCACACATAGTTTCAAAGCACATTAGAATCATTCTCAAAAAGTAATTTTTGATTCCACAACTAAGCTTAATTACAATACACTAAAGTGTCAGTACACACCCATAAATGAAAAGTTCTGGAAGGACACAAAATTATATACTATGATACATAAGAAACTGAGATTGCCAACCTAGTGTTTCCTTTCTTAAAATCAAATTTGTTGAGGTAAAAGTAACATACAACAATTTAAAATGTTAACTTGGTGGAGCTTTCTCTTTGATATAGGGTCTCGCTAAATTGTCAGACTAGCCTTGGATTCATGGTCCATTCAATCCCTACTACCCAGCCTTCTGAGAAGCTGGGATTATAGTTACTTGTCACCTCAGCTGGCTAATTTGATGACTTTTGATGTTATACAACAGTGTAACCATAATTAAAATATAAAACATTTCTACCACCAGCTAAAACTCCTTCCTGCTCCTCTCCAGTAAATTTTACTTAGCAATAACCATAATCTCTGGTCTCTTTGTGAGACTACAAATTAGTCCTTTTCTATATCTTCTGAAAGTAGAATTCAAAATACGTACTTTATTGTATATAGCTTCTTCCATTTAATATAACATTTTCATGAATGTTTTAAGACTCAGTCATGTTGTCGGTATTTAGAGTTCAATTCCTCTTACTGGAAGGGATATATCATAGTTTGTTTTCTATGCAACTACAATCAACATCTACGTGTGGTTCCCATTTCAGAGTCACTATAAATAAAACTGCCATAGAAGACCTGCATGAACAAATTTTGTGTGGATACATGTTTTCATTTCTCTTGTTTAAAATATCTGAACAGATTCCAGCATCACATGCTAAATCCCAAACTATCTTCCATATTTCCAAGGAAATATACCACCTTACATTCCAATAGTGTTCAAAAAAAACCTGCTATTTTTAAGTTGGTCACTTGTTTTCTTTTTATGAAGTTGTAACAGCCCTTTATATATGCTGAGTATAAATCATTTATCAAATATATAAATTTTTTAATAGTGACATTTCATTTTCTCACTGATGACTTTCAAAAATCAAAGATTAATACACACAGGCAATATGATGCATGGCTGTAATTCTAGCACTGAGAGGTGGTATGGCAAGAGTATGACATTTGAGGCCAGGCTGGGCTACACTAAGGAGTACAAGGCCAGCCTGCCTGGGCTGCACAGTGAGAATGCCTAATTTTAATTCTGATGAAATCTGCTTTTTATTTTCCCTTCTATGATTTGTTTTTATGTCCTCTGTTTTCCTCTAGATTTTTAATATAATTTATAAGTTTTAAATGTAGGTATATAATCCATTTCAAATTCGTATTTTGTATATGATACAATAGTCAGCGTGAATTTGCAGGTAAATTACTTGGTACTTCCAAATTACTTGGTACTTTCCATTTGTTAGAAAGACCACTACTTTCACTTGTGAACTCCCCTGGCACCTTTGCCAAGAATCAAATAACTATATGTGTGAGGATCTTTCCAGATAGTTCAATCTTCTTCTAAAGAGCCATGTTGCCTATCCTATCACTAACACACTGTTCTTAAGTCTCTAAATCAGCCCAACTATGTACTTTTTGATTACTGATTTACTGCCCCATACAAATTTTTAAACTAGGTTGTCAATTTTTTTAGAAAGAGAAGAAGAAAAAGACTATTGGAACTTGTATTAGGATTTCACTAAATCTACAAATCAGTTTGTAACTGTGTTTTTGAATCCCTAGGTATACATGAGCCTATTAAAAGAAAAATCAGGACTAGAATGCCACCCCAAACCAACTGAATCAACATATTTTTCTTATTAGCCATGACACAGAAATGCTACTTTAACCTTTTAAAATAATTCTAACCAGTAAAATTAAAGGAAACTGACATTCTTTGATACTCTTTTGTCATAAATATTTTTGGCATCTAACCAAAACCTAGGATACTCATTCTAAAATTTAGTTTCCATTTAGATCTATGACATAATACTTAAGTGAGATTCCTCCTGCATAAAAAGGCACTTGCTCATCAAGCCAAATTTGAAAAAACAAATACAGAATTTTTTTAAATGACAAAAAAAGACAGAAAAAACTTGTCAATCTAGACTTCTATGCCAAGCCAAACTATCCCTTCAAGAGTATGAATTAAAGAAAAAACTTTCAGACACAAAAGAACTTTTTAAAATGCACTTTAGGAAGAAAAATATCAAATCAGAGGAAAGAAATCTGACACACAAAAAAACAAGCAGATCAAAGCTTGGTAATTCTATCAAGGATTTAAGAACAATTAATCCCAAGTGGAAAACTTCCTGATAAAAGAAAAGAGGCTTAATTTGTTGATATTTTTCGTAAGTCTAGTATTACCTTGATTTCCAGATCAAATGAGGATAGATGCTAAGGAACATTACAATCCAAGACCTCTTAACGCAAATACACATAAAATTCTCAATAAAATAATAACAAATTAACAGCAAAGTGGAAAAAAACACAGCCCTGTACTAATGAGTGTAGCAAGTCTCATGGAATGAAATCAAATTTAAAAAGAATTGAGTTTTGTTGTTTTGGTTTGTTTGTTTTCAGATAGAATCTCCTTGTATAGTTCAGACTGTCTTTGAACTCACAACATAGCCCAGGCTGGTCTCCAACTCACAGTGATAAGATTACAAGTGTGTGCCACCCACATATGGCTTTTTTTTTAATGGCTTTTTTTAAAAGACAACATATCACGGCTCAATTGAGTTTATTCCATCAATACACAAATTTCTGCATATATGTTTCTTTATGCTTTTCCACACATTTGAAAAACATAATTTTCTTAAACTATAAAAAGTAGTAGTTTCTAGATTAAAGAAAACGGAAATCAAGATGCCTAGAGTAGAGGATACGATTAAGAAGTTAACTTATTCCTCACTACCTTTCAAAGATTTGATAATATTATCAATTTGGTAATATTAATTGCATTGGATGCTGAAATAAGATTTCCTATCAAAATTAGGAGTTTAGTTACAAATCTGCATCTTTATTCTTATAAAGAAGTCTGACTGAACATCTGCATATCCACACTTAAAAGAAACTGTCTCCTTCCGCCACACTTTAAGTGTCTACTTTCCTCAGGCTGTCAGAAAATCGTATGGTGTGTGCGGAAAAGTGAGGTCAAGAAATTAAGCACTGCATATCACCAGGTACCCTACGAGGGTAAGTCAGATGTGACAGAGATAAGTCCAGGAGCAACTTTAACCATAAGAGACACATGCTGAGAGATAACTAATTCAGTTTTCCTGCAACCACTGGAGAAATGTTCTCAACCACGACAGAAATGTTCTGTAGTTGCCCTGCCACTAAAGTAGCCACTAGTTACATACGGCTATTAAGTGCTAGATAGTGGCTAGTGTACTTGAAAAGTGAGTTTATTTTAATTTACATGTTTAATTGTAATATATACAAGGAAGTAGAAATTAGTGGTGGGCACTGTAGCTCTACAACAGTTTCTGTGAGGCTCTCCATCAGTACTAAGCTCCATCTTCTCAAAGCAGTGATCCAGAAAAAAAAAAAAAAAAAAAAAAAAAAAAATATATATATATATATATATATATAGCTGTTGTTGTTTTCTTTTTTGTTCCAGGAATTGAACTCATGATCTCACACTTGCCAGGCAGGCGCTTGTGCCACTAAGCTAAACCCCCAGCCCCAGAAATCAATATACTTCTTTTTGGCTTTCCTCTCTTTCCCATCACATTTCCCTATTCTCTCATTATAATGTCTGGAATCATTATAATTTCTGCCAATAAATCAATCTTAGAGTATGTGAGACTGCTCTGGGAAAAATTAAGACTCCAAGAATCCGACAAGAGCTTCTAAAAGAAAGACAAAGATCAAAATGAGCCCAAAGAAATTAGGAACTGAAAGGAAGAAGCAGAAGTAAATTTAAATAAATTATTAACAATATCAGAAAGATAAGAATGGAATGTTGCATACACGAAACAAAAACACAAGACAGCATTAAAATGAAAACTGGCCTAGGACTAAAAAGCTCTGGGTTCAAACTATAGCACCACAAATGCAACAGAAAGCAGAAACACTGAAATGACACAGGCATATTTACTGTACATTGATGGGCACTGGTTGGGATCATTCCCATAACACAGATCCCGAATTCCGGTGTTCTAAGGCTTATATGGAATAAGCAAGCAGGGAGTACAGAAGCAGAATGGCCTGTCAATTGAACATTGGTTCTTACAATAAGCATCCTAGTGATGAGCTTTGCATCACAGTGACCAGTCCTTTCTAAGAAACAAAAAGAACTATGACCAGAACTATTACCTGGGCAACTAACAGATTGAAGTATATTAGCTGGGGGTCATGGGGAAGATTCTGTTAAACAACAACAAAAATGGGAACAGAGAACAAGCGAAATTAAATGGAAACATGGAACAGAAAAATTAAAACTACAGTAACAAAATTTTATAATTTAGTAGAATAGGGAAGTATTATGAAGAATAATTAGAAAATAAAATCTAAGGGAAGGAATATGAGGTGAGGGTAAAAACATTAGACAATTAATTAACCTAGAATACACCAAGTCCAGTTAATAAAGGAAATCCTATAAGCTTCTAGAAAAAAATCATGATGGATTTCAATTTTTTAATACACTTGATATTTTTAAAAAATAGAATACCTATTTCACAAGTAAACAGTCTTTCCATGTCAAAGAAAGAACATACCAAAATAGATTTTTAAAGTGATATAACTATAGGAAGAGAATGAAAGCATAGAAGGAACAATAATAGGAGAGATAAATCCTTCATTATTGTAACAGAATTGTATAATAGAAGAAATGAATAGCAGAGCCGTATTATTTTAAATTATGCAGATAAATACCATAAGAAACAGGGAAAGAATTAGGAATAACTGTCTTTGGAAAGCAAGATTGGAGAAGAGCAAAGAACTAGGAAGAAGACCTGTATGTTTTTGTCTTTGTTTTTTCATTTTAAATTTTTTGATTTTTAAAACTATTTGATTTTTTTGTGTATGTATTCCTTTGAAAGAAAATTTTAAAATTATAAAAATAGAATAAATTTTATTAAAATATTTTGTTTTTTGAAATTATTTTATTATAGTTGTAAAGGATGGTGTAATTAAAACCCAAAGATAATCACAACACAGATGATATATACTCACTTTAGCCATGTCAATAAAATTTAATAAAATGCTAAAAGGAAAAGTAATTAAACCTATTAATGCCAACAGTAGGAAGCTACAATATTAATAAACCCATTTATTTTTCTATTAAAAGTTACCACATAAAATTTGTGAGGATTATTAAGCTCCATACATGAGGAAAATTACTCTATGTATTTTTTAAAATTAATTTTATCACAGAAACATAATAAACTAGATGGTCATAAGAATATTATGTATAAATAGTATTCAGATCTGTTAATTAAATGATGAAAACTGATAATACAATCAAGGATCCTAACAGACAAAAAAAAATCAGTACAGATTTATATTTTACTATGCACTGTATAAAAATAATAACCGATAACTCACTGGTATATATTTAACCACTTTTAATTTCAGTTTCATCTCATTTGTCTTCCAGGCGGCCTTCTGGCCTTTCACTGTCAGGTTTCCATGAAGCAACTAAAACAGGATAAAATGCAGAAGAGGAAAAGTGATGACATCCAGACATCTGAACGTCAGCAGCTCCCACATCTAAGTCTTTGACTATTAGAAGAACACTCATGGGAAAACTTCATTCGGAAAAAAAAACTTCATCTGGAATTTTAGTAATCTTTTTTATGTAGCCAATGCTTTGAGAAATAATACTCAAAGATGGAGAAAAACTGGCAAGACTTTTCCACACTAGTTGTTAAAGCATAATACTATGATTCTATTCCTAGGCCAAGTATTATGGTTTTCATTCATAAGTAAATTAACATTTAAATATCTCCTCTTCAATATTTATTTCTAATAGCTTATTTGGATATTTACTTTTCTT
Organism: Cavia porcellus; assembly: GCF_034190915.1. Classification (NCBI taxonomy): domain Eukaryota; kingdom Metazoa; phylum Chordata; class Mammalia; order Rodentia; family Caviidae; genus Cavia; species Cavia porcellus. The sequence continues at coordinate 99,602,620 of NW_026947489.1, forward strand.
GTGCACAGCATTATCATAATAAAAGCAATCGATTTCATCTTTTTCTGAGAATTTTAAAACAAATTCTAAACCAAGTGTTTCCAATTCCATTAAAATACTGAACTAACCCTGTTATTTAGTACAAATAATTTACTACGAAGTTTATTTATGTCTACTTTATAAAAGCCAAAATGAAATTTTAATTCTAATACTAATAAAACTTTACTATATATTTTACTGCACATATTAACCAGTAAGACCTGAAAAAAGCAAGAAAATAAAGATCTACTACTAGAATTAAAGAGAATAAAAAGATTTATTAGCAAGTCAATATTTTAATTTTTAATTTTTCAGGTAACTATGGCTAAAACTAATAGTCTAATTAAATTTGCATCTCCATTGTTGCAAATGTCCATAATTAATAAGGATTATAAAAAGCATTAAATGCTGTATGTGTCAAGAAAATCCTACTGAAATAATAATATAACAAATATTGGAAAGACTAAGTGATCTCTTAATAAAGTCTCTAAATCTAAAATTCTAAATCTAAGAATTTTTTTTTTTTTTTTGGTCTTTTGTTTGCGGGAAGGGACAGGGTTTCATTATGCAGTTTAGGTTGGCCTGGAACTCATTTTGTAGCCCAGGCTGGCCTCCAACTCGCAGCAATCCTTCTGCCTCTGCCTCCCAAGTGCTGGGATTACAAGCATGTGCCACCATACCCGGCATGAATATGAAATTTTAACACAGAACATTTTCGAATTAAAAAGTGCTACTCTCACTACATCATTCTTTGCTACAATTTTTTTTTTTTAAATCAGTACCAGGGATCGAACTCACGACTGCCTGCTTGCAAGGCAGGCACTTTTGCCACTGAGCTAAATCCCCAGCCCTACATCATTCTTTTGCAGGTTTCACTAAATAACATTAATGCTTTAAAATTGAGAAACTTGCAAAGTGAGCAAGATTTTCTAACTCAGTTACCTGGAAATGAGACAAATTTACTGAGATTTTTATATAAATTAAATATAATATCACTGGCATAGAATAAATTTTAGAGACTAATCAACATTAAAACTTGCTGTACACTCATAAAGCTAAACATTTCCATTTCCATGAGGTAACTAAAACATAATAAAATGCAGAAAAGAGAACGCATGGTAGAGAAAAAATGAAAAAAAAAGCCATAAATAGCTATAGAATGAGAAATCATTAGTAAATCATTTAAAACCTGAATTGTTTACTAACCACCAAACAAGGAACAGATTTAAGCATTTTATACACTTAACAAAAGATGTTTTCCATACGAAATAAAAGTTAAGCCTTTTTAATAAGAAAAGTTGTCTAATGAGACAATTCTGATGAGTTGTCCAACTCTGATGAGTTGTCAGATGACTAAGCTTGGGGGAAATTAAAGTACTAGATAGGATTTCAAAAATCACCTTATATTTCCCTCGTATGAAGCTTTTCCCCACCCTTATGCCAATTAGCATGGGGTAAATAACTCCCTTAACCTATCACATGCTGAAAAAAGTTAAGGTTGGAAATATATTAATTCCTACAAATCCAAAGAATTTTTGCCAGGACTATGTGGATTTGGAAAATGGGAATTCCAGTAAATTCCAACTAACCATTTTGTTCCCACAGAGAAATAGTACTGATTTGTTCAGTTTGGGAACGGATAGACTTTTCATTCAACAGAGCCAACAGAATTATAAAGCTTAGGGACTTTAAACCACAAACAGCTAAGAAGCATTCATCAAAATTGTGCTTCTTACGCTGACAGAAAGTAAAGATTTCAAGGGAAGTTTTCTGTTCTCAAAGCAACGATTTCTAGGTAGTATTTCTTAAACTCTCATAGTAGGACATTTATTTGGTCAGTCTTTATCCTCCATTTGCACTATGTGACAGCTACGTCTTAACACGGACCGGCAACCACCAGCTGCCTAATGCTGTTTCATTAACTTCTCTAAGCTTCAATTTCCTCAGCTGAAACAGAAGACAATGACAGCCAACACTGATAACTATTTCACACTTTATAAAAAAAGAATAAAAGAGATAATCATACAGAGGAAAAGTAGTAGATTAATCATACATAGTTTTTCAGCAAATAGTGAAGGAGAAACACTTCTTATGTCATTGTAGAAGTACAGCATAAACCACTACTACCTGAAATGGTAACAACAAAAAAAGAAAATCCCAGACCAACATCTTTCATGACCACAGATGAAAAATTCTAAACTCAAAATAATCTAACAGGGCTTGGGGTTTATATAGCTCAGCAGCACAAGCACCTGCTTGGCAAGCATGAGGTCGTGAGTTCAATCCCTAGTACCAAAATAATATTATAATAATAATAATAATAATAATAATTTAACAACAAATGTCAAGCAATAAAAAATAATTTATATAAGTGGACTTTATTCCAAGACTATAACTGTATTCAAAAATACAGCAAATTAGCTCACCACTTTGACAAATTAGAGAATTTCTACATCACCATTTCAATAGTTGCAGAAAAAATATTTCACAAAATTTAACATTCATCATTTAAAAGAAAAACCTCTGCTACGCAAGGTGGCACATGCCTGTAATCACAGCACTCAGGAGGCTAAGGCAAGAGGATCACTGCTAGTTCAAGGCCAGCCTGAACTACGTAAAGAGACCCTGCCTCAATTAAAAAAAAAAAACTCTCAGAATTCTAGATAAAAAGAATTTTTAACCTAATAAAGGTATCTACTACCAATAATAATTTTTTGACATACACGCTACCTACACATAACACCAATCTGAACAGTGAAATACTGAACCTTATCTCCTGAGGTTGAGGAGAAATCAAGAGACTGCTGCCAGGGATATAGCTCAGCAGCACAGCGCCTTCCCTGTACACCCGAGCTCATAAGTTCAATTCCTGGTACCAAAAAAATAAAAAATAAAAGAGAGAGAGAACATTTACTATCATCACTTCTATTTGCATTTACATAGGAAGTCCTAGCCAGGAATATAAGCAATAAAATGGTGGAGAAGTATAAAGAATAGAAATAAAATAGTTTTTAATCTACAGATAATGTATTTGCAATAGTTTAGAAAATGCAAAATAGCCAACTGCAATGAATTTAAATTTATTAAGGCTGCATGCTATAAACCCAAAACTTACCTACTTTATTTCTTCATACTAATAACAAAAAAAATACCACTGGAGGAATACTAAGTGTGTCAGATATATGCAATGAAAACTCAAAAACAGTAATATTGGGTTGTTTTTGTTTTTGTTTTTGCTTTTGTACTCTTGAGGTTTTCTTCTTTGTTCTTGTTTTGTTTTGGTTTGGTTTGGTTTGGATTGTTTTGGTTCGTTTGGTTTTTGTGCTAAGGACTGAACTCCAAGCTCTGGACATGAGAAAAAATTTTAATGTATATAAATGGGAAAAAAATAAACAAATTCATGGTTTGAAAGACTCAATATTATAAAGATGTCAATTATCTCCAAGTTAATCTACAGATACAAGGCAAAACAATCAAAATACCATGAAGTTTTCTTGTGGAATCAAAAAACAAGGCAAAAGTCCTGGATTAGCTAAAAACAATCTTTAAGAAAATCAAAATTGAAAGACTTGCACTACCAGATTTCAACAAATACAGTAATAAAACACAAAAATAGACCTACATTTAGCTAATTAACTACTTTATAAAGAAGGGACTACTGCAAATCTGAAGTGAAAAGATAGTCTTTTCAATTAATAATGCTAGCACACTGGAAACAAGTATGGAAAAATGACGAACTTAAACCCGCTTTCATACCATGTATAAAAACTGACAATACATCACATACCGAAAAGTGAACAGTAAAAGTGTAAAGCTTCTCACAGAAGATATCTTCATGAACTCTGTGTAGACAAACATTTTTAATTAACATACAGAAAAGACTAACTTACTAAGGAAAACAATTGTAAGTTAGACTTCATTAAAATTAAAAACCTTTTCCAAAAGATCACCTTAAGAGTAAAAAGAGAACCCAATGACCTGGAAAAGATACACATACATATCCAGTAAACTTTTCCTATATGGAATACACAAAGAATATAAAAAATTATACAAATCAATCAATCATAAAGAATATAACTGTCTAAAGAAGATCTGACAGAAGAGAATATCCGAAATGGCCAGTCAACCAACATATATAAAATTACTCAAGAATCATTAACATCAACAAAATGTAAATTAAACAACTACACATCTCCCAGAATGACGAGACACTTTACTCACTGGCGGTGTCCATATGAATGTGGAGCAACTAGAACTCTCATTCCACTCCCACCGAGTGAGAAAACCAGTAGACACTGGGAAAATTGCTTGGAAATTTCTAAGGTTAATCATATACCTATCCCATAATTCAATTAATACATGTCTAACAAAAGATGTAAAAGAATGTTCACTAAAATGTTATTTACAACTCACTCCCAAAAATGTAAAAAAAAATCAAGTGTCCATAAACTAAAGAATAAACAAATGTGGTACACTTACAGCATTGACTACTGCACAAAACTAAAAAAGACCAAACCAGTGATACATGTTATAGTATGGATGAATTTTACAGGCATTACTTTAAGTAAATGAAAGCAGATATAAAAGATACTATGTAATTCAATTTACATGAAATTCAAAAGCAAGCAAAACAAATACTTACAAGAGTCAAAAGAGTGGTTAGAAGGGCACAAATGACTCAAAAGATGAACAAAGATTTTTTCTGGCATGCTGGGAAAGTTATATATTTGGATCTGAGTGGCAATTATATAAGCATTAATCCATAAAAATATTAATTAAGCTACAGATAAAAATTGGTGTAGTTACAGTGTATTTATATACCTTTTTTTAAAAATATATATAATTTTCATATTAAAAAAAACAAGCTTCAGTCTAGAATTTGAAGGCATATGCACTATATATTAAATAGTCATCTTCTATTTGGTTCACAAGGAGGAAAAGGGGAAATAAGAATAAAGAAGATATGAAATATACTGAACGTAAGAATCTCAATTAAAATAGTTCAGTATATACATATCTTCAATGAATACATTCAATTAATATAAGCATTATGTGCCACAACATGAACTAAGATTAGCAATATCAACAAGAATGAAAAATTGGATAGACGAACTGGAAGAGGAAGAAGTAAGGAGAAAGGAAAGGAAAGAGGATTAAAAACAAAAGAAAAATGTTATAGTATGTGCAAATAACCACTCCCCAAGATGAGGATAAATTACATAAACTACAAACATGAGCTAATAAAAATTTTTTAATTTTAAAAACAGGGTATGTAATGTAGAAAAACTGACAATTTAAAAGAAGAAACAGTTATTTAATGTTGATAGCATCTCAGCCAGGCATGGGCCAGCTCTACAATCCCAGCACCTTGCTATTGTAGAAGGATGGCAAGTCCCAACCCAATCTGGGCAACTTTATGACTTAGTGAGACTATGTCTCAAAAATAAAGAATAAAAGTAAAATGGGTCTTAGGATGCAGCTCTGTGACGAAGGCCCCGAGTTCAATCCCAGCACTGACTCAAAACTCCACAACATGCCACACACACACAGTATCTCAAAGTGTGGGCTGGGGATGTAGCTTAAAGGTAGACCCTTTAAGACCCTGAAAGACCCTTATTTGATCTCCAGCACACAAAATAATTGTGCCCAAACCATACCTATGCTTCCTCAGTCACACACAATATTATTCAAACCATGCAAAAATTCTATGGGGCAGGTGTCATTATTGTTTGTAATTTTAGAGATAAGAAAATAAAGGTAAATAGATGTTGCTACTAAAATTATTTTATCTTAGTAAACTTTTTGTTTCATAAAATAGTTTCCCAAATATACTGACATGAAGCAATATTTAAATGTCCTTTCTGGCTCACCTTATCAATCTATCTGAAACAGCATCTCCCACAACTCTCTATCATCTTACTTTCTCTTGTTTTTCTTTATGGCACAGATTACTACCTGGTCTGATAATTGCTTTTTTCCTATCTCTCCCACCAGAATGTAAGTTCCACAAAGACAGCCCATTTCATATACTGCTCTTTGCTCAGGACCTCGATCCATGCATAGCACATAGTGAATATTCAATAAATATTTATAAATGGAATAGAAAAAGTAATAAATCCTCTAACTGATGGCTAATTCTGTATTCTTTTCCTTATCATCTATAAAACTAAAAGAAAATACTCTTATTTCATACATTTTACAGATACCCTTAACTGTAAAAGGTATCTGAACTATGTATATTTTTAAATCGATTCTGGGCAACTTATATAGTCAAAGAAAAATTTGAAAGAATGAATTCAATATGTTAATGTAGAGAATTTTCTTCTATTTATGTCATGAAACAAATACCCGATTCTAAACTCCAAATGTAAATTTTTTTCAAATGCAAATATTTTAAACTGTATTAGAGCCAACTAAGCTTAAAATATGTTATGCTTTTAGGATGATTGCTTGAGGGCATAATGAAGCAATTATTGCATTCAGCATGAGTACTGTACTCATACTATTATAACTAAGTCACCTTTACCAAATGCCTTCGGTTTGGTTTGGTTTGGTTTGGTTTGGTTTGGTTTGGTTTGATCTGATTTGATCTGGTTTTTTGAGACAAGGTCTTGTTAAGCAGTTCAGCCTATCCTTGAACTCATTATGTAGTCTAAACTGGCCTCAAACTTGCAAAGATGCTCCTGCCTCAGGCTCCTGAGCACTGGGATTATACAAGTGTGTCAATAACCCTGGCACTGCCACTGTTTAGTGTGCAAGCGTACTTTCTTTTATCAAGGTACTATCTCTGGGTCTGCTTTAATCTCACTTGTTATTATCCTTCATTTTCTTTCTGTACTATTTGTATTTTTCCCCTGTATTTTATTTGGATATTCATCTGCTTATCTTTGAACCCTATACACACAAAGAAAACTTTGAACTTTGCTTTTCCCAAAACTATTGCTTTTGGACTCTATTTCTGTTTCCTTAAGAAGCACATGACTTTGACCTCAAGGTCTTAAATAATCCCTAATCAAGAAATTCAACCCTCTTCCTACACTACCTCAATGCATTATTTAAAACAGAACACATCGTCTATCTACAAACTATCTTTTTCTAGCTTCTGAGATTCTATGCTTCCCATGGTTTGTTGGACCTAAACTTCAATACAATTAGAGGGCCTACTTTGGGATCTGTGGGAAGATAAGCAAAATTACAAAAATCAAATTAGGTACAAAGGTAAATATCTATCTAGAATGAGAAAAAAAGTCATAGCATCATAAAAATCCAGAAAATAACTATTTTATCAGTAAATTCTGTGACACACTTCTAGAATAATTTTTTACATTTGTATTACATACATTTTGTAAGAATACAAAGATTTCCTATAAAGATTTAAAATTTTTCAGGAGATAATTTAGACTTTAATTTTTTTAGTCTTTAGTTATATTTTATAAATATTCTTTTAGGTTCACAAACTGTTACTGATAATGTCATATAAAACTGTATTGTCAAATTTAAAGAAATTTCGTTGTTCCTTTCATTTGCAAGGTATCACACTGGGAAGACCTTTTTCCCAGACTATCTTTTGGCTCTGCGTGTTTCAGATTTTCTCTTACCCTACCACATACTTCCAGCATCAGGCAATGTAGGACACATTCAACCACCCTCCCTCTGGCCTTGCATCATTGTGTCACAGCTGTATGTGACTCAGCACAGTGCAGAACAAGAGTGCCCCTAGATGTCATTCTTACAAAAAGCAGCTAGCAAAATCTTAACCGTACAGAAAATTTCCCAATTTACAATGGTTCAACTTAAATTTTTCAACTTTACAATGGTTAAAAGTGATAACAAATTCAATAAAAATTATACTTCAAATCCTGAATTTTGATCTGTTTTCCAAAGACACAAAGTATAAGACACTCTTCAGGTTCAGGGAGGCAGCAAGCCTCAGCTCCCAATTAGCCAAAGGATTAGAAACGTAAGACGATTTGTACTGTACAGTGTTTCTGTATGTTGGGGGATACAGCGTTTTATGTTTTGTAGTCCATCATGTCTATGAAATGTCCATCTGTATCTCTTCTACCTATATAGTCATTTTGTTTTCCACTTCAGTGATTTAGAATTACATATGACACTCAACTCTTAATTATAAAATAGTCTTTATATTAAATGGTTTTGCCTAAATGTAGGCTAATCTAAATGCTCTAAGCACATTAAAGGAAGGCCAGGCTAATCTATGATGTTTGGTAGGTTAAGTATGTTCAATTTGTTTTTATATTTATAGTATTTTCAACTTACAATGGGTTTATCAAGATATAACCCTATTGTAAATAACATGAACTATGTAATTATTTCTAACTAAAAGTGAATATAAATCCGGTTTCCTTATCTGAATCCCAAAACTGCCCACAGCCATTTCAATGCCTTATGAAATGAAGTCAAGAATGGAAAGAAGTCACAATCTTAAAATTCCTTTGGAAGTTTCAAGCCAACAGCTGACCAGGTGAACACCTTCTCCCAAAGCCTTGGAGGAAATTTTTGAAAGTGAGAGATCCTGGAGTTTCAGGTCTATTTCTTCATGGTAAAGCTCCCACATTCTCTGCTCTATACTCTGTTGTCTTCACTGGCTCTTCTTTTTCAGGCCTACCACTAAATATAACTATTTCACATATTTTCTACCTATTCCTTAAAAACCTACAGAATTAAGGTTTTTCCTTAAATTATTCTGTCCTCAGTTCTTTAAAATCCTATCTATATTTTTTTCAATCTCATCCCCTCCCAAACTTCAATTAAGAACTTCTAAATAATAATCCTCCCTCTAGTAAATAAATTATCAACAGCACAGGCACAGGAGATGCCAGTCTTGTAGCCTCCATAAATTTGAAGGACTGAATTGTCAGAGGCATTTTAAAAAACATACTGAGTAATTCCTAAAATATATTTCTGCCTCATTCTCTCTTTTCAAGCTCCAAACCTGTCATTTCTGCCTACTCATGTTTTCCAGCAGATAAGAATCCAGAAATAATAAAAAAAAACCTCATAACACTTGAAATAAATGAACTCCCAAGTTTAGTGCCCAATGATACTCTAAACTGATTAATTTTGATAGTAACTATTGAAAAGGAAAGCACCATTAAATTATAAGTCTTAAGCAGGACAAAGTTAGATTATTCCACCTCTAATAGCTTGAACTTCTCTCCAAAAGAAATCATGTGACTCATCAGTCATGTAGATTTAACTCAGTAACTTATCTAGAATCACATTCTGAGCCCTACACAAAGGCACCATAATTAGAAATGCAAAGCCAATAATATCTTGATGTTAGTTAACAAAAGTAAAACATTTTTGAGAATAAAATGAATAAGGCTAAATATCAATAGCAAATAACAATAAAGATGCCTGTATATGTATGTGTCTTTGTAGAGAGAATGTCCTAAAACAATATAGAGTACATATTCAGTCAAGCAGTCGTGCTCCCCTGAAAGACCTCATTGTAAACACACTACTGAACACGGGTTCCCAAGCAAATGGGACAAACTGCTGACATAAGTGTTATCACTTATACACAGACACTGACGGATGTCCATTTGCTTTCAGTTGCTAGGATTCATTGTACGCTTTTCTCTAAGCTTAAAAACACGTAATTCTTTGATGCTCTGAAAATTTCACAGTTAACAAAAGATTGGCAGATTGTTTGTTAGATAAAAAATAATGCAATTCAACCTCTAAATTCTTGAAACACTCATTTTTCCCTATGGTTAAAAAAAAGAAAATGAAAATTTAAGTATCTTTACACAAAACATCACTGTAATACAATTTCAGTAAGACAAAATGAAAACACCTACTTTCAAGTTACTAGAAGAGATATAAAATAATAAATGTAGATTTAGAAAACATTTTTCATCTATTCAGAACATATTTTTAAATGTAATATAAATTGGAATTATATAATGTTAAAACACAGTTTTTCCAAAAAAGAAAATTATGTGATCTGAATAAATTCCTCAGAGTAGTTCTAATTAGCATCCATTTAACCTTTAGAATTAAACCTTAAAGCTATATGCTAATCAAGTAGATAGTAATAAACTGAATTATATGTTAGCCATCCTATCTGTGAGAGAAGAGACAAAAGAAATCTGTTTGTCATGTAAATTAAAACAAAAACACTAGCAAATCCTGAACTGTTTTTCACAGTTCCTTAAATGTATCAAATTTTAAATTGTGGGTCAAGCTGGAAAATATCTACGCTTGATACAGCCCTATTATAATATATAATACATCAAGTGGGTTTGAAATACCCATGAGTGACAGCAAAATCAACCAAATTTCCAGGGTAATCTTTAGAAGTTTAATGCTTGTTATCAAATGAGCACAATGCCATGTTTTTCCTAGCATTCAACAACATTGGTCCATATTTCCACTGGCCTTCGACCATTCAGCTACTTTTCAACCTTTATGTACTTCAGAATAAAACATCCACACTGTATTGCAAGATTCAAAAAATTCAGATGAATTCAATATATCCTGTTATAAATTTTCTATAAATTATTAAAATAAACATTTAGGATGTCACAAATTAGTAATTTTTCTAAAAACTGTATCTTCACAATTTGACAATATTCTTTACAAATTAGAATTTCATTTTGTAAGAAGCACTAAAGTAAAGCCACAGAAATGACTACATTTCTGTGAAAAGTGTTTGATTTATTCATTCTCATATCTGTAAGTAAAATAATATTTGGAAGATATTTTGGTCAAATTTAACAAAAGCATCTAATTACCAAAGGAACCATAAAAGCTAACATAATAAACTTGCATTTGAGGTATTTTTTTATTTTAATAAAAGAATACCTTCAGTTAAGTCATCTTATATGTTTTTAAATTAATTATATTGCTGGGAGTTTAGCTTAGCAGCACAAGCACCTGCCTGGCAAGTGCGAGGTCATGAGCTCAATTTCAAGTATCAAAAAATAATTAATTAACTAACTAACTAAACACATGTTAATGTACTTTTTACAACTTCAAGTAAATATAATGATAATTCAATATTTACCTTTCTTAAGTTTCACTCAATGATGAAAAAAAACTAGATATTTTCCTTTCATTTAAAATTGAAAATGGAAACAACCTAAGTGTCCATCAACTGAGGAATGGATAAAAAAGATGTGGTATTTTTATGCAATGGAGTACTACTCTGCTATAAAGAATGATCACACTGAGATATTTATAAGTAAATGGATGCAACTCGAGACCATACTCTTAAGTGAAATAAATCAAACTCACATATGTAAATGCCGTTTTGTCTCCCTAGTATAAGAAATGGTAAGAGTATATAAGATACAAAAACTCAATAAATACAGTGAAAGGATAAGAATCTGCTTAAAGGAGGAAAAAATAGTATCTCAGGGAAATGAGGAAAAAGAAAAAGAAAGGGAAAAGAAAAAATGTCTAAAATATATAAACACTTAGGATAGCTAAGATGATTTACTATAAACTTTATAAGTTCTTGGAACAAAATAGTTAACATTCATAGGATTAGAACAATTGATTCCCAGAAGAACGGAAAGCATCATACCACAGTGATATATGTGCACCCATGTTTATAGCAGCACAATTTGTAATCACCAAATCTTGGAAACAACCTAAGTGTCCATCAGCTGAGGAATGGATTAAAAAGTTGTGGTATTTTTATACAATGGAATACTACTCAGCTATAAAAAATGATCACATTGAGATATTTACAAATAAATGGGCACAGCTTGAGACCATACTCATAAGTGAAATAAATCAAACTCACATACATAAATACCAAAGTTTCCCTAGTGAAAGAAATGGTAAGAATACATAAAAGTATGTGGTAATCATGATTCCCCATTATATTGCTTTGAAGTCTTATAATATTTTCATTCATTAATTGGAATGGTTTTATTTTGGGTTGTTTGATTTTGTTGTCTGTGATGGTATGAACAGCTATTTTGAAGAAAACAAGACACCAAAATAGCTAGTGCTGACCTAATACCATCTTGTTTTGAAGTCCCATCAAGCTTTTTTCTTCTGTCTCCATTGGTTTTATCATGTTTATCTTATTGGATTTTATTATATGTGATAGTATAAACAAAAATTTTTATAGACAAGGTGATAATATAGAAACCATTGTTTGTATTCTGTTAGTTGGTTCTAAATACCCTGTAATACTTTCATTCTCTTGAATGGTTTTACACTGTCTTCATATGTTTGATGTTATAGTATACAAAGTTATACTCAAATACTTCAAGGAAAGAGACACTATGGTAACTACTGTTATGTCAGGTTATCTTGTGGGAAACACTATGTTGCTTAAATTGTTCTGTTCTGATCTGTGTTGTTATGTTGTTCTTTTATGTCAATCTCTTTTTTTATTATTTTTATTTTTTTAATTAAGGGGAAAAATTTTAAAAAGCAGGATATATTATAGTAACTTTTTGATTTCCTATTAACTTGATTTGAAGCCCTGTATTGCTCTCACCATCTTGTTTTGACTGATTTTACTCTATTCTGTTTTATTTGACAGTATCAAGTTTGAGGGTATAGGCAACTACTTTGAAAACAGTAAGATTCACTATGACGCCCATTCTGGTTTGACTATTATCTTCTTTTGAAGTCCTTTAATGTCTCCAATGTTTTGGTTCCATCAGTTTTGTTCTGTACTGTTTTGTTCAATTTTATTATACCTGATGACACAGGCAATTCTTTTTAAGATGGCAGGAGGCATTATGGTAACCATTGTTGATCACCTTGTGTTCTACTTTTACATCATGTGCTATGTCCATCCTTGTTTTGAATGACTCTGTTTTGTTTGTCACATTTGGTTTTATTCTCTTAAAAAAAAAGTAATAAGAACTGTGGGAGTAATAAAATCCAAAATGTGTGATTGTTATTGTAAAAAAGAGAGGAAAACAAAGTGCTCTAAAGGATATAACTGCACGTACATTTAAGTGTGTGAGATAGATAACCATATTACTAAGCTTTTGTTGGATCTTTGAACAGAACTGTTTGCAGTCTCACTGTTTGAATGTCTACTTTGTATGCTTTAATTTTGTAATTTGAACAACTATTTCTAAAATGATAATATGTAATCTATTAACTAGTGATTTCTTAGTTTTTTTTTGAAATTTTGTATTGTACCCTTTGTTTTTTTTTCCTCTTTAAATAAAATTTTAAAAAAAGAACAATTGTGCATATTATTGTATCTGAGGAACTCTTGAAGATCATTATGTAAAATAACAACCCTAGTTATGCTCATACCACCTAGTTTTGAAGGCCTATATTGTCAGTTCTGGGTTCTTTGCTATTGTCGTTTGTCTTTTTCATTTCGTGTTTTTCTAGGAATTTGTTTTGTTTTGTCTTGTTTTGTTTTGTTTTTCCCTCTAATACACAAAGGATAGGTATACATATAGAGACTCATGTATGCATAGAACTTCTAAAAATTTATGAGAACCAATTATATAATGCACAATGACATGAAGAGCTACTCTGAAGAAAAAGAGACACTAAGGTACCCAGTGCTGATTCCATACCATCATGATATGAAATCCAGCAATACTATCATTCTTTGTTCAGAGTGATTGTAGTCTGTTTTGTTTTGTTTAATTTCAATATACATGAAATTATGGACAGCTATTTTGAAGAGAATGAGAGACATTATGGCAGCCATTGTTGACTTCCCTATTGTCTGGTCTTGAACACCTAAAATGCCTTCATCATCCTGTTCTGATCAGTTTAATACTATTTTGTTTTGTATGAATTCATTGTATGTGAAGATATGGACAACTATTTGGAAGAAAACAAGAGACAACATGATAGACAGTGAAGATCTCCGGTTGTTTTTCTTTGAAATCTGTGTCTCTTACATTGTTATCTTATGATCTGCTTTGTTCTGTTTTGTTATGTTTAATTTTGCCCTCTTTAAAAATAAAAAATATAATTGAGAATGATGTCTGAAACATTTCAAGGAATAAAGTCTTCTTTCTACATCTTAAAAATGGACCATGTTTCAATAGTATCGTTTATCCAGTATTAATTCTGGAGCCTAACTAACTTGTACTAATCGCTGATACTGTGTTCTTTCTTGTTTCCAGACACTAAGAAATGATAAGGCATCTGAAGGGAAGGAATCCATGAAAGATCCACCAGCCTAAATGTGTGATTTATTGTTATATAAGAAATAAATTTCAATCTTATTTGAGCCCGTCTATCTGTGTATCTTACAATTTATGACAATAAATCCCAAAACTAGTGCTTGGTTTTATTCTCCTACATCTGATTTGTTTCGCCTCTAACAAAAAGAAACTAAAGGTTTCTACAATTCTTCTTAATATGTTTTCCTTAACTAGATGTTGACAGTGTGTAAAGTATGGAAAAGTATTTTTTATTCCGTTGCAAAACTAACTTATAGTGTTATAATTATATAATTGGCTTTTCCCATTTATAATAAGAAATCCTGAGTTCAGATAAAAGTAACTTCCATGAATTCATTAATAAGGATTTATAAAATGTTAAATTAAAAACTTTATATCAATAGCCCATAATATTCAGGGTAAAAAAGTGCAGAGTAAGGATAAACTATTGTCCTTGTGCTTAAGAAACTCAAATTCTAAAAAAGGAAGGCAATCATATACCTAATTTTAAAATGATGTCAAGGGAGGCCAGGTATGCGGCACATACCAGCATTTCAGAGACTGAGGCAGGAAGACCACTGGGAGTTCAAAATCAGGACTATTCAGTGAGTTCAAGGCCAACATGCGCTACATAGCAAAGCCCTGACTCAAAGCCAAAAAAAAATTTTTTTTAAATAAAAATGATGTAGGCTGGGGATTCAGCTCAGTGGCATAAGCGCCTGCCTGGCAAGCGCAAGGTTGTGAGTTCAATCCCTGGTACCAAATAAATAAAAAATAAAAATGATGTGAAGGTGTTTTAACAGAAGTATGTGTTAAACAGTATAAACTACTATTAAAAGGACATCATATTCAGAGATTAATAAGGAGAAGAGGAGGGATAGTGGGGAAAAGTCACCTGAGATAGTTCACACCACTGTTATCTCTTACTTGAACAGACATTTTTATCTCTAATTTGGACAACTGTAACAAACTATCTTCCTTCTTCCACTTTAGCTACTTCCCAATTGCTAATGAACAAGCCAGATTAATCTTTTTAAAATACAAGTTGTATTACAAAATTGTCTTACAATGTCTCGTTAGATTGCAATCAGAATAGAATGCAAACATTACCATGGTCTACAAAACCTCATGGAGCCATGTGCTTTTTACCTCTCCCACCACTCTCCAGCTGCTGAGTTCTCTTTCTAACACCAAGTTCCTTCCCACCGCAGGGCATCTGTCTTTGCAAATTCTTCTGCCTACAAGGTGCTTTCCCCACCATCACAAGCTCCTTCTCAACATCCATGTGCCACATAAAACCTCTTCGGAGAGGTTTTCACTCACAAACATACCTGAAGTACTTTCCTCTAACTCCCCTTCTCTTCTCCCCTAACTCCAGGCCCTAGTACTCCCCTTCATTCCATTGTTCT
The DNA here is from genome assembly GCF_034190915.1 of Cavia porcellus. Classification (NCBI taxonomy): domain Eukaryota; kingdom Metazoa; phylum Chordata; class Mammalia; order Rodentia; family Caviidae; genus Cavia; species Cavia porcellus. The sequence goes on from NW_026947489.1 coordinate 99,618,185, forward strand.
CGTTTACTTTTTTCATGCATCACAATACTTAACTACCTAATTACTTAATTACACACTCATTTCACTATGCTTTTATTTTCCATGTCCCCTGCTAGAATTTTTTGAAGCCCTATTAGGGCAGGAGCTCAAGTGCCTTGTTCACACTAAAAACGCACAGTAGGAGCACAAAGCCTGGTTCATCTGTGAAAGAATTAATGTCAACATTTAAACTCTCATTATTGGGAGAAGATTAGAAATAGAATTTGCAAAAAGGTAAAAATGAGAGGGAAAATGCAGTCAAACACATATCATTTTACCCAGATTTTCACAGATTTGGAAGATAAAGTAGTAAGATTAGTATAGTGCAAAGTATCCTGAAGATTTTACCTAACTGTTGTAAGTGTAAGGCATGAATACATCTTGGTGTCCCTACACACACTTGCAAACCCTGATCTCCAAAGCTAATCTAGTCTTAAACAACTCTAAATAATGAAAAGATTTTCTTAGATTCCCACATCTGTTTGCCTATGAGTCCTGCACACGTTAGTCCTACTTTGAGAATTACCAGTTCTCATGAAAAGAGGAGTTTAATCTGTTTCATGTTTTGAACACATAATATTATCCTACATATAAAGCAAATTAAGTAAAGCCAGGTGTGATGACTCACATCTGCAATCCCAGCATTCACGAGGCTGAGGCAGGAGGATCGCTGCAAATTTGAGACCAGCCTGGGCTACAAAGTGAGCTCAAGACCAGCCTGAACTGTGCAGGGAGACCGTGTCTCAAAAAAAAAAAAAAAAATTAAGTAACACTCATTGACAATACTTTCTAAGACCTAGGTGAAATACTTCATATGGATATCACTCGGTCCAATCCTCACAACTATATAATAAAAGTTATCATCACTGTGCCTATCGTATAAATGAGAAAACTAAGGTCATTCAGTGATTTGCCTAACAGCATCAAGATGGAAAGTGCTGCAGCCGAAGCTCCTATGCTGATGGCCCAACTGCAAAACTTATGTTCCTAACTGTCACCTTCTCGCTAGTGACTGTTGGTTTTTGTACCCTTGTAGTAGGTCACTACGGGTAAATCACTCAGATAACATGCTAAGGCACAGAAGTTGATTCATTATCTTCCCCCTAGTGATGGGAGGCAATACTGATTCATTTATAAGCACCATCATATAATAAAAAGAACAAGCAATGTAAAAGTAGCCTCTCACTGTAAATACTAATGTATCTTTTCATTTTTATGGCCTTTTATAGTATTCCTCACTGTATAGCAATCTGTACTATCCAAACTTTCCATTTTTTAATATACTCTGTTATTTCAATACTCTTTCACCTCTTTTCCTAAAAAGCTCTTCTCCCATCATAGCAGAGAATGGTATCTTTTGTGTCTTTAAAAAGCTCCTCAAGATCCATTATCTACTCTTCTCCGTAGTTTTATGCTCTAAGAAGCTTTGCCTTTGTCAACAGCCTGCCCTATTCTCTGTCTCCTAGTTGGATTTAGCCAGTGGAAGACAAAAAGGCAGAAGATTGAAAAACCAAAAGACAGTAATAAGCCCAGCTCTCAAGTAAAATCACTTCTGGTTAGCAGTGTTCCATTACAGGCCACAGCTTCTGGGAAATGAACCTTTCTATGCAGCCACTCTGCATCTTCTAACAACTCGCTATTCTGTCCTTCCATTTGCTCCCCAGACATCATGCTCTCTTTATTACAAATCATCCTTTCCCACTTCAGTGTGCCATCTATTTTCTGCCAGGGCCTTCACTGACACAGCACCGCTCTTTCCCTAAGCCTTTCCTGTATTGTGTTTATAACATCCTTTATGGCACTATTTTCTTGTTCTAGACCCCAAGATACTTGATGGCAAGATATTTTTTACTCATCTCTGAATCTCCAAAATCATTAACTTCTTGCCCACGGCAGACATTACATGTGAATGTTTCAAAAATAAATGGGAAAAAGTAAAAAAAAAAAAAAACCAAAAAAAGAGTAATAATGCTTCCTGACACAAGAAAATCAAATTTCTGTTTCTGTACAGGTTCAAAAATAGGCAAAACTGATTAGGATAAGAATAATTAGCACAGAGGACAGAATTGTGGACATTTCCGGGTATAGAGAATCAACTGGGAAAGAACACGAGGGAGTCACCAGGGTTCTGGGAATGTACTGTATTTTTGTCTAAATGTAATTACATGAATGTATACAAATGTAGAAATTCACTGAACAATCTGCTCACTTTGCAGTGTGTATGGTATACCTTCCTAACAAAGAAAAGGAAAAAAATCTATTTTAGCTGCTACGTTAAAACAGTAATGCTAACAACCTCATTTATTCGAGGGATTTTTGGAAACAAAGAAAAAGAGGTCTCTGCAGAGTCAAAATAGATGTTGTAAAGTTCATACACTGCATCCATGAGAAAGACTTCCAGGTCTTTTTTTTTTTTTCTTATTTTTGCAGTCATTTGCAATTAGCTTGGTTAACTATTTTCCTCATCCTCCATTGATAATCAGTAACAAGCTGAGAAAGGGGAGACCTGTTAAAGGTTGATAACAGTAACAAATAATAGCTTATAGCACAAAGTGAACAAAATAACTACATATTCAAGAACAGGTAAAAAGCTAATATCCATCATTTAGTAGTATATGTAGAGTCCTTTTTAAAAACAAGTATGTATATCATGGGCACAGTAGGAAAGCACGATAATTCTTACTTGTCAGGGAAATAAACTATTTTCATCAGTATCTGTTCAATAAGCAGAAAAATGGATAAGCAGAAAAAGAGACAAACATTTGAAAAAGTCACAGCAAAAAATCTTTTAAACTAAAAAGGTATTATTTGTAAAAAGTCACTTTTTGTTAGTTATCTCACAAAAATATATTTAATTAAAATAATCACGTTTCTAGTGTCTGCTAAATAATTATGAATAATAATTTAATAATAATTTATCTTCTTCCTTGGTTGCACTATAAAAATCAGTAAATTTCTATCAAGAATGAAATTTCTCCCTAGAATGAAAACTGCAATTTAAGCACTGAAAATGTTCTACCATAACTTGTTAATAGAGAACTAAACACCTACAAATTTTGTACCAATTCTTAAGCTTTTTTATAAGCAATAACTGAAAAAAGTAAAGCCAAAATGCTTATAATACTATTGCATCATTATGGTCTCACCTCAATCATCATTATCTGCTTCTTCCTTATTTTTAAAGGGGCAACTCCTGCCCACAGTGCTCTCCATTAGCCTCCATTCTCTCAGCTTTCACTACTCTTTTAAGCTTCCCTGACAAAGTCAGGCAATGGGCTAAAAGAAGCGTCCCCTTGCCAGAGACAACTGTTGCTGGATTTTGTGATTTCAATAAGTTATTCCTTAGGCAAGTTCTTCTTCAAGCCATTTTCCAATGACAGAATCATAACTATCGTCTTCTAAGTAGGGAAAAACCATCATGTAAAATAATAATGAGAGTAATAGTTAACATAATAATTCAATTCATTATACTACTTGGTATAACCCAAGCACCAAAGATAAAAAGCAAATAATGTCCCTGTATTTAATGAACACAAAATACAGAGGTAAGAGTGAGCTGCCAACACAAATACAACACAGAATGTCAAGTGCAAAAAAGAAGGAAGTGACTCAATTTTGTCTTGAGAGGAAAGGAAGGGAGGGAAGGAGAGAGAAAAAGATCTACGCTCTGTTTTAAAATTACGAATACTACATGCAACTATATGAAAACTATGGCTACAAAAAAATTCACTATTGTAATTTTGCATAAGCTACCAAGTAATTTAAAGATGAAAATTTCCACTGCTACTACTAATAACAACAACTACTGTTACTGAGGAGCTGTCAGGTGACAGACACTTCCAAAAACTTAGATTTTTAAGGCTTCTTCACAATGCTATCACATTATCACATTCATCTCACATTAATGAGGTAGATACTGTAATTACCCTCAATTCACACAGATGAAAACTGAGGTACAGAGAAGTTAAACAGCTTGTCCCTAAAGAGGTGCCATTCAAACATAAGCAGACTGGTTTCACTGTCATGCAAAATTGTTCATTACTAATAACAATACCAATAGGAGGAAATCTCCACCCATGGTTTTTTTCATTCAAGATTAACATGAAAATAAAATGGCAATAAAAAATATAAGAGACAGCCATGATGAAATCTAAAATATATATATATGAAAAATTCTAACTACACATGTTTCATCCTTATACTCAAAGAACTTATATACCATTTAGGTATCAAGGTGAAAATAACATTTCAACTTTTTCAACTAGAAATAAACTCCCTTAGGATAAAACTATATCTTGTTCATCTTTTTATTTCTCCCATAACACCTAGCATACTCCAATGTTCAAAACTGTGAATAATGCAGAGTAATTATGACAATGTAAGTAAAATATAACACAGCAGTCCTCCCTAACCCACTTAGGCCCCAAAGAATGCCTGAAACAACATATAGTACCATACATAAAATACTGTTTTAACATATACTGTTTTGTTTTGTTATTTTAAAAAAAGGGTAAAACTAAACAGAACAAAGCAGATCAGAAGAAAACAAATTTTAAAGCAAGAGATCTACAATGCCTACCATAATGTCTCGTTTTCTTCTAAATGGTTGTCTATATCTTCACACACAACGAATTCATATAAGACAAAATAATATAAAACTGATCAGAACAGAGTAATGAAGGCATTACAAGTCTTCAAAACCAGACAGTAGGAAAATCAACAATGCCTGCCATAATGTCTCTTGTTCTCTTCAAAACAGCTGTCCATATCTTCAAGAACGTTGAAATTAAACAACACAAAACAGACTAAAACCACTCTGAATAAAGAATAGAACCATCACTGGATTTCACAGCATGATGATACAGAATCAGCAATGGATACCATAATTTTGTTTTTCTTCAAGGTAACTATTCATTTCATCACACAAAATATAATTGATTCTCATAAACTGTTTAGGAGAAGTTCTAGGCATGCATAAGCCTCTACATGCATACCTGTCCTTTCTTCATTAGAGGGAAAAACAAAACAAAACAAAGCCAAATGAAACAGATTCATATACTGTTTTGATCATAGCATATACTGTTTTTTCTATATATATCTAAGATAGATATATATCTATATACATCTAAGGAAGGCTAGTATATATAGCACAGATACACTGAATAAAGGCATGATTCCTATTCTGGTGGAACATAGTAGGACAGCACAGTATGCAATTTCAAACTTATGATTTTTCCATTTGTTATTTTTGGAACATGGTTGAACACCAGTAACTGAAACCATGAGAGATAAAACTACACATAAGTGGGAATTAATGCATACTCATGTGATAGGGATGAATAAAATAATACACACAAGAAATACTTTCTGTTCTGGGTGAACTATATGTGTATACACAGACATAGATAAACTGATAGCACTATATTTTCTGTTCTTCCTTAATCTCTTATTTTTTCCCCTTTACTTATTCGAAAGTTACCATTCAACAGCTATTCTTTCTGCAGCTGTCTAAACATGAAATAGCTGTCTAAATACAACAAACTTGGAAGTCAGATAATTAACTTTCCTTTTGAATATGCTCCTTTAAGCATTGTTCTCATTTTCCATCTAGTGTAAATTTCATGTTCTGGTATTTGGTTCTAGTCTGTACTCCCCTCATAGTATTAATGTTTAACATCAGCAATGTTGGTTTAATTTTGCCTATACATTCATCATTAGCATTCTTTCTTAGTCTCAGTTCTTCTGCCTGAGTATGTATTTTAGATAAAACTCACTTTTTGCTTGTCTGAGACAGTTTTAGCTCACTTCCTTTCTAGAGAAGTATTTTGCTTAGGTTTTCTCAGTCTACATTTGCAGTATTATTATAGACCAACAACTAACTTAAGACTGAACATTTCACAAAGTTACTAGAATAAACATACAGCAAAGCTGAGGGATATAAGATCCTACAACCAGCTGTATTCTGTATTCCAACAAAGAAGAATTCAAAGAAAAATTAAGAAAAGTTCCATTTACAATAGCAGCAAAAAGAACAAAATAATAAAATGAAAAACTTATACATTGAAAATTACAAAATGTTGCTGAAAAAAATTAAGTCACAAATGGAAAGGTACCCCATGCTTATTGATTTGAAGACATATTAAGATGCCACTATACCCAAAGCAATCCATAGATTTAATATAATTCCTATCAAAATTCTAATGATTACACCAATTGAAATACACATCACAAAAAGATTATTACTGTATAATACTACCTGTCAGAAGTATCTAAAGTAGTCAAATTCATAGAAACAAAATAGCATGGTGGTTACAAAGGACTTGAAGAAAGAAAAAAGAATTTGTTGTTTAACAGGTTTGGAGCAATGATGGTGAATATTTTAGAGTTTCTAAGACAACACACATCCCATAGGTTCGCCACCACTGATTTAGAGCTTCAGTCCCAAAAGGGATCTGGAACTTCGGCTGACGACATGAAGATTCTTAATACAACTTAACTGTACATTTAAAAATGGTCAGGACACCAAACTTTGGTTATGTATTTTGGTTATGTATTTTATATCACAATATTCTGTGCTGGAGTCAATGGGAAGGCATTTTCCTGACATGAGCAAGGTGCTAGTTTTAAAATAAATAAACAAACCAAATGGTGTTTGAAGAAATAGAAAAATTCATCCTAAATTTCATATGGAATCTCAAGGGATCCCCCAAACAGCCAAAGCAATCTTAAAAAACAATAAAGTTTGAGATCATAAGTTTCCTGATCTCAAAACTTATTACAAAGCCATAATCACAACAGTGTGATACCAACATAAAACAGACATATAGACCAATGCAGTAGAACAAAGAGGCCAGAAATAAACTCATATTGGTGAATACAAAATACATTTATATATCTAATATTCAGTAAGAGCCAACACTGCTGAATTTTTCAACACCCACAAACAAATGAATGAATTTGTACTTTTTCTTTATACCACACACAAAAATTAACTCAAAGGAGATCAAACTCAAATATAAAAGCTAAAATTTTCATGAAAAACATAGGAAGAAAGCTTCGTAACACTGAATTTGGCAATGATTTCTTTAATATGACACCCAAACCACAGGCAACATAAGAAAATAAATCTAAAATTTTTACATATCAAAGAACACCATCCATAGAGTACAAGGGCACCCACAGAATGGAAGAAAAGACCTATTCTATAAATCATGCTCCTGATACATGGTTAGTTGGTTGGCTGGTTATTTTTGCAGTACTGGGGACTGAACCGAGGGCCTTCCACTTACATGCCCAGCCATTTTTTTATTTTGAGACACAGTAACTTGCCCAAGCAAGATCCAAATTAGTGATTCTCCTATACCCACCCCCCAAGAGTGCTGGGATTACAGATGCCTGCCACCATACTGGCTTACTGATACAGCTGACTCTCCTTTCTGAAGTCTTTTGCCTCTCTCCTCCACCTTTTATAGATTACACTGGACCCATGTGGTGACACATGTCTGTAATCCCAGTACTCAGGAGGCTGAGGCAAGAGGATTTCCACAAGTTTAAGACTGGGCTACATACAGAGCCTGAACAATATAATAAGACCCTGTCCAAAAAACACACATTGAACCCACTCAGATAATCCAGGCTAATGTCATCTCAAAATTCTTAATACCATTTGCAAAATCCATTTTGCTATGTGGGATCACATTCAAAGTTAAGGGATTAGAATATGAACATTTTTTGGACACTATTACTGTATCTGCTATACATACAGTAATTACAGTGAATATAAGCACACCTTGCAAACCCCCAATTCTACATCATGCACATATATGCATCTGGAAACGAGAGCTTTCACAGAAACATCATATATAATCACAAAAACAAACAAATGAACAAAGCTGGAAACCACTTGAAGCTCCACAAACAGTGAAAGAGTGTGAAAAAATGAACTGCAGCTACTTACATCAACATGGTTGAATCTCAGAAACTGTCAAAGAAAAAAGGCAAATACAGCATATGGTATAATTCCATTTATCTAAAGTTTAAAAACAACAGTAGTAACATTACTTAGGAATACATTCATAAAGGTTTATAATTATAAAACAAGCAAAGGAACAAATGGGGAAGATCTCAGAAGACTGCTGAAATTTCTGGGGCGCAAAAGGATACAGGAGGTATGAGAAGAGGGAACCATTCAAAGGAAATAAATAGTAAGTAGGTGACTATTTTCCATTCTTTACTTAAAACATATAAAAATATACATATTATTACAGTCTTGTGTGTATGATACTTCTCATCAAAAATTTAAATTCTAATTAAATAAATTTAAAATGTGCTGAATGCAAATTGTATGAAATGTGAAGTAGGAAGGAGTCAAAAAATGTACCACAGCTGATGGGGAAAGGAAAAAATCTATAAAGATAAGCTGTCTCCTAGAAAAGCCAATACTACAGAGAAGATTCTAGGTTGTAAAGGAAAAAGAAAAGAAACAGTGAAAGACACATTCTTCTGCTCCAAATTCTAAGAACAGGCTTCTAAAAACCACCTAAATAAGCATGAATCAGTTTGTGAAGAGCAAGATGAACACCACCCCAGTGTTAAAAACTGCTGAGAACGACCCGTAGACAGAACCCAGTTCTAAAGTTTTGTTTGGCTAACACACTTGTTTGCTTTGTTTAAATGAAATGCCTTTAAGCATTTCACACCCTCATAGTACTCCTTTCTTCCTCAATATACACATATGCTATGTGCCTGGTCCCTAAAGGCTCTTGAGTTTGAGCTGCATCCTGCTAAGACACCCCAAAGTAACCATACCAGATATCAAGTTTATCCTTAAGGTCACCATTATGAACTATGTGATGTCAAGAATCCCTCCTCTTTCCTCCATGCTCTCCACACACACTTACTTAACCAAGGAGACCACCTTCTATTACATAATGGAAGCCACTGGAGAAACTATAACTACAGGTCCATGTGCACTGTATGGAAAGTAGGTGGATCAGAAGTCAAGACCTAGGGTTTGGCCTTATTTTCACAATAACTCACAGAATAAATTTGAGCCAATATTTTATTTCTCTGAAGTTCAAATTCTTTACTTTCAGCAAAATAAGAGAATTCGCAGTGTAATAAAGCAATAAACTCTAAATCTCTCCAATATCCTCTATTCAAACATTTACATTAAAGTAAGCTTTTTAGCAAAGTATAGATTCTTCCTGCTTTAGTTATGGTACAGAAGGGCAAAAAAGTGTGCTACGCAAAATAACCTGATCATTACAAGGAAAAGGAAAAAGAGGACCAGAGAAGAGCCTACTACTGAGGAACAGAGTCAGATAATGATGAAAGCAAACTTCAGATTTAATTATGGTTGCCTTTCACTCAGTGTATGGAAACATAAATTATAGAAATGTTATTACCTTATGTAACATCATTAAAATATTGTATTACACACCAATATTGCTTCATGTGATTTCTCAACTTCTATTCTTAAATATGGACAACTCTTTTAATGAAGCTCTACTCTCAGCTTATACCGTATATTAATTTGAGTATCGGGTAACTGTCCAAAGACTTCTTAGTCTTATTTGTTCCCTAAAGTGATTTCAACCAATAGAAATAGTTTAAGCAAAAGCAAAAATAAACTCAGTAACAGTAAGCAGCACTCAAAAAGCCAGAACCAAGGACGGATCCAGGAAGGCAGAAATTCGTAAGCACTAAAATACTTTTTCAAAATCAAAGCAGAAAAGGCTAGAAGCAGTTTATGAATGACTTGGAACGAAATGGCCAAGGGTACAAACTTTATGTTGTGGACAATGAAAAGCCATGATGCATTTTTAAAACTGGAAAAGTGACTTGGTTAAATCTGTATTTTGAAAGGTAATTCTGATGGCAAAGTATATACAATACTTACAAAATACAACATTATTATGTAGACTGCATCACTACAAAATACTAACATAAAATTAAAACACCCACTGAAATCATAAAATAAATTTCAAAAAGGCTATATTGTTATTAAAGAAATTCAGAGTGGAGTATGTGTTAAATCAGGAGATACATAATCACACTTTTTAAAAGTTTTTTTTAAGACTTCACTCAACATATGTACACATTTTTCAAATAAAATTAATGCTTTAAATAATATTTATGGGCATTAAGGCCACAGAATTTTAAAATATTTACCTAACTATGAAAGCACTTGATATTTTACATATAGAAAAATACCTTGCACATTAACTTAGGCTTTTTGATACCTAATATTTATCTAATCACATCCAAAATGATTTTACTGAATAGTCAAAAGCTACATTGTAGAATATACAGCTATACATGCTAATTTGCTTCACTTATAATACTAATTTTTCTTTGTTCATTGAAAAGAAAGTTTTGTGCTATTATCTGTTTCTTCATTGTAAAAGACAATTACTTGGTTTATGAATTGTATGTACTCTGAGTACTTGGGAAACAATGACGCACAGTGTATTATAACTATTATTATCTCTATTATTTTGTTATGAAATTTTGTTTTATTTTCTCACAAAATAAAAAAAATAGCACGGAAATGTAATTTTTTCAGTTCTAGTTAAAGCTTTCGTGTACACAACTGATTTTTTTTTAACTTCCTCCAGTTTCAGCTGACTCCTGGAAGATAATTACAAACTTAGAGTTCTTTTTTCTATGAACCTACCAAAGTAGAACACAGTCAGCAGTAACTAGATTTAAACACTAAATCTCCATAGGCGAAAAGAAGAACTTAAGAGTTGGCATGTATATAGTATTTAAATAAAACTCTATAAACTTAATAAATCACATGCTTCATAAACACGTACTGTTATTTTCCAATATGTGACATCCTAAAAGTTAAAAATGACATTAAATCCATCCAGTATAATAAAAAGTTTATACTTATATGTATGAAGTGGTTGTCAAAGATGTTAATAAAAAGTTTAATTTCTTAAGGAAATGAAAGCAACAAGTTTAATAAACCCACATGTATTTTTTAAAAGAAAATACTCTCTATCCAAAAAATATAGAGTATTTGTTCATATTTTCCAACTATTATACCTTTAAAAATGCAGGTTAACAATAACATTTAATATTAAAGCAAAATTTCAAGAATATTAACTTGTGAGTCCTTATACTCCCTCCTATTTATACCTTAACAAAAGTATAAACAAAGTGAAAGTACAAACTTTAAAATTACACAACCTCGATCTTTTACTTCCATAAATTCCTTCTTAATTTCCTTAACATAATACATACGGAACACATACTCTCTATTAGCGCATGAACAAAAATTCTTGCTATTATGAGCTCTACTAGGTTAAAAAATAGCATCTTCTAAAGATGGCCAAATAGCATCATTTTGACACTAAAAATTAAGTACTTATGTATAAACTTTTGCATTATTAACGTATGTTTCAAGACTAGAAATGTTTCTACACAGTGTAGAATGCAAATAAGGGTTTCCGCACTAAAAAAAAAAAAAAAAAATACACCTTTTTAGAAGCACAAATTATATTACCCTCTAATACAAACAATAAATGAAGCTACTTAGCACAGTGCTGTGCCTAAATTAAAGCTTGATAAAGGTTTATATGATGGAAAGAGCACCACATTGGGACTCTTAAAAATCATAAGGTTTTTAGTTTACAAGAGAACACATGTAATTGGCTACATCAACAAATTACAATAAAAAATATATTAAACTGTTAAATTCAGAAGATTTGTCTAAAAGCCCAATGTATCTATTCTAAAAGGCTTTTCCAGCGTGAACAATGCAGTCTATTAGTTACATAGTCAAAAACCAGATTTATACCATTCCCTGAAAATACCTGATACTACTTTATTAGATAATGAATCCTCTCAAGAGTTTTTCTCCTGATACAAATTTTTCTAAGCACTGTCCATTATCACAGGTAGTAAATCTAGAAAACAAAGGGCACAACATTTGTTTCAATCATTTACCAAATACAGACCACAAGAGCGGCCTCTGAAGCCATCCAGAGAAGCCAAGTGATGCCTCATACAACACTCCAGCAGATCAATGCTTAAATTAATATAAAGTCAGTGAAGCAGCCTATAGATTACTAAAGAGACACAAGAGAGGGAACCAAACAGAGATGAGTGCCTCGGATGCACTAAGAACAAGAATTTCTTTTTTCCAGTACAGCGGGTACCAGTGCAAAAGATATCACTAACAAAGTTCGGTAAGTCTGACACCAAACCAATGACAGATACTCCTACTTAAAAACCTCTACACCTACCCTTTAAATTGTGCAAAACATGACTGAGAACTGAAAATCCAATCAAATCATAACATGGCCACTTCTTGGACCTGTGAAATTGGTTCATCTCTGTCAGTCTCAATTCGATCACTTCTAAACTGATGTTAATGTCAACTTGGCCAACACACGAAGATTTGAGAGAATATATGTAAAGCAGTGCTCAGTGAGTAATAGCTGTACTTATTGACTTTCTTGGTGATGTAAACCAGGTTTCTCCAATGCATTCTAAACACATAATTTCATTACTAATGATTTCAATTCCCTTAAAAAACAAAAATATGAACGCCTACGCGAAAAAAGATGGAAATGTTTTGGTATCTTTCCAGACATTACTAACTTAAAAAGTGAAAATATTAAAACATGCTCCTATTTTGCAACAAATACACACGACCATGAGTTAGTCTAAAAAACTGTATTAGTGTACACTACGGTCTTCATTTGGGTAAGTCTGTTCCAAAACTTACTGTTGTTGGTTCCTTTAAGATCTCTGATTGATTCTCTCAATTATCACAATAATGAAAACCTACTGTTCAAAGTCCATATATTTTTCCCCATCCTAATGGCTGCTGATTATTTTTAGGCAGACATTACAGCAAAAAAACAAACAGCACCAAAAAGAGATATACCAGAATACTCCAAAAATGGGAGTAGTCAACCCTATTAAACCAGAAATAATTTCACCTCATTCTTCTGAGAATTCACCAACTGCATAAAAATACGCTTAAAAAAAATGCAATAGGCTTAGTGGGCTATTTCATTCCTACTGAAAGGTAAAAGGACTGGCTTCTGAGTTTGCAAAAAGTTCCCTGTAATTTTAGGAAACCTCTCCACAACAAATGTTACCCATTTTTTTATTTCCACTGGAAGTTAACATGCTTTCAAACAAGCCAGAGAGGGGAGCGACCAAGCCCCGCACTCGCATCCTCCCCAGGTGCTGCCCTCGGGCTGACCTACCTGCTCTCTGGAAATACAAGGCAGCGAAGGTCTCCGGAACATTTTGTCACTGCCATAGTAACCGGCTGCGGTTTCTCCCAGCGACACGCAGCTGGACCTTCTTCTGGGTCTGATCACAGGCACTTTGTCTTCCGCGGTGCTGGACAACTGAGAATGATGAGGAGCTTCCCTGATGTAGAAGAAGTGATCCGACCCCAGGGCCAGGAGGCCACCGGCGCCCCCGGCCAGGCAGGACAGCAGCGGGCGGAGCGCAGCAGGCAGCGCCCCGAGGCCGCTGAACGCCACCCACCAGACCGCGCCGGTGAAGGGCAGCACCAGGATGCAGAGCCTGGGCCCCGACGGCTGTGCGAGCGCCAGCAGCCCCGCGCCGCTCAGCGCCAGCAGCAGGCTCCCCGCCACAGCCGCCGGGGGTGCGTACGGGGCCCACGACCACCAAGGCCACGCCAAGAACTCGCCCAGGTAGCAGCAGGCGGGCAGCGCCAGCAGCCACCAGCCGCCGCTGCGGCCGGGGCCGGGGCCACAGCCCCGCTTGGTCCGAGTCAGGAAGCAGGTGAGGAAGAAGAAGGCGCAGGCGATGCTGAAGAGCGGGCTGAGGCAGAGCGAGCTCACGCTCAGCAGCGCCCGCAGCCGCGCCGCCCCGGCCGCCCATCGCTCGGGCCCCGCGCCCAGCAGCAGCGCGAGGACAAAGGCGGCCAGGGCGCCCAGCGAGACGCGCGCCCGGGCGGAGGGGGCGCCGCGCCGCGGCGGCGGCGGGCGGGAGGCGGGCGGCGGCGGCTCCACGTTGCAGAAGCGGCCGAGGTGGAAGAAGAAGCCGCGCGGGGGGTCCCGCCGCAGGGGGCTCACGCAGCTCTTCACGTAGCCGTTCCGCCGCAGGCTCTCGGGGGGCGAGGCGGCCCCGTCCGGCGACGGCGGGTACCTCATCGTTTTGGCGTCTCGCTCGTCCCTTCTCATGGCCGGGGCCGGCGGGGGCCGCGGGGCTCCCGCGCTCGGGCGACCCCCCTGCCTAGCACCGCGTCAGGGCTGCGCCCGCCGCCGCCGCCGCCCCGGGTCCCCGCCGCGCGGGCTGAGGGGCAGCCAAGTCCGCGACATGCTGGCTGAGGACGGGGCGACAGGGGCCCGGAGAGCCGGACAGTGCGGCCGCCGCCTCCGACTCCCTCGGGCACCGCTTGGGACTGGAGACGCGCTGTCGGCTCTCGCTCGGCTCCTGCCGGCCGCAGCAGTTACCTCGCGGCCCCAGCCTGGTCCGTTGGGCGCGCGGGCGGGCGGGCGCTCCTCCCCCGCCGCGGCCCAGCCGGGCGCGCGCCCCGCCCGCCGTCCCGCCCGCCCTCCAGGGGCGCGAGCTCCGGTCCTCCGGAGCGTGCAGGGCGGAGGAGAGCGCCCCGGCAGAGACGCTCGGGACCCACGGATGGAGAGGGCAAGCCCGCCATGCGGGGACCCTGGGCCCTGTGTTCCTCAGGGGTGCATCCCAGACGCCCAGCCCAGCCTGGCTCCCACAAGTCACCTCCTGGGGCACGGGGAGACAAGGGGTTTGAGGGCTCCCAAGGGCTCACCTCGAGAGAACACTGAGCAGGGGCAGGACTGCGCCGCCTGTCACCTCTGGCTGCTTCAGGGTGGGCCCAGGGAGGTGAGCAGAGCTGTGACCCTGCAGGGCAGCCACCGGAGGCCGGGATGAAGAAACCCTCAGGACTGCGCCTGGCGTTGACCTGGACAGCAGCGTGCACCCTTGGGCCACACAGAAGCCCCAACACAGCTCCCTCCCGCCGCCGCCTCAGAAATCCAGGAACATCCGTCCCTGCCTTGCTGAAGACACATTTGCTGTTGGAACCTAGGTCCCATCTTCTGCCTTGCACCTCTACCATGCATGAGCACTGGCTTTATCATGTGTCCTCTTCAGGCGCAGCATAGATTTGCTGTTGCAAATCTTTCCAAACTGAAGGCTTTTTCATTGTAACAGCGTGTTCCAGAGAGCGGCGTAGGAGGGCATCCCAGTGGTCCTCTCCTAGACCACTCACTCCCCAGTTTGGATCAACTCGCCTTTAAAGAAGCCAAATAAGATGCTGTCTCTGAAGGACTGGTAAAACTAGTCACACTGGAAAACATGCACTTGAAAGTAAGGAGAAAAGAACTTTGCAGTACCACAAAATTGCTCTGGGATCTAACCAAATCATAACCACCTTAGAAAAAAGGCTGCGTTTCTCCTCTACCAAAACTCACCCTCCAGCCTCATGACAGGCCTGTGCTTCTGAAAGAGCTCATTTCACAGTTTTCCAAGAAGATGGGAAATCTTACCATGTGGCAAATCTCACAAACAGACCCCACAACCATAAAGCAGACCATTTTGATATATGAACGTGGTTCAAATGCATAGCAGAAATCACTGTAAAATTAGCATAAGAATTAGGCTAACGTGACAAAAAAAACACATTTTTTTTCTGTATGTGGGGTAAAAGAAAAATATTTAACAAGGTTTTTTAATTGACTACGTTTATCCTAAAAAAGGATAATCCATCAGATCTTTTTTTAATTTTATTTCAGAAGAAAAAGAAAAAAAAGCAGAGAAAGGGTACAAGTTATACAGAATTTCAGAAAAAAATAAACAGTAAAATCACTAGTTAATGGGTTACATATTGTCATCTTAGAAATATTTGTTCAAGTTACAAAATTAAAGCTTCTATAATGGACATTCAAACAGTGAGACCAAACAGTTCTGTTCAATGATCCAACAAAACTCAGTAATATCATTGTCTATCTTATACACTTAAATATACATGCAGTTATACAGTTTAGAGCACTTTCTTTTCCTCTCTTTTGTACAGTGACTATTACACATTTTGGGTTTTATTGCTCCCACAGTCCTTATTACTTTTTTTGGAAGAGAGTAAAACCAAGTGTGACATAACAGAACAGAGTCGGTCAAATCAAAAGGGTGGACATAATAATATAAAAACATAATACAAGGTGATCAACAATGGTTACCATAATGCCTCCCGCTATCTCTAATAGAATTGCCTATATTATCAGTTATAATAAAATTGAACAAAACAGTAAAGAACGAAACCAACAAAACCAAAACATTGGAGATGTTATAGGTCTTCAAAAGTAGATAGTAGTCAACCATAATGGGTGTCATAATGAATCCCACTATCTTCACAGCTGTTGCCTATACTTTCGAACCTGGTACTATCAAGCAAAACAGAATAGAGGAATATCAGTCAAAACAAGATGGTGAGAGCAATACAGGGCTTCAAATCAAGCTAATAGTAAATCAAAGTGGGTTACTATAATATATCCTACTATTTTTTTATTTATTTTTCCCTTAATTAAAAGGATAAAAATAAAAAAGTAAATAATAAAATGGAGATTGAGTAAAAGAGGGCATAACAACAAAACAGCACAGATCAAAACATAACCATTTAAGCAAAATAGTGTTTCACCACAAGATAATCCCGACATAAAAGTAGCTACCATAGTGTCTCTTTCCTTGAAATCTTTGAGTATAACTTCGTATACTGTAGCATCAAATATATCAAAACAATGTAAAACCATTCAAGAGAATGACAGTATTACAGGATATTTAGAACCAACTAACAGAAAATGAACAATAATCTCCTTGTCTATAAAAGTTTTTGTTTATACTATCACATATAATAAAATACAATAAGATACAACATGCTAAGACCAATGGAGACAGAAGAGCAAAAGCTTGATGAGACTTCAAAACAAGATGATACTGAATCAGCATTACCTATTACGATGTTGTTTTCTCCAAAATAGCTGTTTCTATCATCCAATCTTCTCTGCCTCATTTCTGTTGAGCTCTTTTTCTGTCATTAGTTGTCAGTTTGTCTTCTTCATTTTGTTTTCTGCTCCACTCAATTGTGGCCTCTCTGCCACTATTTCTGGATTCTTCATATTTTTCTTTTTTAGAGTATCCTGCAGTATTCTCTGTAGAGTTGAATTGGTGGTTGCATATTCCCCTAGTTCCTCTTTATCCTGGAAGCACCTTGTTTTTCCATCAATTTCTAGGGATAGTTGTGCAGGATATATCAATCTTGGCTGGAGGTTATTATCTTTCAAAGATTGAATTATTTCCCCCCTACACTCTTCGTGATTTGATGGTTTGTGCCAAGAAGTCTGCTGTAATTCTGATGGGTGTTCCCTTGTAAGTGATCTGTTTCTTGTCTCTGATGGCTTTTAATATTCTGTTCTTATATTGGATTTCTGGTATTTTGATTATTATATGCCTGGGTATAGTTCTGTTTGGGTTGTGGGTGGCTGGGGTACTGAATGCTTCATACATCTGAGTATCTTTACCTTTTGCTAAATTAGGAAAATTCTCCTGGATTATTTCTGCAAGTAGCTTTTGTAGTTCATTTGTTTGTGTCCCTACCTCTTCTTTTATGTTCTTAATTCCTAAGTTATAGATCCTCTTATCATCTTCTAGTCTTTGTATTATTGGTGTTTGTTTCTTTGTTATTTTTAAGAAGTTTTTCATTTCATGCTCCCATATTACAAATCTGGCCTCCAGGTCAGATAATCTATCCTTAGTTTCTTTCAAATTGTTATGCCAGTTTTCGACAGAGTTTTTAGTTTCCTGGTAATCTCTTTGAACCTGCTTCACATATTCTATGCTTTCTCTAGTTTCTCCATTGAACAATTCTCCCCTCTTTTTCTGTTCTTCCATTCCACCATCTGTTTTTTCTTGGGTGGTGCTTAGCATTTCTCTAACTATTCTGCTTATGTCTAGCTTCAGGTCATTAATAACTTCATTCCTGAACTCGTCTATGAGGCTCTGGAGATAGCGCTTTATGTCTATTGGTGCAGTGTCTGCTATTGCCTGTTTCTCAGGATTGGGGGCCAAGGAGCCTTTCTTGTTGCTGCCTCTTCCCATATTCTTTGTTCCTTATATATGCAAGCGTATATAGGAGGCCCAGCTTCCTTCCCTGTTGGCCACAGTCTGACTGAATTGCGCCAGCTAGGTGTTCCTGCCCACCACAGTGCACCAGGGAGTTACAGACCGGGCAACCTATACAGGGCCCACCCCTCCAGGTCTCCTTCAGGCACTGGGACCTGGGCTGTGCTAGCCTACTGAGTC
The DNA here is from genome assembly GCF_034190915.1 of Cavia porcellus. Classification (NCBI taxonomy): domain Eukaryota; kingdom Metazoa; phylum Chordata; class Mammalia; order Rodentia; family Caviidae; genus Cavia; species Cavia porcellus. The sequence continues at coordinate 99,636,530 of NW_026947489.1, forward strand.
TCAGCCAGCAGCATCACGTAGGCTAGGCACTGCTCACCGATCACGCTTGAGAGGGGAACATGTGACTGAAGTCACTACAACACCCTGTTCCAGCAAGACTACCCGGTCCCAGGATGTCCTCTGTTGGAGCCTCCTAGATTGTGGAAGAGTGCCCGTTTCCCTCACTCACCACAGGTTGATGCACGGCTCCCCGCCCGTCCCGCTCTCAACTCCGTTCACAGATTCCCGTTCTCAGAGCTTTCGCGCGTTTCTCTCCCTGCCGAGCCCATTCAGACGCAGCCGCAGGGGCAGGAAACCCAAATCATGGCTTCCAATTGCGCGGGCTCCTGCTTCCACGCTGAGGCTTTATCTGTTCTTGTTATAGCACCAGGATTGCATTCCCAGTTGGTTTGTCTCAGCCCAGTTTCATTCTTGGGTCAGCAGGGCATATCTCCTCTCTTGCTTAGGATTCCTCACTCCACACCATTCCTGGATTCTAAGCTGGGTCTTTCAGAGAGCCTCCTTAGCTGCTGCTATCTGTCTGCCATGTTCTCCCACCATCAGATCTTTTTTCTACCAGAAAATTAAAAGACAAAACAACTCATTTCAACAAACTCAGAAAATACACTTTTTAAATCTACGCATAGAATGTATCACCACTCATTGAAGATTAAAGTAGGAAGCAAAACTGATAAATTTGCAACTTGTACAGATGGGTATAACAAAACTAGCACTAACATGAAAATGCCCATTAGGCTGAGGATGTAGTACACTGGTACAGTGCTTACCTAGCATGAGCAAGGCTCTGGTTCAATCCCCAGTACCGTATCAAACAACTAAAAAGCACAACTAAAATTTTAATAAAATTAAAGTTTTACTTCGTTTCTTAATCTGAAGTTGTCATGTGATAGAGAATAAGGCAGGACAGGATAGGAATGGTAATGGAAACAGCAGTAAACTACAAACCCAGTTTCTTGAGTTTTGGTTGCATATAGACATGTGTATCTCATTTCTCTCAACTGTAAAATGAAGCAATTTAATTCAGGTGACTTCTGTGCTTAAAAGTTTAAGAATCCTATGTGCCAAAAACATATACACATCCTTAAGTCCGTTTCAGACTACCAACAACCACCTTTGAATTATTTGTGCCACCCAACTAAAGCAAACTCCCAGTGTTAAGAAGTAAAAATAGTATTTAAAGGTCTTGTCCTGGAAAAATAAAATTCAGTGCCATCTTCATAAAATTATTTTATTTCTTAGTTCTAATGCCTTCTTCCAGCAGTCATCAAGATCTTTATGGGGCTAAAAGCCCAACTCTCTCAATAACCCAGAGATGAACTGCATCCCTCTAAACACCTCCCCAGGACCTGTGGGGATTCTAAAATAAAACGTAAGAACGTGACCAAAGACCATCAGAAGTTTACTTAACTAAAAATATGCACGAAAAGAATGAGCTAGCTATGTTTATAGCAACACCCTTCTCTGTTTACAGTCTGTCTAAGATTATTACTAGACTGCATTGCTTAGAGGTCAAACTAATTATTCTTCTGCTGAACTTAAACAACCAATAGATTTACTTTGTTCTTGTCTTTAGGTTCAAGAATTTCTGACCATTATCTGTTGTGACACACTGCATGTCACACTGCAGCTTTAACTTTTCTCATCCTTCTATCCCAGCTTAATTTTACCTGCCTGCCTCACCTCACATCCTGAGGCATGATTGGCTTACTTTTAGTGGGTCTTTTCAGTCATCCATGAAATGGATCCTGGTGCTCACTACCCATCTCCCAAGTCATTCGGCTGCAATGCAGCCCCTTATGTATTCCTGTTTTCTAATGATAGGATCCTTGCCCTCAAGCTCCAAAGCCCCAGAATTGCCCCCCTATGTTCCAGTCTGAAGTGTGAGAATTTTATTTTCTTCTTCATGTATACCCACACCAATAAGCCATGGATGTCCTAATTAACTATAGAAGGACCTTGCCTAGATCTTTTCAGTTTCATGGCCCAACATTCTGTCCTTACACACTGATTTAGTGTCTAAGGACCCCCTTATCATTGAGAGAATTTCTCGATGACACCTGCTTCCCACTTGTCTTTAAAAGCATCACTTGGGACATTCAGTTTCTAGACTCAGCCCAACTATTAGAATGCCTGATACATCTGGACCCCCTGGTGCTAATCGCTGGTATACTGGAAATTATGCTCTCTGTAATTTCCTTGTCTTCACATTGGGCTTTCATCCACAAAGAAGCAAAAATGAACCAAGTCTCTGCTAGGTTTTATTCCTACCCCCTCCCACCCTCCTATCTTCTACCAAGTATAACTCTCCATTGCCATATCTTGTGCCTTCAGCCTTTGTTTAAGACACAATTATTTCCTAAATTCAAAATCCAGAGGTAAAAAAAAAAATACATTTCTAAGCAATATTCCCCAGAAATTCCTTTCCAAAGTCAAATATTTTAAAATAAGTCTTAGGCTAGGGATACAACTCAGTGGCACAGCACCTCCCTGGCCAAGCATGAGGTCTTGAGTTCAATTCCTAGTACCAAAAAGAGTAAGATAAGTCTTTCCAGTTGCTCCTCTGTTTACTTTATTATGGTTATTAGAATGGAATATAAGTGGAGAGGGATAGAACAGGAAGTTGGATGAGGTATAAGAATCTCTGGTCAGTAGTACTTACCTAATGAACATAACCAGACAACTCCTTGCAATCTGACTTCTCAGGATGGTTTGTGGGGTAGCTGGTTTACTAAGAACAGTTGGAAAAAGAAGAATAATGATAGCTAGTTCTTTACGAATGTTTTATTGCTGTTCCTACTCTACACTGTTACCTTTCAACTATAGTTTTCAAACATTTATCAAAAGAAACGGTATACAAGTAAAAACAGACAACTCTTAAGTGGAATTAAGACAATCAATTGTTTAAGGTTACTCTGCAAGTCTCTGGCAACTTCTATTTTTAATAAGGCTTTCTTTGAAACTCTTTCCCCACCCTAAATTAAAGCCTTTGAAATATAGCACAGAAAAAAAATAGATTTAAATTAGATTTGGGAACAACATGCTTAGAATAGCTGAGTACTCTTTCTAAATGTGACTTTCCAGAAGTCATTGATAAAGCAGCCCTAATTTCTCAGAGATAAAGACAGAAAGGGGTAGGACAAATTTTAAATATCAAATAACTTTCAGAGAAAATCAGTAAACTCACCAGCTTCATTGAGAGTACCAATTTCCAAAGCTAGTCTTTCCTTAAGTTATGTGAAAACCTTGTATGGTTTTGGGAGAATAAAAGAACATTTACAAACTTAGACTGGAAAATAAAAACAGAGATTTTCTCCCAGTCAGCTGTCATCAAGAAAGGCTAATTCTGCTTTCAATGTGCAGTGACAGCACCATTTCCCAAGTATATTACAATACATAATTTCCTGCCAGCCGTAGTTTCCAACCATGTAAACATGTTCATTTACATGGTTATTTCTGCAGTGTACTCCTCAAACACAGAAATTCTGTCTTGCTCAGTTTTCGCTTGATCTTCCCACCTAGAACACTTCAGCCTATGGCAATGGTGGCAAACCTATGGAATGCGTGCCATAGCAGGCTGTTTCTTTCACTGAAAGCAGTTAAAGGTTCACCACCTCTGGCCTATGGCAAGTGCTTAAAACAATTTCTGATATAGGTATATTTCTTAAAACAAGACTTTTATTTGCACATTCTTTGGGGTTTTGTTTGTATTTTCATTTTATCCATCAATGATTTTTAATAGGAAACCCGTAAAACATGATTTAATACAAAAAAAGTCTTTTTAGTTGGGCATGGTGACTTATGCCGGTAATTCCAGCATTCGGGAGGCCGAGGCAGGAAGATCATTGTGAATTCGAGAGCAGCCAGGGCTACAAGAGGGCAAGCAGCCTGAACTGCATAATGAGAACTTGTCTCAAAAGACCAAAAAAAGAGACAGTTTCTTGTTGAAAAATACTTTTTAACATCCATTTTCACAAAAATCAGTATAAGAACACTTTTTCTTAGATTTGCAAAAAACACCATGCACATGTTTATGACTGATTTTATTTTCCAATATGAAATAAATGGATAATGTTTTATTTTAATTCAAGTGATGGCACCTGGATTTCTTTTGCTATGAAAGAATATATTCAGTACTTTAAGAATTTCTCTTTTCAATTTCTAGTTTTCAGGAAAACAAGTTTATCTGTACTACAAACTCAGTGTCAGACTTTTTAAATATGGTAAAACTTAAATCTATAACTGTTAATCTGAAATTTCCTGGATTTTTTTGTTTTAGTCCTAAAACCTGAACCTTGAACAATAAACAGAAATGCAGACTCTTTCCAAGTTTCCCCGCTGCTTCCTTAGACAAGCAGTAGTTTCTTTAGCTCTGGCTATCCCAGCAGATCTGAAGGATCACAGCCACCGTGGTGGCAGCCTACCGTTGACATTGAACTTGTGGTTAATTGTGGAGTTCTGCCACAAAACCACCTCACTACCACAAGCTGGATAATTGCCCAGAGGAGTGACAAACTGTTAGGCCAACCAGTCTACAAGAGGCAGCAGGAGCAAACTGCCTTTTACCCCAGATGGCAGTTGTTTCTGGATCCCAGATGGAGCCAGCAGCAGGGCACACCAAAGAAAAACTTATAAATATGCTTTATCCACTAAACTTATTTAAATTGGACTCATTCCATTTTGCAAGAGAAGCTCAAGAGCACTTATCCAGTTCCTTATCTAACATCATCAATAAATGAGAGACTGTTCGATCATTAATAATTGTCATGGGGTAAGGTACACTCAGCGTGCAGTTACATCACTCTGAACTGCTGTGTGAGCCACCTACATATGATCATTGCAAATAAGGCAAATAATGTGTCTTTGTGTGTGTTACTGAGCTCTGCACAGCCACACTGCAGCTCTGGGAATATTATTGGAAAAGCAAAGCAGTATGACTTGAAGGAAGGAAAGTTTAGCCTCAGTCTAATCTGGTGACCATGTTATAGCTACATGACCTTTAGGTGATTCAGTGTCTCATGTTACCTACTTCATCTTTGAAATGGGAATACCAATAGCTAGATATTAGGGGTATTATTATCAATTAAAAGATATATGTAAAATAACTAACAATGAGTAGATGTTTGTGAAATGTAAATTAATATATTTTTCTTACATTTGCTCTGTTCCTTACCCTACCCCATTCCTGTGGGGCTTCCCATGATTGCATTAATTCTAAGTTTTTCCAAGGAGATTTTAAGATTATGCCATCTGTTTGATGCTCAAGGTTTACTTTGAGTGATTTTTTTATTGATACATGCTTGCAGTACGTAAATGAATACATCCCTGGTGGGGAATTGGTACATATACATATCACACCTTAATTCTTTTTTATTCCCTTCTTAATGCCTTTCTTCTGCTGGTTCCCTTCCCTCTCTCAAAAGAGCTCTCTCCCCCTTTCCTGTTATCTTTTCTTGATAATATCACTTTGGGTGATATTTCATTCCACTAAGTCTTTTGTCTTCCAAACTTCACAATCAAAAAAATTACTAGCTCTCTTTCATCATAGTTGATCAAAGAAAGTAAGTAAGGAGCAAAGCTTGAAAGATAAGCAGGCAACAATAGTGGCACCAACCAAAATGAGAAAAGTCTCAAGGAAACAAAAAGCAGAAAATACCATATTCTAAAAAAAAAGGAGGACAGAAGTAGCCATTGATGACCTTACATGAGCCAGATTGCAGTGGGCTGAGGAATTAATTAATATTTATATAATACTTAGTACTTCATGTTGATATTAATAAAAGGAAATATAGTTCTAGAAAGTTAGTCAAAAGTTAGCTTTAGTTTTGTCATTACTCATATTAAAGATTAAAACACATAATTTAAGTAGTTTACTGACCCAATAGTAAGTTCACACATCTATTTTTCTCTTGTTAAAAAAATTTTTAAGTAACACATTTCCTTTAATGTGTACCAATAGTTTTTTCTATGTCTATAAACAAACCTGCAAACTAATACTTTCTTTGTATTCATAGTGCTATACTACAAATAAAAGAATACATAATATGATAGTGAGATTATAGATTCTATAAATGCAGAAACAAATGGAAATATCTAACATAGCTCGGGAAGCTTTGTTTCAAATTGAAGTTACCCAACTTCAAACAGCAGTGCAACCCAAGTCTGATACTTCTATCTTACACCACTTTTAGGTCGATTAAAACTTCATTTTGATGATTCGAATGATAAGATCATTTAAGTGGTCTTGTTCAATATTCTTTATTTAAAAATCACTACATATTTTCTCCAGCACTGGAAACAGTAAATAACCAACTAGATCTATAATTAAAAGCAAAATATAAACTACAGATATAGAATATTTCTTAATGTTTGGTCAAATAATTCAGAAAAACCAAGAGTATTCTATGTCCTTTTCCTGCTAAATAATGAGGCTTAACTGCAGTGTTTCACTTCTTAACCTGTCAGTCTTCACTAGAATTATGCTTGGACTGTTCCCAGTGACAACTCTCTAGCATAGTTTAGTGCTTTGGTAGCTGTATTTAATGTAAGTGCAAACCGAAAAATAACAAGAAGGCTTATATAAAATCAAGCTTTTAAGACTGTATTTTTGGGAAGTGTAATCATGTTTGAAAGAATGACTGACATCTACTCTAATATGAACAGTACTTTAAACAAATCAAAACTATGGGCTTTTAACCAATAAACCTTGTGGACATGACTTTTTATTCCTTAGGACCCTCCTTTTACAGGTGAAAATGTTGACATCAGACTTCCCCTCATTATAACCTCTCAAATGGTATCCGGACCAGCAACCCACTCTCTTTTAAACAAATACCAGCCAACCAGGAAACCATGAGATTTTATTGTGCTATAAAATAGACAGACATTTCCAAACGTTCATAGGAATGAGCCTGACTAAATCGTTACTAAAAATATTTTCAAGATAAACTGTGGGCTCCAAGTTTCTCTAACAATTGAAATTCCTTCAACCTTCATTAGCCTTGTTCTCTAGCTCTTCCTTCTACAGCACCGATGGTGAACCTTTTAACTTTCCATGATAATAGCCTGCTACAGTAAAGGAACCACAGATTTGCCAACACCATTCTAGAGATACATTGCAGGTATTTTCTTTGGCCATATGCTTACAATAAGAACTAAAGCCTCCACTTGTACTTGCTTATTGAAATATAAGAGAGGGAGCTGGGGATTTAGCTCAGTGGCTTAAGTGCCTGCCTTGCAAGCAGGCAGTCGTGAGTTTGATCCCTGGTACTGATAAAAAGGAAAAAGACAAAAAAAAAAAAAAGAAAGAAATATAAGAGAGGAGGAAAATGCTAGCTTTATTCCCTGCATGCAGTCACATTTGTCAAAATTCTGTTCCAAATTTTGGAACATTATTGACCCCTAAATCATGATCTATTCTTGTATCATGAGACATAGAAAGCCTGAACTTTGCAAAGATGGGCTTCACTTTCAAAAAAACAAATCCTCGTTTCCAATCTGCAAATTTTATAGACTTAGGTACTACTTTTCTAGATATCCTCAGGCAATACGTGTTGAGTGCTTGTGTGTTGTATGCATGTGTATATTGAGATGGGATGTAATTAGTGGGGAAGAAGATATAGACAAATAGCTGTTATACAAAATGAAATGTCCTAAGAGCTAGCCAGGTTGAACTGAGGACCAGGAAGAATGACATCAAGTAGGTGGGATTTAAAAATCTGTCTTAAAAATGAGTAGTATTTAGAGGGGGGAAAAAAAGGGTGGTATTGCAACAAAGGAAAAAAATTCATCAAAATGAAGCATGTGTTCATGGAACCATTGTTTATCAGAACATAAATCCCTTTATGTATAACAATATACAGGTAGCAATAATCTCAGTTTACATATGGAAAAATTTTAGCACAGAGAGATTAATTTGGCAAAGATTACAGATGTAGTAATTGGTGGGTTCAGGATTTGAACCCAGGTCCTGGGATTGCAGAACTCCTGTGTGCTTCCAATTGTATTGGTAATTTTTAAACTTTGATGCACAAGAATCACTCAGATAACATGTACCCAAATGGGAAAAAATTCAGGTTACTGAGCCCCTAAAATTCTAATTCAGTAGACCTAAAATGGGATGGAGGAATCTGCATTTCTACCAAGCGTCTTATGTAATGCTGATGCAGGAGGCCCAGGAATGCATTTATCCTGAGGTAGAGCATCAGAGTTCTGAACAGGACCTAGAATCTGATTATACATACTTAACAATAAATGCTATGGACTAAACTGTTTTCCTCTAAAATTCATTTATTGTAGCTATAATGACCAATGTGATTGTATTTAGAAATAGGGTCATTTTAAAAGGTAATTCAGGTTAAATTATTTCATAAGAGGAGAGCCCCCAACTCAGTATGACTGATAGCCTTATAAGAGAAAGAGCTGAGGAACATCAACATTCTCAACCCAAAGGGAGAGGCCTCAGAAGAAACTAAACTTGCTGATGCCTTGATCTTGAATCTCCAGCCTCTGGAACTGTGAGAAAATTAATTTCTGTTGTTTAAATTCCCCTGCCTGTGGTATTTTGTGATGGCAGCCCTAACAGATGAACACTGTGTGAGCCAAATTAACTTCTTGCTTCTCTTAAACTACATGTGTCATATATCAGGAGTTGTCTTAAAGAAGATCATCACAGTCATAAAAGGTTGAATTTCTGTGGCCTTTTATCATTTATAAAGACTTTCACATACTCTGTTGTATTTGAACTTTGTAATGCCCTATGAAGTAACTAAAATGCAATGAGGCAATAGGATTTGCCTAGGATTCTCAGAAGTTGTAATGCTGAGTTCAGGGCTCATGACCCCAAATCTTAAGCTTATTCTTCCTGTATCACATGCACACACATACAACTGAGGAAATGCTGCTCTGTATCTGTAGGAATTAAATACTTTTACCCCTATTTTCTAGTTAAGTAAAATATGGTTCAAGAACTCAAGAGATGTTCCCAAATGTCAATAGCCATAATGAGATCAGAATACTGTGCAAGATTCCTAATATTCAGTTGGTTTCCTAAACAACTGTCAGGCATTAACAAACTGTTTCCATTCATATGGATTAAGATTATGCTTTTGGTCCTTCAGAGCAGTTTTGGGTGGTTTTCTTTCTTTTTGGGGGGTGGGGGGGGCGGTTACCAGGGAACAAACTCATGACCTCACGCTTACCAGGCAGGTGCTTATGCCACTGAGCTAAATCCCCTGCCCTGGATGGTTTTCTAATAGTGGAATAGTTTTACTCATATGCCAAGCAATAAAAATTTGCAAAATGCCACACTTTCCAAAGAAGTACCACATAAATAATGATAAAAACTGTAAATAGAAAAAGGGAATGAGCAGTTAAAGAGAGAAAAAAATGATTTGTTTACTTCAACTTTCTTTTCTTTTGCTAGCACTTTCTTCTATTTAGGTCAGTAAAAATAAAAAATTTTGAAATTGGCTTTCATAGAGATGTCCATATTGCTGAGAATTTAGCTCAGTGGTATAAGCGCCTGTAAGTGCCTGTAATTCAAAGTCATGAATTTGATCCCTGGTACCAAAAAAAAAAAAGTGTCCATATTGTATAAGAAATGTCTAGAGATGCAATACAGAAAGGCAGATTCTATATCTATCTTTCAGCCCTCACCATTTTCTTGCTGACTGAGTCTCACTTCTCCAGTGGCACTGTATTAGTTTATCTCCTCTGAAAAGCATATGTCAAGACAGAGACAGAATTAGACATGTAAGAGTTTTATGAGTGGGAAAGTCCCTGGGAAATACAGAAGGAAGAATGTCAGGGAAAGTGGCAAGAGACTTAGACTATGTGATACAATTCTGATGCTAGAGAAAGAGGAGGAAGCAAAGGAAAGTAGGAAGACGGATCCTTAGACTACAGTTCTAAGGAACTTTCAACCGGACCGATATGGAGACTTCACTCCAAAAGCATCTGTTAAAGAATCTCTTGTCCCAACAATGGAATCCCTACTGTAGAGGGATGAGGAGCCTACTATATACCTGCTGTCACTAGATAAAAGAAGCCCAAGGGAAAACGGGGATAGAGCCAACAGATTAGCACCCAACATTAAATTTTAACAGCACATTTTCATTTTCATGGTTTTCACAATCCATCCCTTGTTTTAGACAGATACGCTTCTTTATGCAAATTTAGGATACAGTTTTTCCTATGAGCCTCGTCTCTTGAGGAAAAACATAGAAGACAGAGGTGAGTGAGATAAGCCAGGGATACCAGTGCTGCAGTTGGGTTTGGGACTGCAACTGATGTTCATTCTCTCCCACCTCTGTTATCAACTCTAACACCCCTGAACCCTCATCTATCACCTTTCAAGTCTTGTTTTCTTACCTCATGGTGTGACTCAAGCCTTCATTCTTATAGGCATGAATCCTTCACAGTCATAACCTTTTCTCGTAAGACTTGTTGTACATGTCTATTCATAGTTATAATGGACCAAGAAAGTACCAGGAAGAGGCAACTAAGAATATATATATCTTTCCTAGCTCTGTTGGGTAGCACTACCTGTTCCTGATGGGCATGGATTACCCCTGCCACCATGTGACTAACTCCTCCTGCCTGATAGCCTTGGATACAGCAGTCCAAAGTACTCCTATGGTGTCCTAGATTGTGGTTCAATGAGGACTTACACTTGCTCTGTCTCTGGAAGAGAATATTCTCCCTGGGGACCTCCAGCCCTCCAAAGTCCAAACTTTCATATATGTAAAGCCCACAGTTCCTAGTAGAGGGTCTTGGGAGTAATGGTGAGTGGAACCATTTCCCTAATCTCACTCTGTGTGGCTGTTGTGTCCTTATTAGGGGCATGGCACCACAAAGAGGTCTCTGACTCAGCCCAGATTCCCAATGTCAGCTATCACAATTGCAGCAGCGCCCCTCCCCAACTTGTACCTAAAACTAAAATAGGGCCAAAGGAGAAGGGTTTCTATATAGCCAACTGAAAGATGATGAAAAATACTGAATTTTTCACTACAAGTGATGGCTGCCCCAGTGTCCCATGAAATTGTCTGCTCCTAAATGAGATATGATATGGTTAGTGCTCCTGGGGTTGTGGATTCAACCTGAATTTCTTTATTGTGAAATAGGTCACATGTTCAAATGTTATACTGTGTGAGATTCTATACCCAGGGATCAAGCATTCTATAAGACCCTAAATTTTGGAACTAAGTGAGATAGTTCCAGCAGGAAAGATAAATCTTCCTGAAATATAGTTTCAGAATAGTTGTCTATCCCGGTGTGGTTAAACCCTAACACTTACAGTAAATTTTCCAGCCAGTGGCCAGTGGTCTTTTCTACACTGGTTTCTATCACTGACATGCTGGATACCCAGAACAGCACTACATTAGTCCTATTTCTGCCACCAAAACTGCTTTGTTCATGTGATGATCATGGAAATTCCAGGATGACCAACAACAAAAGACAGCTTATAGAGAGTAGTCTGCTTACTATAGCAACTCAGTTGTTTGAAGTGAAAGCACCTAGAATAGTTTTCCTGATACAGTGGGAGATTTCCAAGAAAAACTCAGAACTCAAAAACTCAAAATTCAAAAACTCATTCACCTCTTTCATGATGGATGATTTTTGTTGAGCCATGATGTATATCTGAAAACTATTCGTGTCCGACTACGTGCTTTTATCCTAGAACTTCCTATCTCCAAGCTTCTCAATCTTTTCATTCGAGGCACCTCAGCAGATATCAGGTAATGGGTCATTTCCCAGGTCTGTAAATACTGGACCACTTCTCATTCTATAATATGTCAATGATTAGGTGGTTGTTCTCTGCTCCGGTCATTGGGAGGAGTTTTCTTCTCTAGTGTTTTCCAGACTCCCCTTCAATATGGTGGTAATGCAACCAATTCTGTTTTTAGCTTGTACTTGCATATAGGACAGATGCAATCAAAACCCAGATGTAGACTTTCTCCTTCATTTCATCACACAAGATTTGAGAACTTCCCATATGGCCACAAGGACAAGCTGGGTAAGGATGCTGTTGTGAGGGACATGTGAGTTGGCTCCACTTGCCCATGCAGGTAATGTTTTCATCATTCTGCTCAGGCTCAATCCCAGATGCATTTTTTCCATACTACAACAAACTACCACTGGACCTGTACAATTTAGTGACTTGGCATATCCAAAAGATCCCAGCTTACAATGTGCAATTCTAGACCCATAGTCACCGTGTGCCCGCAAGGAGCCTCTAACACTCCCAATAGCTTGCCAAGAACTGTTCCTCAAAAGACCCATAATTTTATGCAGCAAATGGCATGGCCTTGCCCCAGAAGAGGGGCCTGCATAATATTCTTCAATGGGAGTCACCATAGGACATTGCACCTTTCCCCCCACTGACAACTTCAGTATCTTAAGATCTGCTGTGTTGTATGGCCCAATTTATATTGTAGCTTACAATATTTATATTGTAGCTTGGACTTGCTCACTCAAAGCTGGCAGCTTTCTAAGTCATTCAGTATATGAAACAGGATTTTTATATTTGGAATGTGTTGCTTCCAGAAACCAAAGAGACTTCCCAGGTACATTATGTTCTTCTTTGGGACAACCAATGCAAAATGCATCAATTTTATTTTTATTTTGAGGACAGTATACCTTTTCATGCTTTCAGTCACTGGGTCTCTAAAAACTTATTCTTGTGTCAAATCCCTGAATCTGCATATGATTATCTCCAGTCCTCTGACACACTATGGCCTTTAGCATATTAGCTCCTTCTTATTCATCCTCGATAAAATCAACTTGATGCCATCGGTATACAACCCATATCTGTTCAGACCTGAAGTGCTTGATGAAAGGTAAGGGCAGTAGTAAAAAAAGATAGTTATAAATACCAGCTATGACCACATAACCACTTACAGAAACAAGGACTGTAACTGTCATGATTATTTTTTTCTATGTTAATATCATCATGCATATATTCACATATTAAGCAGATATCTTTGTTTTCTTTCTCTGTACCATAACATTGGCATAATGTTGGCACTTAAGCATTTTTAAATCTACTTATAATATTTAAGTTATAGAATGTATAGATTAACTATATTATATTAAATATTATAACTACTTATAATATTTAAGTTATAGAAGAGGAAGCATTACCCAAAGAAAAGCTTTGTCTTTTATTCTGGGGAGGGAATTAGTTTGTTTTCCTTTGTACTCAAGATAGTTGTATCATGTTGGACATAATTTTGAATTCACTATTGTATTTGGAGATTAAGGATGGTTTAAGGAGATGTGTCTGGTTATCAAGTTGACAAGAGGCAGATTATGATTGTGGGAGACAATTTGAGTAACTTCCCTTGAATGCAAGAACAATTGCTGTGACTTTGATTATATCAAGACTTATTTCCTCACACAGATATGTGTAGAGCTGACTATGGTATTTCCTCACTTCAATTGGCTCTAAGCATTCCAAATAAGGCTAGCCAAGGTACAGCCATCAAACAATCTCCTGTTACCTCGCATAGTGATCTCTGTAAAATATATGAGCACAGCGGGATGGCAGAGCCACTTAGCTCCAGGAATGTCAACTGGGTATGAGCCTGGAGAGAAAGAGACTATGACTCCCCAGGACATGAAAGTTTACATGTCAGAAACTAAAGCAACAACCTCCAAAAACAATTCAGTTGCTACCTTGATTGAATTACACAAATTGATCCTTCTGCATATCGTTAACCATGCATTTTGCAGAGATGCTTTTCTCACTACCTGGTTAGCCAGCTCAAGTTACTCACATAGTTCCCTCCATCCTCACTGTCACTCATCCTTGAGCCACCCCCTTCTTCACAAGATAATAAATTCTGGCAGAGGCCTTGATCAGGGCCTCTGTCCACACATCCTCACGGGGATTGGGTTTAAGACCACTAGGCTTCCCTTAACTTTGAATATGTCTTGGTGTCTACTCTTGCATTAGAGGTGGTACATTAACTTGCCGGGATTCCAATAACATCTTAATGGGATTATAAATACAATTTTTTGGATAGTGAGGAAGATTGGAAAAGGGATTTCAATTCTTAGATTACCTTACTCAAGATTTGAGCTTATAATAATAATAATAATGATATGGTAACTCAACTTGAGTAAGATCCACCTAGCAGATTAGTGAAGGTCTCGTTGTGTCTGGATGATTGGCACGTGGGCCAGCAAACTGAAAGGGGACGATCCACTCCAGCTGTGGGTGGATACCAGCAAGCTGATAGCTTGGCAAGTATTATTCCACTGAGCTATGGTTCCAGTCCCCCTGACTCACTTCTAACTGGAATAAAAAAGAATGCAGTCACCACATTGATTGCCACATATGCGCCAAGGTATGATTAATATGCTTTACCAATTACAGAATTTCAGCAAAGCGGCTAGACTTGGAGCCGTCAACTGCTTGACCTTGAACTCCTAAAAGTTCCAGTAGGTACCCAGTCTTGATACTTTTTAATTCTGGAACACTTACTACTTAACAGACTTTCTATAAATGTTTTTATAGGTGAATTAGTAGTGTGTAAAGTTCAAGAAGATATCTATGAATTTAAATTAATTTAGATGACCTGACCCTAGCTCGTGGGGCTACTATGAAGGTCAAATGAATTACTAAATAGAAAAAGTTTACAATGATGGCTGACACATAAGCATTCATTAAATCTTAGCAATTTTATTTTTCCAAATCATAGATAATCATCAGCTATAATAGAGAGATGTGATATTACACTAACTCTTTGACCAGAGGTTTAAATGAAATATAAGAGATGTGCATCACCTTTTTAGTAAAAGCACCTGGAATAGTTTTCCTGATGAAATGAGATTTCCAAGAAGAAATCAAAAGAAAAATGATTGTAAAGCTGGAAAGGAGCTGGGAATGATGGTACATGCCTGCAAGCCCAGCACTCTGGGCGATTGAGGCTGAAAAATTACAAGCTCAATCCCAGCTTGGGCAACGTAATGAGACCCTGTCTTTAAAGAGAGAAGGAGGAAAAGCGGGGAGGGGAGGAGGAGGGGAGAAGAAAAAAGAAAAGGAGAAGAAAGAGAAGAGAAGAGAGAAAAGGAGAGGAGAGGGCTTACAGAAACAGACATTTAACCTAATGGGTAAAATAGATTATTTTAGGGTTATTGTAGGGATTTAGCTCAGTGGCTCAAGTGCCTGCCTAGTAAGCACAAGGTCTTGAGTTTGATCCCTGGTACTAAAAAAAGTGATTACCATGGGCCAATTTATTACAGTACTGCTATTTTTAGTAAAATTTCATGTGATCTCAAAGTTGACATTCTTTCAATAATAGTAACATAAAACACCATCTTAAAATAAAATCATTGCATTTGTGCTCACTAGTCATTTCACAGAATGATAATACCTGCTACCTAAATGTCTGCTTCTATATGAAAGCAAATAAATAAACTATACATTCGCATTTTTCATCCCTCACATAGGTCAGTACAAGAACAGGTATAAGAAAATGAAACCCTATAATGACAGACCACACACACATCTCTAGTCTTCATTAGGACAAATATTCTTCTTGCATAAAACTGTCCTTTGAAAGGATTCAAAGCTTCTGTTACCCGGCATTAGCTTGGGATCCCATTTTAAAGTATACTGATAACTCTCAGAGTATGCCAAGTCTCAGAAGACTTACCCAACAATTGTCACAGTCAGAGCTGTGAAATAATTCCAGAGTCATAAGCATGAACTCACATTTACTGCTTTCAAGAGAACTAGGAAGGGGTCAGTCAAAAAGTTCTAAACATGACTTCTTTTATCTTTTTTTTTCTTCTTTTTTTATCGGTACCGGGTATCGGTACTCACAACCACCCACTTGCAAGGCAGGCGCTTATGCCGCTGAGCTAAATCCCAAGCCCCCCGGACTTCTTTTATCTTAGAAAAAAAAAAAGGCTAAGCCATTGTGACAAGTCTCCTGCTCTGTTATTAGTATGCCATCTCACAACTAAGCTTAGCTGATCCCAAACTTGAGAAATTGGTCTGTTGCCACTATCTCTTTTGGTATAGAGTCTTCCAGAACAGCCACCAGATTGAATTCATTCTCCTAGAGAGTCAGTTGCTTATTAGCACTTTTGACAACCAGCTGGTATAGGACACAGGCAAAACTATGGATAAGTCTCAAGTGTAACCAGTGGAAACTCTTCTGCTGAGAAACTCTAGTCTACTGGGCATTGGGCCAGAGCCTGTGTTCTTTTGCAACATCTCAATACTGCTGTGGCCTTTTCTGTAACCTTTGTAAGTCAAGTCACCTGAGAGGCCAAGAGTTAAACTGGCTGTTCAGCCTGCAATGGGAAGGTTGGACGTGAGCTCAAATGGACCAATAGCCAGGATCAGCATGTTACATGTATAAACAGAGGCATTCAGGCTTGGGACACTATAAAGTTAAGTCAATATTAGTTATAGAGGAAATCCTGTTTATTCTGTTGTAGTTGCTTTTTGCTTTTTAGAAAGAACTCAAGAAGAGCTTTTTAGTAGTTTCAACTAAAAAAACACAACACACACACACACACACACACACACACTGTATTTGTAACCAAATAGAAAGCCAATCACTGTTGTCTGTGCTATTAGGTACATGAGAACTAAAAGTATTTGCCCAAAAAAAAAAAAAAAAGAAAAGGAGCTCTAACGGATATAACAGCAAGTGTGTTTGGGGGTGTTAAATAGCTGACTTTATCAATGTTTTTGGAACATTGAACACAGCTGTTTGCAGTCTCCCTGTTTGAATGTCCACCTTGTGTTCTTTGATACTGTGATTTGAGGAACTATTTTCAAGAAAATAGTGTGTAATCTACTAGCAGGTAATTTCTTACTGTTATGGTTTTTTGTTTTGTTTTGTTTTGTTTTGTAGTTCTGTATTGCGTGTACCCTTACGCCGCTTTGGTTTGTTTTGTGTTTTTCTCTTTTTCCTCTTAAATAAAAAAAAAAAAAAAAAGTATTTGCCCAATAATATTGACCTATATAACTTAACGTACCTGTATTTGTAAAACGGTAAATAATCAACTAGGTTCTGATGCTATGTAGTCACCTTACTGTGATTATTAAGATAAAAATAAATGATCTGTATTAAAATCCTTTCATTCTACTTATTTGCGAAAAATTTCTCCCACTAGTCATTGCCTAAAAATTATATATAACAAGATCTGAATAATCTAGTGTTTAAATTTCTAGGTATTAGGACAATGATTTCCAACTTTTTTGAAGCTGTGACACCCTATTTTGTTTGTTATATTTCACAACTTACTCCATATCATCTCCATACCCAAGGGGAAAAAAATTAATCTATTATCTGTATTTAAATATTTAATGAAATTAACTTGATATTATTTTGCTTCAGGATTTTGTTTGTTGGCTTATTTTTCTCTATCATTACCCCTAACCTATCATAAAGCTTAAGACATAATTATCCTCTCTTCCTGCTCTATTCTTTTAGCTCTCTGTATAAATCTACAGAATCTGCCCCCCAAAAAATGTACACACACTTGAGGAAAAAAAGAATAGCATGATGTTTCTTCATAGATGGTGTTACCCTCGTATGGGGACCCCAGAGCATGTTGTGTATCTCAGAAAACCCACTATGCTCTGGCTCTTAGAGAAGAAATTGAAAATGCATGTGCATCTCAGTGGCCAAAGTTATCCAACCAGCAATACGTGTCTGGAAGCTAATGGCCACTACTGTGAGCATCTTTTGTAATTGTAGAGGCCAAAGGTAACTCGTATAAATCTCATGATGTTTCAACAAATTTAGTATTAAAATATTTACACAAGTTTTTCTTTTCCTGAAGTGTGTTTACATTTTTTGGCTTACTCTGTATATTATACCATTTTATTGTCACATTTTTGTGATTAACTTTAAATATTTCTCATTGGTTTAAATGTAAACAAGCCTAATTCATTTTTCCAGAATTTCTAATACAGTGACTAATGCAGATGTAGAGTCAATAAATATTAATTGAATGAATCAGCAGTGGCCTTAGAGGCAGAAACTTATCTATAGGATGTCAAAAATACCAATCAGAGAATTGCTGCTGTAGTAAAGATATTCCCTGTAAATTCTTCTGCCCTAGAACTCAAATTGAATGAGAGAATGAATTTGAAAACATTTTGTAAGCTGTGAAATTCTAAATAGTGAGAAAATATCACTGTTAGTTATTACTTAGTAGCCTTCAGTTTCTGAATTTATGAATCAACAGTCAGTGAATGGAAGAATGTTTTTGGTTCATTTGAATAGAGGGACCATGTGAAGATTAGTAAATGAAAGCAACTTGATAATAATTGTCCTGTGTTATATTAGGACAATTAGAGCTTGCTAAGGGCTTTCTGAAATACTTAATTCTATGTCCTGATCAAAAATGACCATTTTCAGATGCTTGTGATTTGAATAATTCTATACACTAGTCCCAGGAATATGTGTTCCCTGGTTCAAAATATGTATACTTAAGTGGTCAAGGAAACATGTTACATTTGGGTCATTCTCCTGAAAAGACTAAAATAACTGACGAATTTTGAAGTGACCATTAGTGGTAAGCTTCAGTGATTCTGAGAGAGGCAATAAAAATATCAGGACAATTTGATAAGCTTCTGTGGTTCAAATAGATGTTAGAAGTAGCCAAAGTTCACAAATTATGTCAAAGAAGCTGGATTCCATTAAGTCAATAAGTAACTAAGGAAATAGTTAATTGAGATAAAATCTCAAACTAGAAAAACAGGATAAATTAAAGAAGAAAGAGTAATAAGCACATTTCTCGATAGTCATACTATCAGATGGCAGAACCTGATATCTAAAAAGCAAATCAGACATATTTCAAAAGTGGAAAAGAAGGCCATGGGCTAGGTTATGAATAATGCTATAAAAGCAGTCAAATAGGAATCTCTAAAACCAATGTCCTCATAGAAGGGAATTGCCTAAAACCAATTAAGACATACTTCCTATGTTACAGACATAATCTACCTGAAGTCACACAGCTAGTAAGTTGCAAAGTGGGTTTCTGAAACCAAGTTGACATCAAAGCACCTGTCCTCTGTACTGCCAAATAAGGGATATTCAAGATCTGTGTCCAAATGCCAGTTTGTGCCTTACCTGGTATCTTTTCCATTCTAGTTTCAGGAGAGTCATGAATCACAGGGCAACAGTAACAATCGTAATCTTTGTGCTTGTGCACCTCAAATTTATATCCAAATAATTGGATTTCAGAACTGAAACCAAATAATTGAACTTCTGGAGCAACTAACCTATTTCTCAGCTAACAACTAATCTTAGTATGCACTAAATTCTCCATATTACATGAATAGATAAAGAATATATGTTATATACACAGCCATAAAGAAGAATGAAATCATTTCCAGAACAATGAGTGGAACTAGAGATCATCATGTTAAGTGAAATAAGCCAGTCTCACTCAGTTAAATAGCACATATTTTCTCTTACAAAAACAATTGAAAGTAAATTTTAAATGCGTAAATAAAGGAGAGATGACACGAAACTGGAAGGTACACTTTTAGATATCAGGAAATGAATCAGGGGAGGGAAAAAGAGAGAAATAATGGGGATGAAATTAATCAAAATATGTAATATACATGTATCAGTACACCAAAATGAATCATATTTACTTATCACTAACATATACAATTAAAAATTCTTGTATGTATTTTCTGAGAACTCCTCTTTCTCTTTCTCACTCTCCCCTACAGCCTGCCTGCAAAGAATTGATTTCTTGTTCCATACTTCTGTACCTTAAGTTTTTTAGAGGCAGAGCCTGTGTAGGGAAACCTACAGAAGTCCAGCACTGTTTGTGACTAGGAGTTCACTGCTAAGACTCCTTCTCCGCCATATAAGCTACATCCTCCAGCAGCCATTTTATCTGTAATAAATGGATTATTTCTTAAAGGGAATATAGTGCAGTAGTTAGGTGCATAAATTCTGAAACTGAAGTGGTTTATACCCTGAGTTTATCACTTAATAGCCATGTGACTTGGGGCAAATTGCATCATTTCTCTGTGCTTCAATTCTCTACCTACAAAGTAGGACTAATAGTATCTATGCAGAATTATTGTGAAGAATGAGTTAATATATATAAGGTAGTTAGAATAATGCCCTGAACAAAAATAAGTGCTTAGGACATCTGCACTATCAATATTATTATCATTACCTCTGTGTCCGTCTTAATCTTTTATTTTTCAGTTTGTGGACAACTCAGGCAAGAAGGCGAAATACTATTTACTGGGATCTTCACTCTCATCTCCAACAGTATTAAAAGTTTAAGAAGTCTTACAAGTCTTAGAGCCATTATCTTTTTATTTATAGTTCTTGGCTCCTTGCTAGATGAAATTAGAAAGACTCTATAAACAGGTGACAAATGCCAGGCCAAGCATGTTAGACTTTAGCTCCAATTGGATTGACATTGATTCTTTTGATCTCCAGACTGGCAGGCAGCTTTTTATTTGATTCTCATAGATTCCAGTGTCCGTCAGGTTATCTTCACATTCCACAAGGCTCTTCTTGCTTGGACCTGTGGACATCCTACTGTGGGCTTTGCAGAGCCCACCTAGGAACAGAAGGTTCTTTTCAACCCACCCACAATGATTCTTACCAATCCAGACTTCAGGTCAGCCACAATATTTGGGATACAATGTGTTAAGTACAATTAGAGATATCTCCCAGTGGAACTACAGGAGAGAAGCGGTCAGGATAGGAAACAGATGGCATACTCAAAAAGAGTGATTAAAGAGAGTTTAATGAAAGATTTATTTACAAGGTGTACACAGAGTTGGGGATAATGAAGCATCAACACTGAGAAATTGTTCCCCACCTTAGGCCTGAAAAATCAAAGAGAAGAGTTATTACCAAAATCCAGAAAGAAAGCCATAAAGAGGGCTCTCTGAATGGAACTGTATTTTAGTAGATTAACCCCTGCCAATCCAGGGTCTAGAAGAGAGTAAGTCACAGAAATACTACTATAATATCCCTTCTTTGTATCATTGGAACTTATCTCAGGGCTTCTCATTGTTTGACCACACCAGAAAGCTAGAGGACAAGTAAACTTGAATAATGTTGGGTCTTGGAGAACCCCGGAGAGGATAATGGTGGAGAGGGGATAGTAAAAGAGGCCAAAAACAGCCCAGCACAGTAAGCAAATGGACCAACTTCCTGTTCATTTCAAAGAACACTTTTTAGGGCAACCCCCTCGAGATCTTCCTGTCTCTCAGCAGCTATTCCTATTCCCCAATCAATTTTCCTACCGAAAAAAAAAAGACTTTTTAGAGAAGATGACGCAGAGTTAAGGATTAGAAAATAAGTAGAGGATTCACCAAGTGCAGAAAAGCATAATGACATTTCAGGCAAAAGGATTACGTATTCTGTAGTTACAACCAGATTGTAGAGGGTTGTAAATGCCATGCTAAGGTGATTGGACTCAATCCTGTGGTGAATAGAGATCCATCTAATGATTTTCAGAGAGACAGAGCACAAGAGAGAGTTAATTATTTTTATTAGTATATGTTTGTTATACATATTTATCATGGGAAATTGGTATAAAAGATAACCCTAATGGCATCATACAGGTTGGGCTACAGCACTGAGTTTCCAGAAGCAGGAGGATCATTTCAAAGATCTTTGTGATATTCCAGGCAAGATGAATATGCTAAAGCAGGAGCAAAGATTCTTCCTATTTTGAAGATAGAATTAACAGAACTTGATGATGCAGACACTATGAAGAGTCCCAGAAATGGTAAGATCTAGGTGCACTATTTCTAATTTAAAAACTAAGTAGATACTGGTAAAATTAATCAGAAGAGATAATTCAAACAGATAGGTATATGGGAGACTATCTGGATTTGAGTTTTATACATACAGAATTTATCATGCCTATGGAACACTAACTGAGAAATGTCTCAGTAACAATGAGTAATAGATTCCCAACAAGACTGGAGAGAGACTTAGAAACCAGATATAGTCTGGAGGGCAATTTATTTTTTGTAGCCTACATAAAACATACACATCATATATTTTCAACCTCTGTAACTAACAAAGGAAAAAATGTGACTCATCATTTAATGAAGTAAGCCACAATAAGAGTCAAAAACAAATCTACTACTGTTTCTTACCATGGGAAGAATTTTTTCATTTGTTAGTTAATAGTAGAGACTCATACTCAGAATTGCATGATAGCTTAAGAATGTTCTTTAGAAAGCAAACAAAAAAATTTATTTTTGAAAAATGAATGCTGTTTGCTTTTTAAATTTAAACTCGTTTATTTTGTAAATAAAAATCCATTTCTCATAGCAGTTTCATTTTATTATATAAACCCATACCCCAGAGACCATCTGAGGCATTTGAACAAGGTTCTTTCCTTTATAGTAGGTACATGATAAATATTTATTAGAGGAATGAATGGATGAGTAGGCAGAGAAGTAAATGAAAGCAATAGATTATATTAAGGTAGCATTCATTTTGTTACAAACTTAATATATACCTAAAAATTTAGAAGAAACATAATCAAGAGAAAAGTAGGAACTTTAGTTTTGCTTTATCAGTGGAAGAAAACCAGACTTATTGAGATGACTGCCAGTTTCTTCTTTGTGTCCAGCTGCCTCAGGCAGTACAGAAGAAGAATTGAAACAGTTTTCCTCTAGGTTCTTGTCAGGTAAAATTATCAATAGTATAAGGTCTCAAACTTGAATTTTTTTGTGTAATTCCCAGCATAATTTCTGAATCTTAGAAAAATGGTTTTGATTATCTGAAACCAATGGAAGTTGGCCATTAATAGTGCATGAGGTACGAGTAGAACCAATTCATTGTTGATGCCTAATTTCACACATGATCATTCTGTGACTCAAACTACCTATTAAAAATTGTATGGGCCTGTGCGCAGGGCTCATCAGTAGATCACTCACTTAGAATGTGCAAGGCCTTGGGTTTGATCCCCAACACCAACAAAAAAAAAATCACTTATTAATCTATGTTCTGTTCAAATCCTTTTTCCAAATTTTTATTCAAAATAACTCTTTTAAAAACCATGCTTTGTATGTATAATAGGTAATGTGAAATAGGAACAAAAGGCTGTAACAGAGAGGGAACAGGGAAAAGTGAGGGGAAAAGGAAAAAAAAGCAAAACCAATAAGAAAAGAAGGGAAGCATGGAATCAGCTTTTGTGAAAGGAGAGGGAAGGCAGGGTTGAAGGGAAGAGAGAGGATGGGGGAAAAACAGTTATATCATGTATAGGTACAAATTCTTTATGATGAATGTGACCTTACGCATATCTAAAATGTGCCAATAAAATATAACGGGGGAAAAACTCTGCTTTGTGTGGTTCTCCATCTTGTGACATTTAGAATGAGTCACCAGGATATTACATGTCCATATCCCTTCCCCGCCTCTGTCTTGATGTAGTTTCTTTATCTTCCACTGGCAACAACAGCACTACCCCTAGGCATCTGCCAGCTCTTCCAAACCATTAAACAAGTGGAAAGATTTTTCTCCTAACTTGTGCCTCTCAAAAGAAAGAAGCATAGCTACATGGGGCCTAAAGAGAACTGGACCTCAAGCTCAGTCATAAGGCCCAGGCAGCCACAGATTATTTGATCTCTGGGTAAACACAATTTACTTCTAAATGAATGAATTAAAGGTAACAGGAAGATATGAGAATACTGAAAATTCTTGACAAATTTTAAACTTTTGTTGAATACTATCTAATTTTCATAATGGAATTTTTCTTTATAATAAAATAAAGTCTCAATATTTTAATGTAAGCAGTTTTGTACAATTTCAAATACCTATATGTGGGTTCCATAATTTTGGGTTCAACAAAGTATAGATCAAACATATTTGAAAAAAATATATATGCACTGAACATGTTCTGATTTTTCCTTATCATTATGCCCTAAACAATACAGTATAACTGTTAGCATAGGATTTACCTTATATTAAATGTTATCAGTAATCTAGAGATGATTTAAAGCATATAGCAAGATGTGCATAGGTTACATGCAAATCTTGTCATTTTATACCGAACATCTGAGCCTCTTGGAATTTGGTATCCAAGAAAGGTCTCCAAGCCAGTGTCCCATGAATCCTTGGGACAACTGTATGTATTATGTATGTGTATGCATGTGTGTGATCATATTTATAACTGAATCAAAATAAGAAAATATTTATTAATAATATATAAATCAATTTTAATACCTTATGATAAGTTGTTAGTTACAATATAGAATTTTAAACACCAATAGTGTATTTGCTCAATGGACGGTCAGCAAAAACTGAAATGAATTTTGGTCTGGTTGTTTTTCTATGACAAAACTGGGTGAAAAAGCAGAACACAGAAGTTTCATAATGAAACTTCAAACCACATTAGACTGGTCTATTGTCAGGTTTTGTTACATTCCCTCTAACTCAACCCAGACTCTCTGAGGTTGGTTAATAGGGCAAAGTTTGAATCAAAACCACACTTAGAATTTTAAGTGAGGAACTCAGAATTCTGGGGGACACCAAAAGAAATGTCACTTTTTTCCTCCAAATGTGCAAAGACTATCACTTTCAATGTTTATTCAAATTCCAAATTCAGCACAAAAAATAAAGACAATTGAGGTGCTTATGTTTAAGATTTCCTTACAGGGGAAGCAAATTAAGAAGGAGAAGAAGCAAAGGGGCGGAGAGGATAAAGGGCAGGAATGAGGGAAGGAGGGGCAGAGGAAAGGAGGGAGGGAGGGAGAAGAGTGTTACAACTAAAGATTGGATTAGGTTTAATCTAATTCTATGACCTTGGTATCCAAGAAAAAAAATCAGTCATATTCTTTTGTCTGGAGGCTACATGTCTGAGGCAGATTGTATTCATGGATGATAATTTTTTTTCAATTGTTTTTTTAAAATTTTATTTAAGGAGAAAAAAGAAAATAAAAACAGAAAAAGGGTACAAGTTATACAGAATTTCAGAAAAAATAAATAGTAGGAAATCACTAGTTAATTACATATTGTCATTTTAGAAATAGTTGTTGAAGTTACAAAATTAAAGCATATAGAGGGGACTTTCAAACAGTGAGACTGCAAACAGTTTTGTTCAGTGATCCAACAAAACTCAGTAATATGGTTATCTATCTTATACACTTAAATATGTATGCAGTTATATCTTTTAGAGAACTTTCTTTCCTTTCTTTTGTACAATGAAAATTACACATTTTGGGTTTTATTACTCCCACAGTTCTTATTACTTTTTTTTTTTTTTTTGAAGAAAGTAAAACCAAATGTGACATACCAGGACAGAGTCAGTCAAATCAAAAGGATGGACATAATACATAAAGTAAAAACAAAATACAAGGTGATCAACAATGGTTACCATAATGCCTCTTGTTATCTTAAAAAGAATTGCCTATATCATCAGTTATAATAAAATTGAACAAAACAGTCAAGGATAAGACCAATAAAACCAAAACATTGGAGACATTAGAGGACTTCAAAAGAAGATAATAGTCAACCAGAATGGGCATCACAATGAATCTTATTGTCTTCATAGTTGTTGCCTGTACTTTCAAACTTGGTACTATCAAGCATAACAGAATAGAGGAAAATCAGTCAAAACAAGATGGTGAGAGCAATACAGAGTTTCAAATCAAGTTAATAGGAAATCAAAGTGGGTTACTATAATATATCCTGCTATTTTTATTTTTCCCTTAGTTAAAAGGATAAAAAATGAAAAAGTAGATAATAAAAAGAAGATTGAGATAAAAAAGAGGGCATAACAACAAAACAGCACAGGTCAAAACATAGCCATTTAAGCAAAATAGTGTTTCACCACAAGATAATCTCGACATAATAGTAGTTACCATATTGTCTCTTCCCTTAAAATCTTTGGGTATAACTTAGTATACTGTAGCATCAAACATATCAAGACAGTGTAAAACCATTCAAGAGAATGACAGTATTACAGGGTATTTAGAATCAACTAACAGAAAATGGACAATGGTTTCTGTATAATCTCCTTGTCTATAAAAGTTTTTGCTTATATTATCACATATAATAAAATCCAATAAGATACAACCTGTTAAGACTGATGGAGACAGAAGAATAAAAGTTGATGGGACTTCAAAACAAGATGATACTAAATCAGCACTAGCTATTATGATGTCTTGTTTTCTCCAAAATAGCTGTTCCTACCATCCAATCTTCTCTGCCTCATTTCTGTTGAACTCTTTTTTCTGTCGTTTGTTGTCAGTTTGTCTTCTTCATTTCACTTTCTGCTCCATTCATTGTGGCCTCTCTGCCACTGTTTCTGGAATCTTGGTATTTTCCTTTTTTAGAATATCCTGTAGTATTCTCCATAGAGTTGAATTGGTGGAGGCAAATTCCCCTAGTTCCTCTTTATCCTGGAAGCACCTTGTTTTTCCATCAATTTCTAGGGACAGTTGTGCAGGATATATCAATCTTGGCTGGAGGTTATTATCTTTCAAAGCTTGAATTATTTCCCCCCATGCTCTTTGTGATTTGATGGTTTGTGCCGAGAAGTCTGCTGTAATTGTGGTGGGTGTTCCCTTGTAAGTGATCTGTTTCTTGTCTCTGACGGCTTTTAATATTCTGTTCTTATATTGGATTTCTAGTATTTTGATTATTATATGCCTGGGTGTAGCTCTGTTTGGGTTGTAGGTGGCTGGGGTCCTGAATGCTTTATACATCTGAGCATCTTTACCTTTTGCTAAATTAGGGAAATTCTCCTGGATTATTTCTGTGAATAGCTTTTGAAGTTCATTTGTTTGAGTCCCTACTTCTTCTTTTATGTTCTTAATTCTTAAGTTATAGATCCTCTTATCATCTTCTAGTCTTTGTACTATGTATGCTGTTTGTTTTCTTGTTATTTTTAAGAAGTTTTTCGTTTCATGCTCCTACCTTACAAATCTGTCCTCCAGTTCTGATAATCTATCCTTAGTTTCTTTCAAGCTGTTACGCCAGCTTTCAATAGAGTTTTTAGTTTTCTGGTAATCTCTTTGAACCTGCTTCACGTATTCTATGTTTTCTCTATTTTCTCCATCAAACAATTCTCCCCTTTTTTTCTGTTCTTCCATTCCACCATCTGTTTTTTCTTGGGTGGTGCTTAGCATTTCTCTAACTATTCTACTTATTTCTTGCTTTATTTCATTTAACACTTCATTTTTGAACTCGTCTATGAGGCTCCGGAGATACCGCTTTATGTCTATAGGTATCGTGTTTGATATTGCATGTTTTCTGTCTTCATTCTCTTTTGCATTTACCTTTCCTGCATCAGTGTTCTCAGGATTGGAGACTGAGGAGCCTTTCTTGTTGCTCCCTTTTCCCCTACTTTTTGTTCCTTCCATACAAGCGTATGTAGGAGGCCCAGTTTTTTTTTTTTTTTTTCCCCTTTGTCTGTTACAGTTTGTTTGAATCCGCCGGCTAGGTGTTCCCACACACTGCACTGTACTAGGGAGACACAGACCTGGGCAGCCTCTGCTGGGCCCGCCCCTCCAGGTCAACCTACTGAATGCTTCACTGCTAGGGTGTACCGCCAGGGGCAGGGACCTGATTTGGGCTAGCCTACTGGATCTTAGTCCGTGGCGTCACCAGGCCAAGTGCTCCCCACCACTCCCGCTTGAGAGGGGAATATGCGACTAAAGTCACTGCAGGGCCCTGTCCTGGCTAGTCTGCTCGTTCCCAGAATGTCCTCTGTTGGAGCCTCATAGTCTATGAAAGGGTCCCCATTTCTCCCACTCACCGCAGGTTGATGCAGGGCTCCCTGCCAATCCCGCTCTCAACGCCATTTGGTTCACCGATTCCAGCTCTCAGAGCTTTCACGTGTCTCTCTCCCTGCCGTGCAGACTGGGATGCAGTATCGGCAGCAGGAAATTCAAATTGCGGCTTCCAATGACGTGGGATCCAGCTTCCGCACTGAGATTTTATCTGTTCCTGTTATAGCACCAGGATTGCATTTCCAGTTGGTTTCTCTCAGCTTAGTTCGTTCCTGGGTCGGCAGGGTACATCTCCCCTCGCGTAGGACTCCTCACACGGCACCGCTCCTGGATTCTAAACTGGTAATCTCAGAGAGCCTCCGTGGCTGCTGTTATTTGTCCACCATGTTCTCCCGGAAGTCCCATGGATGATAAATAAAATGATGATTTAAAGCATAGAGTTGTATTCTTTTCTCTTTAATTTTTTTTTCTTGATACTAGCAATTGAACTCAGGACCTTGTGCTTGCCAGGCAGATGCTTATGCCACTGAGCCATATCCCTACCCCCTAGATTTTTATTCTAAAAACCAGAGGAAAAAAATCTAACACTGTAGCATGTACTTGGCTGCCATCTCTATCATTTTTACTTTTCTACTATTTTAGCTATATCTACAAATAACAAACCATAAAATAATTTTTGTATCAATTTCTCAGTTATTTTGCTTGGGTAATACCCAGCATTTATTGGATAGTACATTTTAGGCACTGTGCTAAGTATTTTACATACTGCATTTTTATAAGAAAATGCTTATTCCTCACCCCTGATATTTCCTTCCATATGGGATAGCACACCCACCACTATACTTACTAATTATCAAGGAAAGAAAACAGACTTTGATGAGTTTGGAATTAGGAATACATAATGAAGATTAAATATAACTGAAATTTTTGCCCCTTGCCATTCTCTTTTAAATACTTCAGCCTGCAGAGCACATGTGTGTTTTTTGCTCTCAGAAAAGCCTGGAGTAAAATGGTAATGCTCCTGTCCCTGCATTGCTGGGAAAAGACAAGTGGAATCCAGACCTGAGTGGGATGTTGATCCACAGAAGATTGTCTCCAAAGACAAAGCTCAGGAAGGTGAAGGTGACAATTTCATTGCCTTTAGTAAACACAAAATGCATAGATTTCACATATTTCACCATGGAAGACCGCAAGAAAAACCCTAGAGAAAGTGTATTTAAAGAAAAATAAAAGCATGTTTGGACGAGAAAACCAAAAGAAAAAGAAAAAACTCTGTTTTAAAAAAAAGCAAAGATGAGGCAAAAAAGAACAGGAAAGAAAGAAAGAGGAAAAGCCAGATGTGGTGGTACATTCATGTAATCCCAGCACTTCGGAGGCTGAGGCAGGAAAATTATTTGCAAGTTCGAGACCAGCCTGGGCTACAAACTGAGCCCAAGGCCAGCCTTAACTGCATAGTAAGACTTTGTCTCTAAAAGACAATAGATAAATAAATAAACAATAAAAAGTAAAGGTGATACTCAAATCCAGCAAACAGTACTAGCTTTACCATAGATACAGAAAGAAATGAATCAAACCAAATTATAGATTTTTTTGTTATAAATTCAGATGAGTCTTTCTGAAAAATAATTATGGAACAGAGGAGAGAAATATCAATACTACAGGTCTACCCCTTTGCTGCAGAAAAATATAGCAGGAAAAAAGTAGTTCTCAAGGCCTGTGATATTCAAAGTGAGGAAAAGACAAGATCTTGAGGAGTGCACAGTATAGGTATAGAAATATACTACATCTATAGAAGAACAGGTTTCAAAAGCAGATGTTATGGCTTGTGTTTAGATGTCCTGCCAAAGCTTCATGTGGTCATAGGTGGGGCTTTTTCAGAAATGACTAGATCTAGAGCATGCAGTGACGGAACTGATTCATGGTCCAATGCTAGGATCAAGGGCGCCAGTACTAAGGGTGTGAGTACTACCCACCCTAAGCAGCCTAGATGAAATATAAGGGATAGAAAGAGCTGTAGTCATCTTCTTGCTGCTTTGCAGCCTTCTGCCTGCCATGAATTGTTTCTCTTCTGTGATGCCACCCTGCCTTGAAGCCAGCTGATTACAGACTGAAATCTCTACAAACTTCGAGTTAATATGCCTTTACTCCTTTACCTCTCAGTGTCAGATATTTTGTCTCAGCAATGAGAAAAGTAACTAGTTAGTAGGCTTAATTCAGGTCCCTGCTGAGTTAATTCCTAGGACTGAAAAACAATTGTAAAAAAACAGAAAAAAAGCACACACAGGAGACAGATGTCTCAGGCCATGGTAAGAGTGCCAGCTATGGCACGGGTTTAAAACACTTGCTCCCAAGACATGGAGGGCATTTCACTAGACACAGCCCCATATTTTATCATAGGTGCCAAGAACATGGTACTCTATGAGAAATTAGGAATTAAGAAGCTTGGAATAAGTTAGATAAGAAGGAAAGGTTCTTAGAGCAAAACCTGTTGACTGAGGCAGTCATCATGTGAGGACTGAGAAACTTAGAAGCCAAAGGTGTCACAGGTGCCACCCTCTGACAAAAGGAGATCATACGCAGCAGGGGCTCTTTGTCCCAGATCGGAAGTGAGACTAATTTTTGATGGGTGCTCAATGGAATTAAGCTCACAATTTCTTGACTCAGAAAATTAGGAGTGACTGACATCAAAGTATACAGGAACTCAACCATGTCACCTTCCTGCTATCACCCTTGCCCAAATCACCAGCATTTCTTTGCTAGATTTTTGCAAGAGCTTCTCAAACAATCCTCCTGCTTCTACACTGAGCCCCTAAAGTCATTTCTTAACAGGGCATCAGAAGTGTTCACTCCATACATCTTATAGGAACAGCTCCCAGGTGGGGAGAGCAACAAGTTCAACACAACCTGATGGATGACGGGAGTTCCATGTTAATAACCTGCTGCTGCTACGCAGCTAAGCCAGATCCTCAATTTTAGCCTTTAGCAGTTTTCAGTGCATGATGTTTTTATCACCACATGAAACTATCTTTGATACCTTATAACCATCTTTTTCTTTGTCCAAGTTGAGATCCTCAAACATTTGCTGATTAATAAAACTTCTGTAGTGACATCATCAGTCCTTGGCAGCTTTGTCTGAATTCTCTGTAAAGCACTGTTGTTTTATACAGTAATTTGAACATTTTCTTTGAATTTATTTTATAAAAATGAGTGAAAAACAAAAAAATAAAATGCTAACAGTAAGACAAAGATGGAAATTATTAAGCATGTTAAAAACAGGAAACCTGCAGTCTCATTAAAATTATTTTTAGGCTTAAATTGGTCAACTGTGTAGTTTAAAATTCAAGGAACAAATTTAAAGTATTTGTACAAAATGCAGACATGCAGTGGCAGAGAAAATAGATTCATAAAAGTATGAATTAAAAATAAATATCAAGGAATATTTCAGAGATTCAAATACAAAGAGAAGCTTCATTTCTATAGTATGGACTCAGTATGTGACTTGACTTCTTCATAAGAAAAAAAACCCTAATGATTAACTTTGAGAAAGTCAGTATACAATGTCCTGTTTCATTTTCTATAAAACTCTCTGAAAATTTACTCTGAGCCAACTCTTTCCAATGTTGAAATGCATGTCTTCTTTAAAAATACATTTATTTGGGCTACTATTTTTTTCTAGCAAGCTGAGTTAGAATTTGAAGTAAAACATTGCTTTAGGATATACATCTTCCACACATTTTATATATATCCTATGTAAAATATATATATATGTATGTATGTATGTATTATAATCTATTCATTGAAAATGTAGAATTATACGAGAATTCTTGCAAATAGCAGGAAAATACAACTTAAGACACTACCACAAACCCATAATGTGTTCTCAGAGGGTGAAATCAAAACCAACTTCCCTTTCATCTTAATTGCCCACTCTGAGGAGCTAGGCCTTCCTTGAGAGAAGTCAAATGCAAATCACTCCTACATAATAAACATCTCCTGATTGCATCTAGGCATATGAATAGTCTTATTTCATTGATCAAAATATCCAATAATTTAAGTATAAGAGTCCAAATTCCAAATTTCAAGTATTTCCCATTGACCAAGTCCCTGTGTGAGATTGGGAGCTTATTTATGCATTTTTAGTTCACTACCTGGTGATTCTATTTCTTCTTCCCTGCCTATACACTAGCTCCGGATCCTCCCGGGTTAAAACATGGAAAAGAATAGGACAGGATAGGAAATATGTTACCTGACTGGCACCACCATAACCCAGTTACCTCTAACTGTGGCACACGTTTAAAGCCAACTCTTTCTGGCTGTTGTGCAGAGCTGAACGTTCTTTCATGGGTATTTTAGAGGCACCACATCCCACTCCCCCATTGAACTGCTTATGCTGTGAGTGAAGCGTTTGCCTTTAGCTAGTCGCTTGTGTTTCCTTCCACAGCAGCGCAAGTCAGGTAAACTACTCCTATGTTGAGGTTGCTTCATCTTTCTGAGCAAACCTCAGGGTGAAATCTCAGATGATTGCCGATTGGCTCTGTTCTACTGAGCCCACACCTAATCAATAAGAAACACTCAAATTCTTTGTCCTTCTTTTCATGTGAGTGCAACTAGCATTCAGTGTAGGCTAGGTTCTACCTTGTTTGTTTCTCTGTACTTTAGACTGTGAGGGTAGCCCTTCATCATGCCCTTCACCCTTCATCATTCTTGTTTCTTTATTTAAACTTCGTCACCACCCCATCCATTGGGTCACCATCAGCTATTTTTAGCACCTGTTCAAATATGGCTACTTCAACGAGCATGACTTCTTTTACTTCTCTCTAAAGTGGGTCCAAACCCAGGCATGGCATGCCTGTAATCCCAGTACTTGGGAGACTGGGGCAGCAGGATCATTGCAAGTTTTAGACCAGCATGGGCTACAAAGCAAGCTCAAGACCACCCTGAAGTGCATAGCGAGATCCTGTGCCAAAAAGACAAAGAAAGAAAGAATGAATGAAAGAAAGGAAGGAAGGAAGAAAGGGTCCAAGTTTCTATGCATTTTGTAGATTATGATAAAATACCTATCATATTTGTGTAAATATATAGATCCAGAGAAAAAACTCCTATGACTATCTTTCTTTCATCCTTTTAAAAGTCTAAAAAGAGCTGGAAGACCTGGCCCAGGGCTCTCTGCCCATTGGATGTGTCAGATCAAAGGAGAGAATAGGAAAGAAGTCTACTCTCCTCTTAAATTCATGTCCAGAGAAGTGATGATGAATACAGCAACTTTCTTTGTTACTCTCAAATATTTTAGTGATAGCCTAACTTTTTTGTTGTCCAGAACAGTTCTTCCCAAGTTCCCAGTTCCAGAAAACCATTGCTGCCACAGTAACTGAATCTCCTCTCTTCCCTGGGAGTTTTGCAATTCATAGGTTCAGATGGCTGGATGCTCTTCCTCTAATAGGAGGACTCTAAATAACAGATGTTCCCCGGTAGGTCGTCCCACTGAGCCTCAGCAAGGCTTATGTCCTATGCCAAGAGTGAAGCATAAAATCATGCCATCTGCAGTGAGAAACCAGAGAGTACTCAGTAGTGAGCGTAAAGGGATTGGCTAAATTTTGAGTAGAAGTGTAAGTTGGGGACACTCAAAGTTGGGTACATACCAGTCTCATTATCTTTTTCCATCAGGAAATCTTTCACAGGTGTTTCACATGCATGATATTAGTTGGCATGAACTTTGACAAAGTCTCATTTAACATAAAATTTGTATGTACAGGTTTTGGGAGTTAGATGACTTGGGTTTTAATTCTCACTCTTCCATTTACTAGATATGTGACCCTAGACAAGTTAGCTAAGCAGTGTCATAGGGCCTGGGGAGTAAGAATTGCTCACTTTTCTCTTTAAGGCAGCTAAAAATTTGTTGAAATCAGATCTTGAAGCCTATGACAATCTGAAATTTCCGTAAAGTAGCATGTATACAGGATTATCTGGTCAAAGAAAACCCTTGCTTCTATTTTTTATTGTGCTTCCATGCCTCCCCCCCAAGAGTCACAACCAACCCCACAGGGTAGTCTAATGCAGCCTACATCTTTGTCAGGCCATAGCTTGAGGCTCCAAGGCCCTAAGGATAAAGGCAGCCAGTTTTGTGAGGGTTTCTCTCTCTTTTTTTTGTCTCTTGCTACTATATGTTAACAGTGTATAATGTTTATGCTTCTTGTATGGGGTTGGTACATGGACATAACACATCTTAACTTCTTTTTTCATCTCCTTTTCCTCCCCTTTCCCAGCCTTCTCTTCATCTCTTGACCCCCTTCCCATTGGAGAATGATCTATCTCCCTACTTCCTATTATCTATCTTTTATTTTGATCTTATAATTTGTGTTTCTCATATAAGGGAAACCATGCAGTATTTAAGCTAGTATGTCTGATTTATTTCACTTAACATAATCTCAAAATGCATCTGTGCTCTACAAATAACTCATGTTTATTTTTCTTCATGACAGAGTGGTACTCCATTGGGTATAAATACTACATTTTCTTTATGCATTCATCTGTTGAAGGACATGTAGGCTGCTTCCAAGGTTTAGCTATTATGAATTGTGCTGCTATCAACATGGGTGTTCATGTACCGTTGTAATAGGACCCTGTAGATTTTTGGTGAGAATTTCACAAAACCCAAGTATATGCGTGTAGCTAAGTATGCAGAAGGTTAGAATACAATTGAGGAACAGAAAAAAAAAATCTCTAACATTTTCAGCTGCTGTGGTTTAGGGATCTTTACTCTAGTATTACACCACAGATCTGACAGCTACTTCCCTCGAGTCTGTTTTCAACACAAGTCCTACACTCGCCAATTTGGGCAGCACCCCCTCGCTGGCACTGACCCATTTGTGTTGCAAAATCTTGTGTAAGTAGCATGTGTAACAGAGGCCCCAATCCTGAGACAGTCAACTGACAGTCACCTGAAATAGGGAGTCAGAGCTGAAACTCTGGAGCCAAAAGAGTGTGTGACATAATGCTATTCACTGGAAATGAATGATTTCCCTAGTTTAAAATTTAATTTATTGAATATTCCTCCCAAGATATCTTTGTTTTAATAAGCTCATAAGAAAATTAGAAACTAAGAAGAACACAAAAATGGGAAAGAAAACCAAAAATAAAGAAATTTTATACATTGATGAACCTATAACAATACCCATGTAAGTTACCTTAACTTTAAACTAACATAATGCCAACTGGTCTCTAACATTGTGCTATGAAAAAACAAATTGAAGTAAGCTCACATGTATAATGAAGCTTTTATGTCAAACAGAAAGAAGTTTATAATTTCAATTGGAAAAGCAGATATTCTCATTTTCATTA
Source organism: Cavia porcellus (assembly GCF_034190915.1). Classification (NCBI taxonomy): domain Eukaryota; kingdom Metazoa; phylum Chordata; class Mammalia; order Rodentia; family Caviidae; genus Cavia; species Cavia porcellus. The sequence goes on from NW_026947489.1 coordinate 99,671,580, forward strand.
AATAATAATGAATAGGTATTTACTGAACAATGGGCTAAAGCAATATGAAATTACTTTTGCTTGAGTACGTCCATATTTTAGACTAAATATGATTGAAATATAAAGCAGAAATTGTCCCCCTTTTCTTGTGCTGCCAATTTCCCGAGATCGTTAGTATCTTTGACCAAAGAGATGCAGGCCTATTTATTTGGATTTCCTCCCTGCCGTTCTGCTCCTTACTAAAGCTTCTATTCTAACTTGTGTGAACACACTGAGGGATGTGAGAGGCTTATTGCTAATTGTATGAGCTGAGATACTTCAGCCACAAGTAACAGAAAACCTCAGAAAACTGCTTTTATAATAAGAAATGTTTATTATCTCTCATATGAAGAAATGCAGATGAGAATGCAGATTGGCTCAGTTATGTCACCAGGGGTCCCTGTCCTTTCCATCTTCCTCTTCTGCCACTCTCATTATCAATAGTAGCTTTGTCCAGTTTCAGGCATCACCTGAGACACAACAGTTTTCTGTGTGTCTCTTCTTCATGAACAAGCAAACCATTCTCAGAAGTCTCCACTCACCAGAGTGGCCTACAGCAACTTACTTTTATGCATTCCCTAGTGAGGAAGGTGACTGGTGCCAGAAGCACGAGGTTGAGGGACGAAGGGTGAATTACAAAGGAAGACATGAGATTTTGTAGAAAAGAGAAAAAGGAACGTGGATAGTGGGAAAACTACACTAATGTCTATTTCACCTTTGAGGAGTTGTGGGTTCCTCTATTACAGGCCAAAATTAACTTTCTGCTGCCTTTCTCAGGACTATGTACTAAACAATAACAAACTTTGCTAAAAGAAAGGTATTCTGTCTCTCTCACTAGACTCTCTGATAATCTCTCTCTCTCTCTCAGTTCCACAGATATGTCCCCTCCTCTTTTGCTTATTTTGACAGTAATCCTCTCCTTCCCCTTGAGCAGATTCCTATTCCTTTATCCTACTATATATTTTAAGCATTTTAGGACACAAGAGATTACAATGGATTTATGTTATTAATGTGTAAATAAAGCCCTACCAATTTCCCAATGAAATAGGCCATAAATTTGATAGAAAGAGTTCCTAAATTACCTCCATAATACTCTGGGAACATTCTACAAAAAAAATAGAGAGTATTAGCCAGGTGTGATGGTACATGCTTCTTATCCTAGCACTCTGGAAGGCAGAGACAGGAAGGTAAATTCAAGCACAGCCTGGGAATTAGTGAGTTAGTGAGACCCTGTCTCAAAAACAAACAAACAAACAAACAAACAAACAAAAAATAAGAGATGCTTTCCTTCTCTTGTGAATTCAGAAGGCTCCAAGAAGCCTTCTTATTAAATAACTCAGAATACAGTGGGAAACTTTCAGCTATAAAGAAAGATAAACCTTGAGGCTCTTGTAGGTAAACGGATACTTAAGATCATGCTCAGGGGTAAAAAGGTTCAGAGTCACTTAATTGAATAGCAGGCTGCCTGCCTAATATAAAAACTAAAGGGGTTAGTGGGATCCAAAATGTACGATGCACCCTGGGAAAGTGAAAGGGGAGGAATTGTCTAAAAGGGGAAAGCAGTGGCCATTGTTAATCTATTATCATGATTTGAAACTGTATTGTTTTCATTTTCTGTTTAGTTCGGTTTTATTATGTTTCAATTTATACACTTGTATTAGATTTGATGGCATGGACAGCTATTCCAAAGATAGCAGGATATATTATGGTAACCATTTTTTATTTCCTATTAGCTTGATTTGAAGCCCTTCATTGTGTTGTTTTGACCAATTTTATTCTATTCTGTTTTGTTTGATAGTATCAAGTCTGATGATATAGGCAACTACTTTGAAGACAAAAGATGCACCATGATACCCATTATAGTTTGACTATTGTCTTCTCTTGAAGTCCTCTAATACCTCCATTGTTTTGTTTTTACTGGTTTTTTTGCTGTACTGTTTTGTTCAATTTTATTATGCCTGATGGTATGGGCAATTCTTTTGAAGGTAACAAGAGGCATTATGGTAGCCAGTATTGATGATCTCCTTGTGTTTTGTTTTTAAGTCATGTACTATGTTCATCCTTTTGCTCTCATTGACTCTTTTCTGTTTTGTCTCATTTGGTTTTATCCTCTTGAAAATAAAAAAAAATTAAAAATAACTCAGAATAAATTCTAGAATCAGTTTTCATGTGTTCCACCTCTTTCCAGCTGTATAAATGTCATAAACCTCTGTTTGCTCATTGGAGAAAAATGGAGCCTAAGGTGGCTATTTAATTGGGATTGCTGTTGGGTGTGATAAGCTATGCAAAGTTTTTGGTACTGTGCTTTGTATATTCACTCACTTAGCAAATATTTATTGAATATCTACTATATGTCAAAGTCCCAGGTCTCATGGGGCCTACATTCTAATGACAGAGGGAAGGGACAGGTGACAGACAAGCAAATAAGTAGAATAATTTCAGATAAGAATGAGGACTAAAAGAGAAGTATAAACACAATGATGCTGTAAAACGGACTGGGAAGAGAATGACTGGAAGAGCCAGGGAAGACATTTCTGAGGAAAGCATTTTATCTAAGAACTGAGATCTGAGAATGACACTACAGTCATCCATCCATTCATTAAATAAATGTTTATTAGCCCTTCATATGTACCAAAGACTGTTTTGGGGACTAGGGTTAAAGCAATAGACAAAATTAAATAAGTACACATGCCTCACAGAACTCAAATTCCAGTGTGAGAAAACAAAAGGAAAAAGAAAAATATGTAATGTGCCAAGTGACTGAGTACCATGGAGGAGAAGAGAAAATATGTAAGAATATTCAGTTTAAAGTTTAAATTTTAAGATGGACTCCCTCATTAAAAGGGTGCTATGTAAACAAAGATTGAAAGAAGTAAAAAAAAGCCATACAGAAACCTGAGGGAAAGAGCTGGGTGGGGTGTAATTCAGTATTAAAATGCATTCCCAGCATGGAGGGTCCCCTGGGTTCAGTCAAGAAGGAAGACAGAGAAAGAGAGAGACAGACAGACAGACAGGCTGGAAGATAATTTTAGGCCAAAATCAGCAGCAAGTGCAAAGTCCATGGGCCAAAGGTGTGCTCAATCCACCGAAGGAAGAACAAGGAGACCCGCGTGCCCAAAGCGAGTAAGTAAAAGACGGTGTGGCTAGAACAAGATGCCTACTATGTAAGGAGAAGCAGAGGCCTGGAGTAAAACTCTTCCAGGCAGATGGAGCAGCAGTTGCAAAAGGTCCTGTACCAGACCTAATGTTGGCCTATTCAAGAAACAGAACAGTGGTTGGCAGAGCTAGAGAACGCTGGGCAAAGGGAACATAGGGGTGAGGTCTGAGGAGTCCTGGAGTCAGATCACATGGAGCTCTGTAATTATAGGACGGTGTAAGGAACATATATGCACTGAGAAAGAATTAGCTATAACTGTTACCATTATTCGTAAGAAACTACTGTGCTGAATGGATTGAGAAGTGCTCTCCTAGAGGCTAGAGTCAGTTCTGTTTAGCTCTAGCTCATCTCCTATATCAGTCGCCAAATGTTGGGAATTATGCCACTGTAGAACTCACTACAGCAGGAACTCGCCAGTGGGTCTCCAAATTCTTTTTTTGTTGTTGTTGTAGTTGTTTATCTTTAAGTTACAATTGGTCAAATCACTCCTCTCCTCAAATATTCCTATTGATTATTCTTTACTTGTACAATCAATCCCACACCTGTAACCAGCAAGGATTTCAAGGTCTCCCTGTATGATTCCTTCCAGGTACTCCTGTTAGGGAAACAAAATCTCGCTCTTGATTATATGATCTCAGTACATGATCTATCACTTAGCTCATCACTTAGTTCCATCACTTGGCTCATCACTTAGTTGTGTCGCTTAGCACATGCCATTCAGCATGAGCTTTCCTTGCCTCATTCTTTGGTGGTTGGAAAGTCTCTCCTCCCTCCAGGATAGCTAAGTGCCACGCTTCCGTGACCTTGTGGTTGAGGGCACAGTCACTCACTCATTCCTTCAACCATGTGCTCACGGGTTTCACTGGTGCTCCAGTTTAATGTGTTTGTCAGGTTGCCTTTCCGCAGAACTAGTTGGCACTCCTCTCATTTCCATTAAATCATGAGCACATTGATGACACAAGCTGTATTTTCATGCTTTCCAGAAGTAGCGCCTCACAATTGCCAGCACACAATAATCAGTAAATTGTTAACAAAATGAAATTCAAGAGTCCTTTAAGCAAAGCACTGGGACACAAAACGAAAAATATGGTCACGTTATGAAAGAGTTCATAAACCAATAACAGAAGCTTTCATTTATTTATTAAATGTTAACAACAGTACCAGCACTATGCATATAATTCAAAGATTAACAAAATCACGAAGTCATTCCCCTTTGTTGCATGGGTGACACTGGGACAAAGTGTGTTACCAGAACCCAGGGCCCTGGGCTGTCGGGCAGAGGGAGTGGAAACCACTGGGGGAACTGCCCGAGTGGAATCGGGACCAGGAAGGGAGGGACTGCCCGTGGGAGACTGCCAGACTCCACAGGAAGCAGGAAAAGAGAGAATAAGAAATACTCTGGCTTCTCCTTCCCCTGCGGCTGGCTTCTCAAGTTCTCATTGCTTCAGCCGAGCAAGGGCTGAAAAGAGACTGTGAGAGGCAGTAACTGAGGAGAGCAGGGGAGGGCAGGATGGCTCTGAGACCAGCGCCAGTAGGCTGCCAGTCTTCCTGCGACAGAAAGGACTGTGAAATGAAATAGTACTTAATTTGGGCTAGGACGAATGACAAAAATATTAGGTAAATACAAACACTGATCATGGCAGCCTTAGCAAGGAAAAGACTCTTACGAAAGAAGAAAGTTATACCAATTCCAACACAAAGGGAGACCCTTTGTAGGTGAAAAAAAAAAAATAGATATTCCAGACAGAAACTACCAAAGTGTTTTCCTGTGAATAAAGAATACAACTCATTCACCTTAAAAGTCTTTTGACTCAGTAGATAAAAAAGAATATCTATCATTGTATGTGTCCAATGTAAAAGATAATAAAAAAGTTACTGTTACAGGTAGCTAAGTTCGTTAGGAATATTATAGGCAGTGAGACAGGGCTAGGTCCTCAAAGAAGCCAGTGCAGAAGTCCAGACACCTTGCAACTGTTGGGGAGACAGATGCCTCCCACCGTGGGCCAGGCCTCAAGATAAAAGATCAAACAAATGCATACATATCCTAAGGGCTGATATTCTAAATAATGACCTATCACCCTGAGGAAGCCTGGAGTCACCATCCCAAACCCCCAGGGGAGAGTCACAGCTCTTTAAGAATGCCCACTTCCTACATGACTGCTTCCTCATTTGTCCCCAATTTCACCCATTTCACCCAAACAATTAAACTTATTGGTTGACCATAGTTCTGTCCTGCCTTATGCTGTCTGCCTTGCGAGTTCCCAGTTTCCTCACCTTGAACCTGTCTCACCCTGTGATTGTACTCTATAAAAGTCCCTAGAAAAGACAAGAGTGCCTGACAGCCCGCTTGGGACCCCTCTGTTTCTCTCAGGCAGAGGTTTGCTTTCTCTCAATAAATATATTATGTGCTTAACTCCGTTGTTCCTAAAATTCATTCTTTGATTTTAGAGAGCACGAACTCATACCAGACATAGCCGGTAGGGATTTTCATTCTCCTATATCATTACTATCCAGGGTTAGTTAATCTTAAAGAATCACCATCTTAAAGAAACTTTTTGTGAATTAAAGTTATATGTGAAAAATTTGCCACTGTTAACTATTTTTTCTCTTTTTTATTGCAAGGTCAGAGATCAACTCCAGGTCCTTTCACAAGCCAGCAAGCATTCTACCATTGAGTCATAACTCCATGCCTCATTATAAGCATTTTTAAGTGTATAATCCAGTAGCATTAATTACATGCAAAATATTGTGCAACCAACTATTTCTGAATCTTTTTTATTCCCAAACAGAAACTCTGTGACAAGAAATAAGTAACTCACTATTCCTCCTCCCTTCACCCACATAATCAATTTAATTTTAAATGTATCAAAAAATCAGGTGGATTGGTAATTAGCTAGTGGGAGATAGGTAGATAGTAATGAAAAGGTACCAGATGGTAAGAGATATATAATAAAATGCTGATAATAATAATGTGGGTCATGGGTATACAGGTTCAACTTTCTTGTACGCTCGAAATTTTTCTAAATAAAACACTGGCAGTGGGATTCAATCCTTAGGCACTGGCCCCAGAGATTCTGATATAATTGATTTTGTTTTTGACAAAAGATTTCCTTAAAAGTTCTGTGGGTGGGTTCCAATGTATATCAGGGTTGAGAACCACAGCACTAAAGTCCACCTTGGGATCACAGAGCCTAAGTGAGCAAAAATGGATTAGAGAAAGCAAATGGAATCAGGGGACAAATTCCTGTGTTTGTATCAGAGATGGAGCCTCCAGCCTGGGCTTCTAGGTGCTTTCTGGGTCTGAATGGGCAGATGGGCTTTGTGTAAAAGAAGAGATGAACAGCTCCTCCATAGGTTACTGAGAATTTAGCAATGGTCATTTCTCTCCAAAGTTACTAAAATAGGACTGAGATGTGTATACTTCATTTAAGCTTTTAATTTGGCGTGCTTCATCCTTTGCCGTATTGCCTGTAGCTTTAAACAAGGGCATCCATTCATCCAGAAGGAAACTTTTACCCTGCTATGTCCCCCTTACCCTTAGGAAGTACAAGATCCACATTCAACATGTACATGGAGATGCTGTCATGTTTTATTAACTTTATACCCTTCTTATGGAGATGAAGAGATGAGTGTATTGAGACAGAAGGAAAATGTTTTAACCTTGGTATCCCAAAGATCCTGGGACAGCAGGGAGAGAACAAGAGAAAAGGAGACCTAAGGAGAATGGACACAGCAATCACCTGGGGCTTGGAAAATTGACAATTGCTAAAATGCATTTGTAACTCGATTAACCTATGAAAAACGTGCTTGATTCTCCCCAAAGAACCAATTTTCATGCCGCTCATTACAATATGCTCTCTGCAGTAGGTGATGTCTGTGCTCTATAATCCTTCTCCTATCCTCAGCTACTTTAAATCTTACTCTGGAGGTTACTAAATTTGTTTTCCCTGCAGTAAATAATCCCAGTCCATTTAATATGTGAAAGAAGACAAAAACACTGACTTCTGATTTCTCATCAGAGGACCCCAGCCTGGCTCAGGACAGTAGCCAGCTGGAGGCAAAACAAGGCCCAAGGGCAGGACGGTCCTGGAGGAAGGGAACCAAAGGTCAGTCACAGAGCAGCTTATCACAGGTGAGATCTAAAGGAAAACTGCTGGCCTATAAGCAGAAAGCAAACAGCAGTTCAGAAGCCAAGGAAATGCCAGAACACACCAAAAGAAGGGGATACAAGAGGGAAAAGGATAAGGCTTGAGCCATGAATGAGCCCAGAGTACCTCAAGCTCATTCTTGATGGGAGCTTGCCCTGTGGGGCTTGGGTAAGCAGGCAGGAGTTGGGATTTACAGGCTGGGACAAAGGAAGAGGAGAAAAGGGAGAAAGAGGAGGAGGAAGATAAGGAGGAAGAGGAAAAGGAGAAAGCCTAAAGCATATTATCCTACATCCTATTGATCGATGCTTATTGTGATGACACTGAACCAACAAAGTTAAAAGTACTTAGCAATCCTCTATTTTAAAAGTAAGGGGAATGTGAAAAATATTTTAAAAGCTTGCATATAACATGGTTTAAAAAATAAAAAAGAAGTTCCTTTACTCTTGAAAAGATAACTTTCAGCTACCAGGAAAATACACATGCCTGTAAATACACATTGCCTCCATAAATGTAGGTAGTTGTGGCAGTGATTCAGAGACGCATAGGCATGGCTTTTTGACATTGAATGTCTCCATTTCTCCCAGCTAGTATGACAGCAATTTTCCTTCCCCTCTATTTTGCAGTTATAAATTACATTAACATCTTTACATACCTTTTATATAATGTAAAAATTTGTAAACTTTCAGGGAAGGACCACAATGGGCTAGCATCAACTGTGTGCTTATGCTATATCCAGGTATTATGACACTGTAACAGACTCAGCTGAGTACTATCCTGAGGGTAAGGAGAGGGGATGAGGCAGGAAGACAGAGCTCTAAGGCCAAATGGCATAGAGAAGAAGTACTCCAGAGGACAGAGGCTGCTATTTTCAGAAATGAGCGTGGGAAAAACAAAACCAGACCTAATTCCAGGCAGGTGTCTCCCACAATCTGTCGCGATTGCACAGGTAGTACATGGACTAGCAGGGATCTGAACCTACGCTGGTCTGTCTTTAAGTTTTTATTTTGGGGTATTTTTTCCTCCTTCTATTGTTGTGCCTCTTTTTCTGGAGAAAATATTTATAATTACTGCCAAACTCCTGGTGTTCCACTGTCTGTGCTGCTCCTACCCGGCTTTTACCCCCATCCTGGATTCCACCTGAGTGGAAACGCAGCCTGTAATGGATCAAGAGTTAATCATCTGCAGGTTTCCTCTGATAAGTCACAGTATGTTTGCTGCCCTCTTTCAAAAGTCAACAGCAGCCACAGAGATGTGCCGACAGTGGACTATGGCATTCTGAGCACTGGCCAAGATTGGAGGCAGGGTCCTGGGGAGTCTCTCTGGACACCTCCTTTTGGAATGCCTCGGTTGCCCCGAAGGCATTTGCCTGTGGCTGTGATGGACACAGCTTATCGATGCCAAACACTGAGCCAAATTCACTGGATGTACAAACGGCCTGACGTCAATGGAATTTGCTCATAATTTAGGCCTCATGTGTGATGTACTGTCTGAACTCAGTGATCTGTCACAACAATCGGAGAAGCAGAGAAGAAAGAAGAAAAGGTGAAGGAAATCAGGAAGAAGAAAAGTAAGAGGTAGAGGAAAAGATAGAGAGAAAAAAAGGAAAAGAAAAAGGATATGAGGACACAGCCAGAGGCTGTGGCAGGACAGGTTCAGCTTTTGGCTCCTGAGGCCAATGGTCTCTGTGAGTTTGTTGAAAGCATTGGTGCCAAATAAAACATGGCCTTTTAAAGCACTGAATTACGTGAGAGCAGAGCTGTTAAAATCAGTGTAGCAAAAATCCAGCTGGGTTTGGCCAGTGCCACAAAGTACAAAATGATGAACACTTGTACTGCCAAGACCCAAAGCTCCCCAGATGTGGTGACCCACGCAGTTATTTGAATATATATCCAGATCTTCATTCTTTAAAACAGGAAATCTGCTATGAAGAAATGGGCATCTGCTCTGTATGCTTGCCTGTAGTACAGAGGAGGATTTATCATGAAGCCAACAAAGCTTAAATTTCAGAGTCCTTCACTTGCCTAGGTCCCTGTAAGTGCTGGAATTTATGGGGAGTATTGTAGGTGGAGGGAACTGGTTAAATAATGAATAGCAAGCACATATAATAATAGCATGTGTGGTAAACTGCCTAAATATCTTATTCACTTCAACCCCCAGGATTCCAATCATGTGCTATGAATTAGTTTCTCATTATAAATAACATTTATTTTTATACCTATTTTTTAAACTCTTAAATTATTTTTATGAAAGATGAGGCCAAATGATAAAGTCACAAGTTCCACGAAATCGGTTCTTCCACTGCGGCCTCCTCCCAGTTCCTTTTTGTGGAGAGGCTCTCTCCTTGTTCTGTGGCAGGTTACACGGTCCTTGCCCAGCCAGTGTGAGAGAGTGTTTGGTTCAGAAACAAGTATGTGATCCAATATGGACCAGTTTTTGCTGGATACTTTTGTGTCGAAAGAATTACTAAGTTGTGAGGCTGCATTCCTAACAACCATCTTGCTTCCATAAGAGAGACCCATGAGAGTAAAGACATGGAGAAAGCAGATCCAGGGACACAAAAGAAGCCAAGAATGGGTGTCCCTTGCACCCCTATAACAGCTGTATGGAAGCTGGTAGATAGTCCCAAGCCTTTCAGACACACAATGCAACCCACTTCTTTACTTAATTCGAGTTGGGTTTCTGTCGCTTGCAGTGGAAAATCTTGAGTAATACATGTCCCACTCTGCTAGAAAAAGATAACTTATTTTTTCCATTCAGTAGGTGGTACTTAGGTGTATTGCCTCTTAGTAGTCATAATAATAGATAACATGTATTGATCACTCCTATGAAGAGCTGTACTGATTGTAACTCACTGTATCTCAAAAGTATTTTACGAAAGTATGTACTATTATTAACATGCCCATTTTACAGAAGAGGAAACTGAAGGCACATAGAAGCTAAACAACTTCAATTGGTCTGTGGTTGGTTTTAGACTTTGAATTCCTGTTGCACTGTGCTGCTCGGGCCTGCTGATTTGGAGCCTACATTATTCCAAGAACAATTTTTATACCAAGACCTCATTAGTTGTCACTGTCTTATAGATCAGATGCCCTTAGAATAAATGTCAGGCATGGGCAACATGGTATGCTCCCCTGAAAATCAGCCAAGTGTGGACAGTACCAAGGATATAATAGATTCTTCACAAATACATGCATACCAGCCAAAAGAGCTCAAATCCCACTTCTCTTGTCTCTCAAATATGCTTCCCTTTGACCTGTTCCCGTCAACCCATCATTAACTATATTGCCCCCGAGTGTCAGTACTGACACTTTCTAGGGATAGCTCATCCGACATCACTCGCTTTCCAAGGTGCTGTCACTGATCCTGAACAACAAGATTCTACTTCAGCAATTTTCATGCTGAAGGTGGGAGAATGAATGCACGGAGGGGTCCTGACCTTCTCAGCCACACACATTATGTCTCCAACTCAGATCACCTCACTCTTGGTTTCATAAAGTTCTTTCTTCATAAAGCCCCTCCAGACTAACTTCCAGGACTGTCTCTGTGTTTTTTTCAGCCAGTGGCTCCAGCCTGACAGCTTTACAATGATTAAAAGCCTGCCTCCTGCTGTCACCACACCAAGCATTTCAAACTTTAAGCCCTGAGAACCCAATCCTTTCACTTTCAGCAAACATTTGTTGAAACTAAGGAGACGCTATAAAGATTCAGAGGCAAGTCATACAGTTTTATCCTTCTCAAAGTATCTGAGGTAGGTGAAGAGGAACACAAAGCAAATATGTCGAGAAAATAGCTAAATTGTGGGGATGCGTGCCCAAGAACAGAGTGGTTGAAGCCAGGGAAGAGCGAGGTGCCAGCTCTTTGAAGGGACAACAGAGGCTTTGAATGGCAAGAAAAGTGATCCTGGTGTGGCAATAGGAATGATCAGGCAGAGAATTCAGAGGACTATTCCAAGCCTTGGAAAAACATGTTCAAGGACAGAAGAGCTATAAACAGGGGGCTGGGGATTTAGCTCAGCAGCATAAGTGCCTGCCTTGCAAGCAGGCAGTCGTGAGTTCAATCCCTGGTACTTATAAAAATGAAAAAGGCCAAAAAAAAAGAGCAATAAACAGCATGGCTTGTTTTGGAAATAGCAAGAATTTTGAAATGGCAGGAGCAGAAATCTTTGAGAAAGAAAGAGAGGGATAAGAGATGAATCTGAAGAAGTACATAGAGGCCAGCCTACAAAGCTCTTGCATTCTGTGTCAAGGAATCTGAAATTCATACAATAGTCGTAGGGAGCTTGTGAAAGATCTCAGGCAGAATGAGCCATAACTACATTTGTAGTTCAGATATATCTCATGACAACAGTATCACTCCCTTGTAATCATCAGACCCCAACTTCTGGCCTTGCTCTTTGGCTTTTGAGATTCTTCGTATCAATCCAACTTTAGCCTCCATGATCACTACTGGGGGGCTTTCTCTGACTTTCCTAAATGCATAAGACCATCTGCCTTATCCTTCAAGGTGATCCAATATGGACCAGTTTTTGCTGGCTACAATAGGAATGATCAGGCAGAGAATTCCTCCAAGAAGTGGTTCTCAGCCATATGTGCATATAGGCATTGGAAGGACGGCATTTCAAAATACACGATTTGTGTCATATTCTTCTCTTGCTGGGGAATTCTGGTAAGTCTAAGGTTTAGGAAGGTGGGCAAGGGCAGTTAGTGGGAAGTGAGACTGGCATTTTGGAAAAGCTTATTCTTGGGCTGGGGATTTAGCTCAGCGGCATAAGCGCCTGCCTTACAAGCAGGCAGTCGTGAGTTCGATCCCTGGTACCGATAAAAACGAAAAAGACCAAAAAAAAAAAAAAAAAAAAAAGAAAAGCTTATTCTTTTAAAAAACAGAGATACGAAAATGAGAACTCTACCCAAGATAATATCCCTTTCAACTCTAGGGTTGTTTTACAAATACTATAAAATCTATGTTTATAGTTTAATAATGATACCTTTTATAGGTGATTAAATGCTGGCTCCAAAAAGGATATGTTTGTGTCCTAATACCAGCCTCTGTGGAAGTTACCTTATTTGGACAACAGGTCTTTGCAGCTATAATTGAGTTAAGAATCTTGAGAGGAGATCATCCAAGTGGGCCTTAAATCCGAGACAGAAAAAAGAAGACAAAGAGCAAAAGCCATGTGAAGACAGAGGCACCGCTGGAGTTACATGCATAACCACACACTAAAGAGTGCCTGGTGCTGGAGGTTCCAGATGAAAGCGTAGCTCTCGGACTTCTTGGTTTCAGACTTCCAACCTCCAAAATAGTATCAGAATAGATTTCTGTTGTTTTAAGCCCCCAGGTTTGTGATAATCTGCTGCAGCATCCTTAGAAAGCTAATACCTTTTCTTTTAATAGCCCATAGTTATATTTCAGAGAGGAGATATTTTTATAAGCATCTGCAATGGTATATAATATAAACGAATTTGGACAAGGTAATTTAATCCCTCAGAACCAGTTGTTGTTTTTTTTAACCTAATCTCATTCTCACAGGATGTTGAGATAATAAAATACATAAAATAAATAAAATAAAATAAAATAAAATAAAATAAATAAAATAAAATAAAATAAAATAAAATAAATAAAACTATGTAGTAGATAACTGACAGAGGACAATTGCTCAAAGATTTATCCAGGAACCAAAACACACTGCAGAGACTCCCTGCTGAAGAAGGCCTCCCAGCAGAGAGCTGGGGTAATTAACATGCAAAGCCCTGTGCCTGTGTCAGAATCTCTTTTGCATGTAACCGCTTACACCATCTGGTGTCAGCTCTTGTTTCTCACTAACCACTGCCCTCTCCCCCAACCTCCTCTACTTCCTGTTTACGTAGATAGCTGCTTCCTGGCCAAGGAAACTGAACTGTTTCAGTCAGACTACTTTTCCCCTGGACCTATGCCAGGAATACCTTCTTTGCTCTCTCCTTCTGCTTTTTTCTTACAGTAGAAGCCATCACATCACATTCAAGAGCAGCAAACTGCATTCCTGAGAGGTTCCCAGCTAAGCAGCTAATCCAGGAACTATAATATATCAGGCATTATGGATGAGGAAATTTGTTCATCCCTGTCTGCCTCTGCTCCTCCAAACTATTGATACTAGTGCTTTTTAATTCAAATGTACTGTTCAGAAGGCTTCCATCCTCAGCCCTAGCCCTATCCTGTTTGGAAAACTGTTCAGATTAGTTAGCAGGACAGCAGTAGGTTAAACTCAGGGAGGACACCAAGTTGGGGAAGTTGTTGAAACAATCCAAGTCATGAGTCTTAACATGGAGTAAATAGCCAAATTACCAGAGGAACTCTTCCCAAATAATCATTTGGAACCTGAGGATATTTTAGGAAAAGAAAATCCTAGCTGATAGTGATTCTTTTAAATCATAGTTGAGGCTCACCACCCTTAGCACAATAGATAAGAACGGGATGCTGGAGCCTGTAGCCTTTCAGGATGGCCTATATGGCCTTGGGCATGTTACTTAACTTCTCTATGTCTCAATTTCCTCATCTGTAAAACAGTGGAGATAATACTACCTTCTCAATAGGACTGTGAGTGAGTAAATATTATTAAAAAGCACTTAGAAGTATCCTATTACTATTACTTTTACTGTTGTTTTTATTACCCTGCTGGAGGGAAAAGTCCAGAAGGTGGGATGCCTGAATCAGTGATGTGAAGACAACATAGGGTGGGTTTTATGTAACAGAGATGGAAAGGATGAAAGGCCGTAATTAGCTGGAGAAAATTCAGTGTTGAATTGCAGACCCACAGCACTGGAATTTAAATCATGCTTTTACTACTTTATAGTGGTACCACTATGAGTCCGTTACTTGTTTCTTCATCTGTTAAACAGAAATTACAATAGTGACTTATCTTTCAGGGCTGTCATGGAATCAAATGAGTTACATAACTTGCTGATTTTTTTTTATTTGTTTTTTAGAACAGTGACTGGCATCTGGCAAGTGTTAGCTCTTATTTTTGATTGGAGATGAAAAGGTCAAGGAACTGAAGGGCCGGTTGTTAACTGGACATTGACATTACCCAAGATGTCAGCAAGGTTTGAAGTGAACAGTAATACTGTGAGCTAGGTGTGAGCATCGTCACTGAATGAGGTAGTAAAGTAGTAACCAGCCAAGAGGCTCAAACGCCTCCCTTCCACAAGAGTGTGGGAGCACTTAACAGGAGCAAAGCAGACTCCAGTACTTTGGCCTTGAGCTGAGGAAATAAATTAAGACCAAGAAGCAAAAGGAATAAAGAAGTTGCTGAGACAGCAGGAGGGCTTTCTAATTAGGGAATGACCATCCAGGTGGCATGGTCAGGGACTGGAAGGTAGGGGAAGAATCAGGGTGAGGCTGTACTTTCTAAACATCGCAGAAATGCTTTGTACAGTAAATGGTGCAGACTAGCCACTAAGACTTTGAGCGGGATGGCTAGTTACACTGCTCAGTATGGTAGGCAGTAGCCCACCTACCTCAGCCCCTCTCACTGGTCTGACTGTTCCCACAGGAAGACTGATACAGCCTTCCATGCCCACCATTCCACCGTGCTTGTACTAGGCTTCTGCTTTCCTCCTAGGATTAGGACCTCTGGCTTCCCTCTAGGTTTAATGCCTACTTCTTCATCCCACCACTGGTCACAGGTATCTAAGGTCCCACTCATTAGATCTCAAGGTCCTTTTAAGCATGTCTCTTAAAAAGCTTAAAAGTCTTCATTCAAGTCAGACCCTTTGTGGTAGGAGTGACATCCAGGACTTTAGGGTGACATGCAATTGAGTTTCACCACATCCCTTGTGGCTTGTGACTTTACTTTTGAAACAGACAATGGAGTGACAAGTTGGAAATTGTAGTTTCATAGCCAGGCACTTTCAGATTTGCAGATGGCTTTTTCTCATCAGAAAAGATCAAAAACCACTACTCTTATGGTATGAAAGTAAACTCTGACAGGGAAGAAAACTCATGAACTTTGGCAAAAATCAGGTTCAGCTTCTGATTCTTCCACTACGGCAAATGATTTCCTCTGACTAATTCAGTTTTTTCTTTTGCAAAACTAGATTTTTTTTTTTTTTTTAGCAGTAGGGAATGACCTGAGGCCTTCACACTCATCAATATCCCAATCCCTTTATTAGTCTTTAGTTTGAGACAGGGTCATACTAAGTTGCACAGGCTGGGCTTGAACTTAGAATATTCCTGCCTCAGCTTCCCAGAGTGCTGAGATTTCAAGCCTGTACCACCACACCTGGGTGAAGCCGATCAGTTTCTTTTCCTCTTGCACACAAGTCCTGAGGCAGAGGCCAAAGCTGCTCCACAACTTTGTCAGGGGCCCAGGTCACCTCACTGCCCCCTGGTCTTTGGCTGTGGCCCTCACCCTCATAACCTAAGATGCTGGCTAATGTGGCAATCTTCACATCAGTTCAGGGAATCAAGATAGGAGAAAGGATGAAGCAGAGATCATCTGCCTTTGGAGGGAAGTTACCAGGACCTTCCATACAACATTTCTGCTTATATCTCATTAGCAGAGTCTTAGTTGCATGATCATACTTAGCTGAAAGAAGGATAGGCAGGCAGCTCGGTACAGAGCTAAAAGTTGAGATTCCCATTATCATGGAGGAGAAGTAAGTCAACCTGCTATATAGTAATATAGCAAGATGTCTTTTAAAAAGTTGGCTTTCAAATTAAGAGCATATTTGACTTTTATTTTCCCTGTGCCTTTATTAAGATGGTATCTTGCCTGCATATTATAGACTCTGAGATCTGAATTAAAATCTTCAAAATTATTATTTCTACCCAGGTGTGGTGGCACATGCCTTTAATTCCAATATTCAGGAATTCTCAGGAGGATCACTGAGAGTGTTAATGCTAGCCCACGCTACATAATGAGTTCAAGACCAGCCCTAACTGTATAGTGAGACCTTGTCTCAAATAATATATTATTATCTCCTTTACAGATTTAAGTAAGTGACGTGTTAATGGAATTTTGCTTGCCTTGAGGGTATCACAGTGACTCACTTACAAGCCAATTGCTGACAGAGTAAGACAGGCTCTCAGGTACCTCTAGAAGGTACCCTGACTAGATACGGTCTTTGAAAGTGAAGATTCACAAAAGATCTGGGTACTTCCTCAGATCGCATTCACCATTGTGATGAGAGTTTGCTTTTCTTTAACAATGTCTATACCAGCATCCTCTCCTACATAATCCTGACTTCTTCTCTGCTCACATTCTTTCTGTGGATAAGTAAGTACCTGAAGAATCTTCTTTCTTCTCTATCTTAAATTGCAGCATCATTCACTAACTGAGATGCAGTACCTGATCTCCTTCATTCCGAGGGAGCATCATCTCTTCCAAAGTCCCTGACACACAGTGAATAACAAAGGCATTGGAAAACTGATTGACTGAGGACAACTGGAGCACAATGTCCAAAATCACAGAGCTAATGACCTTCACAAGACTAGTTACCAGAACCCCATTCCACCTTTTTATTGAAATATTACATTGTATCCTAATATACAAAACTGATTATAGCAGAGCTGACCTTGAAGCTGAAAAAGACAGCCCAGGAGACTCAGCCTGCCTTTTCTCAAAAATCTTCACTACCATGTGAAGAGTTCCTTATAGCAAGTATCTCCACGGAAGCCTAAGGCTCAGTCCACTGCTGTTAATTTAAATATTCCTGTTCTGGTTCATTCTCTGGCTGCAGGATCTGATTAGGTAAAAGAGAAAGAAAAAGAAGCTTTGGAATCAGACAGGCCTGGTGTTAATACTGAGTTATGTCTCTTACTAGCTGTATCCACCTTAGGCCTAAATTGATGATAGCTTCCCTATGCTGCCATAGTACTAAAATGGGTTTATTAATATAAAATTCCTGGCACAGAGCAATTTCTCCACATTAGATGTTAACTCTCTTCCTTTCTTTCTTTCTCCTTAAAGGATAGTGCATCTAAGACATCTAATAAATATTTACCATCTTTTGCCCAACCCACTGACCATTGTATATGCATGTGTAAGCCTCAGTGCATCATCTTAGTTATTTTTTTTCTAATTGCTGGAACAAAATACCGGGCACCCCAAATTAAGGAAGAAAAGGTTTATTTAGCTCACAGTTTGTGGAGATTTCAGTCCCTAATCAGCTGGCTCCAAGGCAGGGTGATGTGGCATCAGGGGCAACATTTCAACTTGGCAGAAGAAGCAGAACAGCAGGAGCAAAAGGTTGGGGGGTAGCAAGCCTCTTTTCTCCTTTATCTCGTAAGCAGGCTACCAGCCTCAGGTGGGTGTAGCACTCCCATCATCTCCATGCCCTCCTCCTGCACAGGCTGAGGACTTTTACAAAGTAAGGACTCTGGCCTCCTGCTGAATCACTTGGTTAAACTTCTTCTCTTCTCAAATTGACCCAACTGGACAATATCCTAGAGAGTCAAGGGCATCGCCTCTATGGTCCGGGATGGAAAGCTGCTGAGTTAGTTAAGCTTCTAGACTTCTCAAGATGACGCAATCTATGTGGTCTAACATGAAAAATAAATAAATAAATAAAAGTATTTCTGGCTAGTTTTAGATCTGGTAGCTAATGATTACAATAGTTTGCGTAAACTTTCCCGAGTATTAACTGAGTTAATAAAAGTACCATCAGATAAGACATAGTACAGACCCAGGTCTTTTATGTTTGAAGGCTTCATTAAAGAAGAATGGGACATATTAACCCACTACAATGAAGAACATGAATGCTGCTAAAGAAATAAAAAATAATTTCTCCTACCCACCTGGTTGGATAGAACAGCCAAAGTACCCTCATGCTCAGTGTAATATCCTAAGAGTGATTTTATGTAAAAGTCAAGTGACCAGCAGGGATTTAGTCAAACCAAAAAGAGACCAGCTCCTCCGTAGGATTCATGGACACCAGACAGAGAGAGGATGGTTGCTATTTTCAGTTCTAATCTAGAATCAGAAAGCAGGGGACAATAGATAATGCTCATAGAGGGCAAGAAAATGCCACAAGATGACAGCATTGCTAATGCTAACAATAGATGCTGCGTGCATTTTTTATTTTAAAGAAAATAAAACAGAATAAAACCAATCAAAACAAACAAGTATAAGAGAAACAGGACTTCAAAACATTACAAAATCAACAATAGTTACCGTAATGCCTTTTTTTTTTTTTTTAAACTTACGACTTTGCGCTTGCCAGGCAGGTCCTTATGCCGCTGAGCTAAATCTCCAGCCATAATGCCTTTTGATAGCTTCAAAATAGTTGCAGACAACCTCGGACATAGTAAAAATCAAATAGGACAGAATAGAATAGAAACAATAAAAATAAAACAATGAATGCAATAAAGGACTTCAAAACAAGCCAATGGTAACTCCAAAATTGCTACCATAATATATCTTGCCATCCTTGAAATAGCTTCTCCTGCTATCAGATTTAACATAATTAAACAAAACAAAAGAGAATAAAATCCAATGCAACAAAAAGATAGGACTTCAAAACAAGACCATAGGGAATCAACAATGGCTACAACCCTCAGAAGGAGATACCCCCTAGATGCCACACTGCTTACCAATATTCTCTGAATCTATGATCAGACCACTGACCCTAAACCTGCAATGTTAGTAAAACACCAAAGCACCACAGGCCTCCAATTGCATTTCACCTCCATAGCCATCAGCACAGTGTGTCTCCAGATAAGCTGGTCACTTGGGAAGAGGGGTTGGTACTTTCTGTTTGCTAGCCTACATGCTGGAAGAGGCTGGGGTCTGGCTGTTCCTGGTCTGGGAGCAGATGGCTATGGCTCTGGTTCCCTAACTGAGCTTATTTGCTGGTGTGGCCTTGTTCTCTCTCCCTCCAGTCTGTGAATGGCACTGACTCATGGGGAGAGGCTTGGGTCTAATTGTTCCCAGTCTGGTGGACATTTTGTAAAAATCTAAACATGCAACTGCCATACAGTTCAGCAGCTAAACTCCTGGGCATTTTAATCCCAGAGAAGTAAAGACTTATATTCACACGAAAATCTGTATATGAATGTTTGTATCTGTTTTATTTATAATACCAAACACTAAAAACTTTCCAGATGTACATCAATGAGTAAATAAACAAACTGAATATTCAACAATAATACACGCAAAACCTAGATGAGTCTCCAGAGAATGCTGAATAAAAAACCCAAACAATTGCATATTGTATAATTCCACCTATAGAACATTCTTGAGATGAGAAAATTGTACACATGGAGAAGAAATTGATGACCACCAGAATTATAGACAGGATGGAGCAGAGTTATTGGGAGGAAAAAGAACATAGTTACAAAAAGGCAGTATGGAAAATCCTTGTGGTAATAGAAACATTCTGTATCAGTATGTGTGCTGGTGGTAACACTGTGATTTTTCAAGATTTACTATTGTCAGAAACTAGGCGAATGATATAAAAGATTTTTTATATTATTTCTGATACTTGCATGTGAATTTACAACTACCTGAAAATAAAAGGGTTAGTTAAAAATCTCTTAGGCTGGGGATGTGACTCAGTTATCTAGCACTTGCCTAGTATGTGTGAGACCCTCATTTTGATTCTCAGAACTCCCCCCCAAAAAATTTAAAAAACACCAAACTGTACCTTAAACTATATTAATAATTATTTATATATATTTTTATATATTATACAAAAATAATTATACTTATTAAATTTAATCACTGAATATAAAAGTGAATTTAAATTTCAGAAATGTTAAAATATAGAGAAGTACACCTCACAAGTGGGAAATATATTAAGTGTATGTATTTATTTGTATAATTATACACACAAAACATTGGGAGAAAAGATACCAGTCTTTAGCACTGGTCATCTCTAAGTGGACAATTTTTAAGCATTTCTATATCATCTTATTTTTCTACAGTGAACGCATACTGCTTGCTTTCAAGGCACACCATATTTTAAAATGTTATTTAGAACAACCTCTGAACTGGGAGTTTAGCTTAGCAGCATAATCACCTATCCTGGCAAGCACAAGATTGTGAGTTCGATCCCCGGTACTAAAAAAAAAGAAAGAAAGAAATGAGTCTAGAACAACTTCTGAGCCATTGCTTGAAACTCTGCAATTGATCCTCAAATAGTCATTTTAGTCTTTAATATCTGAGAAACCAAAGCTCCCAAAGCAACAGAGGCAGCTCTGATTGTTTGAAATGAGAGCTGCTAAGAGCAAAGGTCTGTAATGCCAGTGCCTGTAGAGGGATTCAGGACACGAGCTTAGTCCCAGAACGAGTCCATTAACTTGGCTTACTCACAGAGGAAAATGGCAAATGTACACCGTCTGCCTGCCTCGCAAGCGCCAGGCACTACTTAACATTGTCCAGAAGAGACACAAACACGTGAAAGCAAATAGGCATTGAAAATCCACCGCTGCTGTGCACCCTTTTTCACAGTGGACAATTCCTCGTTTTTCAAGTGATCTGCAGGAAATACAAACAAATTCTAACATACTACTTACAATCAATAACCAGAAATAAAAATGCAAATCCAATTTACAATAGACTCTAAATCCCCATTAAATACTTTAATGTCAACTTATTAAGAGTTATTAAGAAAATTCCAAAACCAAAATGACACAGTAAAGGAAATCAGACTAGCTGAATAGCTACCCCTTCTTAGGCAGCTCAACTGAAGGGGCTGCTCAGAATTAACACGGTGAAAGAAAATGTTGGAGGCAAAGTCTGGGCTAAAGCCCACTCGGAGCCCACTCCCATGGATTTCCTGGCAGGGCTTTTGGATGTGCAAGGCAGAGCCCTTCTTCAAGGTAGCTCAAGTCAAAGGGCTGATGTTAAGGGTACAACAAGCCATCACCTAAGGACAGAAACTAAGAACAGCTGGACCTCACTGCCCTGAAACTGAATCAAGCCAGCTCTCTTCATATCTGAGGAACCGCTCATCCCTTGTGCCCCTCTGAGTGCCGAGCAGCAGCCAAGTGACACCTCATTCTGGTTCCTGCTGCAGAAGCAGCTGTGAGGATTTTTACACCACTCTTTCTTTTTTCTCTTAGTCTTAAAGGCAGGAACTGCCCCCGGAAGTATGAATCTCTGGGTTTCCTAGTTCACTTTTCTTGCTTTTCCTGCTTTCCAACAGATGTGTAACACATTCTCACTATTCCTTCTGTTTCCAGTGGATTCCTAAAATGGTTTCAGTTTTTCTAATCAGGCTCTGATGGACACATTGTCAGCCTCAACGTAGACCTTTAGAGCAAGCACAACACAGGCTTTATTTTGGGTTGACATTAGAGGAGCTACTCAAACAGACAAAGAAAAATCTGATACCAGAAATTCTGAAGGAAATCAATGACCAGTAGTCCCTGGGTATCAACTGGGTCAAAAGCTAAGTAAAGGTAGATCACTTTAGGAGTAGAGTCCAGGGACAGGTATAGAGCAGACGGGGTCAGGAGAAGTGGGCATTTCAGAAATGCAAGAGGCCAGCTATGCAGAGATGTACTTACAAGGAAATCTAGACAGTGATTGGTTACAGTCTTCTAAAAGGACTTGGAAGCTTAGCGTGCTGGCTCATGCCTGTGACCCTAGCATACTGGGAAGCTGAGACGGGGGAACTGCAAGTTCAAGCCATGGCCTGTGTCAGGAGACAGTGTCAAGTCAGATTCCTTTGCCTCATAGAAAGGCACCTCTGAAGAGTCATCCCAGCAACGGAGCTCACAAGGGAGTCTGTTTTACTTGGAGTTACTACATCACTACAGTGACTGTATTACTTATTTACTCCTCCCTGTGCCCAATCTGTCACCAAAAGACATCAACTCTGAGCTTCCAGTAAGGTACTATTCTTCCAGGAGACCAGCCACCCATTCCATGGCAAGTTGATTGAACTGGAAGAATTAAGTGACTCATTCTGAATGCAATAAATACACATTCTGGGGATGGACTTGGCTTTCCTGCCCTCCTGGGGCTTTGGACAACACCATACCTGAGCGCACACAGAGCATCTGATCCAATGGCACAGATTTACATGTTTTTATTGGACCCTGGATCCTAATTCACAAATAAGTCAGGAGTGTCACATGGCCATGGGATCCACTGATCCTATTTCCTACCACACAGAGCTGTCAGCTTGACAGTAATGAAATGACTTTTTGAAGGTGTAACTGAGATATCTTGTAAAAATACAGGTACATCTCCCAGCATGCAGCCTATACTGTAAACCTAAAATTATTTCTTGTGCCTGTTTTTACAATAGATCTAGTACGTACTCTGGGGTCCAAGGGAAGGAAGTACAGTGGCTCCTGGCCCTGCTTTGCCACCACTCACAGTGACCCATTCATGCTATCTGTGCTTCTGCAACTCTGGGCATTGTGGGCTTAGTGGTTCTGGTGATGGACTGGGCATCTCTTGATATGGTATTTCTTTGTCAAATAGAGACGAGAGCAGCCGTAGCCTCAGGAAGACATGATAAGCTGAAACCACTGTCCAAGTGGAGTTGAAGATGAATTAAAATGTATTATAAAGCACAGATACAATAAGTATCAGTTGCAACCTTCAGATCAAGAGCAAGACAGGGCTTGTGGTTTGTCTACAAACCTTCCTCGTAAGTTACCCCAGGAAAAGAGTTCAGTCAGGAGATTGGAGGAGCTGCTTCCAGAATCTATTAAATAGATCTAGTGCAAAGGGTTGGCTGTAACTGATGCTATGGAATGCCACTCGGATCCCCATTTTGCGCGGAAGCAACCTTTCCCTCAACTGCTAGGAATACTGGCAGCTAATTGCTCTCAGATGGTCTCTCATCTCATATGGTCTTCAGCCGTCTTCACCTCGCCCAGGTTCTTAGGCAGCTGACCCTTAATGACTAGGCTCTCCTCTAGGTATGAAGGCCCAGCCTTCTTTGCTTCAAAGCAGCTTGACTACAGAGATCCCTGTACAATTAGTTGGTTGAGACCTTTGTTTGTGATTCGTTTACTGTTTAGTTCTTTCCCAGGCCTACTTCCTCCAACTCCTCCTCTTGTATTGAATTCTTGGGCACTTGCCAGTGAACTCTGCATGCAAATATCCATGTCAGAGTCTATTTCTGGGAAACTCAGTATGTGATGGGGTATATTCACTTTTGGTTTTTTAATAGAAAAGGCTAACTAACACATAAAGCTTTAAGTGTGTAAGTATATTCAAATATGAAGAATCCCTGGGGTGATCCATGTCCGGAAGTCTCACTAACCTCACCAGCAACAGTAACAATATTTCTTCTCCTTTTGGGAGACCTTGTTTTCCTGGGACTGCATGCCGTATGCTGAATGCCAGAAGAAGCCAACAAGTCTTTCAGTTTTACTTCAGATGATCATTTTCTTTCCCTTTCAGCTCTCTGGTTGTGTCAAATCTTGAACTTTTTTATCCTATCTTTCCAGAAAGCCACTGGTCCCACTAGCTGCCACTTGTCTCCCTCCACCCACAGTCAAATAAATTCCAGATGCTGAGAGCTGTGGGAATCTCTCCAACGTTGCCAAGAGGAAAGGAACTTAAATTCCTCTGGCCAACAGTTACCATCTTGTTTCTCTCTTGCCCCATTCTCTCAAGATCAGAAAGCTACTCCCAAACCTAACCGCATCTTCATCTTCCTCTACCATTGGATTTCAATATTTTTTGTAGTAAATCCCTGTACTTTAGGCTTCTTAAACTTTCAGATTTCTGAGTGACTAAGCTCTAACTTCTTTCATTTCCTCCTTTTCTTCCATCCTTCTCCCTTCCTTCTTTCCTAAGTCTCTTGCTCATCAACTCTGAGTCATCTCTTCCATGAAGCTAGGCTATACCTAGGCTTATTTAATGTTATTAAATGTGATGTTAGGGACACAACCATCCCCTCTCAAAACTTCCCTCAGGGCCAGTGTTGGCAGTAGATTGCTGGTCTGGCTGAGTCTGTGGCACATCCCACTGGAACAACAACCCAGAGCTCATGCCCTTGGATGAAGAGTTCATTAACAGCATTCTCTTTGTGTAGGAAGGGCTCCAAGTTTTGTAAAGACCCACTATATTTAGTGTAGTAAAGTGGAATGCGCCTAACCAGGAGATTTCTATAGACCAGCCAGTCTTCAAAGGCCAAGTGGACAGGGAGGCTGCCAACCACAACCCAGCCCCCTCCCAGTGGCTCCTTTAAGACATCAGGCCCTTCTTTGTATTTCTAAATCGAAATCCACATAGAACTGGACTTGCCCATCGTCACATTGTTGTTGACCCTCGTCCCTAGGGAAGCCAGGACACACTTCCCAACCTTTGCCAAACTCCAGATTTCTGATCTTGCAATTCATTCTGCCACTTTCAGGCTTGCCTCTCCCTCAGGGCATAGCTTGCAACGGGCAGAAGGGATTACTGCTCCTCTTAAGCACATTATCAAGAAGTAGAGTTTTTCAAGTGAGGAATGTGTGGAGAAGGTAGGCAAAGATGTACTTTTTAATACGCCTACCCCTCCCCTTGCAGAAGGTTTCTTGATTTTTGCTCATCTTTTGTATTTGACTGTAGGCACCATTTCTCTGACTTTGGCTTCAGTCTTATGTTTTGTTCCTTGTCTTTATTCCCATTGCTATAACAGAACACCTGAGGGTAATTTATAAAGATAGCGATTTATTTTAGTTCATGGTTCCGGAGGTGAAAGAGTATAGCAAAAGGTGTCTATAAGGTTGTCATAGAAAGTGAAAGGGCAGGGGATCTGTACTGGGGATCGAACTCACGATTGCCTGCTTCCAAGGCAGGCGCTGAGCTAAATCCCCAGCCACCTGTGTGTAATGCTTGTCGGAGAATAAGAAAGTATAATTAAGCTGGGCATGGTGGCATATAACTAGAATCCTAGCACTTTGGGAGGCTGAGGCATGAGGATTGCAATTTGAGACCCCACTCTGCCTCAAAATAAAAAAAATAATAAAGAGGTAACAATTTACCTCAATGCAAAGGCTTTGGGTTCAATCAGTACTAAAAAACAATTTTAAAAAGAAAAAAGGAAACAAACAAAATAATAGATTGCAAAGCTTTTTTCCCACTAAAATTTAATGAATTTAAATTTTAGCTACATCTTGGTAGCACCTCGGTAGCAAGACTAAAACTCAGATTGAGTCTCCATCTCAAACTGTTTACTTTGCATTCTCTAGTTATCTTTTTCCTTGCTTTACATCTCTTTTCATCATGTTTTTATTCTCTAGTTTTTTCTCACACACACACCCCTACCTCTGTACTAGGGATTGAACCCAGTGCCTTTGTGCTGAATTGCATCCCTGGGCCCTTTTCATTTTATTTTGAGACAGGGTCACTAGTAGCCCAGGCTGAGCTCAAGTTTGCAGTCCTCCCCCTTAGTCTCCCAGAGTTCTGCGAGTACAGCTGTGTACCATCACTCCCCACTTCTACTTTTTCTAAAATGGCTCAACTAGGGTTCCCATCAGTACTAATGAAGTCTTCCCATTCAGTTCATTGTGTCCAATAAAGCCAAAAAAAATCACAACTGGCCTCCTGAGTGATTTTGTAGTAGATTTATATATAAAGATAAATGGATTTGCTGTGGCATGCTAGGGCTTCTGAAGTAATTTCACTACAGTTTTAGGATTAAGGCAGAGTTAGGAAGATGAGTTTGTTCTTAAAGCTCATTTCCACCAGTTTGAGGGTGAAACTTAGCCTAATACTTCTATGAAGGTGTGCCATTTTATTTTTATTTGATTCCTTCGCTACTAATGAAATATACAGTAGATTTACTTTGAGCTTTACTTGCCTTGACTATGGCCCTTTTCATTTATGTAATAATAATGAACAAGTCGTGCTCACTGTGTCCTCTGAGTTGAACAGATACAGTCATAGCCCCTAAGAGAGAGGACGGTCACATGGTCCCCACTGCCTCTGTTGTAATCACAAATAATGACTGCACTCACAATCTGTTTCCTCCAAACCGCATTTTGCTAAATATGGAAACCCAGGTGGTAGAGATGAGTCTGAGAAGAGCTGATGTGTTTCGTTTCGTTAAAGATAAAAAAGATCCAGTCCCACGTATTATTATCCCCTGACTCCAGCCTCTTGCAATTAGAGCATCAGGACAAGGTACATCCACTTTCACAGGGCCTTAGTTAGAGTTAGGGCACCCTCTATGATGCTCATTTGTCCAAAAGGACTCACCAGGCGCAAGGTCAGATGTCTACCGTTGCTGTGAAATGTGAGGTGGCCAAAGTCTCCTTACAGCCAGGCAGGATAATGTATGCCTGCAATCCCAGCACTTAGGAAGCTGAGGCAGGAGGATTTCCATGAGTTTGAGGCCAGCACGGGATACATAGTGAGACCTTGTCTCAAAAAAGCAAAATAAATAAACAAACAAGTAAAGTAAGTCTCTTAGACTTGGATTGCATTACAAGAAATAAAATGAGTTTACTGAACATACGTTTACTGAACTTTACCGAACACTCCAAGAGTCTAGAGTGATACTTAAAAGTCTTTCAACCCATTTACCAAAATGCTTACAGTTCCCATTTCATCGCAGATGAGACAATAATAAGTACTGAGCAAAGGAAGTTAACCTGCATCCAGAGGATTTTATTAAGTTAAACAAAAAGAGTTCTGTGGCTCTTAGGCAATAAGTTGCATATTAAAGTTCACAAAAACCCACAGGCACATTTTATCAAATTCAGCAAATAGACATTGTAATGTATCTTCTTCACCGACTGTGTCATGACCTAAATGAAAAGCAAAACAAATAACAATGCAAACAGGGCTTTTTAATTCATATTTCTCATACAGCAACACAGCAGATTTAGGACTCATCAGGACCACCATGAAGTGTTTAGACAGTCGTACTCTTTTATTCAAACTAAGATTTACTTATTTATTTGTTTTTTCTGGTACTGGGGATTGAACTCGTGACCTCATGCTTGCTAGGCAGGCATGTACACCACTGAGCTAAACCCCCAGCCCCCAAACTAAGAACTAGATTAATATTTTATAACAAGTATCGAGTAATCTCTTTTATTTGGTCTTTCATCCTAGATGGACTGTGTATGCGAGAAAGCATGTCAAAACAGAGTTATGGTCAAGGAAAGGTAATACACTGCCAGGAGTGGTGATGCATACTGGTAATCTCAGCACTCAGGAGGCTGAAGCAGGAGGATCACTGTGAGTTCAAGGCCAGCCTGAACTACATGGTGAAGCCCTGTCTAAAAGAAAAAAAGAAGAAAGGTAATTGCACTTAAAATGTCTAAATTTTATATTCGTAGATTATTTTGGTTTATATTGTGAATTATTTTAATATTTAGTTTTTAAAATATTATATTCATGTCTATGTGATATATGTACCCAGTGGGGTGCTGGAAGTCAGTCCCTCAAAATAATTAAGTCATGATTACTGCTTTTGCCATTTTCCCTCCATGGCCAAGTCAAGCTATCAGTATTGTATCACTGAATGTGGAGTTTGTGCGTACTTGACTTTTGTGTGCTAGTACATGTGGGCTCTGTATATTACCATGTCTGTATACACACATGTGTATATATGTGCACTTATCTATATGTGTACACATTCACACATCTACATGTACAAGTGTGTATATATCATACAGGTACACATATACACACACACAAACACTTTCCAAGAAGCCCGTGGAAGAGTGACCAAGGCTGAAGTCAAATCCCACCTCTACCACTTACTACTTCTATGATCTTGGGTAAAACACTTAATTTTTCTGTACTTTTAATTTCTTCTTCAGCATAATGGCACAATAATAGTTCCCTAGTGGATGTGTTATAAAGACTAAACAAACATATATAAAATGCTAGTAATAGTAACAACAATGCATAAGTAATAACAGTAACATTAGCTGTTATTGATGTTGCTATCAAAATTATCTCTGTGTTCCACTTGGTATATGTATAGTGATGTTCAGGATATTTAAAATAGTCTACCCTTTGATTCTACTGGTTTGGTACACAATGTGTATTTCCCAGAGATGCTTTCCCCCAGTACCGAGAACTGAACTCAGGGCTTTACACTGAACTACAATCCCCAGTCTTTTTTTTTTAAAAAGACAATCTCTCATCGAATCACTAACTTGTTCAGGCTGGGTTCAAACTTGTGATCCTCCTGTCCAGGCTGGGCTCAAATTTGCAATCCTCTTGCCTCAGCCTCTCAAGGAGCTGGGGTCCCCAGAGTGTACCATCTCTCCTACCCCTGAAGGGAGCATGTCTCAATGCCCCATTCTAAATCACAGTCCAGGTTCCACTGCTTTAGTGAGCAGTTCCGGGTTACATGTAGAGGTGACAGGAAAGCAGACAAATTTCAGAGGAGGACCCATAGAACACCTTGTCCCTGCTTTCACACAGTGACGGAGATATCGCACATTTCATTTTTATTTTTTAATGACTTGACTCTGTGTGTTCATATTGTAATCATCCAGTGTTTATTGTCCCCAGGGCCTTGTGTATGCTAGGCAAATGTTCTACCACTGAACTCCCAGCCCCATTCATGGTCCTTGATCATGATGAAAGCGAATTATTTAATTGCCTCTCTTCATCTCCACTTCACTCCTCAATGACTACACATGTATTAGCGCCTGTTTGAATCTTTATCATCTGCTATGTTCTGGTAAGCTCCCCTGGAAATCAGAGAGTTTCTGTCTTTCTTTAAAATCCAAAAGCAGTGGTTTGAGTTTGATCATCCACCCTATCTCCGGGGAACTCACACAAGTGCTGGCAGCTTTTCTGCCTTGCCAGGCAAAGAAAGGCAAACTCTAGAAACTATTCCCACTGGGGACACTTCAAAATCCATACTTCTGCTACAGCTCTAAACAACAATTATTTGTCTAGACGAGGACTTTCTGTTAAAAGGGAAAAGCAGCGTGGTTGGGTGGTCACGCTGGCCGCAGGCTGTATGGGTGGTGTGGGGACAGCGGGACGACAGGGGGGCAGCAGCTCAAAAACCCTCAGTCTGCAGAATTTAAATAATACTCTTTTTCACCTAAATCTCTTTCACTGAAAGAAAAAAAAAGAGTTAGAAAGGGTAGTGAACTACGTTAAGACAAATCTCTTTTCTCTTTGTCCTGTCTCTGTCTGTCTCTCTGTCTCTCTCCCTTTCTTCTCTCTTTCCCTCTCTCATATATATCCCTCCACAGAGTTGTTTTAGTTTTTGGGTTTTTTTGTCCTTTTGAGATAGAGTCTCACTATGCAGGTTAGACTAGTCTTGGGCTCACTTTGCAGCCCAGGCTGGTCTTGAACTTGCAAACGATTCTCATGCCTCAGCTTCCCAAGTGCTGGGATTACAGGCGTGAGCCACCATGCCCAGCTTTCCCAGAGGTTTTTAACCTGGGGTTGATGGACCCTCAACTGTCTTTATTCTGAGTCTACAGCAAAAGTTCAGGGTGTTCACAAACTTGGAAGGAAAATAAAGTTACATCATTAGTTTTACTGACTTCTAGTTGAAACTTAGCATTTCCTTCACGGTCTCCCCATCTCTGCCCTCTCACCTCCTCTCATCTGAAGGCTTAGATTGGCACAGAGCATGTCAGTAATTAATGCAGGCAAAAGTCCACAGAGCATCAGCAGCCCTACTGACTTTCAAGACTTGCAATCACAGATATTTTCTTAATGCTTTTGCACTTTTTGCTGGTATCTCAAGTATATGCTTTAACTTACTATTTCAAAATTATGGTAGTAGACCCACTCATAATTCAATGTGTGAGTAAGCACATATTATTACACAAAATTTTAATATTCTGATAAATTTCAATAGTTTGTTTCCTTTGGACTCCTTGGTAATTTTAAAACATCTTTATGGCGAGACTATAAAATTCATCCACTTAAAATGTACAGTTCAATGATCTTAAGATATTCACAGAATTATGCAACCACCACTATAATCTAGGTTTAGAACATTTTTCATCACCACAAAAAGAGAGCTACATGGGCTGGGGATTTAGCTCGTGGCACAAGTGCCTGGCTGGCAAGTGTGAGGTCGTGAGTTCAATCCCTGGTACCTAAATAAATAAATAGGTAAACATTAACTGTACTTGTTCACTTTCCTCCCATCTACCCTCCAGAATTTTAGCTGTATTTATTGCCAAGCAATATTCCATTATATATGGATACGCCGTGTTTTTATTTAAATTATTTCTACTTCTTAGTTATTCTGAATAATGTTATGAACATTTGCATACAAGTTTTTGTGTGGAAGTATGTTTTAATTTTTCATGGGTTTATCTTTAGGAGTAAAACCACTGGGTTACATGGTAATTCCATGTTTAAACCTCCAAGGAACCACCAGCTGGTATAACTGTTGGTATAAACTGGTTATACCAACTGTTTTCCAAACTGGTTATACCATTTCACATTATCTCAGCAGTGTTTTAAAGGTTCTAAAGTTCCAATGTTTTCTCCAGCTCTTGTTACTGTGTGTCATTTTGATGATAGCATGTGGTTTGAATTTCTTCAGTGACTAATGATGTTTAACATTTTTTTGTATGCTTACTGCTCATTTGTATATTATCTTTGGAGAAGATATTCAAATATTTGACTTCCTCTTTGTGATATGGGGGACCAAATCCAGGGGTTCTATGCCATCCAGCTACATATCCAGCTCTTCCTGTTTTTGTTTTTTTTAAATTTTGAGACAGGATCTTGCTATATGGCCCATGCTGACCTTGAATTTGTGGTCCTCCTATCTCAGCCTCCAGAGCATCTGGGATTACAAGTGGATGCCACCACATTCAACCTTTGCACATTCTTTAACTGGGTTGTCTGCCTTTGTGTTTTTGAGTTATAAGAATTCTTTGTATATTCAGGATACAAATGCCTTATCAGGTGTTTAATTTGTAAATATCTCCTTCCATTCTGTGGGCTCCCTTTTTACTTTGGGATTATTATTTGCAACATCAAATTTTACTTTTGTATTCAGATGTGGTGGTGTATACGTGTAATCCCAGAACTCAAGTGGCTGAGGCAAGAGGATTACCCTGAGTCGCAAGCCAGCCTGGGCTACACAGTAAGTTGAAGACCAACTTGAACCACATGCTGAGATGCTGTCTCAAAAAAAAAGTTTTTCATTTTGAGGTAGTATAATTTATTTTTTCTTATTGTTTGAACTTTTGATGTCATATCTAAGAAGTTATTGTCTAGGTGATGGTTGTACAACTCTGCGAATATATTAAAAACTATTCAAGGTAAATCTGTACTGCATCTGAATTAATCTCAATAAAGCTGTTTTAAAAAATAAAACAAGCTGGGTGCAGTGGTACGTGCCTGCAATCCCAACTATCTAGAGGGCTGAGGCAAGGGGATCACATGCTGGAAGCCAGCCTGAACAAATTAGCAAGACCCTGTCTCAGAACAAAAATTTGAAAGGTCTGGGAATACAGGTCAGTGGCAGACCACTTGCCTAGTGTGGCTGAGGCTCTGGGTTCCATTCCTAGTCCCATAGAGTAAAATAAAACAAAGTAAAACAAAAAACCACAACAGGAAAGGAGAGGAACAGACAGTCAGAAAAATCCAGATCTCATTGTCTTTGCTTAACTTTCTCCGTACAGGAGCCAATAGATTCTTCTTAAAAGAAAAACAACAACAAATCAATTTCTAAAATTAAATCCCAGTGTTTGGCTGCACCACCCTGTAAACACTCTAAAAATGACTGAATTGTATATAGTACATTTCAAATGGATGAGTTTTATGGTATATGGCTTATACTTTAATAAAGTTGTCCTTAAGAAGGTACATGAAGCGATCATAAGATTTACCCATGTTGTCTTCTAAGAAGTGCAAAGTCTAGTTCTTACATGTGATCTATGATGCATTTTGTGGTAGCTTTTGTATACAGTTTAGAGAATGGGTCCAGTTTCCTGTACTTTCCTTTATGCTCTTAAAGTTGTCCTGAGAGGGCACCCGCAGGCCTCCCCAGCCTGCCATGGCCGTACATGGCACTAAATAAGTGAAGAACTGAGTTGCTCAAGAACTTGAACTACAACCCAATTTCTCTGGACCTCATTTCCTCTCCTGTGAAATATACGGAAGGACCACGTTGGGAAGCCCCTTACAACAGGTGACGACATTTGCCGTGTGGACATTGTGACTAGACAGCAATGATTCTTTTCCTTAAAGAAGTCAAGTCTGCGACACCAGCTGCTTCCCCCACACCCAAAGGAAGCCGTCGTCTGGCAATCCAAAGGACTCAGCCAGGCTTTGAGAAGTGTGTTAGGGGTAGAGGTGACACAATAGGGGAAGGAAACGTTTTCTCTTAAAAAGCAGTCAATTGCCTTCAACAAGTTGCCAGCAAACTGGAAGCTTTGTTTGTTTTGTGGGAAGAGTCTTTTGGAGGGTACAGTCAGCTAAATGAATGATGACAGACACCCCCAGACGAGGGAGGAGATTGTTCCTACAAAGTGAGCCGGAGGTAAGATGTCAAGTATGCAACTGAGTCACCATCCATCAGTGAAGTCATCAGAGGGACAAAAATCAGAAAAACACTATCAAATTTTTACTTTTATAAATGTAAAGATACTTGTACTCTGTAATATTTTCAAGAGGGTAGTAATGGAAAGATTTTAAATACAGATTGGTTAGATTCTAGCATGGAATTCTACAAGCTACTTGGGTCCGAGCTCAGGAGCCCTGCTAGTTAGTTAAAAGTCACCTTGGGAGGGGCTGACAGAGAGGGACACGGAGCTGACCTGCTCTGGAGCCGGCTGAACAGGATGGCAGCCAATCTCCATATCCATCTTGGGACAGAATGGTGCTCCCCACAGCTCTGTGTACGCCTGCATCACGACAAAAATGCTACGTAGAAATACGGTGAGGCTTCATCTTCTTAGATGAACAGACTCAAGCAGATTTTGGCAGGAGCTCAAGGGCTAGAGGACAGAGAGGCCCAAACTAGTAGGATCGAAACTTGTAGGTCTATTTGGAAACACCAAAACTAAATAAAGACTTCTCATTTAGCATAACATTAAAGTTGCGGAATCCGATTGAAGGATTTTATGCCAGGCTACTCTTTTTTTACATGTATATTCTCATGGCAATGGGAAAGCAGAGAAAAACAGTATTTTAATTGAGGGAGAAAACTTGTTAGATATATTGACTGCTGACATTTCTCATGCTGGCAACACTAGAATGAGAGAATGGAACTCCTAAGTTTTTACACACCCATAAATGAAAAAAATGAGTAATTTTCACAAAAATAATACTTTAGAAAAAGAACAGTAAATGACTTATTCTTGGGGCTGGGGGTTTTGCTCAGCAGCATAAATGCCTGCTTGGCAAAAGTGAGTTTGATCCCTGATACTAAATAAATAAATACATAAATAAAATAAAGTAATTGACATTGTAAAAACAATCTTCCTCTTCAACTGTTTTCTTCAAATTTTCTGAGGAAAAAATTCACATCTAACTACACTTTAGTTCCTTTTTTTTTTGGTTTCAAGAACTTTTTTCTCACATTTTCTTTCTGGTGGGAGTAGTATTTTACTGTTTTATGACAACCCGATTATAATCCATGAGACATCAGTTAATAGTTAGAAAGTATGTTTAAAACTGAAAATAGGCAGTTATGTTAAAAAAAAAAAACAATGAACTTTTTTGCTTTTTCTGTATTTGCATGATCTCAGCTTATTTTCTGGAAATGTGCATTGAACCATAAATGATATCATATCTCCCCTGATGACATAATCTTTGCTAAATGCCTGTCTGGTTTGTTGTGTTTTTCAGAGGAAAGGCCTGAGTCCAGCTGAAAGGAAAGTTACCCAGCGTGGCCTGAGACAACATAGCTGGATGCTCGGTCCCAGTTTGCATCATCTCAGTTGCAAGGAGACGGGGTCATGGCACAGAAGGCAGCTCTGGGCATCTGTGGGCAAGGAGGCTGACACGAGGAGGGAGAGCTGATCAGAGCTGGGCGTGTGGAGAGGTCAGGGGAAGTGTTGCAGTTCTGAAGCCACAAAGGCAGGCCTGTGCCAGAGTGCCCTTAAATGTTGGTTGTTAAGAGAGGTTCAGCTGCTCAAAGGAACCACCCATCTCTCCAGGCAAAATTTTGTGAATCAGTAGATGCATCAGATGTACTTTTATTCTCTTTTATATACTTCCTTATTTTTATCTCAATTTATCTTAAATTATACCATTTAATTTTGGCTTCATTAGGTCCTGTTTATATGCTGTTCTCTACAGTTCTACTTTCCTCTGGTCTGTCTCTCTTCCTCCCTCTTCCCTTCCTTCTTCTCTCTCCCTCTCTCCCTCCCTTTGAGAACCCTCCAAAAGCTAGCCCTTTGGTAGGTCTCTCCCCCATTGTTCTCAGAGTGCGCTGTAAACCACGACTGTACCTTGGCCTGGATTTCTCAGTTCTGGAATCAGCCCTATGGGAAGTGGAATGGCTTGGCAATGGCCAAAATAATAATAATTAAGAATAACAGTGAGTGAAGAAATATAACAGGGAAAGTGATGTGGAGTCATACATTTTTCATTTGAAAATGTCTATTTTGGCCAACTGAAAAGCACCTTTGCAAATCAGTTACTAACATCTCTCCAGGGGAGAAAAGCAAAGTCATAGGAAAACTTTGCCTTCAAGTGTGGAGTTGGCTTTTATGGAGTACTTTCTGGTGAAGTTCCCACGTACAAACAAACCTTTGAAAATCCAAAATGAAAACAATGGCTGCCACTAACAAGATTTCCAAGTGTACTTTTAAAACAGTACAGAGTTGTTTTCCTAGCACAACTGCTCCCGAGAAGTTCCCACTTAAATCTATATGTGATCATTTTGTATCTGCCATTATGCATTCTCGCTTGCTGAAGAAGTCCTGTCAACGAGTGATTTTTTAAAAAACACTTTTTTGAAATTACCCACATCCAAAACAGCAGAACTGCTCTGTGTATACAAATATTCTGGAAAGGCCCAAGTCAGGTATTGGGTGTAGGCACAGGACAAACCGCATGGGCTGCCTTGGCACTCCGGTCCTCACCTGCAAGCTGCCCACACACACTCCCTTCCAAAAGGTGCTTCTCAAATGCCAGTTGGCTGACTGAGTTACTGTGAGCAGAAACTTATGGAGGTGGGGGTGGTGATGTGGATAAATATTTATTAACTCAACTTCAAGATTAAAGCATGACTTACTCAACCAACCTAATTTACATTAGAAGTCCCACCTCTTTTTTACAATTCCAAACACTCAAGAGCGAAAGGGGTATGGAAGTTGGTATCGCCTGGGGCTGTCTTCCAAGGCCAGCTGAACAGCCAGCAGGAAGGGTTTGGTCCTGGCCAGGCTACAGACCAACCATCTGGATGCAGCAAGCGTCTAGGATGCCAGAAACAGCTTTTCTTTTTGGTGTTAGGATTCACTGAGTCCAGCCTGAAAAGAGTCTTTGGCTTCTTCTTTGAACAGGGATTTGATATTTTGCATTTTATACAGAACAAACTTCTACTACATACATTCTTTTTGGTAAAGAAGGTCACAGATAATGACAAATACCCAATAAACATACTAAAAGGCAAATGTAAACCAGATTTTCTAGACTTACATAGAAACTTGTTTGGTTTTTTTTTCTTTTTTTTTTTTTTTGTATTGGGGATCGAACTCATGACCTCACACATGCCAGGCAGGTGCTTATGGCACTGAGCTAAATCCCTGGCCCCCAGTTGGTTTGTGTATGTGTGTGTGTCATAGAAACTATTGTCATTGCCAGGGATTTAGCAAGGTCATGAGTTCGATCCTTGGTATTGCAAAAAAAGAAGAAACTGTTGTTATCATCAAATTTTGCTAGGAATCTGAACAGATTTTTCTAGAAAACAAAGTTTTGGCTTCTTACACTGTGTCTCTCTGTTACTTATATGAAGAATTATTTTACTGTTGCTCCTGTAGGTAACTTGAAAATAAAATTTTACATGCTGAAAATAGCTTTCAATTTTACATGCTGAAATAGCTTTCAGAGCTTTAAAATTATTTTCCTCCTTCATTCTTGTTTTATATTTAATTGTTACATTGATAATTAATTAGGTATGTGTTAGCATGGGTCAATTGTAATTCCTTTCGCAGGGAATATTTCCTTAGTAAACATGGAAAAAAAACTTGCAGGGAAGTTATACCAACTTCCCACTCTCTACCACTCATGAATATATGCTCTATTTGGAAGCCATCCGCTTAAAGATATGATCTATTCTTCTTTAGCTATAGCAGTCCATGCTTGAGTTGCATGTATAATACTTAACAACTAAAGGAAAAGATGAATATAAATTCAATTGAGCAAAACAAACAGAAAAAAAACCTCATACTATACTTAAAAGAATTCTTACCTTAAAGAAGAGAAAATGCAAGTATCTGTCTGGATGTAGAAGACTTTGGGGAGTTGGTTCTCTTGAAGACATTAACTGCCACCTAGCAGGGGAGAAGGGAATTGCATCTTTAACTTTAAAATTCTAAAAAAACGTTAATTTTTTTAAAAAGGCACATTACTTTCATTGTGAATATCTCAGGAATAATTACCCTACTGATAGACTAGTGACTGAATTTTTCTCCCATTTGAGGGGAAGAAGAAATAAATGTTTGGCTTATTCATGAGAATACCCTTCCCATCATAAAATGTCAATTATTTTGTTACCTTTGCCACGTGAATAACAGCCAAAGGAAAATAAATTCTGAAGCCATCCTTAACACTAAAAGAAAATTCCCATTATGGTCCATTAGAAAAATAAATACATGTTTTTAATACATAAAACAGTCTCCCAAACAATCTCAGAATAGAGTTACATAAAAATGAGAACAATATATCTTATTGTGCTAGGATAGCAAAATGTTGATTTTGAAAATGAGGTGCTTTTTTTAAAAAGAATGGAATAATTTCCAGACCAAACTATTATTGAAACTTATTTAAGAAAAGTAGTTTCATTTCAAACTCTACCAATCATGTTTTCAATTTTGCAGCAATCAGTCATCCTAAATGTGAAACCATTAAAGAACATTTTCTACTACTGTGTCACACAGATGTTGGTAGCTAAATAAAAATAATGAAAATGTTTCAAAAGACATTAATTCAAATTAAAGATTTAGGAGAACTTGAAAAGCTGCCAAGATTTTTTTAAAAGGTAGTTTTGGCGAAAAGTATAACTTACCTAAGAGAGGAATTGGGAATGTAGCTCACCACTTTTATCTAGATAAATAAGCCTTACTACTATTGTGATTATATGGGTATGTATTATCATGAAGGCAACAATAACATTTTGGAAGAGAAATGTTGGTTCTAAAAGTAGCTATAGTAATAGCGAATGTTTATGGAGTATTTAACAATGTGCCAGGCAGCATATTGAGCACTTGAAATGAGAACTTGTCTTAATCAACATAATAGTCATAGAAGACACCAGCCAATCACATTCCATTTTATAGGCTTCCCTTCACACACAAAAGAAGGGTTGGCCAGGACATAGCTTAGTGGCATAAGTACCTGCCTGGGAAGGGCAAGGTCCTGAGTTTGATTCCCAGTACCAAAAAATGTCTCAAAGGTCTCAGACCTTATTAGTAGTTAAATTCAAATACAAACACAGTTTTACCTTAAAACTGAGCATTCTAGCACTCGGTTCTTGGAAGTCTTAATCTACCCTCACTCCAGCCTCACGGCTCTAACACACCACATCCAGTCTATTAGCAAAGTACTGTAGGATCTGACTTTCAAAATATTGCAGGAATTCAACGACTGCAACCAACTCACTCACAACTCTGATCCAAGACATTGTCAACTCTCACTTGGAACACTGTTAAGGCCATGATCTTGTTACCAAAGTTGGCCTCTTATCGTCTGTTCTCAATATGAGGATCAGAATTATCTTTTCAAAATGCCAGGTATGGCCAGATGTGACAGGTGCCTGTGATCTCAGCATTCAGGAGGTCAAGGCAGGAGGATTACCACAAATCTGAGGCCAGCCTGTGCTGCACAGTGTGTTCAAAGCTAGCCTGAAGTACATAGTGAGATGCAGTTAAAAAAAAAAAGTCAAGCATGAATTTTCTATATGTTGTACTCACAGGTTGTAAGGAGAACAATTAAAATCACAACATGGAATTTATAATATTATTTTATGATGGTCACCCAGAGTTAATACAAGAAACTGCAAAAAATCTATCCACAACATCAAAGACATAAAATATTTAACCAAGGACCTGAATCCCACAACAATGTCCTGTATGACCCAGATGAAGATCCAGAGCTCGTGACAATGCCTACCATGAGTCCAACTAGAGGTCTAGAGCCCACAAAAAGGACTCACAGCAGTCCATTTTACAGATCTGTGCAGGGAAAGCCTAAAGGTCATCAGTCAAAGCTAGAAAGTCTACGCCAGCAGGGTGAAGGAGCTGTGCAGGTGGGATGAGGGTTCTATGCTGGAGCCGAGAAGTCACGTTCACAACAAAGACCAGGAATGTCCTGAAAAGCACCACAGCCATCCTCAGTGACATGGAAGCCCCGAGCTCCTCCAACAATAAGCACAGCCGAGTACATGCCAGGAAGCCAGCGTGACGAGTTTGTCCTGGAGATTAAACAGCACATGCCTTTCCCTCCGGAGCCAGGAATCGATGTCCAATGCAAGGACCAGAGCTCCTCCAGGACAACTGAGGGCTCAAACAGCAACACATAGTGAAACCCACAACGCCTCCACGCCTTAACGCCTCCCTTCTCCTTTTCCACATCTCTATTTATGCTGGCAACTTTCCTCAGCTGGAACATCTAACTCAGCACCATGGTGATTTAATTCCACTAGCATTAAACTGACTACCAGTTTTTAATCTATAATACTATGTTAATGCCCCTCCCTGTGGTAACTTTCTATCTCACTCAAAGTCTTTATCATGAATGGCCTAAGACTGCTACCTGTAATCCTAAATCCATTTCCTCTGTAATTTCATCCTCTCTCAGGATTTTTGTCCATTTTATTTAGGGATTTTCAGCTCTTTATATCAATGTCAAACCTAGAATAAAGTGAACAACAAATGTGTGTTGGATGACTGATAGAAGTCTGACTTCTGCCCTTTTTGATGACAGCCTTTATTTACTTGTTTAGGTACCAGGAATTGAACTCAGGACCTCACATTTACCAGACAGGCCCTGTGCTATTGAGCTGTATTTGCAGCCTGACCACAGCCTCTACACGGTCTGAGTGACTCTGTGAGTCACAGGTGAAGGGAGACGCTCCAAAGTGACCCTGACAGAAGAGCTCCACTTGTTCATTAACAGAAGGGACATCTGTTCCCTTGGGCTTTTAATGGCTTTCGGCTCCTCGGAGCATGGTGTAGGGATTTGGCTCAGGATATATCCTGACTCCTAAATGGCAACCGCAAAACATATCTAAAAATGTATTTTCTTTAAGGAAGAATAGGCCAGAAACACTCTAGTTCTCCAACTTAGACACCATTGTTAGTTATTTCATGATTTTCTAGAATTAAAATAATTCTAATATGAGTCAAGATGAAATCTTCCCATGGACATGTAACATTTAATATTACTCAACTGTCTAGATGACAGTCTGTAATAATTGCTTAATTTCTGGGAAAAAATGTCCAAGCAATTTAATATGCCAATGGCTTTTATACAGGCTTATCTTGGTCATATCCAGTGACGGAGGGAAATTAGGTGCTACAGACACAAACCTAAATCATTAATCTTCCCAATTATGTCTATTAATTCCAATTTGCTTTGTTCCAAGTGTTAGCTCTTACCAAAAGGGAATATAGCTTCTGAATATACAGGAAAAAGAGGAAGTGGATACAGACAGAGCTAGTTTAGAGTAAATTAGCAAACATAGCCTGTATAGACCATGAAACATGACAGAAAACCTTACCATTAGACATTCAAAAGTATATGACATGAAGAAATGGTTTAGTATAATGTTGTTAAATGGAATGAAGTTTAGCTTAACACCACCTTCATACCCACTTTAAGTTTGGCCTAAAGGTTTCTCTACAGAATGAAGTGTAACTTAATTTGATGTATCAACAGTTCACACACTGAGAGTATACTCTTAGAACAAGTAGGCAAGTTTCAGCCAATCATAACAGCTAAACTTTCAACCAATTAAAAGTTGATAGCTGCCAAAGTATGACCATATAAGGCAAAAGCCAACTACAGTCAACGTGTTGTCTCTGTACGCCACTTCCTTTTTTCTAGCTACAAATACGGAGGTCCCTGTGGTAGGGTAAAGCATTCTCAGTCATTTTTGGTCCAGACTGGTGGCCAATTCATAAATTAGTTTTGTTCAAATTAACTGTGAAATTTAATTTACCTAAAGTTTTTTGAACAATGTTTACTTAAAAAAGCAGATTAAGAGCATATATAATGATTTTAAAAATTTGTGGACATTTATTTATATTGTTATAAATTTTAATGATGATTTTTAATCTGCTTTTCTCAATGATAAACTGAGACTGAATTTCTCACCTGTGTGGCAAGACTGAAGCTCAGTTAGAGTCAAATCAATCTAATTGATTTGGAAAGAGCTGCATCTACAATATGTACATGTGAACACAGACTACTAGAAAATATGTTCTTAGGATAATATTCTTCCCTTCTCTAGATATTAGAGAAAAAATAACTAAAATTCTTAACAGTGATTTTCCTTACCTAGTGCATTGTAAGAAGCATTTTTCATACGATCTTCATTTGAAAAAAATTAAAATAGGCATTGTTTTTAATTAGAAACATAAAACTGTAAACTCAACATTTTGTTTCCTGCATATTTGAGTAAGAAAAAGATAGGCATGGGGCTGAAGGTTTAGCTCAGCGGCATAAGCGCCTGCCTTGCAAGCAGGCAGTCATGAGTTCAATCCCCGGTACCGATAAAAAGGAAAAAGACAAAAAAAAAAAAAAAAAAGAAAAAGATAGGCATATATAATTTATTTTCCAGCTATTTCAGATGTACCCATATTAACTTTCCTAGAAGTATAATCTCAACTTTAAACGATAAATGTTTTCACATAAAAAGTATTCTAAACTCTGTGAAAATTTTTAACAGTCATGGTCCAAGCAAGAAATAGTATGTTCAAATGGAGAGCATGATCAGAGTATGGGCAGGCCCACAGCCACCCTGTGACCAGCATGGAGAAAGGGAGGTGACAAATACCGATTCTTCTCTCCCATTGCTTTCTCATCTTCTGCTGCTGGGTGAGCCTGATTAAAAGTCAGAGAGGAAGGGACTTTGCTGATGCAATCAGTAACACAGTGAGACAGATCCATAGAAGCAACAGAGAATATCTAACATAATGACATTAAAATCCAAGCAATTTCACAATTTGGTTACAAATATTTCCAAATTTAAAAAAAAAAAATTGTGCTAGAGCACCAGAAACAATTTTGGACTTCACTGTTTGGTACTATATAATGCACTTGGAATTATTACTATGACAATTACTTTTATTCATTTACTCTTTTAACTAAAATTCAGTGAACACTGAGTTTGTGTGACAGATATATCTATATACCAAGGGAAATATGACAATCTTTGTACTCTAGGGACTTGTGATTTAATATGAAGACAATATGTAAATATACTATTATACAACCAAGTATTAATACGTATAGTAGGATGTTAAAATGTTTCAGATTTGGCTGAGGTTCTCACGAATTAAAATTCCTACATTCCACAATTAAATGGTAAATGAACAGAAGTAGAAATTGTCAACAAAGAATGGGGAGGGGCACTGTTTTTGCAACTCTTAATTGTCCAACTGTTGTGGGGAAAATGGAATCAACAGTAGCCAGGAGCTCAGAAGAAAGGAAACTTTATTGATGCTAGCAGACCCCAGAGTAATCTCCAAAGACTGAAGTGGTGCTTAGAGAGAGCTCGTCTTATTTGTAGGGTGGTGGACATAAATTACAAGAATGAGATAAGCTTTTGCTGGAGGCCAGGGTACAATGGGTATTTTGTGATGAGCATAGTTATATATGTAGCAAGTTGTTTCTAGCATATTCTCAGAAGTTTCAGTTTGACAGATCATGTAATTGGATGAGAAGAGGATGACTGCAGCTTTAATTGACAAAATGGTTGCAGTTAGTTAAGGATTTCTGCTTCACAACCACTTCTAAGTCAGAAAGGAGTTGGAATGTAGACAATTAGACCTTTTGGTGGGCTGTGAGAGGACACTGATTTCCCTCAATTCATGCCTAGCCAAAGAGGCTTCAAGGCTTTAATGGAACCTTGATATATGGCTCTTGGTTTGGAGGTTTTAGGGGTCACAATGGATCACTGTCTGGCTCATATCTGGGTAACTCACTTGTGTAGTACTTACACAATACTTACTAAGTGCAAGCACTTTTCTAGGCACAGGGGAACACGGTGGAGGGCAAAATAGACAAAAATTACTGTTTCTGTGGAATCAACGTTCTAGTGGAATGTGGAACATTTTGGTTAATTCCAAAGGTGAATTTTGCATTTGGATTCTTTGGATCATTCAAGGGCTACTGAAATGGGTCACATGGAACGGTGAAGAAACTTTCACGCAAGGTAGTGGTATACTCACAGATGGTGGCAATTTAGCAGTGAGCCCACAGCCAGGTGAAATATATTTACCTAAATTTGAGCCAGCTATTACCAATGTTTTCTCACTGGCATTAGAACTGATGTGTTTCCAAAGAACCCATAAAGTAACAAGTGTCAGTCTTAAATATCTGCCAAACTCACAAGAGTACTGTTCCAACTCTTAATCACAGAACTGTAGGCCAAGTTAAGAACTTTGTACACATTTCTGTTTCCACTTGGAAAACTTAAAGCAACCTACTTGGTGGTAGTTGTGGGAGGGTGTTAGAAGAAAAACAAAGGACAAAGCAGGAAGTCAACCGAAATTTCCCCTTTTCTATGGCAGTCTCAAACTGGGGGAAATAAGAAGCTTCTCCCCTAATATTTTTGTATCAGATATGTTAATTACTGATTTAAGAGTGTTTAGTGAGCCAATTCACTTTTTGTTTTACTTGAATGTCAGAACATTTGTTACTGTATCTTACTCAAGGTTCAGGTGTGCTTTAACATGTACAAAGAAATACTGTAATTATTTGCAAAATGCATCCAATACATCCCACTTGTTCAACCTATCAGTTACAGTTACTAAACACAGCAATGAGATTTACAAGTCCATGGGAAATTTTTTCAACTTTGCTTTTTTTTTTTCAATAATCCACTTTGATCTGACTCTTTAAATGCTCGATAGTTTACTAATGACCTATAAAAAGTAGTGCCGTCTACTGATCCAGTCCCCCTGTGAAGATTTTGTTTTTGTCTTTTTGAAACAGGGTCTCGCGATGCAGTTTGGGCCAGGCTTGAGCTCACTTTATAGTCCAGGATGGTCTCAAATTCACAACGATCCTCCTGCCTCAGCCTCCTGAGGGCTGGGATTACAGGTGGGCACCACCACACCAGGCTCCTATGAAATATCTTTATTGATCATTTTTTCAGCTCTGTTTAAGAAATAAATTATCAGGTGGCACATGCCTGTAATCCTAGTATTTGGAAAGCTGAGGCAGGCGGGAATACTACAAATTCAAAGTCAGCCTAAGCTACACAGCAAGATCCTGTCTAAAAAAGAAAAAAAAAAAAAAAAGAAACAAGTATCACATTGCTTGCCTAGTATATGAGGCCTTAAGAAGTGCCTCAAATTTTAATAAAAATTAAATGTCCCTTCTCTTGGTCAATAAGAAGTCAATTATTGCACTGTGAATAAAGACTATGTCACATAGCCCCGTTATTAGCATAGGAGATAGTAACAGAAAGATCAGGTTTTAGAGTGATAGATTCATCATTCATTCATGAAAGTTTTACTGAGTACTCACCAGGCTTTATTTCAGTTACTAAGTAAAATTGTAAGTATGAAATTCAGTTACTTAGTAAAACTATAAGTATGAAATTCCTATCTTTACTTATTTCCATAATTCTCTGCTATTTACAATATCCTCTCCAACTCCTCCTCTTACAGTTTTTATTTGAGTTGACTTAGTAGATTTTTTTTTCTGTATACAAAAACTTTTCCTTCTATAAAAAGTTAATAATAAGCTATTACCATTCCTACTATCAGGGAGCTCCTAAAAATCAATAATAAAAATGATTAACACAATAATATAGAAAAGGAAAAGGAAATTCACCAAATTTAAAGTAACAAAGAGCTAACAAGTATATGTAAACTAAAGGTATGTAAACTAGTAATACAAATTAAGATTAGAGGGTTTTTTCTTTTTCTATTAACTTGACAAAACTAAAAAGTACTTACCATCCAGTGCTGAAGTGAACTATCAAGCACTATTAGAATATAAACTGATACAACTTTTAGACAATTTAGTCATATTTAGCATATGTATAAATGTGCCTTTCCTTTTGATCTCATTGAAAGAGTTTTGGCCCAGACAGGACACTGTAGCTGGTAAAGCCTCAGACGGAACCAAGAAGTTCTATCTTCCCCACCCCTAGGAATTTACCTCTAGCACCAAAAGAATACCAATGGGCTACCTGTGCATCCCTAATGCCCTTCAGGCACCATCCCCAAACTAAGCTACATGTATGCCCCCACTCCACGTGTTTAGAGGAGAGATAGCCGGCCCCGGGGTGAGATGCCGCGTCCCAGGGGACCAGGGGTGTTTCTCCCCGCATTCTCAAAATAAAGGTCATTTATATTTCATATTTCTTATCTTAACTTACTCTTAACTGTGGGGGGCTGCCGGTCCCCCACAGTTCTGTCATATGCTTCCCTGACTGGGAAC
Organism: Cavia porcellus; assembly: GCF_034190915.1. Lineage (NCBI taxonomy): Eukaryota > Metazoa > Chordata > Mammalia > Rodentia > Caviidae > Cavia > Cavia porcellus. The sequence goes on from NW_026947489.1 coordinate 99,716,575, forward strand.
GGCAGAGAGAGACTCCTGGGGCTTTCTCAGTTTGAATCCCCTGCCGTTCAGGACCAGGACCGGATTGCATCCTGCATTAATTCCTCACTTCTACACTCGGGAGCTGTAAACTTGTTGCTGCCAGTTCGCAAACAACACAGACCCAATTTACCACAGGTGAGCAACTCCCCAGAAATTGCCACTGGGCCAGGCCCCAGGCGGGTTTTCTCCCCCTTTCTGTGGGTTCGTGTGACACTCTCATGTCCTTAGATAGCCCAAGGCAGGGTCTTTCTGGGCCAACCTGTGTCCACACTGGGGGACTCCCACGTCCTTCAGAGCTTTTTAATTTCTCACAGGCAGAGTTGTTACTAAACCCACGTGAAATCCACTCATATATTGGTGATGGCCAATTATTATGAGTTTTGGAACCGTAAAATACTGATCGGTCTAGAGTAAAAAGTGACAACTTTAAACTTAGTAGACCACGGTCCGTTGCCTCATCTGGCTATAACTCCGTGGGCTAGACCCCACACCAGATTTTATCTTGGGGACCACTTCCTGTCCCCCCCCCCCAAAAAAAAACATACCTATCTATGGCTTATCACACTGACGACAAGTTTACAAAACTCTTATCTTTAAGCGTTCGTTTTGGGTATGTTTTGGGTACGTTTTGGGTACGTGTGTCCTTTCTCATTCTTCCAGGATCCCCCCCCCTCCCGCCACCGCCCCACACTTAAAGAGATAATAGGATCTTTCTCTGCGGCCTTTCAGAGCTTTCTCAGTGTCTCCTTTCCTCCCTGTTTCCCCTCCTCTCCCCCCCGCCATTCGCACCAACCCATTCCCTGCCGAGATGGAAAAAATGAGCCCAAACAGTGCTGAGAGATATGCACGGGCTGCTTTTACCTCCCAAGCATGCTCCAGCCCTAACAGTATTGAGAGATACTACTGCTTTAGGCTTTCACGCTGCGCCCCAACTCCGTGCAGTATCTCAGCTCTCATGTAGCACTCCAGGTCCGCATGGGGTTCAGCTCTAACGCCGCACCCTAATCCGCGAGTCCTGCCAGCAGTTCCTCCACGTGGCGGCTCAGCTCTGCACTGGTTGGCTACTGGCCGCACCTCCGGGAGCAGCCCCAGCTTCAGGAGGCACCCCAACTCCACTCCCTGTGTGCATTTCCAGGGGCAGTCCCAGCCCGCCCCATGCACTACATCCCGAGGCTCACCCCACCCCCTTCACTCTGCGTGCATCACCTCCATGCTGGGCGCACCAGACCATTCCCCACCCCCAAGCTCAAGCACGGCTGTCTGCCGGTGCAGACAGGCACAACAGATAACTCATTATATTGCTGATCTGATGATGTTAGTGTTTTCAGATATAAAGTTCAGATTGTTTCTGCTGCCATTTTTGTGTTCCAGCCATGACAAATGTTTTCTTTCAGATCCAGATATACGCTTAAAAATGTACAATCTAAATGTTTAACAACTAAAATTAAAAATAATTATACATTCCTTTTGCTGGGAACCACTAGCTCTTTACCAACACAAAGTTATATGATGCATGCAAAACAACAAAACTGGCACTGCGGCAGAAGCCAAACTTAAACCTTTTCCCAGCCTGTCTGCCTGCCCTGGCTCAGCCCTCCACCAAGCCATAATTAACTATATTCAACTGATATTAAATAACACTGCAGCTGATTTCTCTCCTAAATGAAAAGGTAAAAATTAATTAAACAGGCTCATCCTCTAAAACTCAGATGGCATTAGACATTTTAATAAAATAGAGATACTTATATATATAACATAAATAACATGTCAGTTCCTAAAATTCTCTGGACCTGTCCTCCTTATGGGAAGTTATTACTAAAATTATAAATACTGTTGATTATATTTGACTCCTGCATACTTACTTAATTCTACAGATACCTTCTACTGTAGACCAGATCCCACAACAAAAAGGCAAAACTTGACCTTCAAACTTCATAGAGACCTTAATATGGCTTTTCACATTTTCAACAACAAAAATAACACTTGCAACACTTGGAGTTCTGAGACAGGTAAACCGACACAAGGTGGAGCTGGCTGGGCCCCGCCTCCATGGACCATGCCTCAAATGCAGCGGAAGACATTGGGCAAGAGAGTGCCCCCTCCTGGCGTTCCTTTGGGATCTTACCCCAGGGCTACTGGACTGTCCTAGCCATCAGAGAGTGAGTAAATCATCCTAACTTCTAGCCCTAACAGGCAATGCCAACACTGCCAAAGACTGATGGGGCTCAGGGCCAACAACAGCCCCCTTTATGGGTGTCTGTTTCAGGGTCCCAAGTCCCCCTAAAAGTCTCAGGTAAGACATTCTCTATACTTGTGGACATAGAGGCCATATGTACAGAGTTCTTCCTGAGTTTTCAGGCCACTATATTAAATCCTCAGCCTCTAGGGGTATTAAAGGTCAACCTATGCCATTTACAAACAGGGCCTATTTCATGCAGGTCCCAGGCTGCTTCTTCCCAGTCCACCCAGTGGTGCCAAATCTTCCCTCCACCACTCACTCTACAGTCCTAAATCTTAAAAATGTCTTTCATTCCCTTGTGTTTATACTGTCTGACTTAGACACACTGAGGCCTCAACATTTATCGCTAGTAAACCTCTCCCCAGTGATATAAGACCACCCCCTTCCTTTCTTATTCACCAATTTCTCAGGCAACCCTGGTCAAGACTGACAGATACATTTTGTCTTCTCACTTTGTTTATACTTTTTCAGGATACATAAAAGCCTTTCACACAACCAGGGAGACTGCTAAATACTTACTAAAGTTCTGTTACAGCAAATCATTCCAAGGACTACAACCAGGTTACAGCAACCCATACCTGATATTCTTGGCAACCTCAACAGTGATCAAAGTTGCTAGACTGCCATCCTGGTTTCACATCACTCAGGCTAAGTGGTGCCCTCCCAGCCCTAGATCTCACCATCCTTTTGCCTACTCATCTCTGCCTTATGAAGGCCCCAAAGCCATAACTCTCAGGCTGTCATGTTTTGTTATCCAATTTGGTTCCTAATTTCTTACGTTCTATTAATGATCATTTTTACAGCAGGACTCTTGACCGTCTTGCCTAAAGACTCCCACATCATGCGCAAGATCATCTTTATAATGTTCTGTGTGACAACTGTCTTAGTTCTTTCTACCCTCAGCTATTTGGTTAAACAAATAGCTGACATCCCTAAAAGCCTAGGCCCTTACCTTCCCTCTACTGGTACAGCCACCGTCTTCCCTGCTCCCCCTATTTTTTCCAGTTCAACTCCTGGACCAGAGACAAGTTTTACCCATCTACCCTCTTAACTTTTACCCTTTCAGATAGGGGAGTAATCATCTCTCGCAACTTCACTCCTCCTAAACTCACACCTATTTTTCAGAATTCTACCTCACCGTGACAATGATCCTACCTCAACGTAGTCCTGATATAATGACATGTCTAAATCAGAAGAACCTTTCCTTCTACCTCACCTGGGTCCTTAAATATGACAGTGCCATGCCTCCTCATAACATCTTGTCTCTTTGTTTTTCCAGTCTAACATACGTGCATTCACCAGTGAAGTTATCCTGGCTAAAACACCTGGCACCAGCTTCTACCTGGGCATCAACCGTCATCCCATCGACTCCCTAGACCGCAGTACAGCGCCCCCAGCCAGCAGGAAGCAGTAAAGAGAGAAAATTTCCCCTCTTTTCATAATAATAATCGTAAGACCGGATATGAAAGAGTTTTGGCCCAGTCAGGACACTATAGCTGGTAAAGCCTCAGACGGAAGCAAGGAGTTCCATCTCCCCCACCCTTAGGAATTTACCTATGGCGCCAAAAGAATACCAATGGGCTACCTGTGCATCCCTAATGCCCCCTTAGGCACCACCCCCAACCTAAGGTACATGTATGCCCCCACTCCACGTGTTCCGAGGAGAGATCTCCGACCCTGGGGGGAGATGCTGCGCCCCAGGGGATCGGGGGTGTCTCTCCCTGCATTCTCAAAATAAAGGTCATTTATATTTCATACTTCTTATCTTTTCAACCACCGCCGGTCCCCCACAGTTCTATCACTCATGATAGTAGTTTCTCTTTTTTTTTTTCTTTTTTTTGGTACTGGAGATTGAACTCATGATCTCATGCTTGCCAGACAGGCACTTTATGCCGCTGAGCTAAATCCCCAGCCCTCATGATGGTACTTTCATGAATTCATCAAAAGGTAGTAATCAGAAAAGTACACAACAGGTATGCTTGTACAACAGTAGTCATAGTATTTTTATAATAGCAAAAACTTGAAAATCTACTTACTCACAAATAAGAATATTATAATTCCAAACAATGGACTACTACAACCTTTTAACATAGACCATTATTTGTAGACATGGTAAGATAGCTATAACTTTTTAAACATACGAGTTTATAAAAAATTTGTTATATATTTGTGTGATACCTGACTAGAGAGAAAGTCAGGAAAAGAATTGTGAAAATGTTCATGCTACATGACTTTTCTCTTGGTAGTATAGTACTGGGGATTGAAACCAGTGCTTTCCCACTGAGCTACAGCTTTGCCTTTTATCTTACTGATTGATTGATTGATGGACTGGGGTTTTCTTGAGACAGGGCCTTGCTATGTCCTCCAGGCTGGCCTTGAACTCGCTATGAAACCCTGGCTGGTTTCAAACTCACAGCAGTCTTCCAGCTTCAGCCTCCTCAATGCTGGGATAACAAACGTGTGACACCACACTAGGCCCAGTGTTCTACTTTTTGAGATACAGTCAATAAACTGGCCAGGCTAGGCTCTAACTTGTGATCCTTTGGCCATGACAATTTTTAAACAAATATTTATTTAACCAGTCACTGAACCAGTCATATTCATTCATTCAGCAATATTTATTAAGCACATAATACATGGTAGGCATTATGCAAGGTGCTGGGGCAAACAAAATAGACTGTTTACTCAATTTAATTCACTAAAGTAACAGTACTTTTAAAAAATGACAACAATCAGTGTTGGTGAACTTAAAGAGGACAATTTCATACACAATACATAAGGAATTGAAGGACTTATAATAAATCCATTTCATTTGAACCTTTAGTTTCATTTTTAGCTACTTTTAAAAGGAATGGATGTACATAAAAATAAAAAGTAGTACATAAATAAGCTGCTGGAGTACATACATATGAAACAATAGGGATCTGGGTAAATAATGTTCATAACGCAGAGTATTATGGGAGTAGCGGAAAATGTTTAACACGCATAAATGTTCTAAATACATGAAAAGACTTTAAAAGGTACTAACTTGCAGTGAATTTAGGCAAATCAGTTAAGTAATGTGAGCCTGTTACTTTCCCTCCAAAGTGTAAATTCTTAAAAACTCTTAACTTCCTGAATCAAGGTTCTCATCCATTCATTTCTACAAGAAAATTAGCAACCGGTAGATGTTAAATTGGTAGCCATATGCAGAGCTGTCTTAAGTTGTTTCATTTAAGGACCCATCAAAAGATGGTCTCACAAAGAAAAAAAAATACACAATTCATTAGAAAATGCCCGTTTTTCTCCCTCAGGTATTGGGCTCGGGTCTGAGAGCATAGAAAGTCAGCCTGGCGAGATGGCTCACACTTGTAATCCCAGCACTCGGGAAGCTGAGGCAAGGGGATCGTTGCGAGTTGGAGACCAGCCTAGGCTACAAGGTGAGCTCAAGGCCAGCCTGAACTGCATCGAGAGACCCCATCTCAAAACGACCAAAAAAAAAAAAAAAAAAGTCATTAGTACCCTCCTTAAGTTCAAAATCTGGTGGGAGAAACCAATAATTATCATAAAACTGGAGGATAAATGGCAACAGAATCTTGAAAAAAATGTCCAGGCAGTGACCAAGAGGATTCCAAAACTGAAAGGAAAGCATTTACGCAAACAAGATACTCAAGGAAGAGTACAGTGGACACACACAAACGGAAGGTTGTTTTGTGGGCTCTTCTGTAATATACTACTTCTCACTCACACAATTCCCCAAACCTGTGCACAGTGCATGAGAGGTTGAGAAGCACATTCAGGGCACTCGGTCCCAGCGAGGGTGTCAAGGCCATTTATCCGCAGGGATGAGAAACTGGCGCGAGTCTGCAATACTCATGGAATCTCGCTGAGGAAACAAGACTTGGGTAATAAACTAGGTTACGCAGTTTTGCATAGCTGCCACTGCAAAACCCGGGTGTTCCCGCCGAGCTCAGTATTTGGATCTTCCAAAGCCCCGCCCACGCCCGCAAAGCGCGCTGGGAGTTTTGACCGCAGGCCAGCCCTGAAAGCTTATCGATATCTCTGGAATGGACTGCCCTGCCCTGCGCTGCCGCCGTCAAAATCCCACAGACTTCTCTGTCGATCGCCGAGCGGAAGTTTCGGCAGCTCCTCTCGATTCGCTGCTTTGCCAGAAGCTCGTAGTCGGTCCGCGGCCGAACTATGGTAGGTTGAATCCTGATCCTTACAAGGTTTAGGGCCGAGGTCCTGGGACTACGTGATGTGATCAGCCTCTCTTGTTAACCTTGGGGTGGTCAGGGCCACGAGGCATAGGTTACCTCTGTTTAACGACAGGCTCGGCCGTGATTCAGCATCTCCGGCCTGACCGGAGGAGTGGCGGTGGGTAGTCGGAGCGGCCTCTTCGCACGGTTTATTTCACTTTCCGCGGCTCCTCTAGCACGCGTTCCTTGGTCATTTGATCGAGTTTGGAGTACATCCCAAGCGTTTTTGAAGGGCCTCTCGTGCTATCTTTGGGACAGAAGAAAGCTTAGACTAACTCGGAGGCCTTCTAGCATCGTAGGTGCAGATTTGACAACGATTTGTGTTCTTGGATCATACCCATTTTCCTAGTGTGCCTTTTTCACTTATCAATCTACTAAAGCACCATTGAAACAGACTCTTTTCAGTCACTTTGCCCAGTCACTTGGGACTCTTGGTTTCGAGTTTGACACTCCAGGGCTCGACCATCTCATCCCATGGTAATTCTCCCAAGTACTGATTGATTTGCTATAATAATGTCATTGTAGCACTAATAGCTTTATCGCTGTAGCTATTTGTATTCACTTTTAAACTGCTGAGGAATTTTTTTGTTTATTCACTAAATATATTTTTTGGTTCCAAGCACTTTCACATGGCACAAGTACAGTTTGAGTTGAAAGGTGAATCAGACATGTCAATCACAGTATAGGAATAGAAAGACATGCAAAGAACTATGGAAGTCTATATTGGAATTTTGGGAAAAAAGAGAAGACTTCAAGAGGTCTGAACTATTTAAAGAAAAGGAAGGGCTTTTAACCACTTACTCAGTCTTTGTGTAAGGGAACAGCATATGCAGAAATAAGAAAAATTAATGCATATGAACATTAGCAATTGTCTACTTAAAAGAAATGTAATGGAGAGTGGCAGGACAAGAAGTTGGAAAGATTGGACCCATCTAATCAGCTTCTGCCTCACCATTAGCTCTCAGTAAATGTAGACTTGGCTCACAATGTTGAGTGTAGTAACACTGTTCCAGTGAGATTGCATCAACAGAATTGCTTTGAATGAAAACACATGCAATTTCTTAACATTAAGAGCTTGAATTTGTAATGTTCTTATTACTAAGACTTCTTTTCTGTTACTTTCAGTTTCGCAACCAATATGACAATGATGTCACTGTGTGGAGCCCTCAGGTAAAAATTAATGTTTCTATGAAGTGTTTTTAATAGTTATGACAAGTATAGAAACTTGTGGGATTATAGACTGTGAAAAAAATTAATTTTAAACCCAGTTGGAACTTAAATTTTATAATTAAAATAATTTACCTGGTTTTAAAAATATCATTTGAAATTTACTTACCCAAGATTTGGGAAATCTAATTTTTAATTTATAAAAGGCTCTTCTAGGTCACTCGAAGATGTGTTATTTTTTTCTCTTCAGGGCAGAATTCATCAAATTGAATATGCAATGGAAGCTGTTAAACAAGGTTCTGCTACAGTTGGTCTGAAATCAAAAACCCATGCAGTACTAGTTGCATTGAAGGTAAGAAAAGCAATAAATATATCTTTCTCCTTTAGAAAACATAACTACCAAGTATAAACAATAAAATTGGAAGCTTATTCTTACGTCTTACATTGTCTTTATTTAGAGGGCGCAGTCAGAACTTGCAGCTCACCAGAAAAAAATTCTCCATGTTGACAACCATATTGGTATTTCTATTGCGGGACTTACTGCTGATGCTAGACTCTTATGGTAAGTATGCTCACAAAACATGTTTCATATTTGATTGCTCTTCTATAAGAGATCTAGATATTTTCGGAAGTTGTTTGCCAGAATATTTTGGGACTACCTTAGTGGGTTAGTATTTTCATTTCTTGGTTCTTTTGATAGTAACTAACAAAATTAAACACATTAATATTAACACTTATAGTATGATATGTACAAAACAGAGTATTTTCTTTGAAAACATCTAAGATGTTGATACTTTTGTCTAACATTTAAGGATAAGCCAAACCATTCTAAATACTCCAGTATGTATTAAAGAGTTTTTTTTTTTTTTGGCAAAGCAAAGTAGGGGACAAGTTGATTCAGACATAGATCTTGTCTTTAAGGAATTTTAAATCTATTTTATCTATAACGCAAGATAGAAAGTGGAAAGTAACAAATTTCTATGAACAGCCAGAGGAAATAAGCAGTGTCGCCTAAAATGTGGTTGCCCTAATACCACACACCAGCTGGGCAGTGCGAGTACAAGACCATCCTGTGCTACAAAATGAGCTCAAGGCTAGCCTGAACTGCATAGTAAGACCTTGTCTCGAAAAGACTAACTAAAAAAAGTAAAATAAAATAAGGACATGTCAACATATAATTAGTATAAAAACATTTATTAATGAGATGTAGTATATGGTTTTACTACTAACTCTTTGAAGTTTGCTATGTATTTTGTGCTTATAATGTATTTCAGTTTAGATACTTTTTAATGGCTCAATAGCCACATGTGATTTGTGCCTGTTATATTGCAGTTTTAGATACTCTGTTGAACATGACTTAAAAGTACTGAAAGGATAGTTTGGTTCCCATAGTCAGCATTTGATCATCAGGTACTGACCCTATAGTAGATGTGTAGTAGGTGCCTAGCATACATGAAGCCCTGTATTCAGCCCCAGTACCACACACACACACACACACATACACACACACAGAAAGGTCAGCTCATCAGCTGTGATATATACATAGTAGACAAAGTAACATGAGAAGAAAAGGGAATATCTTTTTCTTGTAGTTTACTCTTTAATAGGTATGAATTCCCTTTTGCCTGCTGTTAACATTGCTCAGATCTTTTCAGGTTTAATAGTGAAACTCAACAAACTATTTTCTGGTGTCTTCTGTAGAAGGCTGCTTTTGAAGAGAAGTAACATTGTCAGGAGCGTGATAAGATGTCCTCTGCTTTGGATTCTATTTTTTGCAGTTGGTATATTGGGAAAGTTTTAATTGGGAAAGTTTTATACTGTTCTCAGTATAAAAAAAAAGCAAAGTAGGTGCTCTTCCTGGCTCAAGACCTAAAAATTAAGACAGACTGTTGCTGCTGGCAGTGGAAGTGATAAGAAGACAAAGATTGTTCTTTTTTCTGGCTCATTTTTCTCTTCTGTGTAAGTGCTGTGAGAAAGAGATTTAGAGCTAAGAGATAGTTTTATTTTTATCTTGAGATAAAGTCTCGATACGCTATCCAGTCTGGCTTTGAACTTGTGATTCTCTTGCCTCAGCCTCGGAGTTGCTGGAATTATAGGCATACACCCCAGTGCCTGTCAGTTCATTCATTTTTAAAACCTCATTTGGGATGCTGGACATGGTGGCACCCTCCTGAACTCCAGTACTGGGAAGCTGAGGCAGGTTTACTATGAATTAAAGGTCAGTTTGGGTTACAACTGAAATACATAGACCCTCTCTCAAAAGACAACAACAGATATCCTCCTATGGTGCTGAGGATGATGATGCACACCTGTAGTCCCTGTACTCTGGGGGCCTGAGGCAAAAGAAAAATCACAAATTTGAACCCAGCCTGGGAAATTCAGCAACTTGGTGAGATTCTGCCTTAAAATTTTAAAAAGGAAATGAGGATGTATTTCAGTGCAAAGGCCCTAGGTTCAATCCTCAGTACAACCAAAATAACCAAACAAACAGAAAGTATACTTCATGTGGCCCCAGAGTTTAATATACCAAAAATGTATTCTTACGAACTTATCTTTGTTGCCTGTCTGATTTCCTTCCTTAGGTGGATATAATCCATGAAAACGTTTAGAAGGAAGGAAAGTGAAATCAGACTGCTTTGTTTAGGTAGAATTAGCCCTATGTAATTTTAAGTTACTGATTTTTCTTATTCTTTTTTAGTAATTTTATGCGACAGGAGTGTTTGGATTCCAGATTTGTATTTGACAGACCACTTCCTGTGTCTCGTCTTGTATCTCTAATTGGAAGCAGTATCCTTTTTATAACAGCATTTATGAATGTGGACTCAAGGGTTTTGGTATTTAATTTTGTATTAGTTGTTTAAAATATGATAATACAAATTATAACCACAACTGTAAAAAGTTTAGGGAATTGTGTTGTTGTTTCATTAGCTCTCAATTTTCGCAAAACTATCCAAGCATTATTATTAGAGGGTATTTAAAATTTCTTTGGTTCTTGAATTCCCAAAGTTTTCGACTTCTTCTCTCCAAAACAAAACAGGTGCTAATGGAGGAGATGATTTTGTTTATTGGTGTTCATCTTTGGAATTGGTACAGTGTTGAACAGGTTGTAATGTTAGGCTACAGAAGTGTCCCTTTTTTTTATTCCTGTGGATTATGCAACAATTAAGAAAGAGGCTAGTGTGTTTATTAATAATGCTTAATTTGAAAGTAATGATAACACTTTATTCCTTGTTAGAGAAAATTCTTTAACTAATTTAGAGACCCAGATACCGACACAGCGGTATGGCCGGAGACCATATGGTGTTGGGCTGCTTATTGCTGGTTATGATGTAAGTTCACACAGTCCTATTATATTTTAGTGACTTTTTAAAAAAAGCCAACAAAATATTTTTGTGATTTTTATTTTCTTTTAGCTCAACTAAAGATAAGAATTATGTTGTGTACTTATTTCCATTTTTAGGATATGGGCCCTCACATTTTCCAGACCTGTCCATCTGCTAACTATTTTGACTGCAGAGCTATGTCTATTGGAGCCCGTTCTCAGTCAGCTCGTACTTACTTGGAGAGACACATGTCCGAATTTATGGAGTGTAAGTAATAGCTTTATATGTTTGGTTTGGTTTTGCCTCCTCCATTCTTTATATTGTGAATAAATGTAGCAGCCTAACTGAAAACTCATCATAATGGAGGCTTTTTTAAAAATTAAGTCCTTGATTATTTATGTTTGTAGCACACATACTAGTTTTTATTCCTTCTGGTTACTGTAGTCATTTCAATCACCAGTAGAATTTTTTCAAAATATACATATATCCCCGGTCTTTACAGTTGTTGATTCATTTGACTTAAACTATGTCCCTGATAGAATTGAGGACACCTATATTAATTGCCATTTGCCATTTGTAAGTTGTGTTTATAACTTCAGTGTTCTGAGCTTCTGTTCCAGTTTTAAGCCACATGTACATTTCTTCATTAAGTCATCCATAAATACCAAATAAAAGGCAGTGTAGTCACAAAAAAGAAAGTTAAATGATGTAAAATGATAGAGCAGGTTTTCAAGTGCTTTTCTTTACATTGGAAAGAGAAGATCAGGGCTTTAACATAATACTACAAATATTCATGTGATAATACAGTATTCTGTGGAGGAACTATTTGGGGCTCAGTAAATACAGAGAAAAACAGTTTTCTCATCAACATTATTCAAAGCAAACTGTGTATGGAATGACAATAGGTTTAATTTGAGGAAAGCAAGTGCTAGCTGGATGTAATGATACAAAACTGTAATTTCTGGCCTTGTGGGAAGCTCAGGCAAGATGATGACAAGTCTGAGCTCAGCCTGAGTAGTTTAATAACGTAGCAGAACTCAAAATAAGGCTGGGAACATAGCTTAGTACAAAGGCTCTGGATTTAATTCCTAGTAGTGAACAAACCATAAGTTCTAAAACCAAGTAACATTGAGAAATACTGAGTTAAAGTTTAATATTTTAAATAATAATGACTGGTTGGAGATTCCTATTATCACTCCACATTAAGAAATTGGTGAAAACTCATGGGACTCATCATGCACTAATACTCACAGCTTAGACTCCGAGCAGCACAAGAGGAAGCTGTGTGCAGGTGTCTGCACTGGCCCATCTCAGAAGGAGTTGCAGAACCTATGATACTTCTATCGAGGAAAGCTCATCAGGAACTTGGTATCCAAAGCTTAATTGACTCTTATTCACATGAGCACATTCCTAACATATTTCAGCCTGGATAAGAAATTAATAAGAATTTTATTGAATCTGTAGATCATTTTGGAAAGTATTGCTCATGTTTTAATACAGGTGGTCCCCAACTTAGGGCAGTTCCACTTAGAAGTTTTGACTTCATGATGATACACAAGCAGTATGCATTCTGTAGAAAATGAACTTTAGGTTTTAAATTTTAATATTTTTCCTGGACTGTGTTAAGATACTATTTCATGATCCAGGGCAAGAAGTGATGGATCCCAGGGATCCACATGATTAATCACCAAAGTAAACAACCAAGCTGTGACATTGGGTCAATTAGGAATATTAAATGCATTTTTCACTTATTTTCACTTTACAATGGGTTTATTAGTGTGTAACCCCATCATAAATCAAAAAGCATCTGTTCAGGCCTTTTGATCTCAACATCTGATGTCTTTCCATTTACTTAGGTCTTATAAAATGTTTTATCATTTCAGCATGCATGCCTTGTGGTTTTTGTTAAATGTATTCATAAGTATTTTATTTGATGTTACAAGTAAAGAGAATTTTCTTAATTTTATTTATAGTTTATGTAAATTTTGAAATATAATTGATTTTTTATATATTGATCTTGTGTCCTGCAACCTTGCTGAACTCAATTATTAGTTATGGTAGTGTTGCATTGATTTAACTTTTCAAATGTTAAACCAACTTTGCATTCCCAAGAAAAGAACTCACCTGATCATGACATTTAATCCTTTTTCTGTGTTGTTGGGTTTAATTTGTAGTATTTTGTTAAGCCTTTTATGTCTGTATTCAGACACATTTCTTTCATAAAGGAAATTGATTTGTAATTTTCAATCATGACTTTACCGACTTTGTTAGAAGAGTGCCTTAGTTACTTTTCTTATTGCTGAGAACAAATACCCAACACTGAAAGTTAAGGGAGGAAGGGTTTATTTAGCTCATAGTTTGTAGAGGTTTCCAGTCCTAATCAGCTGGGTCCAAGGTAGGGTAGCCTGACAAAGGGACATTCCGAAGGAGAAACAGTTCTTGGTGGGAAAAGACAGCAAAAGCAAGAAGGGAAAGCAAGGAGTAAGCTTCTTTCTGTCTCTTATAGTGTATGCAGGTTACCCACACTAGGGTGGGTGTAGCACTTACCCCAATCCCAGAATTGGACCTTGAATCAGCCACAAACTGTAGACTCAGCTGCCTCTGAAAAAGCCTAAGACTGCATGAGGCTTTGGGACATCTAGATATAAATTGTAGCACATAGTTACACAGAATGAGTGAGATGTCCCTTTTTATAAAAATCATTATAGAGACTAGCATTTCCACAGGATACATTCTACAAAAATGTGACTGATACTTGTAAATCAGGATTTTTATTTAACTTAGCCAAAGAACAGATCAGACTTAGTAACAAAAGTTACATTTGATCTTACTAATTCAATAATAATCATCAGTGTTGATCGCTGTTAGAAGATCATATGACCAGCTTTAAATTTTTGGCTGTTTTTATTGTGGTAATTTTAGTGTGTAATACTACAACTTCAGACTGTAGACTTCATAAATAAAAAGCCTAGCATACGGCAATGAAGAAATAATTGTTAATTTATTACATACAGGCAATTTAAATGAACTGGTTAAGCATGGTCTGCGTGCCTTAAGAGAGACTCTTCCTGCAGAGCAGGACCTGACCACTAAGGTAAATAGCATGTTTTTCAGTTGTAGATATTAACATTATAGTTTAATCTTTTGTTGCATAAATGTAAGTAATAGAAGAGTGTATACTTATATACTTTAAATTGAGAGATGGTTGTCTTGGCTTATTTCCCTTGGAGCTATTCACTAGATGATCTGATTTTGAAATTTTTTCTTAAAATGTTTCTCTTTGGTAGAGAGAAATAAAATCAGTAAGTCTGGTATGGGATATATCCCCACCCCCAGGAAAAATCCATGTATTTGTATTATTAATGTGTTTAATAAATATGTATATATTGATCCCTTACCAATGCCGTGTTCTAGGCATTGAGAATATGGTAAGCACAGCAAAGATCTTGACATTCCTTGTATATATATTCTGGTGAGTAGAGATAGATAATAGACACATAATTTAATTATATTGTATATTACAAAATGATTAATGCTATAGGAAAACTGGCTAATACTGAAAAGAATGACTAATTGGCTGCAGGAAGATAGTGTGACAGATATAACTTTAAAAAGGATGATCAGTGGGGCTTGGTAGTGTGTATGTCTAATCCCAGCACTCTGGAGGCTGAGGCAGGATTACCAAGAGTTTGAGGCCAGCGTAGGGTAGATTGTGAATTCAAAGCTAACCTGGGCTACATAATGAAATGCTGCATTAAAAAACTAAAAAGAAAAAAGCAAAAGAGTAAGCAAGATGACCAGAGAAGCAGGAGGAAAATTGGAAAATGATGCATCTTTAAAAGCAAATGAAACTTTCAAGGAGTAGAGGTTTAGAGAATGCTAAGAGGTCAGGAAAGCTGGTTTAGCAGTGATGGTCTAAGGGCTTTCCAAGTCTTACTGAATGGTTGGAGCAAAAGCCTGATGGAATGGCCCCTGGAGAGACTAGGGAAAGAGAAAGTGGAGATAGCTCTGGAGGTGTTTCTGATGCAAGTCCAGGAAAATAGACCCATGGTTAAGAAAAGATACAATAAGGGATTTTTCATTGTTGGTTTTTTAAAATGGAAGAAATGATACCATATTTGCTGCATGGTTCTGAAAAGTATTGAGTATAAAAGGAAGCATTTATGCAGAAAAACAATGAGAAAAACTGCTTAGAGCAATATCCTTTGACAGTACAACAGTACTAAGGTTGACCTTTGAGAGGAATTTGGGCTACTCGTTCATTGTAGTGAGAAAGAAGAGAATCTATATACATAGGTACAGGAAAGAGTGGGCACAGTGGGAGCTTGTGAGTGTTCTCTTCCAGTTGCTTCTATTTTCTCAACAAAATAGGACCAAGATTTCAGCTGTAAGGAGAATGAAGAATTAAAAGGAGAGTTGCCCAATAGCAGGGGAGATTGGATGATACAGGAACTGGAATAGTATTATCCAGAAAGAAGCCACTGAGGCCTCGTTGAGGCTAATAATCATAATTAAAGGGAGATTAGTCAGCATTATAAAGCCATTTCTGTATAGTCATTGGCTAATTATTGTTTAATGTGAAGACTTTATAGCCTGCAGAATCTTTTTTAAACAATGTTTCTATAGCATAGACCTTAAGGGTTACTCATGATAACCAAAAATGAACATTAAATCTGTAACTGCCAAAGGGCTACTAATCCATCTCTTTTTCCTACATATTGGTAGCTTTTACAGTCTTGAATTCAAGTGCTGTATAAATTTTTTGTGTGATTTTCATCCATCATATTATTATATACATTTTTCTGACCTGAGTTCTCTTTTTAATTTTTTTTTTCTTCATTGTCTCCCTCAGAATGTTTCCATTGGAATTGTTGGTAAAGACTTGGAGTTCACAATCTATGATGACGATGATGTGTCTCCATTCCTGGAAGGTCTTGAAGAACGACCACAGAGAAAGGCACAGGTATGCCATGAATCACAACACGAGAGACTTTAGTTCTGTCCTAAGCTGCTGTTCCTCTCACAACTGTGTATATCCACCATTTTTATCTCTAATTTTTGAGATGGGCCCATAACTTAAATGGTGGTAGAAAAATTAAGAACTGAGTTAAGTAAAATATTGAGGGGGCAGTGATCTCCACAAACACAAAAAGGAAAGAGTTGATGATTTGAATGTCTATTGCTATGTAATAACCTACTCTCAAAAGTAAAGCAACAGACATTGTTTCCCACAATTCTGGGGTGGGAGGGGCTCAGCTCAATGGTTCTTTTGCCAGGCTCACTTCGGGTCTTACAGATGGTGCAGTTAGAGGTAGAGTTGGGCTGGAACATCTGTGATGACCACTTACATGTCTTCTGCCCTCACCTTCTGTCTCAGAATGGCAGCTAGAAGGCTGGGCCCTTTTGTGGATGGCTAGATCTACCTATCAATGTATACAGTCATAGAAGTAGGGTCTCTTTAGTAGGGTGGTGACCCAGTTTGCAAAACAGCTCAGAAGTACAAACTGCCAGCCATTGTCACAGCATCACCTCTCTACGATCTGTTGGTTAAAGGTAGTCACAGGCCTGTCCTGATTCTTCATGAGTGGGGACTGGGAGAAGTGTGTGTTGGGGACCAACTTTGTACACTAAGTTAGATCTTTATAATTATGACAAAAGCATCGAAAATTATTAGTTTTAAAAATTAAAAAACAAAACAAAAAATAGAGGTAACTGGGCATGTTGGCACACATCTGTAATCCCAGCACTTGGGAAGCTGAAGCATGAGGATGGCGGTGAGTTCAAGGCTACCCTGGGCTCCATAGTGGGTTCAGGGCCATCATGAACTACATAGGGAGACTCTGTCTCAAAAATCGGTGAATGTCAGATAAAGTATGAGTCTTGGCTGGATGTTTAAAGTATACAAACTTGAAAAAGATACTGTTAGCTGGACTTGGTTGCACACACCAAGCACAGCACTTGGGAGGCTTAGGAGTCCTGCTGCCAGTTAAAGCCCAGCCTAGGATACATAGTGAGCCAGGTTGAACTGCATGGGGGGACTCTGTATCAAAAAAAAAAAAAGGCACTGTTGGTTTGGAAGAAAGCTATGAATGCCATGTAGCTGGTTGGTTTGAATGTATTTTTGCTAAAAGGGAAAAGGGTGTCAAAAATTACTGCATATATAGTAAGCTTAGTAGCAGTAATGTGAGAAAGGCTTGTAACTTTTGAGTAAGACAAAGTATGGTAAAATTATGGAATTGTTCAATGATTTTTGAGGTTTTTGGAACTGAAATATGTGTATTTTTTTCAAGATATCTCCCAACCTTTTTTCCTCATGCTTTATTTTTATAATATAATATTTGTGACTAGGAATATATATTGATCAAGTGTTCATTTTACATCTTCTTTTCTCCCCTCTTTAGCCTGCACAACCTGCTGACGAACCTGCAGAAAAAGCTGATGAACCAATGGAACATTAATAAACCAGTCTCTCTGTGTTATCAGCAGATACAATAGAATGCAGGAGCACATGCTGATGACAGTAATCTATACTTTGAACCAAAAGATGCAGAGTTTGGAATGGTATGTTTTAGGAATCAGTCCAGATATGTTTTTCCAGCCAACCTCCCTGAAACCGTATAATGAGGTGCAGTTTTCTTTAAGGGGGTCTGTATAATCATTTTCTAAAAAGCATAGGTATACCAATGTTTTTATATGAAGAAAATAGTGTCTTTGCAGTTTTAAAGACAACTGTGAAATAAAACTGTTTCACTTCCTGGTGTGTTGGGGTTGTTTGTTTGTTTTTTGCCTTTTAATTTTTGTCAGCTATAAATAGTCTAGGATTGCTTGCCGTGTTTGCCAGATTATATTGCCTTGATTTTAGTGATGTAAGAAAATGTCTCTTAGCTACCACAGTTATAAAAATTTTCCAGTGAATAGCCTGACTGCATAAAAATCTAGGGAGATTTGGTTCAGGCTGGGCGTGGTGGCACATGCCAGTAATCCTACCAACTGGGAAGGCTTGAGGCAGGAGCATTGCTGCACGTTCCAGACCAGCAGGGGCTACAAAGTGAGCCCAAGGCCAGCCTGAACTAGCAAACCCTGTCTCAAAAAGACAAACAAACAAGCAAAAAAAAAAAAATCTGTGGAGATCTAGTTCAGGATACAAATTTCACTACTCAGATTTGGAGATTATTCTGTTTAAGAAACCAGCTTTCCAACAGATGTAATCAGATTGGGTGTCGGGGTATAGTTCAGTGGTAATGTACATGCTTAGTTCACTGTAGGCCAATTCAATCCTTAGCACCTTCAAAAAGAGGGGCGGAGAGGGGGCAAGATTATTAGTTTACAAACCAGTTATTTTGTCCAGCCAGCAGATGGCAGTAACTGATCTCCAGAAACTTCAACCAAAGATAAAAATTTCAGTCTCAGACCGCATCCTACCCAGCATAATCTGCAGGCTGCCTTCTGTTATTTCCATGAGCTGTCTACTCAGGTATACTGCATGACAGTTTCTTATCTTAGACCATGCAAAATTAAACTACAGAAAATCATTTTTAAAAATCCAAAATTTGATACCATAAAGCCTAGAGGAGTTACTGTGTTCTCTATAGTACACCTTTTTAGGGAGTAGAGATTATATGTGGCCTTTACTTTTAGACCTTACTCTGA
This sequence comes from Cavia porcellus, assembly GCF_034190915.1. Taxonomy (NCBI): domain Eukaryota; kingdom Metazoa; phylum Chordata; class Mammalia; order Rodentia; family Caviidae; genus Cavia; species Cavia porcellus. The sequence continues at coordinate 99,735,213 of NW_026947489.1, forward strand.
TTAGCTGCTACTTATTAGCTTTGGACAAGTTATATAGCCCAGGGAAACCCTTTTTCTAATTGTAGGCCTCAATGGGAGAATTTTATAACATCTTGTAAACTCCAAATTTCATAAAATGTTAGCTTAATATTTTTTTCAGGTTCCTCAAAATGTGAAAAGCTTTGGTTGTATAATTTTTTTTTTTTTAAGACTAGTCAAGTGCAGTAGTGAGAAACAGGGAAAGAGTAGAACAAGGAGTTGTTCAATCTGTACTGACTGTGAACAATCAGTTGAGATAACTCACTACCTTCGGACCAGCCTAAATTTGTTAATTCTTGAAAGGGAAATGGTAAAAAACAAACTCCAGCAGTCTTGTTGAAGAGAGGACCTCTAAGTACATACTGGAATGTGTGAGATGTCTGTGTGCTCTGATGTCTTGTGGATCTGTCATTTATTCTTGTGAACAGGCCACAAGAACCCTGTGACTGTTTGAACTGCAGCAGAATTTCATCAAGCACCTGTAATCTGTAATCATACGAAAAGATAAAACTGTACACAGGGACTTTTTCCACTTCCCCCCACACAGTGGGTGTGTGTAGTAGAGAGATAGCATGGGGGTTAGGGCTTTCATTGAGTCAGCTAGTCTTTGCTGAGTGATTCTGTTGTTAAAGTTACTGTCTATGTATTTCCAGAATGTAAACTGCTACTTGGCTATAACTCAGGTGGGAAGAAAAAACCATTGGGCACAGTTTTAGAAGTTTTTGCAACTCTGAGCATGGTGATGCATGCCTGTAATCACAGCACTTGGAAGGCTGAGACAGGAGGATCACCATCAGTTTGAGGCCAGCTTTAGGTGCATAGTGAGTTCAAGGTCAGCGTGAACTGCACAGTGAAACCCTATGTCAGACCAAAAAGAAAAAAATTATTTTGTAAGATGTGGTTTAATTTTATACACTTGACTTTGTGGGATTTTTTACTTTTTAAAAAATTAGTTCATTTGTGATAATGTAAAACATTGTGAGCAGTTGGTACATAAGTATTTGCATCTTAGTCCTTTTTATTTTCCCTTCCCCTCCCTTCTCCCTCCATCCCTAAGTCCTCTTCCCATCTACCCATCTTCCCATCAAGGTCTCTGTTTCCTCTTGTCTTTTATTTTGCTCTCTCATTTGCATTTCTCTCCCCTTTTAGTTTTTTGAGACAGGGTTTTGCTTGCAGTTTGGGCTGGCCTTGAACTTACTATGTAGCCCAGGTTGGCCTTTAGCTTGCAACGATCCTCCTGCCTCGGTCTTCTGAGTGCTGAGATTCCAGATGTGTGCCACTTCGGTTGGCTCTAAATGATTTGTACTTTGGGTTTCTTTTTTCTTCAGTTTTTATTTTTTATTGGTACATTTTTGAATGGTAGATTGGTACATAATAATTACATTCCTTTTGGGAAGTTGTTCCGTGCATATATCACCTCTCAATTCTTTCTTCATCCCCTTTGTCTTCCCCCTCCATCTCTTGGTTCACTTTTTGTTGGTGAAAGATCTATCTTCCTATTTCCTATTGCCTTTTATTTTGCTCTTTATTTTAGGCTTCTCAATATAAGAGAAGCCATGCAATATTTAAGCTGATGTGTCTGACCTATTTTACTTAACATGCTGGTGTCAAGGTGCATCCATTTTCCTACAGATGACTCAAGTTTATCCTTTATGGCAAAGTAGTACTACATTGTGTATAGATGCATTTTCTTTATCTATTCATCTGTTGGTGGACCTATAAGTTTCTTCCAAGACAGCCATTCATTGTAAGTTATGCTGCTATAACTGCATATATCACTGTAATGTTTAACTCTTCCTAGAAGAAGAATAGCCAGGTCAAATGGAATTTCTAGTTTTAGCTCTGACTTGGGCTTCACATATATGAGAAACCACGTGATAGTTAATCTTTGATGTATTTCATTTATTATTATGGTCTCGGGTGCATCCATTTTCCTGCACATACCTCACAGTTACCATTTATGGCTGGTATTGTTGCCCACTGACTTTAGTACTTACAATGAATGCTCCCTGCCACTATAAGTCTCCACCCCATTACAAAGTTCATTTGTGATGCCTTTTACCTTTTCTCTAGTTTGCTATACTCATTATTTCATATAATCTGTGTGAATAATTATAAACAGATTCCTAGTATCTTAAAAGTTCTATCACTTGGCTATCACTTGGAATTAATGGAGTATCTATATATACCTCTGAAGGCCAGCATGATTAGAAATAAAAGGTCATAAAGTAGATTACAGGTTCGTAGGTTACTGGTTCTAGTCCAGATTTAAGTATTTGACTCTTTGGGGCAAGTCTATTTCAGGTATTTATTTCCTAGACTTAGAAGTTTTTATGACTTTGTATATGGCAAGGTCTTTATACTCGTTTTAATTTAAAAGGCATACATACTTAAGTAAAAAGTTCGAAAACAAAGTGCATTTTTTTTCAAAGAGTGCATTTTGTAACATCAGGAAAATTGAATGAGGCTATATAAGGTTTTGCTATCTCTTCAGAAAACTCTATAATATATATATATATATACACACACACACATACCAGCAACAGGTACAGATCTAAAGTCCTTTTCATATTGTAATACCTTCCTTAAAAACACAGTAAAGTCTGGAACAACTAAGGTGGATACAGTGAGTCCTATACTATGGTAGCTAAACTGCAGCTTTCTTATTGCTGAGTCTAAACTTTTTACTTTGGCCTTATTGCTTGCTTAAAGACTCACACTTCTTAAGTAGTCTGGAAACCACATAACTACCTTGGTGAAGTTTCCATGTTAGAAATTAATATATGGAAAGGGAACAAACTGTTAGAATGTACTTTTTGGGTCGGGAAATTATGCTGAATAAAAGAAAGCCAATCTCAAAAGATTATATTGTGTAATTCCATTATAACATTATTTAAATGTCAAAAATTATACACAGAACAGTTGCCAGGAGGTGACTGAAAGCATGAAGGGTTCTTGTGGTGCAGCTATTATGTATCTTGATAAAATTGTCTAGAAATAAATATATAAGTGCATAGAAAACTGACAAAATTTGAATAGAATGGAGGAATTGTATGTCAGTTTCCTGGATGTGCTATTGTACTATAATTATGTAAGATGTTAACATTGGGAGAAACTGAATTGTAGAATAGACTCTCCATATTCATTTCACTCTATAATTATCTTGATTAAAAAGTTTTTTTAAAAAATGAGACAGCCCTACCACATGACCCAGATGGTCCATAAGTAAGAATTACCCAAGGAAAAGAGAAAATGTCCAGAAAAAGACTTGCACAAGAAAGCTGATTAAAGCTGCATCATAATATCCCAAACTGCTAATCCAGATGCCCATTCACCTAAGGACCGCACGAGGACTGGATAAACAGTGAAATACTAAGCAGCACAAAAATTCAAACAAGTGTTAAACAAGACAGTGCAATCAGATATGTCGAACAAAAGTCAGAACAACAAAAACAGTATGTGCATGTGTAATTCTTATGTACAATTCTGGAAAATGCCAACTAGTCTACAGGGATAGGAAATAGTGTTTGCCCAGAAGTGAGGGTATGAGGAATGGATAACAGGACACAAGTAGTCTGCTTTTCATAGTGATGGCTATGATCATTATTTAATTATGATGGTCATTTCTAGTTAAAAATTTATCAGACTTTGTACTCTAAATTTGGGCAGTTATGGTAGGTCCATCTATGACACCTTAGAGACAGAAAAGCAAAGATGAAACACAAATGGACATTGTCTCTGCTCATATTTTTGGTGTAATAAAAAAAATAAATTTTTTTTCAAGGCAGTGACTCACTAAGTAGTGCAGGCTGGCCTTGAACTCATGGCGATTCTCCGGCCTCAGCCTCCCAAGTGCTGGAATTACAAGTATGTGCCACCACACCAGGCGAAAAATAAACATTTTTAAGAGTTGGGAAAAAAAAGCACAAACTCAGGCATGATCATAACTAAAATGCTGTAAGCATATGGCCTTAGAAGTGACAAACATCAGAACTTTGTGTCCACAGTGTATTGCTTAAGCCTTCAAGCATCTTTTATTAATAGTAATTGAGCAGAAAAGTCAATTGAGGACTTAGGGAATACAGGGTGGGATATGAAACTCCAAATGGGCAAAATCTAAGGTTCTATGGGTGATTCCAGCTGTAACAGGTTTTTGAAGAGGGGTAAAATCCTTTAAGATTGACTGTCACTCTTTAAGCATACATTTTTTAACCTACTGGGTGCTCACGACGATTGAAAGGGTCATTATAAATAACGTGTACAAGTTACACCAGTGTAATTTTTAATATTCAAGCAACCGCAGCTCAACTGCAATGGCAGATTCAAGAGAGAGATGTGACGAACTAAAAGAAACCAAATTAGTTTCCTGATAGTAATTATTTTCTCGTTTTGTTGGGGGACCAGCAAAAAAAAAAAAAAAAAAAGTTTCCTGGCTTTCAGCTCGCAGCCAGTGCTCTCTCAGGCGACACAGCCCAGTAAAATTGCTTCCCTTCTGTCCAAGAGCTTCCTCCCTTTGTTTGAATCTCTGCAAGAATAACTTCCAAGTGATTTTTAAACGACCACAGCGCTTAAGACAACCTTGGTTTACAGGGAAAACTTAATAAATACGAGCTTCCACTTTGCTCTGCAACTTAGCCTACCGTGCGCAAGAGCAGAGGATGAAAATAGGACACACTTGCAGCGCGCAACCGCAGAACGGAGAAGGCATGTCCTTTTTGAGGCGCCGTAGAGCCTAGGAGGCTCAGGCTGTGGTCGGCTCTCCACCCCTTTCCACGTCAGCCAAGGAGTTGGGATCCGTCGCTGCTGCTGCTGGTGGGATCCGTGGTAGACGGTTCTGGGGCTTCCCCACCCGCTGCCCTCCTAAGCCAGGTAGCTGACCCTGAGCCCCTAATCGCAGAGGCGTAGTGGGTTACGCAGAGTCGGAGGAAACAACTCTCCCTTCCTGGCAGTGACGGAACCTCAGAGTAGGCCGCTCCTGTCGCGGCCTGGCTCCGGGAAGCGGCGGGGTAGCGGGCTGGGACGCCCGAACCCGACCTCGCTCCGACCCGGGGTCTTCTCTGTCTCTCAAGACCCTGAGCTCTCCCTTGCTGGTCGGGGCTGCTTTGCAGGAGGAAGGAAAGCGGTGGGGTGGGGGTGCGGCTCGCCGTTCCGGGACCCACCGACCGCCGTCGCGATGAAGTGATTTATTGCAGTTTTGCAGAAAAGTCTCACGTAGTCTCGTTCTCTTGAGAAGTTCACACTGTGTGCAATTTGAGAAATCACTGTACTGTAACACGGAGGGGTGGGCTGGAGGGCTGTCACTGTGCAGTGGTCCTTTTCTTCTGCACTGCGGCTTCAGATCCCCGGCGGAGTTGAGGGGTGGTGGGGCCAAATGGGGAATAAGAGATTAAGTATCTAGTTCGGTGGGTTTTTTTTTTTTTTTTTAAACAATATAGATAGAGTCTCCTAGTACTTTTAAGCACATAAGGTAGACTGAATGAACTTTAGACAGTAAAGATCCCTAATGGTGTGTGGGATTTTTAAGACACTTGTAATGAGGTTGTATTTATTTTTCTAGATTTTCTGACATCGGACATCTGTCGTCCTAAATCTTGTATCAGGGGATTGATTAGAACCAGAAACGATGACGGCTGCTGAGAATGTGTGCTATACGTTAATTAACGTGCCAATGGATTCAGAGCCACCGTCTGAAATTAGCTTAAAAAATGACCTAGGTAAACTTTCTTAAAATTGTGTGATTAAACTGAAAAATAAAAACAAACATTGTACATAATGGGATACCATGTGATATCTTGATGCATGTATACGTTGTGTGATATTTCAGTCAGATTAAACATCTGTTCCCCTCATGGTAAAAAACCCAAATCTTTTAATCTTAGCTTTTTAAAATATGGTTGTTTTACTGTTCTGTCGCACACCTGACCTTCTTACTCATACCTAACTGTAATTTAACACCTATTAATCAGCCTTTCCCATCTCTCTGTCACCCTAATGAGCGACTCAGCCACTGGTGACCACCATTCCACTCAGTTTTTAATGATGATTTTGCTAAGTAAACTTTGGTAATATTTGAGAATAATATGAAAAACAAAAAAAAAACCTGAAAAATTTCTCATTTATGCTTGATGTTCTTTATTATTAGAAATGCATAATTTTTGTCAGTGTCTTTTCGAATGTGTTCAATAGACAGTTTTATGCAATAGTCTTATGAAAACGTGTTAAGTTTAGGTTTGCAGTATTGTTTTTGGAAATAGAGTAACAATTCAGTTTAGCTTAGTAAAGCTAAAGAAGTGTACTAATTACTGGTGTACTTTATGCTGTTGACAGTTATTTATAGGCAACAGGTTGCAAATTTATACTGGAATGTCTTCATACCTTTACTTCATTTCCTGTACTTAACATAGAAAACCCAAAAGCTTTGTTCCTTGGGTTCTCACCCAGAGAAACCCTGGCAATCGTATTTCCCTAAAAGTTTAAGTTTTTCATTTGGAAAGCTTTTGCAAAGAAGAACAGTACTATATTTCTTAAAAGTGCTGTGTTTCCTTTAAAAGTGTTATAATAGGGCTCCATGAGACGCATCTGTGATGCAAGCACTTGGGAAGCTGAGGCAGAAGGATCACAAGTTTGAGTCTTGCCTGGATATTAGTGTGACACTATCTCAAAAAATCTAGTGTTTGTAGCTCAGTGGTAGACCTGGGTTTGATCCCCAGTATCACACACATACACGCACAGACGCACACAAGCATACATGTGTACTGTGTAAGTGACTGTCTCAAGAAAAAAAGTTTTTTAAGTGCTGTACTTTCCAAAGTAATAATTCTTATTTAAACTACAAAAATAAATTAGTAAAGTACTGTTTTGAACAGAATGAAATAAAGATCTTGCTTAAATACTGAATGGATCTTTTAGTAGTTTGCAGTTTGAAGAAAAACTTAATATTTATCTATTCTTATTCTTAGTATTAATAGCTTAATATTTTATTTATCTATTTCTACTCCTAGTAGTAATAGAATACCTCCCAGTCTTCCATTACTTGATATTAGATGTCTTTTGAGGTCAAGTTTTTTAACTTTTTTTTTTTGGTATCAAATCTAGTTCCTGAATATCAAACCTAGTGCCTCGCAAATCCCAAAAGCAAGTGCTGTATCACTTGAGTTCTGGAGGTCTGTTTTTAAACAGGAAAAGAAACTCTCCTTTTTAGCTGATAGCACTAGTTACAAAGGTACATATATTTACTGTTTTTCATATCACTAAAGAAAGCTGAATGAGCTGAGTACATGACTGTAATCCCAGGACTCTGAGAGGCTGAAGCAGGAGGATCAAAAATGTGAGCCAGCTTGGGCAATTTAGCAATTTAGTGAGACCCAAATGAAAAATCAAGAAGGCCTGGGGGTAGCTTCGTGTGAAGGCCCTGGGTGCAATTCAAAGAGTTGGATTGGATACAAACTAGTAAATACACATTCTTTACTATTTTTTTTCTATAATGTAAAATGCTTAAGGCTATAGCTAGAAAGGTAAAGAATTAAACCTGTTCTAATTGGAATAATACTCTTGTCTTAATTGTATATACCTTGCCTTACTCTTAACAAATGAATAAGTAGTCTTCAATTTTGTATGTATTTTAAGAAAACTTGAGATTAAAAGTTTAGAGCTAGTTTTTGAGTAACAAATAATTTTTATTCGGTTAAATAAATACTGTGTTCTTATTTCGCTTTACCTTTAATCACCAGATCTGAACTCTGTTGACTATACATTTGCTAGAGTAAGAGGTACTCAGTATTTATTGATAAATTGAATCGATTCTTGAAGTTTTCCATATTTTTGATAGTGCTCAGAAAGGAAAAAGATCTGGAAATTTGAAGCTGTGGAAAGAAACACATTCTTTCTTTGCCTAAATTTGAATTGTTGAAATAAACAGTAGTTGGGGTGGGGTGCTTAAAATAAAACTGCTATAGATTTTTTTTTTACAAGTTTGTTGTTAAATGTACTTTTCTTTTGAAAATATCGTTATAAGTAGAATTCTAATCTCCTAAATTTTTAGAAATTTACTACTTTGTGAAAAATATTTAAAAACTGGAATAAAACAAGGCACCAAGATTATAATGATAAAACATAGTGATGCAATTATCTCCTTTAAACTTTGTGTCCTTTATATTATCAAATGGTAGGAAAAAATTTTAAAAATCAAGAAGGGAACTTTGGAACAGAGAAAGGAAAAACCTGTTGAGGCTCAGTGAATACAGTTTCAACCATTTAGAACTTTATCTGATTAGTCCAAATATCTGAGGATATTCTCTGTTCTGTAACATGTAAAAATATCGACCTGGTGTTAATAAATAGTCTTTAGAGTCTAGAAAGGACTTAAAGTCTTTTGATTTACTTGGACAATTTTTCTGAGCTTTAGTCTTTCTTATAACCCTACCAAGTGACCAAGCATAGTGTGTCTCTTTGGCAACAATAGTTCTTTACTTAATAGCCATTTTGGTCAAATTGTTAGAAAGTTATTTATCATAGTTAGGCCCAAATGTGCTTCCTGATAACCTCAGTTTTTAGTTCTAATTCTTCTCCTCATGATAGCTTTAGGTTTTTTGTTTCATTTTGATTTTGTGGTACTGGAAATTGAGTCCAGAGCTTTCACACTGAGCTAGATTCCTGGTTCTATTTATATTTTGAGACTAAGTCTTGCTCTCTAAGACGGCCAGGCTAGGCTCAAACTTGTGATCCTGCTGCCTCAGCCTCTGAGAGTACTGGGATTACAAATGTGCACTGCCATGCCTAGCTAGCCCTAGGATTATAGGGTCTTGTTATCAGTCTTTGTTTTCTCTTTTCCCACATAATCATGTAGTTTTATGGTCTAAACAATTACAGTGCACTTGTATCATATTTTAGCCTTTGAATTTTGAATCCGAAAGATTTTTAGTACCATAAATTTTGCAGTGTGCAGTGATAATAATGTGAAATTAATTGTTTCATGTCAGTGTTTTGTACTTTATATGGCATAGCTATGGTTTTTCATTTGCATTTTGTCTTAAGCATCTAATCCTTTAAACAATGGCTTAGAAGTATAGAAATTTTAATATTCTTCCAGTTTTCTAGACATATCAACTCTACATTGGCACAATTGGGTAGAACTAGAAATCTAATCCAGCATCTTCACATTATATCTGAAAAAAGTGAGGTTCCGAGGTGAATGGTTTATGTAAAGATGTGTTTTTTGTGTGGTAGAATGAAGGAAAGAAACCTTGTCATTTGGATTTGTGCTTTTATTTCTGTTGCCAGTAATAAAGTATGTTTTATTATTAATTGCTTTTAAAGTTAACTGAGGAATTATCTTTTGAAAGGATTGTGCTTTCTATTTATTTATTTTTTTTACTTCGGTCAGAAAAAGGAGATGTGAAATCAAAGACGGAAGCTTTGAAGAAAGTAATCATTATGATCCTGAATGGTGAAAAGCTTCCAGGACTTCTGATGACCATCATTCGTTTTGTGCTACCTCTTCAGGATCACACTATCAAAAAATTGCTTCTGGTATTTTGGGAAATTGTTCCTAAAACAACTCCTGATGGAAGACTTTTACATGAAATGATTCTTGTGTGTGATGCATACAGAAAGGTACACCAAACCCTTCCTCTCTCTTTTCTTTCTTTTGAGATAGGGTCTCACTATGCATTTCAGGGACTGGGTTTGAACACACTATGTTGCCCAGGCTGACCTTGAACTTGCAGCTATTCTCCTGGCTCAGCCTCCTGAGTGCTAGGATGACAGGCATATGCCACCGCGTCCAGTCATTATTTCTAAATATTACTTTGATTTTAAATAATGGTAAAATTGGTGAATGAGCTCTATTTTAGTGTTTAAAATTAAATCTTTGTTGAAATGTAAGTTGAAGATAACTATTTTAAAGTTGTAAAGAGCTATTGTTTAAAAGTTCTACTATTACTTTGTCAGACATTTTCTATGCATTCTATGTATGTGTGTGTTATAAACTAAGTATAGCAATACATATAGTATATAAGACAACAGTGACATTATAGTCAATAGGAATTTGATGAAACCTGGTAATCTAGGTCCTTCCTAAATCTAGGTCCTTCCAATGTTTTCCATTGGAAAGTTTTGCATTTAAAAGCTAATTTTTATAAGCTGAAGCTCAACATTTCATATTTAATTTTTATGTCAGGATCTTCAGCATCCTAATGAATTTATTCGAGGATCTACTCTTCGTTTTCTTTGCAAATTGAAAGAAGCAGAACTGCTAGAACCTTTAATGCCAGCTATCCGTGCTTGCTTGGAACATCGACACAGCTATGTTAGAAGAAATGCTGTTTTAGCCATCTATACCATCTATAGGTAAGTAAAGACACACTTTTAGCTTAGTTCTGTGAGGAATTTGCTGTCTTTTAGACTAGAGGTTCCAAAGTGATCATTTGCAGCCTCCATGTAGTCTGTGGATATGTTTTGTTTACCACCACAGTATTTTTCCGTTATTATCATTGAGTTGTCATCGTTGAAAAGTCAAAAAAGTACTGGCAACACTGGGCCCTAGTTTTTACATGATTGACTGAAATTAAATGATACTAGCTCCCTTTAAAATTATACACTTTTCAGTTTGAGACATAACCTCTCATTCTCAATTTTATTACTCCAGTCCACTTAATTCATTTGCTTGCTTAGCACCTGAAGGCTCTGACTTTTTCCACTTTGTTTTAGAATTCTTTTTGTGGAATGTTGGTTTTATGTTTTTACCCTTAGAGGCTATGAGAAAGGAACTAGTTGTTATTTTTAGAAAGTGGAGATTTGGGACCTTAAAAACAATTGGAAGAACTAGTTAGATGAAGTTAGAATGCTTGACTTCCTTAACCATTGATACCAGTCTTTTTTCTTTCTCTTTATGTGTGTGGGGGAGTGTGGTACTGGGCCTTCATGCTGAGCTATATCCCCAGCCCTTGTTTTTGAGACAGATCTCACTGTGTAGTTCAGGCTGGTCTTGAACTCACTGTGTAGACCAATTCCACATCCATCTTGAAGTTGCTTTGCTTCTCCAGCAGCACCCTCTGGAGTACTGGGATTATAGGTATGCACCTGGCAGTTTTTTTATTTTGAGACAAATCTTGCTAAGTAGCTAAATTGCTCAGGTTGGGCTTGATCTTTCAATCCTCCTGCCCCAGCATCCCAGAGTACTTAGAATTACAGGTGTATAGCACCACACCTGGCCATCAGTCCATTCAAAAGTAATAAAATTTACTTATAAAGGAAAGTAACGTTGTGGTTAATGTAATTTGGATTCTCTGAATGTTACCATATAGACTATAGAAATTTCAGAATTTAAACTATAAAGCATTAAACAGTGACTGGCTATCAATATTTGATAGTATGATAATAGAATTATGATTATTTTTAAATTTTGGAGAAATGTATTAATCTACTTACAAATGAAGTAAGTTGTTTTGGATTTGCTTCAAAATAATATGGGAGGAAGGGAAACAAGCAGGGGAATAATGAACAAAACTGGCTAAGAATTAGTAATTATTGAAAATAGGTGATAATTTTTATTAAGCAAATGTTTATTGTGCATTACACATACTTTTAAATTTCTAACATAGGTAAGTTAATACAGTGCACTGCTAATAAATTTCAAAGGATGATGTTTTTTCTTTAATTCATAATGTTCTTTACTTCATTAAGGAAATATTTTGACTATCAATATTAGTACTATATTTATAAAGTGTATTACTAATGAATGTGAAAAGACACTTAGAATATATGTTGAATACATCAGCTTTCTCTGTGTTGAACTAGAAAACATAATTTGATAGCTTAATAGAGCAAAGTATAACCCTAAAATTTGTTCTCTTACTGATTTAAAGTTTCAAAAAAGTAAAAGAATCAGCCAGGCTTGGTGGGGCACCCTCTTATCCCAGTACTTTGGAGGCTGAAGCAGGAGGATCATTCTGAGTTTGAGACCAGCCTGGGCTACAAAGTGAGCTCAAGGCCAGCCTGAACTGCATAGTGAGACCCAGTCTCACAAAGACAAAAAAAAAAAGTCAAAGAATCACTAGTGTTATAAAAAGTTTGTTAAGTTTTAATTTTGGTGTTCAGAAAATTACAAAAAGAGCAAAATAGATCTTTATTAAATGTGAGTGTTTCCTGTTTTATTTGAAGAAATTTTGAACATCTTATCCCTGATGCTCCTGAGCTGATACATGATTTTCTGGTGAATGAGAAGGATGCAAGTTGCAAAAGGAATGCATTTATGATGCTAATTCATGCAGACCAGGTGAAGTACTTCTTAAAGGTTATTTTTATGACTGTATTTGAAATGAGGATTAAAAATAAGATTTAATATCTGTAAATAATTTTGCTTATAGTACCTGTAATTTGACTATTTTGATTTTATAGAGTTTTGGACTTTTCTGTGTATAAAAAATATTTTTTCTTAATCATTATCTAAAATATTGTATATGTGATACATACATTTTTTAAAAGTAAATAAGCAGAGAGGCATTTCATAATACCCACTTCATAGTTTGGACTTTTTCATGGGGGTTTTTTTGGTGTAGAGGATTGAAACCAGGGCCTCATGCATGCTAAATGCTAAGCTACACCTCTGGTCCCCACTTCATAGTTTTCCAGATGAAATTATGTGTGACTGTATTCTGTGACACTCTGCTGTGGAGTTTTGTTTAATGAAACACTGGCTTAGACATTTCTGTAGAAACAGAGTGCCCTTCAATGTAGACGTGTATCCTTACTAGGCTCTTCCAATTCAGAAGGTGCTGCCAATTCCACATCCATCTGTGATAGCTGTTAAAGTATATGCTCTTGATTAGCAGTGACTCTGCACACCTTTGTGGCATCTGATTTTGAAAATGTTGGTATGTAGTATTTATTATCATATTGTGGGAAATAATAGTGTTATTCCCCTCCAGATCTTCCAAGTTTTTAATTGTGATAAAATATACCTAGTGTAAAATTTACCATCTTAGCCATTTTTAAGTGTATGTTTCAGTGGTATTAAATGCATTCATAACATTATACAACCATCGTCATCATCTGTCTTCATAACTTTTCTAACTTTGTGGAACTAAAAGTCTTCTACCTATTAAGTAATAGCTCACCATTACTACTTCCCCCCACTCGTGGTAATGACCATTTTACTTTCTGTCTTATGGTTTGACTACTCTCAGTACGTAATATAATTTAGTATTTATCCTAATGTGATTAGTTTATTTCACTTAGTATAATGTCTCCAAGGTTCATCCATGTTGTAGCATACGTCAGAATTTTTTTCTTTTTTAATGGTACTGAGTATGAAACCCATGGCCTTCCTACATCCCTGGCTCTTTTGTGTTTTATTTTGAGACAAAATAAAACAAAAGCTAAATTGCCTAGGATAGGCTTGAACTTTCCATCATCCTGCCTCAGCCTTCTAGAGTGCTAGAACTGCAAGTGTGTACCATTACACCCAACTTCTAGAATTTCTTTCCTTTTTAAAGACCAAATAATATTCCTTTGTAAATATGCACCAAATGTCCATTGGTAAATACTTGGGTTGCCTCCACCTTTTAGCTATTATGGATAATGCTATGACTGTGGATTTACAAGTGTCAAGTTCCTGCTTTTAGTTATTTTAAGTGTATACTCAGAAATGGAGTTGCTGTGTTATATGGCATACTTAGTTTTCAGGAAGCACCATAATGCTTTCCCTAGCTCTTACACCATTTTATATATTACCAGCAGAGCACAGTGGCTCTGAGTTTGCCACATGTTTGTCAACACTTGCTATTTTCTGGGTTTTCTTTTTAGCCATCCTAATTTGTGTAAGGTAACATTTGGGTCTGTCAGTCTATCTTCCTGACCAAGATTATGAGAAAGCTACTTATATGGGCCATGATGTTATGTTCTCTTAAAGACTTCATTTAACTTTTTAAAAGATGTTTGTAGTGCTTCAAACACAGTTTCATGCATGCTAGGCAAGTGTTCTACCTCTAAGCCACATCCCTTGGCCCTAGAATTGGTTTTATTGATTTGTACTTTTGTTCTACTTTTACCTACAATAAGGGGCATAGTCAGAAATAATTCAGTTAAATTTATTAATCTTTTTACTGGACAAATGTTATTTAGACCTTTGTCTGTTCTCACTAATATATGACGGCCCATAGGAGGTTTTTCCTTTAGGTCTGTAATAAAATAGGTACTATACACTTTTTTTTTTTTTTTTTTTTTTTTGGTGGTAACAGGGCTTGAACTCATGACCTCGTGCTTGCCAGGCAGGCACTTAGGCTGCTGAGCTAAATTCCTGGCCTGCTATTATATACTGTTGCATTTTATGTATTGACTTCTTTTCGATTCCTTCACCTTTTCCCCCAACTTCTCTTTGCCCTGACTTTTTCCATTTCTTTTATTTGGTGTAATATGTGTATTTTTTAAGTTGTGTTAAGTCGTCATGTTGAATGAGGTTGAGTATGATAAGTATATTCTTTCTTCTTTAGGATCGTGCTTTGGATTACCTGAGCACTTGTATTGATCAAGTTCAAACTTTTGGAGACATTCTGCAGTTGGTTATTGTTGAACTAATTTATAAGGTAAGTGGTAATTTATGATGGGTAAACTTAAGTTTAGGACAAAGCTAAATAATCTTTTTTCTGGAGTGCTACCTAATTGTTACAGTAATATATTCTATACTTGATCTTAGCCAAAAGACTGAGAAGCAATAGTAATATATTTTAGTAATAGAGACATTTTACAACATAGCCCTATTAAAGTGTTTTTCCTTTTTCTTTTCCTTGGCTTAATTTATATGCTAACAAGGAGATTACCAATTACTTTGTACCAGCCTTTGTTTTATCCTTGTCTCCAAGGCTCAAGCAATCCTTCTATATAAGCAACACTTTAATTTGCTGTATCTTTTCAAAGAATTGAGTATCTTAATGTTCTGATAAATAAAAGATGTGGTGACTTCTGATTTGGCTGTGGCTAACAGATTATAACTGTCCTTGCAGGAAAAAGAATTCCTCTCAACACAGGGTCCTAGTGATTTAGAAACAGCATTTAAAGTGAAATAGAAGGGCTGGGCATTTAGCTCGGTAGTGTAACTGCCTGCCTGGCAAGCACAAGGTTGTGAGTTCAATCCCCAGAAGAAAAAAAAAAAGTCTTTCCTAAAATGAAACAAAGAAACAAGGATTGTAAGTATGTAGCTCCTTGCAGTTGGTGTGAATGCTGTACAGATTCCACTGAGGTTCTCAACAATAGATGTTCCCTGGTACCTAGTGGTTTTGTTTACCAGGGTCTGGATTATATTAGGAGAGAATAGTTTATAAGTCATGTCCCAGAATAGAGGTTTGGCTGTACTTTAGGAAAATCTAATATGTACATTAATTAAAAGAGAAAAATACTCATTTCATAAGTAAAGGAATCAAGGTATATTTAGAACAGGATGGAAGTCTTTAGTTTCCTTTCCAGTAATGAATATCATCATAAATAATAGAAAATACTAATTGATTTTTTTTTTTTTTGAGACAGGGTCTTGCGAGGCAGTTCACACTGGCCTTGAACTCACTTTGTAGCCCAGCCTGGCCTCAAATTTGCAGCAGTCTTCCTCTCTCAGTCTACTGAGTGCTAGGATTATAGGTGTATGCCACTACACCTGGCAGGAGATAATAATTAAAAAAATCTTCATTTAGCCTTTAGCCGGGGATTAAGCAGAGCAACATAAGCGCCTGCCTGGCAAGCACAAGGTCACAATCCCCAGGACCAAAAAAAAAAAAAAAGGAGAGAGAAAATCTTCATTTATCATTTTTGAAGAACTGGTATTTTCTTTTATTGGCTGTTGATATTTATATAATCTATTATGTTTTCCTTTTTGACTTGGCATCTGGAATAAAAATTTAGACCAAATTCAGTGTCCTGTCATAGGGCTCATATTAGTGTATCTGGTTATTAAGTCCTTATTTCTATAACTTTATGTTTTTTATTTTATTTGTGTGGAGTATGCATATCTTTTGTAAGCCATGTGAAAACCTTTTGTGAAACAAAATATAAATTATGATAGAACAAATAAATGAAAGAGTAGCTATTACAGTATTATTTATTTATTTGTTTATTTATTTATGTATTTATTGAAGACGGGGTCTCGCTATGCAGTTCAGGCTGTCCTTGAGCTCACTTTGTAGCCCAGGCTGGTCTTGAACTCACAACTGTCCTCCCACCTCAGCCTCCTGAATGCTGGGATTACAGGCATGAGCTATTGCAGTATTTGAAAAAACTTTTTTCTGAAATTGCCACTGATATGTCACATTATCTCACCTCATGCTGGCCAACATTTTTGTATGTCCTGTGGAACTGTTCTTAACTTTCAGATTAAGAACTTTAGCCATCCCATAAGCTAATATTAAAAAACATTCTAGCAGGGATTTAGCTTTGAGGCATAAGTGCCTGCCTTGCAAGCACACTGTTATAAGGTCGATGCCTGGTACCAAAAAAAAATTTTTTTTTCCTGTTTGAAAACAAGTGTTAGGGCTGGTGGGAGTTGTCTTTGTGGTAGAGCAAATGCCTGGCATGCACGAGGTCCTGAGTTCCATCCCCTACACTGGGGAAAAAAAAGTAGAAAGAAAAAAAATCATGTAGCCCCTGAAATTAGTTAAAACCTGAACATTTTCCTTTGCAGGTCTGTCACGCTAATCCTTCAGAAAGGGCTCGTTTCATTCGTTGCATCTATAACTTACTACAATCATCTAGCCCAGCTGTAAAATACGAAGCTGCTGGGACGTTAGTAACACTGTCAAGTGCACCAACTGCAATCAAGGTACTTCTTGTTTCTGGGGGCCAGATTAGATGATAGACATGCTGTCTTCCCACATGTGATCTCATGGCATTGTGATTCACTGCATGCTATCAGGGCATCGAGATCTACAAATTTTATAAAATTGTGTAAAACTGTACAAAGTCCAACCTTCATTCTCCTCTCCTTACTACTTTCATATATGGGTATATACAATGACTGAGAAAAAGAGAGTAACACTATTTCTAGTTTCTAGACATTTACTCTGGTATTTTAAGATACCTCTTCATTCTTACGTTAAAATCTACATCTGAGGAAAGCAAGTCTGAATACTAACTGGTGGACCCTAAAATGATTCCAGTATTTGCAATAATGGATTACTATCTTTTTCTTCTGTAGTTTACTATCAGGAAATGGCTGTATTCAGAGAGTAAATTATTCTAAAAAGCTAGATGGCATAAGTAGGAGAACAGTTTTATTCACTAATATTTAAACAAAATTTTAATTTTTTATTTTGAAATAATTTTAAACGTACAGAAAAGTTGTGGAAAAAAAGTGTTCCCATATACTTTCCACTATCTTCCGTAATATTCATATTCTTGCATAACTACTATATAATTGTTAAAACTAAGCAATATTGGAATAATATTGTTAACTAAACTATAGACTATACTCAAATTTTACATTTTTCCACTAATGCCTTTTTCGGGACCTAATAATTGCATTTAGTTGTCTGAGTCTCCTCCAGTGTGTAAGAGTATCCCTGTCTTTCCTTGTTTTTCATGCTTTGACACATTTGAAAAGTATTAGTTTCTTTATAAAATATCCTTTAATTTGAGTTTGTTATTTTCTTGTGGTCAGATTGAAGTCATTTTCTGGAAGAAACAGTGATAATGCTCTTCTCATTAGGTCAAGGGTACATGTCTATTCGTATGTCTTATTACTGGTAATACTAACATTGATCAGTCAGTTAAGGTGGTGTCTACCAGATTGCTTTACTGTTCTGATTTTTCCCATTATAGTTACTACATATTATAGAGAATGTATTTTGAAACTACACAAGTATTCTGTTGTTCCTCAGATTTTTACCTACTAATCTTAGTATCAATCAGTGAGTTTTCTCAGCATCAATTTAACTGTGATATTTTAATGGAGATTTTCTATTTCTGTCAGTCTATACTTTAGAATTCTTATGGAAGGAAAAGCTCTCTTTTCTGTTCCCTCTTTGTCTTTTCTTCCTTTTTCCTATTAGTGTGTTTTGTTGTATGACTCATAAGCTCAAGTGGTATCATTCTAAAATCTGTTGTATTTCTTTTTGTTTCTTTTCTTTTCTTTTCTTAGTAAATGTTTCCTTGAGGTAGGGCTTTTGCTTTATTGAACAGGCTAGTCTGGAATTCTTGCTTTTTAAGTGATCCCCTGTCTCAGTCTCTTGAGTAGGTAAGACTACAGACATACTACTGTATTCAGCTAATGACATTTTTAACAACTCAGGATCATCTTTGCATTCCTTTTCTGGGTTGTGGCACAAATGTGTTAAACTGGGTCCCTACACTGAAATATACTTAATAGCTATTTTCAGTGGGATTCTCTAGTTGCTCTTCTCTATTTTGTTCCTTAGTTTTAACCCGTAATTTTTGGCTAACAAATATTTCTACATGTAACAGCCCCTTTCCATCCTTTTAATTTGTAATCCTTCTTGTCTTCGTAAGCTTGAATAATCCTAAGATTTGTTAGATTTCTTCTGAACAAGTTACATAAACTCTAGTGCAGGGTTAATGAGTGTCTTTTGGCTTCTTGGTGACTTTGTTATTCTTATTTTGAAATTCTACATTCATGACTTCTTAAAACATATTTCTCTTTATAGGCTGCTGCCCAGTGCTATATTGATTTAATCATAAAGGAAAGTGATAATAATGTGAAGCTCATAGTTCTGGATCGATTGGTAGAATTAAAAGAGCATCCTGCTCATGAACGAGTCCTCCAGGTAAGTGTCGTGCAAAAGAAATCTTAAGTATTTTTCAAATTTAGATCATTCCAAAGCTTTGCCATCTTAGTTCACTTAGAGCTTTTTAAAGACTAGCCAGTTTAAATTTTGGTCAACTAAAGCTCGACTGTTGAATCACCATGCATTTTTGGGGTATTGTCTTTGCCAATAAAATATTTCAACATGTAATCTTTATCTTTTCTATTTATACTATACTGGATATTTTTTGCAATGGTGATATATTTATTTTCATTTGAATGTAATATGTATATACATATTTAAGAATGTAATATATATATATACATATTTAAAAACTTTTTGTAATACGTATTTTTTAAAAAGTAGTCACACCAAATGAGAATAAATGATCTGATTCAATTTATCTATTTATTTATTTTTTTATCTGTTTGAGACAGTGTCTCACAGTGTAGGCTGGGCTTGAGCTCAGTCTGGTCTCAAACTCACAATGATCCTCCTGTCTCTGCCTCCCAAGTGCTGGAATTACAGGCATACACAATGATCTGATTCTAGAAAATTAATAGCAAAACTGTTTAACAATGAGAATAATGATGATTATAAAAATAGAGGTCCATAACCAGGCATGGTGGTATATTTCTGTATTCTTAGTACTCTGAAAGCCTGAACCAAGAGGACTGCAAGTTTGAGCCCAAGCTGGGCAGTTTAGCAGCTTAATGATACAATGGGTCAAAATTAAAGTTAAAAAACATAAGACTGTGGATGTGGCTCACTCCCCAGTACCACAAAATTTGAGTATTAAACAACAAAATTGAGCATTAATCAGTATTAAGTTCTCTGAATATACGAATTATAATGTATTTAAGAAATTTTGTGGGCCAGAGGAAGTAACTCAGTGGTCAAATGCTTATTGACCAGGCCCTGTGTTTGATCCCTAGCCTTACAAAAAGGAAAAAAAAGAAAAGAAAGAAAATATTTTTATTCTTGGGAGATGCTTCGTAACAGTGAAAGTAATGATAAAGCTAATAGGCCAGAAGATTAACAGTTGGTGATGTAGGTGATAGTATATAGTTTACTCTTGGAAATTTAAAAATTTTTTTATCCATTTATAAAAATGTTTTTTTGGGGGGGTCTTTTTTGTTTTTTATCAGTACCAGGGATCCAACTGACCACTGCCTGCTTGCAAGGCAGGCACTTATGCCGCTGAGCTAAATCCCCAGCCCCCATTTATAAAAATTTTATGTTTTATAAAATTATTTGTAAGTTGGTTTTGCTATATTTCAAAATATTTAACATAGACTTTTAAAGTATGCATCTTTTAAATATCACATTTTTCAAATAGCAATACACTTAACAAAATTGTTGATAATTTCTTTTTATTTATTTATTTTTGTCTTTTTTACTGTCTCGCTATGCAATTCAGACTGACCTTGGGCTCACTTTGTAGCCTGGAGCTAGTCTCCAATTTGGAATGGTCTGCCTACCGCAGCCTCTCTGGGAGTACTGGGATTACAGGAATGTGCCCTGCCAGGCACAAATTTTCCTTTTTTTAAGTACCTTTTTGTTTTCTTTTTTGCAGTATCAAGTACTAATTCAGATTTTCACAGTTGTCTCAAATGGGTCCTTTTTTTGTTCATTTTTCCAGCTTATAAAGATATATCATTCTGGTTGTTGTGACCTTCCAGTGTCTTAATTTTGAACAGTATTTTTTTCATTGTACTGATTTGTTGAAAAGAGCACAGCATTGTCATATAAACTGCTTTTCCTTCAGATGTGGCTGATTACCTCTTTAGACTGTCATTAAACTTCTTCCTTTGGCCTCTGTATTCTGTAAGTTGAGTCTACAGCTTCATAGACTCAAAACATTATCCATTCAAGTGCATCATATATGGCATTACTGTTTCATATTGAAGTACATGAGGAGACATAAAATACATAGTTTTCTACTCTGAGTAATTTTATTATTAGTCAAAAGATTAAGAAGGTGACAAAGAGAACGTGCCATTCTCCAGGTCAGATTTTCTTCCTGTGACCACAAAGATATGTGCTAATGCTTAATTTTTTGTTCTTTTTCAGGATCTGGTAATGGACATCCTAAGAGTACTGAGCACACCAGACTTAGAAGTACGCAAGAAAACTCTACAGTTAGCACTGGATCTTGTTTCTTCTAGGAATGTTGAGGAGGTAAAACAAAATTTTGGTGCAAGTTTGTAAGCATGTCAAGCATGTTTGTAAGTATGTCAGGCCAAACATGTCATAATTCTCACTAACTTTTTCCTATAGCTGGTTATTGTCTTGAAGAAGGAAGTGATTAAAACAAATAACGTGTCTGAGCATGAAGACACTGACAAATACAGACAACTTCTTGTACGAACATTGCATTCCTGTTCTGTCCGGTTTCCAGATATGGCTGGAAATGTTATTCCTGTGGTATGTAATTCTGATGATCCTAATACTGAAATTTTCTGGAAGAGTTTTAAAAATTGTAATTATTCAGTTAATGTTCTAAAATCTTAACGGTGTGAAACCATTTACTATTGAGATTTTTATGTCCACTTTTAAACTCAGGAGGACTTCTTTATCTTATATCTTGCCAAAAAGTAAACAAAAATATAATGACTAGAAATAGTTCTGCTTTTTTTTTTTTTTTGGTTTGTTTTTTTGGTTTTGTTGGTTTGGTTGGTTTTGTCTTTTTGAGATAGGGTCTGCCTATGTAGTTCAGGCTGGCTTTGAGCTCACTTTGTAGCCTCGGCTGGTTGCGAATTTGCAACAATCATCCTGCCTCAGCTTCCCGAGTGCTGGGATTATAGGCATGCACCACCATGCCCAGCTTCATCTGCATATTATTTTAACTGATGTTTGCTATAATTAAATTATGCCATGTTTATTCATTCCTGAATGATGCAATTACTTCGTTAATATTAAAAGTTGAGGCAATCAATTATGGGAAAATTTCATATAACTAGACTATTTAGATGTCACTATTTGATAAATAAGAAAGGTTGTTGTATTTTGAAATTTTGCCTTTAGAGTTTGAATTTTCTATAAAATGATTTTACTTTTAGATACAGTTTAGGAGTATTTGGTTAATTTTTGCATTGTGGATTTTAGGCTTTTTTATACTGAGTTTTATAATAAACTACTTCACATATAAAATATATAATAATACTTGTCTCACGTTACATTTCATTCCATACTTGAAAATTATTAAGAGTTACATTCTTTGAAATTTGTTATATCTTGCATTGGATTTATTTTCATTCTATAAATTATGTGATTATTTTATTTCTCTTTTTTCCCCCCTTTCTTTTAGTTAATGGAGTTTCTCAGTGACAGTAATGAAGCAGCAGCTGCTGACGTCTTGGAGTTTGTTCGTGAAGCCATTCAGCGCTTTGATAACCTGAGAATGCTGATTGTTGAGAAGATGCTTGAAGTCTTTCATGCTATTAAATCGGTCAAGTAGGTTTGAAATGTATTTTAAGTGTAAGATCAAGAAAGTGTTTCATCATTTTCTATCTTCAAAGAACCAGTTCATAGAAAATGTACTGGAAAGGGGGTGCTTTGAGATAATCGTACCAAAATAATCTATAGACAAAAAAAAAGTTTTAGGGGCTGGGGATTTAGCTCACCGGCATAAGCACCAGCCTTGTAAGCAGGTGGACATGAGTTTGATCCCTGGTACCAAAAAAAAAAAAAAAAAAAAAAGTTGCGCCTGCCTTGCAAGCAGGCAGTCATGAGTTCGATCCCTGGTACCGATAAAAAGGAAAAAGACAAAAAAAAAAAAAAAAAAAAAAGTTTAACTAGGTATCTGTATTGTGATTCCTCTAAAACACTGAATTGTGAATCCTGAAGTGACTGAAGAGCATTATTTTTGTACTTTTTTTTTAAGGAACATATTTTTAAATATTCCTCTTGTCCTGTTATTATGCTTATCATCATCATTATTATTATTATTTTTTTTTTTTTTTTGCTTGTTTGTTTTTTAGTACCTGGAAATGAACTCAGGACCTTACACTTGCCAGGCAGGTGCTGTACCACTGAGCTATATCCCCAGCCCCAGAACTTTAGTTTCCATAATTGATTTTTTTTGGAATAAATTCATTTACAATCTTAGGAAGGAAGCAACTGAAGAATTCAGTTCTCCATTTTAAACTAGAGAAATGTTGCTGTCTGTATTGTGTTTTTCTATGCTGGACATTTTGCCTGGTACCTTGCAGATGCTAGGCAAATAATTGTGTTACCACTGAGCTACATCCCCAGCCCCTAGTTTTTGTTTTTGCACTTTTTCTGTATTTGTTGTTTTATTTAGTATTTGTTTCTTGAGTGGCTACAAATAACAAATAAGCTACCTTTTATATTAAAATAATAGCATTTCTTTAAATAGAAAATGATTAAAGCAAAATTAGTAACTGTGTCCTACACAGACACTTTTCTGGGAAACATTTGTTACATTGTTTCCTGATGGGTTTTCCAGTTTAAGAATGTTCCTAGTAATGATGAATGAGAAAATTATTTTCATTGTGATTTTTAGAGAGAATTAAAACCTGTCATTGAAATATTTTTCCATAGTCCTTTAATTTACAAACATTTCTGCTTCAAGATTTGTTTTTAGGTCTGTTTCAGATCTTGTATTCTTGTCTTAGGATCTATCGAGGAGCATTATGGATCCTGGGAGAATACTGTAGCACCAAGGAAGACATTCAGAGTGTGATGACTGAAGTCCGCAGGTCGCTTGGAGAGGTGTGTTTACTTTAGTAATCCCTGCTACATACAGTGAGTTGTACTTCAGAACAATCTGATGGTTGTGCTAGAGATGTTGCTCAGTGGTAGAGTACTTGCCTAGCAGCTATGAGGATTTGGGTTTGATCTTATAGCATCTGCAAAAAAAGAAAAAATAACTGACTCTTATGTCATCATCTGCTTTTATGTTTTTGTTTAGTAGTATCTGGCTGGGAACATTGACAGTGTATTTTAATTAGCTAATAACTAAGTCACAGTGACTATGGAAAATTAAGGGTGACCCTTCAGCACTGTGAAAGCCAAAACACCTGTCTATATGACTGATGCACCCTTCCAGATAAGACTTTGTTTGAACAAAGAGTTCTGTGTTAAAAAGACTGGTAAAATTCTGCTTTAGCTGGTGTTCTGAAGGAAGACCTTAGGACAAGGCTGACATTAGAATCTTTAGGTATGAAAATTGACAATATTTCCTTGAACAAGCAACATTATGATAGAATTTGGAAAACAAACTAAAAGACCAGTGGACTACTTATTAAACGACCTGGGTTTCTTTCTTTGTTCTGCTTGTATAAGTTAACTGGCTGAAGTTCAGTTTTTTTCATGTCTAAAATAAAGGAATTGAAATTGCTAACAAAGTTAGAAGCTAAACATGGTGGTGCAAGCCTGTTATCCCAATTATTTGGCAGGCTGAGGTATGAGAAATGCAAATTTGAGCCCAGCCTGGCCAACTTAGCAAGACCCTACCTCAGGATTCAAAAAATGAAAATGATTGGACCTATAGCAGAGTATGAAAGCCAAGAAGGAATAAATGAATGAATAAATAGCTAAAGATGTGTGGAGATGTAGCTTAGCACTCTTTGCATTCAGTTTCCAGTAGGACAGAGACTTTTAAAACTCTAAATGAGATGATAGACTAGTTATTAAGGAATAAATTCATAATAATATTCTAGTTAACTTAAAGAGTAGTTGATAAAGTTACTTGCACAAGTAGGATGAATGCTGCTTTTTGGTTACTATTTCAAGGGAAAGGATAGAAAAGAGGAATATCTCTTCTATGAACATCTACTCGGTGATAGATACTGACTTAGGCATTTTCCTACCAAGCAACTTGTATAGAAAGAATTAAAATTTCCATTTAACAGATTAAATAAACAGAGGCTCAAAATAATTAAATTGTCCAGGACCATACAGCTAGTAAGTAATAGAGTGAAAATTCAGGGGCTGGGGATTTAGCTCAGCGGCATAAGGACCTGCCTTGCAAGCAGGTGGTCGTGAGTTCGATCCCTGGTACCAATAAAAAGAAAAAAGAAAAAAAAAAGTATAAAAAAAAAAAAATTCAAGCCCAAAATATCCCTACTCTAAAGCCCATGTTCTTCCTACTACATTATTCTGAGATGGAGTTTTAAGTTGCAAAAATTCTACTGGGAGAATCCCTTCTTACAGAAATGATTGACTGTTTAAATGTAAGTTTGCATGCTATTGTGTCATTACTAATTTGATGTTTCCAATTGACTTTTAGATCCCTATTGTTGAGTCAGAAATAAAAAAAGAGGCTGGTGAATTAAAACCCGAAGAGGAAATAACTGTGGGACCAGTTCAGAAATTGGTTACTGAAATGGGTACCTATGCAACTCAGAGTGCCCTCAGCAGTTCTAGACCCACCAAGAAAGAGGAAGACAGGTAATTTATGGCACCTGTGTCCTGCCAGCTGAGCTACTTTTATTATGTATCTTGTGTGTATAAAGCAGTTGCTTTTCTTCTCTGTTAGTAGTTTGCTTCATTATTTAAGGTACTTGAAAAGAGGAAGATACTTAAGTTTTCCACCCAGGAATTGTGTCAGACATACTAATCCTCTGTCCTTTCCATCTGTTTTCATTGTGTTCTGCTTAACCTGAAATTGTTTTGCTCACATAGAAAATCCTGCCACGGCATTTTAGTTTGGTTGCCTTTTGGCATCTGTAAAGATACCTTGAAAGTTTTTCCATTTCTCTTCCATTTTTCTTTTGTAGTGCTATAGGGCAAGTCCAGGACCTTGAATGCATTGAATGACTACTACTGAGCTACATAACCCAACTCAAAAAGCTTTTCTGTTTCTAGTTGATGGAATAATATTTTTGATGTTTTTTCCTTTTTTAACTCCTCATTTTTATGATGGAGATGATGAAAACGGTGCCTAAAGTTTTATTGAATACTTAGTTTATAGTAAGCATTGTACTAAGTAATTTAATAGCCTTGACAACCACCTTTTGAGATAAAATATATTACCTCCTTTTTTATGGAAGAGAAATTTGAGACTCAGAAGTTTGAAGCCTACCCAGTAAATAAATAGATAAGCTAGAGTTTGAAAGTAATTCATTAGAACTAGCGCATACACTCTTAATTAAACATATTTTCTTTCCATTTATTTGTCTCCCCGAGTCATCTGAACGTAAGTATTAAAGTCATATTTTTTGAGAGCTAAAGAGGGAATTTAACCAAGGTCCTTATCATTGAAGGGCACTAGTGAGGGTGGCTTTTTTGAATCATGTATACATAAGCTCCCTGCTGTTTGAGAAGTTAATGGGTTTCATTTTCTTTGATTGTTTTGTAGACCTCCTTTAAGAGGATTTCTCCTGGATGGAGATTTTTTTGTTGCTGCTTCACTTGCCACAACTCTGACCAAGATTGCACTGCGCTATGTAGCTTTGGTTCAGGAGAAGAAAAAGCAAAATGTAAGTTGACTTATTTTGTATTTACTCAACAACTGAGTATTGAGTGTCTACTGAATGCATTGAACATTGAGAAACCCAAGTCTTAGTGCTTAAGTTCCTATTGTGCAAGAGTTTATGGTTTAATAAGAGAAATAGACACAGTAATCAATATGACTATAAAATTGACAAAGTAATGCCATGTGATTAGTCCAGTGGAGGAAGAAAATAGAAGGTTTATGAAATCATGTTTGCTTGGTAGGATTAGTCAAGGACCAAGAAGGAAATACCTTTCTCTCTTCTGCATCTTCATCTAGTCATTCTGTGTCTGCTTTATCTCAAAAAATGTATTTTAAATGATTCTTATTCATGGTTCATACCTTTGTCACAGCTTCTGCCTATTCTGACTAGATACTCATTTATAACAGTTACTTCCATTCTCCCAGCCCTATGATTTGCATTACCGTGCTACATTTCATACCATTAAGTCATGGTATAAGCCCAAAGATATATGGCTATTTTTGTTTTAATCAATTCTTTTTTCTTTTTTTTTTTTTAATTTTATTTAAGGAGAAAAAGAAAAACAGACAAAGGGTACAAGTTATACAGCATTTCAAAAAAAAAATAAACAGTAAGAAATCACTAGTTAATAGATTATATATTGTCATCTTAGAAATAGTTGTTCAAGTTGCAAAATTAAGGCATATAAAGTGGACATTCAAACAGTGAGACTGCGAACAGTTCTGTTCAGTGATCTAACAAAACTCAGTAATATGGTTATCTATCTTATACGCTTAAATATACATGCAGTTATATCCTTTAGAGCACTTTCTTTTCCTCTTTTTTACAATGACAATTACACATTTTGGGTTTTATTACTCCCACAGTTGTTATTACTTTTTTTTTTTTGAAGAGAATAAAACCAAATGTGACATAACAAAACAGAGTCAGTCAAATCAAAAGGATGGACATAGTACATAATGTAAAAACAGAATACAAGGTGATCAACAATGGTTACCATAATGCCTCTTACTATCTTAAAAAGAATTGCCTATATCATCAGTTACAATAAAATTGAACAAAGCAGTAAAGAACAAAACCAATATAACCAAAACATTGGAGACATTACAGGACTTCAAAACAAGATAATAGTCAAATCAGAATGGGCATCATAGTGAATCTTATTGTCTTCACAGTTGTTGCCTAAACTCTCAAACCTGGTACTATCAAGCAAAACAGAATACAGTAAAATCTGTCAAAACAAGATGGTGAGAGCAATACAGAGTTTCAAATTAAGTTAATAGGAAATCAAAGTGGGATATATATTATAATATATCCTATTTTTTTATTTATTTTTCCCTTAATTAAAAAGATAAAAATAATAAATAATAAAAAAGGAGAGTGAGATAAAAGAGGACATAACAACAAAACAGCACAGTCAGAACATAACCATTTAAGCAAAATAGTGTTTCACCAACAGATATCCCGACATAAAAGTAGTTACCATAGTGTCTCTTTCCTTGAGATCTTTGAGTATAACTTCATATACTGTAGCATCAAACATATTAAGACAATGTAAAACCATTCAAGAGAATGACAGTATTACACAGTATTTAAAACCAACTAACAGAAAATGAACAATGGTTTCTGTATTATCTCCTTGCCTATAAAAGTTTGTTTATATTATCACGTATAATAAAATCCAATAAGATACAACATGTTAAGACCAATAGAGACAGAACAAAAGCTTGATGGGACTTCAAAATAAGGTGATATTAAGTCAGCACTAGCTATTATGATGTCTTGTTTTCTCCAAAATAGCTGTTTATACCATCCAACCTTCTCTGCCTCATTTCTGTTGAGCTCTTTTTCTGTCATTAGTTGTCAGTTTGTCCTCTTCATTTCACTTTCTGCTCCCTTCATTGTGGCCGCTCTACCACTGTTTCTGAAATCTTGGTATTTTTCTCTTTTAAAATGTCCTGCAGTATTCTCTATAGAGTTGAATTGGTGGTTGCAAATTCCCCTAGTTCCTCTTTATCCTGGAAGCACCTTGTTTCTCCATTAATTTCTAGGGACAGTTGTGCAGGATCTATCAATCTTGGCTGGAGGTTATTGTCTTTTAAAGCTTGAATTATTTCGCCCCACGCTCTTCGTGATTTGATGGTTTGTGCTGAGAAGTCTGCTGTAATTCTGATGGGTGTTCCCTTGTAAGTGATCTGTTTCTTGTCTCTGACAGCTTTTAATATTCTGTTCTTATATTGGATTTCTGGAATTTTGATTTTTATATGCCTGGGTGTAGTTCTGTTTGGGTTGTAGGTGGCTGGGGTCCTGTATGCCTCATAGATCTGAGTATCTTTACCTTTTCCCATATTAGGGAAGTTCTCCTTGATTATTTCTGTGAATAGCCTTTGCAGTTCATTTGTTTGTATCCCTGCTTCTTCCTTTACATTCTTAATTCTTAAGATATAGATCCTCTTATCATTTTCTAGCCTTTGTATTGTTACTGCTTGTTTCCTTATTATTTTTAAGAAGTTTTTCCTTTCATGCTCCCACATTACAAATCTGTCCTCCAGTTCAGATAATCTATCCTTAGTTTCTTTCAAGCTGTTATGCCAGCTTTCAATAGTTTTTAGTTTCCTGGTAATCTCTTTGATTCTGCTTCATGTATTCTATGTTTTCTCTATTTTCTCCATCAAACAATTCTCCCCTTTTTTTCTGTTCTTCCATTCCACCATCTGTTTTTTCTTGGGAGGTGCTTAGCATTTCTTTAACTATTCTACTTTTATCTTGCTTTACTTGGTTAAATACTTCACTTTTGAACTCGTCTATGAGGTCCTGGAGATATCACTTGATGTCTATTGGTGCCATGCCTGATATTGCATGTTTTCTGTCGTCATTCTCCTTTGCATTTACCTTTCCTGGAGCAGTGTTCTCGGGATTGGGGACTGAGGACCCTTTCTTGTTGCTCCCTCTTCCCACACTTTTTGTTCCTTCCATACAAGCGTATATACGAGGCCCAGTTTCTTTCTTTGTCTGTTACAGTTTGTTTGAATCCCGCTGGTTAGGTGTTCCTGCCCACTGCAGTGTACTAGGGAGACATGGACCTGGGCAGCATATGCTGGGCCCGCCCCTCTTGGTCAGTCAGCCTGCTGAAGGCTTCACTCCATTGGAGTGCACTGCCAGGCACAGGGACCTGGTTTGGGCTAGCCTACTGGGTCTTAGTCTGCGGCATCACCCAGGTCACACACTCCCCACCAATCCCACTTGAGAGGGGAATATGTGACTGAAGTCACTGCAGCGCCCTGTTCCAGTCAGTCTGCCTGTCCTCTGTTGGAGCCTTCTTATCTATGGAAGGGTCCCCATTCCTCTCACTCACCTCCGGTCGATGCAGGGCTCCCCACCAACTCTGCTCTGAATTCGGTTCGATTTCCACTCTCAGAGCATTCGCGTCTCTATCTCAATTCACATGCAGCAGGGGCAGCAGGAAATTCAAGCTGTGGTTTCCAGAGGCGTGGTTTCCAGCTTTGGCACTGAGACTTTAGCTGTTCCAGTCGTAGCACCAGGATTGCATTTCCAGTTGATTTCTCTCTGCTTAGTTCATTCCTGAGTCGGCAGGGTACATCTCCCCCTGCTTAGGACTCCCCACACTGCACCATTCCTGGATTCTAAGCTGGCTATCTCACAGAACCTCCATAGCTGCTGTTATCTATCTACCATGTTCTCCCGGAAGTCAGGTTTTTTTGTTCTTTAAAAAATTTTTTTCTGGGCCAGAGATTTAGTTCAGTGGCATAAGCGCCTATCTTGCAAGCATGCAGTCGTTTGATTCCTAGTGCCAAAAAAAAATCTTTTTTTTCTGCTTTCTATTTTTTATGGTTTTGTTTTTGGTATCTGGAGCCCAGGAAGTGTGCTTAGCTTAGTAGATGTTGAGAGTTGAGAGGAGGGCAGACTTCAGGTACCTCCCTGAGCGCTGCTTTTTCCCTTTTTTTTTTTTTTTTGAGACAAGGTCTTCTCTATGCAGTTCAGGTTGACCTTGAGTTTGTTTTGTAGCCCAGGATGGTCTCAAACTCTCAATGATCTTCCTGCCTCAGCTTGTGGTGTGCTGGGATTACAGGCGTGTGCCACCACCCCTGGCTTTTTTTTTTTTTATTCTGGTGAAATGGACATAATATAAAATTGACTGTTTTGACCATTTTTAAGTATGCAATTAAGTGGTAACAGTTTAGTGGCATTAAATAAGTTCACATTACTGTGCAGCTGTCACCATCTATCTAGTGCTTTTTCTTATCCAAAACTGAAACTTTGTATCCAGTAAACAATAACTCATACCTTTGTCTGCAGCCCCTGTGTTCTCCATTATACTTTATCTATATAAATTTGGCTTCTCTAGGTACTTCTGTAAGTGGAATCATACAATGTTTATTTTTTTGTGTCTAATTTATTTCATTTAGCCTAATATCTCAAAGTTTCTCTGTATCATAGTGTATATCGCAATTTCCTTACTTTTTCAGGATGATTGTATATATATGTGTCTCACATTTTCTGTATCTGTTTGTCTGTTAATAGTCAATTATACGGGCCAGGGATTTAGCTTAGTGGCATAGGCACCTGCCTGGCAAGTGTGTGTTCATGAGTTCAATCCCCAGTACCAAAACAAAAAACAAAAAAGAGTCAGTTATCTTTGAAAGATACTGGAAATAAGAAAAAAAATTGTATTTGCCTACATATTTACCATGTGTGTAGCTTTTTTGTTTTTGAAGCAGGTTCTCACGATGTAGTTGAAATTGGTGTTGAGCTCGCTCATGTAGTCTAGCTCATGGAGACCCTCACAGCCTCTCTCTTGAATGCTAGGATTGCAGGCGTATGCCACCACACCCAGCTTGTGTGGTGTTTTTACTCCTTTCTCTAAATTCACAATTCAATCTGAGAGATTTTTTTTCCCCTACCGAAACTTCTTGATTTTTGTACTAGAGATTGAACCCAGGGTCTTACAGTAATGTATCCCCAACCCCTCCCCACCGCAGACACATACTTTTTAAAATTCATTAATTACTTAGAGACAAGGTCTCGCTAAGTAACCCAGGCAGGGCTCAAACTTGGAATCCTCCTGCCTCAACCTGTCAGAGTGTTGGGATTGTAGCACCCCCAGCTTGATCATTTCTTGCAGTGCAAGTCTGCTCAGGTGGAGAATTTTCTGTTTCATTTACCTAAAACACTATTTTCCTTTCATTTTAAAAAATCTCTGCGGTAGAATTATGAATTCTGGAATTAAAGGAGAAGCCATTAAGGATCCATTGCTCTCAGAGTTGAGGTTGATAGAAAATTTGGAAAATGGCAGAATGAGAAAAGGAAGAAAGTGCAAAAACAAAAAGATATTATGACGATAAAATCTAAAGGATTTGAAGTTTTATTCAGGTAAAATGAAAAGTTAGGTTTATCATCATACCACAGCAGTATATGTGCACCTATGTTTATAGCAGTACAGTTTTTAATTGCTAAATCTTGGAAATAACCCAAATGCCCATCAACAGAGGAATAGATAAAAAAAGATGTGGTATTTTATGCACTGGCGTACTACTCAGCCATAAATAAGAATAAATTTGAGACGTCTGTAGGTAAATGAATGCAACTAAAGGCCATACTCATAAGTGAAATAAATGAGTTTCGCATGTGTAAGCATCATATTGTCTCCTTGATGTGAGGAACTGAAAGAGTAAATAAGGTCTAAAATACACAATAGGAATTGTGAAATGGGAAGAAATTATTCAAAAAGAAAAAGATTAGGGAAAAGAAAAACAATGCAAGTTATACTACTAATCTCTATTGAAAAGGAAGGTGTGAGCTAAAGCATTGAAAAGGAAGGTGCAAGCTAATATCGATTGGAGAATTTTTATGCTCATATCATGTACTCTGAGTAACTACTTTAATGATAACAATATGCAATATATTAACTATTGTTTTTCTCTTACTATTTTGTTGTGAAATTTTTACTTTTTTTCCCATAAAATAAGAATAATTTTGAATTTTCATAAAGACATCATTAGAATTGGGGAATCATGACACAGTTTTTCTACCTTTCTAGTCTTTTGTTGCTGAGGCTATGTTGCTTATGGCAACGATCCTTCATTTGGGAAAATCTTCTCTTCCTAAGAAGCCAATTACTGATGATGATGTAGATCGAATTTCCTTGTGCCTGAAGGTTTTGTCTGAATGTTCACCTTTAATGAATGACATTTTCAATAAGGAATGCAGACAGTCTCTTTCTCAAATGTTATCTGCCAAGCTTGAAGAAGAGAAACTATCCCAAAAGGTAAATTACATTTATAAGGCCATAAAAGTACATTTTCTTTGTTGATCATTCAATTCCTATATGTGAGGCTATCCTAATTAAAGTCCTAATGAAGAAATGGATTGTTTTTCTCAACTAGAAAGAATCTGAGAAGAGGAATGTGACAGTGCAGCCTGATGACCCCATTTCTTTTATGCAACTCACTGCTAAAAATGAAATGAACTGCAAGGAAGATCAGTTTCAGCTGAGTTTGTTGGCAGCAATGGGTAACACTCAGAGGAAAGAGGCAGCAGATCCTCTGGCGTCAAAACTTAACAAGGTAACAAAATGGTCGATATACTATAAATTAAGTTGGCTCCTTTAAAATGTGGATTTTTTTTGTTAGCTTTGTTAGCTTTAGAATTATAGGAGTCTTTATGTATTCTGGGTATTAACCCCTCATAGCTTTGCAGACACTTTCTTGGTTTTTGTGATTTGTCTTTTTAGTGGTAGTGTCCTTTGGTGCACAAAAGTTTCTATTTCTTTGTTTCCTGTGCTTTTGGTGACAATATTATATTGTTAAGTGCTACACTTCAGGTGTTTTTAAATTTGAGAGGTTGTTTAAAATTTTATGTTTCTGGCATTACAAATACTTTTCACCATATGATCTTTTTGCTTCCTGAGCTTAAATAGCAGTGAACACCACATTTTCTTTATTTGGTTTCTGAGTTTCAGGGACCAGATTATTAGTTTAGATATTTACTGAGAGATTTAATTGAAAATGTGACCAAATCTGTTCACATGCTAAGTTGGGATAGTGTTGAATGGATTTGTTAAACATATTTCTACTGCTGACCTACTAAGCTTAAAAATCAAGATACATAACATACCTTATATTGAGTTACTAAATTTAAAAAGCAGTAGATGAGCTGGGGTGTAATGCAGTGATAGAATGTGTACGTAGTATGTACAAAGCCTTTAGGTTCCATCCCCAGCACCAAAGCAAAACAAAAACCAGCAAATGCCTGAATATTGTCTTTTAAATTAAAATGTCAAATTCTGTATGAAGTTTGTCTGAATAACTTTTTTCAAGCTATGCAACCTGTTGTTTATAATTGTCTGTTCTAATTTCCACTTCTGCATTACACTGTTATTATACCTATTCCAAAATGACTTTTCAGTTCTAAGCACATCTCTTTGTCAGACTTAACTATTGACTAGGATGGGTTTAGTTACATTATGTCATTCATTTGATTATGTCTTTGGGGTTTAGGGGCAGAGGATGCTAGAGAATGAACCCAGGGCCTTTTCACTGAGCTACATTCTCAGCCTTTTATTTTTTTATTTTGAGACAGGATCTCACTATGTTGCCTAGGCTGAGCTTGAACTTGCAGCCTTCCTGCCTCTGGCTTTCAGATTATAAGCATATACCACCAGACCCATCTCATTTGATTGTGTCTTTCTGTGTTGACAGGTCACCCAGTTGACAGGTTTCTCAGATCCTGTATATGCAGAAGCATATGTTCATGTCAACCAGTATGATATTGTCCTGGATGTACTTGTTGTGAACCAAACCAGTGATACTTTGCAAAACTGCACATTGGAGTTAGCTACTCTAGGTGAGAAATTTATCATCAAGGAAAGATAGTTTTGTACAGTATATTTCTATGACAGATTATCAAAGGAAGTGCACAGATTTCAGTATAAGTATTTTGAACCCTTTGGGATTGGGGGGGTAACCGAGGATTGAACTCATAACCTTATACTTGCCAGGCAGGCACTCAAATTTGTGATATTTAAAATCAAGACTTCGTTTTATGTTTAAAATTTAGGCTTTAACACTAATTTTCCAAACTTCTGTGATATTTTTTATGATCATGACACATTCTGTTGGGTTCATTTCTTAAATTTAGTCTAGCAAATGTCAGTTCACTTAGATATAAGAGCTATTTAAGGTACAGATTTACTAGGTAGCTCATCCATTAAATTTGTAATTGCATTAGTATAAAATTCATGCTGTTAGTTACTACATATGGCCAAAGTTATGCATCATTATTACATTTTGCATTGTGTAAGTTTTTTTTCCTATTAGAGAACCAGAGTGCAAGTCAATTCTGACCACTCTTACATCTGGATTTGAAACTGTAAATTGTATAGGAGCAGTACAGTGCCTGTAACAAACTGTATGGCTTATGCAAGAGTTAAGGGTCTTAAGTATATCGGGACTGGGGATTTAGCTCAGTGGCATAAGCACCTGCCTTGCAAGCAGGCAGTCGTGAGTTCGATCTCCGGTACCGATAAAAATGAAAAAGACAAAAAAAAAAGTATATCTTCAGCATAGCCTGATGCCTGCCTGGGACAGTGAAAACTAAAAATTTACAAGTCTTTTTGTGTACTGTTTGTGCTGGGATATATAAGTTTTTGAATTATATTCATTGAAATAAAATGATATGATCAAAGTGACCCTTGTGAATTTAAAAACAGAATTATTCCAAGATGTCTGTTACTTTTTAAAAAAATCTTTTTTTAAAAAATGTACAGATTTTACATAATAAGGATGTTAAAGAACTTGTTCTGTTCTCATAATATTTAAATCATGTTCTTCTCATGTGCCTTATTTTGTTAGAAACTGTTAAGCTGCATGCACTTCAGTGTTCTATGGTTAATCTGTGAATTTTTAACCATGTCAAAATTCTTCCCCCCCCCCCCCAGGGGATCTGAAACTTGTGGAAAAGCCATCTCCTTTGACTCTTGCTCCTCATGATTTTGCAAATATCAAAGCTAATGTCAAAGTAGCATCAACAGAAAATGGAATAATATTTGGTAATATAGGTAAGACACTACTAAGATGACATGTGATGTTTAGATGTTTACTAAGGAATTTCTGGTGAGTAGCTGTGGAATAATCTTGAGGAATCAGCTGAATCTATCTGTCATTTGTGGAGCACTACAGTACCCAGCTTTGAATGATGTACTGGATGTACAGAAATGAGCCAAGTAGAGGCACTATCCTAGAGAAACCACCAGCTCACCCAGGTGTGGTGCTCTGTGCTTATAATTCCAAATACTTGAGAAGGCTGAGGCCAGCCTGGGCAACTTGGTGAGACTGTCTCTCAAAATAAAATGCAAAAAGACTAAAGATGTACATTAGCATTCCCTGGGTTTGATCCCTGATGCTACCAAAACAAAATCAAAAGAAAAAAAAGAGAAGATAAGCTGCCAGGCAAAAGGAAGTGATAGAGAGGGAAATATGTGATTAGAATACAGCAAGGTAAGCACAAGTTGATAAACTGTGCTTGGGGATTAAACAAAAAATATTAACTGTGGAAAGAGTTACAGGCCAGGAGTTTATCTCAGCGCCACAAGCACCTGCTTGGCAAGCCCGAGGTTGTGAGTTTGATCCCTGGTACCAAAAAAAAATGCTATTTGAAAAGAATCTAAACTTTGATATGGGCACTTCTGCCCACAGCCATGGGAGTATATGAAGCCTAGCTATTAGCTTTAGGGGCATTCAGTCAGTAAACATTGTCTAGCTATTTCTGTCAGAGATAGGGTGACTGTAGTAAGGAAAAGGATCTTTGATTTCCAATGGCTGATCAGCAAGTAGGAAATAGCAGACATATAAAATAGTAAAGAACTAGTATTAAGTGCTATTTGAGAAGCTTATACTAGGTAACCTGGGAATCCATGAAGGGATTTGGTCCTTCTCAGAGTAGTGGGGGACTAAAAGAAAGGTTAAGCAGGCTTCATGGGGGAACTAATTCTAGAGTAGGGTTTTTAAACATTAGGATTCTACAAATAAGTAAGGATGTAGCTAGAACAAGTAAGAGGTGTGGTCAAAATACATGATGTTTAAATTTTTTAAAAAATTTATAATAAAAGGCCTGGTGTCACTAATTCTCCTCAGAATACTCCCCTGTACTGCAAACACACTTACCCTGTTATTCTTGCCACTTTCTGAAGTGGTTCTAGAGGTCCTGTTTCATGTCTTTGTGAGGTATAATTGAAAATACTGCAAATGTGCCGGTGGGTGCCATCCCCATTAAAAGCAAGCTTTGAAACTATTACAGTGTGTACTCATCTGCCTTATTCACCAGATCTGACATCATTTGAGTTCTGGACCTTCCCCAAAGCCAAAATGACCAGAAAGTTAAACATTTTGAATCAATTCAGGACATGAAGCAGCTTGACAGCACAACTAAAGGTACAAAAGAGGACCTTGAGAACCACTCCCAAAAGTGGCAAGAATGATGGGACAAGTGTGTTTGAATCAAGGGAGACTGGAGGACAATTAACAATGAAGTGTCTTTACTGTAATAATTTTGTCTTAAGTTGAACATTCACTGCAGTTTTTGTTCACACCTCATACAGGTAGTTTGATGCACTGGATGTTGAGAGTGAACTGGAAGGTGATGGTAGGAACTAATGAACTTAAGATATTGAGAGTTGTATTGTATTGCCATGTAAAATTGCAGGCTACCCATAGAAAGAGAAGACATTGGGGAATTATAATTATTAACTTCTGCGACAGCATGTTAGAAGAGGCAGGAAGATTAACTAATAGATTATTGACGAAACCCAAATGAGAGTTGATGGCAGGTTTCTACTAATGGAGTAGTTGCTGGAGTGATTAGAAAGGAAATGGCTAATAGTTAGCCAAACTCTGAATTGAGTTTGTTAGGCTGGTTTTCATACAAGTCACCAAACAAGGACTAGTGGAAGTGAAGACTGAGTTTGAGAGAAAGAGTAAGTTCAATATTGAGCAAATTGAGTGTTAAATGTGTCTAAAGGTAGCTTAACAAGTTGTGTGATTTTGAGCAACTTGGTTTCTCTGTGCCTTTCATATCCTATAAGGTAGGAAATACCAGGCAGGACTGCTGAGAATATTAAACAGGTAGTACTTCTAAAGCAATTAGAATACGAGGCTAATGCATAGTACTGTATAAGTATTTACCAACATCATAATTATTATTTAGATATATTAACAATTTTTTAAATTGAAATTTGCCCTTGTGTGACTGAGGATCTTTTGTTTGCTATGTTACAGTTTATGATGTCTCTGGAGCTGCAAGTGACAGAAATTGTGTGGTTCTCAGTGATATCCACATTGACATCATGGACTATATCCAGCCCGCAACCTGCACTGATGCTGAATTCCGTCAGATGTGGGCTGAATTTGAGTGGGAAAACAAAGTTAGTTCTTCACAGATTCCTCATACTTCCTGTTTCTTCCTTTTGACTAGTCAAGGGGTTCTGTGATGAAATTAATCCCACTAAATGTGTCAGTTAAAGGTCAGGTGTGGTGGCACACACTTGCAATCCCAGCACTGGGGAGAGACAAAATTTGAGGCCAGCCTGGACTCCATAATGAGTTCAAGATGAACCTAAACTACACAGCAAGACCCTGTCACACACACACCAAAAAAAAGTTAAAAAAAAGCAAATAGTCTTAACTAGGAATCTTGCAAGTAGTTTGGTAATATTACTGAAAAACTGATTGTAGAGTAGTGGTTCTGTAATAAATATGACAAGTAAAATAAATGCTGCATCTTTTCTATGTATAGATAATAATTTTTCATTGAATCAGGTCTCTGAAAGAGACTTTGCAAAGTCTATGGCCTGCTGAAAAGTTTTATTTCTTTGGGCCTAAATTTTTAAAAAAATTATGTTGTATTAGCATATGTTCACAATACATTCTAATTACATTTGTTTTGGGGTATCATAGCTTGATAAGTTTTGATCCTTTCCCCCAACTTCTTCTCTCCCCGCTCCTCAGCATCCTCCATCTCCATCTCCAAAAGCTTGCCTCCCTGTTTCCTACCATCTCTTCTTTGTTTTGTACTTTATTTATATTTTGGGTTTCTCATTATAAGAGAAACTATATGCTGTTTAACCCTGGGTGTCTGATTTATTTCTCTTGGTTGTAAGATCTGTCCATTTTCCCAAAAATGACAAATTTATCCTTATTTATGGCTGAGTAATACTCTATTGTGTGTGTATTATTTCTTTATCCATTTATGTGTTGATGGGCATCTAGGCTGTTTCCATAATTTAGCTATTGTGTATTATGATGCTATAAACATACTACATGTATCACAGTAATACTAGGACTTTGAAACTTTTGAGAAGATACCCAGAAGTATAGCTAGGTCAAATAGAGTTTGTTTTTAGGTTTTTGAGGAATCTCTATACTGATTTTCATAGTGAGTGTACTAATTTACATTCTCACCAATATTCAGGTGTTCCTTTTTTCCCACATCCTCATTGGCATTTACTGTTTTTTGAATCTTTGATGATAGCAAGTCTTACAGGAATAAGATGACATTTCTATATTGATTTGATTTGCATTTCCCTAGTAGCCAACAAGGGTAAACAATTTTTTCATGTACCATTTTTTCTTGTTTTGAAGTCTATTCCTTTCAATTTTCTGTTTTTTTATTGTGCCTTTTGTTTTGGGGAGGTCTAATTTTTTTGAGTATTCTGGATATTGTGTTTATCAGGAGTAGCTCACAAAATTTTTTTCCATTCTGTCTATTTTATTGGTTATTTCCTTTGCTTGGCAAAACCTTAATTTAATATAATCTGATTTGTTGGTTCTTGGTATTATTTCTTGTGCAATTAGAATTCAGTTAAGAAAGTTCTTGTTTATGTCTTCAAGTATTTTACCTACTTTCTAGCACAGTCAGTGTTTCTCTTTTCATATCTAGGTCTTTGATCCATTTTGATTTGATTTCATTGCAGAACAAGAGATAGGTCTAGAGTCATTATTCTGCACATAAATAAACAGTCTCCCCAGAACTGTTTGTTAAGGAGGCTTTTTTTTTCTAGCATTTGTTTTTAATCCTGTTATCAAAGATCAGATAGCTAAAGATGCTTGAGGCTGTTTCCATGTCTTCTGCTCTGGTCCATTCCTTTGTTGTACATGTCTGTCTTTGTGCAGTACCAAGTAGCTATAACTGGAAATATGGGATTATAATGCCTATTACTTTGCTAAACCTTGCTTTTTATTCGAACTGCTCTTTATGTTGATCTATGAAGTTATTAATCTGTATCTGAAAATTCAGATACCAGTTTATAGGTTGTTTGATTTTGCAGATATTATTTATTTATTTGTTGTCCACTCTTCCCCTGAATTTTTGATGGTAGGATTTAATGTAAAATATCAATGATTTGTACCTTTTCCTTGTAGGATTTATGATTTTCTTTGACTTTTTTTCCTTATGTACAGGTGACAGTTAATACCAATATGGTTGATTTAAATGATTATTTACAGCATATCTTAAAGTCAACCAACATGAAGTGCCTCACTCCAGAGAAGGTAAAATTTTACTGAAAAATTCTTAAATCTGAGAGTACAATAGAATCCTGGCTTTTAGTGTATTTTTCTTATAATTCAGCATGGGAAAACATTGTCATTCTGGAATACTTACTGGAAATTGTCTGGGAAGTGTTTGAATCTAATTACTTTTTTCTGTTGGAATTTATCATCCCAACTTTCACCTTGTTACTCAACTGAATGAAACTTTTTTGTCTTATCTCCCTTTCAGATAGAGGCCTATTCCAAGTAGTTTTTTTGTGGATATGGGGATAGAAAATGCCCATGATTTCTGTGGGTTCTGATTGTAGGCCAGTGTATATTTGCTCAATTTAGAACTGTTACTCTGTACTTTGTGCTATGTCTTAAGTATGTGAAAAAAAGACCTATGGTCTAGTGCAGGAGGCAAAGAAACAAGCAAGAGATACATACATTCAAATTAGAATAAGTGCTATTGCTTTGTAGTCAAGTTTATTGAAGTATGATGTACATAGTAAAACACTCTTACATGTGTTAGTCTGTGAATTTACTGTTGTTATGAAATCCATCTGATCCCATAACCACAACTGCCATTCACATTTGCTGTCTGGTTTTGCCAGTGTGTAGTAGTGAAGTACTGAATTTGTTACAAATTCCTCCCAGGCTCTTTCTGGTTACTGTGGCTTCATGGCAGCCAACCTTTATGCTCGTTCTATATTTGGAGAAGACGCACTTGCAAATGTCAGCATTGAAAAGCCAATTCACCAGGGTCCAGATGCCGCTGTTACTGGCCATATAAGAATTCGTGCGAAGAGTCAGGTAATGATTGCTTTTTTTTAGATCATCTCTAAATTAAACAAAAGGATATTTTACAAGTCTTCCCTCTATCCATGTCTTCTGCTATGCTCATGTTTTTGTGCCTTAATTTGTATGTATAAAGGTGGTATTTTCTAAATAGAAATTCCTTAAAATGATTTAAGTTTTGATTCTGTTATTCTAGCTATTTGCTTAAAACTGAATTGATACCCATCAGGTGATGGTGAAATGGGTTCTTTAGTTTTTTTGAAAGCTAAAGTATCCAGTGACTGTTGTTAAATCTAAAACTAAAATATACTCATTTAGTGTGATGGCGCATGCCTGTAATCCCCAGCATTTGAGAGGCTGAGGTAGGAGAATCATTGCAAGTTCAAAACCAGCCTGGGCTAGATAGTGAACTCAAGGCCAGCCTGGATTGCATAGTGAAATCCTGTCTCAAAAAGACAAAACAATAAGAAGTAAGCAAATAAAACTAAAATGTAGTCAATCCAGTAAAGTTTTGGTGAGCCACCACCCTAGATTTTATTGCTGATGCATTGTCATTGTGTGGAGGGTTAGTTTAGCAAGACTAATATATTGGTTATACATAATTTCAATAATTATAAACATCTTTATTCTTTTTTACAGGGAATGGCCTTAAGTCTTGGAGATAAAATCAACTTGTCTCAAAAGAAAACTAGTATATAAGGATAAGCAAAACATCCTTGAAGCTTTACAGTTAAAATTTAGGTATGGGCTTATTGAGCTCCAACATCTTTTGTACTGTTTAATGCTTAATGTTTATGTAGAATCTAAGTTCATGCTAAATGCATTCCAGCCAATTATTTATAGTTTTTTCTTTAAATCAAGATTGAGTTTAAAATTATAGTATGTCTTTTGTCTTAATAGTTCTGAATGCTGTCCTCAGAGTATATAACGTTTCTCACATGTACCACCATTTTCACAATAACAATAAACTGACCTATTCACAAATTTTTGTTATTTTATAAATAAAAATACTTACATAATTTTAGTTTTGTAGCAGTGAATTTTTTAAGTTGA
This sequence comes from Cavia porcellus, assembly GCF_034190915.1. Lineage (NCBI taxonomy): Eukaryota > Metazoa > Chordata > Mammalia > Rodentia > Caviidae > Cavia > Cavia porcellus. Next base: position 99,776,811 of record NW_026947489.1, read on the forward strand.
GTTATAGAATTCCGTTATAAATTTAAATTACTCTTTGAATTTTTGGTATGCATAACTTTAAGAGAATATACAAAACCCAATGATATAAAATGAAACAAGCCTTGATTTACTTACAGTTTATATCTGACATCATTATTCTGCAAATACTTTATCATGTTCTGAAGGTCTTTTTGCAAACTTAGCCCCAAAGAGAATGTATCAAAATAACTTGAGAAAAAAAGATTCATCTTTACTTTAAAAGAGTTATTATGAACCCTGACTGAAATAGACATACTGTTTTATGATGTTATCCTACATCATAATGAAAAGTAGATAATCCAAAATATGCCCTTTTTTAACCATTCATATTTAGCTTTTTGTGTTCTATGTTTATTAGCAGTTAAATTGTTTCTAGCCCATTGCTGAAGCTATACTGGGAGGATTAAGATTCAAACAACTATAACCCAGGTGTGGTGACACACTCCTGTATTCCCAGCACTGGAGAGGTTGAGGCAGCACGATCACTGTGAGTTCAAGGCCACAAAGCCAGCTGAACTATCTGAACTACATAGCAAGACCCTATCTCAAAGGAAGAAAATAAACAACCTAGTGTATATCCATATTACCTTTATTCCTCACTGTTTGCCTTCTTGTCACTTTTCACTAGGGCTAGGAATACAGTCACCCCATTATGATTCCAGATGTTTCTGAGCTGAGTTTCCCAGCCTATTCATACTCTCCTTTTGGCTTGATGGGGATGATTGAGGTAGTCTGATCTCTTAGCTAAATGTCAGCTTAAAACTATTTTTTTCCCCATCTCGGACTTAGTCTGTATTTCTTGTGAGTGCATAGATAAGGTCTGTGAAGAAAGCAAGCATCATCATCTATTCAGTGAAAACAGAATGTTTTGGTTTGGAATGTAAGAATATTAATATCATATTTTGTTCTATTGAACATTAGTTTCTTTAGATAGTCTAGGAGAAAAATGATTCTACTGTAAATCTGGGGAAAGCTGTATACTATTTTATACTCAGGATTCACAGTGCCCATTAATGTACTAAAGATTCTGAGAGGGCCTTCAGTAAAGATGAGCTTGGAGCCAGGTGCGGTGACATATATCTATAATGCCAGTATCCTATAATTCTAGATCCTCAGTTGAGACAAAAGAGTCTCAAATTCAAGGCCAGCCTAGGCAATTTAGCAATTAAGCAAGATAAGCACTACGAATGTGGTTCAATGTGACAACCCTGGTTCAATCCTAGTACCACCAAGGGTGGTGGTAGTCATAAGGTTAGTTGGGTTAACTCAGTACAAGTATAATGGTATTTTAATCTTACTTGATAAGGTAATTCTTGCTTTATTAGGCATCTATTGACTTCATGTATAAGATAGTTGTCTTGTTTTCACAACCAACCAGTTTAAAATCTCAAGGGATTGTGCCTCAGTGTTCTAGAATATGTCTCTTTTACTACTCAAAATTTCCTGTCTGCCCAACATTTTCAGGCCATTATTGTTGGGATCAATTTTGTTTGCCGTATATTGCCATTTTTTTGAAATTCAGAAAAAAGAATGGAAAGATGTTAGTACAGTTTTCCGAACTTAATTGCAGTTGAAGCTGTTTACTTCATTAGCTTTTCATTAGCTTTGTGCATGTAATGATTGAAAATTGAAATGGATAGCAGCTCTTTATTTAGAGAAGTTGTTTACACTGTACCCTCTCAGGTTGGATGTGTAATAAAAGTTCAAAGGTAGTAGATCCTCACGCTAGAAGTCCTATAATTAGGACCATCATATCTGGTGAGAGAATAAACATACTACCTAAAAACAAGTAAAGTCTTATTATGTAATGTGGTTAATAAATAAATCTGTTAATTTTTTTTATATCTGCAGATATAACAAAATTAGCCCGACATTTCACTAACGTCATGACAGTAGAGGGAGCTCTAAGCAGTTATTTTGATTTGGGAACTAGATGTGATTGGTGTTTAAAGTTATTTTTCTAAGGAAAAAAGAAAGCTAATTTTTGTTAGTAAAGAAATTCATAAATAAGAACCAAGAGAAAGAAGTTAAGAGAGTCATCAGATACATTAATCCATTTACTTAACCTTGACAAACTGTAGATACTGATTAGTAAACGTTCTTTCCCATTCACTTTCTTACCTTGCAGAAAAGATCAAAAACTTATTCCCACATCTTTATACTTCCCTCAGAATTTTATATAGTATTTGAAAACTTTGGGTTTTGGTTTGGTTTGGTTTTTTGGTTTTTTGAAACAAGGTCACACTGTATAGTTCATGCTGCTCCTGAACTCACTATGTAGCCCAGGCTGGCCTTGAACTTGCAGCAGTCCTCTTGCCTCAGCCTCCTGAGTGCTGGGATTGTAGGTGTGTGCCATTAGGCCCCACTTTGCTGCTTTTTTTGTTGTTGTTTTATTTTTAAACACCAGTACTTTTTTTTTTTTTTAATCGGTACCAGGGATCGAACTCATGACTGCCTGCTTGCAAGGCAGGTGCTTATGCCGCTGAGGTAAATCCCCAGCCCCGAACACCAGTAACTTTTTAAAAAAAAGTATGGCCAGGCATGGTAGCACATGCCTATAATCTAGGCACTTGGGAGGCTGAGGCACAAGGTTCATCTTGAATTTGAGGCCAACTTGAGCTACATATGTGAGTTCTAGCCCAGCCTGAGCTGCATAGTAAGACCCTGTCTCAACAGTAAATAAAAAGCTGTGTGCCATAAGATTTCTTTCATTGAGATATCACTGATTCTTACCTTAGTAATTGTCTAACTTCAATAAGCTGTCAACACTTTGCCTATCACTTTTACTATCTCAGGTGGATGCGGCTGTTACAATCCAACTTTCTCATGTGATAGATTTGTCCACATAAACATGCTGTCTTTATTTACTTTCTGAATGGCAATCAAAGCTGATTCTTCAAAAACTGAGCACAGTACCAGTGTGATACTTTAGTTTTTTCACTGTGATTAGAAGTGACTTCTGATAATCTGACCACATCCTCTTTATTTTTTCATCCAGCAGTGGCAGGATCTTTTGATTCAGATATCAGTTACCCAGTGACAAAAGAATGTGAGTAGGATTTGTGCCTTTCACCTGGTTTTCTCTGTGTTATAGGATTATGAAATTCTGAGAAAACTTTTCATTTTATATATTGTGCGATAATTATAAAACCAACAAGACACACAGTAGAACACAGGATGGTGGCTGAAAGAGTCCTGAGCAGTCCTCCTAATCTAACTCCTGTTCTTTACGAGGCCTTTGGAATGTAGACAAGTGTATCTGTCTGGGCTTGCCTGGTTATCTGTAAAATGAAACAGTTTACTTAGTGGACCTCTAGGGTTTCTAGTTTTGTTTTGTTTCTAAAGCCTGTGTTCAGGCTTTACAATCGGCTAAGGTATCTCTACCTGGATGTTTCTGAAGTCAGCATTATGAAATGGTGCTGAAGGTAGGGTACTTGTCTGGCATGTGCAAAGGCATTGGTTTGATCCACAACGCTGCCAAAAAAATAAATTATGAGATGGAACTTATCTTGTTCCCTACACTTTTCCCCTCTCCTGTGTTCTCTTGACACTAACACAAATAACCCATTCATCACTCTTTACGCTCCTGTATCTCATCAGATACCAAACTCTGTGTCTTCCCATCTTCAGGGTTTTTCCTAGTCTTTGTCCACCACACCAAGTGCCATTCCCCTGGCTTAGATTTTTGTCATCTTTAACCTGGACTGTTGCAGTAACCTAACCATAAATTTCACACATAATTTTAAAATTAAGTCTGTTTGGAATCAGTACCTATATAATTCCTTTACCTGCTCTAACTGTTCTAATACTATTTTGAGAGATGTATCAAAAAAGAAAAAGTCCAAAGAATTCAATCATTTTTGTTTTTGTGCCGAGAATTGAATCCAGGAACTTTTATGTGCTAGGCAAACACTCAAACCTGAACTGCATCTTCCTCCCTTTCTTCTTAAACTTTGAAACAGATTCTTAAATTGCCCAGGCTGGCCTCAGACTTGCAGTTCTCGTGCCTCAGTAGGCAGGAGTAGCAGAGATAGCTGCTTACCACCACACCCCGTTAATAATGAAGAATCACCAATATGGTATTGACAAGCAAATGGTGGTTTCTACAATGTATGCAAAGGACACAGCAGATACTGAATAGTCAGTAAATGTTTATTGAGTGCCCAAATGAATGAAGCATATAGCTGTAGAGATAATAAAGGGAGCTACTTGTGTAGCTCAGTGGTAGTGCACATGCTTAAGGGGTTCAGTCCCCTGTTGCCTAAAAATAAGGCCGTGGGCCACACTGCACCTTGGACACGAGCCTGTAGAAAGGTGAGAAAAAGACCATTGTGGAGTAATGTATGTCTCCTGCATTAGGATGAGTGAGGGTATAAGGTGGATATCCTGCCAATTTTACCAGCTGAGTGAAAAAATGACATACTAGTCATTATCAGTAATACAGCCTGGAAATAAGTACTATCTGCCCCTTCCCAGTCACTGGGTGTGGCTAAGATATTTCATTGCTGCAGTTCCTGATTCCAGCTCTTGTGATTTTTAGATCAGTGATCTTGATCTCTTGGGCTTCAAAGTAGCTGAAGCCTCAGCCTGTTGTGGGCCCACCCAGGGAGCTGGCATCCCTTGCAAGGAAGCCTGCATTCTCTGAAGAGGGTGGGGACCGGCTGCCCCGCAGGACTTCACCAGCCAGGCTGGGGGCGGGGGTGCCCATCCAACTCAAGGAATCTGGGAAAATTACTGAACTGTGCTAAGCTGTGGAAGCCATTTCTTGAGTCCCGACAAACATAAATAAAAGTGAACCTAATGATTCACAATAAACATTTTCTACAAAGCTGTTTAAGGTCTTTTTTTTTTTTAGTGATGCCTTGCCTTGAGTAAAAATATGCCTTTCTGTGAGGCTAAGAGCATGGTTTTCAAACTGTCTCTGCTAGTATTCCACAAGCTAGACCAGTGTCTTCCCACAGTTAAAATCAGATAATGGCAGTCTTTTTTCCAAGTCCAAGAAAACATAAATTGGTAGAATTTTGTTGGTTTTATGTTCCTTCCCTATAAATGTTCTTAGTATTTTCATGCCAGCTACAAACTTTTAAAAGTACTAAAGAAGCATTATGGGAATATTGGCTCACCAAATGTCCGTGGTCTAACAGCTTGTCTTTGTGGTCACGTTGCTCCTGGTGGTTTTACATTGCTACATGTATTTTCTGCTAGTAAATTGCTCCTTATTCATATTGGATTACATGTATCAAAATTCCATGGTGGCAGCAGAAAAAAAAACAACTTCTAGGTGTTCTCTCCCTGGCCTAAGTGTCAAGTGAAGAAATACAACTTGTAAAATCCAAATGCTGGTGTAATTTATACAGATCAGGTGCCCAGAGACACTCCTCAGTGAAATAAGCCTTCGTAAAGGGAGTATAGATCCAAGCTAAAGTAGTTTCTGGCTTACACTTTCAGTGTAAAGAACTGGAAAATGAGAGTGTGCCCTTGTTTCGGCGTCCAACCTGTAAGATCTCTCTATTCCCAGCTGAAGGCGCAGGCTGGGGGCTTACTAGCCGCCTTGAATTCTGACTGATTAAACCTGTTGTGTGCCTAGCGCCATCCTATGTCCTGAAATTTCTCAGAGTGAGGTATAAGCTGGTGAATATTTTAGAGGCGTTCACCCAGCTCATCAGCACTGTTTAATGGTTTAAGTCTTAAGAGTAGAAAAATATACCAGCCACAGTAAGAGCTCAGAAAATTTGGTGGCTGTAAAAAGTCAGCCATGGTTTCATAAGAAATAACATTTGAACCAAACCTTGAAAAGCGATTTACCTGCTAATGTCAGATAAGAAATAAAGTAGGCAAGAAAGCCATTCCAGCCTCAGCACTGTCTGGATAAAGTGACGGAGGTGTAGGGGCACAGGGAAGTTCTGTTCACCTTAGGGTTTGTTGGCAGGCAAGTAATGACAGGTGGTCGGGCTGGGGGTGGTAGCCAAGGGTCAGATCAAAAAGGAAGGGCTGAGGGGTTTGAACTCCATCTTGTAGGGAGTGAAGAAGTGCTAAGGGTTAGAAGCAGATAAGTGACACAGATTTGCATTTAGAAAAAAATTGGAGAATCGATCAGAGGTGTGGGATACCCGTTCAGAGCCTGTGGCAGACGACACATCAGTAGTGCTTTGACAGCATGATAGAAAGTAGGGTGTGGAGGGGCAGGAAGTGGAAAACATTAGCCTTTAAAGGAACGCAACTGCTGCTCTGGTACTTAAGTGGGTAAGGTTACCAAATTATTTTTTCTCATAAAATGGAACCATATTTACTTTTCCTATCTTCAGTGATTACTTCGAAATGATAGAAATGTATGTACCAGTGGACAACAAAGACAATAATAATATTTTCAGTGATCTTCAACTATACAACTAATACTATGAGACTGAATGAATTGAAATTGCCTCTTTTATGAATAAAAATATCAAATATCAACAATTTGCTATGGATTATTACTTTTTGTATTACTTTGAGTTTCCTTAAAACCGTACCAATTGCTTTTTTTTTTTTTAAGATGAGCAATACATTTCATCAAGGGAATTTCCAGGAATTAGATTTTCTTCTCTGATTTATTAACTATGGTGTTGGGCACAAGTCTTACCTGTTTTAACCTTAACGTTTTAATTTGAAAAAGAAATACATAATGTGTTCCCTATATAGTTATTAAATAAAAAAATTCATGGCTAGTGAATATATGTGGTGGCATAAAAGATGTGTTTAGTAGAAGTATCAACTACTCCTTCCTTACCCACCCCGCATTTTTCCTTACTTGACTTAGAACTGAGTTCCCTGCTTCCTGTGTCCCACAAAGCCCGAGATGTGTCGGTGGTTTTGGTGTAAATGAGAAATGTGACGCTCCCCTTGCTTCAGGCCCAAGTGTTTCAGACTGAGTGGCCCTTGAAACTAACAAACATTCCATGGACTTGCTTTAGTGCATAATTTTTGTCAAGTTTTTCCGGAATGCCTCAATCTCATCGCTTTTCACATCATTCAGGAAGTTACTCATTTAGCCCAGACTTCCAATACACTCATACATAACAACTGTGTCATGGTGCCCTGGAAGTGTCATCACCACTTTTTGTTTAATGTGATAACTGCTTTTCTTTTTTTTAAATATATACCTGCTTTTAAAAAACAGTTGAAATGAAATTAAAATTTATTTCCTGAAGACCTCCAAAAAGGCTGGGCTCCACACTCCTGTTTCCCAGTAGCACAGCTGGATTTTTGCCTCAGTTTTTAAAACTTTCTTTCCATGCTGGGAAGCAAACCAGGGCTTCATGCATGCTAGGCAAGTGCTTTACACTGAGCTGTACCCCTAAGCCCCTTTTTCTTGCTTAACATTTTTTATCTTTTTCTGTAGTACTAATATGAGGTTAAATGAATTGAAATTGCCTCTTGTAAGGGTAAAAAAAGTCAAGTATCAGCAATTTCATATGGATTGGTTTTCACATTACTTCCTGTTTCCTTAAGGCCATATCAATTGCCTTTTAAAAAAAGATATGAGCAGTACATTTTCCTAATGAGTTCTGACTTTTGCACTAATTCAATAGAATTTTTTTAAAATTGAGTTTTTACTTTTTTCAAGTGCTGTTCATGTCACTGCATGTAGATGGTGAACAAGACAAAGTTTTTTGCATTTATGAGCTTACATTCTTGTGACAACCAAATAAGGTGTTTTCAGAGTGGATGATGAGTCCTAGGAAGGAAATAAATAAGCTTATGGGATAGATAGTGGCTACTAGATAAGAGAGTAACTCAGAAAGGGAGGTGAGGCCTGTAAAGCAGTTACTACCAAAACCGAAGGTACAAATGAAAGTTTGGCATATTTTAAGAAAAAGAATGGGGTTCGTTTTGTGCCCAACATAAAGTATAAAGTGGACTAGGAAAGAGAGAAAAATCATTCTCGATGCTCTGCACCCCAGCCCCAGCTCCTTTGAAGGGCTGCATTCTAGCCACTCTTTGCAGTGCTGTGCATCCGAGGCAGGGCTCTACCACTCCCTTTAAACCGTACTTCCCATTACAGCTGAAATGCACCATCCAGAAGTCTGATGTCACTGCCAACCACACCGTTTCCCTATTGCGTGGAATCTGATGGCCTTTGCCTACCGTCTTGAATTTGCCATGGCTCAGGTCATCAATTCTCCATTAAATGATGACTTTTTAAACTTTAAAAACTAATCATTAATAGTGTCTCTCCACTGGAGATAGAAAATGAAAAAAAGGCCCAAAAAAACCTGAAAAATATACTGGTTAACAGTTTGAGATTTGGGCTGTATCACTTCAGATACAAATTTGTATTTCAATCAAAGTTTTATCTGAACTGAACCAGGTATACCCTGCCCCTGAGCTACGTTCCTAGTCATTTGTCAAGCTGGCCTAAAACTCGATCCTCCTGCTTCAGACTCCCAAGTAACCAAGGTTACACAAGCGCACTACCGTAATTTGATTTTATTCAATGATATAAACAAGTTCTGATGTCAGTTCTGCTTTGATAGCACTTGAGTTTCTCCTGTGTTGATACACTACAATTAATTCAACCCACGCTTTGGGGACAAAAGGATAACTGACAACCATAGTAGTCACTACCTGCCAAACCATATATATATTAGAAACATTGTTCTGAGGCAGAGTCTTAGGTGACTTACCTAACGCCACCCAGATAGTAACAGACAGTGCTGAGCAGAAATGGCGTTTGCTACATGTGCAGTGGCCAGATGCTGTGCTGGTCTCTTTAGAGACTTATGTGATTTGCCTTAAAGCTCACAGGTCAGAATTCTGTGACCCTTCAGTCTGCAGAGGGAAAGAAACAGCCACCTAAATATGTGCTCCACAGAACCACATGATGGGTAAAGAAATTAGAAAGGAGGAAATCGGTGCTGTACAACCAAACGTGGACTGGTGTCATTGTTCCCTAGCCTTAGCCAATGTTTTTTGTTTTGTTTTTGTTTTTTGTGTTTTTGAGACAGGGTTTCGCTCTGCAATTCAGGCTAGCCTTGAGCTTACTTTGAAACCCAGCCTCGAACTTGCAACAATCCTCCTGTCTCAGCCTCCCGAGTGGTGACATGACTAGCATGCACCACCACGTCCAGCTCTTAGTCTATATTCTTGACTCGTGCCTGGTGCTCCAGCAAGATAGCTCCTGAGCCTCCACCTTGCCCTCTTTGTGGTTCAGCTTCTCAGGCTACAAAATGTAGATACCATGGTTATTATTGTTGGCTAATACATAGCAATAGGGGCTATCCCTGGGGGACCAACGTTTTAGAACGATGTAGGTTACTGAGTTCCCATTAATAATCTCTGGAAAAGGGTGATAGGAATAGTTTCTTTGGGAAACCAAGCGATTGAGGAAGAAGAGAACCAGATAGATCTGCCGCCTCTCCCAGGTTATTGAAGGACATAGTGAGAGGGAGGAAGGAGGTAGAAGGACCCTCATATATCTGAGGTGTGGAATAGTCACAGTGTGTGTGACCACTCGGGGTTCCTTTAAAATCCTGCTTGTTTCCTGGTCATGAGACTCAAGTTGACCCACTGGCCTGTTACTGTTCCCAAATAAACATGGCAGTCAGCCAATAGCTGACAAGATCAGGCAGTTGGGAAGAGGCTAGCAGGCAGAAAAAGCAGGATCTGAGCTGTGCATTTACAGGCTGACAGCTGTTGACAGCAAATTGTGGAGATTGTACAAGAATGGTATTCCCATGTCAGCCAGTCCTTGAGGGGAAAGAAGCAGAGAGAATATGGTCCCATTGGTACCAAAGAGGCTTCTTTTCCTTTTGGCCACAGCATTGGGGAGGTGGCACCTGTGTCATAATCCCAGCACTGGACCATGAATTAATCACAAATTCTAGAAGCTCATCCCTATGACTGCATGAGGCTTTGGGGGGACATCCAGACTCAAACCACATCATACCTGCATACCTGTGTCCCTGACTTCTAGTTGGGTCTCCATCTCTGACTGCTGGGAATGGAGAGCTCTTTTCTTCCCTGGCTTGATCATTTAGAGCCAGCTCAACTAATGCGTCTGCTATGAAGTTCATTCTGGCTCTGAGTGGCTTCTTTCTGGACGCTCACGTGGTACTGTCTATCCATGTTTCTGTGTTGTCAGGCTGAGACTCCAAAGTTATGGATTGTGTCAGAGTCCTACTATTCCCTTACCCAGCTCAGCTAATGACAAACAGTAGTACATGTTTTTAAAAATATTTGAGCCTACCTAAATAGAGCTTGCTCTTCCTTCTTCCTAAGACTAAGGTCAAGAGTCAGGAATCAACAACTTTGGTCCAAATGCTGCCATGAATTTAAAGTGCTATAACAACTTGTGTGTATAGTGTTTCACAATTTAGAGTACAGTTTTACACAGTTATCTCATTAGACCCTATCATAACCCACATATTAATTTATTATTTCATAGGGAAACTGAGCTCTGTTGGGGTCTGTAGCTAGACCCCCAACCCGCAAAATGGGTGCACAGCAAAGGCTCAAAGGAATGAGACACACAGCATAGTCTTTAGGGCTGCAGGAGGAGTGAAATCCTCGGCAGAGCTCATAACTCCGCTAGGCAGCCGGCCGATTGATGCAAAGCAGCCCATATTTGATCAGAACAAACAAGAAGTTGAGTGGACAGTGGAGAAAACCTGAAGAGGACCTTGAGAGGAGTTCAAGGACCCCTCAGAGCAACAGATGACACTAATTAAGGAAAACTATCTAGAAAGTCTCCAGGTGGCCTCAGTTGTGGCCCATTTTGCCCCCTGAAGTGTCTCCTTGTTCTCAGGTCAGGCATGCCCATGCCATACCACAGCCCTGCATGTGTATTCAGCTTCAACAACTCCAACAGAGCTCAAAGACATGGAGTAATTAGCTAAATTGCTGAGCAAATAAGTAATAAACCCTGACCTTTGACCAGGGCTGATCTTCTATGACATTGTGGTTTGAGTCTGGATGTCCCCCCAAAGCCTCATGCAGTCATAGGGATAAGCTTCTAGCATTTATGATTAATTCATGTTCTAATGCTGGGAGTATGGGTGTGGGTGCTACACCCACCTTAGGGTGAGCGTGGCCTACATACAATATAACAGAAAGTGTCTTCTCTCTGCACTCGTCCCCTTTTGCTCTTGTTATTTTTGCTGTTTTCCATGGCCATGAACTGTTGTGCCTGTGCCATGCCACCTGTGGACTGAGTATGGACTGAAACCCCCACGAACCCTGAGCTAAATAAGCCTGTCCTTCTTTAATTTTGGGCATTGGGTATTTTGTCTCAGCAACAAGAGAAAAGTAATCAAGACAGACATGCTGTTACTTTTAATGCTGGAATAACTGAAAAACATGCAAACAGATACTCTTACTCTCATCCTGTATGTTCCTTAATATTTCTGTACCTTGACTAGACACAGTGATACATGCCTGTGGTTCTAGCTACTGTGGAGACTGAAACAGAAGTATCTTTTGAGCTCATGAGTTAAGACCAACCTGGACCAGATGGTAAGATGTAGTCTCCAAAAAAAAAAAAAAAAAAAAAAAAAGATACAATAGAAAAGAAACAAAAAACAAAAAAACCAAGCCAGTGGTGGCACATACCTGTAACCCCAGCACTCTGGAGACTGAGACAGGAGGATTGCTGACAGTTTAAGGCCACCCTGGTGTGAATTCACGGCCAGCCTGAACTATATAGCAAGTCCCTGTCTCAGAAAAAAAAATCCCAACTTGGCATGATGTCACATACCTGTAATCCCAGCTTCTTGGGAGGCTGAGACTGAGGATCACGAACATGAGCCCAGACTTGGCAACACAGAGACTCTGAATCAATCAATCAGTCAATCAATCTTACTATCACCAAGTCTTTATCTTCATTGTTTCTCCCAAATTCATGAAACTTATTCATCACTTCCTGCCCTGTTCTGCCTAGAAGTTCGTACTGCAGGAAGACCAGGCTTATTGTCTTTCTTCCCCAATCATTTTAAAGCATCTCAACCTTGCATCAGTTATCTTCCTTCTTAGCCTCTATCCTTTGGCGGTGGCTTACAGCCTTGCAGACTGACTCTCTAACAAGTCTGTGGTCTCCGTCTTTGATGAGGCTGTTACAGATATTGCAGCTCCCATCATGGCTTCACAACAGGGATAGATCAATTAACAATACTGACTAATCAATTGATTTGTGTGACAAGTATTTTTGTCATCTGTTCCATGCCAGGCGGTTTGCTATACGTTAAACACACAATAGTGGAAAGAACAAACAGTACCTACCTTCACAGGATTGTAGTGTGGTGGAGGAGAAAGCCCCGGTACACCATCTAGAAACATATAATTTTGAAAAATGTATTAAGGAAAACAGTCTACCTGTCATAAAAGCACACGATAGAAAGGCCTAACTTGACTAACTTAGGCCTGAAGAGTCAGGAAATGTCTCTCTAAGAAAGTGATTTAGCTAAGTGAAAAGAATGGCAGAACAAAAGTCCTTTATAGGTAGAAAGAAGTCTCTGGAAAACCAGGCAGGAAGAAGGAAGGCTGCACACAGAGGGGTGAGAAAACCATGGAAGCCGGATCTTTGGGTCTTTCAAGGGCTGTAGATGAGCGTGGGGTTTACGCCAAGGATAGCACAATCTAATAGCCTTGACTTTTTAAAATGGCCATCCTGTTTGCAGGACGGCAAAAGGGTTTAGTAGAAATAAATAAACTGTACAGGAAGCTATTGCAGACATCCATTCAATGATGGCTGAGTGGAGAAAGATTTGAGAATCTCCTCCAAACTCCTAACGGCTCGTTAGGTATTTCTGATACTTTCCTCCCCTCACCACCTCTACTACTATTTCTGGCAACCGACTTGCTTCCTTCTTCTTAGGAAATTAAAAATATCAGGTGTGAATGTCTTTGATTTCCTGCCTGCACACCCACAAATTTAGCTAACTGTACTTCCCTTGCTTCCTTCCTGCCAGCCCCCGGGCGGGAGGGGCCGGGTCTCCTCTCCGAGGCTCATCTTTCTCCCTGCCACTGTCTCCAGCACCATTGCTTAGCCACCTCCCTTCCTCCCAGCACTCAGCCCTCTTCTAATCAGAACACAAAACCTTCCCACCTTCTGTCGCCTCACTTCTGCTTTCTCTCCCTCCTTCCCTTCGCAACACATTTTACTGTCTTCTCTGCCTGTGCCCTCCGAGGATTACATCTGCTCCTCACATTTCTTGGCAACTTTGCCGTTCGGCAGATTGAGGTGACTCAGGCTCACTCTGGACCACAGCGGACCATAGCTGGCATGAGACCCTTGGCGATCTGCACCTTTTTAGGCAGTCGTGGAGGAGCGCCCCTCTTCTGGAAGTTGCAGGTGGAGATGGTGGGTATCACTGCCCTCAGCAGGAAAGGCAGAGCAGGCCCATCTGCAGGAGAGCAGCAGACTCTTCTGGTGTGAAGTCACTGAAATTTGGGGACCCAAGCTGGCAGGGTGGGGAAGGGTTGATGAAAAAAGAATTAAGGTATGTTGTGTACATGAACCAGCTCCCTATGGTAAATATGATCATCATGTACTGCAGACACGTACTAATACAAAGGAAAAACTGAAAAACCACACACAAAGAAAAAAAACAAAACAGACACTAATATACAACATATACTGTCTAAACTGCCTCCCTTAAACAAATATTACTTCTGAGTAGCTTTTAGTCCTCCCTGCCATCTATTCAGATAGATGCCACCATAATTCATTTATTGCCAACTCAGTAAAATTGTTATGATTTCTCTGAATCATTTGATCTGGTTCTTCCTACTCTGGCTGCAAGACTCTGTCAAAAAAAAAAAAAAAAAGGAAGAACCATCCACACCAAAACTTGTATGAGAATGTTCATAGAAATGCTATTCATAGGAGCCAGGTGTGGTGGTGCACACCTATAATCCCAGCACTCAGGAGGCTGAGGCAGAAGCATTGTTGTGAGTTTGAGAACAGCCTCGGCTACAAAGTGCACTCAAAACCAGCCTGAACTGCACAGCAAGACCCTGACTCAAAACAAAACAAAACAAAACAATACTATAAATAATTGCTAAAAAGTAAAAACAGTGCAAATGTCCATCAACACAAATAAACAAAATGTGGTATATCCATACACTAGAATGTTACTTTGACAATATAAAGAAACAAAGACTTGTGCTTGCTTAGCAGCACATGGACTAGAAAAGAAAAGAAGGGCCGGGGGTTTGGCCCAGTGGTGTGAATGCCTGCATGGTAAGTGTAAGGTTGTGAGTTCAATCTTCAGTACCAAAAAAAGAAAAGAAAACAGAAATGAAGACCTAGTGGAGGACAACTTGGATGAACCTTAAAAACCTCTTGCTAAGTGAAAGAAGTTGCTCATCAAACATTCCTTACATACAATCTTATTTATATGAAAGATTCAAACAGAAAATCTACAGAGACAAAGTAGACTTGCGGGGTGCTGAGGGGAAATAGGGAGTGACTGCCAAAGCGTGTCAGGTTTCTTGGGGAGATAGAATGCTTGCCGAGCATACTCACCCTGCTGGATTTGACCTCAGCACTGCCCCCAAAAAGGCTTTAGAGTGATGAAAATATTCTTAAATCAGTTGTGGTGTGGTTGTACCATTCTCTGATTTATATTTTATATTAGCTAGCTATATTGAATATATTAAAATCATTTAATTGAACTTTATTTATTTTGGTTTGGTTTTTAAAACAGGTTCTCACTATGTGTCCCAGGCTGGCCTCAAATTCACAGTGAGCCTGGTGCCTCAGCCTCCTTAGAGCTAGAATTATAGGTGTGGCCATCACACCCAGATGAATTGAATTTTAATTGGTTCAATTTTATAGAGTGTGAGCTCTATCTTAATGAAGCTGCAATTAATCTGAAAATATTAATGATTATTCTTTTAGAGGTCTTAGAAGTGGGTAGCAGCATCAGCATCAGAAAGGAGAAGTAGTTATGAGAAAGAATACACAACTCTGGCCTAAGCACAATGTTTTAAAAAAAGTAGTGTATATGCAAGGACTTTATTGAAAGGATGATGGGATAGTTTGTAGGAACCAATGAGTTATTAAACAGCCAGGACTTGACAGGGAAGAAATCAGGGCAGCTCTGGAGACTTTGGTAGGAGGGGTGTTAATGGGACCTTTCTCTGGAATGCTGCTGTGATAAGGACTCAACTCCTCTATCCTCTGAGTCTCTGTTTTAAGTTTCAGATTCCCAGAGGAGAATCTTTCATTGGCTCAGCATGGGTTAGGTGTCTTTTCCTAGATCAGCCATCCTTGGGTGAGACGGAAAAGGATCAGAGAGCTCAGACTTGGATACAACAAGCCTTTGCCTCTGTATCTGATTCCTTTACACAGTAAGAGGGCAACAGCTGTAAGTGGAACAATAAACAAGGCCAGGAACTACTTAGCACAATGAAGTCGACAGAGCATGGTCCAGAACTGTCTGTATAGTAAGCCTCCTTTTTAAAATCTAAAACGTGTATCAAATGAAATGAAAACAGAGTCCAGTTAAAGTGACATAAATGCGTGCTATATGCAGGTGTAAGACCAGAGAGCATGCTGGGAACTATAGCAAATTAGAGACAGGGTCCCATGTTGGCCCCTCTTGTGAGTCAGCGCCATTCTTGGACTGCAGAGGGAGAGAACCAGGCTCCTTGGGAGGAGGTCCCCGCCTGGAAACCGTATCATTTTCATTGTTTTTTTGGAGGGAGAGTATTTTCTTTTGTTTTGTTTATGTTAACTCTGATAGCCTGAGCAGATATTTGAAAGACAGGAAGACACTTTATGGGAGCCATTATGTATTTACTACTGACTTGTTTTGATGTCCTTTATTCCATTCATTGTTTTGTGTTTATTGTTTCTGTTCTAGCCTGTTCTGTTTGATTTTTAATATCTCCAAAGGTGGTATCTGTAACTATTTTGAAGACAACAAAGGCAACGTGGCAACTATTGTTGATTTCATAAGGTTTGGAAGTTTTGTATCACTTATTCTGGTTTATTTTGTTTGATTTTATTCTGTTTTATTTTCCTTGGTGTTTTCCTCTTTAAAATAAAAATAAAACCTCTAAAAGTGAAGGAAGCAGATTCAACTTCTTTCTAACTGAGTCTGCCCCTATAGAAATGTAAGTCCAGTGTTACAGGATCTTTGGATTTTTCAAAGAAAGCTATTTTTATGTGAAATTTCCTCAATTTGAAAACCCTCAGTGGTAGATTGACTACACACACCTAGTTTTGCTCTGTCCTAAAACAGAAAACACACAAATCCCTCCAAACATTAAATTCACTGTAAAGGGATTTAGAGAAACAGAGAGATGCATAAAGACGAGGAAGAAAGGAGGAAGAATCAGCAGCAATAAAACTTCAGAATCTGGAAAGCGGGTGGAGACATAGTAACTCTGACATCACAGAGCCCAAAATGTGTAAATCCTACACATGGAGAGAGAAAAGTTGATACTGACCTGCTATCCTTGAATAACCAAGGAACAGCAGACAAAGAAGGTGAAATTCAATTTAGAGCCACATAAGAAACAGTTTCTTAGAGTCTTCACTGATTTATTCCCAAGTGACTATGCATACCCTTCTCTGAGGAAGGCGGAAGGCCGAAGAATCAATTTTTAGTGTCCTTTCTTAAATAAAGCATCCAATCAAAGAGTAACAAACATCCTTTTAAAAGGAAAGGAAACAAACAGATAAAAGTAACTTGAATAAACAAAGATAATGCAAGAAAAGGAAAACTTCTAAATCACCATAATTAATGTGCACAAAGAGATAAGAGAAGATCACTCGTTGGTATTTTTAAATGAAGAAACATCCAGAGAACGAAAGAGGGTCCCTGGAAATTATAACCATCATGGCAGGGTCCACAGAATTCCCAGGACTGTATTTTCGCACTGAGAGACATTTAGAACAGTCATTGTATAGTTACAGAAAACCAAGTACAAAGAGAAGGGTCTAAAAATTCCAAAATAAACAGTATTTTGCTTATAATCAGGAATCAGAATGTCTTCAGGATTCTTAACAGCATCGAAAGCAGGAAGAGAATGGAGCAGTGCCTTAGAAGTCAGATGGGCAGGGCTGGGGATGCAGTTCAGTGCGAAAGCACCTGCCTGGCACGCACGAGGTCCTGGGTTCCATTGTAGTGGTGCAAAAACTCCATAGGCAAATAGTTTCTAATTATTCTATACTTTGCCAGACTAGAACAAATCCTAAGACAGAATAAAGACATTTGCGGACATGCAGTGTCTGTCATGCAGTCGCTGATGGTCCCTCATCCAACTGTAGGAGTAAAGCCAGAAAATGAGCTCCCCCAGGGAAGGATGGAGGGCACTAAAGAGCGACAGTGGAGACAGGTTCTAGAGCCACCAGGCGTAGAACATAACCAGGTCCCACAGGAGCAAGGTGATTAGGGGGCGACCCTGAGAGCTACTGCCAGAATACAATGGACAGAGCTATTGGAAGGTGTGATTTCCCCAGAGTGGTGCAAATCAAGAAAGAAGAAGGTACAAATTCTGGGCCATAAGGGTGCAACCTAGGTGAAGACAAAAGAGAAACAAGAAGGATTAGAAAGCATCAGGAAGGCAGCTGAGCAGGAGGGATAGTACAAACAGAACTGGAAGGAAAATGAAGGTCTCCAGGAGAGGTGTCTTAAAAGAGAAGAACGGAGCTGACAGATTACATGGTGGAACTGATCATGAGGAAAGCTGCAGAGAAAGGTTATTGGAAGATAGGATAGTTAGATATAGGTACTAATTATGAAGGAACTTAAGTGGAAAACCAAGGCAGTTATTAACCTTGGAAAATATAAAAGCAGGAAAAGAAATGCATTTTTTGTTGTACTTGGGTTTTGGGGGGGAGTGGGTGAGAAAAGTTTTCACTCTATAGTTCAGAGCTCAGAGTCTTGAACTCACTATGTCGTCCAGGCTACTATCAAACTCAGGGCAAGCCTCCTGCCTCAGCCTCCCAAGTGCTGTGGGGGTTACAGGTTTGTACCCCCGTGTCCGATGCTTTTGGTATGCTTCTCAGAGTCTAACGAATAAATATTGTAAGTGGTATCTGCATAGTTATAATAATATACATACTGAGTACGGATTTAGCAAAAAATCGCAATCCTTTGGAGGAGTGGGAAAAGTGGAAGAAATAGAGATGGCAGAGAGCTCACTCGATCTACCATAAGAGTACTTCACTGCGCTATGTCTAAAATTAGTTGATTAAAATTAGCAATAACACCATGTCATAGAAACTCAAAGTATAACTACATTATAAAGCAAAATAAAAGATGGATATAGGAAACAGGGGCATAGATATTTTGCAGATGATGGGGGGAGTTGGAGCAGAGAAGAAAATAACAGAAAGTAAAAAGAATGAAGAGGTGTCATGTACCTATACTGAATCTCTGTGATGAATGGAACCATTATGTACTGCAAAAGTGTCCTAATAAAAACGAAATTTTAAAAAATGCCAGGAGAAACAGTTAAAAGAGTCTACCATGCTTACCTTTGGGAAATAGTGAGGGAGAGACGGGAAAGGGATTTTTACTTCTTTTACTGGCTTTGCAGTCTATGGCAATGTCATAGTTTAGAGTTAAATACTGCCCAAAGGTCCGATTCTAACAGCTGGGTGACCAGACTGTGGTACTACCAGGAGGTGGTGGAACCATTAGGAGGTGGAGCCTATTTGGAGGACATGAGGTACTTGGGGATGTGTCCTGAAGGGGATATTAGGACTCGGGTCCCCTTCTTCTCCCCTCTCACTCCTTGCCTTCTGGGCCTCTGTGAGGTGAGCACTGCCCCACACCCTGCCATGCACTCCCCACCATCATGCACTGCCTCACTAAAGACTAAAGACAGCAGGGTTGAGGGACTGTGGATTGAAACTATGAGCCAACACAAACCCTTCCTCCTTGTAAGTTGTTTGTATCAGGCATTTTGTCACAGCATCAGGAGGCTGACTAGCATAGTGACTTTCCGCCTTGTGCATGGATTGAGAAATATCACATAAAAGTGAAAATGTAGACTAGGGGTTTCACTCAGCATGCATGAGGTCCTGAATTCAATCCCAGCATAAAGAATGGAATAAGGCACGCAGGCAGGCAGGCAGGCAGGCAGGAAGGAAGGAAGGAAGCAAGCAAGCAAACAAGAGAAAGAACAAGACAAAGTATATTGAAACCTATCCAAGAAATCGTTTATATTAGGTATCGCTGAAATCAGATTAGCAGGATTGTATATTCTCTGTACAGTTTAATTTTTTTCAATAAGTAAGAGTTACTCCTGTAACCATAATAAAACCAGTGTGCCGTCCTTAGTTATTTGCCTTCTTGGGAATTTTATCTCCAGGCTGTGGAGACATCCGGGGAAGTTCTCACTGGCACCAGTTGTCTTGGTCATTTTCTGCTGTGACCTGATGCAGCTCCTGAGGTTCTTGGGGTTAAGGACTGCGAGAGGATGAGAAAAATAAAGAAAAGACAAAGCTGGGGTCAGGTGGAGCCCTTATCCTCCTGATGGGAGGAAAGGAACTGCTCAAACACTGTGGCACCTTTAGTTATATACTGGAAAAGATGAGGTCAATTTCAGCCCCTCGGTCTAGCAACCTATCGCTTGGCAGGCCTGGCCCCTTGCCTTCTTGGTGCTGGAACAGCTTGTTTGCATAGCTTGTTTTGGTCCCTGTTTTTTCTGGGCTGGCCTTACTTTAGCCCCACACATGTGATCAATCTCCCGCTTCAACGTCTCCCAACAATTTTCCTTGCTTGGTGACAAAATACTCAACGTAACAAGTTAAGGGAGGAGAGGTTTATTTTGGCACACATATCAGTCCATGTTCAGCTGGCCCAAGGTAGGATGGCATGGCAGAGGGGCCTGGTGGAGGACAGCTGCTTGTGGAGTGGTACACAGGAGGCAGAGAGAGAGATCAAAGGAAGATCCAGGGAGGGAAATACCCCTTTCAGGTCATACCCACAGTGACCCACCTCTTCCTGTCAGACCCCATTTCTTAACAGCTATCAGCTATGCTGCCCCACCAGCCAATCACCTTTCAAATGCTACCCCCTCCTCCCATGAGGCTTTGGTGAGACATCAGGGTATAACACATAACACCAGTCTCAAGCTCTGACTGTAGGTCTGTGTGCCGTAAGCCCGAATGACAGCAAGGCAAGGCTCTGTGGGTTCCACTGTGTGGCTTCTCTTCTCCACCTAGAGTCCATCTCATTTTTTAGCATATTCCTATCTCCATGCCATCTGCCATGGGCAGGAAGGACTGGTTCTTCTGCCAAGGTAGGCACTGTCCTACCCCCTCTATCAGACCATGTACCACTACAGGGTATATTTCTATTCTATGAAGG
This sequence comes from Cavia porcellus, assembly GCF_034190915.1. Lineage (NCBI taxonomy): Eukaryota > Metazoa > Chordata > Mammalia > Rodentia > Caviidae > Cavia > Cavia porcellus. The sequence continues at coordinate 99,797,135 of NW_026947489.1, forward strand.
TCTCTCCTTCAATTCTTGCCCTATTCCCACTAAAAAATCTCTTCCATCTTTGTACACTTACTTTCCCAACTCTGGGATAGATATTTTCCAGAGCATATCAGCTACTTAAGGTGTCATCAGGACTATGCAAGAGAAAACACCCTGAAATAAGCTTTGTGATTATGATTAAAAACTGAAAGTTACAGGGAGACCTGCCCAATCTTCTTCCTCAACAATGACATTATCCTTATTAAAGAGGGCAGGAAGCCAATCAACCCTTTGCCGTGGATTCTGGACTGAGACTGTATTTCAGTGTACAGTGCTTGCCTAGCACCAGGATCTGGGCTTGATTTCCAGTACCACCACACACACAAAAAGATAACCTAGATCACACCTGATATAAAATGTGTAGAAATGATCTTGAGAATTGTGTTCCAAGACTGACCCATAGAAACTATGAGCTAATGAATGTCTGCTTTAATAATTTATTATATTGCAACAAATACACACACACACACACACACACACACACACACACCATAAATGTATCTTCATTCCAGGAAACACTTTTCTCCTGGTTTTATTCCAGTTCTTCTGTATTAGTTGCTTTCCTGTTGCCGGGACAGAATGCCCACACCCACAATCTAAAGAAGGAAAGGTTTAGTCTGGCTCACAGTTTTAGTGGGCTCAGTCCATGATCAGCTCCAACCAGATCCCACCTCCAAACACATGAGACTTGGGGGACATTTTAGATGTTAACCACAATACCTTCCAAGCCCTAAGAATCCTCTCTCATAGTCTCCTTCACAAATTCCTCCTCTTCCAGGGACCCTTAAATATTCATTTATTTCTTGTCCCTGTTCTGCTTTGATATCTCTACTCTCCCTCAGTGATCTCATCTGTTACCCATCACTTCGGTCATCATCCATCTGCTGAATACTCACAAATGTATGTTTCCCAACTTCTCTCCCCAGTGCTCAAGACCTGCATAGCCCATTGCCTGATGTACATCGCAACTTGGACATCTCACGGTGTGTCCCAAACACAGCTCAACAATTACCTATACTACAACCTGATTCCAGCGTGGTGAATAACACACATATCCATCCTCTTCTCAAACTAGAAACGTAGCAGCCATCCCCTACTGTTCTTTTTTTTGCATCTTAACCCTACATGTCTATCAGGGGAACCTCATTCTTTTTTGTTTGTTTATTTGTTTTGAGACCAGAACTCACTATGCACTTCAGGCCAGCCTTGAGCTCACTTTGTAGCCCAGGTTGGTGTTGAACTCACAATGCTCCTCCTGCCTCAGCCCCCTGAGTGCTTGGATTACATGTGTGCATCACCACGCCCGGTGGGAACCTCACGTTCGACTAGGCTGTCTCCTAAACATCTCTTTACTCCAACCCTCTAGTTCTTCCACATTCCTGTTGCTCACTCCGTCACATCAACTATTCCCACAACCTCTTATTTGGTCTCTGGGTAAGTGCTGGATGCATTGTGGTCTTTGCAAAACTCCAATTAGATTGTGTTGCTCTCTTGTTTAAGGCGCTCCAATGATTTCCCATCAACTCATAGGACAAAATCCAATCCTTTAGCTTTCCGTATATAAGGCCCGCCACAGTCTGCCTCCAGAGCCCTCTTTACAGCTTTGTTTTGTGCTCCTCCCTCATGCGCTGCTCCACACAGGCACCCTCCACTCTGCTTCTGTGCATGCCCTTCATTCTGCCGGGACACCCTTTCCCCATCTTCTTCTCATGTTTCAGTGTCCCTCTTAAATGCCCACTTCTGCAGTGCAGCCCCCCATTCCTCCTGCTCTGCCAGTTCCTTCACCCATCCCTGACTTGGCACAGTGGCCTGTAGTTGTGTGTTTACATCTATGTCTCCCCAAGTGTGCACTCTTCACAGACAATGACTGGCTTATTCTTCTCTGTGGACATATCTCTGCAACCTGTGTTCTGCGGAATAGGCACCCAATATTCTTGGTTTCCTAATTTTAGGCCTCTGGACAGGTTTTGGGGATCACCTGCACTCTGGGATTGTCTGATGTGCAATTGTATGCATATTTTGCTGTTGGTGCTTTGTCTTTTTGAGTCAGAGTCTTACTATGCAGTTGAGACTGGCCTTGAGCGCACCTTGTAACCAAGGCTGGTCTCAAACTCACAACAATCCTCCCATCTCAGCCTCCGGAGTGCTGGGATTACAGGTGTGCACCACCACACCCAGCTACATATGTGTATGTTTTGAGGATATTTTCCGGAAAGATCCATTTCTGGTCTCTACAGTTTCAGAGAGGCCCTAGATTCATAAGCAGTTAAGTAGCTGTACCTTGGGAAAACCTATAACCAGGAAGTTGTTTTCAGAAACCGGAAGCTCAGCCAGTCTAAACTCCATCAGAATGGAATGACTTATGGCTGTGGCTGATGTCTGTCCGTCCTGTGATAAGGAGGAGCTAGAGAGAAGGGAGAAGCCTCCACTGTAGGTGGGAGCTTCAGAAATCTCTCTCCTGATCCCTCATCTTTTCCTTCTTTTCTCCCCTCCCCTCCATGTTTATGAGCTCAAACACCAGAATAAATGCAAACTCCAAATTCCCACGCGCACACCTCTACACACACATGTGAAGTGTACACGTGTACACACACAGAGCCAGAAAAGCACACACACACTCATCCGTATGCATGCAGATAAACATGCACAAACCAGCCACATACAAATGCGCACCCGGATCATCATGGTACACACACACATGCACATCCATGCACATGAGACTGACATGGCTACCGCCCACCACTACCACCCCTGTCCCCCACCCCTACACACACAGCAAGCGCTGCCCCTGGCATCGGGCCTGAGGAGACAGCCGAGTGGAACCATCTGTCAGGCTGAGGTTCCGAGCTCCGCCCATCCTGCCTGAGCTCAGACAGTCGGCACGCTGGGCATGCAGCCTCTCTGTTCTCTCCGGCTGAATCATGCTGAGTGAGCTGGCGTGGCTGGAGTTTATCAAATCAGAATAGAATTTTGGCAAAACAGATGACTTGTGAGCTTGGCATTTGTGGGCTGGGGAGGTGGAGACCTGTGGGGGTTAGAAGACGGATCAAAATTGCTCCTAGATATTCTGAAAGATGCCAAAGAATTGAATTCAAGAAATGGCATGGCAGAGGCACTTGGTTCTAGAAATAATGTTAAAAACACACGTGATTCAAACTTTACTCTTCATTAAGAAAAAAAAAAAAAAACACACGTGATTCAAATTCCAGCTTTGACACTTAATAGCCGTGTGACTTGGATGTGCTGAAGGTCTTTTTGTGACTCAGTTTCTTCTACAAAGTTGACCTAAAAAAATCACCTAACTATTCTTGCTGATTAACAGAATCTATGGGATAATAATCATCAATTGGCCCTGAGCACTGGCACATAGAAAGGATATAAAAAGTGGTACCTATTAGAGGCCAAGAATATGTAAGTACAAAGAGAACTATACAAACCCACCAGCCCAGCTCGACCATCCCCTTTAGCCCATCAGTCCATCTGTACTGGGCAGCCACTCTTGGCTGATCTCCATTTGAAAAATCACATTCCCTGTCTCACCTGGCACTCCCTGAGCGCTAGTCAGCTTCCTGGCTGGTGCACTGCACACTCCCCTCTTGAATCCGGGAATGAATGACTCCAGTGACGTGACATTCACCTCTGCACACTCTCAGGTTGCCTCTGCCTTTGGCTGATCAGCCCAGCGAGCTCCCACTACCACCCCTACCTGGTTTGAAGTAATAATCACAAGACACGTGTACCTGTCAGCTTTTCTGTTGCTGAGACAAAATACCTAGCACTTGCAACTTATTTGACTTAAAGTTCCCTAGGTTTCAGTCTATGGTTGGGGGGCTCCATCTTGGAACATCATGGTGGTAGGGCGTGGCCGAGCAAAGCTGTTCATTTAATGGTGGCTGAGAAGCACAACACCGGGGAAGAGTGCCAGAGAGAAAGAGGCCAGGGATCAGCTGAGGTCCACAAGGTCATGTATGACCCACCAGACATAACCAGAAGTGCACTAGGATTCTAGAAGTAGCCCCTTGGTGTCTTTCAAGCCAATCAAATTGGCAATAAAGATTAATCATCACATCATGGAATTTATGAAGCCTTTGTTATATGCCAAAAACCTTGCAAGACACATCTACACTTGATCTTAGCCAAATGGCCGAGAAGTGATTGCAAGGCAAATCTAATTTGATTTCACAACAACTGTAGATACTATTAATATCCTCATTTTACAGCTGAAGAAATTGGAGTATTAAAAAAATCAGCTTCCCCACTGTATGACATTCATTGTAAAGACATGCTACGATCTCATGTACTGTTAAATACACTAGTGATGAAATAAAATGGAAATGCTAAGATGAATCCTGATCTCAGAGATGTTTAAAATATAAGCATAACCAGTAAAAAAAGTATATTACAGAATTAATGAAATGCAATAATTGTGTTGTAGTAAGGATTTTTTCCCTCTAAATTCCTGGTTTGATAGGACTTGTTTATTTTGAGAAAAAGAACCCAAATATCAGGTGTTCACAAAAAAAATTACCCACAGTACGAACTTTATAAAACAAACAAAGACTATTACACTAGTTATCTAGAGGATGCATCTGACACGCTGACTCTCATCCACCAAAATACATTGCTACGTTTGTGTTCAGCAGTCCCACAATGTGGGGTGGGGTGGCACACATAGTTCTTAACTCAGAGCTGCTCTCAGATGCTACAACTAAACGAGATTGCCTTTGCAGCTGGGAAGCAACTACTGAAATCATGCGTGAATGGAAATAACTGTACTCCCTGTATTGGGAGAGACTATTGTGGAGGCAGCTGATAAAAGCCATGCAATGTTTTTATTGTTAAGTCATAAAGAGGTATCAAAATTAAACAGCAAAAATTACAGAGCAAGACTCAACAAAACTACTAGGAGCATCAAAGGAAGTAAAAATGGTACCAGGCACGGGGCAATTATGAATATGAGAAGGATAAAGATAGGAGGAACAGTGAGCCCGTGCTGAGGATACCAGGGGAGAGGATCTGGTAACATTTTAATCTTAGATAAGCGGCCTGGTAAAGAAATAATGGGACCAGACTTCTAAACCTCACTATGTGCCCAACAATCGTCTTTGCCATTGGCGCTGTCTCCGTCATCCTCTCCTCCTTCCCGGCCTCTTCTGCATCATCCTGGATCAGCTCTAGCAGGTCATCCCCACATCTTCACTGCCGTCGTCACCCAGTGATCCCCTTTGTTGGCAGAGTCACCTGCAGCACCTCAGACTTCATCTGCACGGTAGTCTCGCCTTCCCTCAGGACGGTGCTGGTCTGCTTCTCTTCAGACTTACCATTCTTCACCTGGACTGCTTGTTTGCTCTGTTCTTTCCCGTTTCCTCCAGGCTTTCCAGTAAAAGACACATGTTTTGTTTTATCTGGGTGAGCTCCTTCTTAATAGCCTGAAGGTCATCTCCTGGAGACTTACCAGACTTGGAAGACAAGCCCTGGAGGCCACTCTTAGAACTGAAGCCACATTTACCCCTTGGTGAGGTGTTTCCTGATGCACCCTGGCCCTTCAAGGGTGCTACAGCCTGAGCAGGAGGAGGAGGAGGAGGAGGTGGAACACGTGCTGGGTAACCGTCGGTTCTGTCATAAAAATCACATTGAAAGTTATAGACCAAGTCAGAAGAGGAGCTGAATAGCAGGAGCGGAGATGAGTGTGCTGATACTGACCCGTGCAACTCTGCGGCAGACGGTTCACACCTGCTTTTCCTCTATTCGCTTTTGGCTCTGCAGCCAGCTTAGTACCTACAACCTGGCCAGCAATCCTTGTGCCACCCTCTCCAGCTACAGCAGCCTAGAGCACCTCTCTCATTAACATCCTGGATGAAGGCAAAGTCCTCACAAATGGAGCAACCCACAGTTTCGCCATGCTTTGAGAAGATCAACTCCACCCCAGATGTCTTTTTGTTGAGATCCCCAGTGAATACACAGGAGCTCACGGAGCGAGGATCTTTCTGGTTGGTAACATTGCCTGCCATTGTGTTTGAAGATGAAGTTGCTGATGATGACAAAAACTGTAGCTGTAGATTAAAAAAAAAAATCTCACTAAAACAAAGTCCCATGGATTTATATATTCCAAGCGATTTGTAACCAGGAGAGGGGCGAGAGAAGAGTCGATTCCAAATCTCCTACTCCCGTGTTCCACATGGAGAAGTCAACTGCTGCTTGAGGTCAGCAAATGTGGCTTGGTCTCCTTCTCATCACAAAGTGGCCTGGAGTAAGGATTTGATCTCCAAAAGTCTACTACACTCAGAGTCACACTCACTGACCAACTGTATGGAACAAACGTGGTGAGTTCTTAACAAGTACGATCTCACTTGGATCTCAGTGTTCACCCGATGAGACAGGGATTGTTCTCCATTTGTTCTTCAGCTGAGGAAACGCAGGCTCAGAGGTCATGTGATTAAACAAAGAAGTGTCCTGTCATGATGCTGACGTCCAAGTTGCCAGGCATGTCTGACTAAGAGTCCGGCTCTCAGTCACTATGGAAGTCTCTCTGTCTTCAAGTGGCTTTCTTGGTTGTTTCTACAGCTTCCCCCAAAGGTCTCCTCAGGTTGAGTCTGGGGCTGAGCCACAGCTGTGATCCTGGTGACTTCTGACCCCCACTTCATTTCTGCTGTGTGTGGGAGGAAGAGAGGCTCAGTCCTGGACTGGAGAGAAGACCTCTGCACTCCTTGTGCTGCTCTGTTTCTGGGTGGGTTGACACTCTGCACTGGTCTCTTGCCTTGGGCCTCATGTTACTGCCTCATCAGTAACATGGAGGATAATAATGCTCTTGGTGCCTGCCCGAATCAGTGTGCTTCTCTCTGAGGTCGTGTGTGGAGGACTAAAGAGTATATTTTTAGGCTGGTTATAACCTTCCCACCAATCAAAGTTCCAGCCTTGCTTCCCAAAAGTTCCCATCAAACTTGGAAAATCTTCAAAGGATCTTTCTTCCCTGCCTTTGACCATGCCTTTCCACATATCTGAAAGGCCTTGTCCTCTTCAGCTGCCATAATCCTGATATCCCAAAGGCCCAGTGCACAGGCTTCCTTCTGGCGGGAATTTCTGGAGGCTGTCCTGGAAGTGGTCCATTCCTCCTGCTTAAACTTTGACTAAGATTAAGATTTGACTACTAAATCGTTAACTTTTTTTTCATACTTTCTTCTTCCCTCATTCTTTTTCTTCTTCTTCTTTTTTTTTTTTTTTTTTTTTTGAGACATGGTCTCACTAGGCAATCCAGGCCAGCCTCAAACTAGTCAAGGTACAATCCTCCTGACTCAGCATCCTGAGGACTGGGCTTGTGGGTAAGTGCCATCATGCTATTCTGACTGTAAGCTCTTAAGACATATATCACCTATACTCTTGCCATATTACTCATATATGTGACATCTGCTTTATGGAGAGTGTACGGTTTTTGTCTCTTCAAAATTCTTTCTTCTTTTGGATAAGAACCACTTGATTTTGTCCTGGTGAAACACCTTCTTTAAATGGGTATGACCCCACTGCCCAAATCCAGAGACAGACATGTGCCTTAGGCCTTTTTAATGAGAGTCACTGTGACTGGTTTACTTATGGGCAGGCAGCTTAATCAAAACCATCGAGAATTACTCCTGAGACTTTTTCTGGAACCACTAAAATAAAAAGCTCTATTTTTTTTATGTGCCTGGATGTAAACATGGATCTGTGAAGAAAAATAATTCCTCAGGATGAAGTCATTCAGGAGTGAGCTGTAGAAAAAGACCTAATCTTGAGAACAACGGTGTTGGAAACCCTTGGGTCTTAAATTCAGCTGTTTCTGAAGCTAGAAGTAATCTGCCTGGAGCGAACAAACTCTGCATTGTAATCCACATTTTTTTCCTCTTAAGTTAGTTTGGGTTGGGTTTCTATAATATATAATTAAAAGATGCAAACACATCCCAAACTTGTTTATGAACTTCAGGAAGGTGCGTGCGTGCATATGTGTGTGTGTGTGTGTGTGTGTGTGTGTGTGTGTTATCAGGGATTGAACCTCACACATGCCAAACAAGTACTCTACCACTGAGCTACATCCTCAGCCCAAGACCCAGTCTTTTTAGCTTTACGTCTCCCAAAGTCCTAGTACAGAGCCTGTAAGACAGAGGGTCCTCAAGAAAGTGTGAAGGTGGAGGGTTACATGTACACTGCATTTAATCTCACTTTTCCGGATTCCAGAGTCCCACTGACAATAAGCTAAAACTATGCACTAAGAAAAGAAATAGAACATAATCTTTGCCCTCTAAGAGTTCTGAATTTAATAAATTATAATGCAACATGGGCTATAATAGAAATTTGAACACAATTTTTTGTGGGATCTCGGTGGAGGGTTGGAGGTTTGGGGAGACGTGGGAAAGCTTCAGAGGAGGTAACACCATCTCAGCTGAGTTACTTTGTTGTTGTTCTTCAGGTAAGAGGTAGAAAACAAGGCCTTGCACACGCTGGACCTACGACCCAGCTCTCTGAGTCAAGTTCTTAAAGAACAAATAGCAGTTGCTAGGCAGAGAAGTGGGCAGAGGGAGATGGAGCTTTCGTGACAAGACATCCGCGCAGAGAGAACAAAATGACATGCAGATATAAAATTAAGAAATCTCACCGACTTTTCTTCTTTCTCTGGCTTCTTATGCTCCTTCATCTTTCTTCCCCTCTGCCTCACAAGGCACAGAAATGACAACCAGCTAAGAACCCAGCTCTGAGCTCTAAAAGATTTGGTTTTGCCTCATAACCCACGCAACCCAGAGAAAAATCACCTTTTACAGATAATGACAACAGTGCTTGCCTCATAAAATTGCTGAAAACAGCAAATGAAATCATAGATATTAAGAGTGTGCCTAGCACAAGGTCCTTCTCAAGAAATGTTCACTGCTGTTATTTTTATTGTGAGACTCAAGAACCTTCAAGCACCAAAGAACAGAAAACCTAACTCAAGCCACCACAAACAGTAAGGAGCTTGTTCAAGGCGAATAATGAGGGGTCTTGACACGGAGCAGCCCCTGGTGTGTAGCAATGAGGGCCCTGACTCTATTTTTCTGCAGTTTTCCCCACACTTCTTTGTATCGGCTCTGTCTGCAGGCTGACTTCCTTCATTGTCTGGAGAGGACTGTGTCACCATGTCCTGGGCGACTATGACAACATGCTTTGTTGCTCAAATCCAGAACTATGGAGAAAACAAAACCTCCTCCCCAATCAGAAATATAAATCTCCTCTTTCAGTCGGCTTAGGCCAGCTTAGGTTATGGGGCTGCCCCTGGACCAGTGACTGTATCAACTGGCTGAAGTCTGACTTCCTGAACCTCTCCCTGGGAAATGAGATAGGTTGTCGTGATTGGTTTGGACAAACTGGGATCTAATTTGGAGCCACCCCTGGGATTAGTAGTGGGGCCCAGCTTCTTCCTGATGCAATGGCTGCATGCTGGCCAGTGAGAAGGGGTTCCTTTAAACAGGAGGAGGAAATAACCGAATGCTCCTGTACAGCCAACAGTATCCTCAGTGATGATAATGTCACCCCATAGTCTCCTTCTAGAGCTGGTTTCCAGGTTCTTTCTTTCTCAAGTAAAGAACTGAATGAAACAAGCAAAGATGGTGGGAAAATTTCACATTTATTTGAAGTAGGAAAATTAAAAATGAAGGATAAGAGAGAAACAGCTCTGCACAGTGACCTTAGATTGAGTAAACGAGGAAAAAATAAAACCCAAACAAAAATACACCCTAGGGGACACAGAGCAAGCTATCTTGAAGAGCCACAGGAGTGAGCTTTTCATGGTATGTATCCTTGTTTTCTGTCCACACCTCCCAGGAACCCACAAGAACTTCCACATACAGCGTCTGAGAATTATTTGGCCAATGTGTCCTGGGATCTTAACATTACAGGTCCCACTTACTTCCCCAGCCAGTTTTGCCACGCCCTATCTTCTTGTCTCAATAAGAGTATCTTTTTTTCTGTCTTTTTTTTGGAGTCAGGGTGTCTCTGTTACCCAAGGTGACCTTGAACTCGGGATCCTCCTGCCTCATCCTCCCAAGTACCTGGGATTATAGGTGCATGCCTCTGCACCTGGTTACCATTTCATTTTTTACATGCTGGTTCACTTGGATCTCTTAAGGCATGGCTCAAAAGGCCCCTCATCATGGTCTTCCTGGGCCACACAACAAGTCACAGAAAATAACATCCATGCTCCCATCACCCCCGCACCTCTCCTCTGTATCTCCTGGCCCCCTTGCTCAGCATCCATTCCATCTCCTTAGCACCACTTAGCGTGTCATCTGTTTTTAGCTGTGCTTGTTTATTGTTTTCTCTTCCCGTAGAATACAAATTTTGTGAGGATAGAGGTTCTGGTTTGTTTAATGCATGCTTCCAGTACATAGAAGTCCGCACATTGTAGGCACCCAGCAGCAGTTTGCTAAACTGTGATTCTGAGCAGAGCCACGCTGCAAGGGTCTTATTAAACACTGACACCCTGCTCTGGGCCAGGGGCCCTCCAGCCTTCACAGCTCCTTCTCTTCTCCCCCTGCTTTCTCTCTCTCTCTCTGTCCATTCACCCCTTGTCTCCTTCCCTCCTTTCCTAATATCCATCTACTGAGTAGACTGATATTTAGCGTTTTGCTTTCTTCCTACATAGTGCTGACTACAAATCTTTTTTCTTCTCCCTATTCAAGCTGATTACCACTCATTCTCTACATAGGAAATATTAAATACTTTGTGTTCACATGACGTTAGGAAACCCAAGTAGCCTCTATATCTTGCAAGATTTAAGACACAGCCCCTCGTGTTCTGAGAAACACAGTGACATTTTGCTTGCGTGTCTGGGGAGGGGATAGGAAGGCTGCAACACGCTTGCCTCCCAGTCTGCCAGCCCCCGACTTCCTGAGCTTGTACCTCTTGGAAGTCTTCTTGGCTATAAATCGCTTTTTTAAATTTTAAGCGAAAAAGTCTGGCCTTCCCCTTAAACCACCACCACACTAAAATCTTTCTGCCTTTAGTAAAGGAATACAGCATTTTTCCCCCTGTGGTGATACCTTCTGACCTTAAGGGGATCTGTGGATGGGAGTGGGGGTGGGAAGGCAGAGTTTGAAAGGGGAAAAAAATGATAAAGATGCAATATATATCTATGCAAATTCCCCAGATCACTGTAATTATCATGTATCACAAACATATACTAATTTAAAAGGGGGGGACAGGAGTGGATACAAAAATAATGATAAGGGGCCGGGAATATGACTTAGTGGTAGAGTACGTGCTTATTTAGCAAGCTCCAACCCCACCCCCATAATGATAAAAATAGCATCATATCACATGTATTTGCCCAGCTCTTTACAATGAACCAGACCCATTGCTCTGTCCTCAGTTCTAAAATGGATATAGGCTTACACAGTATCGCTTGTTCCAATTAAAAAATGAAAGTCATCTTCTCCACCCTACTGTGCCGGCATAGTCTTCATGAATAGATTCATGTGTGTGCTCCAGACGTTTCCCTGCATACGTGGCATGGTCGTCGGAGTGTCATCCTCCCTGAGGTTCAAACTGTAGCAGGAAGCAGCTACCGAGGCGGGCTTCCATAGCTAGCTTCCCTCTCGTCCAGGTGTGGCCACGGGTATGGTTTTGGTCAGGGACGTGAGCAGAGAAATGCATCATTTCTGAGCCAAACACTTCCTGAGTTCAGGAAGTGAGCGTGACTTCTTCACATCCTCTCTCCCTCTGCTTGCAAAAGCCCTGAGGGATGGCAGAACCATGGGGAGAAGGGACTGTGGGTGTTTGAATCACTGAGGGAGAAAAAAATACCACCTGTCAAACGACCTTGGACAGAACGTGAGTGAGGAAAACTTCAATTATATTTGAGTTTTCTTATATTTTGAGATTTACTTGTTACAACAGCTAGTACTACAATGACTAGTATAGCACACGGGATACATGCTATTTTATGTTGTATTCTACTCAAGCATACAAATTAAAAGAAAGAGAGAAAAGCCAGGCACAGTAGTACACACCTGTAATCCTAGAACTCTGTGAGGCTGAGGCAAGAGGATTATAAGGTCAAACCCAGCTTGGTCAACTTGGCAACCAAGTGGGACCTTGTCTCAAAATAAAAAATAGAAAAAAAGTCTGGAGTTGTAGCTCAGAGCAAAAGGCCCTGCATTCAGTCCCAGTATCCCCAGAGACAGAGACAGACAGACAGACAGACAGATCACATAGTACTGTGGTATTACTTGGTTTTTACAGGCTGAAGGAAGTTATCTGAGAAATATGGGCAGGAGGGGGAAGAGCCAGTAGAAGCAGGACCCTCTAGCTGCAAGGCCAGTGCTCTCTCGAGTACCCCTACTGTAGGTGCTGGGCTGGCCTTTCTCCTTTTTGGAGGTGCAAGTGTAAGAAGGTGTCATTTCTTATCGAGCCTATGTGTCAAAGCCACTGCATTCTCCTTCAAGATGGGGTACCTGGTAGGCTCTGCCCACCAGTAGTCTGTGGCTTCCTGCTTTGTTTACTTCAAGGGTTTCTCAGATAAGGAGGAACCGGAAAAATGTTCATATTTCCCAGAAGACAGTTTGATTTGACAAGCACAGGCTACACAGGCCACCTGAGGGCCGGAGGCATGGTCATAGTAAACAGCAGCAGAGTCAGGAAGAGTCCAGAGCTAAAAAGCTGCCTCCAGCCCCGCAGCACCTCCTACCCAAGCCCCAGAGCTCACAACTAGGGAACCCAAGACCCCAGAGAAAGCTCCTTTCTCCAGGTCCCTAAAGACACCAGAGTGAGCCATAGAAAGCCAGATGGCCTCAGCTCTCCCCGGCTTCCAGGAAACTTCGACCGTTCTAAGAAGCCCCCATTTCCTGCTTCACACCCACAGCCTGGGTCCTGCTGGGGATGGGCAGGGGAGCCTTCACTCTCTGCGGCCTCCACCTCCAGGCCTCACCCTGGGGACCCCCTTGGGCACAGCTGCTCAGAGAAACGGCCAGGGGAGCTGGATGGGGAAGGAGGGATCCTGAACTCTCAGGGTGTCTTAGCTGTTTGCCTCCTCACTGAAACCCAATACCCAATACCTACAACTTACAGGAGAGGGCTTGGGCCTCGTGGTTTTAGGCTGTGTGTCAGCTGGCTCCAAGGCTCCAAGGCTCCAAGGACCGAAGCTCGTGTCGTGACAGCCAGGAAGCAGAAAGAAGGGAGGGCGCTGAGGAGATGCACCCTTCCTGGTGGACCCTCAGGGACACACATTTCTTCTAACCAGGCCCCATCTCCTAGCAGCGAGCTGGATGTAAAGCCCCATAACCCAATCACTTCCCAAACATCCAAGGCTTTGGGGGCCGTTTTAGATCTAAACCGTAACACTGGGGTTCCCTCTACTCTCATTTCTCCTAACTCAGTATCCTTCTGTCACTTTCTGGGCCAACAACAGGCCCAAGGGTGAGTGAAAACAATGGATAGCCCAAAGGACATTTCATTTGTGAAATGTGATAAATCCGTGTTTCCCAGTGTATGTGTGTCATAACATGGTTGGGAATGCAATAATTAAAAATTTCTACACAAATACCAAAGGTGAATAATATTTAAGCGTCCCATCTTTCATCTCTTTTCGGTACTTTCAATTAATGACAAAGTCATTCAGCACTAGATGGTCTTCAATACTCCTTTAATACCAGAAAGACAGACAGACAGATAGATAATGCTATCTATAAAGACAACTTATCAAAAATCTTGTCTCAAAAAATAAAGAGGTTGATGATGTACCTCAGTGCATTTGTCCTGGATTCAATCCACCCTACTACTAATAATAATAATCCTATTAATATTTTGGAAATAAAAATGGTACCCTAGCAAACATTTTTAATGCAATTTTTTAAAGATACTTCACAGAAGCAACACAATTTTGTACATCTAGAAACAAATCTAATGAAAAGTGTATGCTGCGTATGCTGAACCTTTATCAAGAACAATTTAGCTGGGCATCGTGGCACCCACCTGTCATCCCAAGCACCCTGAAAGATTGAGACAGGAGGATCACAAGTTTGAGCTCAGCCTGGAAGACTTAACAACTTAGTGAGAACTTGTTTTAAAAAAAATTAAAAAGGACTGAGGGTGTAGCTCAGTGCAAAAATGCCCATTTTAATCTGCAATGACATACATACAAATTATTAATGGAAAACATAAAATAAAACTGAAAGAAATGAAGAGACATAATATGAATTGAAAATGTCTTTAAGAGTGGCATCTCTCCCAAATTATCCTACACATGTAGTGAGACATCCCAGCAGGCTGAGCCAGGGCGCCGGGCTCCAGCTTGCTGGGCTGCTCCAAGAACATGAAGGGGTCAGTGTGCCCGGGATGGACTGCGTGCCTGGCAGAAATGAGGTCAGAGAAGCAAGCATCCAGGGGCTGATCGAAATGGCACTGCATGGCAAGTGCTCTGTAACTCACTAGGCACCGTGAGTCACTGAGCAAGGAGTGACTCAAACATTTACAGACGTCGAAAACGTTATTTAAATGTATCTGGAAGCGGTACAGCAATGCAGTAACATGGGGCTCTCAAATGACTGAGATGCTGGAAATTCTTCATTAAGCGATTCTTTGGATGACAGATTTGGTTTTTCTAATTCGGATCAGCCCGAACAGGATGGGAAAGGAATCTCAGTTCCTGGAGCCAGTGATGATGAGGGTGCAGATCAGGCAGGCCAGGCCTGGTCTTCTTCCTGCTGCTATGGCTCGTGGCTGATGCCCTGGGGACTCTGTCCTGTGGCAGAGCCTCCAATTCCAGCCTCCCAGAGAAGCAGTCCAGGAAGCATCCACTCTGACCAGCTCCTGAAAAACATCACTCACCACAAGTCTAGAGACCTTCGAAAAAAGCCTGCAGGGCATGGTGGCAAATATCTGTAGTCCCAGCAATCAAGATCACCAAGAGTTTGAGGCCAGCCATGACTATACATTGTGAGTTCAAGGCCTGCCTGAACTACATTGTCTCAAGAACCAGAAAGTAAAGTAAAATAAAATAAAGAAGTCTAAGTTGAGAAGGACTCCATGGCGGGTAATGAAAATCATGATACTATTCCTAAGAATAGTATCATGATTTTCCCTCAAAAATGTTCCCTAGTCCAATAAATGACAACCCATTATTTAGTTGGTAACAAATATTCAGTAAGTTTTGGATTCATTGTGGTGAGCAAAATCAGTGGAAGTTCTGTCCTCAGAGTGATAGTCTAAGGAGAGGAGAACTAAAGAAGCAATAAAAATATTATTAGAAAGTGCTTCCTGTATCCAGGAAACAAATAGGACTACGTGTTAGAGCTAAGGTCAGCACAGTAACTAGTCAGCAGATCAGAACTGCCCCACTTCCTTTCTTTTAATAATAAATTTTCACTGGAACACAGCTGGCTCATTTTCTTATGAACTACCTATCTTGCTTTCATGCTGTAATGACAGGCCGGAGGCTTATGAACTCTAAAGCCTGAAAAACTTATTGTTTGGCCACTTACAGGATAAGTTTGCCTCCTACTGTTAACACTGGAAAACCGGGAACCTCTCTCAGCAATGTCCAGGAGAACTGAAATGGCGAGGCGGCCACCCACCCCAGGTAGCTGTTGAGCATCGGGAAAGTGCTTAGTAACTGAGGAGCTGAAAATCTTAGTCGTTTTAAATGTAAATTTAACCAGTGTGGCAGCTACCATGTTAAACAATCACTCAGGACAGAAACCTGAAGCTTCTCCTGAATCCTTTCTTTCTCATCCTTCTTAGTATCTCTTGAAGTTCCAAACAGCCAATAAAATCCAAGTTAAGATATGCTATAATGGTGATTGTGCAAAATGTGTTCAAAGACATCTAGAAGTGTGTGTTTCTCAGTACCATGTGTAACTAGGTCTAGAACTCTCGACAGATACCGTATCTGGGCATGCTAAATCTCTTACACAAAATGACATAGTATTTACATAAAACCTACATACATCCTCCCATACATTTTAAAATCATCTCTAGATTACTTACATTGTACAGTGTAAATGTGGTATAAACTGTTATTATATTGTTTAGGGAACAATGACCCCAAAAAAACCATATTCAGTGCTGATGCAATTTTTAGAATCTATAACCATTGAATGGAGAGGGATGATTGGTGTGTGAAAGCTATAATTATTATTATTTTGCTGAATGAGAAATCACGGCAGGCAGCTTTATTTTCCTCTCTCAACACTGTCATTTACTACTTAATCATATTTATTTAAAAATCTGAGATGAGGCTGTGCTTGATTCTGTTGGTTGTCAGGAAAAGAAAACCATTCTTTTATCTCAAGCACTGTGTGGGGAGAGGTGCCAAGGGAGAGAGAGTTCTCCCTGGATTTAAGGCAAGGATTCCTCCTGAATGGCTGGGCTGTGTGATCTAGAAGACTGGAGGCTCAGAGGACCTCAAATTGGGTTCCCGTGGTCCTTCGCCGAGCTGGACAATCAACGTGATTCAGTTGCTTCCTCTGGACATCTGCTCGTCTGCTCTGTAGTCTTGTTTGCCTGTAGTTCTGGTTGCCTCCCTTCTCTCTATGCCCTGGATGTTCGCTCCTGCAACTGAGTGTTTCGTGTGCTCACAGAGCGTTCTCCTCTGCATGTTCTCAGGTTTAACATATGTGTTTCCCCCAGCTCCTCTTCTGTGTCCTTTCACATTGTAGGCCACAGACCCATGCTCCTTGGGCTTGGCTTCTCACTTCCACCTGTCCTGTCAGTTGTGGCCAACAGGGCACAGCATCACATGGTGAAAACAGGGCTGCCCCTGGGCCACCTCAAGCAGGGAGGACGAGCAGGGCATTTTCATGGAAGGAGGGCCTGTGGGCACCATAGCTGCACTAACCGACGTGTTGGACACCATCTTGTAATGTCTGCATGGGCTGTGGCCATCCATAGCCACCCAAATCTATCAAATCTACGATGGTCTGTGTGATGCCATGGTTTACCTGTGGGGCTTGGCCTCTGCAGCGCCTGGGTCTGTGGCCCTAAACTAATTCTCTTGATAGCCAGAAGTTCCCAAATAGCTATGGTTGCTTGGCTGGAACAAACTCATGATTTCCCCTCCAAATCCCTCATATTCCACCATTGCCTCTCCAGTTTAGGGACTCTTAGGGAGTGAGGGACAACGCTTGGATCTCAGAGCCACAAAAACAGCACAGTGCCTTGAGAGGAAGCCTGCTGCAGTGGCTGCTGGAGCACTACTGGCCTTCTGCTCTGGGCCTCAGTGACTCTAGCGTTGCCCGAGCCCGAAGGGTACTTTTGCATTTTCTCCCTCGACAGCATTGGCTTGGACTCTGGCACTTAGGCTACTTACTTCTGACTCAGAGCTGAGTTAAAGAATTGAATCTGCTGCCTTCTAAATTTGGCTGGGATGGGGATGGGTGTTGGCTGCACAGGCCCTGGGAAACCCAGGGTGAGGAGAGTGGGCTTTACTTGGCCATGTGGCAGGGGAGGGAGATTTGGAAATTTTCCATTCACAACACGCTTTCCTTACCAGCTACTTGGATGCCTAAAATAAGCTGAAGCCCCTTCCCTTACCTGGAGGCTTTGGTCTCAATTAAAATGTGACTCCCTAGACTGCCTAAGACCGCAGAGGTGACACCAGCCCCGCAAGATTTACGGAAGATGAAATTCACTTCCTTTCTCTTTGGGGTGTGGAGAGAGAGATAGATAGCTGGGGCTGGGAGCAGTGAATCCCGGGTGTGTGTGTGTGTGTGTGTGTGTGTGTGTGTGTGTGTGTGTGTTTGTGCTTCTGTGTTGGCAGGTGGCATTGAAACCTGCTAAGAGCTGGGTCTGGGGCACTCCGGCACGCAGAACTGGCCTTCTTATATAGACCTGAGTCCTAACCCGGACTCATTCTGTGGTTTTGAACAAGTCACCTAATCTCTCTGGGCCTCAGTGTCCTCATCTGTAAAGAAGTGATCAGTGAGGGAGTCGGAGGGCCTTTCCTGTTCTGTATTGTGGGACCGGAAACAAGTTTATCCTAAAGGAGAACCAGTAAGGGGAGGAAGCTTCCTTGGAATCTCTTCTTCTGGCTTTCAATCCAACAAGCAGCAGTCACTCATGCCTGGGAGGCAAAGCTAAATTTCTACTACTCAGCTCCCAGGCCCAAATTCCAGCCTCTTCCATTTGGTTAAGACAAGATCTTGCTATGCTTCCTAGCTGAGTTGAACTCACAGTTCTCCTGCCTCAGCTTCCCAAGGGCTGGGGTTCTAGGTGTGCATCTACACCTGGTCTATGTCCCTTCTTGAAGACCTCACTGTTACCTGCCAGAAAGTCCTCTTAATAACTCCACAAACACGGTGTCTGCCATATCAAGGGCTCTCTGTGGAGCTGGGCAGATTACAGTCAGTGCAGCCTTCGGCAGCTGTCTGCCAGGTCACCACCAGCTCTGCTTGGGGCAAGACATGCTCCCAGGAGATACTGGGTATCATTAAGGCTGAGTGACAGGGCAATGGTTTGCAAACTTCAGAGGCCCAGTGAAGTCTGTCTGATTCAGTAGGTCTGGGATGAGACCTAAAGATACACATTTCTAGCCACACATGATGGTGTCCAGCACTTGGGGAGCCTGAGACAGAAGGATTACAAACTAGAATTCTACCAGGGCAATTTAGTGTGACTCTGTCTTGGAGAAAAAAAAATAAAATACATAGTTGTAACAGAGTTCCCAGGTGAAGGTTAATACTGCTTGACTGAAGTCCGCAAGTTGAGAAACACACAACCATGAGAAAAGAAAGAAGTCATAAAGGCCATCTACTCCCCCGGAATCCTTTCTTAGAGATTAGGAACCTGAGGGAAAGTGAACTGTCACCACCACAGAGCAGAGATAAGATTTCTTATCCAGTTCATCGGTCCCTGATGTCAAGAGCAATAGGCAGCCCTGTATCTTCCCAGGCCTTGGAGATCTTTGAGGAGAGAGAGTGTGGCTGAGTCAGGCTCCCTGGTGGCAGCAGAAGAACCTACAGGCCTCCAGCAGAGTGGAAATGTTTTCTGCAAACTCAGGCCACACCGGTGCAGGGGAAGCCAGGAATCACGGAGGGACCTGGCAGCATAGATTAAGAACAGCTTGCTCCTCAGCCCAGAGACTAAACTCTTATGACATACTTGAGTGGCTGACTTGCCTTCCTTTCTTTCTGGTGCTGGAAATTGAACTCGGAGCCTTACATGAACTGTGATCAAAATGTACAAAGAATACTTTTTTTTTTGGCATCAGGAGTTGAACTCAGGACCTTGCGCTTGTCAAGCAGGTGCTTGTGCCACTGAGCTACATCCCTGGCCCCTACAATGAATATTTATATTTTTTAAAAAATTATTACAATAGTAGACACATTGTCATTAATAACCCCCCAAAACCCTCCCTTTCCCTTCAAACACGATTATCCTGTCGTCCTTGCCGTTTTCTAAAGCAGTTCCGGAGTCCGACTGCATGACGGTCTTTACGAAGTGTGGTCAGAAATATAACCAGTGCTCCCCCGTGGCAAGGCAGGCTGTACAAACACTGCAGTGTGGCCCCCACTGCCTTCTTACCCGGGCCAGGCACACTGTGCCTGTTGGCTCTCTCCCAAATTCAAAATGAACAAGAACAGGAAAACTAAACTTTTTGAACGGGTTTAGCACATCAAGGCAGCTGTAATAATGTAGCTCAAGACACTCACAAAAAGGGACCTGCAGAATGGCTTCAGAAAGTGGCCCAGGGACATGACTGCCTTCAAAGACAGGCAGCAGGAGTTATGCTGAGGACCAGTAATGGCAATGTGTATTTTACTGTTATGAAATTTAAAAGTTCAACATCCACTGTACTTTTCTGATCACACCTTGACCATGCCGGCCAAGTGCCCTACCACTGCGCTACCGCCCAGCCCTCCTTTCCTGACTTCTGAGGAGCCTCTAATACTAGAAGGAAGGGGAGAATGGGTTTAGGGGAACACCTGGCTTCCCATCATGAAGGGTTTTCCACTACTCAGGAGACTTAAGCTTAACTCAAATTAATAAGCCCAATCACCAACTCCTGCCAATTAATTACTAGAAAGAAATGTTCTTCAGAGTTTTTCAAGTTGTTTCAGGTTGTTGTTCTACATGCGTTCAAAAATAAAACATAGCTGAAAGAGACTATGAGGAGATGAAAAGGCGGCTGGGGGTGGTGAAAAATGGACAAGAAGGGAGCAGAAAAAGGATCAGGATGCAATATATGTACTAGTCCTCCATGGCGAATGTACTTATTTATGGCAAACATGTACTAATAAGAGGCATGCAGAATAGGTCTCAGCTCAAGATAGCAAAATGTATCAAAATTATAAATGCTCATACCCTCCAAGTCCATGGCCCACTTCAGATATATTTACCCACACGGTAAATAAAATACACACTGCTGGTAAAAGGAAAAAATCAAGTAATATATGATGTATGTGATAATATCATAGAAGACCATTTTTAAAACTATTTTTTTAAAAATGAGGAGGTTCTTTACTGCAATGCAAAAAAATTCCCAAACTATCTTGCTAATTGAATAAAAGAGACTAGAACAGTATACAGAGAATGCTGTCACTTTACAGAATAATCAAAAATAATATACAACATGCATACAATAAATATATTTTGATGAATATGTATTTATATAAGTATATATCTGCTCATATATGCACAGAAGTCAAAAGACACTGAGTAACAGGGATGAGGAAGGCACTGACAGATTAGATATCTGCAGGACATTTTTATGCTCTATAGTTTAAAACCATGTGACCATATCATCCAGTTACAAAGAAGGAGGAAGGGCTAGGGATGCGGCTAAATGCTCATAACTCATGCCTGAGGCCCTGGGTTCTATTCCAGCACTGTAAAAAAATTTAATTGAAAAACAAATAAATAAATGGAAAGGAGGAGATGAGGAGCAAGAAAAGTGAAAGAAAAAAAGAAAGAAAAGAAAAGGAGTGACAGGGGAAGGAGGCCTCTCCACTCTTCTTCTCTTGTCACCACCTCTGCTGCAGTGACCCCTGAGGTTGCCTCCCCGCAGCCGCAGCCACAGCCAAGGTGTCCTCTGTTGGTGACAGCTGCTGACACCCCTAGCCTCACACAAGGAACAAGGCACTTCCCTTCAGTTTCCCCTGTCTCAGGAGAAACAGCCCCTGTGTTCAGAGAAGTGACTGATGGCTCAAGAATGAAGAAAGGGAAAGCTAACCACAGTGAGAACTCTCAGTGATGTGCACCCCCAGGTCCCCCTGCGGACCCCCACACCCATGCACCATCCACTGTGCTCCAGGCATGGCCACCGTCACCAGAGCTCTCTAGGAACACTCCTACACTAGAGTCCCGGCCAAGCAGGCCAGAGGTCTTACAGAGGAAGATGAGGCCCTCCCTTACTCCAGTCTTGCAGGGGTTCCCAAGACAGGGGATTGAAATCTTTACAGCACAAGTAATGACGGTGATATTCACTCTCTCTGACAAGGCTCCCCTGCACAGATGCAGGAGTATATCTTGGCCTTAGGTCTTAAAATAATGTGACATAAATTTCTAATGTCTGATTAACTGAGATGTAGATAACAAAATCTAAGATTTGTGATTAGGGCTGGTGATCTGGGGTATAACATAGAAAAGTAAGCCCCTTCCTTCCTTCCTTCCTTCCTTCCTTCCTTCCTTCTTTCCTTCCTTCCTGTTTGTACTGGGGACTGAGCTATATTTTTTTTTTTTTTTGTAAATTTTGACACAGGGTCTTATTATGTCACTAAGTCATTGCCTAGGCTTGCCTTAGCCTTCCAGGGTGCTGGGATTGATCACAAAGTATGCACACCACCATCCCATGTTTTTTTTTTTTTTTTTCTGTTTTTGGCTATCTACTCGTCAAACTCTCAAAAATCCTAGAATCTCGTTTTTCCCAGCATCACCTTATTTTCACAAAGAAACTGAAACAAACAGATATTAAACAAATTTTCAGAGAAAAGAGAGACACGGTGGTACCAAGAGCCTGGGATGACATCATCATGAGTAGTGAAGGCTGTATGTGGCTCTAGGCTTCAGGGCAGCAAGAAAGAATGGTTATGGATTGTGTGATTGTCCTCATTTGCTGAGAGGATATTTGTCTATAGACACAAATTTGTCATTCAAGCAGAAGTTCATCATAGATTCTTATATAAGGGCTAGTGAACAAGAGCACACTGTCTGCAAGGGTACAGCATCGAGGAACTTGGAGTAAGACACGGCATGGCTGAGGGGTGGTGATTCCAGAACTCCACAAGGAGGTGAGGGAGAAGAAAGAGGAGACTCCAGGCTCAGGAGAAGAAAACTGTCTGAGTTTTGGGAAGCGAGGACCCTTTGGTGTCTCTGACAGAGATGGTTGGCTGCCCAGGCCTGAGGTGTGAGCCCATTAGACGTTGCCTTCAGCTTCTGTTTGGCTTTTTGATTTTGTTTGGCTTTGTACTTCTTCCTCACACAGCCACGTGCAGCAGGTGTGAGGGAGGGGAGTGAGATCCCCCACCTTCAGCAGGCAGTCTGAGCAATAGGTCTAAAAGACAATCTTGTCCCCTCACCTGGGCTTCATCCAGAAGTATGTACACGACCCAGTTCTGACCTGTGGATGCTGAGAAGTCTGCAGGAGGATTCTGGGAAGTTTCTTTGTTTCAGAGAAAGTGTCAGCAGAGATGCTCTGTGCTCTTCCTCTGGATTTTGGGTGACACCTGGACCTCTTGCAACCTGAGGGTGATGTCAGCACTGAAGATGGTATCATCAGGCGGGCGGGAAAGAAGCAGGATTCTTGGTGACATGTTGAGTTGCTGAGTCAACCAACCTCACCTCTAAACTTCCTCTAACCTACAGTAACATGTTTTCTTTAGAGAAAAAATTTAATTTGGGGATTCAGTCATTTGCTACTCAAAGCATACGCTGTACAAGGATTTATTCAAACCCGAGGACTGAGGGTGGGAAGTGGTTTTAAATAACACATCTTTATTCCCATGGCTCTTATCTTGCTTAGAGGAGCATTGGCCATTAAACAACTGATTTCCCTATTAATTATTTAATCATAATAGTATAAAGTGCTACAAAGGAGAAATCGTATGAGAGGATTGATCTCATCTGAGAATCGGATATTCCTTTCTCAGTCACTCTCGACTGAGCTTTTAAATTTCAACTATGCTTCTTGTTAGAAGGTACTTTGCATTCTGTTCCAAGTTTTGCTTTTTGGCAAAGGCTTGTGGCATCCATCTGATGACTAAAGATAGGCATTAAATGTAAGCTCAACAGGCACCAAAGCTGCCAAGCGTCTGTGCAAGTTGTGGAGCCTGAATTGCTTTCCCTCTTGGATGGAGCAAGTTCAGCCTGCAGTTTGCCTGGGATGGGCGAATCCACTTCTGGGAGTATCAAAGAAATCTTGGGAAATTAGACAGCTGAAGGGGTGGGGACAGAAATGGGGGATTGTTCCCAGCAATGCAATCAAATATCAAACACATTACATGTACAGGTGGTATTAGCCATCATCAATCAGTGAACTTCTGATGACATGAGAGTAACATGAAGGTCCTTTGCTTCTTCTTTATTCAAAATCAGCCCATGCAAGTGAAAAGATTAATTTAAAAAACAACATGAACTCCATCTTGAATGACACAGGAGAGAAATTCGAACTAAAGGAAACAGTTGAGATCTTCTTAGAAACCTCTGCAAGATGAGAGCCAAGTGGAGGAAGAAGAGAATGCACAGGCTGAAGCGTAAAAGAAAGAAGATGAGACAGAGGTCCAAGTAATCTTGTACACCCATGGAGGCCAAAGGAGCAGAAATAAGGAATGCTGGAGGCTGAGGATGCTGGTACAAGTTATTGGACTGTATGCTGTCTAGAATGTTTTAGTGTGTTAGAAATTCATTGACAATGACAGCAAAGACCACCTCAAAGAGATCCACCTTGTTGATGACTAAAGCAGTACCTCCCATCTTTTGCCCTGGAGCTGTGGCATTCTGGACTACTTCTGTTCTTACTTGCGGCCGAGTGTAACACGTGTTCAATAAATCATCTCTTCTGTGTTAGCTGAAGGAAAAACAAAAGAGGTTTTCCCAGAGAACATGGTGGACAGATAGCAGCAGCTATGGAGGCTCTCTGAAAGACCCAGCTTAGAATTCAGGAATGGTGCGGAGTAAGGAATCATAAGTAAGAGGAGATATGCCCTGCTGACCCAAGAACGAACTGGGCTGAGAGAAACCAACTGGGAATGCAATCCTGGTGCTATAACAGGAACAGAAAAGCCTCAGTGTGGAAGCTGGAGCACGCGCCATTGGAAGCCACGATTTGGGTTTCCAGTCACCGCCACTGCTGCGTCTACATCCACTTGGCAGGGAGAGACAAGGGAAAGCTCTGAGAATGGGAATCGGTGAATGGAGTTGAAAGCAGGATGGGCGGGGAGCTGTGCATTGACTTGCGGTGAGTGAGAGAACTGGGACTCTTCCACTGTCTAGGAGACTCCAACAGAGGACATTCTGGGACCAGGCAGACTTGTGGGAACAGGGCGCTGCAGTGACTTCAGTCACTTACCCCCTCTCAAGCGGGATTGGTGAGCTGGGCCTAGTCTACGTGACGCTGCTGGCTGAGACCCAGTAGCTAGTACAACCCAGGTCCCAGCGCCTGAAGGTAGATTGACCTGGAGGGGTGGGCCCCACATAGGCTGCCTGGTCTGCAACTTCCTGGTGTGCTGCAGTGGGCGGGAACACCTAGCCGGCACAATTCAATCAGACTGTGGCCGACAGGGAAGGAAGCTGAGCCTCCTATATATGCTTGCATATATAAGGAACAAAGAATATGGGAAGGGGAAGCAACAAGAAAGGGTCCTTGGCCACCAATCCTGAGAAAGAGGCAATAGCAGACACAGCACCAATAGATATAAAGCGCTATCTCCAGAGCCTCATAGACGAGTTCAAGAATGAAGTTATTAATGACCTGAAGCTAGACAGAAGCAGAATAGTTAGAGAAATGCTAAGCACTACCTAAGAAAAAACAGATGGTGGAATGGAAGAACAGAAAAAGAGTGGAAAATTGTTTGATGGAGAAAATAGAGAAAGCATAGAATACATGAAGCAGGTTCAAAGAGATTACCAGGAAACTAAAAACTCTATTGAAAATGGCATAACAGCTTGAAAGAAACTAAGGACAGATTATCTGAACTGGAGGGCAGATTTGTAATATGGGAGAATGAAATGAAAAACTTCTTAAAAATAACAAAGAAACAAACAGCAATAATACAAAGACTAGAAGATGATAAGAGGGTCTATAACTAAAGAATTAAGAACATAAAAGAAGAAGTAGGGACACAAACAAATGAACTACAAAAGCTACTCACAGAAATAATCCAGGAGAATTTTCCTAATTTAGCAAAAGGTAAAGATACTCAATTGTATGAAGCATACAGGACCCCAGCCACCTACAACCCAAACAGAGCAATGCCCAGGCATATAATAATTAAAATCCCAGAAGTACAATACAAGAACAGAATATTAAAAGCTGTCAAAGACAAGAAACAGACCACTTACAAGGGAACACCCATCAGAATTACAGCAGATTTCTCGGCACAAACCATCAAATCACGAAGAGTGTGGGGGGAAATAATCCAAGCTTTGAAAGATAATAAGCTCCAGCCAAGATTAATATATTCTGCACAACTATCCCTGGAAATTGATGGAAAAACAAGGTGCTTCCAGGATAAAGAGGAACTAGGGGAATATGCAATCACCAATTCAACTCTACAGAGAATACTGCAGGATATTCTAAAAAAGAAAAATACGAAGAATCGAGAAATAGTGGCAGAGAGGCCACAATTGAGTGGAGCAGAAAACAAAATGAAGAAAACAAACTGACAACTAATGACAGAAAAAGAGCTCAACAGAATTGAGGCAGAGAAGATTGGATGATAGGAACAGCTATTTTGGAGAAAATGACATCTTAATAGGTAATACTGATTTAGTATCATCTCGTTTTGAAGTCTCAGCAAGCTTTTGTTCTTCTGTCTCCAATGGTCTAAACAGGTTGTATCTTATTGGATTTTATTATGTATGATAGTATAAGCAAAAACTTTTATAGACAAGGAGATTATACAGAAATCATTGTTCATTTTTTGTTAGTTGATTCTAAATACCCTGTAATACTGTCATTCTCTTAAATGGTTTTACATTGTTTTGATATATTTGATGCTACAGTATACGAAGTTATACTCAAAGATTTCAAGGAAAGAGACAATATGGTAACTACTTTTATGTCGGGATTATCTTGAGGTGAAACACTATTTTGCTTAAATGGTTATGTTTTGATCTGTGCTGTTTTGCTGTTATGCCCTCTTTTATCTCAATCTCCATTTTATTATTTACTTTTTTATTTTTATCCTTTTAATTAAGGGAAAAATAAATAAAAAATAGCAGGATATATTATAGTAACCCACTTTGACTATCCATTATCTTGATTTAAAGCCCTGTATTGCTCTCACCATCTTGTTTTGACTAATGTCTCTCTATTCTGTTTTGCTTGATAGTACCAGGTTCGAAAGTTTAGGCAACAGCTGTGATAGCGGGAGGCATTATGGTAACCATTGTTGATCACCTTGTATTATGCTTTTACATTATCTATTATGTCCACCCTTTTGATTTGACCGACTCTGTTCTGTTATGTCACATTTGGTTCTACTCTGTTCCAAAAAAGTAATAAGAACTGTTGGAGCAACAAAACCCAAAATGTGTAATTGTCATTGTACAAAAGAGAGGAAAAGAAAGTGTTCTAAATGATATAACTGCATGTATATTTAAGTGTATAAGATAGATAATGATATTACTGAGTTTTGTTGGATCATTGAACAGAACTGTTTGCAGTCTCACTGTTGGAATGTCCACTTTATAAGCTTTAATTTTGTAACTTGAACAATTATTTCTAAGATGACAATATGTAATCCATTAACTAGTGATTTCCTACTGTTTATTTTTTTCTGTAAATCTGTATAACTTGTACCCTTTCTCTGCTTTTTTTCTTTTTCTCCTTAAATAGAATTAAAAAAAAAAAAAAGAAAACAGTTGAAAACTCTTACCTTGCAAAAAGGTGAAGGGGTTGTGACAGACATGTCCAGCATCTCAGAGCTCCTCCAGCTCTCTCACTGTGGTTGCATCGCACTGAAGTATGGAGCACGTGTCTTTTCTCTTTTTGCCTCGGAGCATCTTCAATATTATAAAGGCTGCTTCGTACATGTGCAAGTAAAGATGCTTTTCTCAGGGGCTGGGGATTTAGCTCAGCGGTATAAGCACCTGCCTTGCAAGCAGGCAGTCGTGAGTTCAATCCGTGGTACCGATAAAAAGGAAAAAGACAAAAAAACAAAACAAAACAAAACAAAAAGATGCTTTTCTCGAAGGATGCTGATTAATACCACTGGGAACTGTCCTGAACCAAAGAGGATCGCAGAAAGTGTAGAGAAAAATGTCCAGTGCACGGGTGCATTTTCATGAGTGTGCTGGGCGTTGAACCCAGGGCCTCGTGTACACTAAGCACACTTCCTGCCTCTGAGCTACATCCTCAGCCTCTTTCCTCTGCTTTATGTATTCGTTTGTTTGAAACAGGCTCCCTGTTTCCCAGGCTGAGTTCACCCTCCTGCCTCAGCCTCTGGAACTGTGGAATTATAGCCGTGTGACATCATGTTCAGCTTGGGAAGACAGTTCTGAGGCACACTACGTACTCCTCAGCCCCCACACCACAGCAGCAGCCTTCGTAACGCACCCTTCTATTTCCTTTCCTTTCTTCTTTTGACTTGCTTTTCCCCATTTCTTCTTTCCTATCTCCTGAGATCCTCTTCCCCAACTCACCTATCTCCAGGTTTGTGTCTCAGATTTTTCTTTCGCAGGAAACCCCCTTAGCAGGAGATACTGCCAGAGGCAGACACTAAAGAAGCAGGTCCATTCTCCTGGCAGCGCACTAGAGCCTTAGGAACAGGAAGTACCAGCCTCTGGAAGGAGTCAGGCTATGCTCTTATTACGCCCTGTCGGATGGTACATGGTTTCATTATGTTCACTCTGATCATGTGATAAGATGGTATCTGCCAGGTTTCTACCTTGCAAATCTGGTCTCTTTCCCTTTGTAATTAATAAGCACTTTGTGACAGGTGTTTTGAGATCATGCTATACATTGTCAAACTTCCAAATATTTATTATTACATACAACAGTATGTGAATGGCTTCTTATATGCAGTTTGCTTACACAGTTGTGGATGCTGAGAAGTCCCAATATAGGCAATTGGAAGACTGAAGGCTTAGCAGAGTTGACGGTGTAAATTCTAATTTGAGTCCAGGTTCAGAAGCAGAAGCAGACTCATCTTCCAACCCAAAGACAGGCAAACAGAGCAAATGAATTCTCTCTTCCTGAAGTTTTATTCTGTACAGGCTTCAACTGATTGGACAAACACCACACCTGATCCCATGCTGGGGAAATCGATCTGCTTTACTGAGTCCACCAATACAAAAAATCTCCACCAGAAACACCCTCCCAGAATCATGTTGATAATGGGCACCCTGTATCCCAACCAAGGTGATGCATAAAATTAATTAATCGTCACAAGTGGATATGACCCATTATTACCACTCTTTATTTTGGTGTGAAAATTGTTCTAGATTTGGGCAGAGGAGGTGCCCACAAGCTGATGTGCTTATCCTCTTCATGCTTTGGATTTTCTTTGATTTCTGGAACAAAAAGTGATATTCCAGGCTCCTCTTGCTCTTTCCCTATTGAGCTCTGGAACCCACCATTCTCCCAAAGAGCCTTGGTTCCTTCAAGTGGACAATGACTTTTAGGAACCAAGAACTCAGGGATCCGTGCTCATTGTGTTTGGGGATCACTTTTTCCAGGTCCTAAGGGGCAAAGCTAGGAAGTAAATCTACCTATACCCCCAACACAAAAATAAAACAAAAACCATGTACACAAATATCCATAGCAACATTCATCATAGCCAAAAAATGGATATGACCAAATATCTATTAACTGATGACTGTATACATAACATGTCACATATCTATACAAAAGAATATTATTTGGTAATCAAAATGAACGAATCATTGATACATGCTACCATATAAATAAGCCTTGAAACTGCTATTCAGTGAAAGCCATAGATTTTCTCTATTTTTAGTTCTAGCTCAAGTATTTCTCTATCTCTAGAGAGATAAATATAGTAGATGAACAAGAAAATATTTTCAATACAAAGTTCTACCTCAGGGATAAACCCTGAGAACAGATTAGAGGTTGAGGATGAGTGACAGCTTGGGGAAGTTGGTCATATTTGAGGTTGGCTTTGATGGATGAGTGTTAGCTAAATGGTGAGGATAAAGAAAAACATTCCTCATAAAGTGAAGAGTATGTGGTAAACACAAAGACAGAACATCATCTAAGGGATATTTACCAAGAGTCTATTATGTGTTAGATACAAGGATGAGGGCTGGCATGCTAGCCAGATTCGGGGACAAACTCTTAGGCCAGATATGAGCCCTGGACCAGTACCAAAGATGAGGATGAAAACTAGCAGAAACATGGCTCACCCTGGGTTAAGCAGGCAGTTTCTATAAAGAAGAGTTCTCTGAAACATACTTCTACATGTGTCCTGCTGGATCAGTGAGGACTAGGGTTAGCCCGGCTCTCTTGAGAATCTGTGCAGTGCTGACAGCTTTTCCTGGTCTTCTTCAGATCACACATCCCCAACCTTCCCAAGACGGGATGCTACTGCTCCTAGCTGCAGTTGTGGCACCAGGAAGTAGACAGCAAGCAAATTAGCTAGGGCAGAGTTTGTTCTGAGTCTGCAGCTACGAAGACCAAAGAAGAGGATGTAGCTCCCTGGAAGCCTGGCTAGCGATGGTTGGGCCAACCCCAAGGGAGGCAGGGAAGACTCGGAACACAGATGCCTCTGGTATAAATGGCTCCCTGCTGGCCAGCTCAATTGTGTCTGACTCATTTCCATGAAATTACCACCCTCAAGCACTAATGAGGTGATGGTAGAGACAGCCAGTATTTTACATAATTCCCAGGAAGCGTGTACTAAGTGGAGACCAGGAAAGATTCCCTTGAATTTCCTAAGAACAATGAAGATGTGTGGGGAGGAGTGTCACTATGGTGAGAGCAGAAGCTAAGTGGTACCTGGAGGTCCCTGGTTGAGGAGCCAGCCCTGGAGTCCCTCTGGAATGGCCTGAAAGGATGAAAGAACTCCAACTGTTGGAGTTTTGTTCCAATACTGACTTGTATCTGGGACAGGCAGTATAGTGGTAGCGTCTTTTTGGCCCTGGACTCTACTTCAGCTCACAAACATACTCAAGCCTCATTCACCTTCATAATGAAATTCTCTCTCTCACGTGCCTCCTTCTCACATCATCTTTTTGGTGCTCTTCACAGTCAGATTTCTAGAAAGAGATGCTATATGCACATCCGCTGTGTTCACTCTCACCTCAATAGTTAGCAAAGGCAGTGAAGCAGCTGAAGCCAATCCTTCACCCGCTCCTCTCCTTTCCACCCCACCCTCACCCCAGGATTTAGCACTTTGTTTCACTCTTTGGAAATCCTCTTTCTCTGGCTTCTGAAAGGCCAGTGGATTCTCTTTCTATCTGTGACTTCTTTGAATCATCTTTTTCACAGAATTCTCATGTGAGGCTCATTCCTTCAATGTTGTTTGCTCAGGGCTGTCCTTGGCACCCTGCCCTTCTTGCTCTGGGAGACCTCATCCATCCCTTTGGCTTTAATCAGTTGCTTACAGGTTGACACTTTCAGCTCCATATCTCTTCCGTGGGCTTTTGGTCTTTGTATGCTCTACTCCTGGGAAATGCCATGGTACCCAAACTCAATACATTATGGGTACTTCCCTAGTCGAGTTAATCATCACCTCCTTCAAATTTGCTCCAGTGATGGCCTTTAGTGCAAACTCTTACTCAGACACAAAACCAAGAGATACGAGTAGTCTTCTAGTCAATCTTGGTGTTTAAGGCCAGTGGCAACTTACTATGTCCAATTCATTCTGCTTTCTCTGATTCCTATCCTCAATGCCCATCATCTCTAACTTAGTTGAGATTTCATCATTTCTTTGAAGATTTTGTAACAGTTAGGAACAGGTTTTCATATTTATCATCTGTTTCTCCCTCTCCCTCCATCCCCCATATTATTCTCTAAATGACCTGGAAAAAAAAAAGAAAGAAAGAAATCTATAATTCTGTCAACTGGTTGAAAATCTTTCAGTGGTTCCCAGTTCCCTCAATAAAATCCAAATCCTTGACCCTGAAGCCATGGGAGAAGGTATGACTCTGGGCCAATGATGGGAAGCCTGGAAGACTTCCCCATTAGAAGTGCTGAGAGAGGAATTCCTCACTTCTAATAGGTCATGTGCAAGAGCAACTGCCCCTCTTTGGAGATAAGATGCCTGCCTTTGACACCTGGAAATGCTTTGGCTTTCCGTTAACCATAAGAAGAAACACTGCATATACGATAAAAACAGAAAAGCAAAATGATGGGAAATGTCTGGTGCTCTGGTTTAGATCTAGAATTCCCCCAAAACTCCCACGCACACAGAGGCAGGGCATTTGGACAGTGAGTGGATCACAGGGCTCCATGCTCATCAATGGATTGATTCCTCTACTAATGGTTCAGCAGCCGAGAATGTGGCTGGTAGGTGTGGCCTGCTCAGAGGTGGGTCCCTGGAAGTGTGGCCTGAAGGATTGATCTCCCTCCCCACCTTCTCCCTTCACTCTCTGCTTCTGGCCACCATGATGCAAGCAGCTTTCCTTTCCTGTCCCCTCCTGCCGTGCTATTTCTGTGTTGGAGCCAGCTGACCATGCACTGAAATTGTGAGTCACAGTAAACTCCTCTTCCTTTAAATTATGGGTGTCGGGAAATTTATCCCAGCAAGAAGACAGTGACTAAGACGTTTAGGTCTTGCTGATATCCCTGAGACACTGACTAAACCAGCCCAGGATGATTTACCTCCACATTTTCTGGGGCATGAGATAATAACTTCCAATTACAAATCTCCTTGACTTCCAGTGGTATTGTGTCCCCTGTGCCCATCATAACTGAAAATACCACTAAGTCAAACAAGATTTAATAAGCCTAACCTAGCTTAGCAATATTCTCTGTTATTTGCTTTGATGATCATGTGGCTGACTGAGAAACGTCACTACCCAGCATCACAAGAGAGCATCATGCCACATATCACAGGCAAGGAAAGGATCAAAATTCAGAATCTGAAGTATAATTTCTACTGAATATGTTGTACTTCTCTACCATCATAAAGTTGAAAGATCATCAGTCAAACCATCACAAGTCAGGGACAAGTTTATTTAAACTACTTCATTTAGGTTTCCTGTTACCCATAGCTGAAAGTATGTAACACACTGATTGCAGGTTTCTCCTTTTTTTTTTTTTGGTCTTTTTTGTTTTTATCAGTACCAGGGATCGAACTCACGACTGCCTGCTTGCAAGGCAGGCGCTTATGCCGCTGAGCTAAATCCCCAGCCCCGGTTTCTCCTTTTTTAAAATAAAGATGATTTTATAAAAATGAAGTCTTTCATGACCCTTCTAGAAAGAGGTCTGAAGCCACATGTTGTTCATGTTGCAATAGGAACCTTCTTCTATTGTGGCATTTAGAAAAAAATGTATTTTGTCTTTAGATTTTCCTTAAAAATTTCAACGAAGAGTCTCTACTGCAGTGAACAGCCAGGGCATTCTCAAAACCAGTCTCTCACACAATCGCACACTTCACTACTCCTCCTCACCACATCCACCCTGTCTTAACCCTACACCCCTGCAAGGAAGATAATAATGGCTCGTCAGCTGCATTCTATGGAGAGCTGTGTGTCACCGGTCCTCTCTGCTCACACATCTAATTGTGCTGGCCTGTTGTCATGGAAACACAACCAATGCTGTGACCTATGGCCTAGAGCCTCTGTCTCTTACATGCCCAGTGAAGAAGAGGAACTAGCACTTGCGAACAACATGACAATGTTCTATATTATCTGTTGTCCTTGCTGAACAAAGAGGGAGAATAGATTTCTGTAAAGAGGGCTGGGTTGGAAGTGCCATGAGAGATGAAAATTTAGTGAGCTCTGATTCTTCTGTGAACTGTCTCTGAGTAAGTCCCGAGCACATAACATGTGTGCAGGTGGATCTGAGGAGCTAGAGGAGTGGGAAGGAGGAATGAGGGGAGCAAACATGTAATGAGCACTCACTGTCTGCCAGATGCTGTATTACATAGAACAGTACACACAATAATTAGCATTTTGGAGCCTAGTTAAGAACAAGGTTCTTTACACCACTATTTTTTTAATCCATACAAAAATCTCATGAGACAGATACCATTATTATCTCAATTTTTTAGAACAAGGAACCACAAATAATTGCAATTCATGTGGCTAGCAAGTGGTAACCAGAGAAGATTGCCTATCCCTAAAATATCTGCAGAAACCCATCCTATCCTATCTCTCTACTAAGATGAGGGCTTTGGGTTTGTCACTTTTTTAGTCATGTTGATATTGAACTTGTTATTCCACTCAGGCTAGAAATACATTGCTTATAGGTCTAAAGGCTGGAAAATCCAAGAACAAGGTGTCAGTGTGGTTGGGCTCCAGTAAGGGCTCTGGTTCCATAGATATCCATCTTCTCACTGTAGCCTTGCATGGTGGAAGGTGTGAGAGATCTTTTCAGGGTGTCTTTTGTAAAGGCACTAGTCCCATTCATAAGAGCCCTGCCTTCATTACCTGATTTCCTCTCCAAGGCCCTACCTCCCAACACTATCACATTAGGGGTTAGGATTTCAACATAGGAATTTTAGAGGAACACAAACATTCAGGCCATAGCGATCTCACACCAACCTTAAAGATGTACTGCAAAGGGGCTGGGGATTTAGCTCAGCAGCATAAGCGCCTGCCTTGCAAGCGTGTGGTTGTGAGTTCGATCCCTGGTACTGGTAAAAATACAAAAATACAAAAAAAAAAAAAAAGATGTACTGCAAAGTGCTTCTCTGAAGTGTCCTTACCTGTAGTAGGGGAAAGTCTTTTGAACCATTGATCATAACATAGTATAATTCTAATGATAATTTGGCAAGATATGAATCATTATTTCATTTCTACAAATGAGAAGTCTTATGCCCATAGCGATTAAGCAACTTCCCCAAAGTCACATGGCTGAGCCTGACATGGTGGCACAGAGCTATAATTCCAGCAGTTGAGAGGATCTCCGATGAGTTTAAGGCTAGCCTGAAATATAGCAAGACCCTGTCTCAAAAGCAAAAGCAAAACCAAGACCAAGACCAAAGTCACATGTCTGGTAGTTAAGGGGAACCAAAAGCAATGGATGCCATTCCTAAGCCTGTGTTCTACTTATTCTTTACTATGTTTTAGGGCCAGTTGGCCTCTACCTGTTTACTGCAGCTTCCTTTAGAGTTGCCTCCAAAGACCAACCCTGTCTTTAACAAAAGGACCCCAACTACTTTCCCGATTTCTGAGGACAATCACTCCGACCAGACAAGACCAAACTAAAACACAGCCACTTCAACCAGAAACCCAGCCTGTCCCACACTGAACTAAAGATCATACCCTCAAATGCTGACCATTTTCAATACCTTGATCTCAGGAAATGACACCACGATTCACTCTCTAATTGCAGCCCCTCTTCCTTCCTTGCTTTACATGTGGTCCATCGCTGAGTCCTGACAGCTCTACCACCATTGGTCAAGTCTCCCCACTGCCCTCATCCACACCATTCCGGGTCCTTATCTGGATTATTGCATGATCCGCCCAGCAGGCCTCCATGCTTCCACTGTTGTCTTCTTCTAATCTGGTCTTCAATGCCACGGTGATTACCATCACCCTTTCACTTAGGTGATTTCCTGTTACTCTTTGGAGAAGATCCAGAATCATCTCCCAGAGAAGATTATGTCATGTTATGATCTGTTTTGCATTTGCATAACATCCCCTATTTTTCCTTCATGGCACTGTCATATTTATGATTAACCTTCAAGTTAATTATTCATCTGATTATCCACTTGGCATGCGTCTCCACTAGAGTCTGGGCTTTGCTTTCTATCCCTGCTCTCAGTGATGGCTGCAGCAAGCAGCAAGATCAGTGCTTTTGTGCCAGTGTCTACTGTAAACCTTTGTTTATGTGTCTGCGTCTGTCACTGAACTCTGCATTCTTTTGGGGATAGAAATCAACTCTGTCTGACCTCAGAACTTAAATTTCCTCATTCTCATAGCAAGACAAGTATTAGGAAAATAATCATGTAGATGAGGACACTGAAGCCCAGAATGCTTTGGGGGAGCCCGATATCAGGCAGGGCCGGAGCAGGGACTCTGGCTTCGGTCAGTTGCAGCATGACTGCAGGACTGCGGAGTCCCAACGCCGTTCCCTACTGGTGCTGAGCTCCGGATGAGAACTGCTGGTTGTCCTCACTGGTCTGAGATAGTGCAGCTCAGCAGCTCTGTGAGAACAGGGGCGCCTCTGGGGTGAGGGAGACCCATCTCCATCTTCCCAGAGCACCTTTTTTATATTACCCTGCAAGCCCTGACTACCATGACTTTCCTTAGGGCCCAAGGTGACTCTGTGTTACAAGGGCTGTTACAAGCAGCTCTCTCCCAGGCAGACATGCTCTGAAAGGGAAGGTCGCTGGGGGCCCTGGGTGAGTGACCTCCCTTCTGGCAGGCTCAGCCACCGGTGGGGGACCACGCACCACTTCTTCAAAAGAACTCCTTCCTCGAGGGCAGACACTGCCCACCTCCAGAAGCTGCAGGCTGCCAGGAGTTTTAAGCCTTAAATTTGCTTCCCCTCCTCTGGCTACTTCTGTTTATCTTATGCAATTTTTAAGGTAGGGAGATTGAACACAGTGCCCGTGCCTTAGCATTGAGCTACATCACAGGCCTTTTTAAAATTTATTTTGAGATGGGGTCTTGCCAAATGGTCCACATTGGATCTAAACTTGTGATCTTGCTTCAGTCTCCTAGAGTGCTGGGGGATTCCAGCTATGTACCACCACGCCCAACTATACCCTGCATAATTCATGCAAGGCTCTTCCACTACCCGTTTATTAGTTTATTAAGATGAGGTCTGTAAAACTCTGCCTCCATACTCACTGCTCTGTCCAATCTCCAAAATCATGGCTGTTTCCTACTTGTACTTCATAATCTAGGGAAAGACATTAAGAGAAATTCCAAAGTGGTCTGGGAGAAGGACAGACACCCCAACCGAGGGGTCAAGCAGGATGGAAGGGGGTAGCTGGGAAGAAGGAGTAGGGGAAGAGAAGCGAAGGCATTAGAGGTCAAGAGGTCCCAGCCTGTCCTTCCCAGGATGTAGGATCTTGAGCAGGTGTGGTCTGCACGAGGGCACCTGTAAACTCACCTTTGTGATATCTCAGGTCTCTGTCCATGTGGATACTGCATGACAGGCCTCTGTAAGCATTCCATCAGACAAGGAGAACAGATGGCCGGCCACGGGGACTCGCACCTGTGATCCCAGCACTGGACAAGGCCGAGGCAGGAGGATAGAAAGTTCAAGTTGAGCCTGAGAAACTTAACAATTTAGTGAGACTCTGTCTCAAAAATAAAAGTGAAGGGGCTCGGGATTTAGCTCAGCGGCATAAGCATCTGCCTTGCAAGCAGGCAGTCGTGAGTTCGATCCCTTGTACCCATAAAAAACGAAAAAGACAAAAAAAAAAAAAAAAAGTGAAGAGGGGGTGGTGCTGGGGATGTAGCTTGTTGTGAAGACCCTGAGTTTGATCCTCTGAACAGAAAAGAGAAACAAAACAAAATTTAAAAATGAAAATAAGGGTAATAGCATTCCCCCAAAGTGTGGCATGGGTAGCTTAAACATATGCAGATATCCACCTTAATTTTTTTTTCTGCCCTGGGGATTGAACCTAATCTCACTTTACCACCAAGCTACATCCCAGCTTTTATTTTGAGACAGTGTCTTCCTAAATTTTCCAAGCTGGCCTAGCACATGTGACCCTCCTGTTTCAGCCTATCAAGTAGTTGAGATTACAGGGATGTACCGCAGTGCCCAGAATACAAAACGAACACTCTAAGGAGTGATTTATAATTTTCTTAGGAAATACCTTTTGTTAGAAAGTTCTAAAGAAAATCATATTAATGAACTAACAGTACGTATGTTATGTAAACACAGCAATGAGAGTAGCATGTAAACAAATGATACTCCGGTAACATGGATTTAGAAAGTACTCCACGGCCACCATGGGCTTTTAACCTGCTTAACTTTCCCTCTGCATTCATCTTCTCCAATCATGAGCATAGTTCCTTCTCCACTTTGTCTGATGTGAAACTCAAAACTAACTTCAAAACTTGATCTTGGAAATTTTATTATGTTGGCAGATTTATGCTCTCTTTTGCTGATTTTCCTTCTCTTCCTGAATTATAATTTCACTGTGCTCTTCTATTAAAGCTGTGGAAAGTAAAAAGTGGTCAGGTAATAGTATACAGAAATAACATTCAAAAATGTTGGAAATATTAAGTCCTAAAAACTATACATCTGATGAGCAGATCCTGGCATCAGCATAGTCCTTCATAATTTACAAAGTACTTTCTACATGCCATTCTCTGTCTCTGCCTCTATCTGTGTCTGTCTCTCTCTGTTTGTCTGTCTCTCTCTCATCCCAGAGATTGAATGTAAGGCCTTTGCACTGAACTACATCATCAGCCCTTTTGTATTTTTTATTTTGAGATAGGGTGTTATGGTTCCTACATTGTGTCAACTTCGAGAATTTGAGAAGTTTAAGGGATTCTGCCAGGAGCCAGGGTCCTTACTTTGGAAACAACCTCCACCTGTGCAAGAGGAGCACCCAGAGATTTTGTGAGCTCCATGTCAGCCCTGGGGGCTGGGAGAGGGTAGGCTGCATACAATATAAGGGAGAAGGGGCTGTTCACCTCTCTCTGGCTCTGCCTACTGCCTTGAAGTGTTGCCCCTTTTCTTGCCACCCTGCCTTGGAGCCAGCTGAAACCTCCACAAACAATGAGCTAAATAAACCTTTCCTGACTTCATTTTGGGTGTCAGATATTTTGTCCCAGGCACTTTTGGCCAAGGTGCTTCCAGGATAGGAAGGAACTTTCCAGCCTCTGAATGCAGAGATTACAGGTATGCACCACCACACCTGGCTCTCACATGTCCTTTCTTACACCATTCTGGTCTTTATTTGTAAAACTCAAAGCTACTAATTGGAATACACATGATTATGAACCCCAGGTCAGCGACAGGACGGGAAAAGCAAGCGAGGCTTGAAGCAGCCAGATGACTCAGTCACACATGTGTCAAGACACTAGATCAGATCCAGCTCCTCTGACTCCCATTTCCATATTCCTCCAGCGTCCCTGTAATTGCTTCGTATTTCTGTCGTTTTAAAATAAGACCGACGTGGCCTTGGGTAGCTGGGGAGGGAAATCTGAAGCCGGTGAGGAATGCAGGCTCGTGAGAGGGTGGCATATGACCCGGGCCTGCCCGATTGCCTGGCTTGGTACCGACTCGCAGCACGGCCCAGTTCAGTGCCCTTCCTGGGTCACCGCAAGTGTGTTGCCCCAGACTGGCCTGGGCTAGGTGTTGGGTGAGAGCCCAGGCATACAGTGATGTGTGCCCACGCCCCAGGGCAGCCAGTCTGCCTTTCCTCAGCTCCCTGCACCCCCTTTTCTCTCACTGTCCTCTGTCCTGTCAGTTACCTGCCCGGATGGCTCCTGATCTGTGATATAATTCTGGTTTGCTGGAGCTCCGGATGTTATGAGCATTGGGGATCAAACAATGGTTTCCTCTGCACCCATTCGTACATATGTGAAACATTTCTATGCATTATCTCTGATTCTTAAATTGGAGGTGGGGCTGTAGCAGTGGTAACATGTACAAAAGAAATACCACCCACAAACTCCCTTTAACAATTGTTTTTCTTTCTTGCTGTCCCTTTCCTGTCTAAATGCAAAGAGAATTTTTACACAATTGTCTTCACTGCTACCTTAGGTTCTAACAGTTGCTAGAACTGCATACATACACTGACTACAGGGTCTACATGAAATCACTTGGCCAAAAAGAGAAAAGAGTAATTTAGCAAAAGGGGCTGGAGTCCAGCTTTTCCAGAAGGCCTGGATCAAGAAAGTTGTTCTGGATCCAAAGCAGCTCTCCAGACCTAGAAGCAAAACTCTTGATCTCCTTTCTAACCCCCTGCCATTCCTGTGTGAGCTACTCTGTGCGTTTGCTTGTGTCTACTTATTTTTGCCACGCCTCAGCTATATGATTTAGGGTCCCCAATCATGCTTTCCTATGTCATGCATCACAGCCAGGTAATCCTGTGGAAGCCACTGAAGGTCACTATCCTCTCAGCAGCAGTGTTACCTGAACCTTCTGGGTTTTTGCTCTGTGAAGTGCAAGTGTTAACAGATGCCTTGCCCTCTGAAATTTTCTTTTTTCTTGTTCATTTTTAGAACCTGATTTTTCAGCTTCCTTTTGATTTGGCAAACCTCTAAATTTTCCTAGCATATTGCCTTATTGGTCAAGATAGTCAAGACTAATTTCTATGTTAGCTTTCCCATCACCGGGACGTAATACCTAATACCCACCGTTTAAAGGAGGAAAGGTTTAATTGGGCCTATGGTTTCAGGGGGAAAGTCCATGGTTGCCTAGCTCCAAGGCAGAAACCTCATGGAGGAAGCTTGTCGTGGAGCAAAGATGCTTAGTTTATGGTGGTCGGGAAGAAGAGTAGGAGGATTACACCAGAGAGGAAGGGCCATAGACTCTAGACGCACACACAACTTCATGACCCACCCAGACATACCCAGAAGAGTGCTTTGCTAATCCCCTAGCAGCTCCCAAACCAATCAAGTTGGTAAGCATAACCACCAATTGTTCTACTTACAGCCCCAAACCCACCCCTAGTAGTTCTGCAGACAGCTCAGCTGAATTTCTGGAATTGCAAAGAGCACATTTTAAAATCTGCTGCCCTAGGATAAATTCTTTGGAATGGAATTAAGGGACAAAGGTACAAATAGTTTTAAAGTTGCTTGATAATTATTGCCAAATAGCGTTCCAAAAGTATTATGTAAATTTACCTGACCACAAAATTGCCTATTACCATTGTTTTAGTTCTTGCTAATGTAACAGTAGAGATGGTTCTTATTAATATTTTAATTTGCACATTTTCAAGACTAAGAAACTACTTTTCTTTATCTTGGCTTGTTGCTAGATTTTAATTTATGGGAAGATGATTGTTTATTCAAACTTTAATTTCCTATGATATGAACTTTACATAATTCAGATATTGATTCTTTGAATCCTTACTAAACATTCTTCTAACCTATTTTTTTATTCTGTTACTCTTCTTTGCATAGAAACTTCACATTTTTATGTAATAAAATCTGTTCATTTTTTCCTTTGTGATTTCTTCTTTTGCCTCAATGCTTTAAGACTTACCATTTCTCCAAAGATCTGATAAAAAGTGAATTCAATTTCCTGCCAGTTTTTCTGTAATTTGGCTTTTATATATTTAACTGTCTAATCTGTCTGAGATCTATTTTTATGTATGGTATAAATGTGTGAATCTAAATTATTGCACTGGCTTTTAGATTCATAGGCATTTGTGAATAAGTGAAGCCTCTGAGTATTTTGTTGTTTTGTTTTGTTCTGTGTTTTAGTGATGCAAAGAAAAATTTTCTAGGGAACCCCCAGCTTGTTTTTGAGAGAAACGTGAGTAAAACAGAGAAAGAACCTTAGACAGTTGAGACAGAAACAAAGAGAAAAACTGAAACAGAGACAGAAAGGCTGAAATAGAAACAAAGAGAAGTGAAGAATCAAAGAGCAAGAAGCCACGGGAGGAGCTCTGGGATGGCAATGAATGATCCTCCTCTGTCCTGCTGTCCCCATCAAATTTCATCCTGTTCTGTGGACCTGGGGAGGTTCCACAAGCCATTTGGGGATCCAAATTACCCCCCATTCTCCATTGCCTCTAGGCCTGGGGGACTGGAGGCCATAGAGGACAATCTCTTTCCTCTCTCCAACCTCTGTCTTCTTTCCTACAGCCAAGCCTTAGGCACACGGTAATCAGTTGTGACGGCCACCAGCGGAGGCTGTACAGTCCAGAGAGCTCAGCCTTACTCTGTGGCCCCATTCTTCCAGCCTACAATTCCCTCTAGCCCCACTTGGCTTCTGAGCTTAGCCCCGCAGATCTCTCCCAAGGTTCCAGCAATGCCCTTTCCCGCCACTGCCTGTTGCCTTGCTGAAAGCTTGGGCTCTGTAATATGAAATACTTACTGAACATCTACTGTGAGCCCAGTAAGTACTACTGGGCTAATCTTAAGGATAGTTAACTTGATTAATTCTCACAATGGCCTTTTGAAATATTATCCTTGCCAGAGAGATTAAGGAACTGTGCCCTCAATAAAAGGTCACTTTGAGATTTGAATTTTTGCCCTAATTCCAAATATTGTAGTTCTTCCCCTGCAGCAAGATACTGGGCGTGGACCTGGAGTATAACTTATCTAGTATGCTTGAGGCCCTGGTGTCATTCCTAGCACCATTAAAATAAGTAAATAAATAAGTAGCCCACATGTACTCTTTCTATTGTGTCTGATTACATTCGGTAAACCCAGCCATTAAGTATTTTTGTGAGTGGTGCATAGTCCCAGCTACATAAGAGGCTAAGGCAGAAGATAGTTTGAGGCTAGGATTTTGACAGCAACCCAGTCAACATAGCAAGACTATGTCACAAAAAGTGGGGTGCAGTGGCACATAACTATTGTTTCAGGACTCTGGCAGCCCAGTGTAGGGAGACCTCTTGTTTAGGCCCAGCCTGGACAGTTTAGTAATTTAGCAAGAACTTGTTTCAAAACAAAACAAAATTTTAAAAGGGATTGGGAATATAGGTGGGTTTAACCTCTAATACTACAGAAAGGAAGGAAGAAAGGAGATGGGGGAGGGGGAAAGAGAGGGAGAGAGAAAAGGAGAGAGAGAGAGAGAGAGAGAGAGAGAGAGAGAGAGAGAGAGAGATTGTTCTCTAATCTATAAAACTAATGATAAAGAACATTGTTTCTACCTGCCCACAATCTATTTGCCATTCTTCTCATAGTGGTTTCATGCACTTGTATCCTTTGCTGATTTTCTCTTCAAGATAACTCAAGTAAGTTATCCTCTCTTGCTTCTCTAGGTACTTCAGGGGAACTCAGGGAACTTTAGGAGCCAAGCAGGCCAAGAAGAACATCACAGCAGTTCCTGGTTCAGGGATGGGCGTGAGGCCAATTCAAACCAATGAAACTCAATTCCAGGTCTTAGCTTTTTGTGTTTCTTTCTTTTTTTTGAGTCTACTTTTGATATGAGACAGAACAGTTGAGAGAGGGACTCTCCATTTCTTTTCATCAGAAACTTTCTAGAGCAGTTGTTCTCAAAATATGGCCTCAGACAACCTGGGAATTTGCT
This sequence comes from Cavia porcellus, assembly GCF_034190915.1. Taxonomy (NCBI): domain Eukaryota; kingdom Metazoa; phylum Chordata; class Mammalia; order Rodentia; family Caviidae; genus Cavia; species Cavia porcellus. The sequence goes on from NW_026947489.1 coordinate 99,839,562, forward strand.
AGAAATGCCATTTGTCTAATGTCACCCAAGATTCACTGAACCGGAAACTCCAGTTGTGGGGATCAGCAGTCTGTGTTTTGTTTCGTCCTCTGCTACTGGGAATCAAACTCAAGGTCTAATACTTGCCAGGCAGGTGCTATACTGCTGAGCTACATCCCAGGCCCAGCAGTCTATGTTTTTAACAAGCCCTGCAGGTGGTTCTCCTTCAGACTGAAGTCTGAGAAGCCCTGGCTTTGGGAAAGGAAGGGAAGTGGAATCCTGGTATCTAAGACTAAAGCCACGGAGAACGGAGAGCTGAGACAGAAAAGAAAAGAGGCCTGAAGAAATCCGTGGTCTCTCTTGGTCACTTGCTTGTTGTGTCATCTATTTACACCAACCGCTCAATTCTCTCTCCCTCATTTTGTTTTATTTTATAGGGGACAAGGTTAGGTCAGAGATACAATTCTGTGGAAAAGCACTTGCCTGGCATGTGCAAAGCCCTGCGTTGGATCCCCAGCGCTGAAAAAAAAAAGTGTGAAAAGAAGAGAGGAGAGATAAGAGATGGGCATGTCACTATATTGCCCAGGCTGGCTTAAAATAGCTAGATCAAACAGTGCCCTTGCCTCAGCCTCCCTGGAAACTGGGACCACAGGAAATTCTCTTTTTATTTCAGTTTGAGTCAGGCTGGTTACTGGCTACCTAACAAGTCTTGGCTTTCAAGGAGAACATTTACTGTCCACTTATTAGGCCAGATCTACCAGGCCAGGAGGGATCCCAGCAAGGGCTTTACCACTAAGCTAGAACACTGCCCCCCCCCCGCATGTGACTGATACCATTAGAATGTGAACATCAACAGAGTGGGACCCCTCTGTGTAAGGAAGTAGGCATGCGCAGTTTATCTCTTCCCTTTGTTCTCTGGGGGAGCCACCCTAAGTGAAGAGGAAAGTTTACTCCAGACCCCCATAAGAAGAGACTCCAGAGGCTGGGTATAGAGCTCAACGGTACAGTGCCGGCCTCGTGAATTCAATTTCTGATACAAAACAAAAAACAATGAACCAAGAGGCCTGTGATTTTCACAGCCCTTCCTGTAACAGGTAGTCAGTTTATTCTGGGAACCATGCACATGGGAACTCACATCTAATCAAACTGACATTTTGATCCCCACCTTTTGGTTTTTCATGTCCTGTTTCTCAATTGTTCCAGAACTTGGGCGAGAAACTGTTATTTGATGAGTTTTTTTAATGTCTCAGGGTAATGTCTTACCCCGACTCAAAGAAAAGGAATGCAGACAGCCATCTCAGATCCCTTCCTTTTGTTACATTTGTCGGTTAAGGAAAGATGGCACTACCCCTCTTTCACTGAGCTAAATCCTCAGGCCCCTCCAGTTCCATTCTGCTAGGCCCTTTTTTTTTTTTCCAGTTTTGGGGACTGAATCAAGGGTGTTATATACAGTGCAAGCACTCCAGCAGTGAGCTGCGCCTCTAGCTCCTATGTCCTCATTTAAAATTTGAGACAAGGTCTCATTAGATTGCCCAGGCTGGGCTTCAACTTCTAATCATGCTGCCTCAGCCTCTCAAGGAGCTAAGACTATAGGTGTGTACCACCATATCCAGTGTGTGAGTCACTTTTTCTTTGTAGGTAGGACACATGGCACTTATCACATAAGGGAGAAAAGGTTTATTTTGGCTCCTGTTTATAAGTCCATGGTTGGCTGATTCCAAGGCAGTGTAGCATCGCAGTGAGGCACAGGGGAGAGAAATCTGCTCACCTCATGGCAGCATTGAAGCAGAGAGTTAGGGATGCATTGGAAAGGGAGATACAAGTTCTAGGCCATGCTTCCAGTGATCCATGTCTTCTGAACAGACTCCACCTGCTAATAGCAAATCAGCTATACTGTTTTCATAATCCAATCACTTTCTAAAAAGTACTGCCTCTGAGCACATGAGGCTTTTGGAGGACATCTAAATATAAGTCATAATACCTTGCCCCTGGTACTCAAAATGTTCATATACACCTCTTTATGCAAAATGCGTTTAGTCCATCTCTAAGGGTTGTCAAAGTCTTAACAGTTCCAGCATTGCTGAAAAGTCCAAGTCTCCTTTGAGACTGAAGGTAAATGCTTAGCTATAAGCTCCTGTAAAGATCAAAAAGAAAGTTAAACACTTCCATCATATAATGGCACAGGATAAACATTCTCATTCCAAAAGAGAGAAATAGAGGGGTAGAAAGCAGGACTGCAGGGCTGGGGATATAGCTCAGCGGCACTGCACTGCCTGGCAAATGTGAGGTCCTGAGCTTATTTCCCAGTACAAAAAAAAAGCAAGACTGAAACTCAGAGCAAACATTAACTCTTGTAGTTTCATGTCTAGTCCCAGGGGCAAAAATGTAAGCGCCAAGGGCTTGAGTGGTCCCATCCCCACGGTATGGCCAGTGATTTTAGCTCTCATGGCTTCTCTTTTGGGCCCACTTTGCTTGGTATCTATAGCTTTCCTCAGACATTCTACATTCTGGATTCTCCAAATTTCTGGGGTTGCTACTGCGCCTTTGGCTTCACCCTCACAGTGTCATGCACTGCCATCTCAGGGGCACACTGGCCCGCAAGACCTTCTTCTAAAATCTGGTAGAAGCCTCCATGACCCCACAACTCTTATATTCTGCGTACCTATGGATCCACCCCCATGTGGATGACACCAAAGACTGCCACCAGCTCCACTCCCGAAGTGGCTAGGCTCTTTTGTTTATCTTTTTTTTTTTTTTTTTTTGTCTTTTTCATTTGTATTGGTACCAGGGCTAGGCTCTTTTGTATAATGGCTGCAGAGGCCTCTTGAGTGCTGCAAACCAAATCTCATAAAAAGTTTTCTAGGTGATCCTTCTTAAGCAGGTTGCCCTGGGGCTCTCTTCTCAAAGCAAAGTCTCTTACTTTTACAGGGCAAAGGGTAGGATTTTGCTGTTTCCACACAAGCCCTCAAGGCATCCTTCCCATTATCCTGACTCAAAGTACTTGGTTTCTTTTCAATTCTTTCAGCAACCAAGCCCTCCTTGACCAAAATTTTATAGATCCCAGTTTTACCAGAGCTTTTTTTCTAGCCAGACCCAAGACTTCTGAAATCGTTCAGCTTGCCATTTGCTTTTGCTTTTCAGTATAAACTTGGCTAAAAACTGCCAGAAATATTCATGTCACACCCTGAGTGTTGAGCTGCCTGAAATTTCCCCCACCAGATTAATGAGTATGTCATTCTTGAGCATAGTCTTTACCATTTGACTTTTAAGTAGCATTCTGATCTTCTAAACTCTGACAAGACTCTCCCACCAATCTCAGTTACAGTATTCTAGGGCTGCTTCTCCAGCCAGAATCTCCAAGCCTTCCTGAACTCATCCCATGCACCAGCTCCAAAAGCTTCTGAATCACATGTTTAGGTAGCATCACAGTGGCTATCCTACTTCTGTTACCAAAATTTGCTTTAGTCACTTCCCTCATAGCTGGGATAAAATACTTGATATCCTCAACTTCAAGGAGGAAAGGTTTATTTTGGTTCATGTTTACAATGCATCCAATTGGCTCCAAAGCAGGGTGGAGGCAGATGGGCTGTCAGAAGAAAAGCTGTTAACTTCATGTAAGCAGTGAAACAGAGAGTGAGAGGAGAAGCTGGGAAGGGAGACATATCCTTCTAGATCATGCCTCCAGTTTCCTACATCTTCTGACCAGACACTGTCTCCTGACAAGTCAGCTATAAGCCCCATAATCCAATCGCCTTCCCAAAAGTCCTGTCTCTGAGAGCATGAGGCTTTGGAATAATATGTAGATATAAACTATAACACCCACCTTCTGCTAGGTTTTTCAGCCACACTATCAACTAAATTGACATAACACAGATTAACAGAAGAAAAAAATCCATAATCACATATATGTGCATGGGAAGCCTACATAATATGAGACCTGACAAAGGTTAGACAATTAAATCTAAGCTTACAAGAAGGAATAGGTGCTTGGGAGTGGAATGGCTTTGCAAACTATGAGAGGAGGAACTATATAGGAGAAAAGGCTGTCATGTTATTTGGGTAGGGTTTCTCAAGTAAAAGACCATTAGAAACCAGAGCTATCTTCCTATACAAGTCAGTCATAAGCCACATAATACTGTACTAACAGGGCTGGGGATTTAGCTCAGCGGCATAAGCGCCTGCCTTGCAAGCAGGCAGTCGTGAGTTCGATCCCTGGTACCAATAAAAACAAAAAAGACAAAAAAAAAAAAATACTGTACTAACGTAGATTTTCTATTCAGATGTAGCTTTCTTTTATACAAAGACAGGTTTTCAGAGCTACTCCTATGTCTGTGGTTTCTCAGAACAACTAGATCAAAACAGACCAGTGATGTTCCGTGTTTGCAGGAGGCAAAGTCTGATCCACTGTCATATTTAGGGGTGTTGTGTTCTGAGCCCCAATACGTTCCAGGATGCCAGGTCTCCCGTTGTCTCTCCAGGGATTCTCAGTGTTCTGCTGAAGAGAATCTCCTTTGTTCTCATCACACTGCTGCTGTTGCACCTGCGGGAGGGTGACAGCCCATCCAGTGCCCCACAGGACACCGGAGGGACGATTGCAATCACAAAGCATTTCCTTTCAGCTTTCTCCCGAAACAGTGTGATTCTGTGAAGCAGAAATGGGGCTTTAAAAGCCTGGTGTTTTAAAGGGCTCCCCAGGAGCTGTCTGTCTTGCTTCATCATCAGATTCTGCCAGCTGTCTAACCTAGATCCACATGGCTGCTCTTGAAGCTACATCCTTCTGTCCCAAAGGCTACGGAAGTCTGAGTCTGTCCTTTAAAGGAAGAAAGGATTCTCTTTTCTCCCTTCCACTCATTAGCTCTTGTCCATGTTCTTCCCACATCTTTTGAAGGTCCTGGGAAGGGGTGTGGAAAAGATGAGGATCTACTAGTAGCTCTGAAAACCAGGTGTAGGTGTTAGAGACTGAGCTCACCAGAGCTGCAGTCAGGCCTCTCTGAAAAGCAGGGAAGTGAGAAGCCAGCCAGCCACAGCACCTGACTGATGGAGGGTGACAGAGTGTTTTCCATCTACTGACACTCATTCTCGGTCTTCCTGGAATAGTTAATTCTTTCCAGATGATCTAACTAGCACTGTTTTTACATGGTTAGTTTGTACATATGCAACTATGGCTCCTTTTTTGGCCTAGATCATCAAAATTTGTCATAGACATAACTTTTCAATGTTTTAGCTTATTAAAAATGGAAATGGGACTTCATTGAAATTAAAAACATGTGCATTAAGGAACACTACTGGGAGACTGAAAAGATTATCTCAAGAATGAGAGACGTATATGTAAGAGACATACAGGATAAGAGTTTATATCTAGAATATAGGAAAAACTCCATACCTGGATATGGTGCTTCACATCTATAATCCTGGAACTCTGGGAGGGTGAGGCAGGAGGATCACAAGTGGAAACTGAGTCTAGGCAATTTAGTGACCAGTGAGAGCCTGTGTCTAAATAATAAATAGGTGGGGGGCTGGGGGTGTAGCTCAGTGCAGAGGTGCAGAGGCCCTGGGTTCAATCCTCTGTACCAGAAAATAAAAATAAATAATATTGAATAAAATACAAACAACCCTTAAAACTTAACAAAAAGATAAACAACATGACTAAAAAATAGGCAAAAGAGTGGGAATCTAGCTCTGAGATAGCATGCTTGCCTGGTATGAGGTTAGCACCACAACACAAATAGCCACAAAAACAAACAAACATGGGTAAAGGACTTAAACTGACATTTCACCAAAGAAGATATATAAATGGCCGATAAGCATGTAGATCTGGGTGTGGTGGTGCACATCTATAATCCCAGCACTCCGGAGGCTGAGGCAGGAGGATCATTGTGAGTTTGAGGCCAGTCTAGGCTACATAGAAAGTTCCAGACCATCCTGGATTACATCAGAAGATACTGTCTCAAAACAAAACAAGACAATAATGACAACAAGCAGGTAGAAAGTTGTTGAATACAGGCCAGTAGGGAAATACAAATCAAAACTACAGGGAAACCAAACAAGCACCTCCCCTCCCTGATAAGTGGCTGTGGTGTGGCAGACTATGACCCCTCCAGGGGGAGAACCACCAGTATCTCCTGAGATCCGCGCCATGTTGGAACTTATGAAGCTGGGAAACCAAGCAACCAGCCTGCCTCCCTGCTAAGCAATATTGAACCTACTAGTGCACAGCCTAGAGTCAAACATCCCACTTCCCCTACCCCCCTTCTCCTGTCCCCTTGTTAGCAAATGGGAACCAGAAATCTGAGTGTCCCCTGGGAGGTTGACCATAGCAAATAAGGGGGATTTCCTTCTACCATCTCTTTGAAGACAAGTATTTTTATTACTGTTTTGCTCTATTCTGATTAATAGTACTGCTCTATTCAATATTCTGTTTTGATAAGTTCTATAATGTTCTGTATTTCATTTCATTTTGATATATGTGATTGAAAGAACAACTATTGTGAAGATAATGAGATATACTGTGATACCTATTACTGTTATCCCGGTAACCTGCTGTGAGTTCTGTACCAATTTCACTGTACGATCTTAGTTGGCTTTATTCTGTCTTGTTCTGTCGTATTTTACTACTTTCAAAATAAAATTTTAAAAAACACAAAAACTACAATGAAGTATCACTTCACACCTACTAGGATGCCTAGAATAAAAAAAAGTGAATGGAGGAGTGTTCAGTGGTAGAGTGCTTGTCAAAGGCCCCAGGTTCAGCCTTCTGCACTGCAAAAACACAACAACAACAAAAGGAAAATAGCATGTTGACAAGGATATGGAGATGCTGTAATCATAATACATCATTGATGAGAATGTACAACAGCCCACTAGCTGTGAAATAGAGTATGGAAATTCTATAAATAACTACCATATTACCCAGTGTTTTTACAATTAAGCCTGGACACAAAAGATTTGAAAATAGGAACTCAAACAGTTCCTCTACATGAATGTCCACAGCATCATTATTTATATCAGCCAGAAGATAATACAAACAATGCATATGTCCATCAACAGAAGAATGGACAAAGTGTAGTATATTCACTTAATTGAATATTACTCAACCATAAGAGAGAATGAACCATGATTATGTGCTACCACATGGATAACCTTGAAACATGAGCTAAACAAAATATACCAGACACCTACTGGGCACAATGGCACATACCCTGTAATTCCAGCCCTTGGAGGCTGAGGCAAGAGTATTAAGAGTTTGAGGCCAACCTGAGCTGCATACCAAGACTCTTAAAAAACAAACCAAACCCAAAAGTCCAGATACCGAAAGATATATGTCATGTGATTCCACTTGTCTGAAAGCTTAGAATAGGAAAGTTCACAGACATAGAAATTAGACTAGAGGTTACCAGAATCTGGGGAGAGAAGAGAATGGGGGTTTTTAAAGCAAAAGCAATAACGAAAAAGAAGCAAAGAAAATAAGACAAAAAGCCAAAAACTATACTTGTGATTTTATCCTCTAGGATAACTGGGTGCCCTGCCAGTCTGCTTGTTCTTCTTTTTTCATTTTTATGTTGAATGTAAGTGCTCTGGAACTCAAACCTTTAGGGTCCAAATATGCACTCTGTCATTTGTTAGCATCTCTATACTAGGACATCTAGGACATCTCTACACTATTTCCTTTCTGTAAAACGTAAATAGCAATACAACTCAATCAAGTGGTTGATTTGTGGATTAAATTAGGTAATGTTTTAGTAATTAGCACAGCACCAGCATGATAGTAAGTGCATGATAAATAGTAGCATATACATATCTTTCTTCCTAACTATAAATAGAAGCTGAGGATATAGCTATTGCCCGGGATGGACAAGGCCCAGGATTCAATTGCAGTACTGCAATCTTTAAAAATTAAGAGGATATATAAATGTGTTACACTGTTTGTATCTTACTGCATTTGTTCATTCAAGCTGCTATAAAAGATACAGTAGAGCATTGAATTGTAAGTAACTTCTGGAATGTTCCACAAGATGAGCTAACATTTCTGATAAGTTTTAACTTGATAAACAGATGATGTCTTGCAATATTAGTAGTACATGATGCCCAAAGTTACATGATCACAACTGAGCCAGTGGTTCCCCATTCTCTGCCTCCTTCTCTCCTCTTTCTCCTTTCTTCTCTTTCCCTCTCTCCTCTCTCTCTCTCTGTCTCTCTCTCTCTGCAGTATTGACTGATTCCCCCCCCCACACACACACACCAAGGCAAGAGGTTATGGAGGAGATCCCATCTGTAGAGAAGGAAGGAAAGGAGGACCCCTTCACTTTAATGAGCTTAGGGAGTTGTGTAAAATGTGACAAACAGTATAAAACTTTGTAGAAAAGCATAAATAAAGCTGTAACAATGAAAGCAATGGATCTGTTTAATGACAATGCAATGTTACATTTCCACAAAATCCTCAAAAGGGCCAAAAGCAAATATCATTGGGTAGATTCCTTGTTAGAGTTGTGTGAAAAGAAAAAGATTCTATTGAGCCAATACTGTAGATAGTAGTGAATCTGTTAGTAATAGTGAAAGTCATCATCATACACGACAAAACTCTCCCCTTTAGTATCTCTTATCCCAGCCACAAAGGTTGTCAGAGGTAAGTGGAGGTTACATTGTTCATTTTTGTTTGTATTTTATATTTTCTTCATCATTTTGTAGTATATTATAGTATTGCAATCATTTTTATATGAATATCTTTGGGTTGTGGAATGAATCATCTGAGTTTCCATTATTTCTTATAGAGAAATTTGCTTTGATATATAAGTGCTTTGAATTGCAGTCATGTTTCTGAAACAAATTATACTCACCAACCAAGGTTTTACTGTACCTTAGATTGGGTAATTTATAAACAACAGACATTCATTCCTACAATTCTTGATCCAAGATCAAAGCACTGGCAGAGTCTGAGTCTGGTGAGGGCTCTGTGCTTCATAGACTGGGCTGTCTCTGTGGACCCACAGGGGGAAGGGGCCCCTCTTTCATAGCCGCAGTAACCCTGCTCCCGACGGCAGAGCCTGATCACCTAATCACCTCCTAAATACCTCTCGCTATCATCCCATTGCGGGTTAGGAATTTTGGAAGGACAAACTTTCACACCATAGCACCTAGCTCTCTCAATGTTCAGTTTAAGCAAAAATTATTTTAATGACTACATATTTTAACACTATGCCTACGGAATCATTTTCTCCACCACATCCTCATTAATGAACATGTAGGTAATTTTCTATTTTTCCTTGTTTTGATAATGCAGTGGTGCCTCTCTTTGCTTGATCCTCCCTGGCAGTAACAGTATGACATTGGCCCTGCCCAGCCTTCTGAGCCCTGGAGTCCTCAAGCCATTGTGCTACACTGAGATGCACCTGAAGCTGCGGAGTCCAAAATCTAAATTCCAGTGCTGCTTGTGTTGTTTCTGGAAGATGTTGGGGATTGTCCTGTTCTGGGCCTTTGCCTCCCCACGTGTAAAAGAAGCAATTAGAGGGTGTGATCTCAGGTACCTTTTCTGCTGTGAGGCTCTCCAATTCTCAGATCATCCTCTACTAGGCTATGAATTTCTGCCGTCCCATCGTGGCCTTCCTCAGGGCTGTGTGTGCACACTCTTGAGCCTGTGTTTCAGCTTCTATTCTTAGCAGCGTGATCTTTAAACAAGGAATAGATTTGTGCTTCTGTCTCATCGCAAATGCATGCAGCTCCTGCTGGGCTGTTTTCATTCTTCACCAACCCTTCATTCACATTAAGAGCAATGGCCCATTAAGGAAATAAGTGGGTGCTGCTGCTCCATCCACTGAGATAAGGACTGTGGCTCCCTCAAGGGGAAGTGGGGGGTGCGTTCGACACTCCTGCTCACTGGGCCTTGGCTGGCTCTGACTCAGCTGTGCCTGAGGTCAGGGGAACCTTAGTTTCAGTGCCCCTCTCCCCACTCCACCCAGATCCTTTCTCTGGGATGGGCCAGGGATGCTTATTTGGTCAATAGTGGTTTGGATGGTGATGAGTAATTAGCATTCCAGACGAGAAGGTCATTGTTTATCCTGAAACAAAAAATGGACAGGGACAAGACTCCAGTCCTCCAGGAGTGCTCAACCTTGGCCATGACTCAGAGCACTTTGAGTATTTTAACATACAAATTCAGATTCTGGGTCCCTAGCCTCAGAGATTCTCATTTAGCAAGTATAGGCAGAGACTAAGGTCTATTTTATTTTATCTTTTACGGAGCTGAAGATTGAATCCAGGACTGCACACGTGCTAGGAAATCATCCTACTCCTGCACTACATCCTTAGCCCTTTCTAATCTTTTCAGACAGGGTCTTGCTAAATTTCCTACACTGACCTGGATTTCACAAATCTTCCTCAGTCTCATGAGTAGCTGGAATTGCAGGCGTTTGTCATAGCTCTGGCTTTTAGTTCATTTTAAAAGACACGAAACTAAAAGAAACTAAAGGGGATTTGGACATGTAAAGAACATTGGCATGTAGTGGTATGATCTATAATTGTTTTTCCTTCTTTCTCTCCCACCCCCTTCTTTTCTTTTCTTGTGCTAAGGATTCAATCCTGGGCCTCACATAGGAAAGCTCATAGTCTCTCCCAAGCTACATCCTTGGTCCAAAGTTGTTACTGTTTTTGAGACAAATTCTCCGTATGTTCCAGTGTTGTACTGGCTTCTCCTGCCTCATCTTCCTAAATGCCTGGGGTTATAGGATGTAGCTCAGTGATACCGCACTTGCCTAGCATGCACAAGACCCTGGGTTTTTGGTCTAGAAATGCAAAAAATAAAACAAAAAAAATCAAAGAATGGGTCAAATAATGTCTACCGAGCAAAAATAACCTGAATCTGCCCATTGAAATGTCTTGGCAATATGTTAGCTAGACAGTCGCTCCACTTAAGTATAAAGTGGTAGGGTTAACAGCTCTCTTCACTGACCGTCTGCCATGAAACTCTTTGGGGTTCTGGATAAAACCCAGCTTGGTCTGGAACCAAGTACTCTGGCAAAGGGGTCAGGAAACCAGTATTCTAGTCCCTGCTGACAATTTGTTGGTGATACTGGGAAAGAAATTTCCTCTCTACTCACAGGATTTTTTTCCTGTAAGGTCTGGGTAGAGAGAGTGGGAGGATGGTTCCTCCTAGCCTTCTTTCCAAGGTTCTACTCATTCTTCTCATGAAGATTTGTCTCTTACCCACTAGCTACTTGAGAAGAAAACTTTTCAGATTAAATTAAAAATTCAACTTTTATTGGTTTAAGTAACAATTCTCTCTCTCTCTGTCTCTCTCGGTATTTCTGGTGCTTGAACTCAGGTTACTCTAGGCAAAGATTTGAGCACTGAGATACATTTACAGCATTTTATTTATTTATTTTTTGACGACAAGGTCTTGATAAATGGCCCAGGCTGGGTTTGAATTTGTGATCCTCCTGCCTTAGCCTCTTGGGTATCTTGGATTACAGGCTTGAGCCACCACACTTAGTTCTCCCCCATATTCTGTATCTTTTGTGATTTGTATTGCAGGGCAATATCTTTGTGCAGAGGGCTTTGGGGGGATTTTCTAGAGAAAAAAGGGATTTTTGAATAGAATTCCTGGGTAAGGTAGAGAATGTAGGCTTCTTATTTCCTGAACACGGTGTTTTAAATCAAAATTTTAAAAAAGGAATAGAGTTGATACTTGGGAAATTTTAAAGTAAAAAGTGAGTTCCTTCACAGTTCACATAAAACCTTGCAACTGTATCTTTTTTTTCCATAGTTTTACTCATATATAATTTACATATAATAAAATTAATTCATTAAAATTCTTTTTATTTTTTAGTACTGGGAATTGAATTTAGGTCCTTATGCTTACCAGGAAGGCACTTTGCTGCTGAGCTATGTCCCTGGCCCTAATTTATTTTTATTTTTATTCTTTATTTTTTGATAATGAGGATCAAACCCAGGGCCTTGCACATGCTGTCTTGGTTACTTTTACTTTTCTTTCCTTGCTGGGACAAAAAATCTGACACACAAAATAAAGGACTGAAAGGTTTATTTGGCTTACAATTTCTGGAGATTTCAGTCCACAATCAGCTGGATTCAAGGCAGGGTGGCATGGCACAAGGGGCAACACTTCAAGGTAGCAACCAGAGCAAAAAGAGAAAATAAGCCTCTTCTCCTCCCTTATATACACAAACTGTCCCCCACCCCAGTGGGTGTAGTGCTCACAAAATCTCTGTGAGCTCCTCTTGGGCAGGAGGAAGATATTTACAAAGTAAGAACCCTGCAAGTCTCTCAGTTAAACTTCTAAACTGCTGAAGTTGACACAGTATATTAATTCTAACACATGCTAAGCACATACTTAGCTCCTAAGCTACTGCCCCATCCCCTAAAGTGTTTTTAAATAAACAGTGGGTTTTAGTATATTTACAAACCTGTGCAGTCAACATCACTATAATTGTGGAACACTTTCATCTCCTCAAACGAAATTCTTTACTCATTATCATTTGCTGTGATACCTGGCAACCACAGTCTATTTTCTGTTTCTAGATTAGCCTATTTTGAACCTTTTGTATACATGGAAGCACATAAAATGTCGTCTTTTGTGTTTGTCTTCTTTTACCTAGCACAATATTTTCAAGATTGGTGACCTTATGCCTTTTTATTGCTGAATAGTATTCTATTGTATGAGTATACCACGCTTGATTATCCATCTGTTTTGGTCATTTGCTACTGAGACACAATACCCTATACTCACAAGTTAAAGGAGGAAAAGTTTCTTCTGGCTCAGTGTGTAGAGGTTTTGGTGCATAGTTGGCTGGCTCCAAAGCAGCATGGTAGGACACAGTGGCATGGCACACACGAAGAATAGAATCAAGGGAGAAGCTAGGTGGGGGGGGGAGATTAAACCCTTTAGGTCTCCTGGCAAGTCAGCTGTAACATATCCATAATTTAATTACCTTTCAAAAGCCCTGCCTATGCGCACATGAGACTCTTGGGGGGAACCTCTAGATATAAACACAACATTCTGCCCCTAACTCCAAAAAGATTCATATGAATCTCTTTATGCAAAATACACTTAGCTCATCTCTAAGAGTCACCTAAGTCTTAATAATTCTAGCATTACTGAAAAGTTCAAGGCCACAGTCTCCTTTGAGACAAGGCAAATTCTTGATTACAAGTTCTTATAAAATCAAAAAGAAGTTAAACATTGCCTACATACAATGGATGCAGGATAAAATTCTAATTTCAAAAGGGAGGAAGAAGGAGATGGGAAGGCATGGGACCAAGGCAAAGAACGAAACTCAGCAGGGCAAACATTAAATCCTGTAGCTCCATGTCCAGCACCCAGGGCAAGATGTGAGATACAACTTTGAAGGGCTTGGGTAGCACTTTGCTGGTGGCTGTACTTCTCATGGCTTCTTTTTGCACTGTCTTTGCTCATTCCTTTTGGCTTTCTTCAGATATTCTACATTCCTGGGTTCTTCAACTTCCTGGGCTCTCAAATAGACTTTCAACTTCTTTTCCACGGCTTCATGCACTCACCTGTCGGGGACACACTGCCTGGGCTCCTAGGACTTTCCTGAAATTTGGGTGGAAGCTTCCCTGACCCTGTAACTGTTGCATTCTGTATGCCTGTAAAACCAGCACCACATAGATGACCCCAAGGTCTCCTTCCAGCTCAAGCAGTAGCACTGTGAAATTAATACCTGGAACAAATTCCCTATGAGGCTATTCTGGAGCAGTCCAGAGTACCTTGGGGTTCTCTTCTCAAAGCCAAGTCTTTCACTTTTTCAGTGATGTGATTTTACTCATTCCTGACATGCCCTTAAGCAGTGTTTTCCGCAATTGTCCTGATCCAAAGTACTTGCCTTCTTTTTAGTGGTAATCATTTTAGTAACCTAGGGCTCCTATCGCCATCTTTTTAAACACAACACTTTCTGATGAAACTGAAAACTTTTAAAATGGAATTTTTGGTTCTGATTTTCAGAATAAATCTGGTTAAAAGTCTTGAGCAGTATTCATATCATAGTCTCAGTGTTGGGGTGCCTTGAAAATTTCCCAGCAGATTAATTAGTATGCTACCTTTAACCTCACTCTCCTGCAGCCTCAGGACATGAATGAAATGTAGACAAATGTTCTGCCAAAGCAAAATACATGTGGCCTGGAGTCCAGGTGCCAATGGAGTCCTTTGCATCTGAAACCTCTTGAGCGTGGTCTTTTCTGGTTGCATTATGTCAGCATTCTAGACCTCTGAGTCCTGACCAGAATCTCCCATCAAGCTCAGCTCATAGTATTCTAGGACTGTTTCTCTAGCCAAAATCTCCGTATCTTTCTTCTTTGGTGCCAAATGTGGTGTAACCCCAGCTCTCAGGAGGCTGAGGCAGAGGATCACTGTGAGTTTAAGGCCAGCCTAGGCTACATAGTGAGTCCAGGCCAGCCTAAACTACACAGTGAGACCCTGTCTCAAAAGCAAATAAACAAACAAAACCCCTGAAACAAAAATCCTTCCTTGAACCTGTTGCAAAGGTTTCTGAACCACAGTCATGTAGTGTTACAGCAACGGTCCCATTCTTGTTACTAGTATCTGTCTTAGTCACTTTCCTCTTTGTTGAGACACTATTTATCATTGATGGACAGTAACAGTGTTTCTTATATTGGGCCATTATAAATAAGTTGTAGTGGACATGCATGTATAAGATTTTGTGTGGACATCTATTTTCATTTCTTGGGGATATGACACTGCAGTACAATTGTGTTTTATGGGAAGAATCTCAATACATTTAAACTTTTAAGGAGCTGTCACAGTTTCTGTCTTAGTTACTTTTCTCATTGCTGTAACAAAATACCTGACACCCAATATTAAAAGAGGAAAGGTTTATTTAGCTCCCAGTTTGCAGAGGTTTCAGTCCATAATTAGCTGGCTTCAAAGATGGATGACATCACAGAAGAGAAACAGTTCATGGTTAGCAGAAGGTAGCACAGCAACAAGACACCTTAGCAGCTTCCTTTGCTCCTTTTATACTCTATCTAAACTATTGGGATTAGGGTAGTGCCAAGCCAATCAGTGCACTGATTTAGTAATCACACACTCTTTTTTATTTTTTTTTGTCTTTTTCATTTGTACCGGTACTGGGGATCGAACTCACGACTGCCTGCTTGCAAGGCAGGCACTTATGCCGCTGAGCTAAATCCCCAGCCCCCAATCACACACTCTTAATTCCAGCATCACACACTCTAGATTCAGCCATGTCTGGAAAAGCCACACCAATGAGGC
Source organism: Cavia porcellus (assembly GCF_034190915.1). Taxonomy (NCBI): domain Eukaryota; kingdom Metazoa; phylum Chordata; class Mammalia; order Rodentia; family Caviidae; genus Cavia; species Cavia porcellus. The sequence goes on from NW_026947489.1 coordinate 99,854,797, forward strand.
TTTGCAGGAACATCTAGATGCAAACCATAACAGTTTCCTAAAGCAGTGATACTGTGTTACTTTTTTTTTTTTTTTTTTTTTTGTCTTTTTGATAGAGGGTCTCCCTGTGTATTTTAGGCTGGCCTTGAGCTCACTTTGTAGCCCAGGCTGGTCTCAAACTTGCAATGATCCTCTTGCCTCAGCCTCCCCAGTGCTGGGATTATAGGCATATGCCACCAGGCTCAGCTATGTTCTACATTTCTATTAGTAGTTCACGAAGTGTCTAGTTTCTGTATATCCTCATCGACACTTACGATATCTGTCTTTTTGATTAAAGTCATCTTCATGGATGTGTAGTGGCATCTTAGTGAAAATTATAGATGGCATTCTTACAGCTTAGATTCTCCAGTTGAATCTATTCCTGATTGTTTTGATTTTGTCCTCTGATCATCCTTTGACTAATTGCTATTGGCAAGTGAAGTTGATACTTTTTTTTCTTCCAAAAGGGGTCTTCTATGTACTTCAGGCTAGCCTTGGACTCACTGTGCAGCCCAGGTTGACCTCAAACTCATGGTGATCTTCCTGCCTCAGGCTCCAAGTGCTGGATTACAGGCATGTGCTACCTTGCCTGGTTGAAGCTGATAATCTTAAATGGATTTGCTTTGACTCTCAGATCTGGAGTGAGGTCTGGAGAGTCCTCAAAAAGCTGGGATTGGAGGTCCCATTTAACCTAGCTATTCCACTTCTGGGCATATTCCCAGAAGAAATGAAAACATCATATCAGTGATACATGTGCACCCATGTTATAGCAGCACAATTTGTAATAGTCATGTCTTGGAAACAACCTAAATCAACTGAGGAATGGATAAAAAAGATGTGGTATTTTTATACAATGGAGTACTACTCTGCTATAAAGAATGATCACATTGAGATATTTATAATGGATACAACTCGGGACCATACTCATAAGTGAAATAAATCAAACTCACATGTGTAAATACCATGCAGTCTCCCTCGTGTAAGAAATGGTAAGAATACATAAGATACAAAAACTCAATAAATACAATGAAAGGATAAGAATCTGCTTAAAGGGGAAAAATAATATCTCAGGGAAAATGAGGAAAAAGAAAAAGGAAGGGAAAAGGACAAATAATCTAAAATTATATAAATACACTTAGGATAACTAAGATGATTGTCCTATAAATTCTATAAGTTCTTGGAACAAAATAGTTTACATTTATAGGATTGGAACAATTGTGCGTATTATTGTATGGTGATCTGAGGAACTCTTGAAGATCATTATGTAAAATAACAACCCTAGTTATGCTCCTTCCACCTTGTTTTTGAAGGCCTATATTGTCAGTGTTCTGGGGTATTTACTATTGTTGTTTGTCTTTTTCATTTTGTGTTTTACTTAGGAAAATTTGTTTTGTTTTGTCTTGTTTTGGTTTTGTTTTTCCCTCTAATACAGAAAGGATAGGTATACATGTAGAGATTTATGTATGCACAGAACTTCTCCTAAACAGCTTATGAGAATCGATTATATAATACACAATGACATGAAGAGATATTTTGAAAAAAAAAAAAAAAGAGACACTAAGGTACCCAGTGCTGATTCTATAGCGTCATGCTGTGAAATCTAGCAATACTATTATTTTTTGTTCAAGTGATTTTAGTCTGTTTTGTATTGCTTAATTTCAACATACATGAAGGTATGGACAGCTATTTTGAAGAGAACCAGAGACATTATGGCAACCCACCTAAAATGCCTTCATCATCCTGTTCTGATCAGTTTAATACTACTTTGTTTTGTATGAATTCATTATATGTGAAGATATGGACAACTATTTGGAAGAAAACAAGAGACAATGTGATAGTGACGTTCTCCTGTTGTCTTACTTTGAAATCTGTCTCTTACATTGCTTTCTTATGATGTTTTGTTCTGTTTAATTTTACCCTCTTCAAAATAAAAAAAAAAAAGATCTTGAGTGAGGGTAAATCACTCTCAAATTATAGAGAGGGAATTCAGAGATAGCATACTGCTTCCCCATGCATGGTTTCAGTTACCTATGGTCAATCAGGAAATATTAAATGAAAAACTCCAGAAACAAATATTGTAAGTTTTAAATTACATGCTGTTTCAGGTAGCATGATGAAATCTCACCCTATCATGCTCTGTCCTCCCCAGGACATAGAAACAAGGTTTGTTGTGCTCCAGAGTTCAGGCTGGAGAATCTGCAGGGGTTGTTGGAGTGTATGCCCTGAGGATAAGAAGACTACTGCAATATGTGAAAGAGGGTGGAGAAATGAATGTCTGGCAGGTAATCAATACACACTTTCTATAGGATGGGTGTGTAGCTGGACTTTGGAGTTGGATTAGTTCTAACATAGCGATTGTAATGGTTCAGAGCATGAAGAAAATCTTAGTTAGGGCTCAGGTTAGCTAAGCATATAGTTTCTTGAAATAGGATCTCCTGAAAATGAGTTTTCCCCCAGAAAAATGTATAGACAATGGGCACATATATGCTCACTAGCTTGTATTTATAATTACCTCTTCTTCATGCTAGGCTGAACTAGCATGATGGTTAGGCCTTTTAACTGTTTTTCCACCAGATGCAGAATCACAGAACACCAATACTTGCTTTAGGACCAATACTTGATTTCCCTGAACCTAAAAGGTTGTGGTGCATATAGATATTTTTGGTTCCCCCTTACTTTTCTCAGGAGGTATTTTGTTTCATTTATATATTCTTGAGATTTGATCTCATTTCTAAGTCTTCCTGACAGAAAGACTTTTCGGGCATCTTTTGTCTTGAAGGCTTATAAGAAATTTTCACACTAATAGGCATTATGGAAAACATATGTCTCTTTTGAGGACTTCTGGTTGATACAGGTTCCTCTTTTTTTTCTCTTCTTCCTTTGTTCACGTGGGTAATATCTGTGTTCGAAGCTTTGTGAGCTATTATTTTAGTGTAACAAATACTCAAAAAATGCTGTTAGGATTGGAGGTGTGGTTTAGTAGTAGAATTTGTGTCTATCATGCATGAGGCGCTGAGTTTCATCCCCAGCAACACACCACACACACACACACACACACACACACACACACACACAGAGTTTATTTTGCTCGTAATTTTGTGAGTCAGGAATTCAGCAAGGACTGAGCCGAGGAGTTCTCTTTTGGGGTCTGTCATGCAGTTGCAGTTGGATGCCAGCAGAGGCTGTATCATCTGAAGGCTGGGTAGGGCTGGGTAGGGCTGGGTGTCATAGAAGTGTGGCTGGCAGGAGATGCTGGTCATCTGGTTCTGGGAGACTTTTGACTGGCATGTCTCCACGTGGTAATCAGACTTTTTTTGTTTCTCATAGCAAGGATGGATACAGAACTGTAATACTCCCCCCCCACGATTACTTAGGTATCTATAGTGTCTATTTTTCAGGTCTTTCAGGAAGCTCTTCCCGATCACCCAACTCTGAGATGAAGGTTTCTCTCTGGGTCCACATGTTGCTTCTGTAGTTTTAGCTCTTATCATCGAGCCGTATAAAGTGTCCGTTTGTCCTGGTTGTCTCCATTGGACTCTAAGCTTCCTAAGGGCAGGGACACAAGTGCACAAAAGTATCCCTAGCGTGCAGCACAATGCCTGTTAGTGGTTTGTCACTAAGCACCACTACATCTCCTGCACTCACACTCCTTAGGGGCAAGTTACCACACATTTCTCATATAAACACAGCCACAGAGACACTGCAGCAACACACACAAAAACCTGTCACATTCACTCTTTTCCACGTAAGCTGCATCGCTGTGATTTATTTCCCTTGCTCGGTCATTGTCACATTCCTCACACATTGTCACCACCAGTAGCCCATCACACAATTACCATGACAGCTCTAATCCTCAATTATGGCTGCATACATATTTTTTTTTTTTTAACACAAGCCTGGTCACCATCTGCACTAGAACAAGGATTTTCTCTCCTACAAGTTGAGCTAATATTACAACAGTTCTATTTTTCAAACACGCGGTCACATGGCGTTATTTTTCATCCACATAATCCCTGACATATGCAATTATGGTCACACACCGTCTCATTTACTGTCTTCTGCCCAGTGCCCCGACACCCACTGCTACCCTGCCTCGCGCGCGCACTCCCCGGCGAGCACGCGGACCGCGCGTCCGTGGGGTCCACAGCCCTGGTCGGCCCGGGATTGCTCCGAGCCCGGCGGGCGCGGCCGCGCCCCGCCCCCTCATGCATATGCAGCACCTCCACCCGGCGGCCCGGCCCCCAGACGGCCATTTGTAGCGGCGCTGGAGGCTGCGTGCGGCAGGCGCTGCGGCGGAGCGTAGAGGAGCGCGCCCCGGCCGCTGCCGTCCCTGGCCCCGCGCTCAGCCCGCGCCTCCGCGCCTCGGCGGTACCCGGCCCGTCTCAGGCACCGCGCAGCTGCGCGTCCCCGGCCCTCTCGGCAGCGCCGGCACCGGCGACCCCCGCCCGGCCGCTCGCCCGCAGCCCGCCGGTCGCACACGTCCCCGGAGCCGGGCCTAGGGCGGGCGGCGGCGGCGCGGCGCGGCCGGGCTGGGCTCGCGGCGTCCCCATGGCTGCGGCCGGCTGGCGGGACGGCTCCGGCCAGGAGAAGTACCGGCTCGTGGTGGTCGGCGGGGGCGGCGTGGGCAAGTCGGCGCTCACCATCCAGTTCATCCAGGTGCGGGGAGCGGGCCTGAGGGCGGCGGCGGCGGCGGGCTCGCGCTACCTGTGGTGGGCGGCCGCCGCGACCCCGCCCCGGAGGCGCCGCGCAGACCGGGGCCCGGGGGACGCGGGCCGGCTCTGGGCTCTGCCCCGCGGCTGCGGCGCCGCGCCCCTGCCCCCCTGCGCCCGGCGCGGCGTCCGGGACTAGGGCTTCTCAGGAATGCGGCCGGGAGGGCGGAGCCGCCAGGGGTGGGAAGCGCGTCCCACCTTATCGCTCCGAGCTAGCGAGGCCGGAGCCCCCCGGGAGCGGCGGCGTAGCCGCGCCGGGCTTCCTGCCCCGCGGGCCCGGGCGAGGGCGCGGACCCGACCCGGAGCCGGACCTAGACCGGGACCCGGACCCGGACCCGGACCCGGACCCCGCGCGCTGCGAGTGCAGCCGCCGTCGGGGCGATCGGTCTCCGCGCCGTCCCCGGGCTCCGCGCGCCGGGCGAGTCCGAGCTGCCCGCTTCGAGCTGGGGTGTTTTTTCTTTGTGTTTGCGCTTGGTTTACAAGTAGTCTCTTAGGTAATATGTCCGGGTGGGAGTGTTTGATAATGCTCCAGGGAAATGGTGGCTTCGAGGAAGTTAAAAATGTGCTTTGATTCGGGCGAGAAACGTTTCCTAGGAATAGCTAGTGCCTTCCTGCTTCTCGCCGTGCCAAGGTGAAGTTTGGGGTGAGCCCGGCTAGTCAGCCGAGTTGGGCGTTCTGTATCCTCGCCCCACTCCTACCCCTCTGTGGTTGCTGGTGTTGGGGAGAAGGCAGAATGTGTTAGAGGAGGAGGAGGAGGTTGAATTCTTCATGCTTAGAATTTGTTCTTGGTGAGAGGCTTAGATCTTTTCTGTGATTTTAAAAAAGAAAAGCCAGATGGGTTCCTGCTTTTGTCAACCTAAAAGGTGTGGCATATGCTGTGGAAAGCATAGTAACCTGTTCTCTCAGGTAACAGCTGTTTGTATTTCATCCAGTACTGATGGTGAAAAATTTTTCAGATTTGTTTCATCTGTTCGTTATTGTTTGGGCTGTTACAATAGTCCACGAGATTAAAATACTGCTGCTAGAACCTTTGTATCCAGGAAGAGGGGATGTTTATATAATGAGCATTTACAATACGCTCATAAGTGGGTTAAAAAAAATCAGGTGAGATTGGTTTAAGTGTAGCAGAAGGAATCAGGGATTATGTCACCTTGCTATTTCCCTAAGGCCAAGACAGGTTTTTAAAATAACTGACGGCAAAGCAAAACAATTTATAGTAAACCCTGTCTTTTGTGACTCTTTTGATGGTTAGGGTTTGAAGTAGTCAAGAAGGGGGAAGAATCATCTTGGGTTCCAGTGTTGTTGAATAATGTTACCTAACGGATTTAAATCACATTTTTTTTTTTTTTGTTTTGTTTTGAGGGAGGGACCATCTGAATGTAATTGAATTCAAAAGTTAATAATTAAAAAAAAATTAGAACTTTGGTTTTGGTTAATTGTATTAGATTAAGAAATAGTCATTGTTGTCTTCCTAAAAAATTTCCTAGAATTTATTTGTTGAGGAAATGTTGCTTTTATGAATAGTGTAGTAGCTGGATACTTTAAATTGTGTGTCTAATGTGTCCTTGAGAAACGTGTACATATTATACACGAAGGATAGGAGCTTTTGAATCATACAGACTTGAGTGTGTGTCTTTCACTCTGTCAATTTTTGGCTGTGAGAAGGTTGCCAAAATATATAGCCTTTCTGAGCCTCAATTTTATCAATAAAATGGGTCTCACTACACTTTCTTCCTAATTGAAATTCTGAGAAAGATTGGCATTTTATCTAGCATGTATATGTAGCGTTAGTGGTAGCCATTTTTGTAAGTGCATATGTACAGTTCTGTAACATGTTGAAATGCAAAAGGAATTTACATTTGGAAAAGCCACTGTGGGAAGGATTTGTGAAAGCGCGTTGGGGCCAGTGATGTAGCTTAGTTGTAGAACGGTTGCCTGGTATATGCGAGGTCCTGGATTCGATCCCCAACATCACAAATAACCAAAAGTGTAGGTAGGCTTGGTGAGGAGGGGAATGAAATATCACACTGGTAGGTTAGAGAGAAATGGCAGGTGGGATGGGGTTGGGGGAGTGGGATAGGGCTCGGTGACAGGGGCCAATAAAACAGGAGAAGAGGCGCTGAAGTGAAGGTTTTCTGGCCAGCACGGAAACAGATCACCTGGATAGAGACTCAGACCTGCCACTTGGTCCGTGCTCCTCTTAGCAATCCATTCGACTTCTGTACCTTAGCTTTGCTCATCTGTAAACTGGACAGATGTAGTATGCTGTGTGTAGGTGTGAAAATGAACTGAGTTAACATTGTCAAGGACTTAGGACGGTGTAGTGCATAGTATGGCTGCATAGTTGTGTTTTTTTACTCTTAGGTAACGGAATTAAAGTGACTTTATCATCACTTAATAGACTTATTGTTTACTGTCTGACTCTGGGGGAGTTAAATTTCATTCTGTTTTGACTGTGTAACAGTTTGGTTCTCCTAGGAGATCAGGGTGGCATAATACCATATTTTTTTTTGAGACTCCTGAAACATTACAGTGTTTTTATAGCTTTCAACATTTTTTAAATTATGTTATCTTGAGCAGAAAAAATTAATAAATTTGGAAATGAAAATTTTCAAAGGAACTTTGCCTTTAGCCTTGCCTTTCTTTGTCCTTATATTTAGTTATTACCTTTTGTGCGTATGAGGGGCATCAAAATTAGGAAATTATTAAATTGAGATACCTTTCTACTGTAAAAATGAATACTACAAATCAAAGTATGTGATTAAAAAAGTTTATTAAGACTATATGTGTACACGTGATCCGCCTGCTCGTAATTTTTTGAAAAACATTTGAAGTTCTGTTAAACTCAAGTTAGGACACAATTTTGATGCTATGTGGAGTGGAGGGGAGAGATGTACATGGCACGGTCTTCTTACCTAGGTGACTGGTAGTATTTTAGTGTCTAATCTCTTTTGGGGGTTCAGTTTCTTCTCCATAAGATACAGAATTTGGTCAAATGAATCTCTGCACCTTTATATTTCTACGATTCTTTCTTAATTAGTTACGTGTCTGTGATCAAGTTTCTCATGGTTCCCTAAAGCCTCAGTTTCCCATTTGAAAAGAGAATAACAGCACCCATAGGGTTTTTCAAATAAATAAAATAATGCCTACAAGTCATTTAGCACAGTGCCATCAGCTGTGTAAGTAGATAATAACTGTTACCTGTTTTTAAGTGATGTCATACTTCACAATCTTGATCTTCCTGAAACAAAATTTGCAGTTTTGTCGTTTTTCCTCAGCAAACTATCTGTAATTTTAAGTCCCCCCAGCTCCATGCTTACCCTCCTCACTGCTGCATTGTGTTTAGGTGATGCATGTTAATTTCCTCCCTAAGTTTGGGTAAGCAGGTTTTCATCAGTTAGGAGTTGACATTAAGTGATAGGACTAGAGTACTTAGCTCAGTAGTAGAGCGTGTGCTTAGCATCTGCCAGGCCCAGGTTTCAATTGCTGGCAACAAAACGAAGGAAAACAAAATAATGGAATAACCATTGGTGCTGTAGGTTATTGCTTTATCTGGCAACTCTTAAGCCAAAGGTATATGTGCTTTGCAAATTGAAAGAGAACGATTTCCCAGTTTCTGTTCTTTGGTGTCTTTTTTATTCGTCAGTGTGCCAGCTTTTGAGCTGTGTAGGAGTTGGCTATTCCCTCACCTCTTGAGTTTTTGTCAGTCTTAAAAACCTGCTGGTCTGGACCTAACTCAGATAACTGCTTTTTTTGCCTAGAAGAGTTTGTCTTTTGCTGAGTGCCTTTTCATTGTCTTTCCTGGGGCAGAGATCCTAGGGAGATGTCAAGACTCCCTTACTTGTGTTGACAGGTACTTGATTTGCGTACCAAGGTTCTGAGTTTATATTCCTGAGTGGCCATTCCATCGCTGTCTGGAGGACTCTTCCTGCAATTTGAAAGCATCTCAGCTGTTAACTTGATCATAATTGAAAACTAGGCTTTTTTCTTTCCAAATTGTTTTATGTTTTTGAGAATACAATAATTTACAAATGAATTGCTAGTGTTGAAAAATAAGACACTTCTCTCAGTGCTGTTAGTACTACAGGTTTACTTACTCTGGTTACAGTTGAAATGGTCTTGAGGAGCTTGCAGCGATAAGAACATTTTCTTTCTTTCTTTTTTTTTTTTTTTTTTTTTTTAATACAGAGAGTGCTGCTTTTGTCAGAAGAACCATAGGGAAATTCTAGCTCAGGATGTCTACCTTAAACTTCTTTGTATATTTATTGTATGTTTTTCTGTATGTTGAAAAGAAGCTAGTAAAATGGGTAGGAGTCTTTGTCCATGTGTGTACGTTAGGTGACCTTGCTGTGTTGCCTGGGCTGAGCTTGCAGCCTGGCTCAGCCTTCTGGACCGCTGGTACTGGGGCCATCCTTGCCACAGCCTAAGAAGTTTTCTTCACAGTTCAGCCTTGCTGGAGTTGTTGAATCTTGAAAGAAAGGGCTTGATGTTACATGACTTTGGCATCCAGCCCGTTGAATCTGTATCTGGGATTGAAACTTAAGTTTAAACGAATGTCCTTGATGGGCCTTTGTTTTTGGTTTGTTTTATAAAGAAAAATGTGGTCAGAGAAACAAAGAAGGGACTGGACATTGAGCTCAGCAGTGCAGCGCCTGCCTGGCAAGTGCAGGGTCCTGAATTCCAGTCCTGTTACCAAAACCAACCAACCAACCAAACAAACAAACAAAAAAACAAAAGAAATTGAAGACTGACAAAAACAAAGAATTATGGAAACATAATTAGACTGAGTTTCTTGGTGTCTTGTAAGTTATAGTTTAGGTTTTGTAAAAACTGTGGTGATTACAAGCCTCAAAAACATTAAATATTTTAATTCACATATCGTCAGTTTATTGTTGGTGTATGTTACTTTAATATTGCCAACAAGCTTATGATTGTCATTTTATATGATTTTTTTCCTCCCCTAGGAAAAAAGAACTCCATATATGTAAGTAAATGCTCAGTGCAACGATGATGAATATGTGAAATTGATAGCTGATATCGTGTCCATATTTCCAAATGGTAACATTCTGCCATGTTTGCTTTATTCCTCCAATCTGTACACATTAAAAAAATCATTGGAGTGTAAATTGAAGACCGTGTGTCTTCACCCAATCTTTAAGTACACTGCATATATTTTATAAGAACAAGGATATTTAACAGTATTGTAACTCCAACCAGAAATACCTATGGATTTTGCCGATTTTCTCCATAATGCCTTTTATAGTAAAAGAAAAGATTACACAGTGCAGGTTATAGCCCCATCACCTTTGACATGGAACAATTTTTTTAACCTTGTTTCAGAGTACAGACTAGTGATTTCTAGAGTGCTGTCTATTTGAATTTGACTGATGTTTCTTCATGATTAAGTTCAGGCTATGCATTTTTTTTGTAGAGTGGGTAAGACTAACAAGTGATATGTTTTTCCCTGTGTACTTTACTAGGAGATATAGATAGATGTTTGATTATATACTTGTTTACCCTTTGACTTAACCCTCCTAAGTCTCAGAGTTTACCTTGAGAAGGTACACTTTGAACAACATGAGAATACACATGTGTGAAGCTGTGGCATTGTTTGTAATTGGAAAAATTAGAAGCTACTTGTCTAATACCATAAGATAGATTCACTCAGTGGAGCATTATGCAACAGTAAAAATATGAGAAAGGTCTCAGTACACTGTGGGGTGCTAAGGTAGTGTTCAGGGAAAAACGTGAGGTTGAAAAGTACCTCATACATAGAAGAAGAAATAAAATACAAATTATTTGCTCAAGAGAACAGCAGCAAAATAAAACAAGTATACATGAGAGAATATTGACCCAATGGGGCTGAGTGGGAATTGTTTTCTGACTTTGGAACCGTTAATGTTTCACACACTCAGTATTCAAATAGCAAACCAGTAATAAAAGCAAGTGATGAAAAAAATCTTAAGGTGAAATGCAGACAAGGGTGCTGAACCTTATTTCAAATGGATCACTTGATTACATTCAGTGGGTGAAAGGAAGAAAACTAATTTAGATAACTTTTGAACCCAGGATTTGGACTGTTTGCTCAGGATAAAGAGAAAGAACTTGACGCAACCACTGGACTCTAGTTGATGTTTTCTTTTTTCCTCTTAATGTTGGAGAGAAGGGAGCTACAGAGGTGGAAAGAGCAGGGCAAAGGTTTGAATGAACGCTGATATTTGAGATTGAAGATCCCAACATAAAGTCACGACTTTAAAAGGACACAGATGTGTGGACATGGATGCACCCATCTCTAGGTCCTCTTTTCAGCTGTACTAATAGGGCCCGAGGCAGTGATACCCTAGTACAGGAGTTGAGAGATCACCTAACACCTTGGCTCATCAGAGCTTGGTTTCTAAATCCTGTATTTTACTAGAAGAATCCTTGGAGAAGTCTGATTTTAGAGCTGGGGCCAGGGGGAAAAAAATTAAAGATGGGTTTGGAGTAGCTTGTAATGTCAGAAAATATGGAAGTACTCAGCAGACAAAGTGATGGAGACCGAGAGACGGGAGGGAGCCAAGATAAAAGAATGTCCATTTGATCCCGTGGGGTCAGTTTATTATTGAAATGAGACAGGTGATTCTTGTCCATGAACAAAGTAAGAGTCTGTGACTCCATGGTGATAAATTATTGGAAACTTGTTAATAAGGAATTCAGACTGACAGATGAATGTACAGGAACAGGGAAATTAGAAACTCTTTTGGCAGTCATAATAATTAGGTATCGTAAGTGGATGTTGTAACTAGTTGATAAAGTGAGTAGGTGGATATTGTCTCAAAGTATGTTCCTATAAATTATTATTTATGAGGGAGAAGACAAGAATTTACAGAGGAGAAGCTAGGGTGCGCCCCCACCTTTGGTGATGGTTTGCTTTTCAATTGATTTTATTAAGTGCTTGATTAGATCAGGTGTAATGAATGCTAGGTTGAATTGTGATTTAAAGAATACTTTTAGGCACTTTTGCTGAGTGTGGTTTTGCATTTATAATCTCTGTTGAAATGGTCTTGCACTCAGGAGGCTGAGACGCGAGGGTCACTTCAAGTTCAAGACCAGCCTGGAGTACATAATGAGTTCAGGACCAGCCTGGTCTATATGGTGTCTCAAAAAACCAAAGGGGAAAAAAAAGAAAGAGAATACTTTCAAGTACTTCTGACTGGACAAGTATTTAAGGTTATATTTACTTGTACATGATAAATGATAACTTCTCTGGGTATGAAATTATTGCATCTCAACTTTTTAATTTTAAAGTAGTGGAGATAATTGCTTTATTTATCTTTGGCTAGCCTCAAGTTTCCCTTTTGTAGAAATAACTCTTCTACTTACATGCCTGCAGCATTCACTTATCTTTGGAAATGGAAACATTTATCAAAATATGACTAGGTCTTCTCTCTTCCCTAGTTTCTCAGGGAAATGATGAAACACTGAAGTCTGGGAGGAGCTTACTCCTTGTGATTGCCTTTTTATAGTCATAAGTAGTCTAATGAAATTAAACTACACAGCTTTTGGTCTTGTTTATTTCTGTTTTAAGAAGTTCTAGACTTGGATAAATCTCTACTGGTTGTCTAAGAACATGCATCTTGCAAGTCATACGTAGGTGTTGGTTGACATCCTTTCACTCACTGTGACCATGTCTCAAAGAGGGTTTTGGATTAGATAGTAATTCTTTGTCTTGCTCATCTTAGATTGTTTTAAATCTTATAGAAATACCGGAATGTAAACTAGTATTTTACTGTAAGACTTTGTGTCTTTATGTTCCTTGGCCTGAATATATGCCACTTAGTTTATTTGTACATTTTATTCTTCATATTTAGGCTTTGAGAATCACGGACTACAAATGTCTTTGTGGCATGCACTAAACACTTAGCAAAATACTAGTGTGAGATCTTAAACAGGGCATAGGAAATAGCTGAGGAGGTAAAAATTTTAGGAAAGTGAGTTGAATCTGTTAGGGCTCCATAGCAACTATTTCCTGAGGAGGACAGAGAACTGGCTGGCTTTTTGGATTTCACTTTCTTTGTAATGAAAAGGTCATATCTGGCCATTTGAATCTTGAATTTTAGAAGTTTAGCAGTTGGTCTATGGTCATTCAGTTTTATCCAGATCAGTCTTTGTATAAGACCGTCTTATTTTGATTTCTCTTTGGAAATCTTGGTACAGGAAATGTAAAACAGCTTTGAGAATACAGTCTTAAAAGAGTTACAGCTTTTGTCTTACTTCCTGGTGGGTCTTTCTCCCAAAGCCTTGCTTTTGGTTAAATGGTGACATGTGGTTGAGATTATAGTAGTCAGCAATTTGCTAGCTGAATGGAAAAGAATACTAAGCAAGTAGGCAAGTCAAATTGCAAAGAAAGACTTACGATGGATATTAGCATTTAATTTTCAGAAATCATGTGGAAAAGATATGTGACTATTAAATTTGTAATTTCATCCCTTTTGCCTCTGAAATGAAGATGTGTCAACTAAATAAAACAAAATTTGCCTGAGTACTATATACACACACATACTCAAGTGCATAGTCATGTGTCTTAAATTGAGTAAGAAGTGAATTTAAAGTTAGAAAGGAATTAGGGATTTGTGGGTTTTTGGAGTATAAAAATGGGGATAAATTGTATAACAAAGATGTTAGTAGTAGTTTAGTAATGACTTGCAGATGTTTAGATGGATAGCTTAATAGCTTACTTGAACACTGCATTGTTTCATATACTGGCATGGAATTTCTTTGCAAGAGCTTGGTTTAAATGAACTACTTTTTAATTGTCAAGAGACTTAGTGTTAAAAATTTCTTAGAACCACTGCAGTATTTCCTGATACAGCACTTTCATTTAGTCAGATGTAGGGATGGAGAGAGAATGATGAGGTGATGTGTGAATAGTTCAGGTTTGACAGATGTTGGGTCTGGGGGTCATTTCTTTATTGTGTGAAGTCTGAAAGGTTCACTGGCTGTAATTTACTTAGTTTTGGGTTTCTGTGACATAGTGTTGTTACATTGCTGAAGCTGGTCTCGAACTCTGGGGCTCAGATTTCTCTGGCTCTAACCTTGAGTTGCTGGGACTACAGGTGTGTGCCACTGTGCCTGGCTTTGGATCATTGTTTCAGTAGCTGTGAAAGGAGCATGGAAGACTTTGTGATGTCATACAGATTTGTGATTCTGAGTTTTTAATTTTACGTGTAGAGTTATAGACAATTTTTATTTTTATTTTTTTCTTTACCAAAAGCATTGCAAATCATGTTATTTATGTAGTAGGTAGTTTGAGGAAGAAGCCATTGACTGGGCTGCCTGGTCAAATGAAGTTGTCTGACATGGGTTACTTTAGTTTGTGGTTTTAGACGAACAGTACATGGTGCACAGCTGTTGCTCCAGCAGCTTTGTTCCAGCTGTCCTGCTTGCCTGTCACAGAATACTCCACATTCCTTTTTAAAACAATTTTAGCAGAATTTTTTATAATATATATCCTAATAAAATGAATCACCATAATGAACAACTTCTTTTTTACCCCTGTCACTAGCTATTTATTTAGATGATGCCAGAATGGGTTATGAGTAGCAGAGTTGTCTTGCATATTTATAATTCCTTTGTTGTGAGTGCTACAGTTGGGAAATAGGAAGTGAAGTTTTGCATGAAGCCCGCCTCCCTTTCAGCTTTCTCTCCTGCCCCCTTGTGATCCTTTTCTCACTGCTTCTACCAGTGCTTCTGTGGTTACTGCTGGCTGCCCTGTCTTCTGCCTCATCTGATCTCCTCGGCCTCTGAGAGGTTCCTGCTCTCACACGATGTGTGCCATTCCTGCTTCGCTTCTTTATGGAGTTTCCACCATCTAGTTTAGTCACAATCTGTGTGAAACCTGCACGGCACTATACCGAAGCTGCACCGAACATTCTGCTTTCCTCTTATCCCATTACTTCTTAGTCCTTGTTCTCGCTGTGGCCAGCTTTTGTCCTGCAGCACGCCTTTCCTGAGGGAGTATCCAGATTGGGTTAGATGCCTTACCCCTTGTCTTGGCATCCTGTGCGCAGGAGTGCTTGCCTTCTCTCCCCTCCCATCCTGTCACTCTCCTCCCTCTCCTATGTTTCTGGCGCTAGGCATCGGACTCAGGCTGTGTGCATGTAAAGCTTTTGCCTTCCCACTGAGTCACACCTCCAGCCCTTAGGATCTTTTGGGAGTAAGTTGCAGCAGTCACTCTAGCTTCAGTGTTACTGTTAGTAGGAGTCTTTTACAAAGGGAGCCATTCATACAACCTCAGTATGCTTGTAAAAATCAGGAAATTGCACGAATTGTTCCAGTATCTTATAGCAAAAGTTTTTTTCTGGCCCAGGATTTATCTAGGATTGTGTGTTGCATTTGTTTGTCCCATCTTTTTAGTCTTAAAGTTATTTGCAAAATATCTCACAATTTGGGTTTGTTTGCTGTTTTCTTATCAGTATCAAGTTGGGTATTGTGACGTAGTGACGTAGTGACCTCCATCCAGTACATCATGTTAAATAGGGATGTGATGTCACGTATGAAATCTGATCACTTTGCTACTGAAAAATTACTAGTTTTCCCTTGTAATTAATAACTGTGACTCAGATGTGATGGCACAGGCACATGCCTCTGATTCCAGCGCTCTGAGAGACTGAGGCAGGAGGCTAACCTGGGCTACAAAATGAGTTCAAGACCAGCCTGAACTGCATAGGGAGACCCTGTCCAAACCGTACTCCCTCATTAGCAAATATGTGGGTAGTGATATGAAGACCAGGTTAACCACTGGTTATTTTTTTTAACATTTGAGGTCATGTCTTTTTGCCTTTCCTTGTTTTCATCCTAGTCTCTTCTGTTACTCTTGCTGCCTCCAATTTGCATTTTGTGATTTTTTTAATGTCTTCTAATTTTTTTCATATCCTAAGATCAGAATATATATTGTATTTAGGGGAGTCAGCCCTCACCGTCTTACCTTTTTTTTTTTTAATTTTATTTAAGGGGGAAAAAGTAAAAAAAAAACAAAAAAAACAGGAAAAGGATACAAGTAATACAGAATTTCAAAAAAAAAAAACAGTAGGAAATCACTAGTTAATAGATTACATACTGTCATCTTAGAAATAGTTGTTCAAGTTACAACATTTTCTTTATTCAGTAAAAGCATGCACACTTTCTTGGTCTTGACTTCATCATCTGTAGGCGAGAGGGCCCAAGTGCATCATATTTAAGAACCTTTCAGGTTTTCAAGTTGCATGACAAATAGTTTATGAGTTGAATTAAATTGTTATGTATAGTTTGTCCTTGGTTTCCCCTTTAAGGTTTTAAAAAGGTCTGCATCCTTCCTTTTGTTCTTGGTGCTTCATTCTGCAATAGAGCTGCCCTTCCATTCTTGGGGCAGGATCTCCTCCACGCCTGCTTCAAGCCCCTTCCCAAGCTGAAAGATGAAGTGTGGGTCTCGTGGTGGGATGAGGAGGAGGAGACTCGTTTTACAGCCATCTATCATTCTTTGGGCTTTTCTTTTCTTTCTTTCTTTCTTTTTTTTTTTTTTTGTAGTGTTCAGGACAGACTAGTCCCCGCTGTACCACAGAACTACACCTTCTGCTCTTCCTTGGATTTTTTCTTACGGTGGGGGGGCAGTCTTATTATGTAGTTCAGGCTGACCTTGAACTCAATGTAGCTCGAGTTGGTTGGCTTTGAATTTGTGGTCATGCCCATCCTCCCTCAGCCTCTGAATGCTGTGCCGCCTTACCCACCTGGCTGTGTTTTTTTGTTTGTTTGTTTTGTTTGCCTGCCTGCCTGGTTTCTTGCTTGCTTGTTTCTTTTTTGAGACAGAGTTGTACTATGTAGTGGAGGCTGGCCTCAAACTCCAATCCTCCTGACTCAGGTTCCCCCAGTGCTGGGGTTTGAGGTGTGGTCTACATGCCTAGCTCCCTTGGGGAATTTTCCAAGTTGTAGAACAAAGAGAAGAAAAAAATTTCAGTCTTATATTGTCTTTACATTTTCTACATGATTCATGCATAATTTACTTTTTAGTGTGCTTTATAGAGTTTCTACTATAATTTCCAAAACGGCCCCCCTGTACACACAAGAATCTTATTTCATTGAGGATTTTGGACACGTTAGTTGCAATTAGCCATTTGATTATAAGTGGACACAGTATCAAGTGCTAGTTCAGCATTGTTAGTACAAGTTGAGTCCCTAATACAAAAATCTGAAATCTGAAATGCTCAAAAACTGAAACTGTCATGTTCTTTCTCAAACAGTGTTGAATTTTAGAATGTTTTGTATTTTAGGATTAGGGAGACCCCACTGGTAAACTCTTCATAAATAATCCAAAAGCCAAAAACTTGACATATGAAATGCTTCTGACCCCAAGCTTTTTTTTTTTTTTTTAAAATGGTGGCAGGGTTTTACATTTATTAGAGGTGAAAAACAGGTTCTGCAGAATGAATTTGGCCCAAGTACAAGTAGGAAAGGAAGTACACCCTACAGTAAGAGCGCAGACACCATACAAGGGAACACATTAGGCCCGGGCATTTTTGAGTAGAGATCCTCAGCCTTTGCTTTTCAGTTCTGCAGTCAAAATAGTGGTCATGTAATAAGTTCTAAAAAATCAGTTTGGACCAATTAACTTTTGAAGTAATTTTTAAATTTTTATTTGTTTGGTCTTTTGAGACTGGGCCTCTCAATATAGTTCAGGCTGGCGTTAAACTCACCGTGTAGCCCAGGCTGGCCTCAAACCCATTGTGATCCTCCTGCCTTAGCCTTGAGAGTGCTGGGATTACAGGTATGTACCGCCATGCGTGTCTTAAAATAATTCTTAGGAGTTTAAGAAATAACAGTATTTGTTTTATGATCCTACATTTCTGTAGTTGTTTTTGAGAGAAATTTGTACATATGACTTAATTTTGTATCAGTAACAGTCCTTTGTGATTGGAAGTCAGCCTGGCGCTGCCTGATGCAAAGCTCTTCTTCAACTTGAGGAATCTGGAGAACTGGGAAGAGGGGATTTACTGTAGACCCAATAGCAAGCCAACTGTGAAGCTGGCAGTCCTGACTTCTCTCCTCTTTTCTCTTTTTTCTTGGTGCAGGTGGAAGCAGGGCCTCAGCGAGCTAGGCCGTGCCCTAACACTTTAGCGTACCCCAGCCTTTGGCAGTTATCTTACTACAGACCTATTAATGTTATGTTGGCACAAAAATTCCAACACTTGCCAGTGGGGAGCTGAAAACAATGATGGGTGCTCATTTGCTGAAAGAAGTTCTCTGTTACATAATTCATATTTTCAGCATTACTCTGGAACCCTGATAGAGGGGTGAGGAAGACAGGGGAGTAGGGTTTCACAAAAGAATACTTGATGACTTGAGGTGTTTCTAACAGTGCTAATGATAACTACTGATGAATCTACTGTGGGGCCAGAGATTTGTAGTAGTAACCTCTAACACATAGTTTAAGCTGGTACATCAAACCTGTAATCCCTGCTGGGTAAGAGACTGAGGTGGCAGACTGCAAGTTTGAAACTGACCTGGGTGATTCAGTGAGGTGCTGTATTACAATGAAAAGGGCTGGGGCTGTACCTCAGTGGTAGAACACTTGGCCAGCCCACCTGAGCCCTGGAGTCAATCAGTCCCCGACTATCTGCACCAACAAAAAAGCTCCCTATCCTGAAATTACCAGACTCAGGATATTGATTGCATCTTGAGGTTAAGGGAGGATTGACGGGAATATGATTATGGGGGAGTATGCAGGAGTCTTCAATCGTATTACATTAGTATGCACATTTACATTATTTGTTCATGTCATCTTTTAAGGTATTGTATACTTAGGAGCAGAGAATGTTCTCTTAGTTGACTTACCTCTGTAGTCAAATGGAAACTTAGCCATTTGGTGTTAAAAGGTAATGTGACTTGGTTGGCAAGACACAAGTGTGTCCTTTTGGGGGTTTCCTTTAGGGTGGGAAACTCCCCCCACTCAAAAAATAAAACTTGAGTACAATTCTTATTACAGTGAAAGTTCGTACTTGAGTTTATGGGTAAAACAGTTGTATGTGAGTGTGTGTATAAAGATGTATGCTGTTAAAATGCTTTTATAATTGTTATACATGGTTTCTGAAGATTTCTTCAAAGTGCTATATCTGATTTTATTTTGGTAGTTACAGGAATTGATGATTAACTTTACCCAAAATTTCCTGTATAAAGAAATGATGCCTTTGACTTTTCCCAGCATAGAATTCTTGACATTGTAGGTGTACAAAATGAATGGTCACATAATGTGGTTTTAGGTAGGTGTGAATAAAGATAAAAAAATAAAAAAAGATCTACTGTATCATATACTAAACCTGTGCTTTGCAGATGAAATTCACTCATTTATGGTGGTGCATGACTATATAATCCCAGCACTTGGGAGTCTGAGGCAGGAGAATTGTGAGTTTGAAGCTATTTTGGGTTGCATAGTGAGTTTGAGGTCAGCCTGAACTACACAGCAAGACCTTATCTTGGAAAAAAGAAAACATTTGGAAAGAAAAGATTATTTAGTAAATTTATTAGTCAGTGAGCCTTCTGACTCAGCCTCCTGAGTACTGGGTTTATGGGAGTACACCATCACACCCATCTTGATTGATTACATAAACTTAATAAATTTTCACCCTTTTGGTTGCCTTGTTGGGAAAGGGATCTTTTTTCCAAGTTTGGATGATCATGAGATTAGAAAGAAGATTGTTCATATAAAGACGTTGCCTTTGTTTGGGAATTTTGGGGAGATGAGATGGAGGGTAGAACAGGAAATGTGTTTTTCTAAGAATGTGAAAGTATATACAGATTGAGTTCTCTTATCCAAAGTTCTTGGGATGGGAAGTGTTTCAGATTTCATCAAGAGACAGATTTGCATAGACTACTGGTTGAGCATTGCAAGTCTGAAAATCTGAAATACCTTGAAATCTAACACTTTTTTTTGTTTTGGGATAGGGTCTCATTATATAGTTCAGGGTAGCTCTTTGAACTCACTGTGTAGCCTTTGCTGGCCTGGAGCTCACAGCTATCCTGCCTTAGCATCCTGAGTGCTGGGTTTATAGGCTATGCTGCCACACCCATCCTGAGAGTTGTTGTGTGTGTGTGTGAGTGCCTGCCGTGCTAGGGATTGAACCTGGGGCCTTCTGTTTGCAAGACAAAAACCGTCCCACTTTGAGTCACATCCCCAGCTACCACGCCCATCCTGTACATTTGTTTTTTTAAATAATTTTTGTTTATTCTTTAGTTTGCTCAGTCATTCATTTGTCTGTGCTGGGTATTAAACCCAGGGCCTTGCACATTTTAGGCAAGTGCCCTACCACCCCACTCAACTTGTACATTTAAATGTTGCTAATTTGTGCAGTAAAGAGACTGGTGAGTGCTGGGTGGAGGTGTGGTCAGTGGTAGAGTGCAGGCTTAGTACCCAGAGTTAACCTCCCTCCTCCAAAAAACATAAAAAGAAACTGACAGAAGGATGTCAAAGTATCTTTTGATTTCTTCCTCCCTCTCCTCTCTTTACTCTCTCCCTCCCTGCCTTTCTTTCCTGATTTGTTAGATGGTCAGATTAAAAAAAAAACCTAGTTTCAGAGTAGAAACCATGTTTTGGTTTTGTCTTTTGGGCTCAGTGCACAAGCTTAGTCCAAACCAATGTCTTCTTGTGAATTTTGTTTAATAGAGGTTAGTGGAAAAATTATTTTCCCATTTATGGTTTTAAATTTTAAATCTCTAGCACTCCTTAAATCTCAAAATCCTTCAAAACATGTAGTGGGAAAAAAATCTGGAGCAATTTACCCTTGGGTGTTGAGCCTCACATTCACTCTTCTCAGTAGTGTCTGCGTCTTTAGGTAATGCAGAGCCTTTCATCAGTTTCCGGGGGATGGTCACTACCTGTCTTATAGGATTTTAGCTTCCTTGTGGGTGTTCTGGGTATTATATTACATATGTAGAACATTGTAGTCTGCTGGTATTGTTGTTTTATCAGTTTGAGTGAAGTAGAGAAACCTTAACCTTCCTTCTGTGATTTCTTGTTCATTCCTGAAGGTATTTTCCTCCCTGAATAAGGGATTATAGATTTATTCCTTCTGTTCAGACTTTCTAACTACTGTGCAAATTCTGATCGCCGTGGTTTCTCATTCTATCTGGTGTATTTTCCTGCAGATAAAATGATGTTTTTCTCTGGTTGTTCTCAAGATTTTTGTCTTTGTCTTTGCTTTTCAGAAATTTATTATTTTGAGTCTTGCTGTGAATTCTGTTAAGCTTTTTCCTTTTTAGAGTTTGCCTAGTTTCTTGAAAGTGTTAAGTTAGTTTTGCTGAATTGGGATCATTTTTAGCCCATTCTCCCTCCTTTTCTTTCTGTCCTTTGATACCATGAAAGGTGAGTCCTCTGTTGTAGCCCCACAGTCCTTGAGACAGTGCTCAGGCTTTCCTTTTGTCAGTGTGTTTTCTGTTTTTCTTCTCTGGTAGTTTGTGCTTTACCTTCCAGTTTGTTTCTCTGGTTCCTTCTGATCACTGAGCCTTTTATTTCAGTTATTGTATTTCTCAGTGTTGAGTTCCCGTTTGTTTGTTTCTTTGCTTAGGCCCTGTATTTCTAATTTTTTTTAAAGCTTGCTTGTCAGGTTGTTGACATTTTTATTTAGACTGCTTTAATGTTTGTCAGATAACCTGTAGCATCAGTTTTCTCAATTTTGGTATCTGTAGATTGAAGTTCTTCCTTGTTTTTGGGGTTTTCTGTTGAGAGCAGCACATTTTAACATTTTGTTCTGAGGCTTTGGATTTTACTCAAGTTGCTTTAGCTTTGTGTGTGTTTTAAATGTTCTGGGAGTTGAACCCAGAGTGTCGCATATCCTAGGCCAGCGTTCCACCCCTGAGCTAGAATCTCTAGCCTTTTATTTTACTTCTGTTTGGGGCAAGGCTTAGCAGAGTTGCCCAAGATAGCCTTGCACTGAGATCCTTCCGAGTAGCTGGCTTTTTTGGAAATTACTCTGGCAGGAGGGGAGGTCCAGATTGCCTATCTAGCCTCCATTGAAGTGTAATGTGGGAGGGCATACCTTGGTTCTTGTCGCCAAGGGTGAAAGTCTTGGCTCCTTACTTGGCCTTCTCTGGACTCTGTTGGGTACACTGTTCAGCTCTTAGGTGTGGAATTCTAGCCCTTCACCCAGAGTGTGTGAATAGGGCGGGGTGGTGGTGGTGGTGGTGGTGTGGGTTTTCTGTGGTGTTCGGCAGGAGTAGAGTGGTTATCTAAAAGCTGTCTCTCTGGCTTGCCCCATTCCTGGTACTTCACTGGCAAGCAGCCTTGGTTGGGCTTTTCTTCATCTGTGCCTTTTGGCCTTTCTGGGTTGATGGCATTTTCAGATACTAGTTCAGAAAACCCCGGAGAACTTACCATGGTGTTGTTCCTTGGGTTCCCAAACATCAGCCCACCTTCCGTCTTTCATGCTTTCAGTCTTCTTAATGTTTACCTTATCTACGATGTGAAAGATTTTTAGTTAGCAGGAAGAATAGGGAAAAGTGTGTCTACTCCATTTTTCCAAAAGAAATGA
Organism: Cavia porcellus; assembly: GCF_034190915.1. Lineage (NCBI taxonomy): Eukaryota > Metazoa > Chordata > Mammalia > Rodentia > Caviidae > Cavia > Cavia porcellus. Next base: position 99,877,058 of record NW_026947489.1, read on the forward strand.
CTTTTTAAAAGGGTTTTGGGTTTAAGTTAATGTTTTCCTCCAATGGTTTTTTTTTTTTTTTCATGTTTATTTTTCTCCTGAACTATGCTTTAGAGTTCAAGTTGCAAGTCATATCATGCAGCTTACGGTGTATTCAGTTCTGATCTGTTAAGTTTGAGGTGCTTTAGGGTAGCTCTCTGGAGGCATGGGCTGTTTTTAGACTCAGCAGTATAGGTGAGATGTGCAGGTGGAGAGGTAGCTTTGCAAGTGTGAAGAGTTTCTGTGGATGAGGATCAGCTGCACAGAAGCCATCACCAGGGCTCAGGACGGAACTCTGGAAATTTGCCATTGAAAAGGTTCTGCAAGAAGTCAAGGAACTTAGGTAACTGGAGAGATGTCTTTGAGAGCTAGAAACAAACATATTATTACAGAAGCCAAGAGAAGACAATTTCAGTAAAGGCCATGAGTGTTCAGTAGGGTCTCATCTTAGATTGTAAGTTTTCTTTGGTGGAAATTGTAAGATTGGTTTTAGGAGTGGTCACAGCATAGGGGCACCTGCAGGACACGGATTGAGAGGGCAAGGAAAGTGTTGACTGAGGAGAAAGAAATAAGGTAAGGTGGTTGGACAGGGGGAGGGAGTTCATGTGAGAGCTTTTAGAAAACAGAAGTTTCTTGTTTCTGTGCTCAGAAACAGTAGGAGAAGAAAGAGGAGGCTCAGTAGCAAGGAAGTTGGAGAAAAGTAGCCTTGAACTCACTGTGACCTGAACTCACGGTGATCTTCCTGCCTCGGCTTCCTGAGTTGCTGGCTTACAGGCAAGTGCCACCACATCAAGCAGCCTATCAGAATTTAATGTTTAAAAAAATTTGGTTATGTTGCAGATCAATCTTATTTTTTAAAAAGAAAATGCTGATAAAGTAAGCAAAAACACTTAAAGTTCAGTAAATGTTTACATTGTTATCCTTAACTAAGCAGCCAAAAAAAAAAAAAAAAATCAAGGAAAATTTTTTTCCTTCAGTGCTAGAGATTGAACCCACGGTCTGGTGCATGTGAGGCAAGCGCCCTACCCTTAAGCTACATCCCCAGCCCTTTGTAGCATGTTCATAGTCTTTTCCCTTTGGTCCTGTATGGATACTAAAGTTTGATATTTATCAGTTGTCTTGCTTGCCTTATCCTTTGGCTTGATGTATACTCCTCTAGGGATTTTTAACTGCAGCAGTAAAACTATAAAGATCTGTGTACAAATGTATGTATTGTGCTATGATTAATTATCATGACCCTCTAGAATTGTCTATAGGCCAATGGCTAAAACGTAGTTCATTTCCCTAGGGATTGAAAGTAGCGCAAAGCAGCTTATAAAAGTACATTAGAAAGTATATGTGACATAGGAAGTTGCTTACACTACGACCAACATGAAAAAACAAGAAATGATATGTTGTCTTTTCATCATAGAAAGTGGAAAGAAATAATACCCAAATGTTGAATTATTTTCTTTTTATACTATATTAATTTTCTACAAATGGTAAATCTTTCATAATTAGGAAACAGTTGTAAATAAATTTGCTAACTGATATAAAATGATACTTACAGGTTTGGTTTGTATTGTTATAATTTCCAGGGAGGTCTGAATTCTTATTTTTACTGTTGCATTTTTTTATCCTATGATCATGTTTTTGCCCATTTATCTATTAGTTTCCTTGGAAAAATCTCATGAGAAGTGTTTCATTCTTCACTGAGTTTTCTGTATTGTGTTGTAAAACAGCAGGCTACAGATGAACATTTCTTCTTTCAATTAACGTTTATAAGAAAAAGATAATTTCTCTTGAGATCTGAAAGTCAGCTGTGGTGGTACATGCCTATAGTCCCAGATACTTGAGAACTTGAGACAGTAGAACCAAAAATTTGAGGCCTGCCTGAGCAGTTTAGGAAGACACTGCCATAAATTTGAAAACAGCTGGAATATACAGTTCAATGGTAGAATATTTGCATACTATATGTGAGGCCTAGAGTTTAGTCCCCAGTTTTGCAACAAAATAAAAACAAAGATCTGATAGGTAATATGTTCATTTTCTGTGATGAAATTTTATCATATATCATTACATCTACCTACTATAAGTAAACAAAAAATATATGTATATAAAATATATTTGTTGTGCAGGAGATTGAACCTGGGCCTTGTGCATGCTGGGCAAGTGCTGTACCCCTGGATTATACCTCTGACCCCTACTGTTATATCTTTTATAAAGAGCCTGTTGGCTTTTTGTTTTTCTTTGCTGATAATGAGTGCATATTATTTACTTATTTATTTTTAGTCTTTTTGAGACAGGGTTTCATTATGCAGTTCCGACTGGTCTTCAATTCACTTTGTAGCACAGGCTGGCCTGGAAATCATAGTGATCCTCCTGCCTCAGCCTCCCAAGTGTTGGGATTACAAGCATTCACCTCCACACCTGGTCAGGTTACTTTTTTTTAAAGTACTGAAAAGCAGTGAAATATTGGTGAGGGCACGTTAATTATATACTTTTTTTTACTTTCATACACAAAGATATAAGCATCACAGAGGTATGCCAAATACAAAGCAAAAACTTATCTCCCATTCTTGTTTATATTCCCATATGAAATAGTAATCACATACATTAAAATACCCCCACTTTATGTGTATCATTATAAGAGCTTTGACAAATGCATATGCAAGCAAGGTAGAGAATATTTGTGTCATTCAGCGAAGATCCCTGTGCTCCTGCCCAGTCAATAACTTCTGGAATAACCACTGACCTAGCCTTTGTTAACTAGTTTAGTTTGGCTTGTTTTCAGACTTTGCATAGCAGAACCATACAGTACACACACTTTTGCACTAGGATGTTTTTGCTTGGCACAATGGTTTTGTGATTCACCCATAATAGTGGCTGGTTCCTGGTTTTTTTTTTTGATTGGAATCCATTGTCTGGTCATACCACAACTTAACCTCTCTGCTTGTTGGTAGAACATTGGGTGTTTCTAGTATTTAGGTGCTAATGAGTAAAGCTGCTTGGAAAACTCACGTACATGTCACTGTATGCACTTACATCTTCATTTCTCTTGGATAAATACCAAGTTGTGGATGCTTGAGCCAAAATGTTAAGTGTATGTTTACTTTGCAAAGCAATTTCACAGCTTCTTGTAAGATGTTGGTAATGTGTTGCATTCCCAACCAGCCTTGTTTGGAAATTCCAGTTACTCTGAATCCCCAGGAGCACTAGGTATTTTATCCATTGTAGTGGTGTGTAGTGGCGTCGCACTGTGGTTTTAGTTTGCTTTTCTGTGATGATTAATCATGTTGAGCATCTTTTAAACTGCATGTCTTACATCTTCTTTTGTATCTGTCAAATCTTTTGGAAATTGGGATTGGATTACTGAGTTGTGTATGAATTCTTATTTTGGTGTGCAGGTTCTGTTAGCAGTGTGTTGCAGATATTTTTCCCTCCTCTATACTTTGAGGTTTTTTTTGTTTTTTTTTTGCCACTTTCAATACTTACATTGTATTTTGTAGTTGGCTAAAACTAATTTGGGGGAGGGCTGGGCTGAACCCAGGGCCTTGTGCATGCTGAGCAAGTGTACTATCATTGAACTCCATCTCCACACCTTCTTTAAAACAACTTTTGAGGGTCAGTAATACACCTCAGCAGGACAAGTACCTGCCTGGCAAGTGGAAAGTTCTGAGTTTGAGTCCCAGAAACAAAAACAGTAACAAACAATAAAAAACTTCGGGGCTGGGGATTTAGCTCAGTGGCATAAGCACCTGCCTTGCAAGCAGGCAGGCGTGAGTTCCATCCCCTGTACCGATAAAAATGAAAAAGACAAAACAAAACAAAACAAAACAAAAACAAAAAAAAAAAAATAAAAACTTCTTTTGAGACACAGGATCAGGCTGAGTTCCCCATGCCGGCCTCACACTTGCGATTCTCCTACCTTCGCTTCTCAAGTAGCTGGGATTACAGGTGTGTGCTCCCACACCTACTCAGGGCATTTGAAGCAGCTGCAATCACAAAAAGAAGTCAAAATGAATGCAGCAGATGTCCATGTTTCGCAACTCACTTTTCTATAGCATATGTAATTTTTTGATAATGTATATAAATAAATGTATTTAATATTGGCAATGCTATTTCATTAGGCATTGTTTTGCTATCTACAGAAATGGATAGGGTTTGTGTTTAACTCTTCAATGTGTTGTCCCTCAGTGTTGTTAAATATTTCAGACATGTATCACTTCATTAAAATATAAGTAGCACACTGAGGAATTTTTGTATACCATTTCTTTTTTCTTTTCATTTCTTTTTTTTTTTTTGGTCTTTTGATACAGAGTTTCACTATGCAATTTAGGCTGGCCTTGAGTTCACTTTTTAGCCCTGGCTGGTTTTGAACTTGCAATGATCCTCCTGTCTCAGCCTCCTGAGTGCTGGGATTACAGGTGTTTGCCACCATACCTGGTTTATATGCCATTTCTACCCAAGATGCGTGTTTATTTGGTTGTATAGGTGTTGTGTTTCTTGTTTCCACTTTCACAAAAGGTTGTGACCAAAATATTTGATTTGTAGGATGAATCTTCAGTCTTCAAGTTTTAAATTTTATGGTAACATACCTGAATTTTTCAATATTGTCAGTATTACTGTTGACCGTTCTTGTACAAATTTTGTATTTCTGTTGATTTAATTTTCTCTTTTGAGATGTCAGATTTATATATACAAATGTATTTAAAGAAAAATTGATGTAAAGGAGGCAAGGTGGTGCATACCTGTAACCCGAACACTTGGGAGGCTGAGGCAGGATGATTGACATGAGTTTGAGGCCAACTTGGGCCCCATAGTGAGTTCAAAACTAAACTGCTTTGCCTGACCTGTCTCAAAAACAACAAAGAATGGATGCAAAAATGTTGCCATAATTAAGCTGTTCTCAATTTTTTACATAGCTATATAAATCTTTCTCTTTTGTTGAACGCATTCACATTATCCCTATATGATTATTTGAATATTTGCTGAAATCTTGTGCTTTCATTTTTTTAAAATCAAATTACTTTTTCTCATTTGTATTTTTATTATAGTATGTATTTGCAAGATAGGACTTTTGTTGATTTATGCTTTTTTCTGTTTTATTTGTGGCACTCTGGTCAAAGATTTGAGTTTTAGACATTAGAAAAGGTGTATTTCTGGGCTGATATGGTAGCTCCGTGGTAAAGCACTCACTAGCATGGAAGGACTGTGGGTGGGTCTCCCTCATGAGGTGGCCCCCCACCCCATTTGTAGTGGAAGGACAGATGAGGGCCTGAAGCATCTATTTCCCCTCCCCCCGCAAATATTTATTTAGAATGGGAAAAGAAGAAGGCTGTGTAAATGAGAAGCCTCAAAGTCCACTCTTTATTTATTTTATTGAAACATTACTCATTTTTTTCTTTTGTGCTTTTTTCCTACTTCTTCTTGTATCCTAAAGTTTTTTCTTGCATTTCTGTTCTTGCATTGATTTATATTTCTTGATGCCTAAATAATATTGTTGTTATTGTTGAATATAGTAAATTACAAGACTTTTACCAAACAAATTTTACCCTGATTGAATATGGATGTTTTGGTTTCCTATGGTAACTGAATGTAGTTGTTTCTTTGCCATTTTATTTTCAGCATTGTGTTTTTTAAGCAGCATAGCGTTAAATTTGACTTTTTGAAAAGTCCTGCTGGTGTTGAGCTTCTTCTGAGGAACCCATTTAACTTTATCTCAGATTTATTTGGTCTAAATTTGGCCTCTTTGTATTTTTTCCTGTGTACTTTCCTCTATATGGTTTGTGCTTTAGATCTTTTATTTTACAGTGGCTTGTAAATGGCAGCATTTATTTTCATTAGCTGCAGTCTGGAAAGGAGTAAATAAAACCTTTTCATCCGTGACTTTTTTCTCTGATGCGGTATTACAGTACCGATTAAAATTATGTGAAGCATTTACAGATTGGCTAAGTGTGTGGGGGGGTTTATGTTTACATCACGTTGTATGAATCTTCATAGTCTCAATTGTAGCAGCAGATAAAGTGCAAGAGCTGGAAGGAGCAAGAGAGTGTGCACACATGCATGCTCAGACAGTGCCAGCTTAGCTTACTAAGTTTATTACAGAAAATTAAAAGGTAATTTTGTCAGACTGATAAGATTGCTTTTGACGCTAAAAGTGCTTCCCTTTTTAAGCACTATTAAGAGCAAACACTGAGGAAGACTTTGAATTTCCTCCCCTCCTCCTAGTGCAGTGAATAGGTTGTCAGACCTTGCCCCCTCCAGACAACTTCCTTTATTTTGCATTTTTGGGTGGTGGTTGTAGCACTTGTTTTGAGATTTGATTACACTGTGCCCAGCTATTTTTATTTTAACCTGCCTCTTTAAGTTAGCATATCAGTACTATTTCAGCTGTAAGGAACTTCTGTAATGACATTTATGCATATATATGTATTGTGTCCTAAAACTCCACTATTGTTTTGATTTAATTTGGCGTAATTGGCTTATGAGACACTGTTTCATTTGAAGTTTTCATAAACAAATGACTGCTTGTATTTCCACAGCTGAACAGCAGCAAAAGCATATTCTTAGTAAGTTTGCAGTGTACATTCTGTGCAACATTGCAAATGAGTGAAGTTATAATTATGAAGTTCAATCTTTTGGTTGGTCAGTGTCTCCAGCCTGGCCCTCCTCCTTACATTTTGCAATTAAGGGAACTGAGTTCTCAGTTGAATTGGAATTCCTGATTTTGCCAAGTCAGCTGGAATAAAGATTTAGGAAATTTATCCTTTACAATTGTTTTTACTGTTGTAAGCCAGCCTGTACTTTCACCAATTTTGAAATCTGTTTCGTAAATTAAGCTTGATTAAAATTTTATGTTGCATATTTTCAGTCTTCTATAGCTTCATTAGTATTGAAATAAGGATGTGCTCCTTCAAATGTTTTATTACAAGAATTTGTGTACCTATGTCTAAGCTGATAATTGTGGTGTGGAGCATTTTATTTAAAATCAAATTTAAGCATCATGTAAAATAGTTACCTGTGGTATACTTCCTGGCAGAGAGATACAGTACACAAAATGGTAAATATAAAACAGCATTTTAGAAATGTTACAGTCCAGTAACTGCTCTAAGCCATTTTCTGGCTTTATGAAAAATTAATATAGCATTAAATGTATGCCCTGAAGTTGTCAAAGTTTGTACAGATAGTGAAGCTTTCTCTGTTTCTGAATTCTATGCCATGGGATAATGAAGTCACTTTTACTGCTACTCAGCAAAAGAAAGCCAGATTCTCTTGTAAGAGTTCTAATACATTAGTGTTTTACAAAATGGTTTTCTATACTTTTCCAAGATATAAAAATCAGTCTTAAGTTTCAGGAAGTAGTTAAGAGAAGCCTAGTAAGATTCCAAACTGTCCGCCCACAGTGAAATCAGTTACTGTCCCTACTCCACATTTCACAATTGGGCAGTGTGTTATATAAACTACTATTTATATATTTCACAAAATTATGTTTTACAAACCAAATAGAAGGTACAATGAAAGGTGGCACCCTTGTACAATAGCAGACAAATAGGCAATCCTTACACAAATTAAAAAAAAGAAATTCACAAAATCTTTAGAAAAATGTACAAAATCGGTGTTAGGAAACAAAAATGCTATCAAGATTTACAAAGAAACTTGAAAAGCATGTTGTTTGGGATTCACATTCTCAGCTGTGTCATTTCTACAAGTTTTGTTGTCAACACACTGACTGAATGACATCCTAAAATAAAAATATGAAAAGGTTCAAAACAAATAAATCCACTTGGAAACCAAAGAAAACCCCCCAAACCCACCAGACGGTTGTTTACGCAGAGGTAGATATTAGCAAGGGCTCCTTTTGTAGATAAGTAAAATGAAGCTCAGACAGTTCATTTAACTTCTGTGGTTACAGAGCTAGGAAGAGGGGAAGCAGGGTCTCACAGTGAGGTGGCTTGTACAATACAGCTAACTCCTAGCAAACATTTCTAGTATCAAGTATCGCTGTTCTAGGTAAAGTGCTATATATGTATTTTTTCTCAGTATTCATCTTAATGTATTTAGAAAAATAGGTAGACATAATGCAGACTGAATTTATAGATTTTTATATACAGTCACCTTTTAATCTTTTTGTTTTGTTTTTAGTTTTTGAGACAGGGTCTTCCTAGGCAGTTCAGGCTGTTCTTGAACTCACCATGAAGCCCACACTGACCTGAAACTGTAAAGACCCTTTTGCATCAGCCTCCTGAGAACTAAGAGTACAACCATGCACACCGTGCCTGGCTTATATCCTTTAAATAATCTTGTCACACACTGTTGTGTTTTTACATCCATAAGCAGTTGTCCCTGTCATGGTTTCTCCTTCCCCAAGAATCTATTTTTATGTCAGTTCCACTGTTTCATAAATGATGGCTAAGACCTTCTGCTATATTCCTTTAATAAAAATTGGACTCAGCACGTGTGTGCTGGATGTTCATGATATTCTAGGAACTTTTTGGATCCTGGGAAAATAGTACTAAGAAAAATAAAACTTTCCAGAGTTTGTATTTAAACAGAATTTCTTGAATTCACATTGTTGAGTTCTGTAGAAAGACTTAGTGGTGTTTTAAAATTTTTCAGTTGGACTAGTTAAAGGAAAATTGACATTTTGACAATCCATGAACATAAAATACTGTTACAAGTCTTAGGTATTTTCCTCTTTGTAATTTCTTTCCACAAGGGCCAGTGTAGTTTAATGGCTTACCTCCTACCTACCTTATATTTATTGTTGCTATTATAAATGTTCTATCTGACTTAAACTTTCTAATGGTTTATAAACACATACGATATTGATTTGGGGAATTTATATAGGTTTTTATATCCAGATATCTTGCTGAACTTTTAAATTCCAATAATCATTTTATATATTGTTTGGTTTTCGATGTAGATGACCGTATCATAAAGTGATGTTTTTCCTTCCGATTGTTATGTCATTTCCCCTGAGTAGTTGGATCCTCTAACCCAGTGATGGTGAACTTTCAGTGATGGTGAACCGCTGCGGGCACCTGTGGCATAGGTTCACTACCACTTCAGTTACTGCAGTGTCGAGTACCTGCAGTAGTAGTGGACTCACTATTTGTTCTTGATTTTAAAAAGTCTTAACTGTTAAAAAAAAGTTTGCCAGGTTTTTGGTTCTTGTCTATACCCACTTGGCTATTAATTTTTAAGATACATGTGAGATTTTTTTCATGCTTTTTTTATGAGTCTTATGATCAAATTAGCTGTCTATAATTTATGAATTTGTCTTTTTCCAAAATGGGGCAAGTAATACTGACTTTTAAAAAGGCTCATTTCTGGATTTTTGGGACACACTGATCATAATGTGTGTTCTTGTTTATATGCTGTTGGATTCTGTTTGGTAGTATTTTGCATATGGGTTTGAAAAACTATGGCTTATCAGCCAGTAATTTTCATTTTTCATGGTGTCCTTGTTTGATTTTGGCATCTAAGTTATGCTGGCCTCATAAAATGAATTGAGGGAATATTTCTTCCTTTTAACTCCCTGGAAGAACTCTGATGTGGAATTAACCTGCTTTGTGAATTTTTGCAGAGCTTGATTTTAAGACTTCTGAACTTAGTCTTACAATATGTGTGTCTAATTTTTTTCCCCTTGTTGAGTTAGGGTCTGGCTCTGTTTTTGAGGTTGCGCTCAGACTTCTGTGCTCAAGTGATTTTCCCGTCCTAGTCTCCTTAAGTGCTACAGACTTGAGTCACCAAGTTGTAGAATTTTTGTTTTCTGTTACTCAGATTTTCTAATTATTCTTCAGTCAGTTTTGATAGCTTGCATTTTCTACACACTTGATCTCTTGGAACAAATGCTTTTGTTATTTTTATTTTACATGCAGCATCTAGCCCAGTAACTTATATAATAGTTAATATATTATAGCTAAAGTTATAAAACTGCTAACCAAAGGTCAGTTGTTAATTACAATGAATCAATGGTCAAAATATGCTTGCAGTCCAAGAAGTGATACCAGATCCTGTTAATAAGTAGATCTTGATTCAATATACCTCTATACAGCATTTTCAAGTGTGAAAGGACCCTAAGATACTTACATATGTACTCTTCACTCTCCCCAAATGGGAGTAGGGGGCACTTAGTGATGAGAAAATTTGGGAAAGGCAGCACTAAGGTTAGGCCAACCTTTCAATTAGTGACTATGTTTTGGGCCAGCATAGGGGGATGCGGAGGGCACAGCAGGAAGGGAACTAAAGCTGAGATTTTCTTCCTTAAGAAAGATCCTTCCAGCCAGGCTGAAAGTGATCTTAACAGGTAACTAGTGCCACACTTGCTCTTGGTTGATCAGTGCACATACACTAATCACACATAAGACCTGGCAAAAAAACCAAGAGGCTGCAAGCCAGCCGTGTGCAAGGACTTCAAACATTTTGATCATGCTTTAAGTGTCATTGTAAGCCAGGTGGGACTTTGGTGGCCACCTTATAGAGTCCCTCCCTTCTTTCCATTGACAAAGGAAACTGTGGAGAATTATTAAAATTTGCTCTCTGTTGTTATCAGTGATGTGATGTCAGGGTTGGGGTGTGCAGGTTCCCCAAAGGCATAAAAATATGTGTATTTACTTGTTTGTAGTCAGTTTATCTTCTGTCGTTACGCTGCACAAATTATTATAAAGGTGAACTCATACTTTCATAGTTTTTCCACATTTTATATCATACTTTTTTCATGGCTTTCTCGGTAGTTTTCCATCTGGAAGAATGAATTTTGAAATGTTGTTATTTCATTTTAATATTTACCAGTCATGCTATTTAAAATAAACTGACAGGGGCTGGGGATTTAGCTCAGCCGAATAAGCACCTGCCTGGCAAAAGCTAGGTTGTGAGTCTGATCCCCAATACAAAAAAACAAAGCAAAACAAAAAACAGTACCTTTAATGCCTTTTTAAAAAGATCCTTTTTTGTGCTTTTAGAAGCTACTCTTAGTATTTTTGCATAACCTTTTGTAAAAAACAAGGTATTGACTCATAATCTCTGGGCCAATCTGAAGTTTAATTCTGAGGGCTGTTAATGAGTTTCTGTAGGAAGAAGCTCTACTGTTTTTGTTTGTAGGTTGAAATTAACTAGATGAGACAGTATGAAATTGAGAGCTATTTAAAATTTTGTCTTGATTAATTTACAGTCTCAGTATCAATTGACCTTTGGTTTTGTTACAAGCACATGACTCTACACAAACAGTCATTCTAGGTATGTTGCCATTTAAGAAAACAGCTTTCAAAAGATCTGTTAGAACATGGGAAAAAAAGGTCTTGCTCTCTTGTGGTTTTACAGGATGCCAGAGTTTTGGTTGCTGGTATGTTTCACTCAGTTGCTTTCTGTTCAATGAACAAGAGCACTACCATGCATCACAACTTTGCAGACTCACTGCAAAGGAAATAGCAGGTGGTAAAATGACCTCAGATAAATGTAGATTTCTGGTATGGTGTGGTGGGTGGACAGTGCTACAACTAAATAAACAAATTGAATTATACAGAAAGCCTTTATTTAAGTCATCATTGTTTCCCGTACTGTGACTTTTCTGGTATCATTCTTTGTTCTTTTCCATTTTTGTAATTAGCTCACTGTAAAGCTGTAACATGACTATAGTTGAATTGTTTAGTGGCTTTATAGTGTTCTTTAATGATCAGTTCTCTATCAAGCTCTGCCTCTGTGGAGTTGACAGCTACTTGTGAGAGCTTTAAGGTCTGAAATCTTTGACTCACATTGTAGATTGACTGGAACTAATTCTCTTTATCTTGTCATGCCATATTCTTTGCTGTTTTATTTCATAATTTTTGCTGTTTTGATTATACAAAACAGCTGTTTTTTACTTTGAAAAATGAAACTGATTTTGCTTCTCTCTGCTATGACTGGTTAGGAGTAGGTTCATAACCTTCTATTGGTTGAATGTTGGTTATGAAATATTTTGAAAATATCTTAGGGGAAGAAGTCCTTCATTATATGAGGTTAACTTGCAGTTATCTATGTTCTTAGAAGAGAGATTGGTGGTTTATACATTTTTTGTTGCAGTGCAGGTTATACTCCTCACATGCGGTGCTCTCAAAACGGGTAATAAAACTTAAGTTGAAGTCTTTCTTACATTGAAGACACATTGCCATCAATCCTCTCAGAATACTCCTCCTCGTTTTCAACTCACTCCATCATTCTTGCCACTTTCCGAAGCAGTTCTGAAAGTCCCCTTTCCTGAGGATCTCTAGGAGCAGTGATAAAAAATGCAGTAACTGTTGCTTCTGGGTGCTGTCAAATGGAAAGGCACCCTCCTAAAAACGTTAGTATGGCCTCGTCCTCCTTACTCACTGGACCTGGCACTGTGCACTGTGCAACTCTTTCCCAAAGTTAAAGTGAAATGTAGGGTAGACATTAGAATCGATCCAGGGCTCCGAGGCACCTACAACAGTGCAACCAAAGCCATGAAAGAGGACTTCCAGAACTGCTTAAGAAAGTGACCAGAGAGATAGAATATGTGTGTTTGAAGTGAGGAGGAGGATTTTGAGTGGGATTAATGGCAATGTGTCTTATACTGTAATAAGTTAAAATGTTAAGCATTGATCACATCTCATACCTAGGAAAAACTTCTTTTCACCATCCTGGCATCATTGCCAAATGTTAGGATTGACTGATGCTGAGCAAATCTGGACATTTTACTCCAAAAATAGGGAGACAGTAGGGCCAATGGATTTATTTTGTTTTTTTGGCAGGTAGCTGTCAGTATAATGTGATTTGGGCCTTGGAATTGAACCAGACTGCATGGAAACGGCTTCTGCCCTGCCAGTTAGTACCTAGCCATGCAGTTGGGCAAATGAATTCATCGCTTAGGTGCCCTTTTTCTTCACCTGTAAGGTGGAAATGATAATGTGTGCTTTCTTCCTGTAGTGGTTCCATTAATGAATGCATAAAAGCACTGAGTGCCTAGTGTGTGATAAAGTGTTTAGGTGTATTGTTCCAACTCAGGATGTACAGATATGTGTATGTTTCCCTGAAGAAGTTGGAAGTGTAAAACTTAATTTTGTAGACATCTGATTTGTAGTAACTTTATATAATAGTCCCAAAAATAAGGATTGAAAGACTCAGCGAAGTGTTCATATTTGAGTTATCCTTACTGTGTGCTGGCTGCCTTGCTTAGGAAGCATTTCTGCTGTCACAGTTGCTCTTTACCCAGCTCATCTGTAGTGACTGTGACATGGGCTGAATTCCCCCCACCCCTGTGGGCTCAGGCCTCCACAGTGAGGGAAAGGCTTTGGTTTTCTCTCAAGGTCGTACAATGGGACAGGTTCTGTAGATGCCCATATACAATTTATTTGGAAGACTGATCATTCATTCAAGGAGAGCTTCTCCAGTGTTTGTATATAAGGTTTGCAAAGACAGTTTTTCTTTCTGGTATGAAGTAGAGCTGTAATTGTAGTCCTGAGGGGGAAAAACAATGAAAATTGTTGCTTTGGTCTTCCTAACGCCTTTTGAAAATGATTCGATTCTCCTTTCGAAAAGAAGTCTTTTATGATACGTCCTTTTCAAAAGGTTTGTAATGATTTGTTTTATAGAGGAAGATCAAAGGGAAAATTAAGTTCTGTTTTGTTTCTTCTTGAAGCCTGTTTGTTAAAAATAATTAGCTTCAGGGACTGGGGAGGCTCAGCGGCATAAGCGCCTGCCTTGCAAGCAGGCAGTTGTGAGGTGAGTTCGATCCCTGGTACTGTACTGATAAAAAGGAAAAAGACAAAAAAAAAAAAAAAAAATTAGTTGCACATACTGTTTCCCAAATAATTTAGTGACATGTAAATTGTTCATTATTTTCTTTAAACAGCACGATTTATTTATTTATTTATTTGGTACTGGGGATTGAACTGACGATCTCACGCTTGCCAGCCCAGCAGGTGCTATGCCGCTTAGTTAGGTAAATCCCTGGTCTGTTCATTTATGTTAGTAAAGAAATTCTGTACCTTTCCAGGGCTGTCTTGCATTTTTCAAGTGAATCTGTTCCTGGTAAGATGTGTAAAGTTTGAATTCTGTCTCCTCACTAACTTAAATGATTAAGGATCCATACAATCACTTTCCAAACCAGTGGCTATAAAAATAGTGATGCTGGGGGGCTGGGGATTTAGCTCAGCGGCATACGCAGTTGCCTTGCAAGCAGGTGGTTGTGAGTTCGATCCCTGGTACCGATAAAAAAAAAAAAAATAGTGATGCTGGATGGTAGTGCATTCTCCTTTCTGCTTCCACAGAATCGTATTGTGATACACCTAGAAACTATAGTATGTTTCATTCTAAGACATACGTTTATTTATTGATGACATCTTAGAGTCAACAGAAGATACTTTTTTTTTTTGTCTTTTTCCTTTTTATCAGTACCAGGGATTGAACTCACGACTGCCTGCTTGCAAGGCAGGCACTTACGCCGCTGAGCTAAATCTCCAGTCCCTAATACTTTTTTGTATCTTTCCTCCTCCTACTTAAGTGTGATAGACTTTTTGAGGACAGGGACTGATACTCATTTAATTTTACTCTTTCCAGCCCTGCTTTCAGGGTTGTATTCAGAACCTTGCTTTTGATGAATTCTGGTATAGTGATTTTAGGTTTACTTTGATAAATATTAACGGAACTGAGACATTTGTCAGAACACTTTTGTAGGGAGGAAGGGCCTGGTATATGCTGATCAGTAATAAAATGTTAGTTTTGCTTTTTCTTCTTTTCTGCCTGTTCTTTTTTATTTTGGTTAATTTGCACAGGTGCATACCTCACCAATAAAGCATTGGTTTTAGCAGATCCCAGTAAAATGAAGGAGAAAGACTTTTATTTTTTGTTCTAATAATGTGGCTTATTTTTGAGCATCTTCTGGTTGTTACATTGTGCTGTTGTTACTTTCTAGTATGTAAATGAGCAAACTGGAAGTCCCTGTGTTCCGGGACATAAAATTTTAGTCCCTGGTGGTGGAAGAAGAGCCACACTTGTTACCCGTCTTCTAATTTAGTGCTTTGGATTACTATTTCTGCTTTAGAAGAATCTCTTAATAACCACTATTTTGTTTTCGGTAACTTTTACTAGTTTAAAATTACCTGTCTTATTTATAAATAGCTCTGTGATTGTGAGAATTTGAGATTTCATACCCTTATCATAGTAAATCAGATGTTGGCTGAAAGGTAGAGTTAGTTTGCTCTCCAAAAATCTTGCCCCTGTGGATCCCAAAACCTAGTTTTAATCTTAGCAATAAAAGAAACTGCTTTGTAGATCTCATCGTTTTCCTTAAAGTAAGTATTCAGGTGTGAGTGCTTATTAAAGTCTCTAGGATCTTAACTGTTACTTTTCGAGAAACGACTACCATGTCATTTTTAAAAAATGGACATTTTTAACAGACGAGCTTTTAGGTTTACAGAAAACGTAAGAAGATACTGTAGAACAGAAAGTTTCCATATATCTGACATCCAGTCTCTCTGTACATTTGTTAGAAAAATGAACCTATGTAGATACATTACTGTTCACTGAAAGTCCATGACTGGATCCATTCTTTATGCCACATTGCAATTCACTGTCATGTTTTCTTAGGCTCGTCTTGGCTAACTTGCCTTATTTTGAGGAGTCCTTGCTGAGTATTTTGTAGAGTGCCCCTCTTTGGATATGTCTTATGTTTTTCTCATGACTGGCATAGGGTTAGGGTTTTTGACAGTAAGACCTTAGAGGTAATGTACCTTCTTCATCATGTATATTATCATGTCCAGAGTACAAACATCCATTTGATTAAAGATGTTCATGTTGACTCTGATCCTTGAAGTAATGTTTGGTTTTTCTACTTCTATAAAATTATTCTCCAGCCCTTCATTCCTAATCTCCCTTTCCATGTTGTCTTGCTTTTTAAAATTTATTTTTATTTTTCACTTTGAAACCGGTTCTTCCAAGTCAATAAATTGCCCAGGCTGAGCTCAAACTTGTGATCTTTCTGCTTTAGCTTCACAGAGTGCTGGGATTACAGATGTGTGCCACCATGCCTGCCTTCCATATTGTGTTCTTTAGGAGGAAGTTGTTGTAACTCATACTTAAAGAGCAGGGATGTTGTGTAATTTTGAGTAAACACAGTCAGTAGAACTGTAATTTAAAAATTTATCTGTAGTTAGTGAAACTTTAATAACATGGCTGTTAAAATATTTAAAAATGCATCTAGGTATTTAGTTTTGTAAAAATTTTCAAGCTTCTCATTCGCAGTGTTTCAGCATTTGATACTGAATGACAGCTGTTACATGTTCCTCTTTGTGTACTTTTTATGCCATGTAATTGATAGCTGTCTTCAAAAAATGTAGTGAAAGGAGCTGTGGAAGCTTATTAGTCAAAACCTATTCAATAAAATTTGTTAATATTTTGATCTTTACTGGCTTTCTGTGCTTCTTAATCTGTACATATTATTTCTAAATTGAGGACTTAGTTGATATGTAAATTATGATTAGAGACCAGAACAGTTCAGGACCCAAAATGATCAAGGGAAAGCACCTTGTTGGAAACCCCCATGACAACAAACCTCTCCTTGTAGTTCCCATTTGTGTGTTACAATTATAAGGCTTATGTTAATATTAGATCAGAATTTCCATTGTGAACTCTCAGCTTCATAGTTGTGTAACTGTGATATGAATTGTAAACAAAGACCTTTAATGATCAGCCTTATTGGAGCAATTTAAGAGATTGTTGGACTTGCTAGGTGGAAAATAGGTGTGTAGCTTCACATTTTAATTGAGAAAAACACAGAGACAGGCTTTGGTTCTGAAGGTGAGCTTTACTTCTTTTCCTTATGATCTCCTGATTTTTCCACAGAGAGGGTGCATTATTTTAAAGGAAAAAGCCTAAATAAAAAATAATCCACTGAATCTAAAGTTCTTTTCGTCTGGAGACAGGATCTCACCGTATTGTTGTCCAGGCTGGTCTCAAACTCTTGAGCCGAAGTGATCTTTCTGCTCTCGTCTTCCAGTAGCTGGGACTACAAGTGGGCATGACTGTACCTGCCTTCTACATTTTAGTGGTTACTCTTGAAATGCAGTATAGTTTGAAGCAAATGATTATTTTTATTATCCTTTTAAAATTACTGGAGCCCTAGAATCATTCAGTTCCACGTACACTTTCACTTTTTGAGTTTTTAGTGGACTAACTGAACTGCTAGTTCAGAGATGACAGCTCTTTATTTGGGGTTTAATAGTTTCAGAGATCCCTCCCTCCCTCATCCTGGGAATGGAATCCAGGACTCTTGCACTGAGCCGTATCCCCAGCTCTTTTTTATGTTATGAGACAGGGTCACACTAAGTTGCCCAGATTTAACTGGAACTTGTGATCCTCTTGCCTCTGCCTCCCAGAGTGTTGGAATTTAGGTATGTGTGTGTCACCACACCTGATGGGTGACCATGTTTTATATTTGAGTCTGGAAGCTTCCTAAGTCTGCAGTAATGTTGCCGTAAACCTTGTGGTTTAAGCAAAGAACATTTGTTCTTGCTCAGTTCTGGAGACCAGAACTGTAGAATCATTTCGTCAGTATGGTCTGTTTGTTCTGAAGGCGGGAAGAGTCACTTCCATGCCTGGTTTCCATGGTCTGGTTACTGTCTGCAGCCCTTCTTCGTGTTCCTTGGCTTAGAGCTTAGAGCTGTTCTCTCCAATCTCTGCTTCCCCTTGCTCAGCCTTTCCCTCTGGGTCTTCCCTTCAAATGCCTTTTCCTCTCTTATGACAAGTAATTGAATTTAGTTCCTTGAATCCCTTAATTACATCTGCAAAGTTCCAGTTTCCAAATAAGGTCATATTCATAGGTAGCAGAATTTAGGAGTTAGGTATACATATCTTTATGGGTGCCAGTATTCAAGTTACTGCAGTTGAGTAAGTTGTTAATAAAGGTGAAAATACTTTTACTAAATGTAGTAGTAAACAATCTGGTGTGTGTTGTATTCATGTAAATGATTCTGAATTTAGTTGCACGTTTACTTTCTTTTCACATGTGGTTTACCATTGATGTGGCATTCTTTTACTGTGTAATTAGGCTCAGCAAGTAGATATACTATAATTTGTGACTTTAAGTGGTGTGAGCAAGTTCTTAATTCTCTGACCATGTGCTGTTTAACTCTTTAATTTTTTAACCCACATACTTGGATATTTTTGTAAAATGAACTTTTATGCAGTTTCTTTTATAAATCATGTTTGTTCCCACTTAAAAGATGTTAAATTTATCCAGTGTCCTAGTCTGGTTTAAATTTGTGTGTCATAAGAAGGGATTTTACAGAAAGTACTGTAAAGTACTGTGTAGATGTTTGAGTTTGAGTAATCACAAATACGAATGGAGGGGAGGACCTCGGTGTGAGTAGGCAGAGCTGCCTTCTGAGAAGTACCGGTCCAGCCTCCAGGTGTGTGGTTTGGAGGGAAAGACTGGTGAGAGTATTCTTTTTCCTGTTTGGTGTGAAGGTCAGGGAAATTAAATAACAGGAGTATGGTTTAAAAGTTTAGTTGTGCTATAAGCTATGGCTGTAATAGTTGAAATGTATATATAGTCTTGTTTTATTTTTAGATAGGGTCTTGCTATGTAGTCTAGGCTGGCCTAGAATTCATGGCAGTCCTTCTTCAGACTGTCTAGTGCTGGGATTTCTAGGCATGTACTACCATGCCTGACCATAATAAAATTCTGCTTTGTAAAAATTTATTTTAAAGAGAAAAAAGCCAGAAAAATCTGGAAGCAGACAAATGATCAAAAAACAAAAGCAAAAGCAGACAAATGATCAAAAAACAAAAGCAAAAGTAACAACTACAACAGACAATAGTGATACAGGATTTCAAAACAAGGAGATAAGAATTTAATAATGATTGTTATATTGCATATTATTATCTTCAAAGTAATTGCTCAGGTTACCAGATACAGGTGTGCAAACTGATCAAACCATATAATCCTCTGAGCAGTTTCTTTCCCTTTTACTACATCTATTGTAACTTTTGGATCTTATTTACTCTTTCAGTGTCTTATATTACTGAGACAATATGGTGTGTTTATATATATATATATATATATTTTTTTTTTTTTTTTTAAAGACAGGGTCTCGCTATGCAGTTCAGGCTGGTCTTGAGCTGACTTCGTAGCCTAGATCGGTGTCAAATTTGTAACATTCCTCCTAAGCCACTAGGCCCAGCTAATAATATAATTTTTTTTTTTTTTTGGTCTTTTTCCTTTTTATCGGTACCGGGGATCGAACTCACGACTCCCTGCTTGCAAGGCAGGCGCTTATGCTGCTGAGCTAAATCCCCAGTCCCTAATAATATAATTTTAAAAGCAACAAACCCTTTTTCCTTTCTCTGTTCTCTACTCTCATTAGTCTGTTTCTGTGTCTCGTGGCATATATTTAAAAAAATGGTCATCTTTATTCTGTTGTTTATATATTGTCACTACTGAAATGTAAAGGGTACAAGTGCCAGAATCATGCCAGTTTTATTATTCAGAAAACTGTATCCTAGCTCCTAGGTAGAAAGTACTGCACAAGTAATCTGTTGAATGAATTAACTTTGTATGTCATGGACACTCTTGAAATCCATACATGAAAACTTACTCCTTTTAAAGGCTATTTACTGTTCTGTGATAGATGCACCATAGTCCAGTGAGACCCTTGTTAGGAGCATGTAGGTTACTGAGACTTCATGATAACACAACTGCTGGAGTGCATTTTGTGTGTGTATCGTTGGTAGTTTACAGTGTTAATTTTCTTCATTCCTGGCTAGATTCATATGACAATAACTAAGCACATTTAAAAATCTGTTACTGAAATAACTTTCAAATCGGATTGACCTCCATTTCCTTAAATACATTTAAAATGCTTTTAAATCAATGAAACACTTTTGCCACATCTTGAAAAAGGTGTCTGAAGCAATGAGGGGATACAGAGTGTGTTGACTGCCTGTGTGGTGATGATTCTTGGCTAATCCCTCTTAGAAAAGAAGAATCAAAATTTTTCCAGCCATTGCATTGCAAGACTGGGAAGAAAAACGCAACCAGTATAGGGAGAGATTAGAACACTAAATAATAAATAAAGAAGTTCTTCCATGCCTGAGACAGATGCTTAACCTTAGGGTGACCACATATATTTATTGCAGTTTGCCTAGGACAGCCCTGTTTTTTGCTTATTGTCTTGATGTCATTATTATTAGTATCCTCTTTCAGTAGCATTTATGTGGTCAGCGTGTTTACTCTCTCTGTTCATTGGTTTCCTTGTCTGTACATTAGAGACAGAGCAGTGCCTGATACATAGCGAATGCCGTAGAAATGTTTGCTGTCCTGGTTACTGTGGTTAATTGTCCTAGCAGCGCCTGTGTCATCAGGTCTGGCCCCAGGGCCTTGCAGATGGTAGGCAAGTGCTTTCCCACTGAGCTGCATCTTCAGCTCTTTCCTTCCTTACCCAAATACTTTGTTCTCTTGGCCTCCTGGCACCATTTTGTTTGCTCTCTTCCTACTATTCGCATGGCCGTGTCTCAGTTTCCTGCCCCTGGATGCTCCCCATTACCTGACTTCGCAACAATGAGTACCTGAACACAGATTCTCTGTCTGACGGAGTCTGATGATTTACATCATGGGTCAGTGCTCCTAAATTTGTCTTCAGTCCCACCCTTTCAGTGAATCCCAGAGTAATGTTTCTATTAGAGATCACCATTAGGTTATTCAGGTCAAAAGTGTCGACGTCACCCTTAGGCCCTCTCTGTAGGACTACCCCACTTCAGCTCATGCCGTGGCTCTCCTTTGGGAATGCACACATGAATGGCTTCTTTGCACTTCTTCTGCGGCCATTCTTGCCCAGGAGGCCATTTCTTCCCATGACTTACTGTGTTAGCTTCTGAAGTAGTCTCTGTGTTCACTCTTGACCACCTCCCACAGTCCAGTCTTCCCACAGCAACCAGTGTTACTTTATATAACATTTTACTCCTACCTTAAAGCTTCCAGTCATTTTCATTGCACTTAGAATAAAATCTGGAGTTTTCATTGTGGCCTGCATTGCTCTGCCTGCATCCAGGGTAACTGTATGAACTCAGTTATTACTTCCCTGTTCTGGGTGTGGCCATGCTGCCCTAGTGTTCTAAGGAGTCTCACTGCTCTCGACTTTAACTGAGCCCCCCCCCCCCCCCAGCCTGGCTCTCTCCCTCACCTGATCCGAGACTTCCCCAAGTGTCCTCTTGTCAGAGAAGTCTTCTCTGACCTTCGTATACAGTGTCACACTGTCCTTCCTCGCTCCTTCTGTTGCCAGCCCCTTCATTTTTCTTTAGAGTTCACATCACCTACTGATAGTCCGTCCTCTAAGACACTGCACCCTTTGGGAGAGCCTGGTATTGGTCAGTTCCTGACGCAGAGCTTGGCACATTGTAGGCACTCAGTTAATGTCTGTATGTTGAGTGGACTGGGGAGCGAGCTTAAAGAAGATTCATGCAAGAGATTTGCAGGTTATGAGAGCGGGGGCTTTATTTCTTCTTTTACGCCTGTTCTAGAGTAGATAAGAAATGAAATTGGGGTTTTGAATTTTGGTAGGTCGTACTGAATGGGGGAAGGGAAATGAAAAAGAAAGTAACCACGTAGACTTTGTAGTAACACAAGTGAGTGCTTAGAGGGGCATGGGTCACCTGTCTTGGTAAGGGACAGCCTTCTACTTCTAAGCTTGGGAAAGAAGAAACCCAAGGTTTGAAGGCCTCTTTTGAACTAAGTAAAGTTCTAGGCCTTTATGATACCATTTAATCTTTGCAGTGGCCCTTTAAATAATAATCATTATGCTCATCTTGTTGAAGAAATTAAGGATTAAGTAAGACACAATGTAATATTCTTAATGTTACATGGCAGTGAAGTGGGATATCCAGGTCTGACTGACTGAAGTTCATGGTTTTTTTTTCTGCATACTTCGTAATACCTGAGGGGGAGTATGCAGTGATTCACATTTCATACAGTGTTCTAAGTTTACAGAAAATTTTCATATACCCGATTTTAATCCTTATAACAAACTTCTGAGTAGCTGTCACCTCAGTTTTGTGAACAATTAACCTTGATGTCAGTGATGAATGATTTGTTGCAAATATGATGCTAGAAAGTAGCAGAGCTAGGGCTTTGAGTGAATCCTCCTCTTAAAATCTGATATTCTTTTCTATAACTATAAGAAATTTTCTAGTACTTGCAAATTATATTTGACATTTTGTGTGAGTTAAATATGTCACAATAAAATTATAGAGCTGGAAAGTGCCTTAAGAGATTGTGAAGAACAAATCCTCATTTATATCTACTAACCAAGAAACCAAGTTTCTCACCTAGAACTGGAACTACAATCTAGTTTTTATTACTGGACTATATTTAATCTGTTGAGATCTTTCAAAACTCTTGTTTTCCCTTTTTTGTTCATGCTTCAAATTTTAAAAGTTACAAAAAATTTTTTTTGACCACTGCTGCCCATTGTCTCCCAGCAGCTCAGTTCTTCTTTCCATAGGTAATGGAAATTCATCAGTTTCTTGTGTATCTTTCTTGAGATATTTTATGTGTAAAGCAAATATATAAGCTGTGTTTATTTAACAACATCTTGTAGATTTTCACATTTGTATATGAAGTCATTTTTTAATGGCTGTATTCATATTGACTATTTTGTAATTGAACCAGCTATCTATTGAAATTTAAAGTGTTTTCAGTCTTTTAAAGATTTTTAAATCTTAATCATTAATGTATATCAATAAAGTTAAAGATAATTTCTTAATGAATAAACTCATATACCATGTCATTTTTTTTATATGAGCAGATATATAGTAAATGTCTATAAGTGAAATTGCTGGATCAAAGAATATTTGTTCTTGCATTTTTATATTGATATGTTCTTATCCTTTATTCCTAATGTAGAAGTGAAATGAAGCTGCGTATGTGTTTTCTGTTGGGTCACAGCCATTTACAATTAAAACTCCTTTATTTCAAGGGGGAAATAGGATTTTTAAAATGTATGGCTATAATATTTGATACTAACACGACAGGTTACAGAAGGTGTAGTGAGAGGAGTATTTCTTTGGCATCAGACCCGATTTGGATGCTAGTGTTACAAACCTTCTGATGTGACTTTGGTAAAGTTGGGATAATAATACTAATTGTATAGAGCTGCTCTCTAGACCTATTTTTCGTTGATTCTGAGACACATGCCACATCATTCTCTACATTTTATTTCTGAAAATGAGAGACGCCAAAATCAAAGACAAGTCATAGATATATTGGTAGCATTTTTTTGGCACAGAAGAAAAATTACCTGTTTCTTAATGAAACAGATAACTCACAACTAAAACGTTAGGTATGCCAGGGCATGGTACGGGAAGAGGGTGCTTAGTGTGGTGAGGAAAGTGGGGGCATTGGAATAGGGTGTTAAATATTGAGTACAGCAAGGAAAGTTTCTACTCCAGTGAGATAGTACTGCTGATCTATCAAGCTTAGGAGCAAGTGGTATCCAGGAACCTGAGTGTGTGGAAGTTGGAGTTATCAAGACTTACTGGTGACTAACAGGACTGTGGCCCCAGGTTGGGATTTAGGAACTGTGTGCAATACTAATTCATTGAGGAAAACTTAGTAAGACTGGGGCTATGGGAGAAAATGAGTACAAATCGTATCTGATTAGGGATATAAAGTACTCAAACATTCAGCAATAAGATGATCCAATTTTAAAATGGGCAGTGATTTGAATAGACCTTTCTTTTCTTTTTTCTTTTTTTTTTTTTGGTGATACTGGAGCCTGAACCCAGAACCCTTTACACTGAGCTATATTCCTAGCCCTTTTTCATTTTTATTTTTTATTTTAAGACAGGCTTGCTAAGTTACTCAGGCTAGGCTCAAAGTGGCAGTCTTTCTGCCATTGTCTCTTACAGTGCTGGAATTACAGGCATGTGGTACCATGCCCAGCTATGAAACAGACATTTTTGCTAAGAAGATGGATAGCCACATGGCCTGTAAACACACAAAAAGATGCTCCCTGTCTCATTTGGGAAATGAAAATCAGAACTATAGTGAAACACGATTTTTACACCTACAGGAGTGGCTGTAGTCAGAAAGACTGATGTTACTAACAGGTGTAGGTGAGGACTTTGAGAAATTGGAACATTCACACACTGCTAGTATGAATGTAAAATGGGGTAGCTGTGGCGGAAAGCAGTGATGGTTGCTCAGAAACTTAAGTTACCATGAGCTCTAGCAATTCGATTACTAGGTGTATGCCCAAGAAAAATGGAAATACGTGTTCACACAGAAACTTGTACATGAATATTTGTAGTAGCATTGTGTTAATAGTGAAAATGTGGAGATGACCCAGTTGCCCATCACGTGATGAATGGATACAGTACAGTTTATCTGCACAGTGATGTATTGTAAAAAGGCATGAAGGATAAGTACTCACGCATGCTGTTAACATGGGTGAGTCTTCAAAATGTAAAGTGAAAGACGCAGACACAAAAGACCCTATCTATATAGTGATTCCATTTTTTTGAAATGTCTAGAACAGAAAGCCTGTAAAGACAGAAAGTAGATCGATTAGCGGCTTTATAGCTCTAGGACTGGGAAAGGATGCAGAAATGGGAATAACTGCGAATAGGTGCGAGATACCTTTTATGAGGTGGCAAAAATATTTTGTAATTAGTGCCGATCTCCAACCTCCTGGATGAGTAAAAACCATTGAGTAGTATGCTTCAGATGAGTAAATTTTATGGTATGTGAGTCATATCCCAACAATGTCTTTAAAACCTGAAAAAACAAGGTTCTAATTCCGGGAGTCTGAATAAGGAGATTAGAGCCAAGTTATAAGAACACACATTGGTGCTAGAACACACATTGCTAGGAAAATCAATGAGAAGAGGGAGGCAATACGGACATATTGGGGTTTGGGAGTAAAAGACAAACAGTTGTCACATTAAAGTTGAGTGAGTAACAAAGTGAACAGCGTTGAGACTGGAGTTTTCCCTAAGTCCATACTGGCCCTGAGGCCTGTGGTGTGGCCAAGCCGCCTGCAGGCAGGACCCAGGGGATCAGTGTGTGGGAGTCCTGGTAGAAAGAGGTGGGTTCTGAGTTAGGGCCCAGGTAAACCTGGACAGCTTTGTGCCCCTAGCGGTCAAGAACTGTCTTGTCCATTTAAAGGGTGCCAACCGAGGTCAGTGTATGTGGTCTAGAGAGCCGTGGCTCCAGGAAATGAGATAAGGAAGGCTGACTTAACTAAGGTGGTAGCTACAGGAATGAAGAGGGTGGAGTGCAGGGTTCCACCAAGGCAAGAACCGAAAGACCCAAGAAAGATTCCTTGCTGTCAGAGAATCCAGTGGGATTTATGCAAATCTTGTCTGTGACCTTACAGCTCACACAAACTCGATTTACAGGAGCCTGACTCCTTTTGTTCATATGTCACTTCGTTTGTGCCAAACATCACTGTGCTTTTAAAAACTGTTAATTATCTGTAAAATTTCATTTAGATTTTGTATGTTTTCTGTTGGAAAAAGAATATACAATTGGTGAGTGCAGATGTGAGAGCAACCAGTATTTAATACTTTAAAGGACAAACTTTGATTATGCTGCATGAAGCAGGCCACTGGCTTACTGTTGCTTAGTGCTTTCTGTATTGTGGCAGCTCTGAAGGATGTTACGTGGGCAACACTTGGGTTACACTTGTCGGACCTACACGTGGCATCGTGTGTGTGAGTGGTGGATAAATATGCAGTTCCACAGGTGGTTTCGCATGCATTTGTCTGGCCCGCAGATGATCACAGTGAGTGTAGCCTTAGCAAGTCCTCATCCCTATTATTGATTCTTTCCCAACTTTGCTGGTTTAAGTAAAATGTTTCATGGGACCTTGTCCATCCAGTAAGTTAGTTTTTAAGTTGTAGTAGGGTTGTGCAGGATGGGCGAGAAAAAGGGGAAGATTTTTCTTTCTTTTTGAGGCTTGCAAGTTTAGAAAGATAAAAGTGGTGAATAAGTAAAACTCCTTAGGGATCCAACGTCACAAAACAGTCATTTATCCCCAAGTAATTTTCTCTTAAGAGTTCAAAGGTTTTTTTTATATTTTGACTCATGCCTAGACTCATTTTGGTTTAGAATTTTGCAGACACTCCCTTTCCCTACTCACCATCTCTGTGTGCGTGTGTGTGTGTATGTGTGTGTGTGTGGGGGGGCACAAGTGTGTTCTGATGGAACCCAGGACCTCATGCATGCTAAGTAAGCGGCCAACTACTGGTGCCCAGAATTTTGTGTTTTAAAAGATCAAGTGTTGGTTGATAGATTGGGGTGAGTTCTTTCATCCTGCAGCATTGCTTTGATTTGTTTAGATGGATCATATTTCATCTAGTGCCTCTGGGTAAAATTTAGCTTTCCTGAGGGGATTGTTAATTTGGGAGTGGAGGGAACAGTGGGAAGACAAATAGATAGAAGTTAGGTGGTTCTGTACCTTCAAGGAGGCTACAGTAGGGAAGATTGTGGTAGTGTGGACTCTGGGCAGGTCGAGGAGCCAGCGTGTTCAAGGGGCACTTGAAAGACAAGCTTTTTCTCTTTACAGCCTGCTTCTGACTTGCTCTGTACCTGGGAATGGAGAAAAGATACTCTCTCTCCATTTCTTTTTGGGCCAGATGACTTCTCTGATACTAGAATTCAGAGCTGATACTGGCCTAGGGGCCATTTCAGCGGTAGTTTTTGTGATCAGGTCTGTGAACACAAGCACAGCTTACAAATATTTTATCCTGGAGAAGTGAGTACCAATACCTGACTTAGAAATAAGCTCCTGTGATAGGATTGGTTTGTAAGTTGACTTTGCATTGTGTTCTTGCTGGCAACAGCCCAAGTCTACTCTCTTGGAAGCACACTCCCAAGTGTTTGAGATGTGTGTGTGACAGCCGAAGGTACACGAATTCCAGCGAAGGGCACTGTTTGCGTTAGGCAGTCTAAGACAGTGAGGCCTTGGATGAGGCCTCACTTAGCTTTTGTTAAAAAAATAGCAAAAATGACTGGATTTAGTGTCTTCTGTTACGGGGATATCTATAACTGTATGTGTTAGATTAAATTAAATATTAACTTTAGTCACTTAAGTGAGGATATAAAGCATATTGGGAACATTTGACATAAAAATTTAGAGAGGCTGTTGCAGGGAACAAAGGTTCTCTGTGACTTGACAGCTGCTGTTAAAAAGTGACATGAGGAGCCCATGGCCTACAGCTGCCTGAAGTTGCTGCGGTCTCTCTAGTGTTACCAGAGGAATTCGCACTGCCCTTATTTTAGAACCCGGTCCTTGTGTGGTTAGGGAGACTAAGCCTTAATTCTCCATTGTAGTGATTAGTAACTGGGTTTCCCAGTAGGCAGTATTTTGACATTTTAAATATGTGCAGGCTAGCATATTCCTTAACTGCGAGAAAGTTTTATGGTTTGGGTACATCAAATCTAGTTCTGAGTGTTTTGAGGCACACATGGCAGAACTTTAACTGGAACTCTTATTTTAGTTCTCTTGAAGTCCTACAGACAGAGAGAGACTGAAAACTGAAGGTGCCTGGTTTGCCTCAGATTGCCAGCACTAGCCCAGAGGCCAGCCCTGAGCTGGTTTTGTACACTTAGCCTGCACCTGGTCTTAGGAAATAACTGTTGAGCACTAAGGATTCTGACAAGGATGATTTTGAAGACCTGTTAGTAGCAGTGTGTCCTTTCCTGCCTCTATACACAGGGGAGGAGAGACAAGGGATACTTCCTGTGCTCCCTTTATGTAGGCCAAATGAGTGGCAGCTGCAAGGTTGGAACTTCAGCAGAATCATTTTGAAAACCTGATGTACATCCCCTAGCGTTTGGAGGACGTAAGGATTAGTATGCAGATCTGGTGACTAGCACTCAAAGAGCAGAGTGTAAGGAGGGGACAGAACTGGCTGATGGGCAGTCTGCTCTGGGGAGACTGTATTTCCTTGGGCTTCTGGGTTGAACCATTTAAAAATATCTAGAAAGAGATGCTGTCATGGCCACCTAAAAGACAATCTGAGCCGGGGAGGGACCCATGAAAACCTCAGATTGAGTGGGAGTTGTAAATTGCCTCAGAATTTTATGTTACAGGCTCCACCTTAGGGACTCTCCCAGGAAACCCGCAGGTTCTCATGAGAGCCTGCACATCACGTAATGATGATGTGACCTTTTGACACGCCCTCCATCTTTCCCTGTTCCTTTGCTTCCCATCCCATGGAGCCAGAGACAGCTCATGTGAGGGCACAAGAGATGCAGAATAAAGGGGAGAGAGGGGGAACATGCACGGACCCCAGATACCAGTTGCAGACTTTGCAGCTTAGTCTAGAAAGGGGAGAAACTTTAACTTAGATGAGTATAGAGTAGTGTAATTAGTCACGGAGCTCAACATCTTGATTATTGAAATTACAGTGCTTCTAGAAAGTGATTTAAGGGATATTTATAACCAAAGAACAATCAGGGAAAGTAACGAGACTTCTAGATTTTCATTCAGGAGCAAGGAAAAACTTGCCCACAGAAGGGTGTGAAAGGAAAATGTTAAGCTCATACCTTACTGAGTGCAATCTGTTATTTGTTTATTATTTATATATTCGTATGTACACAGAAGCTGAAAAGGTAAGCAGCTCCTAGCTCCTAGTTATATAGGAGCTATTATTGTTAGTATCAGTTACAGACTATTCATGGAGCTTAGTATTCATGTTTCCCAAGTCACAGCTTTCAACAATAAGAAATTTTGAGGTTGAGAAAATCCTCATTGTGACATTCCCACTGTATGGTGTTGGGGATTGAACTATGATCCTCGTACCTGCTAGAAAGTGCTCTACCATCGAGCTTCATGCCCAGTCTCAAATGGTAGGATACCCAGGGTTGAAATGACAACAGGCTGAGATTATTTTCTGGTTTGAGTGTTGAAAACATCGCAGAAAAAACAAGATGCGATTTTATTTGCTATAACTTATTAAGGTATGCTGTGTGTCATGTGCCGTGCGTCATGTTCCACATCAGTGTTTTGACTTTTTGCAATAATACTACAGAATTGCTGTTATTTCCATTGGATAGACAGAAATGGGGGTTCAGATGGGTTAAATGAACTGCTCTGGTCCCCATAGCCAGAGTTCAGAGCCATGTCATGTCTCGGTCTCTCTGACGTGCATCTCAGTCCCTTTGCAGTCTTCTCTGCTGCCATCGTGGGTAACCCACTGCCTGGAGATGGAGATGGAGGTGGGTAGGGACCTGTAACTTCAGCCTGTGCGCCTACCTGGAAGGAGACTGAAAGTACACGGTAGTCACTGGTGAACGGCAGCCCCGGTTAGGGGCAGCTTTGTGGGCTTTCCCACCCCGGTTCTGGGAAGAGTTCTTTGCATTTACCACCTGGGAGGTTTCCTTTTCTGTTATCTTCCTTTCCTGCCACATTAAAGCGGCCATTGGAATATACCCTCCTTCAGCTTCTCTCACTTTTTTTTTCTGTTGAGAATGGCTTAGAGAATGGGGTTAGAGATACTTTATTTTGCCCAATGATTCAAACAGCTAGAAAGTGGGATCACATTGGGTTTGAATTTCAGGTCTCTAACATTTTCTTCTCATGCTGCCTATGGCAACAACTTTATAAGTACATCTACGCATAGGAAGAAATCCCTTATGAAATCTCATGTTTTGGTGTGTTTTATTATGGGCTTAAAAAATAAAACATGTGTTTTGGATAGAAGTGATAGGGAAATGCTGACTCACAATGGAGGGTAGCAGAGAATCGCATTTTCCATCTAGAAGGCTTCACAAACTAGTGCCTAGCGAGGGGGTGAGGGATGAGCAGAGCAAGGAGTTGAAGAAGACAAATCTGTGACTCCCTCCTTCCCTTCCTCCCTCCTTCTCTCTTTCCCTCCTTTCCTCCTTCCCTTCCTTCTATTGTATTTTGTTTCATAGGCCTGTAAGGGAGTGAAAAATTTGAAACTTCATGAGTTTTATCAAATAGCAACAGTTCTTAAAATATGAGTTTAAGATTAGATCTAAATTTGAATTGCAGTTCTGCTTTATTGAGTGACCTTATAGAAATAACACTGTTCTGTGCCTCATTTTTAAAAAGTCTGTAAAAGACAGTTATAGGAAGGGTCATTGTTAGAATTAAGTGAGAAGATGTTTGTCAAGTATAAAATGTAATATCCTAAGTGACCTGCCTTGAGGTCAGTGCTGGTGACTGCTGTTACTGCGATTGAGGACCCCTCACTTCTTAGGGAGCAGAGGAAGCAAGAAGGGGAAGAGTGTGCCTTGCAGACTCCAGAGAGACACAGTTGGGAATCTGGGGGAGCCTGGAGACTTCTGAATCTGCAGAATTTGTGTGGAAACTAGGCTGGTCACTTTACCATTTAGATGGAGGCCCTGCCCTTGTGGAGCTTATATTCTCTTGGACGGAAGGAGAAACGAACAATGAAAATATAAAACTAGTTGGGGGAGGGGGAAAGGCAGTAGTAACAGAAGCAGGAGAGGCAGAGTCCAGAAAATATTCTCATAAAGAGAACAGCACAGGCTGGAAGATCATGTATTTGGGCCTGAGTGGGATGAGAGCTCACGGTTAACCAAGGATCCCTTCTTTTCTTGATGTGACTCTAATTCGTGCAGCCTACAGGATTTTCCAAATAGTAATTTTAGTATGGAGTTTGTCAGAGATGTGTAGAAGTTCAGACATAGGATGGTTACACACACACACACACACACACACACACACACGTTGTCCACATGAGTAGTAATCCATTTTCTCACACTGATTCATTTGTTTCCTTCTCCTCTTCCCGTACACTATGCTTTCAGAGGACTCCTAAGACTTTCCTGAGAGAAAGGTGCGGTGCTCTGAAATACCCATTTCAGGGCCCCAGTGGTGCCTCAGATCTCGCCTTACAGCTCTTTGGTGTGCAGGGTCCTTTGGCAGATTCAGTCGTGGGCTGGATTTGCGGAGCTCTCAGAGCCTGCAGTGAACCCCAGACTGGTGAGCAGATCGAGCAGACACCGCCCCGTGGCAGTGCTTGGGAACTACACTTTCCCCCCCTGCTGTCAGGGGCAAGTGAGTTGTTCACCCTGTCCCCAGGTGAAGAAGGCAGCTCATTCTCTTTCCTCTTCACTGTTCTTTTCCTCCTCAATATAGCGTCTTTGGGTAGGAAGATAGTGAGTTGGCAGTTCTCTTAGGAGGCCAACTAGAGTGCTGCTTGTGCAATCTAGAGGCATTTAATAACATTCCTGCTTATCACAGCAAAATACGCTGGCCTGTTAAAGGCTTTTGATAACTTTACCCAGACCAGATTTTATCAGGGGAAATAGCTCTCTGTTGGATGGGCTAGCTTCTCCAATCCTGACGGAAGAGACAGAAGTCCCCTTGTCCTGTTAACAGCCCGGGAGGAATCCCATCCTTTGAAGGGGGCATGCTGTTTTTTCTGCCTGGGGTCCTCCTTTATACATCCTCTCATGTGCTGTTAGAAAAGCAGGGTGCTTGCCCCAGCCCCTAACTCTCTTCTTTCCCTTCCATGTGTGCAGAGTCCTGTGGTCCGCTCTCTTCACCTGCTCTTAATATAGCCTCTGCTATTTAGCTCAGTGCAGTACTGTGCATGTGTGTGTAAAAATGTGCAAAGCTTAGTTGTGCAGCTTAATGGATTTTTATTTACGTGTATATCTTTGTAATTAATGCTCAAATCCAGGAAACATCTCCAGAGTGCCACATGGGGAGCTTT
This sequence comes from Cavia porcellus, assembly GCF_034190915.1. Lineage (NCBI taxonomy): Eukaryota > Metazoa > Chordata > Mammalia > Rodentia > Caviidae > Cavia > Cavia porcellus. Next base: position 99,908,765 of record NW_026947489.1, read on the forward strand.
TATCTTGATTTACAACATTGAGATACCAAGTTCCAGCAGAGGTCACGAGATTGACCTGTGATGTAACTAGGACTGGATTTACGGTAGCTGCTTCTGGGATTGACAAGTCTTTATACTTGAATAAAAACATTTAAGTGTGTAGGAGAAGTAAGACAGTTGTTGGTATGGTTAACATGAACATCATCAGTGCGTCTTGATGCTTTGTGTACAATAGCTTATTTCAGCTGCTGTACGGAATTTTGTCACTTTCTGACTTTTGGTTTGTGTAGAACAGAAAAGGGGGAGAGATGGCCTCAGATTCCACAGTTAGGAGGTAGCAGTGAGGCTTAACTCCCAGACTGGCCATCATTAGGGACTGGTTTCTTACTGTGGCCTGCTGTCTCTCAAATACCTGGTACCTAGGTTTAAGTGGCAAACTGTGTTTTTTGGGGTGGGAGGAGATGGTTGTCTTTCTTACCAGTATGTAGTGAGTACTCATAATAGGCATCCTCTGATCTGTTGCTTATTGGAAAAATTATGAGAGAGGAAATTCCTTCCTCCCCTTGTTCTGTGGACTCCTGGCTTTGCTTACAGTAAGCAAGCTCTCTACCATCAAGCTGCATGCTGAACCCAGTAGTCACTGATTCTTTTACAGGCCCTAGAGTGATGTCTGCTAGAAAAGAATCTTTCAGGGAGGATGACACTTTAAGACTTATGTGTAGCAAGCAGTGATGTCTTTCTAGATGAATTATGAAAACAGAATTTAGCAAACATGAAATGTGGACCTAAGTATCCACACATCATTTATCTTAAAAATTAATATTAATGAAATAAATTTACGACTTACTCACATGGCAAAACTCTTCCTAACATTGGACCTGATATCTAAAGAAATATGAAACTTCCACAACCACTAAAAGGAAAAGCAGTTTATTGTAATGAATGTTAGAATTGCATAAACCAACAGTGCATGTTAATGTCTTAGTCTTGCATTGCAAAACCCCATCATATTTGAGGAATTCTAGCTATTTTACATGGCTTGAATGTTTGTAAAAATATATTTAATATTTTCATTCATTTGATGTTTTCAGCCAGAGTGGCAGGGGACAGTGTATCATTTTTACAGATAAAATAAGAGTAACCAGTGAAATTCAAGCTTTACAAGATAAAAATATGATGAAAATGTATCAATTTTGGTTGTAGAAGCACATCTCAAAGCTGTTTTTTCCCTTTCTTTTTTTGTGACAGGGTTTCAGTCACTAACATTCAGGCTGTCCTTGAAATGACTATGTAGCACTGGTTGACCTTGAATTTGTGGCAGTCTTCCTGCCTCAGCCTCCTGAGTGCTGGCCAGCTGACCTCAAACTAAATCTTGAAAATACAGGCAGGGGCTGGGGATTTAGCTTAGTGGCATAAGCACCTGTCTTGCAAGTGTGTGTGGTCATGAGTTTGATCCCCGGTACTGATTAAAAAAAAGAAAAAGACAAAAAAAACCCCAAACAAACAAACAAACAAACAAGCAAACAAAACAAAGAAAGTACAGGCAGCATGCTTTATCTAGCTTGCTTGAGGAAAGACTGTACTCTTGCCCCCCTCCCTTTTTTGTTCAGTGGGTACAAAGGACATGGTTACCATTTGTGTTTGAAGAGCTGTGGGTGCCAGGAATAAGTTAAGGACTGTTTTGATACTTGTTTACCTTAAACTCATGGGATTATGCCTACTACCAAAAGCTACTGTTGTTGACAGATGGTTCATTTAGCCTTTGTTTAGTAAGTAATGGATTTCAGTGAAACTATCAAGAAAGAAATAGGATTATGGATTACAAATCCCACAAGTAAGGTCATTCCTAAAAGATAAGTAAAAAGCAGAAAGTGTCTTTGCTAAATAAATACATAAAAGCAGGGTAGTAGGCAGATTACTATCCTCTTACCCCCTCCCCGAAGCAGATCTGTCTACTGTCCTGTCCCCAGCACAGGTTATAAGTGGCTTTCTAACCATAAGTCAGCAAGCTGAGGGGTGTAGCTTAAGAATGCTGTGTCCTAGAGCTAGGACCTGCTGCCAGCAGGACTGGGCTGCATGCCGGGCTGATGCCCAGCATGAAGCCTTCTCCAACCTCGATTTGGTTAATGATCTATTGGCAAGGGGTTGCTAGGAGTCAGTTCCCAGTAGGACAGAGGACTCTTAGGAGGAAAGAGGACTGTGTCATTGGTCTGGTCAGTGGCCTTCCCGAAGTAGAAATACCTCCACTTGGATGATCACCTTACCTTTTTAAACCTTTTAAATGAAATTTATGGAACTTTAACTGCCCATTCTTCCTATGATGATTTACGGGGTCATGGTTGGCTTTGATAAATGGAAAAAACATACAATTTAAGATAAAAACAAAGATGAGGTACCTGCAGATAAAATAACCCTGAAATGGTTTCCTGGTGTAGTATGTAATAAAGAAGGCAGCTGAGAGAGTAGAGGAAGACAAAGTGAGCAAAAAAGGTGAAGGATGGAGTGTTTTCTCTTGTCATGTTTATTTCTTTCACCTATTATTGAAGATTATTTTAAATTCCAATAAGTCTGAATTATAATTTATTGGATTCTTTGCTATTTTTTCAAGAATTTTGAGTCCTAGATTCTTAGCCTTAGATAATTATGAAAAAATTATCTGAGTAGGATGTCTACTTTGCAACCTTTTGGCATATTTCAGATGAGAAAATTCAGAGATATTTCACGCCTTCACTTTGGAAGGTGTTCTGAAGAGACTTCATTAGAGAATCGACATACTAGGGTGAATGCTGATGTAATGGAATCATTTGACTTAGTTTTGGATAAGTGAAATTTGATAAAGTTAGCATGGTTATATAGGTAGGCATACAAATGAGTTTTAAAATAAGGCCTGTTTTTTCTTTTTTTTATAGTCCTATTTTGTAACAGATTACGATCCGACCATTGAAGATTCCTATACAAAGCAGTGTGTGATCGATGACCGAGCAGCCCGGCTAGATAGTAAGTAAACGCATTTATTTGATAGTTAATGTCCTGTTTTTAAAAAAATTACCTTTATATTTTGCTAAACATTATGATTGAAATACTGGATGATCTTGAATATAAATAGGCCTCCCTCTTTTAAATTTGTTTTTATTAATGATTCCACATATTGGTCTATTTAAATATTCCTCAGTAACTAAAAAGTACATTGGTCACTGGATTGATCTTCTGCTGAAACTGGTCTTGTTTTAAGTTGTTTGGGAGATGTATTTGTTGGGACAGTTGGAAAGAATCTTAGGTCTCTACTGTTTTCTACCCTGTGGCTAAGGTTATAGTCGGGGAATTGACCATAGAAAAGGTTCAGGATTTGTTAACTTAGAGTAAAAAGCAGTCAGCCTTTAACTAGTATGTGTTTGGTTACATGTTCTATCGCTCCACAGAAGAAAACCCTGTTTTTTTTTTTTTTTTTTTTTTTTTAATTTTAACTTGGAAGATTTTTATTCACAGATTTGGAAATACATTAGCACTTGTGCTGTAAGTATGGCACGGGAGGAGGCACATCTAAAATTTCATTTTTGAACTTATTTTTTCAATTTTTTTTTACACAGTGGAGATAAACATCAAAGAATTTCAGAGATTGTCTGATTCCATCTGCCTAAATGTGTTTGATATTTTTAGCTTTCTAATTGATATGCTAATATATTCTAACCGCAAAATCAGTCTGTACTGATGGAGACAAACTCTGAGACTGTCTGCCATTAGAATATGTTTCTCTCTGGTGTTAGCATAAAGTACTGAGAGAGGAATGCCACGTCCTCATTGTGCTAAGGATGAGGCTCTCCAGAGGACCCCACAAAGGGAGGTGGCCCGTATGGAGAAGCACTGGATGAAGCAAAAACTCAAGTGCAGGTCCCTTTGTTGTTGTTTTTCTTTAGTTCTGGATACAGCCGGACAAGAAGAGTTTGGAGCCATGAGAGAACAGTACATGAGGACCGGAGAAGGCTTCTTGTTAGTCTTTTCAGTCACAGACAGAGGCAGGTTTGTACCACTGTTAAAATACAGCCCCGCGGTCTTATCTAGATCGCAGTTTATAGAATTTGGAAATTCCTGTTTTTATAGAAAAAGGAAAAGTAAGAAAGTACTGAATGGATCCTAGAACTTGCTGAATTCTGATCTTTGCCAAATTGATTACTTTTTTTTCTTTTTAAAGTTTTGAAGAAATCTATAAGTTTCAAAGACAGATTCTCAGAGTAAAGGATCGTGATGAGTTTCCAATGATTTTAATTGGTAACAAAGCGGACCTGGATCATCAAAGGCAGGTAAGAAGGAATTAATGGAATGATAGAAAGTCCTTGCTTCAAAAAACTACCACATGTCACTTGGGTGTTTATTGCTGAGTCTGTCACATTCTCTCTTCCAAAAGTCACATTACATAAAAAAAATAAAAAGAAACATTTGGGGAAATTTAAAATTTCACACGGTTTTACACAAAATTTCAGAAGATTCTATAGGCCCATTGGTTCCAGTCCCGTTTCCATGTAATTTCTTGGGTGACATTCAAAATCTAATTCGGTTATACCCTAATACCTTAGTCACCATTAATATGAAATTACCTTTCTTTACAGAATGATTTTAGTATAAATTGTAATACTGTATTTGGATTTTTGTAACTCCAGTTGTCTAGCCAACTGTAGTACCAGTAACCTTCAAGCTTATGAATGCATTTACTCTTCCCCAGGAAACAGGACCCTTTCCCCTTCAAATAAGGGTTTCTCAGCCTTACTTGTATGTACTTTGTGTGCATCGAAAAGATTAGTTAAGACATTGAATGTAGGTCCATGAAGCCTTCTCAGCTTTGCTCATTATTTATGGTTAGCAGATAGAAAGAAGATACATACTCAGTAAAGTGTTGTATGAATGAATCTGAGTATCACTGTCTGATGATGTGGCATAACTATGATGATTCTCTCTATGTAATAGATATTTTTAAAAACAAGTTTTGCCCTTGAAAGCTTGGCTAATATAATAACATAGCCTTATTGTGGTTTATTTCTGTTAAAACCAATTTGTTCAGGTAAAATTACCCTTATTTTGTTCCCGCTTTGGAAATACATAGTACTAGCTGAACTCACTATCGTGAATTTCTGCTAACACTGTACTTATTTGTGCTTTACACTGTGTCTTGGAAGTTCCCAAACTTTGTTGCTGTCATCATCTTGAATGTTTAAAACAGTTCTCAGTAGAGCTTAACTTACCAAATCAAAATATCTAGGAGAGAACATCTAGTTTTTGGTATCATTATAAAGTTCTCTGGCTTGAGGAGTCTAGAAAATACGTTTGTTTAGCTTTTAATCTTTTGATTTGTGATTTCCCAGGGCTCTATTTTTGTTCCATGTGTTCTTTTTGTTTGCTTTGGTGATAGCAGTGCTATTTGTACTTGGGTGAAAGTGTGCTACATCAGTGAGCTCAAAAGCAGTTTTATATGTGTGTAAATGTACCGACCTGGATTCCTAGAAGAGAGTGATGTGAAACCAGGCTTTAAAGGTACAGTAAGGGAATGTACATACCTGTGATTTCAGCACTCTAGGAGGGTGAGGCAGAAGGATCCCAAGTTCAAGCCCAGCCCTTGTGACTTAGAGAATTAGCTAGACCCTTTCTCAAAATAAGGAAGAAGAGAGAGGCGTTCAATCACTGGTGCCACATTTAAAGGAAAAAAAAAAAAACCCAAACAGTGAAGTACTATACATAAACAGCCTTAATACTGGGGTTGTTTTACTGTCCTCTGACCATGAATTCATTAGGTTTTCTTAAGATGTACATTTGCTATCTTTTTTTTTTTTTTTTTTTTTTTAAATCTGTGTTACATCAGTATTCATGACAGGCAGGGCAAAATAACTTTTTGAGAAAAATTAGACAAAAAGTGAGATTTTTTTTTTTTTTTTTTTGTAAACCTTTATAACTTTTTATTGGTACCAGGGATCGAACTCACGACTGCTTGCTTACAAGGCAGGTGCTTATGCCGCTGAGCTAAATCCCCAGCCCCCAAAAGTGAGATTCTTAATGACATCTTTCTTTCCCTGTATCAAATTTATATTAATATACAATTTGAAATAGACTTAAATGCTTAAGTATTTGCTTTTCTTTTATATCTTCTTTACTGGAGCAGGTACTTCTTTACTAGATTGGCCAGACTCCATTTATCTAACATGTGTTTATTTAGTTAACTGTTACTCTTCTAAGTTTTGGAAAGTGCCTTCCTAGCTTCAGAGGACATCTCAAAGTGGTAAGAGAACGAGAAAAGAAAACTAAGTTTTATCAGTGTAGCCTTAAATAAGATGAGAGTTCTGAGAAAGTACTTCTAAAACAGCAAGAGGAAGTTTTCCATTGCTCAAGTCTTGAGAGTGTAGGCATTCAGAGAAGGATGATGTCATAGGAAGAAGGAACAGAATTTGTGAACAAATAGGGTTATTTCTATGGGAAGGGATTTCCATGTAAAATTTTAAAAAATAGAAGTTGTCTGTCTTAGATTGGTGACTATGAAGCTTCCTCCTTTTCCTTGACTTCTTTACTTACTGTTAATTGCTTGCATAATTTGATTTGTGTTTGAGACTCATAGACCTTATACGTACTGACATGTTTTGTAGAATGGCAAGGTAGATGTAGAAATTACGTAAACTTGGCTATATCGGTGCTATGTGGAACCTGTCTTAAAGAGAAAATGCAGTGAGATTAAATGAGTCTAGGAATACCTCAAATTCCAGTAAGAGTGGAAAACTGTGCATTCCTGGGGTATTGGGCCATACAGTGTGGAGGGTTTTATGCTGGTAGGGGAGTAAGACTAAGTACTTCTGTACAATCTAACAAAATTGAAGCATGACCCCAAAGGATCAGATTGTTCCCAAATAACTAAATCCGAGAAAAAAGTTCAAGAATATGAACAGAATTACAAGCTGTTTTGCTCTGCTATGTTAAAATTCCAGGCATCCATTTAAAAATTACCAGACATGAAAAGGAAAAACATACTCCATCATAAGAGAAAACTAGTGAATAGAAACAGATTGAGAAATGACACAGATGACTAAAGTAGTGGACCGTGGCATCAAGAGAGTTATTTCATATCCCACACTCAGGAAGGTAGAAAAAGAACTACAATAATTAGAGGTAATACAGAAAATGTAAAAAGACCCAAATCAAACTTTTAGAATATAAAACTGAGATGAAAATGCACTCGCTAGATGTTCTTAATAACAGAAGTAAGGACTGAAAATTTCTAAATTTGATGAAAAGTATAATGCACACATCCAAGAAGTTCAACAAACTGAGTAAGAATCTTGAAGAAAATTACAAGATACATCATAGTAAAATTTCTTAAAACTAGTGATGAGGAGAAAAATCTGAAAAATTGCCAGAGGAAAATAAAGCATTGCATATAGACGAACAAAGGTAAGGAGAGTTATATTCATATTATTTCTTGTTGGAAATGGTGCAAGCCAGAAGACAGCTATACAGCATTTTAAAGTACTGAAAAAATGTTATATAGGGTTTAGTACCCACCAAAATTAATTTCAGAAGTGGTGGGCTAATGAGTTTCCCCAAATACGTGAAGTTATGAGTTCATCATTAGCCAGCGTCACAAGAAGGTTGTGAGGTAGACGCTTAGGCAGGCGGAGGGCAGAGTCAACACAAGGACGAAGAGCACTGGGAATCTTAATGATACGTAAGAGAACCAGAAAGTGCTTTTGCTTTTGTTGTTTAAATCTCTTAATGTAATTGAGTGTAATCTCTTAAATGTAATTGAGTGTTTAAAACCAGAACAGTGTATTGTCAGGTACAAGGTTATAATAAAGCTGAAGGGAGAAGTAGATGATGGCAAGGTTCTTAAACCGTACAGGGATTGGCACAGTGTTTAAATAAGACCGTGACAAATTAAAATGTATATCCTAAATTCTAAAGCAACCACTGAGGTAGCATAAGAAAGGAGATAAAATGGGTTTAAAAACAACTCAGCTAATCCAGAAGTCAGAAAAAAAACGGGTAAATGTGAGGACAAGGAGCACAGGAGCGAATAGGAAGCAAGCAGCCAGATGCTTTAACTGTATCACTGATCAGATTATGTATTAATTTTGTGTAAACGCCTTAGTTGAAAGGTGGATATTGTGAGATTGGGTGAAAAGCATGGCCCTATCAAAAAAAAAAAATTAAAGACAGACATGAGTTAAAAGTAGAAGGGTGAGTAAGGCATACAGTGTTAACAATAATGAAAATTAAGTCTGTATAGTCAAACTTGGGGCAGAGTATCACCAGGGATTAAAGCTGAAGGGAGAAGTAGATGATGGCAAGGTAGCACTGAAGCTGTTTCCCCCTGGAAACACCCCGCTTACACGTAAAGGTTATGTAGCTTACAGTTTTAGGTGACTGTCACTTCACATCCTTTACATCTGAAATACATAGGGTGTTTATACGGAGTCAGTTAATGTTTTCTCACTCTGCTCATCTTATGTCAGCAGTGCGGCTATCCTTGACCTTTCACTGCCAAATACAAGGTGCTGGGCCTGTAGCCTTCGTCCTCTCCGTGTGCATGAGTGCCTTCTGGCTCCCAAGGAGCAGTGAGTGCGACAGGGACAAGCCCCAGTGGTCTCAGAAGCGCACGCTCTCCCATCCGTGTCCTTTCTGTGTGCTCTCTGAGCTTGCTGCGTCCTGGCTCTACTAGGCTTCTTTCAACCCTCGGACTCAGAAAACCCTTTCATGCTGTTTGCTTTTTCGGGGACACTCATCACCCTATCCCCACCGACTCCAAACCGAATTTAGTTCTTAGCTTAGGAGTCACTTTCTCAGGGAAGCTTTCTCTGAGACTCTCATGGCACTTTTGTACTTTTCCTTCCCAGAATATATTACTGTATTTCTATTGGTGCAACCCGTAGACTGAAACTGTGTGTGGTGTTCAGTGGTCCTTGGGATCCATAGGGGCATAGGATTCCCCACAGACCTGAAATCTTTGGCTGCTCAAGTCCTTTGCATAAAGTGGCAGCTTGCATGTAACCCACACATACTCTCTTGTATACTTTACATCATAGCCAGATAACTTAAAATGTCTCATATAATGTAGTGTGTAAATAGTTGCACTGTATTGTTTAGGGAATAATAAAAAAGATCCACACTTCTTCAGTAGAGATCAGCTCGCATACTCTTGAGTCTTCAGTTGGTTAAGCCCCTGCTGCAAAACTCGAGAGTGTGCAAGGTGAGGGTGGACTGTTTTGCCGCAGGTTGTTCCGGGGCCATGGGGTGGCTCAGTTTGTGTTGAATACAGAATCTGCTATTTTGTGTTTGATAAAATGACTTGACCTCTGGCTTAACAGCCTGATCTGCAGCCAGGATTAGATGGAGCCAAATGTATTCACTAACAGCGTATGTTAAACACAGCTCTTGGAATTTCAGGTGACCCAGGAAGAGGGACAGCAGTTAGCACGGCAACTTAAGGTAACGTACATGGAGGCATCGGCGAAGATTAGGATGAATGTGGATCAAGCTTTCCACGAGCTTGTTCGGGTTATAAGGTAAGAAGAATGCATGCCAAAAGTATGTTTTAATTGCTATTTAACGTTTTAAATAATGAAATTATATGTAGGAGCAGTTCCTTCCTATGCACACGGCTTGTTAAATTTTAGTTAGGTACATAGTATATCCTAGGTAATTCTAGTAAACAGCATCTCAGTTATGTGGAAGTACAAAGTACATATAGAGATTCTGAAAAGAATAAAGGCAGCTTCCAAAGGTAGTGGTTGTATGAAGCTGGTGATGACAGCTGACATTTGGGGGATAGTCAGTGCTCTGTAGTGGAGTGCGTTACTATATTTATTCCTTACTATACAGTCAGGTAATAGAGCTCCAGTAATCCCACAAAGTGAGAAATGTGGCATTCCCTTCTATGAGAAATGTTTCTGATAGCTGGTTTATTAGGCCCCTGGGGTTTAGAAACCGATTCCAAGAAGCTTGAGGTGGCCATTGAGGTTTGCTAGAGCTGACATATGTGCGGCATGTCACTGGGCAGTGCTTCCTTGGACTGTTTTGAGTCTCTGTGGCCTGACCTCATCTATTCTTAACCCTCTGCTCTCCGTCTGCTGGGTTTTTCTCTGCTAGGTGGTTGGGCAGAAGTGTGCAATCAGCACCCTCGCCCTGTGTCTCAGATGAACTGACTTGCGAGTGAGCTATGGGCTTCTTGTGCTTGCTCCTCGTCAGAGCATTGTCTCTGTGAAGGGGGAAAAATGAAGGTTTTGGTGTTTTAGTTCAGTAGCTCATTAAGAATTCCAGCCCCATGACTGTCACACAGGGGTGTGAATGTAATTAATGCCACTGACCGTAGATTGAGCTAGGAATTTGTGTTTTGTAACTTCTCCCAACATCCCAGTTCCATTTAATGTTAAACTGATGAATGATTATTCCTTCTTGAACTAATTATTGCTGCTTATTTGAAATATCTGTTTGTGCTTTGACTCCTCAAAGTCTTACGTTTATCCTTTAACCAGAAGTGAGAAAGGGAAATAGAATTGTGAGAGCGAGAAAGAGTGGAGGAGAGGGAAAGTGTATTAAACCTAGGCACTGTTAGACATATTTAAACACCATAAGATCTTAAATTCTCATAAGAGCTGTGTAAGGTAGATTTTTATTATTGTTTTCTAAAAAGTGTCCAAGAGGTCAACTAACTTGTTTAATACTGGCATTAATATAGTGGCAGCTGGGAGTAAGAACTGCATGTTTACCTTGTAGGTCATTTTATATAGTGTCCTGTGGACATTATTATTTTTAAGTACACCTTTGAGTTAAGGAGTTTCAAATTGGGATGGGAACATGGAGATTACTAAGATTAGCATCCCATGTGAATCAGGGCCCACCCATGAAACCGACTCAGATAGCTTGGGTTATGCTTATTTTGAAGCATTCGTGCACTTGTTTTGTTTTTCTTTTAAAGGTTTGCTTTGATCCCTAGTTTAAATTGAAAAGCGTATGCATGTAAACAGATCTGGTACAAAAAGAAGGTGCATTTGTAATAACAGATTACAGGATAGGTGATGATACTTGGATTTTTCTGTCTTACAGGAAATTTCAAGAGCAAGAATGTCCTCCTTCACCAGAACCAACACGGAAAGAAAAAGACAAGAAAGGCTGCCACTGTGTCATTTTCTAAGAACCCATTCAGTTTTAGCTACCAACTGCCAGGGAAGGCCCTCCTCTCCTCCTCCTCTCCTGTGGTTTACATCACGTTGGTACCTTTCTAGCCTTAGATAAACGATCACCGTGCTAGCCTTAGACCAAGACGCTGGCTAATCCTTTCCACGAAGCTAATGCAATGGTCCTTTCCAGATGAATTTAAAGGAAACACTAAGGCTGCTTCAAAGATGATCTGATCCCTTTAAATACTGTCTCCGTACATAGACACATTCTTTTTTTTTAAGGGCTTACATTTTATTAGGGATGAGTCAATTGTGGAACTGAAGTTATTTGCCAAGCTGAAATCATAAGTTGTGAAATACTTTTTAACTTCTGGAATCATATTGTCTACTGTTACTCTAAGTAGAAACATAAGGAGTTGTTTTTAAAAAAAAAAAATGTGAATTTTTGCCTATCCTTAGAAATTTTGATGTCAACTTTATCTAATCTTAAGTACACTGAATGGAATCTACAAAAGTGAGACATCTCAGACCTTTCCTGATGCTACAGCTTTTGTTTTCCAGTGGCCAAAAGTACCAAAATGTGTGTTGTATTTATGGATTAAAAACTGCTTATGAAGCCTTTGTTATTACTCTTCCTCTTGAAGATGATAATATTCTGTGTGGCCAAATACTTGGACCTTTTCTGGACTTAAGCATTTTACTGTAGTTGGTTTCCTAACTTAATGCTTTTCATAGTCTTGCTAATAGTAAGAACAAGTAATTTGTTTGTCTTCATTTTCAAGTGTTTCTGGTTAAGGGATTAAAAAAAAAAATAACAAATGCTGTTTTTGTTTGCTGTAATATAAAATATGAAATTGATCTTTCCAGAGTCAGAGATGATTAATGTTTTTGCTATATACTTTTATACATTATTTTCTTATCAAACTAGTTAACAAGTATTTTTATATGTTTGTAAGCAAATATGCTTTCACAGCATACCCTGTGTATATGTAAAGATAAGTATTTAATTCTCTCTGTTCACTTTTAACTGACAAAGAAAAAAAGTGGAAACTGCAGAAACTGTGGTAGAAATTTGACTTGCCGGTCTGGTCCTGGTGGTACCCACCTTCGGCCAGCCAGCCACATCCCTACCAAGAAACCACCCCGGAGAGAGCAGCAGGACGAGACTCGGACGTCACTTTCAGTATCCCCCGCTAGGTATCTGCTGATGTTTATCAAGTATTACATGTAAAACTTCTGATTGACAGTTTAGTATAATTGTGGATGGTTTCCGATTTTGTTTTTAATTCTGTGGATTGTGTTTAAACAATTCCAAAGTATATTTCTGATGATGAGATACTAAGTGTATCGCAAAGTTGTCACTTTATTGAATGTGTACAACAGTCCCATGAAATTTATTACACCAACCTTGTACAGCTTCAGGTGCTAGAATTAAAATTCATGTTATCACAAGGTGATGCTTGGTTACTCATTTGTTATTTTAGCAGTTTTGTGTGAGAGAATATTAGAAGAAACTTATTTTTGTAGTTGTGCCCTTTCTCAACATTAGCTTAAGGTTCTAGTCTAACAGTTTTACATTGATCATTCAGAGGTGAACTTGGTGTGAAACGTTCTTAGTGGCTTTTATTTTATTTCATTTATTTTATTTCATTTATTTATTTGTTTTTTTGAGACAGAGTCTCATTTATAGTTCAGGCTGGCCTTGAGCTGATTATGTTTCCCAGTCTGGCCTCAAACTCGGGGCAGTCCTCCTGTCTCAGCCTCCCATGTTCTGGGATTACAAGTTGGTGATTGAGTTTCTTGACATTATCTTTCTTAAACATTTTTTGTTTTTTAATGACATAATCTTGATGGAGGCCCCCAAGTGTAAGGAATGTTAAAGGCAGGTGAAGAATAAAGTAATATCCCTCTGAGGAGAAAGCTTAAAACATCTGAAGCAAAGGAAAGAATTCATTTACTTGGCTGCTGATAACACTATTTAATTTTGCATTGTACTATAAACATATAATCATTTATACAGAACTGTCTTTCAAGTCTTCAGATAAAATTACTGCCCAAGAACATAAATTTTATACTTGTCTGTTCCTTTGAAGCAGCCCTTCTAGGCTGGGTTCCCGGAGGACAGAGCTATGATGCTTTGTACATGGTGCGTGTGCTGTGAGTTAAAGTCTCACCTGTGTGTCTGGAGTGGTGCTGGCTGCGTTCCACCTTTTGGACAGTTGAGAAAGTCACTTCAACTGGAACTCATTCTCTCACAGACTTCCAGTCAGGCAGGCTGTCCTGAACATTTGATCATGGTTACATTGGTACAGTGGGGTTGCTGATCCCTGTCTCTTTTTTGGACTCATTTCTACTGATGGGCTTTTCTCTAGATACAGGTCAGTGTTCCTTGATTTTCATACTTCTAGTAGGTTTGCTTGGGTGATGGGCATTGTATACTTTAATGTTGGGTGTCTAGGATATATTGCCTTCATCTGAAGGTTTTGGGACTTGCTTCTAGTAGTTAATTTGCTTGCAGTTCAGTTTGATCTTTCAAGTATTGCTTTTAAATTGAATACAGTCTCAAATAGTCTTATTTCCCCAGGGTGATTTAGCAGTTATTAAAGTATGGCCTCTTTGGGGACTCTACAGACTGCTCTGAGGGACCAATGTTATGGTCTGTGGGAACTCAAACCCCAGCCCTGTGAGAGGTATATCGATCTGTTTGGTTCACCATTCTTGGGTCATTCTTGGACTAACTTGGGCAGTTTTGCCCCTGCATACTGATAGGTATCTTAACTGCAGAGACACATCGACCCTGTCCATGTTTTGGTAGCTATTTTTCTGTAAAGTCTTCTTACTTCAGAATTCTGCTGGCCCCTTCAATTGCCCCTGCATTCCTGAGCTCCAGTGTCTCTCTTCTCAGTATTATTACTATCATCATTATTATTATTATTATTTTGTGTCTAAGACAGGGTCTTACTATTGTAGTTCAGGCTTAGAGCTCACTTTTTAGCCCAGGCTGGTCTCAGACTTGCAGTGATCCTCCTGCCTCAGCGTCCTGAGTGTGCTACTGTACCTGGCTTGTCTTCTCAGTTTTAGAGGGAAGTATTTGTTTCCTGGTTGGAATCATACATCTGTCTTATAATCTGAAATGTGCCTCCAGGCAGAAAGCCAGCGCCATCTTAAGGCTTATCTTGTTTCTCTTCTGTTAGGGATTGTAGTCCAGTACTCCGTGGTGTGCAATGTCTAAAAACAGTTTCATGTATTAGTCTCATTTGCTTTTATTTATTTGATAAGGTTGGTCTGTGAAGCCCAGGCTGGCCTTGAATCAATTCCTGGGTTTTAGAGATCTTCTTGCCTTAGCCTCCTGAGTAGCTAAGACTGTGCCACCTATCACCATACCTGGCTTGGTTCAGTTTTTTAAAACTGTGTAAGGTGGTGTGAGTGGCAGTGGTAAATTTGGTTTGTACTGTATCATGAATAGAAGTCGAAGTGTCCCCTATGATTTTTATTGTACAGTCACGGGTGCCTTGTAGTCCCCTAATATAACTGGCTCTTTACAGAAGTTTGCCAATGCCCAGCTACAGAGGGGCGGGGGTGCACACAGACATGGACTGCAGTACTTATGCAATGAGGCATACAGGACCCCAGCTACCTACAACCCAAATAGAACTACACCCTTGATTATTTCTGTGAATAGATTTTGCAGTTCATTTGTTTGTATCCCTGCTTCTTCCTTTACATTCTGTCCCAACTACTCAGCTTTGCCATTCTAGCACCGAAATAGCCATAAGCAATGTATAAATAAATCCATGAGGGTGACTGTTGAATAAAACCTGTGTACACTAAAGTTTGTTCCATATCATTGTCATGTGTCATGAGATCCTACTCTTTTGTGTTTCCCATGCAGTTAAAATAACAGAGACCATTCTGTATGAAAACACACAGAGATACTGATGTGGGAGGGATTGATCCTAGGGTGTGGTTTACCAACCCTGCTCTATAGCAGATTAAGCACTCAAGATTAAGCATTCTTTCCCAACTTTAGAATCTCTTGTGCTTATTGTGGAATTTCAAACAGTATCCTGAAAGGAAAAGCAAGAGTTTTTGTCCTAGGAATTTTCTCTGTATATTGCATGTTTATTTATTTGTTTTTGGTGGGTACTGGGAATGGAACTCAGGGCCTTGTGTTTGGCAGGCAGATGCTGTGCCACCGAGCTACATTGCTGGCCCTATATTGCATGTTTTTAGAGACTTACAGAATTTCAGTTAGACATTTTGCTCTGATTGATACACATGTATGTTACTTGCTAAATCTGGGGCTTCCAAGTTTTATAATATTAATTGGCTCCTTACCTTTCCTTTGATTTTTAAAATGTGATGTTGTACTTAAGGTGTAGCCTGTCCCTCTTTCAGTTTTTCACCCCTCCCCTTTTGATTCATTTTCTTTCATTTCTTACTGCTGTATGTTTTGACCACCTGAACAGGTGCTCTGCAGGAATAGGGGGAAATAATGATCAGCAGTCTTTTTCAAATTCCTGTCACTCATCACTAGTCTGCTTCTAAAGTTTGAAAGAATCTTTCAAGCAAAAAAAAAAAAAAAAGTATTCTAATTAAAAATACATTGGCATAATGCAGTGTGTGCGCTGGTGTTGGAGCCTGTAAAAGGATTGTAGCTATGATAGGAAACAAGATCAAGTAGACTTAGATGGAGGTTTTTAAATAGGATGGCCCTTCTGTGGAGCAGGAGAACTGCCAAGTGTTTTGAACAGGAGGTGCCTGGATCTGATGTGATGGTTAGAACGGCCGAGAAGCACAACCTTAAGGGAAGGGGGTGTGTCACGTTGGAATATTGGACTCTGTCCTTTCACCATCACAGACGCTGAGGGCAAACATGCCCTTTGTGTTTACTGCCTTCCCACGTTGCCAGTCCTGTCATGTGCAGAGAATCACTTGAGGAGTGATTTCAGAGACGGGCGATGAAGGCCTGAACTGTAGTAATGGAGAGAAAGGGACTGAATATTAAGTAATGTGAGAAATGTTCGACACTTTAAAATACTGAGCAGCAAGCTGGTGGTGCTGTGAGTTAAAATAAGGAGCACAGGTAACTGTAGTGATAGGCCGAAATGCTCTTTGTAGCCAGGTGTGGACTGCCTGAGATGCCAGCAGTCTAGAGGCTTTAGGTTTGCATAGTTGGCCCGGAGGCCAGCTTGGTCTACGTAGTTTAAGGCCAGTCTGCACTACACAGAGCAGCCCTGGCTGGGGCCCTGGAGAGGAAAGATACTTGTGACATGGCTAGTGAGGAGGCGTTCAGGAATGGGGCTAGAGCTCAAAAGGGGAAGCTGGGGCTAGACATGCAGATTTGTAATTTATCTGTTCTGAATTACTGATGGAAGAGATAGGACACCACTGGAAGGAAGCTGAGAGGAGGTCCAAGGGCAGAACTTCTGGAGAAAACAAACATTCGTGAGGGTAGAAGATAAGAGCAGCAAAAAAATTCAAGAGAAGTAGCCAGAAATTGGAAAGAATAATTCCTTGGCGTACAGAAAGCCAGGGTGGTAGAAACCTTTAGGTGCTGTGTAGAGTCGGGGTAGGAGGGATGGGGAAATGAGAGAGAGACAGTGGTTATTCACAGGTTGCTGGTGACTTCCTTAGGTTTGTTTCATCGGTCTGTGTGGAAGCCAGGTGAGTTATGATGTGATTGGAGGAAATAAGCGTGTGCTGTTTTGAGCAGTTCTGTGGCAAAATCAAGCCCATGTGAGGTCCTTATTCTTCGGCGTGGAGATACCCAGATCTGAAGTAGGTACCGCTGTCTGGATACGTCAGCTTTAAAGATTTGAAAGCCCAGCAGTATGGTGAACCTTTTAGTGCTTCAGTGATACAGCCAGCTGTGGCACATATGCCATAGGTTTGCCACCACAGGGATTGTGGCCTGGCATCTTTGACACCTTTCAAATTGGCTGTGGTAAGGGTCCAATTTAAAAAAGAAGGTGAATTTTCAGTGTTGTGGGCTGATACTTTTGCTAAGGGTAAAGAAAATGAATATTTTCTTGGAGGAAAATCATTTTCTTGAGTATTGTGACAATGTCAGATTACTGTGGAAGTTTCTCGATAATGTCTCTTTCTGTGTTTTCTTCGTGGATGTTGTCAGGCTGCTGGTTTTCTTTGAGTAGCCCTGAGGGAGGGAGGGAGGGGGAGCTTCAGGTGTGTTTCTGAAGCAGCCCTTCTGACTTGTAGGTACAAAGGTCTCTACTTCTACAAAGTCCAAATGTAAAGGAGTCAGGAATCTTGATTAAGATGTTTGCCTTTTCTTCTGTTAATACATACAAATTATTTGAGGTAAAGGAAAATCGTTTTAAGCATCTACCTGCTTGAAATATGAGAATCATTACCAATCAGTATGCTAAGGAGTAGAGCAATATGAGAGAATGTTAATGGGTATTATCTTAAGACTTATGCACAATGAAATTACAGTGAAAACACTCTGAAATTGCATTTTTCTCTGATGATAAAAAAATTATGCATGCACATTGTATTTGTCATGACATTTTGGACTGTAAGGGACTGAAATGCACCTCAAACCAGCTTGAATGCAAAGTGGGCATTTACTGGTTTGTGACAAGGGAGATGGGTGGTGTGGAAGTGGCTTTCAGTCCTGTGACAGGATACTATGAGGACCTGCGCTCAGGGTGAGGTTTGACTAAATTATGGAGCCAGTCAGGGAAGCTTGTGTCAGTCTTGAGGCCGGAAAAGGTCAGCTGACTGGCTGTGTTGCATGGTAGCTTGAGCCTCGGGCCACCAGGCTTCACTGTTACACTGCCCTGCTCCTCCACCTCAGCCCATGGGTGTCTAAAGCTGTATGCCATTATTCAAATGTGACATTTTAGTGTGGATCTTTTGCTTCCAGTTTCAAAGGATTTAAATGGAAGAATTAGCTACATGGTAATTAGCATTTAGCTGCTATTTATAATTTGTTTTTGCATCTCAGTCATTTTCAGCAGGGATTATTTTCATTCATTCTCCTTACTTTAGGCAATATGAAGAACAAAATAATTCTATTAAAATTAATAACACCAAATAGCAAAATAGTGGAAATGACTGTCTTTTTTGATTCTGTGTTGTGATTAGGGAATAAACATGTATGGTTTAATGTTATGTATCAGTATCAGTTTCTTTAGGATGTAGATGTTTAACTTGTTTGTTGCTCAATTCTATGTGATGGAATTTTTCCAAGCTGGGCTCTTTTATTCCAGATCAGTTTCCATTATGAAGTGATTCTGTGAGGCCTTTTTACAGTTGTGTGAATTTTCTGATTTTTAAGAAAAAAAAATTTTTTTTATTTCTTGCCTGAAACATGTAGGCTAAGCAGAAATAGGTCAGAGATAATTTTACAGGAAGCATATTTATGAGTTGACACTTCAGCCATGGATTTCATTTGCACTAAGATTCTGAAGAATTGCAGCCATTTGAGAATATGTAAGACTCCCCTTCTGGATGGGGTACATAGGCTTTGAGTATAAATTGTTCAGTATACAAAGTTGAAATGAAAAAACTACAAATTCTTAATTTTTTTTTTTCACTTCTGAGTCTAAAAAAGCCAGGTTTTATTTTCATTTGCTGCAACAGATTTTTTTCAAAATAAAATGCATCAACAAAGTGACAGGTAAGTCACTCAGTGTCTTGGAACCACACCTCTGAACTTCTGTTATCTTAAAATGTCAAATCTAACTGGTTTGGCATTGATAAATATGTACAGTCATAGCTCTTCTTTAGTAGTTGGTCTTGTAATCTTTCAATTTTTTTCAAGCGGAAGTCCAAACAGATTTCATTTTTGTAGTAAAAACACTTTATTTCCAAAATGATTGGTTAGCTAGAAAAACTAGAAACTGCCTAACACAAGACTTTGGTAAGAAGGAGATTTGACACTTCTTAAAATTCCCCATTGCAAACAAAAACACTCGAGTAATAAGCATGTTGTCCAGTCTCAGCCCTTAACCAGTTGTCTGATTTTAAGTCTCCAGAGTCAGAATTAAAAACATACTTAATGGGGCCCTTAGGAATCACCGTATTAAGGAACTGAGCTTTGGAGGATGATGAAACAGTGGGTAGATTACTTTTCTTGCAAGTGGAAGACGGAGCCCCTTGTTACTTTATGAGGATTACAAACACAATTGGGAACAAAACTCCAGGTGGTTTTTGCCCCTGCAGAATGAGGGAGCGAGGGCCCTATTTTTTATTGAACATAATTGAGGTCATAACAGTTGTGAAAGGACCCATCCATCTGAACATTTAGTGAGCTTAAAAACACGGAAGACGGACCCAATGAAATTCTTTTTTATTGAACAGTGTTTCTTGTGTTCAAGAAAATACATATTCAGGGCTATAGCATAGATGTGTTGTAGTTTGAAAATATCCTGATCAGTTTAATGCAGATTCTTAAAAGTATATTCAGAGCATTGTATGCATCTTGCTCACGATACATATTTGGATCAAGCAGTAATAAAAAGGCCTGAAAAAGAAACAGTAAGTTTTAACCATTAGCGCATGGTGTTTTGACAGAAACTCCTGATGGGCTCAACTGAGCATATGACACTAACTTGGTAGTCAGGCTCCTGGAATGGGCTACCCACAGTGATGTGGACAGGGAGGAGACCAGGACCTTGACTGCAGTGTCCGAGGCCCGTAGCCCTGGTGTGGGAGCCTGACATAGGTGTGACTCCTTACTCAGCTGGATTCCACAGTATTCTTTTCTCCTAGATTTTGTCTTTATGTCTCAAGTACTTTTTCTCTAGATATAAAATAGGACTAAAAATAACTTGTAAGTACAGAGATAGTTTTTTTTTTTTTTTTTTTTTTAGATTTTTTTTTTAAGGAATGATTTTTGGCCAGACTTGTAGCTTCTCATTAGAAACTGATTTGGAAGCTTAAAAGGCTGGGCGTGTAATAGGATGATTACAAACTCAGGTTTGTAACTGGTAGGCCAATTTTGCTGTGTTGGCCTTGGTTCCAATAAGGAAGATAGGTTCATAAAACTATGTTTCTAGAATTACGGCACCAGAAAACAATGGCAAAGAAAAACTACCTTCTACATTTTGTACCCTTTATCTCTGGCGTAAGAACTGATTACATTAAATGAAGCAACCACCATTTTTCTTTCTTTGGGGTACCAGGAACCAAAATTAGATGAAATGCGTCCAGAATTTTTCAGTGTTAAGGATAAAAGCCACCCAGTATCGGTGTTTTTCTCGCTCAATTCCCCTGGAATGTCATGATGACCCAGGCAGGAGATAAAACAAGCAACCTCAAGTTCTATCAAGTGAACAGAGATGGGCAGACAGATTTTTTGCAAGAGTGACCTGGCCAAAGGTGAGAAAGGGAAATGTGGCCTCTTTATCTGGTGGGTGCATTTCCTACCTGGTGTGCCCCGGGTCTGAGATACAGTCCTTTCCAGATGTGGTTGCCCTCCATGTGGATTCCCCAGAGGGACACGCTTCAGTTTAGTACAAGGTGACTGTCACTACTCCTGTGCTGGAAGAGGGCTGGCTGAGGGGGAGGGAGCCCCACGTGGTCTGTACCCACCAAGAAATACTCAAAGGATGTCCCTGGCATCCACAAGACTATTGGCAAACCGCACTGCAAAAACAAACTAATGGATACAATTTTAAATTGTCTTAAAGGAGCAAAGCACCCAACCACTGATGACTGGAATCTGGAGTGAAGCCCTGGGGAACTTGTAGCCCTGCTAACAAGAGTGAACGTTGCATGCTCTGATCTCCTTCTTGTCTTTGCAGCTGGTAAACTGGGAGCTTTTGAACCTCTTCTTTACAGTCATATAGCGTTCCTGAATCCCGCCTCCACACAGTTTGGTGCATTCTGACCAGGTGGTCCATGGGCGCATCTTACAGCCTGAAAGTGGCAGAATGCCTGGTTAGGACACTGGGATGGGAATATGGACTCTAGTACACTGTCACACTTGTTTATGTGGTTCCCCTCTCCCCCCAACCCCCAAGGCAGGGTCTCACTGTAGTGTAGGCCGGCCTTGAACTCCTGGGGATCCTCCTGCCTCAGCTTCCTGAGTGTTGGGATTACAGGCTTGCACCACCATGCCAGGTGGGGTACTGTCACATTTATTTGGGCACTCTGCTCCTGTGTGTGGTAGTTTGTTGAATAGCTAATGGATAGGGTCTTTACTAAAGACTATTAACCATGTGAGATAGATTGCTTTGTAGTTTTTCATGTCAGGGACAGTGTTGTATTAGCACTTTGGCCACAGGGATTTAAGCAAAACGTTTGAGAAAAGCCTTTAGGAGCTTTTGCACAATTGAAGTGAGTCTGGATAGCCTGGGACAGTGGTCCCAGAAATGCAGATGGGGCTCTTCTAGCCTCAGTTGATTGTCACATGAATGAGAATGGGCCCAGCCTCAGAAGAACTGTCCAGCTGAGCTGGCTCCAGTCCCGAGCCACAGGATGTTGTTAATAATCGATAGGTTTTAAAGTCACTGTTTCGAGGTAGTTTGAGGTGCAGCCCCAAAAGAGGTTCAAGGAGCACCAAACCTCTTTTATGCCTGGCTGCCCAAGCAGTGAGCAAAGTGCGGTGCATTGTTTTGTTTTTCCTACGCTGTGTTAACATGCCTTTCCCCAAATGAAAAACAGGAAAACCATCCTTGACCCCTAGAGACTGGATCATTTCTTGCACGTTTCTTTAGCACTCGGTATATTCCTCCTCTGAACCCTGCACACCGCTGCTTACGCACTAGGGTGAGTTTCAAGAGCAGTTGAACCTGGCCCGTGGTTGGCTTTAAGGGACCGTGACTGGATGGGAACAGCTCCCTAAGGAAAGGAGTGCACTGCAGGGGGCCTCCTCAAGCCTGTCTGTCTCATCATCCCAGGTAGAGAAGAGAGGAGGAGGAGTTTGGGTTGTCTTTACACATACTTTTACACAGGTCCCTTCCTCACCTCTCCAGGGAATCCAGAGAACAGCAGCCTGTGGCCAAGACTTCAGCAGGAGTCTCCTCGTGTACCTGTCTCAGTGGCTTGCTGCTTCTCAGGCAGTGCGACCCCAGGTGGGGGTTTTGTTTTTATTTAAGTCCTAGATTAGGAGGGGACCCTTCATCTTTGACTTGAGTTATGAACAAAACCTGAACTGCCTCCACACTTTCAAGTCATTCAGCGTAGAGCTGTTAAAGTCACTGGAGCTTAAGACCACCAGCACTGTAGCAAGTCCCAAATCAGCAGGGCCACTGGCCTTTTACAGTCCGGCTGCCTCCTTTACTTGGTCTCCTGCCTCTCCTCATGCTTGGCTGTTGTATTTTCTCTATTACGCTCCTTAGCAGTCATTGTTCCTCACAGCTGGAATGCACTCCACTGGCAAGCTCCTACAAATGCTTTTAGGACCCAGCCTAATTTTCCTTGCTGTAGTACCTCCCTGAACTCTGGTCAGTGTCAGATGTCCATTCCTTGGCTTCCTTAGCACTTGGTTCATTGTTTATGAGAGCACTGGTCACTTACTTGACAGTCTGGGTCCATGTTTGAAGAAATAAACCCAAGGCTGACCTGATA
The DNA here is from genome assembly GCF_034190915.1 of Cavia porcellus. Classification (NCBI taxonomy): domain Eukaryota; kingdom Metazoa; phylum Chordata; class Mammalia; order Rodentia; family Caviidae; genus Cavia; species Cavia porcellus. The sequence goes on from NW_026947489.1 coordinate 99,931,432, forward strand.
CTCAGCTTTGCGGTTAACTTTGAAGAAATGCACCAAGCGGCAGCCGAGGCTTTCCTGTTGAAGCCACACCTTTGAAATGGATGACCTATTCTGAAAGGAAAACATTCCCTAAAAGACAGTCGCGACTCCTGCGTCCGTGTTATTTCCCCCTTTTGTCAAGAGTGAATGGGGGCAGCAAACTGGACAGTCTTGTGGTCGTAAAGATGCAATGAAAGAATACGGAAATTCCTCAGGGCTCTTCGCTAGGTATGTTAAAGTTTTGATAAAATGCCCTCTTCTGTTCCTTATAAACTGCTTTCTTAATATTTGGGAAGAAGAAACACTGTCAAGAGCCTGGAAGTAAGACGCAGTCTCTTCCCCTCTCTGAGGCCACTGCCTCCCCACTTGGGCTTACCTGGAAACTGCTCCCCATCGGATTCTTCCCGCAGCTGCTCGCTCCTCCGGCTCTCTCGGGCCTCCCTCCAGCGCAGCTTCTGGACGGATGGATTTCGAAGGCATTTCCGGATGCGGCACTTTTTCCGCTGCACGGTCTCTGGGCACGGTGCGCCTCCAAACTGAGGTTCCATGTGAATCACCCGGGTTCGAATCATGTGGCCTTTCCCACATGACTTGTTACATTCTGACCACTGGGACCACTCGCTGAGTTCACAGTCGATGGCTGGTGAGAGACAGATGGGCATTAGTGTATCTCAGGTCTGAAACGAGATGTTTCTTTTGAACATCTCAGACCTACAGGATGCTTTTTATAGAAGAAACAGGTTCCAAAAGACAGAATGACTTCATCCAGCCTACACGGTAGGTAAGTAGGAGAGTGGATTGATGCCAAGGAACAACCCACATTTTGAGCCTTCTCTGGAGTCAGGAAGGCACTGAAGGACTTTGTGTTCAGAGCTCTTGCCCTGTTTCAGCAACTCGGTATTGTGGAGTCAGCCTCAGGTAGCACAGACTGGCCTCAGTGCCTAGGGACCCAGATTTTCTCAGGAAAGCCACAGTTCACTGTGGTGGTTTTCAGAGCAAGGCCGACAAGCTCCCTGGTACCTCACTTGACTCTAGAAAGGAAAGTCAATAAGCCCTCGAGACAAATAGGGACATTGTGCTCTCTTTAAGCCTTAGCAGCATTAGTTCTTGATATCCTGTGACCTATCTGTGGTGGTCTGTGCAAAAAATACAGATCAGAAATGGAAAATTCAGTAGAGGGTCAAGAGCAAGTGGTGGTTTATGGTTTTATCATAGTGTGAGATCCAGCAGATAGCACTTTACAAGTGTGAAATAATACAGTGATCTGATTTTCAGGATATGTGCTAGGAGGCAAAGGATCCTAAACTCTTACAGAACCAGGGCCTTACTGGAGCTAGGAAGTCCTCATTTAGTTCATAGTTTCAGTCTTTTTTTCCCTGTGGGAACTCAGGCAGATTTCTTGCCTGCAAAATGGACATAATGGTATTTTTTGCATTAGAGTGTAAGAGTTAAATGATGCTTCTAGCCCAGGAAGTTCTCCATGTGTGTTCATATTCTCCTCACTTGGCTCTGTGGGGAGAAGGACTGTTGAGCTGGTAATTGTCCCTGGAAGGCTCAGGTAAGCTGGATTGAACAGTGGTCAGTGGTGCTGGTTATCAGCACCCACCACCAAGTCTAGAAATGGCTCAGGAGTGGAGTACAGATCACTGAGGTCTATACCTGCCAGGTCCAGGGCTCAGACTGCCGGCTACTGACTCACCCTCAGAGCAACCAAGGTAGCATTTCCTGCGTTTTACAGATGAAGCTGCAGAACAGGAATGGGAGTACTCTGCTGAAAGCTGTGCCACCAGCAAAGGACAGAACTGGGGTCTGAACCATGCAGGCAGCCTGAGTGCTAATGAGAGGGAGAAGCTGGAGTGAAAGACTGCAAGTACATTCTAGAAGAAGCCAAAAGATAAATCATAAGAAGTATGCCTGCCCTTTCACCAGCTAAAAAAGCAGCTCTCTTCAAAGTGTGGCCTGGAAAACTGGCTTCTTCACAGAGATTTTGGAGGAGACTGAGGTGGTCAGCAAGCTTTTGAGAACTTGGCTTACTTTCTTGCTGTCTTCTCACCAGGGGTCAGGAGTCATTGAGTTAACGGCCAGCCTCTGGTTAAAGGCATATAAAATGGGCACAGGTAAGAGGAATAGAATTTGAAAGCTAAGACAACTCATGGGTCGGACAAGCCTCTGTTTGGGGTTGGAGCAAGCGAGACCAGGGCTGGTTTCTGGTGTTTCCTGTGTCACTGATGGACTTCATAGCTACGTGCATTTTGGGTATTTTGCAGGTGGTAATAAAGGTTGACAAAAAGTTATCAATATATCAAGCCCTAGGCTCTTGCTCCCCCAGATCCGTTTTACCAGATCTCTTAACAGTCTTACACAGTGTGGGGCTGGTCCGGAGCTTCCGCTCTCAGGAGTTCCTGAGGAAAGACGGGCTGGGTTTCTGGGACCCAGGACTTACGGCACTCGGGCAGCATGCACTTCTCCGCCTGCTCCAGCTCCTCGTTACAGTCCCCGAGTTCCGCCAGGGACTTGAGCATCCGCTGGCGTGTCCGCATGCCTTTCCCGCAGGTCACACTGCAGTCGCTCCACTCGGACCATGGAGACAGCAAGCACGGGATGGTGTCTAGGTCAAGAGCCAGATTTTCCCCTGAGCACAGGCTTCCTTTGCTATCTTTGATCTTGGCCCCACCATGCATCTCCCTCACCCCCTGCTCTGGCTCCTGGACACCGAGTTCCCTGGAGCAAGAACCTGTATCTCTTTGTGGCCCAGGTGGTGGTCATGACATCCGATGCAGTCAATAATGTGAGCACACAAGTTTCCACTTGAAACAGCTCTGAATGTCTGAGTGGGCTCTTATTAGAGACAAGCACCCCATTCCGCCTAAGAATTACTCGCTAATGTGAAACACAGCTGCAGGCCCATTCTCTCCAAAGGAGGCCTGCCTGGGTCTGGCAGAGCCTGCACGAGGCTCTCCTGACAGCTCCTTGGGAGCGCCTGGCAGTGCTCTGAGGATGCTGGGCCATGTATAGCCTCTGACGGGGACGGTGCTGGTAGGCTGCACTGTGATCCTCCACTCCTCCCTTCCCAGGTCCCTTGCCCATGTGCCCTCCCCTTGGCTCACTCACGGCATTCGGGCATCATGCACTTCTCCACCTGCGAGGTCTCAGCCTTGCACATGGAGCCATCCGCCGGGCTCATCTTGATCATACGGTGCCGCTTCTTCATGCCCATTCCACAGGTGGCACTGCATTCATCCCATTCGCCCCACTCGGTCATCAGGCAGCTGCTGGGAGCTGGGGAACCCAGTGCAGTTGGAGTCGGGCCAGCCTGAGGCCTCTGGCTCTGCCCTGCTTCTCCCACCCAGCACCCCACTCACAGCATTCCTCGTTGACTGTGCACTTCTCCGTCTCCTCGGTGGGCAGCGTGCACACGGACCCGTCCTCTGGGAACTGCTTCACATACCTCTCCCGGGAACGCATGCCCATGCCACAGGAGATGCTGCAGGGCGACCAGATGATCCACTCGGACATGGTGCAGGTGGAGCCGTCTGCAACACATCACACTGAGTCTGGCTCAGCGCTGCTGGAGGCAGGGAGGTCCCGCGGGACTGTAACGTAAATGGTCTAAACCTTTGAAGTAGCAGGTGTTCTTCAAGAGGAAATGCTCTTTTTCCTGAAGCATGGGGCACTCAAGATTATTCTATATTCCATGAAAATACGTTTAAAGGATACCTGAATGGATAGGCTATGTGCATGTACTACACACAAATATATATAATTCAGTCTACATGCAGTTTAAGAGAAATTATAATTAGCCTAAATGAATCCTACTTCTAGGACCAGCAAACCCAAATTCAGCTTTTCAGTCACTAATCACATTTTAAGAGCTCAGTAGTGGCTACCACATTGGATGGTGCAGAGGCAGAACATTTTTATCACTACAGAAAAGTTTTTTGGACAGCACTGGAAGAAAGAGATATTCTGTGAAATAGTGTGTAAGCACTTTTGTGTAGAAGGATCGGAGACTTCAGTTACTGTTGAAAGCTGTGTGTTTCTCAGTCTAGAAAAGTGCAGTAGATGAGGAAATTTTGTTCCTGAGGATATAGCGTGGTGACCTCGGGACACAGTACTATCAGAATCCCAAGCGTAGATGACACCAAGGAGCCACAGGCATGCGGATGGTACCAAGAGGACAATATCCTGGCTGCTAATAGGAAACAAAAGACCTGGTCCGGTATGGGATTGGGAGGCAATTGTTTGTGTGTGCCAGGAGAAATGGAGGATGACGAAGGCAATACAAGCAGCTTTTTGTGTATCTTGGGCCACCTATGGGTGTTGGTTAAGGCTGGGATCATGGAGGTGACATTTGGAGACTGCTGGAGGAAAGAAAACTGAAAGTCACTGTATGACTTGGTGGTCTCGTTGCCAAGGTGATAGAACATGGTGGAAGCATGGCTGTGTGTATCTTGACCTACTTTTGTTCTAAAAATAGGAGAAAACTGAAGTCATTTGTCTATCCACCTAGCCATCTACTTACTCGAGAACATTTCTTGAATACTTAGTGGTACCTTCTGAGGTTACAAAGCTAGGGAAGATACAAATCTTGTCCTACTCCAGTAAACTGACAATAAAATAGGACAAGAGAATTGGGCAGGGAGTCAGGCAGCACAGTGTAGGGGGAAATTGGCTATCTTGGAGTTCTGGGTAAAATGTCACATTGTAAGGCACACTTCAGTATACTTCTGTTGGGTAAAGCATATTTGCAGTTAGGGTACAGGGACCAGCTTATACAAACACCCCTGTTGTGTGTGTGTGTGTGGGGGCGGGATACGAAGCCATAAAAAAACTGAAGTCTGAGTGCACAGGTCCACAGACTGCCAGCTCACATGTATGTGAGGCCCGGACACTGTATTTAACCTATGGATGGTGTGGCTGGACAGGGCTTATGGTGCACTAAGAAGTTACAGCTGGGAGCCACATTCGAGAGCTGGGGACTAGGCTCATGAGAGGCAGCAAGTACAATTGCATTAGGTAACTGTGTTTGGTTTCATACTGGAGGGTGGGGATGAGACTTGAGCAGGCTTCTCATGGCCTGGCGAGACATTTCCTTGGGCAAGTCACTATTGACACCTTTTTTTTTGGTATTGGGGATAGCCAATACCAAAAGTGGGGATAGAGACACTCGCCACACAGGTGCTTATACCACTGAGCTAAATCCCCAGCCCCAGAGTGTGCCTTCTGAGAGGAAGTATTGAAGGCCACTCTTCAAGCACCCCTCCGCCATGGCCTCAGGTGCCCTTACTGATGTGCATACTTTAGTATCCCGGTATAATAATGTGTTGGATGTGGATGTGCATCAGAGTGTCTCTGCCCTGGTTCTTTGTAGGACCATATCTGTCATCAGTTTAGTAAGCTAAGTTTGCACATGGGCAGTATGAGACCACAGGTTTTTCAGCTCAAGATTCATGCAATTAGATTTTCCTTTGCAAAAGATGCTCCTAGCATTGCTTTGGAAGAAGGACGGAAGTGGGGAGCTGGAGTAATGGGGTTGGCCCAGATCATCAAGAAACTCAGTAAAAAAGCAGTTGCTATGATACAATGAAGTACATTCATCTTACAAAACTTCCTTCAGAATGTCCAGAAGACCTCTACTTTTTTCCTTCTCTGATGTTTCCTCCAAACAATGTAGTGTGGAAAGGAACTTGATGTATATAAGAGAAAAGTCTATTTCTGGAAGGGGTGGCTTGAATCCCAGGTTCAAGGAATAGGTGCAGGCCAAGATGATTCAGAACTCTCATTCCCCGCTGGGAGAGACCTGACTGGAGTAAAGAGGGGCTCTTTCCTGTGCAGGAGGAACGTAGACCTCAGCTGTGCTGCTGGCCTGTGAGATGGCTCCCTAGCCCCAGGAAAGCGCCTTTAACACTGATGAGCCAATCTTTTCCTGTTTGTTGGAATGGCTTTTTGATGGTAGGGTTTCTTCTTCCTCAGAGTGCCCTATTTTAGGCAAAACCAGCAATAAGACATGTGAGAGTACATCCTTGAGAGGCAGAGGAGCCGGGGGTGGCAATGTGACCTACAGCAGGCTAAGTGTTCTTCACTTGGAAGTACCTGCGTGTTCCCTTCATGCACCCTCACTGTAGCTCCAACAGCATACGATCAGAGAGGACATCTGTCCAGGCAGAGTCACGCTCTTGGGAGGCAGTGACCTTTGCATCGCAATCAGCGTCATGCAATCTGGGAGCCCGAACCAGCATGACGTAGGGATTGCAAGTGTGTAGTTTGAGCCTGACCTTTGAGCAGTTGCAGATAGATGGAGAATTGCTGCAATCAGCCTGAGGGGCATGACACAGCACAAGGGCTCTGACTCATGCTGAGATCGAATACCCAAGAGGTCCACCAAGGTTGACAGAATCAGGGCAATGGACCTAGATTGTCTTGGCCAAGCTGTTCATGGGCTCCTTAAAAAGCAGTTGGAATTAAGGCCCAGCAACAGCCTACTTATTTCTAATTGGCCATAAGGCATGTTTATGTTTGCCAGCCCTGCAGTCATGTGTATGGGGAGGGAAGTGGGTAGTTCCAAGAAGTCTTCTGTGTCAGAAGAGGTTCTGGGTTTGGAGCCCGCAAGATGCTGCAGGAAGCGGTCTCCTAGGGTTTGACCTCACCAACGACTACAGTAAGGGTTCTCCAGCCTCAGGGTCTCTGCCTGAGCGGTGTGAGAGACTTGCGTTGCCCTCAGATCTTCCTTCAGAGCTTGTGCTAGCTGGTCTGGCTGGCTGGCTCCTTACCTTCGTCACTGCAGCCCGGGTCCATGCAGGGCTGGAAGTCCTGGGTGTCTGGGCAGGGGACACTGAGGTCCAGCTGCGCCTTCAGCATGCGCTGCCGCATCCTCTTGCCTTTGTCACAAGTGGAGGAGCTGCAGGCTGACCACGGGGACCAGTTGGAGTAGATGCAGGTTTCAGGTGTGTCATCTGTAAAGAACGTTTGACATGTTTTCCCGGGGAGCCAGTAAAATTGCAACTGGCCCTCTCCCCCAATGGGCTCATTTGGGGACATGAAAGTCCTGCAGCCTGAACAGTCTTCCCGAGCCTGAGTGCTCCAGGGATGGGAGCAGCCATTCCCTCCCCTTTAAAAATTACATTTCAGCACCCTAAATGATAGGAATAATTTCTTTACTATATGAAGAGTTTTTCATTACCAGTCCCCAACCTTAGCACACATTGTTTGCACATTCACGCAGGTGTTTCATGGGCAGTTTTGAAAAGCAAAAGGCTGTGTGTTTGGTGTGGCAACTTGGTCTTCCAGTGACTTCCCTCATCCCCACTGCCAAGTGTCACGATGAATAAGGAGAGCTGACGTTTGCGGGGTGTGCACTATGTGACAGGACCAGTCCAAAAACCTTGTGTGTTTTATCTCATTGATGTACACAACCTCCCAGGATATGGCCCTGTTACGTGCATTTTACAGTTGGGGTGCTGGAGTAGAAGGGTCAGCTTCTTCCCCAGGGTCACAAGACTAGTGGGGAGTCCAGGTTATCTGGCTGCAGATTCCATGAGCAAAATTAAGTTGCAGTTCTGGCTTTGCCAAGCCCCTCCGGACTAACAGCTCGGCCTTACTGAGGAGGTAGATGCAAAGGCCAGTGCTAGGGTCACGGCAGAGCGTTCTGAATTCCAAGAAGCCTGTGTAGATGTGTTTTCATTGTAGTTTTAAAGGACTGGCACTATTCTATACATACTCCAGTGTCATCTCTTCCCCTATGACGATAACCAGTCCCTAATTTTGGCCTTGTTAATCCTTTTTTTGGCAGGGGTCGGGAATCCTGGAATTACATCCAGGGCCTGGTGTGTGCTCAGCATATGTGTTACTGCTGAGCTACACCCAAGTCTCCAGATTATTTCTTGAGAAGAAATCGCCAGACATGGGATTGCCAAATCAAAAGACTCAGTTTATGGTTCTTAAGATGTGAGCAAACTGTCTTCTCAAAGTGTCATGCCAATTTCCCTTCGAGGAAGGAGAATGACTTACCTTCATCTTTCTCTTCTGGAGCCAGGTCTGCTACAATATCATCAACATTGTCAGGCACAATATTGCATTGTTCCCCCTGCAGAAGGAATTTTAACTGAAGGGCTCACATTAGGAGGAGGAGGAAAAATGCAGGAGAAGGATGGAGGAGGACAGAAAATCAAATGTGCACCCTGTGTGAATCTGATGTTGTGGTGGAGTTCTGGGCCAACGTTTACAACCTGACTGCTAGAGAAATGTAAGAGCTAAGCAGGAATCCTGACCATGACAGACATGAGTAATTGATGGAATTCCCAGTGAAACCTATCGGCCTGAATCCAATCATTCATTTGAGTGGTGGGTTGCATCACTGGGTTCATCCTGCTCATTTACATTTCAGCATATAATCTGCATACTAGAAACACTGGGAGGCCCAGGAATCCCATATTCCATGGCACTATCTGCCAGGGATCCTGTGATTCTAAAACAAAAGGTCCACAGACTCCTTGGTCCTCCTGATGCCCTTGGACCCAGTACCTTCCGGGCGATTCTTTCGATGACAACTCTGGCTACTTGAGTGATGGACCCGCCCTCTGGATCATAGAAAGGACTCTGGGGATGGTCCAGGCTGGTCAGGGGCCGGATTTTCTCCTGGGGAATTGTGGGTTTGTTTGGTGACTGCAGGAAAAAGAGAGAAAAAGGAAATGAAATATGAAAACCATGAAATAATTATATGGATCAGGTTGAAAATTCTGATGGTAATTTAACAAGGAGAGCTATACTTACAGAATTCTGTTTATATCATATTCTGTGCTCGGACATGCACAGAGCTGTACTTTACCATTCTTTCCCATACATGGTAGGATTGTACCCAAATTGTGGAAGCCAAGTTTCAGAGAGGTCATCTCAGCTCAGAAATGACTGAGCCAGCTTAGCTTGGATCCAGACCTCTTCCTACTGACTGACAAGCTTTTTTTTTTCATAGTGGGTTAGATGACAAATATTTTAGGTTTTGTGAACCACTCTGTGTCACAAACGCTTAGCTCAGCCCCTGTAACAGGGAGTATTCAATATTTAATTGGGTGAGTATGGTTAGCTTTGACGACTATTTATAAATCAGGGTGTTGTTAGATTTGTCTCCAAAACCATAGCATGCTGATGTCCGTTCTAGATTGTTCTTCCACTGATTTTGGGATGGTTCCAGATTTCGATGCAGTTGATATGAGAAATAGGACATTCCGTACAGTGTAAAACTTCTTAGCCTTTGGACTCTGGTCCTGCTGTATGCAAGCACATTAGCTTTCTTCTCTTGCTGTCTCTCTGTGCTGTCTCTGCTTCCTCGTCCTTGGCATGCTGTCCCCTTGGTGACCTGCAAACTACTCCTTTGTCAGTTTCCTCTCTGTGCTGTCCTGGTGGCTGCATGAACCCTTCCTAGATCCTGAGCCCTACTATACTTGATGATGAGACCTCTTCTAGGACAAAGAGTCAGACTTTCTGTGGTGTCCAGGACACCCAGATCAGGGGTTCACCAGGTGAGCTGCTCCCGACTGCAGGCACACACCTACCTCATAAGTTACCCCGCTGTCGGTGCCAGCATCCCAGGGAATCAGGTCTTGTACCACTTTCTGGACCCAGCCGCATTCCTTGGTGCACAGATCCTCTGCCGATAAGCCCACGTTCCAGTCCGGACTTGGGCCCATCATGGTGAGGAAGGACATTAAGTGGCGTGTCCTGTCCACTGAAAATTCAGCTGAGGGTGCTGCTCTCCTGGAAACCAAATACAGAGACTGTTACACTGGGGTTGTGGGCTGCAGATTCTGGGGACATGTAGCCTACCCACAGTTACAGGACAAGGGCAGGAGGAGGCAGTTTCTTTGGCCATTAATGGTCTACACTCTTCAGTCTTTGAGCCCACAGTTGGGCAGACATGGAGAGAACCTGGTGCTACCACTCCATCTAGGTTTGTTGTGTCCACAGAGCTTATTCTTCTTTCGTTTCCCTGCTGATGTATTGTTCAGCTGTTTATTGACCATCATCTGTCACAGTAGGACAGCTCTGGGGAAGCAGGGTTCTTGTCTGTCTCATGCATGGCTTTATTCCCAGTGCCCCAAACACTGGCTGGGACAGAGTAGATACTCAGTAAATGTTTTTGAAAGAATGAGCAAGTGCTGTGTGTGTATCCAGATTTGTTGGATATGAGACAAAATTCATCAATAAAAACTGATGTCCTGAGCCTTTACGCATACATTCACACATTCTCACTTAATCTTTACACTAGACCTTGGGCAAGGATTACTGACTCCAGTTTCTAAGAGAGGAAACTGAGGCTCAGGCGGCTCACGTGACTTGTCCAAAGTCGCAAAGTTAAGCAGAACAGAGACTGTAATCCAAGCCGATATTAGTTCAGGACCAATGCTCTTCCCATCACCAACTTCCAGACTCCTGCCTCCTTTCATTCCCATCACGCCATCGGGAGAGGTCTCCTTCCTGCTGCCCCTGTTGTGTCCTTGAGAGGCTGCCTTGGCAAGGCCTGGCACGGGGTACACTCATGGGCTCAGAGCTGGCTCCAGTTGGGAGCCAGGGTCCAGCTGCAGAACCAGGCATTTTTGGCTGACAACCCCCAGCTGCCGGAAATAACATCCCACATCTACAGCTGCGAGGGACAAGCAGGTTGCATGGGATAAATGGTGGCAGTCCACCATAGGGACTGTGGAGGGAAAGTCACATTCGGTGACTGATCCATGTCATCTCATTTTCCCCTCCTGACAATCCTGTGAGATTTGGATTATCCTGTGTGGAGAGAGGTAATGAAGAAATATAACTACTAATGAATTTGGAGACACAGGTTGTAGAGGCCGAGGTGCTCATGACTCTACACGTCCAGGCTAATTATGGGGGATCCTTGGCTGGGGACCAGCGGGTCTTGGTCCAGCTGGCAGCTATTCCTCCTCAGTTGTCTGGGAGCGCTTGGCCTTCTGTTGGGGCTAGTTGTGTCTGCCTGTCCCCACCTGGCCCTGGAAAGTGATGACTCCAGACCTGGTGGGGCCAATAGAACTAGACCACTGGACTTTGGCATCTGGAACTTAACAGCACACAGGATGGGGAGGAAACCTGAATGTGCGTCTTGGCACCATCTCATGTGGCTACGTGTTCTTAGGTAAATTCTCCAAACTTTCTGTGCCTCAGTGTTCAGATCTTTAAAATGGAGATCACTTATGTGTACTCCACAGGGTTATTCTGAGTGTCAAATGAGCCAGCTTGTGTGCAGTAAATGTTAATCCAGGACCTGGTATCTGAGTGGTTATTACTGTTACAAGTTGAACATTCCTCAACTGAATATCTAAATACCAAAATGCCTCAAAATCCAAAGCTTATTGAGTGCCTATACCTGATGCTGCAAGTGAAAACATCCACACCATGAAGTTCTTATTTCACACATAAAATTATCTTCAGGCTCGGTACGTAAGGTATATATGAAATGCTGGTTCCTTGCATGTTGGATAAAGGATGCTTAGTCTGTACCATGTTGAGAGAAGCACTGTAGGGTGATATGGATACCAGAAAGAAGGGACAGCCACCTGCTGCCCGGGCAGGGCCTGGACCAGGAATTGATAAGAGCCTGCTCTGGCGCTGGCTTCAGAACCAGCAGGTCACAAGGCCTGGTGCTGCCTCCGCCTGTCCCCTTCTCCCTCCTTCCTCCATCTCCAAAGTCCCAGTGCCCAGCCAGGCCAGCCTGAACGCAGGGCCCTGCATGGACACTGGTGGCCCAAGGACTTCGGAGCTTTGGGAAGTGTGCTCCTTGGAGCAGCAGTGTCTGCACCCTGGAAACTTGTTGGAAATGCAGATTACTGGGCCTTGCTCCAGATTTACTGACTTAGTGACGCCAGCAGTCTGTTTTTAATACTGTTTCTGGTGATCCTTAACGGGCTCAAAGCTCAGCTCCTGTGTCACCTCCTCTAGGAGCCCTTGAGGCCCTGCTGACAGTGTCCCTGGGTTGCAGTGCTCATACCACTCAGCTGTCTGTACTCAGACCTAGACTGTAATTGCTTCTCATTGTTTAGCTCTGGACTAGGGGCTCCTTGAAGGCAGGGACCCTAAATCGTACCCCAGTACCTGGTGCTCATGGGCCAAATGAACACAGATAAGATGCCCTGAGCCACAGTTCTTAGTAGCTCTGATCTTAGGCAAGTCCCTCACCCATGTTTGAGTCTCAGTGTCTTCTGTGAGGGTCAAATGAGAGGCTTTACGAGGAGGACTTTATAAACTGCTGGGTCACCTGACACAGTCTGCTATTTAGTTAAGCGCAGACAGGAGATCTAATTTCCTTTCCCTTTCCCATGGGTGTGTGTTTTGGCATGTAGGTTAGTGGCTTTAGCAGCTGCTACAGAGACCTGGCTCCTCCAAGGATTGCCAACTGGGGAGCTGTGGCACAGGTCACGGAGGACACACAGGCATGGTTTGGGCTGGCCTTGCAGTCCCTCTCAGGCGAGAACACTGGCATGTGTGTGGCACGGCTTTATGCACTGGGGACCTTGACTCTTGGGCCCTCGGGGGTATGGCAGTTCCTTGGGAAACAGCCTTCCTCTTCTGTTGCCATAGAGACCAAATGATCCACCTGTGGCCTTTCCATTTCCTTAAGAATGCGATTTTGGGTCAGGGCGGTCATTCATATTTTGTATCCTATAAGTGACTTAATTCACAATGAAGACTTAAGAGAACAGAAACAGCCCTGCTGAAGAACCCAGAGCTGTAAAACTCAACCAGCTCCATGCCAACACATCATCCTCACACTTGCACAGCCAATCGATGTAACCATGCAAGAACCAAGCCTATGAAAGCCATCATTCTGACCAAATGCCTTTGGGCTAAATGTCACATTCAAATGCGTAACCCAAGTGAGGTACCTCTAGAGCCTGGTATGTATTTCAAGGGGCAGGAAATTTAGAGCAACCAATCCCTGCCTAAAACAGTCCGGCCGTATGTCGGATAATATGGCAAATTCAAACCTGTAAGGGCCAGAGAAAAATCTTCAAGCACCTTTGCACACACCTTGTTCCTTTCTCTCATCTTTGACTGGAATATTTTCCCCTGACCTGCAGCTTATGTGCTCCTTCTTAGAGAAAATATCTCTGATTTCTGTTAGTTTCCTGGGACCCCCATTTTACCTTCCCACAGTTGAGTCCACTCTTGCATGAGAATTTCTTATTTAATATTTGTCTTCCCCTTTAGTGCCCAGTAGACTAGGGATCATTTTTGTCTCGATGACAGCTATATCCCACTGCTGGGCTTAGTTTGCCATGTACTGCATTTTCTTCAAATGTTTGTTGAAGTAAATGAATTAATCTAGGAAATGAATGGGGAGTTCTTGTATTCTTTTTGACCTTCAAATTTAATTAAAAACCACTTTAAAGTATTTGTTACTTTTATTATAAAATGGTTTTTTAAAATAATGAAATGGATAAGAATATATGTAAGTTTTCTTTAGCAAATGCTAGATAGGATTGAAGTTCTTTAAGTTGTTCAGACAATAATAAATGTTATTATTTCTATATGTCATGTCTTCCAAGATATGGAATTCTGTTAATTTGATTTCCTTTTTCTGTGTAGGATTTAAATTTGAATCAGTTTTCTAGCAAAGGAAATTGATCTAGTCAGATTATAAACCAGAGTATAAAGAATAATAATCAAAAAAGTATAATATTCAAAGTAAAATAGAAATATAGATCAGTGAGCAGAAATTGGAGTTTCTAGAAGTTCAGAGGAAGACAGATAGGCTACTCAGGATGAAAGGAAAAATTGTGTAACACGTGGGTATGGGCTAAGTTTTTAGGGAAAAAATAGGATTCACATCTAATATCATATAGCGAATGAGAATAATTAATAACAAATCCAGAGTCAAACAGAAAACAGCCAAATCATAGAAAAAAATCAAAATTTCAAAAAAAATCTGTCAGAAATAATTTTCTCAGCTTTGAATAATAAAAGCAATCACAGAGGAAACAGTAACTCATTGAATTATACATTGAAACCATCTGCATCCCGAAAATGGTACATGTTTAATGTCCCTAGCCCCATAACCGGAAAGGCTCCAAAATCTGAAACTTCTTTAGCATTACCATGATACCACAAATGGAAAATTCCACACCTGACCTCACTGATGGGTCACTATCAAAATGCAGGTGCACAAAATACTACATAAATTACCTTCAGATTTTGTTTATGAGATGTATATGTTATGCACAAGAAATCTCATTATGGATATGAAAATATTCTAACCGAAAAGAATCTGAAACCCCAGACACCTCTTTCTGGTTCCAAGTGTTTTGGACACTCAAACTGTACCTCAATGATAAAGTGACAAGGTGACCAACGTCTCCATCGAGTGTAACCGATGAAGTGTTAATTCGTATACATGCAGAATCCAGACTGGTCAGAAAAAGACCACAGTCCCAACAAAGGAAGGCTGTGAATGGAAGATTCACGTGAGAAAAATGAAATGTTCCCTCCCTTCCTGCTCCCAGAGGCAGCCAGGTGCCTGGGGAAAGAACCCAGGGCAGTGCAAAGACGCTTGTTGGATTTGAATCATGGCTGCTACTTATCAGCTACAGAACAGGGACTTGTACTTCACCTTTCACTGCAGATACTTCTGCAAAACGTGCACCTCGCTCCACAGGTTTATCGGGAGGAAATCGATTCTCATGACCAGCGCAAACTAGGACTTGGTAAAAGTTGGTTTTTCTTCTCATGCAACTTTTCCAAATAAAACTTCCAAGAACACGACGAAATCAAAGAGGTAAGAAACGATTTTTACTTTTTTTCTTTTTCCAGAGGCATAGTCTCCCTTCCCAAGTTACAGATCCAACACCAGTGAGACTCAAAAGAGTTTGCTAAACCATTCATTGGCAGCGTTCTGTCTTAGGAAGTCCAAATACAGCAATCTCCGTTTCACACTTGTAGAAACTCAACTCAGTCACGAGGGGGCGCTCAAGTCACACATTAGGCCGAATTGCTGGGTGGTTGGAGAAAGGTTTGAGCCAGGTTCCTGCAGCACTGAAGACTCTAACCAGGAGGGATCTAGGATTCAGGGTCCTTCTGGACCCCCAGACCTGCCACCTGCTCCTCGAACCCAAGCCTGTCTGTCTGTATTGTCCTAAGGACGTAGCTGGCCATGGCAAGTGCTGCAGGAGGTGCTGATATTTAAACTGATTTAAGAGCAGCATGCTTCTGACTTCCTGGGGGAACTGCGGTTGGGATTTCTGAAGAAGATGAACACATCTACGCTCTTTTGGCCTCCCAAACATGGACCATTGTGTAATCAAGTGTTAAGCCTCTAAGCCTCACAGCTGGGAATAATTTAAGGCGACTGCAGTCCTTCTAGGATTCATTTTAAGAAAGGGAGTAAGTAATTTTTAGCATTCAGACCACAGCAGAGGAACTGAGTGATGGAAATTCAGAATTGATGTGCTGAAAACCTGGGCATTTTCCACTTAGGTGCCAGAGGAACTAGTGAAGGATGCAGGATTTGCTCAGAATCTGTCTTTCCCGTCTCTGCCTGTGCCTTGGGTTGTCGGAGCTGCAGCTTGATTTATTGAACTAAGCAAGTCAGCAACTGATTTGTTCATTCAACTGCTGTCCTTTGAGCAGTGGTGCTGGGGATAAAGATGAAGATCATTGAAAAACAAGTCAGTTCCAACAGGCAGGACCTTGCAAAGTAGGTCACCCCGGCTTTCCACTGGGCCTAGGGAGGCAGGAATCCCATTAACCTCAATTGAGCAGGCTGGGGGAGGTGGGGCAGGGCTGCTTCGCAAAACAAAACTTGGCTTCGTGTAGGCTTCCTAATTTGACTTCCTAATGAGATTTGGAAGAGGAACGTGGAGCCTAGGCTATGGGAAAAACCAAAGGAAAATTCCTTTCTCTTAACAAGCCGGTGGCATGGAGTGGAGAGGTCTTGGGTGTTTGGGAGGCCTGAATGTTTGCCACCAAGTAATGTTCTTCCGCTGGGGTCACATAAAGTCTAAGGGATGGATGAAGTGTGAGAAGCTATTCCAAAATACTGCTTGCAATTTTGCAGGAAGTCTCTTCCACCTTGAGGAAAGAAGACAGCTTAAAAATTAAAATAGCTCCATTGACTTCGATCTGCTTGGAACCGAAGTCCAGTCTTTCTCTGCATGCCTGATTCCATAACCCCAGTCACATTCCGCCCGCTGAGTGAGCTGTGCCTCTCCCCTCAGCAGAGAGTGTTACCAGTAGGGCCACATGTGACTTCCCTGTTCAGAATCCAAGGTGTGTTTGGTGGCCCCATTTTACTTGATCTCCAAGCTGCACGGGCCCCAGCTGACAACTCTCCTTGAATACTCTTCTCCTGGCTTCTGGGTGTCAGGCTTCCTCTGGGATCTCTTTGCTGTCTCTTTTCCATTTCCTTTGTGCAAAAGTCCTCCTCAGCACGAAAGGTGGGAGCTCTTTGGGACTCAATCCTAAGCCCTTGACTCTGATTCTTAAGCTCTCTCTCCTCTCTGTTCCTCTGGCCTTGGTTCTCTCCCATTCTTCCACGACTCTCAGTTACATTAGTGGTACCTTGGTTCACGAACTTAATTCTTTCCATGATTCTGGCCACAAACTGAATTGAACAAGAACTGAATCAAATTCGACAATCAGGTTGAATGTTGACCTTTTGGGGAAATTTCATTCAGCTCTCATCCAGTTTGGTTTGGGACCAGGATCGTGGAGAGAATTGAGTTTATGAACTGAGTACTACTGTAAACCAGCACAGAATTCTTGCCCTTGAAACTCAGAACTATATAACTGCCTGGATACTTAACACTTTTATCTGGATTTTTTGACAGTGGGGCAGTGTGGTAACTGAGGATTGAGCCTGGGACCTTTGACTGAACTGCATTCCCAGCTCTTTAGATTTTTTTAAAATTTGAGAGAAGATCTCTCTAAGTCTAACCAGCGTGGGGTCAGACTTGCAATCCCATTCCAGTTTCTCTGAGTACCGTGATTACATGCACCACCATGCCCCTCTTTCCATCCAGGTATCTTGAAGACATCTTAACAAGGTGGTCAGAACCGAGCTCATGGGCTGCCCCATCAAACGTCACTGAGTGTTCCCAGTCTTGTGGTTGGCACCAACTCCTTGTGCAGGTTAGTTACACACCTAGGCGGCATCTGGACTGCTCTGTTTCCCTCAGGCTTTCTAAGCCTGTCACCACAGCCTGGTGGCACCGCTCACCTCTGCGCTCCTCCCCGACGCCAGTCACCACCAGCCCTCTCCCACCCCTCCCTGCAGCTGTCTCCCCGCCCCGTCTCAACTCATCTACCGTATCACATGGGAGCCCTCCCGGAGTGTCATTGTTTTTTAAATGCAGATCAGATCAGATCATCCTTCTGCTTAAAATGCTTCAGTGATTTCCCATTCCTTTTAATGGAAAAATCAAAAACTTTAATGTTGCCTGACTTGGTCCCACAGCAAGCTCATCTTTGATTTCTGGATCCAGTTACAACTACAGTCTTTTAGTACTTAACTATCCTCTCCTTCCTTTGCAAGTAGGGCCTTTGCACACACAGTCCCTCTGGGTTTTTGAGAACGTTCTCCCTGAGTTTTGTTCTTTACTTAGTCAACTCCTGATTCCTTAGATCTTGAGCCCATGCCTATTTCCTCAATGGGGAACTCCACTCGGAGCTGGCTGAGGGTCCCTTCACACGCTGTCAGGCACCTCCTGCCTTCCTGCCACAGCCGTGCCACCTTTATTTGCGTGATCACTGAATAAATGCCTCCTCTGCTAAACTTCAGCTCCATGAGGAACTAACTCTCTGCGCTCCCACAGTCTCCCCCCAAGTGCCTTTCAGGCTATGTTTTTATAGGACACCTTCGACAAGCTTTTGTTCAATCAATAAAACATTTCTATCATCCTCGATAGAAGGATACAGGGTCAATGAAAGATTTCACTTTATTTATTTTTGAGGCAGAATTCAGACAAACCAATGTGGTCCCACTATTAATTTCATGCTGATCAGAAGCCCAACTGGAAGACAGATATGTCTTGACTAATTAAGTGAGAAAATGAGAGAGTTGTTACTTAGCCAGAGGGATGTTGTTACCATGTAAAAGCATTAGTCAGCTGGATATGGTTGGGCTTCTAGTTCCTCTCTTAAAGCACCTGGATGATGACCCTGGACCTGTAAGCTCTGAGCCTCAGTTTCACCATCTGTAAAATGGATTTACCTCGTAGGTGCAAGGATTAATCTGGTTAATGCATAAAGTGCCTCCCAGCGTACTTGGGTACCTAGTAGATGCTTAAAGTGGAAATATTTCCCCATCTCTTTTTTTCTTTAATCTCTCCCTCTTCTTGCTTTCTTAAATGTGCAATGCTTTGTAGTTGACATTTTCCTAACCCCAGGCTCCTCAAGGGGTAAGGACTCCTCAGCAATGTAAAAATTGGCACCTGCAAACTGTTAGAGGCCCAGGTGCCCCTAACACATACTGCCCTTGCACACCTGCTCTTCTTGAGGACCCCACAAAGAGGGAGGGGTTCTCCATGTTTAGCTCTTGGGGGCCTGAAAACCAGGAGAAACCACAGAGACCCACACAATCTGAGCAGATAGAATCGGGGTGACCTGATGGCTACTTGATGGCAATTATGCAGAAGGAGCCCTCTGCTGTAGCCTCCTCAAGAGGATCCAGGGCACTGGGTCGCACGGGGATCACCGCAGATCAGAAAGCCTGGGCAGCCAGCTGGGCTGCCTCGGCTCCCCTATCCAGCATCAGCTCTCTTTACCTCCTCAGACATCCGCTTTTAGCGCGGCACACCCAGCCTGGGCTGGCTGTGATCCGCAAGGAGCACTCTTCCAGGCCCACGTGTGTACTCCTGCACAAAGCTTTGCCCACCTCTCCCCGCTCCAGGCTGGGTCACACCCCTTTCTGGGGCTTCCAGAACTGCTCGCATCTCCACCCTGCTGCCTGTGCCCCTGGAGCGCACAGGGCTACCACAATGACATTGTTTTATATTGTGTCTATGGTGCCATTGGGATTTATGCAAAGGGCAGACCTGGAAGGAGGGAACTCTGCTTATTGTCTGTCTGTTGAATCCAAACAGCAGGGATTGTGTTTAGGGCTGGCACAGAGTAGCTATGTGTGGAGCTGTTAGTTTGTTGAACAGGGAAGGGGCAGGCGCTAGGTGCCTGGCAACAGCTTTCCTGTCCTGACTAGTCACGTGGGGGTGCTCCTCCTCCCGGGCTCCTGCTGCCCCACTCTGGGGAGTGACCCTTTGAATGGCCTGTGCTTTTTTCCTATCATTTTGTCTCTTTGCCTTTTCACCAACTGAGCAGGATCTCTGCATTCCTGTGTTACTGCTGTCTGCATCAATACCCTTGTTAATGGATGCAGACCACTCCACAGAAGCCGCTTCCTCAAGGGATGAGTGGAAATCAAAAGTTGTTCAAGGAACCGCACAGGATTCAGGGTAGGCAGAGGAAATGAGCCCATAGGAAAACGATGCTGGGACTAAAGTTTCATGTTCACTGCAACCTGTGAACCCAAACTAAGGGTGGGGACTTGGTCCTGGAGGTCAAGGGTCAGAGACGGACTCTAAGAGGAGGAGAAAACAATAGGCTCAGATTCTTCAAAATGGTTCTGGAAACAATATGGATGATGAATTGGATTGGGAAGGGAAGAGAGGCGAAGTATTCTGGGCATGAAGAGATAGGGGTGGTCTGAACTAATGGCAGGAGCATAGGCAGGCAGGGTTAATTTATGAGCTGTGAGGAAGACAGAGCCCCAGGACTTTTGGACTCACTGTACTTTTAAAGTTTATTCACATGGGGAACAATGGGTTTGTGTGAAGGTGATGGGTTCCATTTTGGACCCAATAAGTTAAAGGACATGTGGACCATCCATGGAGAAATGTCCAAGGAACTGATGGAGCTGATGGAGGTATCACTCTTTCTCCATCCATCCATCTACCCACCAAGCCACCATCCATCTATCTGTCCATCCATCTATCTGTCCATCCATCCATCTACCCACCCACCCATCCATCCATCTGCCCATCCATCTATCTGTCCATCCATCTATCTGTCCATCCATCCATCCACCCACCCATCCATCCATCTGTCCATCCATCTATCTGTCCATCCATCTATCTGTCCATCCATCCATCCACCCACCCACCCATCCATCCATCTATCTGTCCATCCATCCACCCACCCACCCATCCACCCACCCACCCATCCATCCATCTATCTGTCCATCCATCCATCCACCCACCCACCCATCCATCCATCTACCTGTCCATCCATCCATCCATCCACCCACCCATCCATCTATCTATCCATCCCCTGGGAATGGGAATGGGAATGGTAGTTTGGGAACTATCAGCATATCTCTGGCCACCAACTCCAGGGCAATGAAGTCTCCAAGGGACACAGCATACTGAAAAGAGATGGGGCTCAGAATAGGATTCAGGATAAGTCTGTCTTTGCATGAGTCATACTCACTTAGAGGGAGTCCATCTGTATGCACTTAGGGCAAATGTATGTTTGATCTGTTGTGGCCGAGGGTGTGAATGAGCACCACTGGGAGAAACAGAGGCATGCACGACACTCCACGCATGAGCAATGTTTTATCTGCTGGTTCATTACTGACTTTAACAATGTGACTAGGTTGTGGTGGCCATTAGCTAGGCAGCTTCCAGTACAAGACTAGGATGGTGGAGAGAAGAGCCAGGGGCTGTTTGCTACTTACACATTGAGAGGCTGCCAAGCTGGCCACTGGGCTTTGGCTTTGATGACGGTGAGGACCTCATCACTCTGCCAAAAAGAATGACAAATGTTTAGTGAACAGACCTGGGATCATGGGAATAAGAGGGATTTGACAGTGACACTGTCCACCACTATTCTGTTTCCTGCTGTTGTGCACCCAACTTGCCCCATGATGGGCAAACCTTAGGGTTTCAGAAACATGAAGAGATGGCACTGAGTGTCCTGTGTGCCTGGTTTGCCTGGGCACTGATGAGCTCATCCAGCTACACCTTTGGTCTCCAGCCTGGCCCTCCCTTACTAAACTAGACCTTGGATCATGTTGGCCAGACTTTCAGATTTCACTCAGCCTGCAGGGCCCATCATGGTCTGTGTCCAGGCCTCAAGAGGGGCCTGCTCCAAGTCAGCAGGTACCACAAATGCAGCCAAGACTTTACCCCAAGGACCGTCACCCCTGGCCTTCCCCGCTGTTGAGAGAGTGTCCCTTGGACACTGAGGTTGGAACAAGCCCAAGGTCCTCATACGTTGCCCCACTCCTGAGACTTTGTTCTATTTTGCTTTGGGCACTGTGTACAGCACTACTAAAGCATGGGAAACCTAAAATAATTTTTACTGGAATAATTTGATAATTGACATTTTGAAAGAAAGCAGTAAGTAAGTAGTCATTATGGAGTAAAAATCAGAACTTCATTGATCTCACTTTGAGATTTGGTTGAGTGTCTTAGTTTCTCACTGAGGGAGAGGGAGTGAAAGACATCATGATATCTGTAAAACTCAAGGCCCACACAAGGCCAGACTTGGCTTTGGGAGAGGCGTTCCCCACAATGGACTTGGCTGGCCTGAGATGTCCCCTGCCCCTGCTTGGGCCCACAGTGCTCATATACCATCATTTATTATGGATAGAAGACTCCAGAATGTCACCAGGCAGGAAAGGAAGAGCTTTCTTGCCAACTGAACAGATCCCCGTGTTCCCAGGGAGCAGAGATCGCTTTGCTGGCTCGAAGCTACACCCCAGTCCTCAGAGCTGCACCTGGCAGTGGGAGCCTTGAACATACTTGGGATGAATTGGTGAATTTCTCTTTGGTTGCATAACTTGCCTAGAAAACCGCACAGCCCCGAGGACACTGGGAGGAAGGAGGCTAGGGTTGGTTGTCTTCCAGACTCAGGCCCAAGGGTGTGAAAAGGCCTGCACAGATGGTCACAGGGGAGGTGGCAGGCAGGAGCTAGACCTGCGGGATGAGTCTGCAGAGTTAACAGCCTCTTTCTGAGTGAGGGCCCCTGGGGTGCCCACTTGGGGACGGAGGAAAGAATCTTGAGATACACAGACACCACGCTATAGTCACAGGTCTGCGGGAAAAGCATTTCCAGCACCATCTGAGTGATTATATTTCTCAAGGAAGATTTGTTTATTTGTAGTGGAATCCTCCTAATAAATACAGGGTGAATAACTAAGAGAAGCTGTTTACCACAGTCACAGGTGGAACAGGAGCTATTTCCCAAATGCCAGTTCTGTATCACCTGTAACCTGTGTATGCCACACAGAGACTTCATCTGACCCCGGACTCCCAGTCCCCCTGCAGTGAGCCTGTCTCACCTCCATTGGCTACCTGCAGTGGACTCCAGAGCTTCCTCCTGCTTGGCCCCTCACACCAGCCAGGATCCAAGGGCTTCTGCACTGAAGTTCATGACTCCAGCCACACCCATTCCCTACCCACCGATGGCTCCCACGGCCTCCATGATCACAGCTCACTTCCTGTGCTTTGCCTGCACATCTGGTCTACTTTGTCCTTCCTTTGCTTTTCACTTGCAGAGTGATACACACTTATTGTGCAAAATTTTAGCATCACAGAAGCACCTTCTACCTTCTACCTTCTACCCTGCCTTCTGCTTATTCTTCTCTGGAATGTGACAGTTTGGTGTGACTCTTTCCAGAGCTTTTCACTATGCAACGCAACGAGGGGTGCATTCTCTGTCTAAAGCTTTCCCACAAAAATTGCAACATACTGTATGTATATTTTGTTTTGTGCCATGACTTTAACAATTTCCCTTAATACCATATGGAAAATACCTTAGTACTCTACCATGTGGGAGGTTTTTCTTTAGTGTGTGTTGTAGACTGTATACCAAGCACGATAAACATCATAGCTCTCTTCTTTTTGAGGTTTTAAAGGATTGGAGATCTGCAAAATTATGGTAAGCCAGTTTGAGGCATGAAAATGAAATCCAAGGTATGAAGTATGAGTGAAAGATAGTGTCCCCTGACAATCCTTTGTCCTAGAAGAAACACTTCACTAAAAAATCAAATCAATGTGGGTGGGGTTAAGGTGGCCACAGAGGTAGCTGGCCCTACAGATTCATTTTGCTTTGCAATTAAATCTCGATTCTCAGGTCCCAGCTAATGACATATTGATTTTTGCAGCATGCACCTCAATAACGATATTTTGGACCCTCCATTAGTGTTTATTTATGATGATGGAATTCTGTGTGTATATTCTGAGTCTGTGGGGATTCCAAGCATGCTGAAGCCAATGTGTGTGGGTATGACAGCTTCTAGCTGTAAATCATTTTGTCCAATGGTTATATAACATTGGTCTTATCAACATGCTATTCAATGAAATAAAAATAAAACACTTCTGTTGAAGCATCAAAATTCTCTGACATAAAGTTCTATCAGGATGGAAAAACTGGGTATGGGGGTACACACCTGTGGTCCCAGCACTTGAGGGGCTGAGTCAAGAGAACTGCTGTGAGTTCAGGGCCAGCTTGAAATAGGTAGCAAGAGTGTCTCAAAAGAAACAAAACAAAACAAAAAACAGAAGGAAAAAAAATGAGTGGAGAGGATTTGGCTTAATTAATGCCAAACATTCACCAGTACACAGTTAATTGCTTAAAAAGCAAAACACATCACTCCTTTTGACATATACGTATAACTCCATGGCATGGGTGCACTCTATTTAACTAGCATTATTGGGGGGTATTAAACTTCCATAAACGATGCTGATGAAGATTTGCATAAATATTTCTTTGTTCACACACGCAAGGGTTCCTGTGTCCTTGATTCTTAGGAATGACCAAAAAAGAGGAAATTTTGTGGAAAGTTGTGGAGGGGCCAACTAACTTGTCTTTATCAGAGCTTGGAATCCCCACAGACCAGCAAGAATGTACATGTGCTCAGGTCTTTATGCCTCTGGACACACTGGATTCTGCCCACCCTGTAATATTTATGAATTCAGAGTCAGGGAAGCAGAGTAGTCCAGAGCATAGGCTAACTGTAGGATGACACCTGAGTTCAAATCTTGGCTCCACCATTTACTAGCTGTGTGTGACCTTTGGCAAATCTCAATCTTAGTTCTCTCATTTGTGAAATGGGTTTAAAAAAAATCTACCCCCATGTCCTAATGGGGGACAAAATGACATAGTTTAGGTAACATGCCAATGCTGTGTCTGCTACATATGGCAACTGCCAGAAACATGAGTCATCACTTTTTTATGGTGTTTTGAGACCAAGTCTTACCTTATAGCCCAAGCTATCTAGCTCATGGTGATTCCCCTGCCTCAGCATCTCCAGTGCTACCAATTCCAGCATCGTTCTTAGTCCTGCATATGTTCAGACTGAGCTGGCATCACAATTAGTTGTGCCATTTGCGTACAGGAAGCAGGGCCTGCAGTTGCAGCTGCAGGCATTCCCAGCTGTGGGAGCAGGTCCTCATGTCTGCAGGCAGGCTCTGTCATGGGCTGTATCATCTGGAGGCTGTGAGCCTTGGATGGGGTGCCTGGGACGCTGGGCATCTCACATTTGGAAGAATGAAGGACTTAAATTCAGAGTGCGCAATCCAAATGTCAGACTTAAATGAAAAGCTTGTTTTAATAAGTCTCTAAGGCACAGACAGTATCTTTCAAGGATCCTCAGAGCCCTTTACAGCTCCCGTAGGAAACTTCGCAAACAAGTATTTCAAGGCGGTCGCAGTTCACATCGTGTTTGGATGACATTAACACTTTCCCAAAGACACACCAATTAAAACTAAAACCCCCAAAGAAACAACAGGTCACTTGCGTCTACTTTTCATTTTGCTTTCGGTAAACATTTTGCAAGTGGTGACAGTTATACTCATAGTGCTCAGCTGCTAGTGCCAAGCAGGAATAGCATAGTCCCAAACAGGCTGAGGGCTGAGGTCAGGCCTGGAGAGGGGAGGGTTCATGTGGAGTGACAGCAGGCCTGGGACGAACTGGCAGCTGAACTGACATCAGTATCAGGAGACACAGAGTGTGTGTGTGTGTGGGGGGGTGGTAAGCATGTGAATGTATTCTGTAGACTGAGGCAGGAGATTAGCAATTCTAGTCTAGCCCAGGTAACTTAGTGAGACTCTGTCTCAAAATACAAAAGGCTGGGGATGTAGCTCAGTGTAAAGACCCAGAGTTGAATCCCCAGTATTAAAAAAAACCTGAATCTGGGCTTGGAGTAGGGGCCTCCTATGATCTCCAGGGCCAGCACCCAGTGGGCAGAGCACTGGGCATCTTGGCCAGAATCGCTGGCTGGAGTCTGCTTTCCCACCAGCCTGGATCCTCACCCCCTCCTGCTGTGTCCTACCCTTCCTGCCTCCTGATCTTCTCAATTCCTCCCCAACTCATAAACTACAAGCTTCCTGCACATCTTAACGTAGCACCGAGGCTAAGCCCCCTAGATCCGCAGTCTCAGAGAAGGCAGGGCCAGCCGACGTTCCTTATGCCTACTTCCGCCCAGGAAGACAAGAGGGACGATGGTCTGTGATCAGAGAGGGAGAAGAATGGAAAGGAGTGGAATGACAAAACTGTCTGCTATTGGTTATGCTCCAGACATCTGCCTAATAACCTACATATATTCCTACGTATACATTATTTCTTTTAATCCCCACAACCCATTTGCAGGGTATACTTCTGAATCCTCAGAAATACAGTTTTGGGTCAAATTAGTTTCACAGCAGTGCTAAGTTAGGTGGGTGACGGTGAGCCAGAAAGGTAGGTGGGCCATGGCCTGGGAGATCTCGGCCTGTCTCTCACGCTTCTGAGACCCTCAAGGCTGGGCCTGACCCACTCTTGCCTGTCACAGCTGCATCAGGGGACCATCCTGCAGGGTTTGCAATCCCGTTCAAAACGTGGTCCTGAGAACCAGTTTGGATGGAGCAGTGTGCCAGGTGGGATGTGAGAAGGCCCAGGCTCAGATCCCTCAGTTGGAGAGAACTTGTCTGCTGTCCACGACAAAGCACCGTGACGCTGAAGGCACGAGCGGTGATGCTCAGGCACAGATACGGAGCCCCCCCTCTCACCACATGGGTCCCCATTTCAGCCTGTGTCCTGCGGATGTAGGTGGGGACACAGGCTCCACGGAGTTGAGTGACACATTCATGTCACCAGGACACTGCACTCCAAGACAGGCAGCTTTCCCTCAAAACCCACACCCTTTCCACTGTCCTTGACCTTCTTCCTCTCCACGCTTCTTCCCTCCCTTCCCTGTTTTACTCATAGTCCAGGGACAGTGCCCTGGCCCCGTGTGCTGCTCTCCCCGAGACCCAGCTCGCCCGGGTCAAGCCTTGTATAGAGACCCCGCTGAGCTCTGCTCAGCTCTGTTATTCATTTCTGCTCTTTCCCAGAATTTCCACCTGCAAAAAATAAATAAATAGGTAAAAAACAGTTCTGCTGGCCTCTGCCTCTGAAGGTAACTGTGCGTCCCTTGGTGAGTGTCCAGGTGATGAACAGCAGGAAATGAGCTGCTTTATGAGGTGATAACAGGGCTTTAAGCATCCTTAAAATCAATTGTGCCCAACCGTACCCTCCCACCATTTCAGCCGACTCTGGGTTTATCAGGTCATTAATAAAACCAGGTTGCTCCTGTTGGTGGCACTTTACAGGCTGCCCACAGTGACCTGCGGGCTGCACTGGGGCCTTCTGGGGCAGGCAAGTGTGTGGGTCCCACCGCTCAGAGGAGGTGACTGGGACTCGCTGCTCCTCTGAAACCGTCCTTGTCCAGGTCCCTGATGACCTCTCTGTGCCCAACCCTGTGACCAAACCCAGCCCTTGGCTTCCCTGGCATGCAGGGAATTACACATCTGATGGTGCCCCTTTCTGGACCTCCTTTCCCCTTGGCCTTGGGCCTCACTGCCTCTTTATTTTCTTCTCACTGCCCGGACCGCTCCTTCTCCGGCTTCTCTGCCGACTCCCTTTTGCTTTCCTCTGAACAACTGGGGCCTCTGAGCTCCAGCCCTTGGTCTTCTCTCTTCTACCCACACGCCCTAGTCCCGAACCCCCCAACTATACATGCTGACTCCTTCATTTTAATCCTCCGTCCCAACCTCACCTCTGAGCTCCAGACACACACACCAACTGCCTTTCACAGGAAGAATCTCCAACTCAACAGGGTGTCTCTAACCTGCCTCCTGCCCCTTCTCCTCAACCCTAGCATCCCTCGTCGTTCCCACCATGCCACTGTTCCAAGGGCTCCTCCTTGATGCTTTCTCATACCCTTCACCCAGTCCATCAGCACATCCTGTCAGCTCCACTTCTGTCACCAGCCTGCCGCCATCTTGGGCCCAGCCTCAAGTGACCGCAATTGCTTCCCAGCACGTCTCTGCTTTCCTGCTCACTCACTGCTACGGTTTGAGAGGTTGTCTGTTGGGTACTTCGTTCCTAGGATGGCAATCTAGGTTTCATGGGTGCATGGGGTACACACCCTTTAAAGGGATGAAGGAATTTCCTGTGGGATGAAGGGATTTCCTGATTAGTTGTTGGAAAAGACTGTACTGAATGGGGCTGTGGCTGCTGACTCCCTGGACTCTTGCATAGGAACATGATCATTCACTTCCATCCAAGTGCCCTCCATTGCCATCTGCCATGATGTAATGAACCTGAGAGGTCCCTCACCAGAACTAGGTCCACGCAGGGCAAATTATAAACATGAGAATGTGATAAATGTGGAATGGGCATCCTGTGAGCTAATATTCTTTATAAATCTAGCTGCTTCAGGCATTACATTATAGCAAAGAAACACCTTCCTCTAGGCTCCTTTTCATACTATGCCATTCTTCTAGTCAAAATCCTCTCCTGGCCTTGCATCTTACAGCAGACAAGGGCCATAACCCAAAGGCTACCATGCACTTCTCCTCCTAGTGGCCTCATTAATCTCATCTCTTCCTCCTCTTCCCTTCACTGTTTTGTGTCCTTTTCTTTTCTTCAGACAGGCCGCAGTACCCTTCCCATCTCCTGTTCCCTGTGGCTGCAATGCTGTTCTCCCAGATCTCAGAGCACCCGCCCCTTTGCCTCGTCCAGGTCTGTGGTCCAATGTCACCTTCTCAGTGAGGTCGCTGATGCCTACAACTGTTGCCTTCTCCTCTCC
This sequence comes from Cavia porcellus, assembly GCF_034190915.1. NCBI lineage: Eukaryota > Metazoa > Chordata > Mammalia > Rodentia > Caviidae > Cavia > Cavia porcellus. Next base: position 99,959,555 of record NW_026947489.1, read on the forward strand.
ACCCACCCCCACTTCTTCATTTTAGTATCTTTTCGCCGTAACATTTATCACTGTCCAATTTACTGCGCATTTTGCTTATTTACTTTTTAAACATCTCTCTCCCGGTAGGAGGGAGCTCCAGGAAAGCAAGAGGTTTTGCCCAGTTTTCTAATTGCTGCGCTGTTTGTGTTGAGATCTCTGACAGGTGCAACTCAGGCAATATGTGCTGAACGAATGCCAGGCTGCATTGGGGAAGGGGCAGTGTCTTTCTGACCCCAGTCCACCTGTATTGCATCAGTGTAGGACAGAGCCAGGGCTGGGAGACATGATACTAGCTGACTTGGGTGTACTGGAGCAGGTGAGGCTGGGCCACAGATGGGGAAGGCATAGCACACAGGGGCCACGTAAGGAACCATGTCTGAGCTTTTGGGTTCTCAGTCTGCCTCTGGTAGTTCCCCGCCACTTCATTGGCTGTGCCTAAGTGTCCATTCCCTGTCTTGTCCTGTAAGAAGCAGCTGCCTTCACAAACTGCTGTCTGATCAGCTATTTCAAAGTCAGGGAAGATATCTGGAGCCAATTAACAGATCCACAAGAAGATGATGCGTTTGCAGGGAAGCATTTCAAATTCAATTTCTTTTTATTTCTTTACAAACACAGCCTGTAATTCCAATGGAAAATTGCATAATGCTCATAGATAACAATTTTCCCCTGAGATGGTTTTGGGGAAACAGCTTGGCATTTCTGAAGCTGGAGGGGAAGGATCCTCAGAGTTGTCCTGCCTGCCCGTCCACCACCTCTCTGGCCTTGGATCTCTGTGCTGGGTGGGGAGCTTGGAGGTTCTGTGACCTGGGACCTGCCACGTGACTGCACTGGCCACAGGTATTGCGTCAACTTGTCCTTTGGTTACTGGAGATCCAGTATTGGGTTTGATTTTATTTCCTAGATTTTCATGTCCCTTCTGATGTGGATGAAAGTCCAAGAAAGTCAGTGGGATGGATATCAGGGTCTCTCTAACCCCTCCAGTGCTCCAAATTTGCAAAGCTCCCCCTCTCTACATTCTGTTCTACCTTCAGCATATTGGAAAACTTTAGTGCCAAGGCAAGGGCTTAAAGTAAAGGGGACCAGACCAGGAGATCTGCTAAAATCATCAGATCTGCTAACACCAAGTCCAAACTGGAGAGAAGGCGGTGAGCAGGGCTGTCCAGCTTCCAGCAGCAGCAGCTGTAAGGAAGCCCAGCTTGGTGCCCAGGGAGCTGAGCCAGACAGCCCCGCCAGGCTGACAGTGCCCCAGGCCAGAATGCAGACAGCCCCGATCAGACCCTGAATCTTGCAGTGGGAGCCTGTCTGTGGCCTCTCTGTGGTCTCAAAGACACAGCAGTTGACACCCCTCCTCGCCATTTCCCCATCCCCACCCTCCAGCACCTGTCCTGTCCTGGAAGCCAGCAGTAGGCTCTGTCCTTCCTGGATTCTGTCCTTCCGTGCCAGCCTGGCTTGTGGGAGGCATGCAGGGAATGTTTAAGCAACGCATAATGAATTAGTTAATTAAACAATTGATTAACAAGAAGCTAGAGGAAGCCTCTGGCCTTTGCTGGCCTCCCAGGGGCTTTAGGGGCTTTTGTTCTGAATGTGATGGGTCTGGGATGTGGCTGAAGGGTTTGTGAGCACAAGTTGATGGGATCTGATTTACATTTTTAGAGGATTCTACTGACTGTGATACAAGAGTCAAGTGCAGTAGGATAAGGGGACTGGCAGGGACATCAGTCAGGAGGCTACCACAGTGACTAAGTGGGTGACACTGGACCACAGAAAAGCAATGGAGAGGATAAGAAGCACAAGATGTGAGACATACGTATGTCCCAGGCAGAGTCAATGGCATCTGCTGATGGATTGGATATGGGCTGTGGAACAAAGAGGGGTCAAGGATGAGTCCCAGGGAGGTGTCAGGCAGGTAGCTAATGGATGAGGCTGGGATTCAGGGAGAAGCCCAGGCTGGAGCCACACACTGTAGTCATCAGAGGTGGTGGCAGAGTTACAGGATGGCTTGCCTGGGCGGGAGGGAAGTAGAGAGGGTGCGGGAGAGCTAAGGGGCCTCAGAAGGAATGGCCAGCGCTCGGTGCTGCTCCACTGCTGTCCTGCTGCCCCTGTCCCCCATTGCCACTTGCTGCTCCATCCTGCCTACTGGTCACTATGAAATACAACTGAGTCAGGCTCAGCAAGGACAAGGGGACACAGGGTGCCAGCAGCCTAGACAGCTCTTTTGTTGAGTTTGCTGTAAACAAAGTCGAGGAAAATGGCAATGAAAGGAAGGACATGTGATTAGTTTTTGAAGATGATGGCTATCTGGTGAATCCGTATGTCGAAGGGTATAATCCAGCAGAGTGGGAAAACTGAGTTTGCAGGGGCGAGGGGTGTAGTATTGAACAGATGAAGAGAGGTAGGAGCCAGGTCTGCCTCAAGGAGGAGGGTCTTTCGGCCTTCAAGACTCTCGAGTACAGTAGCCTGGAGTTAGGGCTCCACAGGATTGGGGGTGAGGATTCAACTAGTGACTGAGCCCCTAACCTGTGCCCACTCTCAATGTTGGTGCTGGAGATACATGGGGGTGATTGAAAAATATGGTAAGTGTTTTAAAGTTTGAAAATTTAGTACAGAAAAGATCTATTACTATTAGCCTTCCTCAGAATACTCCCCCTCACTTTGAATACACTTACCCCGTCGCTCTGTCTGAAGCAGTTCTGGAGGTCCTCTTTCATGTCTTTGCCAGCTGTGATAAAGTGTAGTGAAGGCTGCCCAGGATCAACCGACAGAAAGCCAGACTCATAACAACATGATGGTGCCCGGCTCATCTGTCTTCGTCACCGGATCTGGCACTGTGTGATTTCTGGCTCTTTCCCGAAGCCGTAATGACCATGAAAGTTAAACACTCTGAGTTGACTCAGGACATTGAAGCAGCCATGCCAGTGTAACCAGAGATACTCACTAAAGAGGACTTCCAGCACTGTTTCTCCAAGTTGCAAGAATGATGGGATAAGTGTATTCAAACTGAAGGGAAGGATTGAGGGAGATAAATGACAATGTGTCCTTTACTGTAATAAATTTATTTTTATTTAAACACACACCATCTTTTAAAATCGTACTTCATAGAGATGCTCACCCGTGTTTTTTTTTTTTTTTTCCAAAGTAGGAGGCACGTATAAACCAATGGCATTGTGAAAAGACTCTTGAGATAAACAGCACACCAGGAGGAAAGTCTTACTTTGGCTAATCATTTCAGAGGATTCAGTCCATGGTTATTTGGCCCTGTTGCTTAGTATAGCATGTGGGAGCTCATGACGGAGGAGGGCTACTTACTAACTTGTGACCAAGAAGCAAGAGAGACAGGTAGAGACTTTTTCAGGGTACACCCCCAATAATTTAACTTCTATGCAGTCCCACCTTCTAAAGAGTCTATTGCATCCCCCTCACCTGGACCAAGGCTTTTAATACATGGTCTTTGGGGCACATTCTAGATTGAAACTATAGAATACAGCATATTAGAGTTGACTGCTTCTCTGGGAAACATAAATCAGGAAAGGATGAGAGGGAAGGCCAAGGTTGAGGGTTACTGTAACTATAAATGGAACAGCAGTGGAAAGCTTCATTGATAAAAGGATTTTAAAAAACATTTTGTGGTGTGCTTTTGAAAAAGTCTCACTCTATAGCCCAGGCTGGCCTTGAACTTGTGATCCTCCTGCCTTGACCTCCTAAATATTGAGATTATAGTCACGTGCCACTACATCCAGTTAGGATTCAAGTATTTTAAGTTACAGATGTATATTTCATAGCTAATACACATGAGAAGGCCAGGCAATCACTCTTTCAAAATCAAAACACAATTTGCATACTAAAGTGAGGTCTTTAGAATTAAAGAGATCATTTAGGAATGTAGAGAGGGAGGAAAAAAGGGAGGTAGGAGAGAAAGCAAAAAGAATGACCAACAATTCTACCATCAATTGGAAAATTCATTTGTTTGTTTTCATCACATAGTTGAGACCATAGCTCACATAATACATAGTTGAGGCCATGTATTAAAGCCTTGGTCCCGGCCTGTGGTGTATGGGGGAGGAGGAGAACAATAGAACACAAACACACAGACAATACATGTACGCACTATATATCTTTTTTCAAGTTACTATATGATCTTTGGGTTCACCTGGGCAAGTGGATGTGAACTGCCACTCATGGGGATCCAGGACATGTGTGCCCAATTCCTGCACCTAGCACCAGTCAGCCAATGCTATGTGTAATTCTTCTGAGTGAGATCAAGCAGGATTTTGATAGGTTGGCCTAGTTCTGACATCAGCCTGAGGAATGGGAGATACAAAAGTTGGTGGCGATTGGCCCCGTGGCCACTGTGCTCCCTCCTTTGTGGCCTGCTGTTACCCTCAGAGTGTGGTTCTTCCCTTACCTCTGATTGGCCCACACTCACTTGCAGAACATACTTCTTTCCTTACCTGCAATAAATGTAAACCCTCACTGGGAAGATGGTGGAACAGTAAGCAGCAAAGTAAACAGCCTCTCTGAGGGAAATAGCCCAGATGCTGGAATATAGCATCATGGGGGAAACAAGGAAGGAAGTGGTTCCCCTGGACTCAGGAAGAATCTAAAGTCACAACTGAAGCCCATAGAGAGAGTAAAATAGAAAAATTTAAACAAGGAAGAAGGCGGTAGCTGGTGGTGCCTTTACCTGGAGCCAAACCCACTTGCAAGAGGAGCTGTTGGAAGCTGGGGATGTGTGCTCATGGTGATGGTGATAGCTGGTGAGCCCCAGGCCCTTGCAAAGAGACTGGTGGTAGAGGGGAGCAGCAGACACAGAGGACTGCACTGGCTGATGGTGAGTGCAGAGGGCTCATTCCTCCTGTGGGAGAGAGTAATTGGCCAGGAAGCATTTTGGAGTCAAGCTGGATAAGTTCAGAACCAGAACTGTGGCCAGCACCTTCCAGCAGCTCCTTGGTGGGAGCAGATTGGTGGAAACTGCTCAGATTGAGCCCTACCCCCATGGGCATTCCAGCAGCCATTTCCAAGTTTCCCTACCCATAACTAGCTTGGCCTGGAGGAAGTGGCCAGCGCCTGTCCTCTGGCATACTCCAGTGGCCAGGTGGGGGCTCCTTGCTGGTAACCAGCTCAGTCCAGAAGCAGCAGCCATCATTGAAGATCCTCAGGGTAGCCAGCTAGGAGGCAGCGGCCAGCCACATCCCCCGGGTGCACTCCGCCAGTCATTGGTGAGCCAAGGCAGGCTGGGAAAAGCAGCAGACAGCCCTGCACCAGCACGACCAGTGGTCAGCATCAGATTCCTGTAACCAGCACTGGTTAGGAGAACCAGTCTTGCTTCAGAGAAATTGAAGCCAGTGTGGGAAGCGCCTGGGACTCTACTACCCACTTGTACAGAAGAACCCAGGAATATGTCAAGACAAAGAAGCAAAAGGCAGACTCTGGCCTCCAACCCAAGCAGAGCTGGTCCAGGAGATGTAAACACAGAAGCGATCAGGAGCCATACACCTGAAATTTCTGAAGTGATGGCAGCTGAAGTAAAGAAACAATTTCATGAGGCTATAAAAGAAATTAGAACAGAAATACTATCTCAGATAAAAGAAGAAAGGAAAACAGAATAAAAGAATTGCTAAGCACCTCTAAAGAAGACATAGATGGAAGAATAGAGGAGCATAGGAAAATGAGGGAAACCTTGAATGGACAATATAAAAAAGATTTAGAATACATGAAACAGATTCAAAGAGATATTCAGGAAATTAAAAACTCCATTGAAAGTAGGCAAAACCACTTGAAAGAAACTGAACACAGACTTTCAAACCTTGAAGTCAGTCTTGCAGCTTGTGATTGTAAAAGGAAAGAGATCTTAAAAATAAGAAGGAGTCAGGAAGTAACAGTTCAACAGCTGCAAGACAATCAAAAGAAATATAATTTAGGGATAATAAGTGTGAATGCAAAAAGCAGAAGTCAACACAAATGACATTAAAAGTTTATGTACAGAAATAATATCAGAAAATTTCCCAAGCTTAGGAAAAGGAAGTGACATTCAGCTAAGTGAGGCATATAGAACTCCAGCTAACCATAACCAAAATAAATCTATGCCCAGACATATAATAATCAAGATCCCAGAAATTCACACAAGAAAAGAATATCAAAAGCTGTTAGATCAGCAGATCACCTACAAAGGAAAACCCATCAGAATCATGACAGACTTCTCGACACAAACCATCAAATCAAGAAGAGCTTGGAGTGAAGTATTTCAAGTCCTAAAAGAAAACAACTTCTAAACCAGATTGATGTACCCTGCAAAACTATCTCTCAAAATTAATGGAGAAACAAGATACCTCCATGACAAAGAACAACTAAAGGAATTCATGACCACCAAACCAACCCTACAAAATATACTGAAGGACATTGTAGAGAGAGATAAAGAGCCATGGTTCCAGAACAGTGGCAGAGGGAGATCACTGAGTAGGGCAGACAGTGAAATGGAGCAGAAAATAGGCAACCAGTGGGAGGAAAATAATATGGCAGAGATGAGGCAGAAAGTGTTGGCCATAGCCACTAATATAGATGGCCTCTACTTACCAATAAAAAGAAACACAGGTATAGCAGATCAGGAGACAGGGTACTTCATACAAGAAACACACTTAACCTGAAAGAGGGTCCGTAGACTGAAAGTCAAAGGAGAGAGAACAATGCTTTATGTGACAGGGAACCAGAAGGAAGTGGGGGGTAGCTTGCTCATCAGCTGTAGACTGGATAAGAAAGTCATGGCACTTTTATACAATGGAAAGCAATTCAAGTATAAAGAAAGATAATCTTGAGGCTCTTGTAGGTAAATGGATACAACTTGAGACTATGCTCATGGGTGAAACGTTTCAGAGTCACGTGGATGAATATCATGTTGTCTCCCTATAAAGACCTAAAGGAGTTGGTGGGATCCAAAATGCACAATACATACTGTGAAAGTGAAGGGGACAAAGTGTCTAAAAAGGGAGGGCAGTAGCCATTGTTAATCTATTATAGTGATTTGAAACCCATATTGTTTTCATTGTTCTGTTTAGTTTGGTTTTATTCTGTTTCAGTTTGTCTAATTTTATTATATTTGATGGCATGGACAGCTATTTCAAAGACAACAAAATATATTATGGTAGCCATTACTGATTTCCTATTAGCTTTTTTGAAGCCCTATATTGTTTTCATTGTTTTGATTTTATTCTATTTTGTTTTGTTTGATTGTGTCATGTCTGATGGGACAGGCAACTAATTTGAAGATAACAAGGTGCATTATGATACCCACTGTGGTTTTAATATTATCTGTTTTGAAGTCTTATACTGCTTCCATTACTTTGTTTTTATTGGTTTTATTCTGTACTATTTTTTTGATTTTATTATGCTTGATGGTATAGGCAATTGTTTTGAAGATACAAGAGGCATTATGGTAGCCATTATTGATTTCCTTGTATTTTGTTTTAAAGTCATGTATAATGTTCATTGTTTTGTTTTGATCCACTCTATTCTGTTTTATTTCACTTGGTTTTATTCTCTTCAAAATATAAAAAAGAAATTAGGTAAACTCTTTGTTATCTTTTACACATGGCTTGTCCAGTTTTGTTCGGGACAATAAGAACCTAGAAAGAGTCTTTAGAAGGAGCCCACAGTACTCCAAAACCCAAGAACAGACGAATATTTGGAAACTTGACAACAGTAAGTTGGAGCAGGGGAATGGGGTAACCAGGGAGTGAAGAAAAGGGTGAGACTTTTCCCTTGTACTTCTTACGGATCTTATCAATTTCAAACTGTATGTTGCCTTATCCAAGGCTGTTTCTTGTGGTTTTCGCAATGAGGCAGTCAAGGTGACTTTCAAGGTGGCCATCCTGAGAGGCTGATGCGGATGTGGAGACCAGCAGAGGTGACAGAAGTGACATCCATAGTGCACGGGCTGGAAGCCCAGGCAGTAGCCAGGAGGTTGGATGGAGGGAAAAAGAGCCATTACTAGGGTGGATTCCTAAGCCAGCCTGTGGATTCTTTAACTGACAGTTTCAAAGCCTGTTAGGATTTGTTAGGCAAGGAGTAGCTTTAAGATAAAAGCAATTTCCAAAAAAAATAACAATTCTCCTGCCCATTATCTCCTTCTTTCCTCACTGAGCTTCTGACCCAGGTATGGCACCAGTGGCCTGTATTGCTTGGTCCTTAAATATAGTAATACTTTACTTCTCATCACCTTTTATCCACTGATTTCCACAAAAAGCTTTCCAATTATTAAGTAATGAAGCTCCAAATGACCTGGCCCTGGAAGTTAGTGTGCCTTAAGATGCCAGCACATTAGCAGCAAATAAGGTTCCTAAGAATGCTGCTTTCTTAAATGGTGCCATTAAAATGCAAAGTAACGGCTCTGAGGAGCTACAAAACCTTAACCCTTTCAATTACCAAGACCTCCATTGGAGATTTGAGGAGAGACTTGGGAGTAACTGGAGGAATTTTGTGTTACTGGCTGACACTGAAAGGATGTCCCTGTTAGCAGTGTAAGATCGCCCACGCACACAGGCTGGCTGTTCCAGCCTTCCTGTGGCTGTAGAAGGATCCCTGAATCTCCCGTTAGTTATGATTGCTGCTATGATTTAGACCATCTATGTCCCTCAAATTACTTGAGCGCTCAGGCAGGGCTTCGGAAGGCAGGCGGTAGGACTGACTTGCTATGAGTGGTGGGGCCTGGTTGGAATAGGCAGGTCGCTGGGAGTTTGACCTGCAGAGTGTGTGTCTTTCCTGGGCGCCTTCCTTGTTGCCATGAGGTGAGCAGCTTTTCTCAGCTCTGCCCCACTGCCATGCTGTTTTTGTTCTGGAGCCTGGTGCTGACCATGGATTGAAACCGTGAGCCACAACTGAACTTGTCCTCCTTTAAATCGTGGGTGTGGAGCATTGTGTCTTAGTGACGACAGCGTGACTAAGGTACCTACCCGTGTGGAGCTGGTCTTCTAGTGCTTGAATAGTGCAAGGCATAAGTGAGCTAATCCAAGGAGAGGGCCAGGTCAGTGGTGCTGACAAGAGTGACCCTGAGTGCTTGGTTGTGTTTGCAGACTCATGCTGCCCACCTACCTTTGGGCAAAGCTACCTTAGGCAAGGCTCATGCTTTTGTGCTGGATCATTGGCCTCTATCCCTGTCTCTCTGGCAATGCTACTTGTAGAAAGACCTTCTTGATGCTCTGGACTCTCAAATCATCCTTTCCCATGACTTCTGTCATGCCGCATTGTTATTAGCATGGCTGTTTGTTCACTCAGGCATCTTCCCCACCAGAAACTTGCTCACAAAGTGCCTGTCTTCTAATTGGCACCTGGTAAAATATATTGAATGAATAGATAGAAAATGTAAAGGAAAGTTTTTATGTTCCAGCATTCTGTGTACACTGTGAGAGGATCTGGAAATCGTTATTATTACATCCTCCTAAAAAGATTCATAAAACGGTGCTTGTCAGGTTGTGAAGATTTTGTGGGTTTATACAGCTCCATGGAACCAGAAGCCTCGCAATGTTATCTTTTTCTCGGAATAAGGTCTGACTAATTCTAGGGCTTGGTGAATGCATTAGTAGGGTCTCCCTAAGTTCTTCGCGGGAATTTAAACACTATTGGAACAATTAAAAAAGTCAATGTTCATACATCATGGACTATCGCAAAGATCTAATGGAGTATCAGCTGGGACTTTGGTGGCTGGAGTATTTATTTAAATCTGCTGGTATCCTGTACAATTTTACTGTGGGCTGATGTGGTGGACCCTGCTACCACCAAAGTCTTTTTTTCTGGAGTGAAACACTTGCTTTCCAGGGCAGGAGCAATGCTCAAAGACAGCACTTAGCTTTCCGTCTTTTGCACTGGCTGGATAAAGCTGACCAGGAGGTCACCTCTTTACTCCTCTACCCTTCCTGCTTCCTCTTCTTTTTTTTTTTTGTCTTTTCCCTTTTTATCGGTACCAGGGATCGAACTCACGACTGCCTGCTTGCAAGGCAGGCGCTTATGCCGCTGAGCTAAATCCCCAGCCCCCCTGCTTCCTCTTCTTCTCTCCTGCTGGTGTGATTCCCAAGAACAAGCTATGCTATCATCCCGAGCTAATCTAAACTTGTATCCCAACTCCCAGGGAGTGGCTATAGTTAAGAGATACAATGCTAAGAAACACTCTCATCAAGGGAAGCCCAAAGGATGGGTGTGTTGTGGTGTGAAGAAGGTGGCAGTGGTTGGAGACTAGTGCAGAAGTGAGCTGGCCCAAAGATGTGGTGTTTGGATCTAAACTCCAGCGTCCAGGTCAGGGACATCAGCATTGTGTCTGGGTTGTGAGCAGTCATTTAATTTTCACAAGCAGCATCTTTACACTAACACAGTGTTCTAAATTAGCATTTTAAAGGGTTTATAGTTTTATTTGTGTTATTATTAGTATCATTATTTTGCTTTTATAGTCTTATGAGAGCTATAAACACATGGAGTTAATATCTAGCTATTTTTGTACATATTTAAATAATATGATGAAAATAATTATAACTCAACCTCAGGAGTTTGTGAGCTTGTATTTGCCCTTTAAAATAGGTCCATACATTATCACTTGGAAACTGTCCAATCATGCAATCATGTGGTATTAAGAGTCTGGGTTTTATAGGCTCCGGGGCTTAACAGTATGACTTTGGGCATGTTACTGAGCTCCAAGAACCTTAGTTTTGATCAGCTGCACAATGGGGATAATGATATCTACCTTACAGGATTGTTGCAAGTTACAAGTGGGCAGTAAATTAATTGAGCATGCTCACACAGTTCCTGACACACAGTTAGAGCTCAATAAGTGATAGCAGGCTGGAGAGGCCCAAGAATAAAGAAGTCATCTCTCTTAAGTCCCTGTCCAAGCCTGGTCTGGAGAATATGGCTGTCTTCACCCATTCCAGACAGCACAAGAGGATAAGATAGGAACTCAGATAAGTTGCTTTCAACAGCAAGTTAGAGATAAAAGTGCTTAAAAGCCAACAAACAAACAAATACTCAAGCCCCAGCACACAAAAGTGAAAGACTGAAAATGGAAAACTATGAAGAATTAAAATCTAAATTTAAATTCCTGGAATTTACACTGAAGAATTACTCACCAAATACAATGAATATTCATATTGTACGCTAAATAATGGCTCCCCTAGATATTCACATCCTCGTGCCTGAATCCAGTTAATTTTATTTTATATCTTCAAAAGAACTTTGCAGATATGATTACATTCGCCATCTTGAGATAGGGAGATATTCCCAGATGATACAGGTGGGACTTAAAAATAAATGTCCTTGCAAGAGGAAGATAGATTCAATCAAGGAAGAGTGGAAGGCAATGTGAGGATGAAAGCGGAGATTGGAATGCTGTGGCCACAAGCCAAGGAGTGCAGCAGCCACTGATCAGAAGGTGGAGGAACCTCCGGAGGCAATCAGCCCTGGCAACACCTTGATTTTCGGGGCTGGGGATTTAGCTCAGCGGCATAAGCACCTGCCTTGGAAGCAGGCAGTCGTGAGTTCGATCCCTGGTACCGATAAAAAGGAAAAAGACAAAAAAAAAAAAAAAAACAAAAAACAAAAAAAAACACCTTGATTTTCAACCTCTAGAACTTTTTGTACTTCAGACCTCTAGAACTACAAGGAAACAAATCTGTACTGTTTTAAACTACCACATTTGTTGTGATAGCAATAAGGGCTAATATAACTCATAAGATTCCTACTTAAAACCCTTTTGATGAATGAATCTGGTGCAAATGAAATAACCCCAGTCATTGGAAAAGAGAGATGAACAGAGCACAGCCCCTCATGTCTGAAGAGTTGACCTGCATCCTGTCTCTCCATTTAATTAGCTGTGTGACCTTGGGCCAGTCAGTAAGCTTCTCTGAGCCCCCTTTTAAAATATCTTTAAAATGGAACTAAATGAACTGTTACATTTCATGTTGTAAAGATTAAATAGAATACTTTATGAATCATAAAACTATTGTCATTATTGTTACTCTTTTAAAAATTCAAATGAAAGATTGTATAATCAAGATGCTACCTCTTAAGGAGTTGGTGAGTAAAATGTAAATCCCACAAAAATTTGATTCAGGTGTGATAGTTCACAGTACTGAAAACCGCGTGTGTGGTTCTCTTGAAATGTCACACATTGAAACCAGGCCACACCTTCCATTTCTTTCATTCATCCATCTGTCCATCTGTCCATCTGTCTGTCCATCCATCTATTCATCTGTCCACCCATTTTGTGAACATCCCCACCCTTAATTTTGCAACCCAGGCTAAGCATGGTAGTGTGTTGTCGCTTGGACTTCTCTCTGATGAGATGTTGTATTTTCCTTACAAAGAGAATATTGATAATCCCATCATCTGTAACTATTGGGCTGTTTTTTTTTGTATGTGAAGTTTCCTGAAATATAAATCATGGAAATAATTGTGCTTGAAGCTATAACAATGAAAACAAAACATCTTTGTCTGCCTGCCTTGGTACAGCACAGTCTCCCAAAGCAAAAGGAACGAAACGAATAGCTTAGAAGTCGGAAGCTGGATCCCATCAGCAGTCTTTTCCCCATTTATAGTTCAGTTGAGCATTTCCTGATTCAGGTAGTAAGGAAAGGATTGCTGTTTTGATAGAAATGATGTGTAGATTTTTAAAAGTCTTTTTTTATAATAGATTTTCCCTTATTACAAAATGTGTTCATTGCAGAAGATTTAGAAAATAGGGTTAGGCAAGAGGGATGCAATCAAAACAACCTGATCCCACCACCCACAGATAATTCCTGTTCCTCTTTCTTATTTTAAGCTAGCAAAAAGGCACTTCGGTGTATCTGAGAGCAGTGTTTATAAAAATCACCAAAACAGTTTAATTCTCATGCACCGGTAGCCTGGATGCTACACTCCATCACACATTACAAAAATTCACACCTGAGGTTGGGGATGTAGCTCAGTGGCATAAGCTCCTGCCTCACAAGCACAAGGCTGTGAGTTCGATCCCCAGTATAAAAAAAAAAAATTCACACCTGAAAGTCAGAGAGCTCATTGGGAAAGGCGCTTCTTCAGCCCTGATCAAGAAAGGCCACTGCTATCTATCATCACCACGCTCCCCCCTCACGCCCTTAGACCTAGGTGAAGTCCTCCTGGCTCACTTCCTGCCTCCCTCTGTGCTGCTCCCTTCTCACCCATCAGAGAGGTTTCTAAAGCATCTGACTGACCAGGTTCTTGACATTCTTCCTTTGGTTCTAGGGGTACAGTATTTTTTTTTTAAGCATGGAGTACAAGGGTTCACCCTTTGGCCCTGCCTACTTCCCCAGCATCCTACTCGACTTGCCCTTGTCCTTACATATACATTTTATCCAGCTGCCAAATCCCATCCCCATCGTTACCAAGCCAGCTGCCGAGCACTGGGTGTGGCCCATGTGCTCTGCATGAGCCCACTGCTGCCTAGTTCCTGGCCTCCTCTGCATGCTATTGGACCTATCGTGTCATCTCTTCTCCACTCTAACCGTCCTATCAGGTGGGGCTTTTAGCGCGTAAACTGAGACTTATAGAAATGAACAATTCGTGCCCATGCACGTGGCCCCCACACACAGGAGCCAAGAACTGGAGCTCAGAGTTCTCTGATGTCAAGGCATAATCCTTAGGATACCTGTCACCCTCCTGAGTGATTCAGTTTCTTTAACAAGATAGGTTTCTTTTTAAATTCTGCACCTTTGAGCAAAGAGCCATCTCCTTGAAATGGCTTTTAACCCTTTCTCAACCAGATAATGTCCATTTGTCCTTTCTGGTGCAGCACCAGCCCTTCCCGACCACTCTCGGCTCAGTGCCTTCGTCCCTCTGAGGTGCCCACCCTTGCCCTGTCGTGGGATGTGCTTCCGAGCCATCCACTTTACACCTTTTACCTCCTCTCCCCACTATTGGTGCTTCAAGGGCCGGAGTGGAGTGGCACTGGCCTCCTCTCTGCACCCCTCTCCCGCTGTCTAGCACGGGAGGTAAGAAATAAAGGCTTCATAAACGAACGTGTTAGCAGCCGCTCCTGGCACCTCCAAATAGGTTTCAACTGATGAAGACTTGATTTGCTTATCATGTTCCTGGCAGAAGTGCCTCCGAGAAATAAGGGAAATGGAACTCTGATAGAATTCTCTGCCAGAGCTCATCGCCACCCAGAGCCAGATGAAGACCTGCCATTTGTAGGAGGGAGCTGGTCTCCACCGTGGTTTTTGTTCTAATTTTGTCACTTGGTTATTTTGTGACTCAGACAAGGGCCAGTGGGGGGCACCTGGGTTTGGAAATTTTTGAGGGGAAAAGAGGAGAAGACAGAAAGGAGAAGGATGTATCCCAGGCCTAGCATGGGTTGGCAGTGGGGGTGGGGTGGGGACAGATTGGGGGCTTCTGCCATGGTCTGAAGTTCCAGCGGCATTTTCTCCAGTCACAGGGATGCACCGACAGAGCCAAGTGAAGCTCGGTTTTCAAATTTAGTCGTGTCCTGCACACATCAGCTCCATCCATGGCGAAGTATAAATGGATATCTTTATCGTTCTTGTAAGTTATCTTAAATAATACGATTTTATTCCACTGTATTTTTATGTTAAAGCATAAGGCCGGCTTTGTCCTGTATAGCAGTTTCCCCCAATTGTGTTCTTTCTCTCTTCCCTTCCCTCTCTCCCTCCTTGCCCTGTGCTCAGGATGAGCCCCGGCCCTTGTGCATGCTGGCCAAGTGCTCTACACCGACTTCCACCTTCAGCCCAGCATTCCAAGAGATCTGAAGAAAAATACAGGCATTTTGACCTCTGAGAGGTTCTGACTTTGCTGCTGGGTCTGAGTGGGACCTCTTCCTGGAACAGTGCTTTGATTTGGGGGAATAAACAGTGAGTGGTATGGAGACACACTGGGGTTGACTTATTTGGGAGTTCATTATGAGAGTTGACTTTATGCCTCTTTTCCCGTCTCCATGGTCAGTCTCCAGGTAGCGTGAAATCAGTCATGGCAGGAGTATTGACACCACAGGAATTGGCAAACACTACAAACCAGGGCTTTCTCTTTTTCTGATTTCCTTTTTGAACATTTACTATCATGTTATTGTTGATGGGAATAAGAGGGCTGTCTTAAGGCTGATACTTGTAGGTATTTTTCTGATCTCATAGTGAATATACAGATAAGAGAAGCCTCAAGAATCCTATTTGTTAAGATACAAACAGATGCCTGTAATCCTAGTACTCTGGGAAGCTGAGGTAGGAGGATTATAAGTTCAATCCTATTAAGAATAGACCTGGTTTTAGAATATATCTGGTTTTAGAATAGTTGAAGCCTATTAAGACACAATCTGTAGTGTCCCACAAAGTCCTCAAGGTGGTTCTGGCTAATTCCAGCAAATGGGAATTTTTGTTGTGTTCTTGATGCATGAAGGCACTTTTGGAAGAAGGTAATAAATGGAGCCTAGGAGGACACTGGTTCCTTAAACAGGTCCACTGTCATTAAATGCCTCTGACACCTGTCACAGCTTGTTGAGGTCTGGTTTGAGATGTTGATGGATGTACAGTGGATCATGATTCGTGAATTTGATTCTTTCCATGATTCTGGTCATAAACTGAGTTGGAGGAGAACCAAATCAAATAAGGTAAGGCTTAATGTTGATCTTATGGGGAAATCTGATTTGGTTCTTTTCAGTTTGGTCTGTCACCAGGATTGTGGAAAGAATTGTTTGTGAACTGAGGTACTCCTACAGTCATGTGGGAACAAAGTGAGAATAAGACCATAAAGTATTATTAGGGAAAAGCTACAGTTTGAAAAATTTCTTGCACTTACACAAAGCCTTATTAGATATACTCTTCTGAAATGACTTAGACCACCTTGTAAGCTATCACTGAGTTCCTGATGGACTTCACAGGACGATAAGTATCTTACGGTGTCCTAATGGCTCTAGAAGCCACAGCAGCTGGAAGTGGCCCTATTCCTGAGTAAGAGCTACAGACTTGGGTTGGATAAGACAGTGACTCCGGGGTCTCAATCTTCAAAGGGGGCCGGAGGTGACCAGAGAGTTACTGATGGCAGTAACTAGGACAGGCTGGTGTGGTTGGATGCTAAATGGAGCAGGCAGCATCTCATTTTCCGGAGCTGAGATGTGAGAAGATGATGGGAATGAGGCAGAGCTGCCCCTCTCTAGTGCTGAGTGAGGTGTGCCCCTCACTTGAGAAGACTGGGGAGGAGGGTGGGTGTGGAGGATATGGACGGAGACCTGCATCACGCAGTTGAGGAAGGAGGAGAGCTCTGGAGGACCCATTAGCATCACCCAAACACTTCCAAAACCTATCAGCAATTCTACCCAGAGTGCGATTTGACTTTGCCACTGTAGCTATCTTTCTGTATATTACTGAGTATCAGTCACCTCATTGTTACAATGTATTATGATTTTAAAAAGTATGTGTATGTCCTAAGTCCAAATTTCAGGTGTAAGAGAAACAGCTTTGGCCTTGAAATAAGACAGGCCTGGTTTTGAAATATAGGGTGGTTGTAAGAGCAACTCTATCTACTTTGTTGGGTCTAGTAAAGAATAAATCAGGAAGCATCTACTGTAACGTCTGAGATTTAATAGGTTCTGAGTGGAGACTTGACCTTCCCTCCTTGACTAAATCATCTGTTTCCCCATGTGTCACCATGTGTGGTTTCATGAAGGTGCACAATATATATGGGTTAAATGAATGAATGCATAATTAAGTGAATTAATTAATAAATACTAATTTTCAGAATGACATGTTGTTGAAGAAACCCGGGGAGAGAAGGACTTCTCTTTGAAGTCTTTTAATTTAGCATTTAGTCCAGGCTGGGTCCTCTGTCCTATTTCAAGGTCAGGGCCATTTCTTTGTGCTGACCTTAGTATAATGAGCCATGAAAAACGTGAAGCTTTTTTCTATTTTAATCCTTCTGTCCATTTAATGGGCTATATTTTCTCTGGAAACAGTAGGGTGAACATCACCAAGATAATGGCTAATAACACTAATGTTACCACCAGCATGATCCAGATATTATTCAATTAAAGTAATAACTCCTAATGCAGGAGAAATTGTTTTTCTCTGAAGAATCTAATTCAGTCATCGGCTCACCGTCATATTCAAATGACAGAAATTACCTTTAAGTCATAGATCTGTAATGGGATGTTGAAATGGATTTCTAATTATATTTTATGATGCTATATTATACATGGTCCTGAGGTCAGAGTTTATAGCTTGTCGTGTTTTTCATTCTCTGCCAGTAGGCAATAAGAATCCATTTTCAAATATGTAATGAACAAAAATTAGACATTTGGGGGAAGGAAATCACTTCAGAGAATTACACAGCCTAACAATGTCACCTTAGTAGAAATAATAGTTTTGTTTTTTTTAAAGAAAAGTCTATGATTATTACTTAACTTTAACTCTGGCCGCTCTGAAGACAGATAGGGAAGACATATTGCTTTCCCACAGTTGAATTTGAGAACTTTTCACCTAAGATGTTTGACTGAACCATGTTCACAGTGTGATTCTTTTTCTTTCTTGGCCCAGAACTATAATCATGAGGGCCTGTTCAGAAGAGACCAAGCAGCATAAGTGGCTCATGGGACCCAAACTCTCATTTGGAGAAGACGTTCTTGACAGAAAGAGGAAAGCCAGGAGTGCAGCCTGTAAACCCATGGGCCAGCGCTGGGCAGCACGGCCTCCATGCACAGGAGAATCCTTCTGAGCAGCTGAACCAGAGCACTGCCCAGGGAGCACCAGGGCGCAGGAGTGCGCTTGAGTGAGAGGAGTTAATGGA
Source organism: Cavia porcellus (assembly GCF_034190915.1). Lineage (NCBI taxonomy): Eukaryota > Metazoa > Chordata > Mammalia > Rodentia > Caviidae > Cavia > Cavia porcellus. The sequence continues at coordinate 99,977,351 of NW_026947489.1, forward strand.
CCCAGCCTCCCGGCCACGGAACCCCCACGTTGGATGCATTGACTTGTCCTCGGCTTGCAGAAGGAAACACAACACCACGGGCTCCCGTTGCCCTCTCCCTTAGAGCATGCAGAAGAGCTGCGACAGTCCTCCTCTCTGACTACCCTTTTCCCAGGAGCCACGAAGACCACTCCTTTCTCTCTGCATCTTTTTCTTTTAGCTAGGCTCCAGCATGACACAAACAGGTGGCCGTTCTATAACAAATATCTGACCTTAGAGAATGCATTCTAGTTGTGAGGACGGGAATTTGGGCATTGTTCCTCTAGGAGCCAGATCTCCAGTCACTGTTGCACATGGTGAACTCCTACCTTCTGCACCAGTCCTTCCCCCTGCGGCTCTCAGGGGGAGCCTCTTCTCCCGAGGGGGCCCTCACCAGAGCCCCACAGTCTCCGCTTTGATTTAGGGTTAGGAGAACAATTTTCTCCATGGTTTGAATTTAACCATTCAAGTTTTCTAGTGAAAGATGAACTTCCTGCAACTCTTCCTGCTGCTGAATGTGACGGCAGCAGGCAGGAGCAGTGTAATCCAAAGAAATAGGGAGACTCCATAAACTCATCTTCGGTGGAAGAAGCCTTGCTCTTTGTGTTCTTTAGAAGTGGCTAGATGAACAGTTCCAGCACGGGTGGCAGGGAGTGGAGCAGCGGTGGTGGGCAGGATGGCTTTCTACACTCAGCCAGCACGGACAGATCCTGAAGGCAGGAATGAAATGAGAGCCAGCCCCAGAGCAGGGCCAAAGGCTTCCTTAGCGAAGGCTGAGCTCTCTTCCCACCTACCCTGCCAAGGGCTTTGTTCATTTTTTATAGCACAGAGCAGAATTTGATCCTCCTCCCTTCAGAGTTCATGAAATAGAAAAGCTATTCTAAAAAAAAAGGAAAAGAAAAGTTACTCTACCCAAACCCAAATTGTCAATCCACAGAGCTCATTTCAACCTCGCCAGCAACTGGGAAAACAAATTATGACAGAAAAAAGAAGTGAATATTTGCAATTTGCTTTTCTGGGTTGATCCAAATGCAGTTCTAACCTAATGCAGTTCTAAGCTATGAGACTGTCACACAGCTTTCCTTGTGGCATGGAACTGAACGGATGGAAGACAGAGCCATGACTCGGGTCACATTTCATGGGTCTCCAGGCAGTGCTGTTGCGTACCTGTCACCAGGACCAGAAATATATTGGCTGCAAGGGCACACCTAACACCTGAGCGCTCCAGGAACAAACACCCCTCTGATTTGGGGCAGACACTTCATTCATTCACCACCTATTTATTAGGTGTCTACCGGGGGGACCAGGTGCCGGGGACACAAAGATGATTAACACAGGGTTCCTGCCTTTAAGGAGCTCTTATTTTAACAGGGGGGCAGATGGTACACGTCATACTGACAAGTCAAAGAGACACTGGCCCCAGGTGCTGGGCTGCAGTAAGGAGGAGCTATTCAATCTGTCTGGAGTGCCTGAGTTCTCACCGGGTATTTCACAAACCACGTGACATAAACAGGAAGCAGATCCCCTGTGGGCTCCAGGGAAGCAGCAGGAGAGAAGAGGAGATAGGCTATCTGGTATTCCCAAGTCTCCGAGCTTCCTTCCATCTCCTGGCACGGAACAGTGCTGAGAGCTACTGAAACAAGTCATTGTAGACCCTGGGACTGTCATTTAAATAAAACCCAGGAGGGCAGAACTGTTTTTGTTTCAGCACGAATTATTAGCTGGAGTGTGGATGTGATGATCACATACTCGAGTTTTTGAACACTTTGACAACCATGGCTTGAAATGTATGGGAGTCATGAGGGGGGCCTGTGGGCCAGGCTGCTGCAGTTCCTTGGGGTGTGGAACCGAGTGGCTCTCGAGGACGGACTGCTGTTCTAAGTCCCTAGGGAGAACCAGTGACCCACACAATGCTTGCCACACAGTGAGGGGCTGCAAAAGCAATAGTTATTATGGGGTTAGGCACTGTGCTTTACCTAAAGTAGCTAGCTTAGTCCTCATGATGGTCTTTATTTTATAAATAAGAAAATGGAAAGTCAGAGAGCTCAGTATTTTGCCCTTGATCACAGAGGTAGTATATGGCAGAAATGTTATTTACATCTAAGTCTTTTGGAAAGGAAAAAATGCCTACTATAGTATAGCAAGTTTATTTTGCCTTTGTAGTAAAGGAAAGGTCAGACTGCCTGACTTTCTTTTCTTGTTTTAATACAGAAGCTAAAGAGATCCAACAATAAATAAGTGAAATCTAAACCCATAATGCTCTTATTCCATTTCAAATATTTCCTCAAACATATTAAAATTGTTCCTCAAGAGCTAGTGGAAAGACTATTTATTTCTTGAAAATAGTTGTAAAAATATACAAGAGGGCAGAATCTGGCTGTGCACTGAGCCCAAGGAACCTCCTGAGTTACTCAATCCTGGCTATCAATCCTTTTTTAGAAGAATGGAACACATTTTGTTAAACAAAAGTGTGCTCAGAACTCAGAACAGATATATAAAGCGGACCTGAACAAGGCTGCTTTCAGACCCATGCAGCAGGTGCTGGTGTGGGCTGGAGCGATGGGGCGCTGTGAGCGCTTGGCAGGAGGATGGGAAAGCGCTCCCCATGCACGCATCAGCTGTGACATGAGTGATGCCCTGGCCGACCTACTGCTGCAAATGGACTGCAAAAACGGACCAATGAGCTTCTCAGAACCAGGGAGAAGGTGGAAGGAGTCCTGGCAAACAGCCCTGACACGTGCCACCTGCTCCGAGGGAAGCGAGTCCCCTGTGCTTTTGTGAGGTGGGTGGGTTTGCTGGCTCAGGCTGATGCTGCAGAGAGACCTGGCTCGTGGTGACGGCTCTCTCACTATGAGTGGATGGCTGCTGAGCCATTGGTTGAACTGTTTAGCTCATTCCTTGAGTCAACTCACTCTTTGTAAAGTTTGAAGTAAGGAACCCCGTTGGAGATTTCTAATGAGAACAATTGCACCAGATGAACTCAGTGGGTGATTCTCATTGCTACCCAACTGTGGGAAGATATTAAATAAGCAGCCACTCCTCAGAGGCGTGCTTCTGCACATTATTTACTTCTGTGTGGGTGAATGGCCCAGTACTTAGAGCTGTGTTCAAAGTTCCCTCTGATTTACCACCTAGCCCCAGTGGCAAAAGCCCTTTGTTTGTACAGGGCCATTTCATAAAGCACCTCAGGTAGCAACCTTCTTATTTAGAATTGAATTTTCACTCACTACTACCTCCTTTTTCTTTCTGAGTTATCGAGAGAGACCAAGAAGCAATTGTCTCCAAGGCCCATTCTACTTATCTTCTATTTGGTAATAATTTGCAGCCAGGTATGGCCATGTGACTGGCATATAGCTGATGTGACGCAGGCTGAAGCAGTATAAATCAGCCTTTTACAGAGAAGCTATTTGTCCTCCATTCTCTTTCCCACTGCTTAAGAAGTTGTAGCAACTAAAGCATCTGTCCTAGACTGGATATGGGAGCCGAGTCCAACACAGATGGATCCCCAGCCTGTGTCATCCAATTCTGGGCTGACAGCTATGAGGGAAACAATCCTCTATCTTAAGTTTAAGTTGCCCTACCTTTGGTCTCTTTGCTGTAACAGCTTAGCTTATAACCACTATGTAGCTTCGAGATGACCAAATTCTTGGGTACTTTTCCCATCAGGATGTGGGGTTCTCCACTCCTTCCCCTTGAATTTGGGGGCTTTCTAATTTCTTTGGTCAGTTTCTGGGGCCCAGGCCTTATGACAACAGCAGGTTCCACTTTCTAACACTGTTTTGAGAACCTTGAGCCATCACATGAGGAGCATGAGTCGCTGAGACCACCCTGTGAAGAGGCCCTATGAAGGCACTGCAGGGGACAGTCCCAGCCTTCTCAATACCCCTTCAAAGTTTCAGATATGAGTGAATCAATCTTGGACCATTTAGATCAGCCTGTGTTTCAGCTGACCACCACAGGTAACCTGGCCAACAGTACTTGGAGATGCAGAAGTCACCTAGGCTACATGAAGAGGTGATGGGTGGAACTACCATTCTGATCTTTTTTGTCTTTTTCGTTTTTATCAGTACCAGGGATCAAACTCATGACCACATATTTGCAAGGCAGGCGCTTATGCCGCTGAGCTAAATTCCCAGCCCCTACCATTCGGTTCTTGTGCCCATGAGGTGAATCACTGATGACACATTAAGAATAGCTTAGTTGAAAGATGCAAAGGTCTTGATCTCTGATGTCATCAACAAGACACTCAGTGTACTGACTTTGGAATCACTTATCTCCAAACTTCTCCTGTAGTGAGATAGAACTCTACTCTGTATAAGACACTCTTGGTTAAGTTTTCAGTTACCTATGCCCTTTAAGCAATCTAAAAATACACCCTCTAATGGTCTTGTCTTTCCAGAAGCCTTTGTTAAGGGAGAGGACGGGCCTGAGGTCATACTCTGGCTTCTGTATCATCAGTTTCCTAGTTGAGAATGCGGCAAGGCTTGCTCTGCCAGCCTGGCTGATTTACCCTGAGGAAGCCCTCTGGAGGCTCTCCTGGAATCTGATGCGTAGTATCCAATGAGTCCAGCCTGGTGGCTGGCACAGCAGGTGGAATTCCATGGCACAAAATCTCACTCCTCCTCCCTTTACTTCCTAACACAGAGAGATAGGCCAGCGTGTCCTCAGGATGCTAAGTATATCAGTTTCCTGTGTAGGCAAACCTCTGGAAATTCGCCTGGGTCTTTTTGCTCATCTTGTATCTTTGGCAAAAACAGCACATACAGGTGGCCCCTGAGCTCCTTGCTACAAGCACTGTTCTCTAGTCCAGTGGTGAGCTGGCTGTGTGGGGAACCATCTGCCTAAACAATACCATGTTTTTAATTTTACCATCACTTTACATAGGGCCAGGGAATGGAGAACTTTAATCACCCCTGTAACTGCTGGTTGGATGATGAAGGGAGTTCTTTGGCAGCTTCCTCACCCCAAGATTCGCTCTGCCTAGACACAGGGGTTCTATGGGAAGAGGCCTGATGGGAGAAGGGCTAAAAAATCAAGGAAGTGAGCAGAACTAAAAGCCTTGTAGAAAAGATGGCGATCTCCGTGGGACCCAGCTTTGGAAGTCATCACATTGAAGCAAACCAGAAACATGTCTAAGGGGAAGGATTTGGGACTGGATAAATGTGAGGAGGGATAGGGAAATAACTGCAGGAGAACTGAGAATGATGAGCCTGTGTGTACACATGGATCTCCTGGAAACTTCTAGAACTGCTGCTTGAGTTTGCCGATGTCTGGAGGCAGAGAGCATGATGGGTACACTGGCTGGGTCACTTAAATATCTGAGGGAACATGTGCTTACAGAAAGCTTACTTTACCACAGGATGCAACGTGCTCATAAAGTCTTTGTTAATCCAGCCAATGGAGCTCTGTCCACACAGAGTGTGGCTATGGCCTAATTATAGTATTTGTTTTAATTTCCCTGGTATTAGCACCAATCAGTTATTTGGCAATTTCCTCAAGTAGACTGAAGGGCTTTTGAGGGTTGAAACTGTTTCTTATTCTTTCACAGCATAGATCGCAGTGCTTTATACACAGAAAGTGCACAGTGACCACCTTTGGATTAATTACTCTGGTCAAGCTTTGGGCTTGTTTTTCTGTCAGCATTTATAAATGGATCAGTGATGTTTCTGATAGTGCATTTTTCTCTAAATGACATAATCATCACAAATACATCATCAAGGCGCCAAAGATAAATCTTAGGCAGAAGAGTTAAACATATGTAAGGAAAAAAAGTATGTGGTTATGTGGGGTGTGGAGGTTGGGAAACAAGAGAATCTGGAGGCTCCAAGTTTTTTTTTTTTTTTCGGTCTTAGAGCCGCTCTAGGAAAATGAATGCCCACTGCAAACTTCACCAGCCTTTTTCTATACAGAATGTTTTCTGGTTGTTTTTGTACAGCACCTCTCCTATTTGGACACAGAGTTTCATTTATTAATTAAACATAATTGGGCCCCATTTCAAAAGGATGAACAAAGCCTGTTTTGTTGTGCTATTCAAAAGCAGGGTTCAGTCTGGGTCACAGTGTTTGTCAGCATCTCTACTTCTAGGCCCGGAAGGCTTGGATGCTGGAGAAGGACAATTAGGGGCCAGTTGGTCAATTTCCCACTCCCAGGAGGCCCTGAAAGGGATTCTCCTGAGTTCTGGGGCCCGGGTGTTCACTGACTTCGAATGCAAGTCCATGTCCCACTTGGCAACAAGAGGCCAGCTGGCTCCGTTCAATTCTGTCATTTCTCAGAGCACAGATCCATCTTCTGATGATCCATCTACACGCTGGGCTCAGACATTAAATAGGGCTGGAGTTTTTTCTTCAAAAGCCTCCACTTTCTCCCACTACTTATCTGCTACTTCTGCAAATACTGAACAGACAGTGAAAACCAGGCAGCCCATGCAAATGTAATTAAAGAATAACAGAAAGGAGGCAAATGAACGGCATTAGGAAAAAACACTCTAACATCTTCTGTTACTGAAGACAGACACTATGCTAAGGACTTTACTGACATTATTTATGATCCTTTCAGTAGGAAATAATCTGATCCTACTTATAGGGAGACTGACATCAGAAGTCAAATTTCTCGGTCAAAGTCACACAGATAAATTAGTGGTGGAATCTAGTTGAAAATTTAAGTCTGATTCTGTATTTGAAGTATGAAAAGAGATTAAATTACTTACATGGAATATAAACTTAATTACATACCAATTGACTAAAAACCTCAATACGTGATACTTCATAATAAAAATATCAGATACCCTGAATGAAAGAAATAAGTACAAAAACACTATTAAACCACCAACAGCTGAAAACAAATTTAAAAGATTTTCAGAATACCCAAAAAAGGAAGGCACACAGATTTAACAAGTCCCTCTAATTTCTAAGGAGCAGATAATTTCCAAGTGCTTCCCAAACACAGAGAAGGCTGGACTCCGTCTAGTTCATTCTATGTGACAAATTTGATCTTAGTAGAGATTACTTCAGGGATAAAAAATCAATAGCAGATTAACAATATATTAATATCAGGTGACACCATCCACTTCAACACAAGTCGAAAGAAGATTTGATAAAACCTTCCCTAAAAAATAAAACTTTTCATATTTCAAGCCACACAGTTTGCTACCTTAATGTAGTAAAGATACTATTTTAAAGCATGACCTAATAATGGAATAATACTAGAAGCTTTTCTTTTAAAAAACAGGCCAAAGCAAATTATAACTTAATACTGCTTTACAGCATACAACAGATATAAAGAACAATAACTCTAGAAAAGAAGAAAAATCTATTTATAAAAATTTTGTTGTATACTTTAAAGTAAGTTTAGAAAGAGGAATGATTGAATATTGAAGTGAAAAAAACATTATCTTTATTATATACAGTATTTTGCTACGTACTATATTCATCATGTACACTATGTTATATGTATTATTATGCACAAGCAATAAACATCTGGAAAGCACACATATATAAGAATAGAAGGTGCTGAGAATGCATGAATTGATTTAAGAAGCATGAAGACATATTTAAATTAAAATCACCTCCTATTTTAGAGCTTGACAATGATTCTAACATTTATTAGGCAAAAAAATCAAGAGTATAAAAAAGATATTTTAAGAAACTGGAGAAGAATGGTATTATAAAGTCTACACATACTATGAAGCATAAATAATTACAATAGCATGATACTGATGTAAAACCAGATATAAAGAAGAAGAGAGGAATTTAGAAGCACTGAAATAAACTAACATGACAATGGTAAATGATGAGCACATGAAACGTTGTTAAGGGATGATGTTATCTATTTTAAAGCTATTTATTATCCAAGCATCTACTGAGTATGCTCAGATGAATCAAAGAGATCAATCTATAGAATACCAAAGGAAAGAAAATCGAGATTATGTCAAACCTTAGGAACTATGTATAGTTCTTAGAAATTGTGAAGAACTTCTGATTTCTTGAAGCAAAAGAATAAACAACGATAAAAGAGATAAAAATATTCAACTTGGTAATATTTAACATAGTTTAATAATAAAAATATAAGAAAAGGAACATGTCGAGAAATATTTGTATCCAAACAGTACAATCAATAACACATAAAGGAATTTGTTAAAATCAAGAACATGTTTATTGCTAGAGAAAGTCACATATCCAAAGATATTACACACAGCGTTATTTTGAAGTGCTAGACATAAAAGTTGAGGTAACAATAATGAAAGAGCTAAATAAATTACTCCAATCAAAGAGATGGACAGGAAGTAAGGGAGGAATGGCAAGGTGTGGGGACTTATGCTACCGGGACAGTCAGACTCAGCAAAAGAGAATCCCAAAATAAACTCACCTCAAGACCCCCCAAATAAACCCAATACAAAACACTTGGATTTTGTAAAATCTGTTTGATTAGAGCAACAGGTGAGGGCTCCAGATTCTGGTCTCCCTCACACCTACACAGGGGCTTCAGTCTCAGCCGGTCCTGGGCATCCCCTAAACCCACGAACCAGTCAGAAAGCCCCAGGTGACGGGAGACCTCACAAAGATTCTAAGCAGAGACCTGGACAGATTAGCAGGGTCAAACTATGGCAATTTAAAAGACTGCTGCTGTCCATGGGCTTTTAGCATGTGAGCTCTGTAAAATGTTTCTTGTAATACTGGTGCAATTGTTAGTTTGAAAAAATGAAATTCAGATTCAAGAAAGTAGTCTATTACAGTCTGCTTCTGGGTGACCCCCCCCCCCAACAAAGCCTCATGCAGTCATGGAGGTGACAAAATCTAGCATTTGTGATTGGTTCGTTGTCTAGAGCTGGGATTGATGGTGTGAGTGCTGCACCCACCTGGGGCAGGTAGTTGGCATACAATATTAAGGAGGAAAGGAAAGGTGCCCTTCTTACTCTTGTCCCTTGTGACTGCTATAAATGGTTGCCCTTTGGCCAAGCCACCCTGCCTTGGAACCAGCTGAGTATGGACTGAAACCTTCAAAAACTGTAAGCTAAATAAGTCCAGCTGAGTATGGACTGAAACCTTCAAAAACTGTAAGCTAAATAAACCTGTCCTTCCTTCAATTTGAGCATCAAGTATTTTGTAGCAGCAATGAGAGAAAAATAACTAAGACATAGTCCAAAAGAAGTCATGTGCGGTTAACACAGAGCTGCTGAAATTGGTTGCAACCGTGTCTTCGAATTCCTTCTGAATAAAGCTGTCTGGGGAAATGCCAAGTTGCTATCTGGTGGTGAATTAAACAGATATGCAGCCATCCATAAAATATTTATTGAATGCCCACTGCATGCCAAGCCCTGAAGGAAGATGGAGAAGGATGGAGACAAGACAGAAACTTTATCTCTTACAAGTCTGCAGACTCTTCCAAGATTCAGACACCCACACTGATGCTATGGGACTGTAGCTAACCACTGCAAAAGAAGGAGGAATGGCACTCAATAGGCAAAACATGACCCCCATTTTAAAAGAAGGATACAGATCCAACTGGGCAGAGAAGATAGGCAGGAGGACATTCCATGCAGGGAAACAGAAGGGAGATTTTAACCAGTCAGAGACCGGGCTGTGTGCCCATGTGTGACCGTGGTGGGGAAAGACTGGGAGGGAAATTAAGATCAAGCACATGGAGGACCTGACCTGGATTTTATACTGCACACTGGTTGCCATGGTCTCACTTCGTCCCTCAGAGTTTAACCCCAAAGCAGGCAGCAGGACCCTAAGGAGGACATTAGGTCAGGAGCACTGCCGCCAAATGGGCTCATTTTATTACGACGAGAGTGAGTTTGCTGTGAAAGTTCAGTCCTTACCTGCTTGCTTCCTCCCACCCTCTCCACGCTCTGCTCTTGCTTTCTGCCATGGGAGCGATGGCAGATGCCAGCACCTTGACTGCGGACTTCCCAGCCTCCAGAACTATATTTTTTCTGTACCTGGTCTGTGAAACTCTGTTACAGCAATTTGAAATGGCCTAAGACACTTGTTCTTCTTAAACTTTGTTTCTAAGGGTTTCAAAATCTAAACTCCCTCCCCTTTTTAAAAAATAATTTTATTGGTATCATTTGGCAATACTAACAATCGCATTCATCAGAGGGAATTTGTATCTGTACACGATGTATCTTGATTCCATTTTTTTCCCTGAATCCCCTCTCCTCCTTTCAAACCCCTCTTCCTCTCCTTATTTACAAAGCTTTGTTTCCATTTTATCTAAAACCTCTTTACTGAGAGTCCTACTTGGAATCCTACCCTGCAGAACAGAGGAAAGCAGAAGGTTATCTTATACCAAAGACAGGCCTGGGCAGTACCAGTGAAAACCTCCTGGATTTCTGGTTTCATTTTCTTTGTACTTTAGTTTCTAAGTATTATGGATTTTAGATTTTCCTGCTCCCACTGCTGGAATGATTGTTCTAATTTTTGAAAAGTGGAGGGGAAAAAATCCTCTGTGTTAGTGTCTCCCCTGATGTCAGGAAACCAATATTGATGTGTGGAGCCACATGGGTTTTCCATACGTTCTTTTAACTCGGTACATAAAAATCTCTGGGTGGAGGTATTGTATCCTGTGTGTATGGATTCACAGACTCTGTGAACAGCAGGGACCTGTGGGTCACCTTCTTCTCTGAGCCAGTGGGTCAAATTACCTGGCTAGATGTTGGCCAGGAGCAGGCAGATACTTAGGAACTTACAAATTTGCTTTTTTGTTTTTCAGAGCTCAGAGCCTCCATCTGCCACCTCCATTCTGGGTGACTGTGTGACCGGGCATCTGGTACAATGCCTTTTTGAATGGACATCCTATGTACAATAATCATCTCTTAAGGATATTTATATCGCACATTTCTCTTTCAGAGGATAAAATATGAAGATACGTCTCAATAAAGCAGGTGCCGCTGCTTCTCGCCAAGTCCCGCCTTGAGTGTTAAAACAGCCCACCTAACAACAAGACCCAGTGAGCGCCAGCAGCTATGTCTGTGTGTGGGGCTAATAGAGCCAAACAAAATATCTTGCTAGAGAGGTGATTAGGTGATATTAAATGTCAAACTCTCAATGAATTACCCTCAGAGGTTTCATAAAACAGAAACGTGGTCTAGTTTCTATTACTGCTGTGTCAAACAAAAACATTTTTTGCCTGCTCCTTTGCAGAGAAATGTAACTACTGGCTTTTGAATTTGGAATGCATTTTAGAGAGGCATTAGAGGAGAGACAAATCTCCTAAATTAGGAGATCTTGAGCCTGGCTGGGGGTGGATGAAATTTTCTGGAGCTCGAGGGCTAGTTCGCTTGGTTCCTGTAACCTGGTATCTATCTACTTTTGCGTGCTGAAGAGTGGACCAAGGATGATTATAGACAGACACTACTATCGCAAAGACAGCAGAGGTGAAGAGCACCACAGTTTCCAGATGAGTTCATAAAGAACAGTGCTGACACCTCTGCTTGACTCTGCCCTATGTGATAGGTAGGAGCCTATAGAGAGATGGCCTTGAAACTTGGATCAGCGATTACCCTCTGAGAGTAGAATGACTGAAATAATCCGTGATGTTAGCCACCTGCAGAAATCATGGTACGAAGCATGATGTTTCCCAAAGGGTTAAGCACATGGTGCTGGTATGAAAGCAACCCAAGGCTAACCTGTGAGTTTGGCTCAGAGGGAGAACAGCTTAGCTGGGGGCTTGGGGTAAGGCCCTGTCAACTTGGGAATCACAGAGTCCTGGAGACACACGTGGGTGGAGTGGGACTGGGTGTGGGCAGGCAGGTACAGAGGTGCGGGGTGGGAATCCTGGCCTTGAGCAGGTGTCAGCTTCCTTCCATCCCCCTCTTCCGTAATTCCGTATGACACATGCACTGGGCGATAGTCCGGCCACTCGCTGTCCTCAGTGTGGGGCAGTGACACCAAGAACAGGACTAAAGGCTCTTGTGTTTGTGGAACTGTGTGACACAGTTTAACAAAGGGACAGGATGGTTTCAGAAAGCAGGAAGTATGAAGAGAATAGGGAGGATGACTGGGGGATGTAAACAGCGCTTCCCAAGTCTCCTCCGTCCCTCCTCTTCCTTCGGGGACAGCCCAGAGCACAGGCAGAGGACTTGGTCTACCAGCAGAGCATCCCCACTGTCAGTGGCAAGGCGGCACCCGGGATGGCAAGGCGCCTTCCGTGAGCCGGGAGCCTGGTACCACGTGTACCGCGAGCCTTTATTGGCTTAATGCCCATTTTCATTATTCTTGTTGTTGATGTTATAGGTCCCTCTGCCACACTCATGGACATCTCAGGGACATTTTTTGAAGGGACATCTTTGACTCATGCTTGGTTCCCAACATGTTCAGTTGGAGCTTCTAAATTAGGGTATCTATCTGTATTAGAATCTAATCTTGCCAGAATATCACATTAAAGGGAAATTAATTCCATTTTAAACTATGATATATCTCCAAGCAATTCAGTGTAATGGAGATTTTATCCATCTTGTAAGTGAAAACACTCTTGTAGCTTAATTATAAGAGAATGAACTAAACAGATTAGAAAAAAATGATTTCCCCTTCATCTCATTATCCAAGTTCCCAGTGAATTCTTTGTTTCTCCTTTATTAGGCAGTGCCATTGGATAGTCAGTTGCTAATGAAGTCAGCTTAAAATTAGATGCATTAGAGTTTGTCCTCATAATGATAATCACTCATTGAACCCTTGTGTGTATTCACTCAGTTGTATTTTTCTCAAGTTTCAAACTTGTATGATGCACTGATAGTTTTACGATCCCAGTTTTACAGATGAGGAAACTGAGGCTAACAGTGATTAGTGAATTTGTCAAAGACGATACATGGCAAAGAAAGATTCAAACCCAGGTCTGTTTTATGTCAGAGCCCAAACTCTTCAGTCATCATTCTCTAGAGAATTTTCTTAGAATCTGGACCCCTGTAGGTTATTATGAATTCTTAACATTACTTTAAGACAAATCACCAAAAGTGAGAATGAAGAAACCAGCCAAAAGATCCTTAAATAAAGACTTTTAAGTGCATGAAGTCAAGAATGAAATCTTATAGACGCTAATTAAATATTTAAAATATTATCTTTTTTTCTATAGATTTGATGTGAAGTGTTTATACCTCTGATTTTTCGCCTTTTCTTCCTCCCACAAATACCAAATTCCTAAGGCTGAAAGCACCATGAAAGGCACTGAGATATTCAACATTAATAACTCAAAGTCCCTGGTCTCAAGAAGCTTACACTCTAATGCATAAAATCAGCAATAACTTGAGTGTTCTATTAATTAGAGAAAAGTGTGGAGCCAAACATGAGCTTAGGGGCAAAACATATAACCTAGAGCATAGGATGGCATATAAAGGCTTCTTGGAGGCGGTGGTTCTTTAGCAGTGTGTTTAAGGTTATGTTACCAGGTGGGTGAGAGGAACTGTTTAAGGAGAAGGGAGCAGCAGGTGGGAAGGAACAAGGCATGGTCTGTCTGGCGAGAGTTAGCAGCTTGGAAATGGCTGGTGTAGCAGACACAGGTGTGTGGCTGGGTAGAAAAGAGGCTGCAGATGTGGACAGGCCAGTTTTAGAAGGAACCTTGAAGGCCAGGCCAAGGCACTTGTGCTTTTTGCTCTGAGCCCGGGGTGCCCCACAGGGAGCTTGCATGCTCTGGAGATGGAGGTGATTTGCAGCGGGCATTCTGAGAATCATGAAGCGTGAATGAACCACCTGTGAAAGCTCACACTGGCAGGAGCAAAAGGGGTGGTGCTGATGGTGGGTGGGGGAGCCGCACAGGGGAGGGACTGGGGAATTTAAGTGAGGGGTAACATGGTCAGGTGTGTGTTCAGAAAGCTCTTTATTGCAGTCTGTCTGGATCATGGGCTGCCCAAGGCAAGTGGAGACTGGAAAGAGCCAGGAAGGGAAGAGGGATGAGGGAGAATATCAGGATTCTGTAACGGGGAAGAGGCTCAAATCAGGGAAAATGAGAAGCAGGAAGAGGAGATATTTTAGGACTTGGCACACATTGGCGGTCAACTGCTGTGGGGAGGAGCAGGGGAGCTCCAGGGTGACTCCTGAGATCTAGCAAGTGGTGTACCTGTGAAAGGAATTTTTATATCAAGCAATTAACTATAAAGATACCAGAGGAATAAACATTCTCTTCCCTGAAAGGTTTATTGAAGGCTCATACCTATGTGTCTCCCTAAGAAAGTCCCCAAGGGCCTGAGCATCTCCAGGCAAATGTGACCTTTAGGCCAAGGCTGTGACAATCTGACTCATTTCTGAATCCTGATTACTCACCGTGTGGCTGATGATTGGGTTCTCAGGAGATCTGGACTGAAGAGTTGCTACCCTGTCTCCCAGCAGTAAATTGTGTCATGAGACTTTGGAAAAGCTATTACAGATCTCAGTTAGATCCTCAACTAAGTATGAGAGCAGGAACAAATTCAAGCTTTTAGCTAGATTTCTGGGTATCTTCCAAAATCCTCTTTTCTGCTTTACATGAATTAGTGTTAAAAATACAAACAAAACACATGCATCTTTTCTCCTCAAGTTTGAGTTGTAAAAAGAAGCAAAAGACCAAATGCTCTGAATTATTAAATAAATATTTTCATTTCTTTGCCTGTACAACCTTTCGTCAGACAGCTGTAATGAAGAAATGGTGTAACTGCAGGACTGCCCAAGTCTCTCTCTGGGAAGAGGAGTCCTTCAGCTGCTGTGAGCTCATCCTGGGAGATGCTGAACCCAGGACCCATGGCCAGAGTGCCACAGCTGTGTTGTGGGGCCACAGCAAAGACGCCAGCTTGGAACACATCATCTTCACACAGGGGACCTGATCTACTGAAAGCTCAATTGAAATCCAATTGACAGTCATATGTAGTGACATGCACCAGAGTCCTAGCTTCTCCAGGGACTGAGGAAGGAGGATCCCTTGAGCTCAGGAGTTTGATACTACCTCGAGCAATATAATGAGACTGTCAAAGAAAAGAAAAGAAAAGAAAAGAAAAGAAAAGAAAAGAAAAGAAAAGCAAAGAAAAGAAAAGAAAAGAAAGGAAACGAAAATTAAATCTGATAGACACTATGAAGCATCTATAATGCAAGGTCCTTGCCTATGTTTCATCTCTAAAAATTCAATGACGAGTCGCTCTTAACATTTATGGAGCTCACCCCGGCTTGGTATAAAACAAGATGGGGTTCACAGCCCAGGTGAGCTCCCATCTTTAGCTCCCATCTTGCATTGATGCTAAAGATTTGAGGGCTGAGATGAGGTAAAGATCTGCATGCGGACTCACCTTCCTTTGATCTGGTTTAATGGTTTCCAAATTTGAGTGTGTCCAAGAATCAGGTTATCCACAGACCATCACACATCCTGTACTTACTAGGAAATTTAAGGGATTTTAAGGACACTTAGGATTTTGTGTGATTTTTGCACTAGGCACCCATGTGAGAGCTCAACCTCCACAAGAGAGGGGATGCTATCTCATCATTCCAGTTACAGTGAGATGGCACAGAGAGTTAACTAAACAATTACTCACACCTTGTTTTTAAGAAGACGTGAAAGGGTAGGAGGCTTATACTGTGAAACTACTTTTTAAAAACAGACTTTTAACAAAAACCAAAAACTGAAAAACAAAAAAAACAAAAAAAAACAAAGCAAAATCCAATTAAAAAGAGCCGTGAACATAGTCAGAGGCAAACTGATGGGAAGCTGAACTTTCAGGGACCCTCTCTGAGGCCCCCTCTAAGGCTCCCACTTTATACTTCTGTATTCTTTTCTGTTAAGAGGAGCCTGCTTCCTTTCCAAAGGGAATAAAGCCCCGTGAAGTCTGGATTGGCCCAGCCTGCTGCAGTTATTATTTCCAGCCCCTGAATGTAGCCCTGTATATCCTGGCACCAAGGTCAAAGTGTGACCCGTGTATCTGCCATGAAAGGCTGGGAAGTAAAGTGCCATGTTCAAAACGTGAAGCAGCATTAGCTGCCAGCCTAATTTATAGGGCCTGGCAGTCAGAGAGAATGAAGCGGCAACGTTAGGAAATGATGCTGTGACACTGCCTTACTAGTAACATTTAGTTTACCATCCGTTCACCAGGAATTTAGCAAACACACATTTATCAAGGGTCTACTCTGTAGACCTGAGCCAGATTCTCAGGGGAACATAAAAGACTGAAACTGGGATCCTTTTTAATTCTCAGCTTGAAAGTTCTAGAGGAGGCACATCAAGGTGTATTGGACACAGTTTTCCTGAAGCAACAGAGGACACACAAAACATATGCTGGGCCAATGACATACAGCCCTATGCTACTTTAGCAGAGGTGAGAAAGTGGGCAGCTCAGCAGGCGGAAATCATGGTACAGGGACCTGTGATTTCCTCTCTTCCGTTTCTTCTGTCCTTGCACAATATTTCATCAGCACCTCTTGTGTTTAATAGCGGCTTTACTAAGGTATATTTTACCTTAGTAACTTACCTATTTAAAGTGTACGAATGGATGGGTTTTATTATGGTTGCAGTGTTGTGCAACCATCTCCACCATCGGTAAAGAATATTTCCCTTTTTGCGTGTCTCCCTGAGCCTCACTTTCTCCCAAAGATATGCCCAGGAGAGAGAGGTCACACCTCTCCTCCCTCTCCAAGACTGGGCAGCTGCTCAGCCTCTTTCTGTTTCTAGGAATTTGCCCAGGCTTCAGCCTTTCCAAGCGTCTGTTCTGTGTCAGGCTGAAGGCCAGGACTAGGGGCCACAGCCAGCCATATCTTCCATGTCCCCAAGGTGCTGTGGTTTGAGGACAAACCATCTATTCCTAGGGGCTTCCATTTTTTTTTTCTCCTAAAAAAAGAAAGGGATGGAATTTAGGCAACCTCCTACTACAAAGATTCCACTTTAAAATTCAGTCCTAGGGAAAAGCATGAGTCAGGAAAAGAACTGAGGAAATGGAGAACTTTCAAATGCTCTGGTTAGGAGCTGAGATTGTGTAATTTGCCCGCCTGGTGGTTTTGAAAGTACTAAGAATGTACACACCCTCAGGCCCAGAAATACCACTTGGAAGGTTTTCTTTATACATTCCTCAGGGCTAGCTGCAGAGATATGTACACTAACAATCATGACAATATTGAATACAGAACATTGTGAGATAAACATCTGATTACAGAAGGTATGACCCCCTAAGACCATAGCACCCTGGTTAGGAAACTGCGTTTCAGGGGAATCTGAAGCTGCCCAGGCTCACCCAGTTCTCTGCAGCCCTCCTGTAAATTCATGCTGACGGGGTTCATTGCCCACTGAAGCCTGAGTGCTCTGGTTTTGTCACTGTGCTGTGCTTTTTAGGCCTTACTGTAGGGCCTGACACATTGCCCTCAACTATCCAGGATTACGATAATGGGAACATGATTTGCTCCGCACTCCAAAGAAATCCATGGTATCACAGTAATTTTAACTTTTGGCCTTTGCCTCCAGGCTTTCCCCACTTATTTTTGTCTTTGCTATTAGTATTCCACATGCTTTCAACTCATAAGTAACTTTCATCTTTTTGGAGAGCTAAAAGCCTGACACTTTTACTGTGAAGTATCCTTCAGACCTATTTGTGATCAAACAGAAATGACTTCCTGAAGTATTCTGCAGACCAGCTAGATCAGAGGCAGAGCTGTGTATAGCATCGAATAGGAAGTGTATTTTAGAACTTAGCTTTGTAATTTTAAAGAGAATAGAGGATATATTTTCAGTAAAGACATTATTTCTGGTCACTGAGTCATTGGATGTGGTAAGGCTGTAAAATCAACTGATATTGCAGACAACGAGCTCCATTAGTTTGTACCTCACGTCCTTCCACCTGGAGACATTTCCACGTTTCGGTGACCTCGCCGACAAGGGTGATAGGGGAACATTTCACCTAGATTGTTCCTTCTGGCGTTGCCAGGGATTCAAGCATGCTTTTTCCTTTCTTTCTCATTCATGAACAATAGAACATGTATTTACTTTTATGTTTAGACGATCCCCCACAAATAATATGCATGTTGGTAAAATACTTCAAAAAATTTTCCATCTGGAACAATCATTTAAATGATTGTTTACCTCTAAATAATTTTCAGAAGAATCCCTTTACTTGCAGTCTGATAGTACTAATTTATTCTATAGCTAATTAAATTAATTCATAATTCGCTTATCAGAGCAAGAAAGAAGACAAAATAAATATCTTTGTGATTGGTCCCTTGTACTGATAGTAACGAGGGAGTAAACACCATATTTATTGTTCCAGCTCTGGCAAGCATGTGTGTGTATGTGTGTGTGTGTGTGTGTGTGTGTGTGTGTGTGTGTGTGAAATAGGACTGGGTTTGCTTCAGTAGTTTCCTCTTGGTTGTTAGCATCTTACCACTTGGGAATTGGCTGTCTGCATTTCATTGTTGAGATTTATCCTTGAACTTTGAGCTGACCTAGTGGCTGGAATTTGTCATTCAAGCTGGAGTCACTGATAATGTTTATTTTGCATTTATTCCTTAGTTTGCAGAATGTACTGAGGACTGTGACATCATTTAACTGTATGTCCACAGTTTTAGGTTTTAGTAGGGCTCCTACAAAGGGGAATCTAAAGATGTCACTGAATATTCTGGATATGAAATCTCTCGTAGCAACGACAAGGTTTTATAGGAGTATTCTGCCTCATCTGAAATGAGTAGAAAGTCAAAAACCTGGGGAAGATGAAGTTTTATCCTGACAGAAAGGCTGGGACCACTGGCCTGAGCTGATGCAGGTTGAGGGGCCCCAGAGGTAACTAAAAGTGTAGGCTTGTTTTCCCTACTCAGTCCCAGTGGGTTTGAAGAAATTTCTAAAGAAAGATGCACCCTGAACAGCAGCAACTCAGCTTCTTGGGAGCTCAGTGGGAGGTCCTTTTGTGAACTGCTGCCTTTCAGGAAACTGCTGAGAGTATTACAAGCATCCAAGAGCTACTTAAGTGAGCAGGAAGCCCCAGAAGCTACACATGGCCACTGATGCTAGGGGCTTTCCGGGAATCTTCTGCAAGAATCCTGTGGGAGACAAAGCTTCACAGTTTGGGCCACTCTGCAGCGGATCTTCTCTCAGTGTCAGGTTTGTATTTTAGTATCTTTTCACTAGGAAGAAAGAATAAAATTTTTCATTAGGACACCATGTGGATGGGAACCCAGGTGGGGCTCAAGCTAGGACAGATGTCTTGAACTGTAACCTGGCTTGTAGATTGCCACTTGAGGGTGTTGGCTGAGAAAGTGGTGAGATTCAGGTTGCCTCCCAATAATGTGTTTCCCATGAAAGCATAGATGAGTGCTCCACCTCTCTCCATTGCTTTCCTGCTCTAGGATACAAGGTAATATGCAAGTAATCTTGTAAACAACAACAACAATCACCAAATCAAAACAAACCAAACCAAACCAAACCAAACCAACCAAACAAAAAACTCTGGAAGCAGTGGTATTAGCCAACTAATTTCCTCACCGGCATCGTGTGGGGCTCCCTGAAGGACACTTGCTGTAGAAACAATGTCTCAGCTATGTGCATTTGAGGAAGAACAAGTAGGAAGATAGCAGGTCTTTGGCAGTGAAAGAGACCATCCTCCCCAACTGTCCAATATTATAACTTCTTGAAGGCAAAGTGAGATTGAACGAAAGTTTATTTATAATTAGCTTTATTAACAAGTCAAATGAAAATATACTTGAAAGCCTCAACAATGGATTCGATCAAGTAGAAGAAAGAGTAAACTGAGCTTGAAGTCAGGTCTTTTGAAATATTCCAGTCCGACCAAAAACAACAAACAAAAGCAATGAAACAAAAACAAAACAAAATATGAAGAGAGTATTCAAGAGCTTGGAATTCTATTAAATGAACAGACATCTACTTTTTAAAATGTCAAAAGGTGAGGAGGAAAAGTTAATAGTATAGAAAATCTATCCAATGAAATAATAGAAGGAAATCTTCCTAATTTCAGAACCCCAAATATACAGGACCACAAATTATTTTTACATGGGGATATATTATAGTCAAACTGTCAAAAGCACAAAAAAAAGTTGAAAATATTCTAGAGAACAGTACCAAATCATTTTGAGGCCAACCCCATTATACTACAGCAGATGTCTCAGCAGGAGCTCAACAGACCTGCCAGAAATGGAGAGATGATTCAAGTCCTAAACAAAAGAACTGCCAAGATTACTATACCTAGTAAGAGTATCTTTGAGAAATGAAGGAGAAATAAAGACTTTGCAAAGCAAGCAAGAACTGGAGGAATTCATGATCGACCTTACAAAGGATACTGAAGAGCGTTCTACATCCAGAAATGAAAGAAAGATGATGGCCACCATGAGGGCATATGGAAGCATGAGTATCACTGGAACAGCAGATACACAGAAGAGCCACCGGACAGATCAGAGGTTATTAAGGCAGTAAGTCATACACCACAGAGATGAGTAAGAGACAAACGAAAAGAAGAGCAAGGAATATTCAAAACAAGGAGGAGAAATGAGAGGAATAAGTCCTCACCTAGGAATAAAAAGCTTGAATGTAAACAGACTAAATCCATTACTTAAAAGACACAGCCTGGCAGTATGAAAAAAAAAAAAAAGACCAAAATAGTATGCTGCCTGCATTAAATTCATTTCAGAAGTAAACACACAGAGAAAGCAGCAAGCCAAGGGAAAGAAAATGATGTTCTGTGGAAAAATAAACCTAAATCAAGGAAAAATAAACTTTAGGACAAAAACAGTAAAATGAGACAAAAGGTTATAAGTATCAAATCAATTTAACAAGATGTGATGATTATAAATTTTTATGTACCTAATGTCAGAGCACCTAATTTTTAAAAAAAACATTGTGAGACCTTAAGTGAGAGATAGGCTCCAAAAAGAGAGAGAAATTTTAATGTTTCATTGTAACCAGTGGATAGATAAGATAGACAAAAATCAACCAAGAAACATTAGAGGTAAACTACACTACAGATCAAATGGACTTCACAGGCATTTATAAAACATTCCAACCAATGGCAGCAGAGTTCATATTCTTTTAATCAGCATATGGAACTTTCTCTAAAATAAAACATATATTAGGCTACAAAATGCATTAACAAATTCAAAAAGATCAAAATCATGTTCATTATTTTGGATCACAATGGAATAAAATTAGAAGTCAACAACAAAAGAAATGTTAAAGATTATACAAATACACAGAGGCTGAACAACACATTTTTGATTGAGTGGTAGCTCATCAAGGAAATCAGAAGAGAAATTTAAGAGTTACTCAAGACAACCAAAAATGGAAACATATTATATCAAAACTTGTGGGGTGAAGCAAAACCAGAGCTAAGAATAAAGTTTACAGCAATGATTGCCTACATACAATAAACAGATTTCAAAGGAACAATCCAATGATGCACCTAAAGATTTTTAAGAGCAAGAACAAATCCAACCCAAAATTAATAGAGTAAAAGAAAAAAGACAAAGATCAGAGCAGAGATAAGGAAATTGAGACTAAAAAAATAAAAAGGATCAATAAAACAAAGAATTGGTTCTTTGAAGAAAGAAAACTGATAAACATTTAGCTAGACCAATCATGAAAAGATAGAAGGCTCAAATAAATAAAATCAGAGGTGAACAAGGAGACATAACCAATAGCATAGAAATACAAAGAATGATTAGGAATTACTAAAGAAACCCAGATAAACAAAACAACAACAAAAATTTACATGCTAACAAAACTTAGAAGACATGGACATATTTCCGGACACATATGATCTACCAAAATTGAGCCATGAGGACATAAAAAAATCTGAATAGATAAATAGCAGGTTATGAGATTGAATCGATAATAAAAAGTCTAAACAGACAAAAGCCAAAGGCCAAGTGGCTTCAATATTTTAAAGACCAGATGTACCAACCTTTTATAGAGCTAATGCCAATTGTTCTCAAACTATTCCAAAGAACTGAAAGAGGGCAACCTTTTCAAACTCATGGTTTGAGCCCTACATGTCACCCAAAAGACTAGGGTGTTGAAGGTTTGGTTCCCAATGTAACAACGTTCAGAGGTGAGGCTTTAGGGGATGTGATTGGATCATTAGGGCTCTGAGCTCATTTATGATCAGCCTGCTGATGGGTTCATAGTTGGACATACTATTGGGTGGGTGGTGGAAGAAAACTGGTTGAAGGAAGTAGGACACCAGGATGCACCCTGGAAAGGTACATCTTGTTTCCGGTCGATTTCTCTCTCTGTTTGCTGATTACTAAGAGGTGAGCAGCTCTGCTATGCCATTTCCTTCTGCTGTGATATACAGCTCCAGCACAGACCGGCAGCAACAAAGCCAGCCAATCGTGACTGCAGCTGTGATGGTTCAGCTTGATTGTGTCAACTTGATTGGTCAGGCAGCCACCCAGGGGACTGCTGGGTAAGTCATAGAGGAGTAATCTTGGAGACTGTATCTGGGCCCTCACTGCTTCCACTCTAGCACTGTTCCGTTACTCTGCTATCTAGGTGCTATTAACTAAGTAGTTGTGTTCCACCACACCCTTCTCTCCTGATGCTTCTGCCCTGGGACAGCAGATCCTGGACTGCCTCTGCTTAAAATGTAAGTCAAATTAAACCTCTCCCTTTAAGTTGTGGGTATGAGGTACTGTGTCCAGCAACAGAAATGCTGGCTAATACAGAAACTTCTGAAACTGTGAGCCAAAATAAATCTGTCTTCCTTTGAGCATTTAAAAGATATTTTGTAATAACAATTTTTAAAATACATTCATTCTGTGAGAGGCTGGTGTTACCCTGTTACGAAAGCCAGGCAAAAATACAACAAAAAAGAAAGCTATAGACCGATATCTCTGATGAGCATAGATACAAAAATTCTCAACGAATGCTAATAAATAGAATTCATGGGCACATTAAAAAGATTATTCACCATGATCCTCTTAGTTTCATCCCAGGGATGCAAGGAATATCCAATATGTGCAAATAAATACATACAATATGTCACATCAACAGAATGAAGGATGAGAATCATATAATCACCTTAACAGGTGCAGAAAAAAATCTGACAAAATTCAGTATCTGCCTGTTACTTTCCTGTCACTGAGATACAATACTGGACACTTACAAGTTAAAGGAGGAAAGGTTTTGTTTTGGTTCACAGTTTATAGAAGTTTCAGTCCACAGTCAGCTGGCTCTGCAGCAGAATGGCACAGCATGGGCACTGCAGAGGAACACGCGCTCACTGCGTGGCAGCTGGAAAACTGAGCAGGAGGAGCAGGGGTGGGAAAGAAGCCCTTCCAAGCCACATCTCCGGTGACCTGCCTCCTTCAATCAGCCCCACCTCCCACATCACATTTAGCTATAAATTCATCAGGGGACAGATCCATTGATGGTTATCACATTCCCATAATTCAGTCACCTCCCAAAAGCCTCACCTATGAGCACATGAGACTTCTGGGGGACATCTAGATATAAACCATAACAATATCCCTTCATGATAAAACCCTTGAATAAGTTAGGTATAGAACGATCATACTTTAACACAAGAGAGGCTATGTATGACAAACCTATAGCCAATATCACACTGAATGGGGGGAGGCAGAAAGCATTTCTTCAAAGGTCAGGAACAAGACAAGTGCCTCTCACCACTCCTTTTCAAAATAGCACTAGAAAAAAAAAACTCCCCAAATCAAAATAGCACTAGAAATTCTAACCATAGAAATTAGATAAGAGAAAGAAAGAAAAGGCGTGTAATTAAAAAGGGAGAAAGTCTAACTATCCCTGTTCTTGGTATATAATTCCAGATATAGAAATGCCAATACTTTCCACCAAGAGACTAGTAGAACTGAATATACATAAATAACAAATTTGTTGAGAAATAAATCATGAAATCAACTTCATTCACAATAGCTACCAGCCCTCCAAATTAAAAAATATTCTAGAAAAAAACTTAAGAAGGTAAAAATTGAAATTGAAAATTATAAAACATTGATTTAAGAAACTGAAGAAGACACACAAAGATGGGGTAACCTCCAACATTCGCTGATTGAAGAATTAAAATTGTTAAAATGTCCATAGTAGTCAAAGTCATCTACAGATTCAATGTAGTTCCCATCAAGAAAATGACATTTTTCACAGAACTGGAAAACAAAAACAAAGAAAAAAACCCTAACATTCTCAAGGAAACACGAAAGACCCTAAAGAGACAAGGCAATCTCAAGCAAAAGGAAAAAGATGTAGGTGTCACACCCAGACCAGTGGAACAAAATAAGGACCCAGAAATAAACCCACATACTGTATCTGTATTCAACTGATTCTTCTCAGAGGTGCCAAAAACATACACTGGAGAAGAGAGCACCTCTCCAATAAGTGATGCTGGAAAAATTGGATATTCATATACGGAAAACTAAATATTCACCCTGATTTCTCATCCTACACAAAAATCAACTAAAGACCTGAATATAAGATCTAAAACTCTGAAACTACTGGAGAAAACAGGGAAACACTCCAAGCAACGATTGGACCCTAGAAATATAGTAAACAAAAGCCTAAACTGACGAGTGAGATTACATTGAACCAGTTTCTGTGCAGTAAATCAGCAGTGTAAAGAGACAACTTACAGAATGGGAGAAAATATTTACCAACTACCCTCCTGACAGAGGGTTCATAGTAAGAATATATACAGTGAGGACAGATATGCACTAGGAAAGAAACGATTAAAATTATGTAAGGAAGTTAGTGCAAAATTAATTTTATGACAAATGGACAAATGATTTGAACAGACACTACATAAAAGAAATATAAATGGCCAACAAATATAGAAAAGTTCTCAGTATTATCACCTATCAGAGAAATTCAAATCAAAACTTCAGTGAGACTCCATCTCACCCCAGTTAGAATGACTATTACCAAAACTCTAACAACAAATAAAAAAAGAACAATAAATGCTGGCTGTAGAAGACAGAAAAAGGAACACTTATACACTCTTGGTGAGAATGTAAATTAATAGTATGGAGGTTACTAAAATAATTAAAAATATATCATCCAGATGATTCAGCAAGCTTAGCAATAACCAAGATATGGAATCAGTCTATGTGTCCATCAACAGAGGAGCAGACAGAGCAAATGTGCTAGCTGCATGCCGTGAAGTATTCAGCCATTAGGAGGAATGTCATTTGCAGCAAAGTGGCACCTGGAGGACATTCTGTGAAGTAAAATAGGCCAGATACTGCAAAGGCAAGTGGTGCATGTTCTCTGCCACACGTGGAGGCTAAAAAGGAAAGTGAATCTGAAAGCAGACTCCTGCATACTGGAGACTGGGAAGGGTGTTGGAGGGGTCTGGAAAAATGGTGGTTGGATTTGGTCAGTGCATGCTATATGAGTGTGTGGAAATAGCACGTGGAACTCTGTCATTATGCATAATTAATATATGTTAATAAAACATACCAAGTGAAAATGTGTTTTAAATTTACATAAAGTGACACTGATTGCTACTGTTTTTTGAGACAAGCAGAGCTCACTGTCCCAAAAACCCAGGTGCGGGATGATCCTTACATGCGTATATTTGCAGATTCTTTCACTGCAGCTCTTCCTGGGCCTTACACATGTTCGCAAGCTGTTGTTAATGAAGTCCAGAGTGCAATTCTTAAGATTGTGATGACCCAGCCAGGACCTCCTAAT
The DNA here is from genome assembly GCF_034190915.1 of Cavia porcellus. Classification (NCBI taxonomy): domain Eukaryota; kingdom Metazoa; phylum Chordata; class Mammalia; order Rodentia; family Caviidae; genus Cavia; species Cavia porcellus. Next base: position 100,002,965 of record NW_026947489.1, read on the forward strand.
GAGGTTGAGCCATCCCCTTCACATCCCAGACCTTCCTGTCAACATTTTCCTGGCTCTGATACAGGAATCTCAGGATCACCTCGTCCTTGCCCTGTGTCTGACCTCACTTGCTGCTGTCACTTTCCTTACATGCTGTGGCACTGAAGCCCTTCCCCAGAGGCTAACCGCCACCGCTTCAACTTTGGTTTCATCACCTGTTTCTTGGAGTTGACACTCCCCAGACCTCTCTGCGCGGTCCTAAGTTTGAACTTTCCTCTTTTCATGCTATCATCTATCTTTTGTTGTTGCTTTTGTTTGTTTTGCACAGTAGCTGCATGCATTCTGCTCTGGTTTCTTTGGACACACACAAGCAAGTTGGTGGGAAAGACCTATTCAAACCCCGGCCTGACCTAGAACATTCCTCAAGACCTGTTCACCTGAATTCTTTTCAGTGGCCAGCATCTCTGGTTTGGTTCTTCACTTATCACCAGTCTTCATTTCATTCCTTCATGTGGGCTACTGGCCTTGACCTTGGGGATGGTATTTCTTCCAGGCACAACTTCCAATCCTTCCTGCTCTCCAGATGTGCCATCCATTGCAGAGAGATATTTTACTCCCAAGCCCTGAATTTTTCTTCTTTGTTTTTTAAAGCTGACTTCAGTCAGGGAGGTGTATGTGTGTGTGTGTGCACACACATGTGTGCATGCATGCACTATGAAGGAGGCTATTTAGACAGCTGTATGACAGAAGACTGTCACTCTTTCTGCTCAAAGCCATCTTCTGTGTCCCTGTAAGACACTGATTTACTCAGGACTCTTTTCTTTCCTGATTCTCTTTCTGCTGAGGGACAAACAAGCCTGCCTCTGCATTTATGAACAATGAAGTTCTTAAAATATCAAATATTGACTGATTTTTGTGGGCTGCATATCATGTATAAGGTGCTAGAATGTCATTGGATAAGCAAGACCTGGTCATGCAAGTCTCCAGTGGAAGACTCCATTTACAGTAATCTGAAAAAAATGTTTTCTAAGAATATCTTTTAGCCACAATTTCCTACTAACATTTTCACATGTTTCACACACATTCGTTAATTTTGTTGTTTTTCTTTGGAGTTGAACATGTTTCCCTGGCATAAGTTGCAAGACTGTCCAAGGCTAATGTTTTATTTTCAGCATGCCTCATAATTTCCCTTATTTTCTCAAGTATTATTGAATTTATAAGACCTTGGCCTCTGATTACTTTTGTTCTTTTGGCTTACCGCCCTTTTTTACTAAACCAATAAAGGCAAAAGACAATAAAAACCTCAAATAATTACACGAACACACTGCACAAGCTCCACGGTTGGCTGGCATTTGCCATTTGAAAGGCTGTTTGGAGTTGTCAGTGTTTAGTTTGTGAGTGTACAGATTATTTAAAGTTGAATATGTGGAAAAACAGGCTATTTGGATCTTGAATTCTTGTATGACCAGCATGACTTTCGTAATCAGCATAATTTTTGGCAAAAAGATTTCCAGCTGCTTCGAGTCACACATATATTCTTTTATGGGTTGTTCTAAAAATATGCAGTCTGTTTCCCTAAGTTTTAAATCAGAATTCTCTTGGTACATTTTTTTTTTTTGTTTTGTTTTGATTTGGACCCCTTTGGTTGAGGAGAGTTTGCAGGAGTAAACTGGATGCTGAGTCTGGAAGAACATTTCTGCAGCCAAAGAGTCACAATGCCTTTGACTTACTTCACAGTGTGTGCCCGGTCCTGAAGGTTCAAGAAGGACAAAGTGTGCCTGGCCATTTTAATTGTGTAGGGAAGGAGGAGGCAAGTTACTCTATATTTAAGGAGCGCTCCTTGAGTACAGGAGGGAGTGGGAAGACCTGTGGAAGAGGCATAAAGCTCAGGCACAAGGATGTAAATTAAGGATACAATTCAAACTGTCAATGTGCCGTTCTTTGTACATAAACATAATCTATGAGTTCTTCCCAGGCAATGACTGATTCTTATTTTTCCAAGTTCTGTCTCCTCAGGGGAAGTCAGTGCTCCCAGTACAAGGCTACTGTGGGCCACCTAAGGTGACAGAGACCTAGGTGGGAAGGATGAGCAAAATCACCTCGAAAAGAACTGAGACTCAGAAGCGTGGAGAGCAATGAGAGAACATCTTTTCAGAAGGAGGCCAGGAGTGGTGGAAAGAACAAAAGCTCTGGTGCCAATGGACCTGGGTTCAAGTCCCAGCTGTGGTACTTTCAGTTTTGACAAATAAGCTGCTTATTTACTCTGAATCAGGTGTTTCTCCTCACCTGTCAAATGGGGATGATGATGGCACCTGCTACATATGGGGCTATGCAAGTAAAAAAAAATCAAGCCATGTCAAGTGTCTAAGTGCTACATTCCTCGCAGGCATTCCAGAAGTCAGAGGCAGTCATAACAATAATAATAGCACCCAAGGAGGCTGGGGTAAAATACTAGTACCAGCTGATGGTAACTGTGTGATATCCTACAAGGGGTGACTGACAACACAGTAAATGTTTAAATTTTAAACATTTATTATAGTAAAAGACCTATTGCCACTAACCTTCCTCAAAAATACCCACCCTTCCTTTGAACGTACTTATTCCACTTTTTTTTTAAAGACAGAGTCTCACTCCACAGTTCAGATTGGCCTTGAGCCATGTAGCCCAGACTGGCCTCAAACTCATGTGATCCTTCTGTCTTGGCCTCCCAAGTGCTGGGATTATAGATGTGAGCTATTACTCCTGGCTCTTGTCACTTTCTGAAGAGGTTCAGGAAAGCCTCTCTAGTCAGCATCTTTATGAGGTGCGATTGTGTGTGGGATTCAACAGAAAGGGAGGATTGAAAATACACTGTATTGTCCTCGTCTAGCTTGCTTACTGGACCTGGCACCGTGGGACTTCTGGCTCTTCCCCAAAGTCAAAATGATCATAAAGAGAAATGTTTTGAATTGATTCAGGACAGTGAAGTGGCCACAGCAACACAGTTAAAAACACTAATGAAAGAACTTCCTAGACCTGCTTCAGAACATGGCAAGAATGATGGGACAAATACATTTGAAGCAAGGGGGAGTGTTTGGAGAGAGATCAATGGCCATGTAACTTTTACTGTAATAAATTTAAAAATTTAAAAAAAATTTATTTAAGGACAAAAAGAAAAAAAAAACAGAAAAAGGATACAAGTTATACAGAATTAAAAAAATAAACAGTAGGAAATCACTAGTTAATAGATTACATATTGTCAAATAAAAAAATTAAATATTCACTTTTTCTGTTGATCATACTGAACTTATGACCAATTAAGAGAATATAAATTTAAAAAATAATTGCTTTGTCTACAGGAATAACAAAATTAGAAGGAATAGAATTGTCAGTGCTCATGAGTGGGGAGGAAAATGAACACTGTCATGTGCCATTGGTAGGAGTGAATGATTCTAATCTGGGAAGCGACTTGGTAAAATATCCTATAGTTGAAACAGATACATACTTTTTGACTCCTACTTCCAAGAATCTATTATACATAATAAATAAATATGTACATGTATTTATGGATATTCATTTCTTAACTATAACAGCAATAGCACAAAAATTATCTATCAGTTGGGGAATGTTGAATACATCATAGGTTTGATTTAATGAAATATTAGTATCAGCTGATAAAATGAGGTTCAGTTACGTTTGAGAAGACACTTGTGATACATTAAGCAAGATAATATAAGGAGTTGTCATGGTTTATGTCAATGCTCGCCCCCCTCTCCCCAAGCGTCATACAATCATGGTAGTGGCCAAATCCGCACATGTGATTGGTTCACCATCTAGCGCTCAGATTGGTGGTTTGAATGCCACACCCACCCAGGGATGGAGCCAACACACAGTGTAATGGGAGAAGAAAGCAAGACTCTCTCTTGTCGGTTGGCGCCTTGCTGTTTACTGCGGCCAGTCATGCCACACTGCCACTTGGAGCCAGCTGTATATGGACTGAAACCTCCAAAAACTGTAAGAAATAAACCTTTCTTTCCTTCATTTGGGTGTGAGGTATTTTTGTCCCAGCAATAAGAGAAAAGTAACCAAGACGGGTTGAATCAATATAGCATCATTCTATTGTGACAAATGTCTGGGTGTGCAAATAGAAGGCTTTAACTACAAAAGTGTAGTAAAAAGTTAAGAACAAGACATATCAGTCTCTTAAGAGTAGTTATTACAGCTGGGGTTTACACAGTGGTTTGAGACGTTATTTTCATTGTTTTCTGTATGTACTGAGTGGGAGGATTGTGCCATATTCTTTCTTTATTCTCAGCATTGTCTAAACAACACCTAAGAAAGGAAAGGAAAATTAAGACAGAAGGGGGAAAAAAAGGAAAAAGGAAGAAAGGGAGGGGAGGAAAGAAAAGGAGGAGGAAAGGGAGAGGCAGGCAGAAAGGAAGGCAGATGGGTCAGGCTGCAGCAAAGGTCACCTCTGTGAACCCAGGGCACGGTGGGGCACTCAGGGGAAGCAGTAAGTGCTTAGTAAACATGTAATCAAAATTGATGGATCATGATCGACCTGTAAAACAATACTGAAGAAAATCACTACTCCTTTGGCGTTTAAAACTAGTCACAGCCATGGGCTATTGTGCCAGTACTGCACTCAGGCTCCCGGGCAGACAGAGGTCTGGGCCCTGGACAGCTTGTTCTCTGCTTTGGTGAGAGAGTTTAGTCAGGGTTTCAGCACGTGGTGACTTGGACTGCCATGGGCCCAGATGTCAGAGTCGACCGGAAAAGCCCAGTTGTGAAATTGTCCTTAGAGTTGAAAGTGCTTCTGAAGCCATATGCTACCCAGTGCCTGCCAAAGTCAAGAAATTTCAAAATGCACATAATTACATAAATGCAAGAGAAACCAAATGTTCTCTTCCTAGGTGTTATCAAGACAGGAAGTTCCAGTTTGCAGATGAAAGCAGCACAAGTGACATCCTGAATTCCCTACCCCACCCTGGCTTATTTTCTGTGTTTCTGACTTCGTGCATGCTAGTTTCAAAAGGATGTGATTCCCTAAAACTTCAGTCCTCTCTTGAGGGATTTCACAAAATATTCATAGCTCCAAGACTCAGAATCTAAGTGTAAATGTGCTTTTACATCAACTTTAATGTCAAAGTTGATCTTTCTTCTCCCTCGTTAGGTTCATTTGAATGGACAAATTCTGGACATTTGCGAAAGCACATTCTAGACCTTGGAAGAACACAAGAAACTGTGGTAGAAATAACCAGGAAAGAAAATGGAAATGAGACAATAGCAGGCACGGGACAGAGCCAGAGGAGGTTGGCTAAGCAGCTCAGGGAGATGGTGAGCAGACCTTGGAGGGAAGCTCTACCTGCCCAGGGCTGAGCTGCAGGGTGGGAGCCCAGGCTGTGCGATGGACTTGGGCACAGAGACTTGTGGGCAGTGCCCAGATGGCAGAACTCTGAGTGGGAGAAAAAGAGAGAGGATTACTGCTGTGTGGGCCACACAAAGAAGCCCTGTAGATGCGAGCCTGGGCAGCAGAGGTGGGTTAGCTAGGAACTAAAGCAAAAGAATATTTATGATCTGTGATCTACTTTACTCACTTTAAAAAGCTGTTTTGGGTACACTGTTTAATACTAACTTAAAGCATATTTAGAGTGTGGAGAAGGGTATAGTGGGACATTGTGATTGTCTGTCCCAGAAGTGCGGGTTGCGTCAGATTTCTCTCTGTCACTGTCATCCATGTGCTGAACTTTATTGTGCAGTCCGTTCTTCCTGTATTGAGGACAATCTACTAAGAATAGATTCTGAGAAGTAGAACAACTGGGTCAAAGGATAAGGACATTTTTATGTTGTAATATATAGTGGAAAGCTTTTGGAAAACCGAATTGCTTTCCAAAATGTTGGTTGAACCCAATCGCTTTTATTTCCAACAAGATTTTATGGGTGATTATGCAGGGCTTTTAATGAGATGTTTGGCTCAGAAATGATAGTAAAAACCTGACATTTATTCTGTGCTAATCATAGCTCTTCTATCCCCTGTCTTATTTAATCCTCACAACAAGCTGGTGCAGCAGACATGGTTCCCGCTTTACAGATGGGGAGCCAGGCTCTGGGAGATTAGGCATATTCCCGAGGTCAGGAGGCTAACTCAGTGGCAGGGCCACTCTCTGAACTCATGTCTGATTCCAAAGCCCCACATTCCCTCTGCCCCAGGTCATACTGCCATTATTTGTTTCAAGAACACAAACCAAAGAGGGAGTCACATACCCAGGATGCATTCTGGGTTCCAGAGAGCTCTGGAGCTATTAGTAGAGTCTTTGCAGATGGTACCATGGGTGAGAAAGTTTATTTTCAGAAGAAATGTGTTTTGTTCCTGAATAAAATTGATTCTTTACTATCACGCTATTTCCATGATCATTACCTGAATTTACACTCTTCTTACCTTCCCTTGAACCACAACATAGGATGTAAATCACTGTCTTTCTGCAGCCTCCTCACAGTGCAGAATGAAATGGCAGATCACACCCTAGTCTGAGATCAGGATTCACCTCCTCAAAGCATGGCACCTTACCATGTTGTCTCACATTATAAGCACATGAAAACCTCCCCTGGCATGCATTCTTAGCAAAATCAGGTATCAGCACTGCCATTGCATGTCTTTTAGGACCCCTATCCACCTGTCACACTGAGATTTCTCATCAATGGATGTGCTTGGTACCCAGGGATTTGTGGCAGGATGATAATTAGAGGTGGGGTCCAATTCCCAAAGGTTAATTAGGGTAAAATGTCCCATCCAAGGTTGACTAAAAAGGGGAATAACCAGTAGGATGTGTGTAAGAAACCAAAGACTGTATCATTTAGCTAGTGGTCGGGAATCAGGCCACAGTGTGAGACAGCCTGGGGTTCCTTTCCTCAGCTTAGCAATTATGTATGGTATCTCCTTAGACCTCAGGATCCCAAGTCTCTATTTCCTCATTTGCCAAATGGGGATAAGAGTGATAACTCCTCACAGGGTTACTCTGGAGAGTAAATGTTTAACGATCTCACACAAATGTCTAGGGTAGTGTTGGGTACCTCTGTAGCTTTAGTGGGAATTGAGAAACAAATCTCAAGGGCAAAAGATTAGAATCAACTTTTCAGAGCCTGAACAGGGATATAAATGGGAAAGGTAGTTAAAGGTGGCAGTCAAGCAGGACGAGCATGGCAAAAGGTGGGTAGGGGGCCAGCAGGTACTCCATGGACAACATTCTGGGACAGGGCAGGATTGGCAAGTACAAGGGGCAGCAGTGACTTCAGTCAGTTATTGTTCCCTTCCTGAATGGGATTGGTGGAGGGAGCTAAGCCTGGGTCACGTGACCTGGCTGAGACCCATTAGGTTATCCAAAATCAATTCCCTATGGCGGTAGTGCACACTAACCCAGTGAAGCCTCAGAAGTTTGACTGACCCAGAGGGGAGGCAGCACACAGTAATACAGTGCAGGCCACAGCAGATTGACTGATCTGGAGGAGAGGGGCCAGCATATGCTGCATCTGTTTGCAACTCACTAACACACTGCAGTGGGAAGAGTCACCTAGCCAGCGTGCTTCAGAAAAATTGTAACCAACAAAGAAAGAAACTGAGGCCTCCTGGAAGAAACAAAAAGATGGGAAGAGGAAGCAACAAAAAAAGTCCCCAGGTCTCAACCCTGAGAACATTGACCCAGGACAGGTAAATACAAAGGAGAATGAGAACAGCAAATATCAGACACGGCACAAATGGACATAAAGAGAGATCTTTGGGACGTCATAGATGAGTTCAAAAGGGAACTATTTAGCCAAGTAAAGCAAGATATATGAAGATTAATAAAAGAGATACTAAGCACCTCTCAAGCAGACACAGACAAAAGAAGGGAAGAACTCAAACAAAGGAGAGCACCATTTGATGAAGAATATAAAAAAATATAGAATACATGAAGCAGATTCAAAGAGATTTCCAGGAAATTAAAAACTCTATGGAAAGATGGCAAATCAGCTTGAAAGAAACTATGGATAGATTATCCGAACTGTAGGACAGTTTTGCAATGTGAGATTATGAAAAGGAAAACTTTTTAAAAATAACAAGGAAACAAGTAGTAACAATACAAAGGCTAGAAGATGACAAGAGGATCTATAACTTGAGAATAAAGAATGTGAATGAAGAAGCAGGGGTACAAACGAAGGAACTACAAAGGTTATTCACAGAAATAATTAAGGAAAACTTCCCAAGCATAGGAAAAGGAAATGATATTCTGATGTATGAGGCATACAGAACTCCAGCCACCTACAACCAAAACAGAGCTATACCCAGACATATAATAATCAAGATCCCAGAAACTGAATATAAGAACAGAATATTAAAAGATTCCAGAGACAAGAAACAGACAAACTGTTACATAGGAAGGCCCATCAGAATAACGGCAGACATCTAGACACAAACCATCAAGTCAAGAAGAGCCTGGAGCAAAATATTCCAAGCCCTGAAAGAAAATAACCTCCATCCCAGATTGATATACCCTGATAAACTGTCTCTAGAAATTAATGGAGAAACAAAATGCTTCCAAGACAAAGAGGAACTTGGGAAATTCGCAACCACCAATCCAACTCTACAGAGAATACTGCAGGGCATTTTAGAGAGAGAGAGAAAAGTACTAGGATTCCAGGAACAGTGATAGAGAGGCCTCAATGAATGGAGCAGAAAACAGAATGAAGAAGATAAGCAGACAACGGATGGCAAAAAAAGAGCATAACAGAAATGAGGCAGAGAAGATTTTATTCAAAACTGATATGATTGATAGTATCAAGTCTGAAGATGACAAGACTCTATAATACACATTCTGGTTTGATAACTGCTGGTTTTTGAAGTTCTATACTATATACAAAGTTGTGTTTTTATTAATACTCTTATGTACTGATATATTCAATTATACTATGTCTGATGACATAGCCAATTCTATTGGAGATAACAAGAGACAAAAAAAAAAAACATGGTAGAGCTCTTTGTACAATGGTCCTATATGTTTATTTCATTGCATGTGTTTATAGGAATATGTTTTGTTTTGTCTTGCTTTGTTTTGTTTCTCCCTTTAATATAGAAAGGATAGAGATACATGTTAAGACTCGTGCATGTGTAGAATCTATAAACAGTTTATAAGGACTGATCTTATGACACATGATGAAATGAACAGATATTTTGAAGAAAAAGAGACACTAAAATATCCAGTGCTGATCCTGGAGTGTCATAAGGTGAAACCCAGCAATAGTATTATTCTTTGTTCAGAGTGATATTAGCCTGTTTGGGTTTATTCAATGTCAACATAATTGAAGATATAGATAACTGCATGTATATTTAAGTGTATAGGATTGATAACTATATTTCTAAGTTTTTGTTGGATAGTTGAACAAAACTTGTTGCAATCTCACTGTTTGAATCCCCACTTTATATGCTCCACTTTAGTAACTTGAATAACTATTTGTAAGAGGACAATCTGTAATCATCAACTATTGATTTCTTACTGTTTATTTTTTCTTTGAAATTATGTATTATTTCTATCCATTTTCTGTTTTGTTTAGTCTTTTTTTAAATAAAATTTAAAAAATAGAAAGAAGAATAATAGTTATCATAACCAGGACCATGTGCTTTTTAAATTCATTTTGGGTACATTATATTTGGTCCTTACACAACTTAGGGAAGCACACATTATTATTATTATTATTATGGTTTATTCCCCAGATCACTAATTTTATAAGCTCTAAGACGAAGTGAAAAGGTCTCTCATTGTCTTGTCATATCAAATCAGTGGACTGACAAATAGTAGGAAGCTTTTACAATGTGAACATCAGTTCTGCTCTAAGGAAGTGGCCAGGTTGATGGGAAAGGTTGATATTCATCCTGGGTCCAGAGGTTCTACCGCAAAGAGAGAGGTAGATTGGGGAGGTCCAGGAAAGATCTGTCCACATGGCCCAGGCTACCGGCTTGCTTGATGCCATGTGCTGGGAGAATTGACATCCCTCATCCTTTTTCTGCAGTGATGCCCATAAGATGCTTAGGGTAGCTATGTGTATATTTGGTCTATTGGGTAAACTATATAATTCATTCTATTACATATGTTATGTTTTAACTAACACTGTCACTGAATCAGCCCACTTTCTGGGAAGTGGTTGTAAGATTCCATAGATGAGTTATGAGTAGCCAAGCCTGCGTGAGGAAGGCTCTTATGCAGAAAGGTGCAGGGGTATAGACAATAGGGCTGGTAGTAAAGGAAGGGGAAATACATAGCTTTTCTATAGTTTATATTGATCATTATTGGATGGTAAAGGATGGAGTGTATGCCATGGGCAAATCTGCAAACAGAAATGCATAATGATTATAATCTTTAAGAAGAAATAGTTGGTTTTCTTGTTGGGGACAGGGGGTGTGACAGGTAGACTGTGAGAAAAGAGAAAGTGCACGAATCTTGTGGCCCTTTAGAGGGAGGTGGAGAAGAGAGGACTGATTGTGAAGGTTCAGGACCTCCTTGGTATGCCTGCCTGCTGACTTTGAGCATCTGGTGCTAGCGTTTACCATGGGTTCCATGGATTCTGAGTGCTGGGGGATGCGTGCTCTCAGAAAGACAGGATGACCAGATCGCAGCAATGCTGCATTGGCCAGGCCAGAGCTCTGCAGGACACAGTTCCAGTGCCTTGTTATCTTCTTGAGTGGAGAATAGTCTTGGGGTGAGGGAAGTGTTAGCAGCCTAGTCTGGGTTTTTAATCTCAGGCACTGTGGGAAAGGCAAGTCAGAGCCAAGAAAGACAAAAGAATGGGTGGAGACAGCTGTATTGTGTGGTGGCTACCTTACTCTTGTTCTCACAAGGTGACCATCACTTTCTCTACCTGGTGGCGATACCTCTTACTTCCTCTACCTGGCTGGACTTCTGAGGGGAAGAACTACCCCTCTTTGACACACTCTCCCCTGTCTCCCCTAATAATTCGATGCTGCAAATTAATGATTGTAACAATTATGAGTCATTAGCCCATCAATTAACAAATTAATCTCTCGCCACATCCCACAAAGGATTCACAGCAGGAATTATTAGTAATGTTTATCATGTAACCAAAAGAAAATGATGATAGCATCACAAGGTGCCAAGCAGTAATGGCAATCATGATTATAATAGCTTTAAGTTAGCAGAAGGATGCCAAGTGCAATGACTGGAGAAAAAAATTACGTTAATAGATCAATGAAAAAGGAGCCTTAGAAAAAGAACTTTTAAGTGAGCAGAGATTCTAGAGGTGGAAGGGTGCCAAGGACTAGGACTGGTTGAATGATTGTGAAACAAAATTATCATTTGGTTGGGTGTTTGCATTCTGGGCAGTGGAATGGATGCTTTATATAATATTACCCTTTGTGACTCACTTATCAGCCTGCACATCCACTGTTTAATTTAAAGGTGGGGAAGCTTAAGTCCTTCAATAGTTGCAAATCCATCAAATCACTGTTGGCACCATGAATGACACTCATCATGAAGTCTTCTTTTTCCCTTTGTGATCTAATTTATACGAGGCTTAAGAATAAAGACTGAAAGACTGGTTCAACTGGTGCTCTCTCCTCAACGTCTTTTGTTTTGTTTTTGGTGGTATTGGCTATGTGGTTATAACCCTGTGGAAGGGAGAGACACAAGATTTAGGACAAATTATGTGTAAGAACTCATGTGGGCTGGGAGTGGTGGCGTACACCTACACCTTGTACCTCAGTTCACAAACAATTCTCTCCGTGATTCTGGTGGCAAATGGAACTGGATAAGAACTGAATTGAATTTCCCCATAAGGTCAGCACTGAACCTTACTATTGAATTTGATCCTCATCCAACTCATTTTGTGGCCAGAATCATGGAAAGAATAAAGTTCGTGAACCTAGGCACCATTGTAATTCTAGCTACTTAGAGGCTGAGGCAGTAGGGTTCCAAGTTTGAGACCAACCTGGGCCTCAATTCAGTAAGACTTTGTCTCAAAGTAAAAACTAAAAAGTAAAAAGGGCTTGAGGATGTAGCTCAGTGGTAGAGCATTTGCCTAGCATGAAGAAGCTTTGAGTTTAATTCCTAGTAACCGCCCCCACCCAGGACTAGTGTGACAATTTAAGGGGACGTTATATATCCCAATGTATGTAGTACCTAAACTCCTACAAGGGCCACTAAATTTATTACTATATTTAACCCATATAATAAACCTTGTGGGGTGAATATTATTACTATCTCTATTTTATAGTACCCACCCTGATGATCAGGGAGTTAAAGTGACTTGTCAATTTCCTACACCCAGGATGACAAAAGTAGGAAGAGCATATACTTTGGAGTTAGATCTCAGTTTTAATTTCAGCTCCACAACTTGCCTGCTGTGTGACCTAGGGCACATTGGTTACCTTCTCTTAACCAATGTTTGCAAGTGGAGATAGTAACCCACAACTTGCAGAGATGTTTTAGGCACCAAACATCACACTCAGGATTTTTAACTTTTAATGTGAGAGGGCCGAGGCAGAAGGAATGCTAAGTGTCATTCTCAGGATAATAGGCAAGAAAGCTTACTGGCTCTCATTAGATCTTTTTTTTTCAGTACCAGGGATTGAACTCATGACTGCAGACTTGTAAGGCGGGCATTTATGCCGCTGAACTGAATCCCCAACCCGCTTCATTAGATCTTACAAACATGTCAACAACAGTGGCGTACCAAGTAGACACTGTGTCTGCTGGCAATACTTACGGATCAAGTGAGGCTCTGCAGGAAAGGGTCTGTACCTCTAATTGCACAAAAAGTTTTGCTCCATGCACAGTGCTAAGCAGAAGAGGGAGAAGATAGCTTTTCTTTGGCTCCTTCTGGGAGGAACACTAAGACGATCTAATTAGCATGCCTGGTGTCTCTCCAAAATTGAATTCAACCTAAGAGTATGCTATTAAAGGCTCCCACATTAGACAGGAAAGTAATTTGAAATGACTGAGCTCTCTGCACAAACACCTTAATGCTACTCTAATGGGCTCAGAGAAAGGATGACATCAAATATAGTTAAAAGGAATTTAAGTTTAATTGCTCCCTAATAAAATTATTAGTACATTTTCCTAACCAGAAAGCCATTTCACAGTCATGGAGACGATTTTGCAATTTAATAAATGATTAAGCATAGTTTGCTGCCATAGGTCCTTATTTATTCTTTCCTTGCAGAAATATTTGCTTAGATGCCAGCTAATTGTGAGTCTCACAACACCTGGGCTCACTTGGGGTCACGCTCCTTGTAAAGAAGAGCCAGAGTGATGGAGGCTGAAGCTGCCCATCTCACCTGGGCACTGGGGGTGCTGACTTGGCAGCGTCACTGTGAGTCTGTATGATACCTTTGTGAGGTTTTGAAAAGGGACCTCTCTCCTCTAGGCTGTCCTATTAGGAAAATGTGCCCCTTTTTGGAGGCAATCGGCTTGACAAGAGGACAGGGACTGGATGTCCACCTTCTTAGCTTGGTGCCTCTCTGCAGTATATAAACTACACAAACGTGTACAGCAGCAGAGAAAAAGGGGGGTTCCCATCACTGGAGGACTTCAGGGAGAGGTGAGGCGACTGTGTGCTAGGAATGTGATGAAAGTGGTTTCCTTAGATGAAAAACTTGACTAGTGACAAATGTCTGGAGATTTTACCTAATGGCTTACAGATACAAGCACTGAGCTTGCAGAAAGCTACAGTGGCGGGGGCCAGCACCACACCCTCATTCCGAAAGCCTTTTTTGAAAGTTCTTTACAGCTCCCTGTGGGATTTCGGCTAGCAAGTATCTTCCCCACAGTGCCTATTCCCATGTCATTTGAAGAGCAGTGGACGTGGAAGGTGAATGAATATCGGAAACAATGACTGAGCTGTTTATAGAAATATAGTATTTTTCACAGACACCAAGTGGTTTATAGAAGAGTTTGAGAGTGTTAAGCACCCCTCTCAGTTTGGAAGATGCAGGAATACAAGTGTGACTTGATGTGGAAGAGAAGTGTTTCTAGAACTTTCTGGAATCTCAGTAAATCTTTTTTTTTTTTTTTTTGTAATTATTACTGGCAGTTCATAGACAAGAGCTATCACAGTTCCCAGATATTCCTTGACAGTTCTGAAATATGCTGTTCAACACAGTTTTGTCCTTCTATTATAAGTAATTTTAAAAACACCTACCTAAATTTGGTTTTATTTAAAACTATCTCTAAGAGTTACCACTATAAAAAAAACACACAAGTTAGGGGGAAAAAGTCCTGTCAGACCTGAGATGTCATTTCAGCAAACAACAGCAATCGAGAGGAAAAATGTACTAAGCTACCTCGTGCTGACGAGGTTTTGTTACTTTTCTGTCCAGATTAGAAACTGAGGTCCAGGTCCAGTGAACTGGGGTCAGGCCACTGGGCCACAGCCACTGGAGAGTGTGCTTCTGATCCCGCATCGGTGTGATTGCAGTGCCCTTGGGCCTTCCTCTACTCCACTCCTGTTCCAAACTGTTCTCATTTTCTCCAGCCTGCCAACCTCTCTGAGGTCTTATTCATGGCTAAGCTTTCTCCTCAACTCGCCATAAAACTTTTATAGAGGAGAAAGTTACACGTTACTGGCTAGAAAGGTGGTTGGGGAAAATGGGTGGACCCTGCTTGCTGCTTGCCTTCCTGTCACCAGGAGTGGAATCTGCATTGTCAGATGGGACTCCCAGCTGCTTATTGCTGAGCTCCAAAAAGAGTGAACCGCCACAGAAGTGGAAATGACACATATTTCATCTCTTTGTAGTGGGAAAGCCATCTGGTGCAGTTTTCTTCCCCGTGTGCCAGTGGCCTTCGTATTCAATTGTGTAAAGAATCAGGTTACAAATTTTCTTAGGTCTGAAATCAGTGTTTGGATAGAAATCTTTTTCCTTTTGAAGCTGATGTCTGTAGTAGAGGTCATGACCCCAGTAACTTGTAGCTGAGAGCTACCTGGGACATGTTTTGTTATGACAACTGGTGGGTTGTCCAGCATGCATGGTCAGGGAAGTGGACAACAGAGAAGTTTATTTCACTATGTAAGGTCATCACTTGGCCCATGTCTAAAGAAAGAATCATTCATTCGTAATATTTAATCAGGCCCTCTACCAGGTACTGGATGAGATAATTAAAAGACCCCAGAAAATGAAGACATATGTCCTTTCTGCTTTGAAGAGTTCACATGGCAGAGGGGGTGAGAAGGCAGTGGTATGTGATTCCTTTGTTCATTCGTTTAATCAGAAGCACTCACTGTCAGCTCCTGGACTTGCAGGGATAAAGAAGACAGAATCTCTGTGCTCAGGGACTTCTCAGTCTAGGAGGGCAGACAGAGCACAGCCACAGTGAGGCGTAAGACCTGTCAGCTCAGAGGGCAAAACGGGGTAGCTGTGACCACAAAGACGGACATCTGTCCCCACAAAGGCTCGAGAAGGACACCCTTGTGCAGGTGGAGGTGTAGGCATCTGATGGGGTTGGCAGGTGAAATGAGAAAGGGAATGGGCACTGAACAGAGAATGAATTACAAGGGCGAAGATAAAACAAGGCTGAGAAATAACTCCAGCACTTATGGAGGAAGTTGTAGAAACCCAGCTTCCAAGGCAAAGGCTGTGTGTGTTTGTGCAGGACGCCGGCAGGCATGGGGAAGATGAAGGTGGGGGAAGCCAGAGCTGAGTCACCGAGGGCTTTGTGCACTACCTCCAACTAAGATGAGTTTATCTTGAAATGAGGAAGCACCGAGAGATGCCAGATGAGGGATGGGAAAGATCACTGCAGATGCCACCCACAACATGCAGTGATGGCAATGCGATGTGAGGCCTTCTGATCTGTGGAGGATTATTCAGTAATCCAGGTGAGGGACAAAGAAACCCCACACGAATCTAGACAGTGGTGAGGTTCGAAAAGAGGGGAATAAGAAGTAGAGACAATCAAACTTTTTACTCGAGGAGGAAAAGAAGAGTCTCACTTAGACCCCTGTGTCTACCTTGCTTGTTAATTAGCGATGTAAAGAAGTTTTATTTTCATTTTTAAGAGCTATTGTGTGAGGTAAAGGAGGGGATGGTGCAGTTTTACCTATCACATCCCTTCTGTGATCAGCCATCCACCTGCCATAAAGTATCTCATTTTATTTGCATAACAGCTGATATGGGATGGGAGTATGTTAGTGGCCCATTCTACCCCCATTCTACCAATGAGAAAATGGGGAGTGGAAGAACAGGGATCAGTAAAGAAGACCTCAAGGGGGTTGGCAATCATATAAGCAAATAAATTCATTGAGGGAGGAGAAGACAGCCAATAGCTGTATCTCAGAGAGGGTTAGTACTAGCCTTAGTAACACAGCACTCATGTTTGCAGTCAGACATCACCCCATCCTTCCACCATTCCCATTCCAGGGGAGCACAGAGGAAGTAGCAGTTGAGCCAGGCTCTGCCGGAAGATGCTATTTATCCAAATGGAAAGGGAGAAAGAGGGAGAGAGCATGTGCCAGCACCTAAGGGCATGAATGACGATAGAGTGTTCTAGAAAATCCCCCAATATGTCTTAGCTCTGTCTCTCTGGGACAATAAATGAATACATATGTATGTCAGAGTTAATTATTTTTGACCCTTTTATGCAGAACATCTGCAATGAGGGTGAGATGCTCCCTCATATCTTAAATCTGCTCTGTGGATTTTAATTGCCCAAGTAGGATAAACAATAAACTGAACAATGCTTTTTTTATGGTATCCGGTCTGCTCGCAAATCTCCAGGGCTTGCCAATGTGTCCCAACACAGGGCTGGCAGATTCATGGTGCAAGCAACTCAAGAAAGGAGATGTGTAAGTGGAGATGCCACACCCTGGATTTTGCTTTCTTTACAGGAGTTCTTTTATTTCAGGACAATGAATGGGGTTAAAGTGCTGTGTTCTCAAAGATGTAATTAAAACGGAAGTGGCTTTCTTCTTCCTCAGTGACTCAAGTCACTGAAATTAATCATGGTTGGGCCAGGCTGGCTAGCTGGCTGCATGGTCTCTCTAGGAAATGCATCTCAAGATGTCTGCTGCAGCAGCTGCAATTAAAATCTATTGAGTGATGGGATAAAGCATATTAGACACTTGCCACAATAGCAGAAGCACGGGATGAATGAGGGAAGTGTAATTAACAGAGAACTTGAAATGGGGCTGGGGGATTCATGTAGGTTGACGTGAGTGCTTTTTACAAGAACCATCGGATGGTAAAAAATTACCTTACCAACTCAAGCTCTGATTTATTTAGGCATTTATCGTATGCAGTGCCGACTTCTTATGTATGATGGTGCAGCCTTGGAAATATCTATTCTCATTTCCTTGCAGGGTATGTAACAATTTAATCTCAAGAATAAATAGCAGGCTGATTTCATTTGTTTTCCTATCAACAGAGTAGGGGTGGGGAAACCAAAATCAAGTTGGGTAGGATTCTGTGTTGAATAATTGTTTGCAAAATACAGTGATCTATGTGAGTAAATGCTCTTTCCCAGTCACTTGAGACCTGTGTATGTGCTAAGATGGTATAGTAAAGAAAAAGAAATCCAGAGACTCTTGGTTTAAAAGACACATTTGATTCTCTACATCTTAAGGACCATGTTCCTGGATTCAATTAATTGCAGATTGAATAGATTAAAACCCCCAACCCCAAAATTGTACCTGCCCTGAACACATAGTCATTTTTCTTCTCATTAGCCCCTTAACAATGTAATATAAGAACTATTTCCATAGCATTTACATTGTACTGGCTATTATAAGTAATCAGGAGATGATTAAGAGTATATGGGAGAATATTCATGGGTTATATGCAAATACTCTGCTGTTTTATGTAAGGAACTTGAGAATATGCAGATTCTGGTATCTGTAGGAACCAAACTATGGGACCCCAAGGGTGCTTGTACTTGAAGTATTTCATGTGACAACTACCTTGAAAGAGAATAAGAAACAAGTCTCAATCTCTAATATGCTTTTGGAATTCTTACTTGAATCAGGATTAAGTCTGACTGCATATACCTCAGAAATTGCAAATGTCTTAGCTTAACACAAGCATAAAATCTTATTTTTTCCTTATGTAAAGATCTGTAGGTGGACATTCCAGGGGACAAAAAGGATCATATTTCTTCTGTTTAAGGATTCTTTTGGAAAATTTCACACTATATTTCCTTGCATCTCATTGCCCAGAACTTAGTTTCATGGTTATGACTAACTCATGTGAAGCTGGGAAATGTCATTTCTCTTCCGGGCAACTGTGTATCCAGGTGTCAATTAGCATTCCAATAGTAAAGAAGTGGAACAATTGGTTCTGAGGCACATAATAGGTGTATCATATTTGGTAGCGTTAATTTAAACTTACCTATGAACTTTCTGTGAGGTTCTGCCACTTTGGCACAGTTGGTATGTGTCATTCAGATGGCAAGCAAAGCTCTTGTCAGAGCTAATGGTTAACAGTAGCTGAAGCTGTGCTTCTCCCGCCCTGTCCACTCAAACTTATTGGTGGCAGGCAAAGTACTGGGCATTGTTACAGTTATTCTAGAAGTCACTGTACTTAGCCCCAAACGATGACCATCAGGCAAAGCCCAGATGGTCCATTCTGCTGCAGCACTGAAGGCGAGTTTCTGGCAAACATGTATTCCCTAGTTTGAAGATCTTTGGAGCACACTTTCTATGGTTAACAAGTGGACATTTGTGCCTGGAAAAGGAGCTGTTTTGGGTAGATGAGTAACCAGGGCTGTTGCCAAAAGGTAGGAGGAAATTGGGGAGCATCTTCCTCAGGAATATATGTAGATGGCAGCAGTCCAATGGGCATTTGGTTCCCAGTATGGGCATGAAGAATGGTAGCCCAAGGGCCAGAACTCAAGGACACTGTATGTTTCTGGAATCTTTGTCATTTTTTGCAAGTTTTTCTTTTACTCTATGTCTCCATAGTGATGACAGTAATATCTTCAGTTCACTAAATGTTCACATGGATACTCTTAGAGTCAATGAGAGAAAGAATACAATGTCAGGCTTGGGAAGATAATGTGAAGGACCAGAAAGAAAGCATCAACCCTTGAAAGCAAACAAAGAGGGAGGGAATTTAGGAAGGTTGCTGTGACCAAGCTGACAGTTAGCTACATATGACAGGACCCATTACCAGCTCCCAAATTCCATAACAAGGGGTTTATGGCACAAGTATGGATTTGGGATTCTGATGACCTGAGCTTCAATTCTGCATTTACATTATCTATGAGCCTTTGGGCAAATAATTTCATTCCTCTGAGTCTCATGCCCTCAAGTAAAAAAGGAAGACCACAAGAGCCCTACTTTATAGCGTTTTGAAGGTTCAGTGAGAAAAATAACAAAAAGTGAATCTAGTACTTGGTAACACATAAAACATTCAGTTAGGGTTTTTAAACTTCAGCAAGATCACAAATTGGTAAAGGACTTCTCTTCAATCATTCTGAAGTCATGCAATGAATGTGGGGATGAATGGTGGGAGGGATGGTGACATTGAATAGATATAGATTCAACCCAGGCCTGAACGAAATAACCATTCATTATTGGCCTCGTAGAAGCTGTCTTAATTTCAATTTTCAAGATCAACCAATGCTTATCTGCTCTCTGCAGTAAATACTGACAGAGCCCAGGCCATGCCGAATGTTCCAACCACGTGACTACTCTGCTATGGCAGCACACTTATGCTCCTGCAGGAAACTACATTTGCTAAGAGCAGGTTGTGTTCCATCCCAAACTCTTTCAACCAGTTATTTTTACACTTGCATAGTTTATTTAGGCTTTTTGCAACTGATGAGTGAGAAAAGAAAGGTTTTATTTATGACTATCTTTCAATAAAGGCAAGTTTCTAAATTAAATGAGAAGAAGAAATGGAGAAAGATTGGGAAAAGTGAAAATTGGGGGTTCTGTACTCAGATTGCTCTGTGAATATCTTTAAGTTTCAGATCCACTTTTAAGACCTCTACGCTGGAAATCTGGGATGATTAATTATTGGTGTGGCTTACATTTGTGTATACCTATCTGATTTAATTTAAAATAAAATATTTGATATGTCTGTGTATTAATTTCTGTAGTTCCTTGCTTTAACACATCCTCTGTAGATTATAGTAGTCAGCTACTGCTCCTGAATGGATTGAAACAGAGGAAATCTACCAAACTAGACACTGATACATATACATGCACATATACATGCATACTGGTTAGTGCCAACTACATAGCCACTATACTCCATTTTATCAAAATCTTCATTGTTTTAATTGGACATATTTTTGGAAATAAACTTTAATAATGATTAATTCACATTTAATGGCTTAAAAATGAAAAAACAGTGGTATCAATTTCATGACATCTTACAGGTAAAAAGCAACTAAAGTGTAACTAGTTGATTACTGTAATTATTTTAAATGGGTAGTTTTTTAAGTAATTAGAATATTTATAAAAATGAAAGCTCAATTTTCTTAGTGTTCCTCATGACATATTCAGCAAGTTTTGTCATTCATAGGCAATGGACATCAAGAAATTAGAAAACAAAACTCTAAGACAGGTAGGTTGAGTTCAAATGCAGGGGCAGGTGGTTTCTTCTCAGTACATTAAGTGGGTGAGAAGTTGGACTGTTTTGAGTGGTAAGCACACTTTCCAGAAGCATTTAATCCAGAGAAAAACCTTCCAGTAAAAGTATCAGAGCATAACAAGAAGCTTCTCCAATACACAATTGTGCCAAAGCACTCACATTCAAGAAGCCGGCTAATGAAATATTATATTTTTCAACATAAATTAACAATGGAAACAGAGAGATAATTGAAGGGGAGATCTTTGAACAACAGCAGGCACAAAAAGGAAAAAGTTCTCTATTTTTAGCACATTAGAGTGGGTAACAGAAAGTGTGGCTGGGTTGGAGACCAGATCAGAATGACATCAGAGACAGAACCTAAATGCTTACGGAGATTATTCTAGTTTTATTTCCAACTACGAAGAACTATTTTGTATCAGGCCAACAAACTGCCAAGATAAAGTAGAAAAAAATGAATTTAAAAAAAACCCCAAAACTTTTTATTCAGGTGTTGACGCACTCCCGGTGCAGTCAGGACAGGAAGGCCGAGACCCTAAAGCAAAGGGAAAGCAGAGGGGTGAGTCAGGTATTCCAAACCGCTTTTCCTTTTCAGACTCTGGCTTGACAAAACTCAGCCATACAAGGGTAAGTGGCTGAGAAGCCGTGCGTAGCTTTTGGCAATCTCACAGCACGGGGAAGCGAAACGCCTTCAGCCAAGATCCTAAAAAGAAGCAAAGGACGGAGACGTGAATCCAGCGTTTGGCACTGCTTTTTCTTCTGAGGCAATTTCTGACTTCTAAGAGGCCTAGGGAAGAAAGTTTCCAACTCCGAATAGAAATCAGAAGCTAAGAGGTTGTTCAGAGCTTTCAGCAGCTTTAGATTTCAGGAAGATTAAAATTTGAAGTGAGAAGCCGTAAGAAAGAGAGGCACTGATAAGCACTCCATACATTCAGTGAGAAACCCCAAAGAACTCTGCCCTTGGAATAAAGTGAACCAGAAATAAGGTGCCTTGAAAAAGGCTGAAATCCAGCTTCAAAAGGCGCCCAACCCAAGGGTTAATTTAAGTAATCTACTGTCTTCTAGAAATAGTGGTATATTTTCTGTGGAACTGTCACCCAGAATCTCTACAATTTTTTGATACACTGTACACTTGTGGCACTTAATAAAAAAAGATGAGACATATCAGGAAATTGAGCCATACAAAAAACAGGCAAGAGGAATGGACCTTCAGATGATCCAGATATTACAGTTTCTAGACCCACATTTAAACCAAAACAAATGTTTGTATGTTCAAATAAATTGAAATCAAGATGGATATCTTTAGCAAACTGGAATGCATAAAAAAATCAAATAAAAATCCTAAAACTTGGGGCCAGGGATTTAGCTCAGTGGCATAAGTGCCTGCCTGGCAAGTACAAGGTCATGAGTTCAATCCCCACTACTAAATAATGATAATAATAATCCTAAAACTGATAACTGTGATAACTGGAATTAAGAATTTATACTTAGGTTTAATAGCAGTTCACACAAGTGGTAGAGAGGATTAGGAAATATTTAACGAAAGCATGGAGGGAAAACATAATGGAGAATATTTGGGGAAAAAAGGCAATAAAAACATGAGGAATAATGACAAAATTTAATTTATATGTACTTGGATTTCCGAAAGGAGAGGAGAGCGAATATTGGGGCAGAACAAATGATTGAAGAAGGTAATGATTAGAATTTTCCAAAACTTACAAAAAACCATGCACGTTAAAGCATTATAAATTTCAAAAACAAAGTAACAAACCCCAAAAAGCAGAGCTGTCCTGTGGACCAGGGAGAACCAGGAAGGAAGGTACACCCCTGAGTGTGAGCCTGCCAGAGCGTGGACTGGGACGAACCAGGAAGGAAGCCACTCCCACCCCGGCCCAGCACCCCACCCCATCCAGTGCACAGGCCAGGGAGACAAGCAGACCCCCCCCCCAAAAAAAAAAAAACTGGCTGATTTGGAGAACTCTGTGGTTTGATTGATTTGCAGGCCTAAAGCTGGTAGCTTGAGCAGCTATTTAGAGGATAGCAATGTGCAGTACAGTAACTATTGTAGATTTTCCACTGTTTCATTTAATTTGATTGTTGTTTTAGTCCCTTTAAAATAAAAAAAATCCAACAACAACAACAAAATGAGACAAAACAAAACAAAAAATCCAAATAAAATCACACTTAAGCGTATGGTAAAATTGCTGAAAAACACAGTTTAAAGAGCAGCTACAGAAAGAGATATTAGCTTCAAGTAGCTAGACCTGGAGATGATTTCTTTACAGAAATGATGGAAAGCAAAGACAGATGAATGGTATTTTAAAAGCACTTAAAGAAAATAATTGTCAACTTGTAAAAATACTCTTCAAAAATGAAGGCAACAATAAACACATTTTCAAACAAGAATGGAGAATTCTTTGCTTGCAAATTCTCACTCAAGGAAATGCTTACTAAGTTCTTCAGGCAGTGGGAAATGATCTTGAAAAAAATGGTTATGCAAAAAGCAACGAAGAGCAAGATGCAAAAAGTGACAAAGAGCAAGGTTATGCAGACAGGCCGATGCATCTGGACAATCCAAAACAGTACTAATTACCTCGGTAGGGCTACAAAACATAAAATTGATTTAGCAGTGAAATAAGGACGCAAGCAGGATTAAAGTGTTCTTGGTATTGCCCAGGAAGTCATAAAAGCATGTTAGGTGCTAATATATTGCACTTCAGTGAGTCAAGAGTGTCTTTTGTAAAAGCACGTTTATAGTAGAAAACTGCAAAACTTACAAGTGAATGAAGGCTGAAATAACAGAACAAAGATTTAAAGCAGGCCACACACCTTCCCTAAAACTAATGCTGCTGTTTTCACTGGGCTGTAATTTGCAGAGCATGGGGCTCAACTTCAGACTCACTTTTTAAATATATGTACTTGATTTATATATTTATTTAAGTTTGGATTTATTACTATGTATGGTGTAAGTTGAATTATCAACAAATCCATTTGAGAAAGCACACCCTTTTACATTGGGAAACTTTTGATATTTAAGAAGTATCATCTCCAAAGACCCAAGTATACTTGCAGTCATGATCACAGATCACAAGCCAGAAGTACGTCTTTATATGGGTGTTGATTCTTTTTTTTTTTTTTTGTCTTTTTTGTTTTTATCGGTACCAGGGATCGAACTCACGACTGCACACTTGCAAGGAAGGCGCTTATGCCGCTGAGCTAAATCCCCAGCCCCTGATTCTTGCAAACATTCTACAGGGAGAGCATTACATTTTGAAGGACAAATTCACTGTGAACGCATGTATGTTACAGATGACATGAACATATATATCCATAGTGCTTCTTCTTAAATTTTTTATCTATAAAATCTTATAAAGTAATTAATCTCTATACCATATTACTGACAAGCACTCTCATCTTTTTAGTTCCCCAAGACTCCTGAAAAGAATCAGATGTATTTTCACATATTTAAAGATGATTTCAGAAAGGATTCCAGCTTCCCCCCCAAATTACCCCAGAGAGCTGGTCTCGGGAGCTATAGTTCCAATAAACAAGCTGTCCACAATGTACATAGATCAATGGCTTTTGGAAGAGCATTGCTTGCTAGTTAATAGAGTTTTGATTTTCTTTACACATTGATTAATGAAGCAGTAATTTTGGTTTTGAATTGCAAGACAAATTAAGAAGTACTGTAAGGGGGCCTATTGGGAAATAGGCCGTAGTTTAGAGAACTGGCGGTAGCCATGGAGACTAAGTAGGGAGAATGGCTGAATTTGCTAAAGTGATCCTCCATTAGGTAACTGGAAACTAACACACTCAACTCAACCGATTCTTCTCAATACACGTTCAGCCAAATGGAGAATCCCACTCGGGAAGGGAAGGAAAAGTCCAAGGCACACTCCTGCTCAGATCAATTCCCATATTCTTTTTTAAAAACAGGTGCACATATCCATGATACAAGGCAGGAGATGAACCAATGGACAGACGAGATGTAGTGGAAGACTAGAAATGCCAAGCATTTGGAAGGATCAGAAGAGCCCACTATGACAAGTGGGCTGCAGAAGACTGAGTGGAATTCTCATGGCTATAGCTAGGAGAAAAAGGTCCTCCAAGAATGGAGAGACAACAGGAGAAAAACAGTCAGCAAAATAGGAATGAACTGAGTTCCATGGCTGACTATTAGCTGTGTGACCTCTTTTCTGAGCTTTGGAAAGTGAAATAAATAATAACCATCTTCTAGGGTTGTTGTGAAGATTGATAGGTCAGTTTGTTTCTATCACAGTGTCAATTAAGGTAGATATTCAGTCAATGGAAATACACATTTTTAACATCACATGCTATTAAAGAACAGAAGCAGACTTTGAAAGAATAGTCTATCCGCCTTCACTCTGTGGGTACACAGGAAATGTTAGCGCAGAAGATGAGTGGATGAATGTATTCCACCCTAGTCTCTCCCCAACAGTCCCGTGGAATCATTGGTGTTTCAGTGAAAGTGTGTCCATACCACACACCCTCCTGTGGCCTGGCATGCCCTTCCTCTTTGTGTGACCTGGAAAATTTCTTGTCTTTCAAATTTTGGCTTATGATTTTGTGAGGTCATTCACTTCAAGAAAGAGTCAAATGGAATTAACATGTTCCCCTTAATACTTCATCTAATCTTTTCTAAAACATGGAAGTAAATCTCACCAGCTTGTAATGACTTGCTTTTTCATCTTCCTTAGGCCTCAAATCTAGATCTTATAAGCATTATTGGTGATATGGTGTCACCAGGACATGTTATAATGGGGGGACAGAACCTAGGAGGCAGCAAAACATCTATGCTAGTTTGAATCTGAAATGTCCAGTGCCCATCTGTTGAAAGTCTGATCACCATCCTGTGGCACGATTGAGAAAGGGCAGAACCTTTAAGAGGAGGAGGAGAAGGAGCCTCGTTTAAGGAGGTCAGGTCCCTGGGAATCTGTTCTTATAGGGTCCTTAGCCCCTTCTGCTTTCTTTGCTTCCTGAACATGAATTTCACCACTTGGTCCTACCATGATGTTCTTTTCTGTAAGCCAGAAGGCAATGGGCCAACTCACCATGGACTCAGACCTCTAAAACTGCGCCCAAATAGACATTTGATCCTTTCAAATTGTTTATCTGAGGCATTTCATCATGATGACAGAAAGCTGACTAACACAATCTCTTTCTGAGACAGGGCTCCACTAACTTTCATTTTTAGACTTCTATTTTAAAAACTTGGCATGTATACATAAAGAACAACTGGAACTGTGACATATAGCTTTGTAATTTCTGAAGCTAATTTCATATACAATGAAGTTTTAGAGACAATCCAATTTCTTTCTTTCCGAGACAAGGATTTTAAATGGTTGCAGTGTAGAGAGTGCATTATAATCAGAGAGAAGATGTGATATGTCTCCCACACTGGGTCTTATTCATCTTTGTGCCAAGGTCTCAAGCATGAGATCTCACTCAGAACTTTATACACAGAAGATTCCAATTTATTATTTGTTGAATGGGGAAGCACCCTGGTCTCTGGTTACTTTCTATATTAGAAACTCTCAATGGCTACTTCCCAAGTTCTACTGGCTTATTTGTAGTCCTCACTGTCTGGTACTGAAGTTTATTCATGAGATGACCCATTAGGGCCTTTACAGGTCCTATCACATTTTGCTTCTTTATTTTTGTACTTTGTATGTCTTTTGCTCTGACAGGCTGGTTTTGTGAGTGGATGGTTCTTGGTGTGCAGGCCATCTTCTATGGGCCATAAGGACTTGTTTGCCCAGAGAACACCAGGCTGGCCCTTCAGAAAGTGACAGGATAACAGAGCAGAAGAACCGCATGGACTACAGCAACATTCTCACAGGTTCTTACTGGAGATGGGAAAGGAACAAAGCATCTCAAGACAGATTTGAAGGCCAGATGCAGAGGAGGCATGGGACTGCTCTATTCTTCAGCCACATGATTGATTCCTAACATGATTGGTTAATAAGTCCAATCTCAGACACAGAAAAAATGATGACAAGAACCATTAACTTCATTCTGATGGTGTTATCAAAAGCAAGATCTATCTATCTATCTATCTATCTATCTATCTATCTATCTATCTATATATTTGAATTTAGTGCTATAGGGACACTTTCAAGTCCCCGAGGAAGGGGTACCTTTTGCTCTGTGCCCTGTACTAGACTTTCTTAGTCTTAGTTACACTAATCATTTAGTCACGTATTTCTGTATCAGTCTGTACCAAGAGACCATGAGCCTCTTAAGGACAATTTCCCAAATATGGAGCTTGGCATATAAATGAATGAATGGTCTATACTGGTATATATCTTTTTTCTACCTCTTCTTTAGATGACAAGTAGCTCTAACTGGCGTTAAAAACCCAGAATCTGGTGAAAGCAAGTTTTTCAGCAGTAGGATGTGTATGTTCAATGGGACGACTTTTTTAAGGGGTTGTCATGGTTTATGTCGGTGGCTGCAGGCCTCATGCATTTACATTATGCATCTGTGATTGGTTCATTGTCTAGTGCTTGTATTGATGGTGTCAGTGCTCCACCCACTAAGGGTGGAGCCAGGATGTGTTGTGATGGCAGGAAGAAGGTGTGTCTTACTCTTTTGCCGGTTTCTGCTTTGCTGTTTGCAGCCGCCATGGACTGCAGCCCTGCCATGCCCGCCTACCTTGGAGCCAACTGAGTATGAACTGAAACCTCCAAAAACTGTAAGAAATAAACTTCTCCTTTTCCAACTTGGTGCATCAGCTATTTTGTCTCAGCAACAAGTAAAAAGTAACTAAGACAGGGTTCATTAGCTTCACTTTTAGCAGTGAGAGAAGTGCTGGACCAGAAATCAAGGATCCTGTATTGCACATTTCGGTTTGGACAATGAAAGTCCAGATATTTGTGAGCCTCAGTCTTCTGATCTAAAAACACTGGGAGCCTGCAGCTCTGTTGGTTGCCAGGATGAAAATAATCCACCAAGACCACACAGCATGCTTTCTTACATGCTGTCATTTAAAGATTTGTAAATGTGGGTGTTTTAAGGTTGACTGATGTTAAGGCTTATATCTAGATAGCCCCCCAAAACCTCATGCACTCATAGGTAGTGCTTTTTGGAGCTGGCTGGATGTAGGGTGTGTGACACTGGGATAAATTAATGGTGTGTGGTACTAAATTAGCATCGTTCTGGGTATGAGTGATGGAAGCTGTATCCTGGGTATGGATGGCACCATCAACAGTCTTATAGCCTGGATGGAGTATAAAGAGAGGAAGAAGACAGGCTGCTATGCTTGCTGTTTCACCTTCTCCTGCCTGCTTTGGATGGACTGTTTCTCCTGTGATGCCCCTCTGCTATGCCACCCTGTGTTGGAGCCAGCTGACTATGAACTGAAACCTCTACAAACTGTGAGCTGAAAGAAACTTCCCTCCTTTGACTTTGGGTATCTGATATTTTGTCTCAGCAATGAGAAAAGTGACTAAGCCAGCTTGCTCATTTCTTTTTGATTTCAACAATAAAATAATCACTTTTTGAATAAATAAGCATAAAAATAAGACACAACATTCAAAAGGCACCAAAGGGAAGACAGTGAAAGATCCCTTCTATTTCTGTCCCTTGGGTGCTCAGTCCCCCCTCCCAGCCCCACTCCAAGCAATCTCTACTAATATTCTTATCTCTGTTTTAGGAGATATAAGCATGCATGTTTGGAGGTAACAGAAAAGAAACACACTATGAATAATCTATAGCACATCCCTATTAACTAAATCATCTCTCTCAGCAGGTTTAATATCGATTCTGATTTTTATTTACTTGGTACTCTATTAATGGACTAGTGTTGCAATGTTCAATAAATAGCATGTGCCTATGTGTGAATATATTTGCAGATATAAATGCTTGGACATGAACTGCTGGGTCAAAGGAACGTGCTTTCTGTGAAGTTTACCAATCAGCATTGTCATCACCAGTGGGTAAAAGTCTGTTTCCTAATGGATGCACTGTGAGATACAATATTAAAAAAAATAAATTTTGTAAGTAAGCTTAAATTTCACATGGTTTCTCTTATATGAGAAACTCAAAATATAAATAAAGGGAAAAATAAAGGATAGGTAAAAAGAAGAAGAGAGATAGATCTCTTTCATATGAAAAAAGGATTAAATGATGGAGGGAGGGGATGAAAAAGAATTCAGATGTGTTAAGTACGTGTATTGACCCCAGACAAGGAATGTAAACATTGTGTGCTGCAAACAGGGACTAATAAACAAAAATTTAAAAAGACAAAGTATAAGTTTCCTATAGTACTACTGCCAACATATGGGTGTATCAAAAGTCCACAGATCAAAAATTGTAGTTTGTGGAATTTGCATTTCTATAATTGTGAATGAGATTAAGCATCTTTTAAAATATCTAAAAGTCTTTCCTTGTGAGCAGCTTCTTTCCCTTGGGATGGGGGAAAGGAGAAAAGAAAGAAGGGAAAAAATATATATACACACACACACACACAAAATAAAAATTATACTACTAATCTATTAGTTCATCAAAAAGAACGGTTTGTGCTTACATTGTTTGATCATTTTTTATGCCTATATCTTGTGATTTGCGCAACTACTTTGAAGATAACATGCAATATACTAGCCACTGTTAATTTCCTATTGTTTTGTTTTGAAATTCTGTTATTGTTTTTTTGTTTGTTTGTTTTGGTACTGGTGATCGGACTCATGACCTTGTGCCTACCACTGAGGTGCTTAAGCCATTGAGCTAAATCTCCAGCCCTATGTTATTGTTTATTTGAACTTAGAATTGAACTCAGGACCTAGTGTTTACCACGCAGGCATTGTGCCGCTGAGCTATATTTCTGGTTCTTCTTTTTCTCACTTCAAAATAAAAAAGAAATCTAGAAGAAGTTATCTAATTTCCTCTACTGAGACCTGTCAAGGTGCTTTGATTATTTTTCTACTGGTTTTCGGTCTTTCAAAAACTGACTTGTAGCCGGGCGTGGTGATGATACCTACAATCCAAGTTCCCTGGGAGGCTGAGGCAGGAGAATCATAAATTTAAATCTAGCCTGAGCATTTAGTGAGATCCTGTTTCTTTTTTTTTTTTTTTTTTGTCTTTTTCATTTTTATCGGTACCAGGGATTGAACTCACGACCACCTGCTTGCAAGGCAGGTGGTTATGCCGCTGAGCTAAATCCCCAGCCCCAAGATTCTGTTTCTAAATAAAAATAAAAAATGGTAAGTATGTAGCTCAGTGAGCTAAATCCCCAGCCCCAAGATTCTGTTTCTAAATAAAAATAAAAAATGGTAAGTATGTAGCTCAGTGTGAAGGCCTTGGATTCAACCCCCTTGTACCACCCCCTTCACATCATAAATAAATAGACTCATAAAAGTCTCTATGTAAAGAAATTAGCCCTTTATTTATTGTATGGATTACAAATATTCCCCTAGCTTGTTCTTTACATTCAAAAATTCTTAATATTTTCTATAATTTAAAAAGTGTTCTTAGTTTGCTTTATCTGTCATTTACAACTTATGGTTTTTGTGACCTGCTTAGAAAGGACTTCGCTCTAGATTACAAAACAATGATTCTTTCATATGCTTCTATAATATTTTTATTTAAAAAGATTTAAATCTCTGCTATATTTGGAGTTTATTTTAGTTCAAGGATGGAGGTGTAGGGCAAATTACTTTTCCCCAGGTGGCTTCTGGTTGTGCCATCATCATCTCATTTTGTTTGGTTTTGCTCTGTTTTTTTGGCAGTATTAGGAATTGAACCCAGGGCTTCCTGCGTGCTTTGACAAGCGCTCTACCTTCCTGGTCTTTTGAAGTTTTATTTTGAGACAGGGGCTCATTAAATTGCCCAGGCTGACCGTGAACTTGCAACTCTCCTGTCTCATTGTCCCGTACAGATGGGATTACGTGCCCCGTAACACTTATTAAATAATATACTGTTTCTTCAACTGACATCAAATTATACTTTCCTTAAAAATAAATGACTTTATTTCTAGACTTCCATTAGATTTCATTGATCTGTCTATTCATGCTCTGTTTTCACAGTTTTATTTAATGTAGCTTTGTCGTGTTTTAATATCTGAGTTGGGAGGTTCTCACTCCTGTTACTGATTTTCTCCAGAAATTTTTCTAACTATTTGTGGCTGTTTGGTTTTCCTTTTTCAGGGGCTCAGCCTGTATAGTTTTAAAAGCAATTTGATATTTCTTGGGGGAGTCACATTGTTTGTAAATTAATTTATAGAGCATTTTGGGGAGAAGAATTCAGTTTCTTATCAAAGTTGGCTTTGTTAACTTAAATGCTGTTCTTTTAGCAAGGTAACATGTATATGTGGTCACATTGAGGTAGTACAGAAGGGCACAGGGTAAAATGTAAACAAAGCTTTTAGTACTTTTGGACCCTGACTCTTCTGATTTGCCTGGAGGCCGTGAGTGTTTGGTGTGTGTCCTCATCGGTATCCTGTGTGCAGTTCTGTACATGTGCAGTTTTGTACGTGTGCACACACTCTAACACGCCTGTCCTTTTCCCAGGTTTGCAAGATAGATGTGCTGTTTTTTCTCCCACTAGCAACGCATCCCGAGGAGCATTCATATCAGTGCACTCAGATCTGCTGTGTTCCTTTTTATCACGTTATGGGAATTGACCAAGTATAGATAGAATTGTTAACACCTCACCTATTAACGCAAAATTAGTGTTTCCATCCTTTAAGAACCACCTTATAATACATATTCTGCCTCATATACCTTTGAAAGTATTTCTGAAAGACAAATCCCTTGGCATAGAAGCACCATGTCCCTGTGTAAAGAGAAGGTACATATAACAACACACAAATAGCCTGGATGCTACTGAACTACATGCTTAAAAATGGTGGTTAAGTATTATGTAGTTTTCTAAAGCACAGTATCAAAAAGGAAAATGTACAATTTTGATAAATATTGCTAAATTTCCCTCTAAATCTTTAGGCAATTTGTTAATTATTCTCCATTTAAATTTGCCTTCTGCTTGCAGTATTTTTGCTCACTGACTGTAAAAATAGATATTTTTAGTGAGTTAAATAAACCATACATCTTGCATAAAATTGCCCCACACTTCTGTCATCCAGAGATTCTCAGAAACGTGCCCAGCAACTGTTGCTTGTGCAGTGTTGAATTGCGGGGCTGGGAGCTGCTGCTCAGGCGCTCAGCTCCTTCTCGCTGCCCAGCCTGTATCGTATTATTGCAGAGTGGGCCATCACTCCTTGGCTGCTTGTCCTACTGGCAGCTGGATTTGCCCAAAGCTCCAATTGAAAGCACATGTGGTTTGCTATGACCTAATCAGACCTTTCAAGCACTGTTTTAATTTTGCTATCAGGAGTCTGTGACTGAGAATCTTTAACTCTTTTCCTCAGCCTCACCCCAAGTATCCCTTCATTTCCTTTAGTTACAAGTCCCCACGTTGGCACATAAAGGAGCAAGCCTTGTTTGAGGCAGAGTGCACAGAGGCAGCATGCGAGGTGTCAGCATTGAAACCCAGAGACGATTGGGCAACCAGGGGCTGCTGGGAGCAGGGTAACTCACGCCGGTCTGTGCAAATGCGATGGTTTGAAGTGTCCTCCAAAACTCATGGAAATTCATTGCCACAGTGACAGTATTGAGAGGTGGGGCTTTCAGAGGTTATGGATTAGTGCCATGATGGTGGGAGTGGGCTCCTGATACAAGCACTGGCCCCCTTTCACGATCTCTGTTCTTCTAATGTTTATCCACCCTTCTCCCAAGCACAGAGGCCTCAGCAGATGTGGCGCCTTGATGGTGGACCTCCTGCCCTCCAGAACCATGAGCTGAATAAACCTTTATTGTTTATAAGCCACCCAGTCTGTGGTATTCTGTTTTATAGAAGCAGAAATAAATCAAGACAAAAAAAGTACTATAGGGCTCCCCTGAATGTTTCTTGAGGTAGTAGCAAAGGGAAAATTACACCACACAGAGTTCTATAGTGTACTCCTAAATATTCTTTTACTGGTCCTTCTTTTAGAAAACAAATTCTTAAAAGTCACCTTCGGATTTTTCTCTTTCCTTGATTTCTGCTCCAAATGGCAGCTACTCAAATATGTCTCTTTTTACTCCTTAAAGTGCCAGCACTGTCTTAGACCCTTATTTCTTCCATTGTTTCTCCTTTTTTTCCTGTTCTTTATTCTCTAGCAGCTTTTGTATAGCACAATTTAATTCTTCTTTCAGTTGTTTCTCAACCTAACAAGCCCAAAGCCTCCTTTTAGAAGGAGGGAGGAAAAAGGAATTACAAAGGCTTTCAATTCAATTTTTATCCCAATAATTAGAGTAATAATGGGCTCATACTCTGTCCCAAGTGGTGTGTACATATTATTTTATAAGTAACATGTGTAGTTCATATTCTTATTAATATTATTTTGCAAATGAAAATCTAAGGCTCAATGAGGTTTGGTGAACTCAAGGTAAAAGGCTTTAGAAGCTACATTAATGTTTTGCCCTGCTTGAGTTCCTGCCCTTTGGCTGTGCCCTGAAATACAGTCTACTTCACTCCTATCCACTGCTGCCCTGAAATGTCATTAACCATCTGCTCCCAATTCCCACTGCCCAGAGGCCCCATATGTAGCAACAAGCTGGGTGGCCACAGAATGGACTAGAGCTAGATGGCTGATGGGGAATCCAAGGCACAGGATGTCCAGTGATTAATCTACCTACCTTTCCTGGTTTTTGGCTAAGAGTCACCAAAACTGCTGTGGGAGGCCAAGGAGGAAGATCATGCCATCTCCATGGAAGGCCATGTACGGCACAAGAACCCCAAGGCACCAAAGGCTGGGGGAAAGGGTCCACCCACAGGACCCTAGAGGAGACCATGACCTGGGGGTGCAGAGGAGTGGGAGAGTGACAGTGGCTACCTGAGATTGGTGTCTTCCAGTTGTTGCCCTCTGGAGACTCCTCTGCACTCTATAGAAATGCCATGAGTCCTACTTTTCTGCTCCATAAATGGTCTCTTGTTTTGAGTTAGAGTAATTTTTGTTTATTTGCTATCAAAGAAATGTTTTTAGGCTACTTCCTTCTTCAGGATGGGAGCTTGGTGCACTCTGCTCATGTTCTGTCATATGGAGATGATGTCCCACTGTTTGCTGCCTCCAAGCTCTGTCCTGGATGGAGGTAGCACTCACTTAGGTCTTGCAAACACCCTGGGCAGTCTATTCCAAAACAGGGCCAAAGCATGGGCCTAGGAGTGGGCATAGAGCTCTGTTTCAGTTCCTTTGTTATCTGAAGGCACAGTTGTTACCCTTGAGGTGTCTCTGTTCAACTTTGTGACAGGGCATTGAGGCACACTGGGAGATGACATTGCAGAGCAGGGGTGGGGATGGGGGAAGGGCAGGCACAGACAGAGCATCAGGGAAAGGCTGGTGGCCTCATCCTCCAGGTTCCCCAAACTGGAGAACGGCACAATGAACTTGAATGATTAGTCACTACATTTCCTAGTTCCTGCAGGAGCTCTGAAATTTTAAGACAAAGGCCTCGTGTTACTAATGAAGTAACAGTGCCAAGAATGAAAACACAGTAATGACAGGTGACATCATTAGTTAATTAGAAATTTCTACAGGACTCTGCTCAAAGCACTGTATCTCTATCAGCTCACTCAGTCCTCACAGTTAAGTGTACAAGACTGACACTACTTCTGGGTTTATCTCGTAGAAGGGGAAACTGAGGCACTGAGGGGTTAAAGATTTGCCCAAAGTCACACAGTAAGTGATGAAGCCAGGATGTGAACTTAGGAAATCTTGATTCCAAGTCAGTGAGTTCATCCATTATACAACATTCTAATAAGACTGGAAGATCATGGGGCTTTATTATTTAAATAAAAGCTGGTAGTGGGTTTGTATGTATGTATGTGTGCATATGTGTATGTGTATTTCTCAACTAGATAAAAGAGCACAGCAAGATACATGGAAAACACCAGAAATCAGGTGACAGTTTTATTAGAGGAAAGTTAGCAGAGAAAACCAAAAGTTTAGCAGATGTAGATTAGCTCCAAAGTTATCTGCAAAGGAGATAAGAAAATTCTCAAATCCTTTCTTGTAGGTCCTGGAGCCAAAGAAACTGTTTAAATACTAAAGAAAAACAGAACCCCTGCTTTTTATTGATTCTGCTGCCACAAGTGGCCTGAAAATCCTGCTGACTGGCTGAAGCCCTCTACTCACAAAGGCCTTATGGAGACAAACCAATCGATGTACACAGTTGCTGCCCTTGCATGGTCTGGGCAGACTGGAATTCAGAGAAATACCAAAGCTGAAGTGGTTTCTCTAGTGTATTTTCATGAATGGGTGGAGAATCAAAGCTCATGGGTTTCTAGGTGAGACATCCATGGCTCTCTTACCAATAAAATCAATTCAGACATTTGTTAGGTGCCAGAGCTATTAGGTGGACACCTAGACACACGGAGTGAACTGATGCAAAAGGTCTTCCCCTCCACTACACACACATAGAGATGCTGGATGACATATAACAGAACACATTTCTAA
Source organism: Cavia porcellus (assembly GCF_034190915.1). Lineage (NCBI taxonomy): Eukaryota > Metazoa > Chordata > Mammalia > Rodentia > Caviidae > Cavia > Cavia porcellus. The sequence continues at coordinate 100,038,001 of NW_026947489.1, forward strand.
AACTATATGTAACTGGCTTTAAGGAAATTGGCCAGATTCCAGAAATGAGGAGCAAAGTCCCACCCAGAGCAGTAGGCAGGACCTGATATATGGTGAGCTGTCAGGGTCTCAGACGAGGATCTGGCCCCAGTGCTGGAGGTGAAGGTGCCTAAGCCCTGAGAGGGGAGAAGAGGGTATCTTGAGTTGTGGGGATGATACATGGGAAAGCATGTTGGCAGGAACCCGGATGCGCTGAAGTACACTACCACAGGTGTTTATGGGGGGGGGGGGAGAAATCCTTCCATCAATCATTTGGGGACACGGCAAGGAAGCCTGCGCTCTGCCCATGCACCCTCTGTTCACTGGACCTTCATCCTCTCTCATGAGAGAATGTAGAGTCAGGGCATCCCCCAGGTCTGCTGCAGATAACCAAAAGCTGAGAGATTGCACAATCTCAGGTGGGACCAGGAGAAGACAAGACAGTCATTCTCGGAAGGCACCATCACCAGAGATTTTTCCACAGGAAAAAGGAAAGACCAGTTAAAGGTGAACAAACAGTCCCAAACAGAAAGGAACTCAGAGAGAGAGAGAGAGAGAGAGAGAGAGAGAGAGAGAGAGACAGACAGAGACAGACAGAGACAGACACAGAGAGACAGACACAGAGAGACATGGAGACAAAGATGGACAGATAGACACAGACACATATACAGACAGAGAAACAGACAGAGAGAGAGTCACACACAGAACACAATTAAAAAGACAAGTCTTTAAGATCCTGTGGCAGTAGAATAATCCAAAAGAGATAATCGGACGTGTTTAAAATTATTAGGAGATAAAGCAGCCGTAACAGTGGAAGAGAATGCAGTAGCAAGACAAGCAGCAGACGTGGACTTGACAAGGGCACTCCTGCAGGGAGGAAAACCAGGAAGCTGGCCGTTTCTGAGGCCTGCACTTTCCAGGGAAGACAGAAAACACAAACCATGATGAGGCAGCCGAGAGAGGGGCAGCCCGAGAACCTCTAGAGTCCAGAGCGAGCATGCCTGACCCAACCTCCTCAGAGGAGAGAACATTTGAACTAAGGCATGAGCCACCCAAGCAGCTATTAGCTCACAGGACCAGGAAAGGGGGCCTCGCCATCCAAGGGACAACTGGTATCAAAGCCTGGAAGGGACTGTCACAGTCCTGAAGGATGAGCAGCTGAAGGGAGCTGGAAGATGTCCCCACTAAGGGAATATGGTATGGAATTTGGATTTTTACCTTGGGGTCAGAGTGGAGCCTCTGCACATGGGGAGTGGCATGACCTGACTTATGTTTTACGGAGATGGCCCTGGGCAGTGAGGATAACAGGAAGAAGATTCGGGGCAGAGAGGGCAGCAAGCTGGTGCAGTGATTTAGGCCAGAGGTGAGTGTGCTTAGAAGGGGAGGTAGGTGGGAATGAAGGTGGATGAACCAGATGGACTTGAAAGGAAAGGGAGGGTGAAGAGGGTGCATTGTGGATGGTGTCTCAATTTCTAGCATGAATAACAAGGTGAGTGAGGCACTATTTTTGGATCAGATCCAACAAAGAACCAAACACCTCATAAACATGCCCTACATGTGTGCTTGCTGAAGAACAGGCGGTCTTGGTGGGATGAAGGGTTTGCACAGCAGAGAGGTCACATCAGTCCACTTTCTGTTCCCACCTTGACCTATGCGCCTGACCTACCTCATCCTCCCACCTCCTCCTGCCTTGCAGTACCCATCCATGACCTGCCAGGGTAGACAAAGCTCCATGTTGTTCACCTCCAGGTCCCAGGGACCACCTGGAAGCATTTACCTCCATTCCCCCAAGATGGGGTGAATATCAGGCCTCTCCCCACTGTCCTCCCCAACCACTGGCATTCTACTGTGAATAACTCTGCTCTCATTTTTCATTAATTTTCTTAGTGCTCTGCATTTCTACTAGCATGAAAATTTCTATTCAATGGTATTATAATTTTCCTTTACTAATGGGGTTGGTATTTTTATTCATTTGTGTTTTAAATCCATTAGCATAAAATTTACCTCCAGTAATACTTACTGTGGTCTTGAATGCCCTTAAAACTTACCCTGAGTGGTAAGTCTATAATAAGGGAATGCTGGTAATCATTTAAATGTCTTTTCTGGGTGGAAAAAGGCTTTTTATTTTCATCATGGCTGGCGAGTTCTTTGATAGAGCGATTGGAAGAAGGATATAAAGTATTAAGGGCTGGGGACACTGCTAGTTTGTAGATGTTTTCAAACAAGTCCCCTGGTTATTTGGAGGACATTTTTATATTCTAGGAGGATTCATATTTGTGTTCTTTTTCATGTTGTTTTTTACCTGACTTACAGAAAAATATAACTTGTGTGATTGCAGGGAACAATATTTAGAGCCATGGATTGTTTGGAAGTAAAGGAACCTTGAAATTACTCTCTCTGACTGACATTTGCAGGAGCTGGAGAGTGCAGCTTGCAGTGGCCCCATTGTGAGGCTGATGAGAGCCAGGTCTCTGAGGGCAGCGATATGGGGCAGGAAGGGCGCGTGAGCTCAGCTAGATTTGTGGGCAGGGTGATCTGTGTGGCCTCACCGGGCCCCATGCTGTGAAATTCACAGCACTGCCACGTTGAAATTGTTTACAAGTGCTGAGCAAAGGGCTCCAGGTCTGCACTGGGCCCTGAAAATTTTACATCTGCTAGGGAGACACTGCACGGTATATGGGTTTTGGAGCCAGACAGACTTGAACTGAAGTACTGGAATTTTCTGGGGTTGACCACGCTCCGGTGTCCTTATGTGCAGTACTGGGATAATGATGCTATGACCCTCTCAGCTCTAACATGAGGGGTGCTGACAATAGCAGTTCAGCATCTAGGGATGCTGAAAGGGTGATAGACACTGACATATGCTCTTTCCCATGAGCAGAAGCCATAATTAAGCTTTTTATGATGACTTTATATGAGGAACATTATCCCAGACACTAGCACAACCCCAGGTGTTGCAGGTATGATCATACCAAGCAAAGAGTGTGTTTTTAAGAGGGAGATGTGAACCATTACACTGTTATGCAAATGACTATTAATCCTCCCTGGTACCTTATGGTCCCAATTTTATATGATCCCTGCATGCGTCCCTCCTCTCTGGAGACTGCTCAAGAAAGTCAACAAGTGATACTGGATTATCATGAAGATGCCCATGATCTTGACCTAATTTATTTGAAAACTTTAATTTTTCAACAATTATTTGTAAGATATGGCTTTCTACATCCTGCAGCCCAGAGCCAGACAGACCCGTGGGTCACAACTGCATGAGAATCAGGAATGTGAACCCTGAGGATCAGCTCTACCAGCACAAACGTGGAGCCCTGTGACTTTGCTATGGCTGGAGGAAGTGACGTCACTGATGAGACCTGACGGCTGTCATCAGAGGAATGGAGCAGCTAATGGGTGACCCTGTGATGGAAAGTGTGTAATCTTAAAACAGCTGGTGAAACTTTTAAAGTCTCCTTTGTGGAAAAAATATATCAAATAAGAAACGGAAGTTTGTTCTTGGGCATTTAAAAAATTCTAATCCCAAAGGATTCCTCAGGGGATAAGAGGAGGTGGGGTGACCTTTGCTGCCTTCACTTTGATAAGATCTGTGGGACCTTGGAGTCCAGATTGCAGCTTCTAAAGGAAGCACTTGGAGTTTTGGCCATGCTCACATTGTCACACTGCTCAGGTCCCTGAGCACATACAGCAGGACGTGGGGGTACCCATATATCTGGGCATCTTGTGTTGCCCAACGAGCACCAAGAGGGCTGTGACAGGAGCACCCCATTCACAGTCTTCTTTGTCCCTCCTTCCTCCAGAACAACCAGTGGGTAATGAGGCATGGCTGCCCCTGGGCTCTCTCAGGCCAGAGGTGCCTTTGTGGGAGTGACAGACGATGCCCAATGGGGGCCTCTCTACAGCAAACCACCCTTTAAACACTGCAGCTCGTCTTCCAAGATCCTCCCAGTAGCCCTCTGGCGCCAACCAGATCAGCCTTTAAATGAGGGACAATGACACAGTCAGCCAAACAATAGACAAGAAGTGTGGGTCTTCCCTCCTGTGTCTCTCAGTGGTATGCATTGGGCTTAAACAATGGGATGGCACACAGAGGACCCTTTGGGACATGTTGATAATGACTAATGACCAGCTAATTTATCCAACACCTCAAGACAGAGCTGCAAAAAGCATGTGTGGATATAACAAATGGTTACTTGAAGAAATGGCAACTTGGCTTAGACAGCTTGAGTAACACTCTCCACCTCCGAGAATTGTAGTAAGAAACCCATAAGTAACTGTGTCAACTCCCAGGAGACCAGTGATGCGGCATTCCAACAACAGGGCAACAGCAGCAGTGTTAAGCATAAACCAAAGAACGCATGAATCCAGTCAGGAAAAATCGGAGACATCACAGTGAGTGTTTGTGTCCCACACCGTACTTCACATAAAGCCCCAAACCCAGCAGATGTTCTCCTACAAAACTGCACTGCAAGTTTCAAGCTCCTGGAGAAGAAGCCTCAGGGGATGCTTTGCCTGCATATCTGAGTGTTAGTTAATCTATGATTGTTAATTCCTGTTGCTGAATTTCTCCCTCATCTTCACTGGTGGGTCCAATTCTGAAACTTGTTCGATGCCTTTGCTGGTGTTTCTGGGTTTTGATTATTTTCTAATTTTGTTCTTACCTGTTGTCGGATTTCTTCCTCCATTTTCACTGGCGAGCCCAATTCTGCAACCTGTTTGACACCTTCACTGGCATATCCTCCATACTCCCACAACACGTAATTTTTGGAGTGGGATCCACCAATGATCGCAGACCAGTGATTGGCTCGACCTGGGAAAGTCAATCAAGAGGCAGTTATCAGTGGCACTGAGGCTGAAACATAAGCTCCTCACATAATGAAGAGGAGGGGTGTCATGGTTTATGCCGGTGGCCCCCAGGCCTCATGGATTCACGCAGGGGTAAGAAGCTATTCTATCTTAGGTCCTGCATTACTCAGTAATAAGGTAGCATTCCTATTAACAATAATTCTGGGGATGGTGCAGCCTTGTCAATAGCAGATGCGTGAATAAGACAGGAATCTATGCATGCCTTTTGTCTGGGAGGGTCTTAGAGAAGGGAGCAATTGAGAGAAATTTTAAAGGCTGATCAGATTGGTAAGGTAAAACTTGGAAGTAACATCATTTCTGTCAGGCCCAGAAACATTAAATAATACTGTATTTGGTGAGTTGTCAGTAATTCAGCACTGCTGTGTCACAAACTGTGGAGGAGAGTTAGGAGATGATGCCAGGAAGGTAGCAAGGAGCCTGCTCATGGGTGGCCTTGCTCTAGATGCTTCAGGAGTTTGGATGTCATTTGAAAGGATCTAAAAACCACTGGAGGGTTCTAAGCAGGGAATTTGAGATAAATCATCCAGGCAGCTGTGTGAAGAATGCCTTAGAGGGAGCAAAACCTGGAGTGGAGAGCTGGGAGATAAGCAAAGGGCAGAAACTAAGGGTTATGTGTGGGAGGGGGCAGGCGTATGCAACTCTCAGGACTAAGCATGGCTCTCTTCTGTGACTGTTATGTACAATCCAGTGTGAGGGACAGGCAGCCTCGCCATACTTTAAGGGTGGTATAGCCAGTGTGGATCTGTAGAAGTGACCAGTCCATAGTGGTTTGGAGCTGATACATGGGATGGTGGCAGTTGTGGATGTTAAGAGAGAATCAGTGTGCAACATGACAGCACGGGGAAACAACGTAAGAACCAACCGTAACCAAGGTAGAACTTAATTTGAGGATTTTGCTAAAGTCAACACCAGCACTATACTGGATTTGCTTTTACATGCAACAAATATAGATGCATCCATTTTTCTTATTGACTGAGTCACATACAGGTCAGCATAGGATTTACTCAATTTTTAGCCATTCTTTAGTCTTACACAGTCTCAAGTTAAAGAACATTTTCAGGCACAGCAAAGGGGAAAATTTGAACTGGGTGAATCCAATGGACAGTTTTGATTTATAAACCTGTGACCCAGTGTGGATAGAATGCTTTTCTCCATCTCACCATCTACAGAAAGGACTCCAAATAGGGCTTGGTTCTGTTTATACAGCTGCCACTGCTACCCCTGGGCCTTTTGCTCCGGGGGCACAGCAAGAATATGGGTACAGAGGCAGGCTGAACTCTCCTGGGCTACTGAGGGCAGCGTATAACCAGCCAGGCAGGCGATGGTACTATGTGTGTCTGCCCAATTGCTTACTCATTATTTTCCGCACATCAGGAAAATGCAAACTCCACTTTTATGTCTCATACTCCTAAAGATAGATGGAGACGCTGCCAGCTATTTCTCTAGCTCATTTCCTGGGTGGTAAGATGTCTTAGCTGTCAGTCGAGCAGAGAGCATACTTGTGAGGGGCAAGGGCTGGTAGCTTGTGATTTTTGGTTCATGAGGAGCACACGGTGACTAGTTATAGCACCTCCTGTGCTGTTCCACTAAAATACCTCCTTGCTCTGGGCTGACCTATGGCAATTCGAACGTCAGTGACTCAGCACATGTTGTTCCCATGGTTCTTTGCTCTTGTCTGGGTTGGCTAGCTTTCAGTCCTCCTTCGTGATTTATCTGGAAGCCTCATGAGACCATCCTGGGCTGACTAAGCTTGTGTCTCCTGTCTCCTTCCTGCATCGATCACATTACCGATCGCTGTCACAGTCTGTTGTCTCTCTATGTCCATAGGGTGTCTGTCTTTGGCACTGCACATTGTGGGCACTCAGTACCTGTTTCCAGAAACATTTCTAGGCAATAAATTGGGAAGGTGGCGGTACACGTGTCTGAAGCATCAGGGAAAAGACTTCTGCAGATTTGATTCAATGAGATTAAATTTAAGTCTCAGTTCAGCAGAGTTCCTGATGTCTGCTAAGTTAAAGAAACCAGCTATCTCGTATGCTGTTAAAAGAACAAAAAGCAGTAGACCCTGTGCCTAGCATATGAGAGATCCTAGGTTCACCCAGTATCTAGAAACCAAACCAAACAAAAGCAAACAAAATGCGATATGACAAAAGAAAGGGATTGTTCTTAGAGCAGTAGACAGGGATTCAAGTCCTAGCATCGCCACTTATTAACTGTATAAATTTGGTCAAATTCAATTACTTTTTTCTCTGAGGTTTAGCTCGCTCTTTTGTAATTCAGGGATGATAATGCCAAGTTTATTGGCCGATTATGAGAGTGAAATTAAATTATTTTTAAAATGAGATAATATATGTGAAATCACTACTGGCACAAAATAGGCCCTCAATAACTATGGCTTCTATTTTTTCTCATGATTGTCAGGGAGGCTTTCAGAAGTGAACAAAACATGAAATTTGACCTTAAGTCTGTATAAGAGATAAAAATATGTATAATACAGGCCACATTAAGGGAATAGAGATAAGCAGAGGCATAGAAAGATACAAAGGAAACACAAGTGGGTATTTCTGGGTTATTCATTCAAATTCCATGAGCTATGTGCCAAGTAGAGTGGCAGGAATAGGACATGGCACTTGCCCTGAAGGGACTCACGGTCTGGGGGGTGGGGAAAACAGATGGATAAGCAGATTAATTAAAATCCAGCAAGTCAGGGATCTAACAGAACCAGAATACAGAACATGAGGATGAAATGGCGAACTCTGAATTCTCCAAATCCAAGGAATTCAAGTCCAAGGCATGAGTCTGAAGAAGGAGGTATACCAGTTGGAGCTGTTTTTAAGGTTCTTACTCTGGAGTAAAATTTTGTAGTTCCAGTTCAGGCTTCTTAGCCAACACAGTCGTTAACAACTTTCCACATAACACATTAATTCAAATTTCAACACATTTAATGACATCAGCCAAAAAACAGATGTGTGCAAAGCAGCTGATGAAGATTACATCTTCCCTAGAGGGAGGCAAAATAGGGATGAATGGAAAAATAATTGTACACCCTAACAATCAGTATTGAAGACAGGTGAGTGCCAGTCCCTCAGGGACAAAATGGTTCCGGCCAGAAGTCTTGGTTCCAGGCTTCCATTTGTGACACAAATCAGTCCTGTAACCTGCAACCTGGGTTGCAGCTTTCTGCCTCCGAACACAGTGCGGGGGTTTGAATCCAGGGCCTCATGCAGGCGATGTGAAAATGATCCCAGCTACATGTCCAGCACCACAGTCTTTTTAAAAACAGGGATAATGGTTCTAAGATGGGACTACCTACTAGAGGTGTACAAATTAATTGTGCTGATTTTGGAAAGAACTGGGAAAACCAAAAAGCACCATGCAAAGCGGTCTCAGTGTTATTTCAGTTATAAAGCACTGCAGGAATTCCACAAGATAAATCCAGAAGTGGAGAAGCAAGGAAACGTTCCCATGGGAAGGAGGGCTGTCCACGACAGAGACATAGAAGGGGAGACAGCAGGCCAGGTGGGGAGACTGGCAGGAAAAGGGATTTCTTTAATGACATGGATAAGAGGATCAAGCACCTCTTCTAACGATTTTTCCCATATGTGATCTTCCCTACAACCTTATCTTCATGTTCTGGATGAGGAAACTGAGACCAGAGAGTTTGAAGAACCTACCCAAGCTCAAAGAACTAGGGAGGGGCAAAGCTATCGCTCTCAGACATAAGGTATAATGTAATGCACAATAGCTCACTTCTGTACCTCACAGCTGTGACTTTAAATTCCCACATCTTCCCTCCCCTGCTTCTGGGATCTTGGTTTAACCCACTTAACCTCCCTAAACTTAAGTTTCCTCGTATGAAAATAAGAATCATAGTAGCATCTGTGTCAAAAGAGCTTTCTTTTTGAATGTTTAATAATAATGTTCAAATCCTTGGCATAGTGCCTGGCACATGGCAAAGGCTCAGTAAGTACATGGTTAATCATTCTGCCCAGAAGGAATCCTCCATCCTGCTTTCCCGGCTTGCCTAACGCACTGCACACAGGGGCACTCAGCGCCTCCACAACTGGTCCTGAATTTGTTCCAACCGATTCCCTTGTCTTCTAACACTCTGGTCTATGTTATGGTCTCTTTCATTTCCTGACCTCACAGTGGGGATGTAGGGAAAGGAACAAGTGTGCTAGACTCGGCCAGAACTGGGATGGGACCCAAACACACACAGAATATACTCAGGGTAAGGAGAGGGTCCAAAGGAGAGGAGACCAAACAGGGGGCCCTTCAACATCCACTGCCCCAATTGCATAGGCTCTGACTGAGGGTAATTTACGGCAGAAGTGGGGATAAAGAGCCATGAAGATGAGCCAATGAAATGGAAGATGGCGCAGATTATGGGAGGTAATTTGGTGAAGTAGTTCAAACTCTTGCTTCTGGGATGAGATGCTGTTTTGAGCCTCTCTTTGAGTTCTAAAACATCCTTGGCTGAACGAGTCATTCAATCTCAGCCTCAGTTTATACATTTGTAAGGTAGGTAGAGTGATATGACCAGAATCCTAGTGCTGTTCTGAAGCTGAAGTTTAGGAAATAATGACCAGTGGCTGGCACATAAAATGGATCAATAAACATTAGGTAATAAAAGTCAATCTGGATAGGGCAGGACACATGCAGACCTAAAAGGCATAATAACTCATTAGTGTCTGATTGTGTGACCGGGTTGCATCTTGACTGAGAGCTAGTGGGCAGAGACGACAGGGATGTCAGGTGAAAGGAACTGAACCTGGAGAAAACAGCAGGGAGTCATGTAAATGGACTCAGTCACCTGGGTCCTGCAGGATGACATGGGTGGGCAGACCTTACTGAGCTGGAAGGGAGGAAGTTTATCACTGGATTCCACTATTTCATAGGAAATAATAGGGGGGGAGAGAGAGAGAGAGAGAGAGAGAGAGAGAGAGAGAGAGAGAGAGAGAGAAAGAGAGAGAGAGAGAGAATTCCCAGGTAACAGGAGGCCTGGGAGACAGGATGGCCTCCATGAAAGATTAATCGGGGAAGTACCCTCTGAGGTTCTTCTGAAATACTGATATCTTGGATGGGACTCACAAGGAACAAAGGCAGGCAGAGAACTGGGAGAAAGAAATGATTAGACATGTGAGTTTCAGATGCTGATAGCCAACCGGCTACATTCATTTAAAATACCGTTCTAGGGAGATACCCTAAATACATGTAGCACAATACCCTTTTTGACATCTTTTCTGTTGTCATCACTGGATAAATTACCAGTGTTCACAAGGATCTCTAAAAGGCTAGTGCTTACCAGAGAAGAGCCATGTCAACATTTTGTCTGGTGTTGCAGAAGGCATCCTTGCAAGGAGGTGGATTCCCTGAGCTGTCCTATGCATAGAAAGTATGGCGGTTATTCCAAGCCCATTCAACTTGAATGGGCTATGCTGGGAAGCCAGGGTGTTTGGCCAAACATTATTCTGGGCATGTCTCTGAGGGTTATCCGCATGAGACTAACATTTGAAGTAGAAGACAGAGTAAAACAGATTACTGTCTGGAGATGGGTGGGCCCCAACACGTCAGTTAAAATTTTTAATAGAACACAAAAACTGTTCTCTTCCATAAGCAAGCAGGAGTTCCTGCTGCCTGACTGCCTTTGAGCTGGGACACTCTTCCCTCCGCCCTGCCTCGGAACTCAAGCTGAAACACTGGTTATTCCTGAGTCATCAGCCTAGTGTTGAAACTAGGTGGTTCACCTTTTTGGATCTCAGGCTTTCATATTTAGACTGGACCTGTACTAGTGGCTTTCCTTAGTCTCCAGAGAGGTAACTGCATATTTCGGACTTCCTCAGCCTCCATTAGTGGGTGAGCCAATTCCTTATAATGAACCTCTTTGTACACATGTGCAGACAAGTTATGGGTTCTATTTGTTTTGGAGAACCTTAATATTACAGGTGTTCAGTGCCCTGCCAACCCTAGTCCTAAAAGCATTTCCCATCGATTTCCTTAAAAGTGATTCATAGTGTATCACGAGAAAATGTCCTTTAGCAGTCTTGATTGCTACAGCTGTCTATAATCCAACCTCAGTGTTGTCCATAGCACTCGTAGCAAATCCTCATTTTGGGCTTTAGTTGAGCCCTCATGGAATCTGATGCAGAGGCTACACAGAATACTGTTCTTTCAACTTCTAGGTTTATTCTACCCTTCCATATTATATTCTACTAGCTGATCTTGTCACTTAAATTTTCTGGAAAAAAAAAAACCTAAGGCTAATCCATCCACAGACTCATCCATATACCACATGGCCAAGGGCCAACAGAAAAACACTGTAGACTTGCTGATTTTATTCATAAATGTTACCTTGGCTCTCGCTTTCCTCTTGGCCTTGTTATTCTCAGCCTAGGCACAGACACTTGGTCGGCCTGAATCCTCTTGCTTTGGGTTTGGCTGTAGAGCTTGGTTTCTGTGTGTCTGCCTCTGTGTGCTTCCCAGGACAGAGCTGGTATTTTCTGTCTAGCTCCTGAGCTTGTGGCTCCTTCAGGAGCTCACTCTCCCCAAGCTATTGTGGTTTTCAGGATCCTGTTCTAGTATGGCAAAACCCCTGCAAAAGAGGTCTGTCAGTTAAGCCAGAAATTCCTTAGTTTTCTATCTTTCTGATTTCTTCATTCAGGTATCATTATTTTTCTTCCCTGAGGTTTCAAGAGAAGTGCCACCTTTCTATACTTGGGAAATCCTTGCACTTTCAGAAACTAATTACATTTTTTCCCCATAACCTGAGGGCTTCATGATTAAGATACTATTTTATCCCATTAATTCCTTCAGTAAATGTTTACTGTGCTTACACTATGTGCTAAGCCAGGGATCATTAAGCTACACCTGGCCGCTTTTGTATTTTATGTATCACTTATGTTTATTTAGGGTTGCTTTCATGCCACAATGTCAAAGTCAAGTAGTTACAACAGAGGATGTTTCCCCTGCAAAACCCTAAAATATTTATTATCTGGCCCTTTAAAAAGTTTGCCAAAAGTGGTGTCAGGCCGTGGCAACTGTGCATAAGCTGGCCTTGCTGCCTGCCCTTGAGATGTTGTCTGGAGGTGAAGTGAAGAACATGAAAAATAGATCCTAACAGGCAACAGGTGTGTGTGTGTGTGTGTGTGTGTGAGAGAGAGAGAGAGAGAGAGAGAGAGAGAGACACGCTGCTTTGACAACGGCAAACACAGAAGTTTAAAGCACAAAAAATGGGGCCAGAGAAAGCTTCCTGGAGGAGGTGGCAACCAAGAGAAAATCTGAAGAGTAAGTTAGAGTAGGCATCGTAAATAGGGAGTTCAGCAATGGTTACTTAAGCATATATTTTGCAAAAGGAGAGGTAGATACAAAAGCAGAGGCATAAAAAAATCCAAGAGTCATAGCAGTGTGTGTGTGTGTGTGTGTGTGTGTGTGTGTGTACGCACATGCGTATGTGTTTGTAAAGGATAAATGATCTGTGATGAGGCCAGAAATCCATGCAGATCGTAAAGAGATACGAACGTCTGAAACAGAAATCTTTTATTTTCCCTTGAAGACAATGTGAAGTAGAGAAAAGATTAAAACAACCTTATCTACAGTCTTCAAATCTATGTATGCTCGCTCAACCTCTGCTTCAGACTCTGAAGGAATAAATGACCTGGACCAGTTCTCTGAACATAAGTGCTATAAAACTGGAACACAGCAAAGGACTACGATCCCCAGGAGAAAGGGAAACACAAGCAAGGACTGTGTGTTCGCCTTGGATTTCCTCCGGGGACACTTTCTGGCTTATAGTGCAGGAAGGTAGAGCAGAGGATGGTAAACTGGCCAGGATTGAGGAGGCAAACACAGGAATTTGGGGCTGCTGAGACAGATAGGATTTACGAGTGAGAATACCAGATAAAAGGGAGCTGCATGCAAAAGAATCTTGAGAACTATGCATAGGAATCCTCTCAAATCTTTGATCAAAAACTAAGCTGCACATGTGTAGAGTGAGAGACTCCACTAGGGCTGCCAGAGAATAGCTACTGGGGAGCTAAGAGCTGTATGGAGGGTCCCACAATGTCAGCGATATAAGGCTTCTAACCATCCATATTAGGGAAGCTTTGATGATTGCTTTGATGGTGGTTTTCAACTGCGAGCCTGATAAAGTCACAGATTACTAGTAAACTACATTAGCTCTAAAGTAAGGGCTTCTCCAAACTTATACTAACACAGCTTAGAAAATCTTGAAAGTGAAGTAAAGCAGATCATGAGTAAATTAAGCATCTGCTTAATTGAAACTCCAGACTCTTTAAAGGAACACAAAGAGTCCATCCAGATGCTTGGTAATGATGCCTTTCCATTGCCCATCATACAATTAATATTACTAGGCACACACAGGAGAACAGCCAATTAAAAGAATTCCTGAGGTGATGGATGTGCTGGGATTAACACACAAGGATTACAAAACAGCTATTATCAATATGCCTGAGGATTTAAAGAAAAGATGGACATGATAAATGAACAGATGGGGAATCTTGGCAGAGAAACAGAAACTATTCTGAGAAGCAAATGTAAATTCTAGAACCGAAAATGTAACAGTATTTGGATAAAACAAAAGAAAAGATTAGTAAACTGAAAGATAGGTTAACAAAAACATTCAAAATAAAATACAGAGGGGAAAACAAAAATGAACTAGGGTTTTAACTTATGGAATAAAGTAAGTGGTCTAAACAGTCCTACCAGGTGGAGCAGATGGGTTGGGTTAAAAAATATTTGAATAAGTAATGCTTGAAATTTCTTCCAGTTTAATAAAAAAGTAATAACCAACAGCTCCAAGAAGCTCATCAAAACTCAAACTTGATAAAAACAAAGAAAATATAACTTAAAAAGAAAAACTCAAACTAAAAGAAAATGAAAAAAAAAGAGATACCTAAAGACACCATTATCTGATAGTAAGAAACAAAGAGAACATCTTAAAAGCAACCAGAAAAAACATTACACTTAGAAGAACCAAGGAAAGCATGACTGCCTAACTCAAAAACCAGGCAAACTGGAAGACACCGACACAATGCCTCTAAAGTTTTAAAAGAAATAAGATCTGTCAACCTAGAATTCTATTATCGCAAAACAATATTATTCAAGAATAAGGACAAAATAAAACTTTTTGTTTGATAAATGAAAGCTGAGTGAATTTATTACTAGCACATCTGCAGTATATGAAATATTAAAGGAAGTTCTCTTCCAGGCCGAAGGGAAATGAAAACAGATGGCAGCTCATATCTACATGAAGAAAAGGGAGCTCTGGAAATGGGAAATATACGGTCGCAGCTTGCCTTTCATTTCTTTCTCACTAAAGAATTTCTCCTTTTAAGCAATGAGGTCCACGTTTCCTCATTTTGGGTGAAAAACACTTCATCAATAGTTCTTATTTTACAAAAGCTTGTCTTTTGTCTTCTCATCCTCCAGCCTCTTCAGGAAACTCAGCCTGGGCTCTCTGTTCATCACTCTCTCCTCTTGAACTCTTTACCTTGCAGGTCGAACCTCTGCTCCCACCTGAGCTCACAACACTTTGACTCTTACACTTTCTGTATTCCCACAGCTAAACAATGGCTAGGGACAATAATCAGAGAACAACGACTATACTTCTTTATTTCCCATTTTAAAATAAAAGCACACTTTGAATTTGGTAATAATCACACTTTTTTCACATATAGTCTGGCAAGTTTTGACAAATTTGCCATTGGGTAGCCACCACCACAACCCAGACATAGAATATTTCTATTACTCCCCTGGATTCCCGTGTGACCTTGTGTAATCAATCCCATTCCACCACGCTGGCAGCCTGTTTTTTGTCCCCACAGTTTTGCCTTTTCTGTAATACATAAACGGACTCAATGTATAGCGTTTTTAAGTCTGATTTCTTGAACTCGGCACAGTGCATTTGAGATTCATCCATGCTGCACAGAGTTCATCTTTTTTATTTTTCTTCCAAATGTTTTGAAAGAAAAAGGAGAGCTGTGGCTGGAGGCCATTACCACATTCTTGTTTCCCTGCAAACTAACATGTGTGTGTAATCTTGAATAAGCTGCTTAAATTCCCTGACTTAGTTTTCTTGTCTGAGAAATGGGAATAATAATGGTACCCATCTTCTTGGGCTGTTAGAGTACAAAAGTGGTAAACCTATAGCACTCATGCCTACATGCCACAGCGGGCTGTCTGTCTGTTACCATTTAAAGCTCTAAGAAGCTCGCCATCCCTATTAAGGGACTGCATAAGGAAATCCATATAGAAACCCGTGTCACTGTTCCTGGTACATATACAAAAAAAAAAATCAACAAATGGTTGTTTTTCTATTTTAAAGAGAATAAAAAACAACAAAAATGATACAGAATTTCAAAACAAGATGATAGGAAATTTAAAAAGTTATTACATTGCGTGTTGTTGTCTTCAAACTAGTTCCTCAGATTACCAAATATAGGCATGCAAAATCAATCAAACAATATAAGCACTAAGTGTTCTTTTCAATGAGCTAATAGAGTCATACAATTATCTTAGCTATCATATATATATGTATGTATATATTTTTTTTTCTTTCCTTCTGTTTCCTTTCCTCCATCCCAGTTCTTCCCTTTTGAGCAGTTTCTTTCCCTTGCTCAAGCTCTGTTGCACCTTTTGGATCTTACACTGGGGAGACGATACATGTAAGTCTGATTTATTTCAGTTGTGAGTATAGTCTCTAGTTGCGTCCAACAAATGGTTATTTTTAGATTACTATTTTACTTCTCTGGGAAACGTAGGGAATTGTAGAAAACTAGGACATACAAGGCCTAGCCATTTGGGTAGGGGAAGATCTTAGAAGATTTTCCAGTGGTCATTTTACGTGGGGTTCAGACAGCACTCAGTATTAAGGGGTACAGAAGCCCACAGAGTGGATAGGAGGAGGCAGCGGGATGAATCAGGCATAAAGACAGACAGTGGGATGCCTGGGGTAGCTGGGGGTCATGGTTCAGGGTCCTGCTCCAGAGTTGGGGTGAGAACTGGCCAGAAACTGAAAAGGAATCCAGGGGAAAAACAGCAGCTTGGTCTGGAGACCTGGCGTCATCTGAACACACCCATCCTGAGAGAAGGGATGAAGCAGGAAACGGAGATGAGCTCCAAGGAATCCAGGTCAGAGGAGGAGTTGGAGGCTCTGTAGAAGAACTGCTGTCTTTCCCCAGGAAATGGGAAATCATAATTAACAGGAGGCTTTACTGTATGCTTTATGCATTCCTTGAAACAAGCCCATTTCCAGGACCAGGAAATTAAAGTACAGAAAGATAAAATGGTTGGCCCAGGGCCATCCAGCTAGGGAGTAGTGGGACCAAAATCTGGACCTGGGCTTACTCACCACAGAGCTCGAGTCTGAGCTTAGTGAGGACGGAAATGTTCCCGGCTCCGCTGGCCATAGAGAGCGCTGAGCATTTAACGTATGGCCAGTGTGGCTAAGGGCCTGAATTCCATCTTACTGAATTTGAACCAATCTTTAAGTTTAGATAGCCGTGCATATCTAGTGGCTATCATATTGGCCAGCATAGCTCTAGAATCTGGGATAGGTCTGAGTGCTGCGAGGTACAAAGACCAACTGTGTAGGTAGCTCCTTTTAGAAAGATGAGCTGGAATAGCCTAGACACCGCAGGGCCAGGGGTCTCTCACTGTTGGTGATCCCGTGTGGCAGGCAGATGGCCTGAGGAGGAGACCGCCTTTGAGTAAGGCTTGGCCTGTAGCAAGAGCAGCCCCAGCTCACTGGTGTCCTCCATCACATACGGTTTCCACACTTTTAGCTTTTAGCTGTGCTGCGACAGGTGGGTGTGAGCACACACTGTTGCTTCCTGCCATTCACCAACTCTTGCCCTTGTCTGAATCTCTGACTGTCCGTATGGCCAGCAAGTGACTGCCTGGGAATGTGGGCAGTTTGGCGCTCCTCTAGACAGCCCTGGGCCTTGAGCTTGTGCCAGTGGACAGTTCTGCACATCATCAGGCACAACTGATGACAGGGACCTCACTCTTAGGATGGTGCTTCCTCCCCATTTGGCTGTCTCTGTATATCCCTTTACCCCTGCTTCCTCTGCCACATTTTAGTTAAAAACTACCTGCAGACCTCGCCTGAGGTTCTGCTCTTAGGGTTCCCAAATGGAGGCATTGCTCATCCAACTAAATCATGTATCCAGAGCCAAGGTCTAAAATAATTGTGAAAATTAGACCAGAGCTGTCTGGGGCTGCTCTTCTAGTTTCTGTTGTAGTATACAGCTGATCTGTCACTATTCTTCCCTCTAAAGCTAGCCCTGTTGTCTTTATTGTCATTGCCACTACTGTCATCAGTGCCATTGTCATCACATGCTCTCTGCACCGTGCACTTCACAGGTGTTAGTTAACACCTTCCCATATTCACAGGGGCCATGCAAGTTACCAGACTCATGTTACAGATTAGGGAACTGACTTGCTAGGAGATGGCAGGGCTGAGACTTGTCATTGGTCAACCAGACTTAAGGCCATGATATTTCTACTCCACGAAGGATCCTCTCTGATGCCACATATGGCTGTCACTAGAATTAGCTCTTGGGGTACAGTTAATAGAAGGTGAAGGAAGATAGCACCCATCCAGTTTCTTGGTAACACTGGAGTATGGGCTCTTGGCATTCGTAAGTTTCAGCTTGATTTGGACTTACCCTTCTAAGCTCAGTTTTTAAAAAGGAATATCTAACTCTTGATTTGTATCTCTAAAGCCTACTCAGTCACTTTACTTGGGTCTCAGCTCAGAGACAAAGAATGTAATTTCAGTGTGCATCTGAACTCCCCCCAGACCATTACTACCTTAGAGGCGGGTTGGGGGCTTTATGTATCGACGAGTCACATTGGGACTATCTCTCGGCAGAGAGGAACTTTATTTAAAATTGTCCTCCCGGATGACTTTTCCATATAGACATTTGTTATGTATGGGAGATAGGCTGCATTTCTGGACAGCTTCCAGATGTTTAATACACCATTAACACCTGAGTTTAAAGCCCCAGAGAAGAAACATAGCATTTCGGATGATAAATTCTAGGGATGTTTATCTAATTTTAAAATTGTAGGCACTTGTATTTAAAAGCTTAGCAAGAGCAGTAAATGACTTTGCTTTGCTTTTTAGAGTGTATCAGAGAGAATGGAGTTCCTATTAGGGCATTCTTCAGGTTTGAATCTTAAATGTGTCAGTAAACCCTGTAAATAAGATAGTGTCCTGTGTTTAAAAGTTTTTGTAAGCAGAAGAAGAGAAGGAGAAATAGAAATTACTGAGCACCTACTTGTACCAGGCATGCTTATGTGCTAATTTACTTCCCAGTCTCGCTTCACAGAAGAAAAAGAAGCTTTACTGTAACTGACCCACGGACACATTGCCAATGAGTGGCTGAACTGGCTTTTGGTTCGCGACTGTCTCTAGGACAGCCTTTTGTTTTGCCAATAAGACAGTGGGAGGCTCTGGGGAAAGTTTATTAAGATAATAGAAGCACAGTCTACTTAACCAAGTTGCTCTACATAGGACAAAAGAGGAACTGGACCAGGACTTTTAAAAATCCATTCCAAAATTGAAGATAAAATGAAGACAGATGTTGTTCATGAAAATACCAGCAATGCATCCAATTATTTAGAGAAATTACTCCATAAAACAGCTATGTGGCCTTATTCTAGGAAGACGAGGGTGGTTTAACACTCCAAATTCAATCAATTTATCACATTAGCAGAAAAAATCTTATTAATGTGTAGGTACAGAAAAGCAGTTAGTTATGTTGAACACCCAGCTATGTTAAACTCAGAAAATAAAAACAGAAAGGAACTTTCTTTATCTGGAATAAAAATATCTACACAAAACTTAGAAAAAATAGTACTTAAGACCCAGGGATTTAACTCAGCTGAGTAAGTGCCTGCCTGGCAGGCAGAAGACCATGAGTTTGATCACTAGTACCACAAAACAAATAAACAAAAAAATCATGCTTTATGGTGAATATCAAGTTTTCTCTATTTGGCATTGTACTAGAGCAGTGATAGCAAATCTATGGCACATAAGATATCAATGTATGAGTTGTTTTTTCTAAACTAAAACCTCAGTATTCAGGTTTAATTGCAGTGTTAGTACTTTACAGTAAATAAGTGGGTTTTGGGTTGCAGTCTGGGCACTTGTGTCTGACAGACTTGGCATCACTATGCTAGAGGCTCCTGTCAGTACAATAAAGCAAGACAGAGAAACAGAAGGCATAAGGATTAGATGAGCACCAAAACTGTATAAAATTTTCAAGATAATCCTTTAGAAGGCTCGATAATGTAAAGCTGTCAAATTTTCCCCAATTTATCCCTCAACTCGATGGTTTCAAAATAACAAGACTTTTTAAAAAAATAAAAAAATGAGATAATGATTTCAAGATTTATACAGAAATGCAAAGGACCAATAATAGTCTTGAAGAACTGCAAATTTGGAGATCACTCCCAGATATCAAGGCTTTCTATAGAGGTCATAAGTAAGACAGTATGTTCTTGGAAAAAGGTAGTAGAAAAACTAATACAACAGAATAGAGAGTTTGGAAATAAACCCACAAATACATGATTACTTGATATATGACAAAGGTGATACTGTAATTAAGAGGGGGAATACCTGGGTATTTCCAATAAATGGTTCAGTTAAACAGGATTTTGATCCCTACCTCACATCACATACGAATTCAGTTGTGGACCAATTTGTTGCCTAGATATGAGAGAGAAAACCTATAGAAGAAAATATAGGATATCATCTTCACAGATTTGAAGTAAATAGAAGCTTCTTAAATGGGATACAAAAGGTACCAATCATGATGGTGGGAAAAGATATTGTGGGCTACATTAGAATGTTTACTGAAAGTTGAGAGTCAGTACGCCAACCACAGAACAGGAGAAGTTTGGAGTCCATATAATTGACAAAGGACATAGATCTAGCTATATGTAGAACTCCCTCAAGTTAACAAGAGGGAGATAACCCGACAGAAAAGATGATCCAGAGATCTGAACAAGCGCTTCAAATTATCCAAATAGCCAGTGATGACATACGAGGCAAAACCAAAGATGTTCAAATTAAAATCACAATATTACATACTACACATATACCAGGTAGCTAAAATGATATTTTTCTACTTTCTATTTTGGTACCAGGAACTCAGGGCCTTGTGCTTGCCAGGTAGACACTGTACCACCGAGCTACATCCCAGGCCTTCTAAAATTTTTTTTTTAAAAACAGCCCCCAAATCCAACAATACCAAGTAATAGCGATGATATAGATAATATATCTCTTGTTGTGGAAACTTGTTTAACACTATTTATTAAATCTGGGACATTTATATCCCAGTCATCACACATCCAGTAAATAACTGTTATAGTTTTTATCTAAAATGTCCCCCAAAAGTCTCATATATTCAGAGGTGGTGCTTTTGGAAGACTAAATCATGACAGCACTGTATTCATCAGTGGATTAATTAGCTGATGAGTGCATAGCTAAAGGGCTATTCAGTGGTAGAGTCTAGTTGGAGAAGGTGGTTGACCAGGCGTGTGACCTCGAAGGGTACTCATGTGCGTCTCTGCTATTTCTATCTTTTTCTGTTTCTTTCTTCTTTCTTCCTCCCTTCTTCCTGTCTGCTGTAGATTGAACAACTTTCTCTGCCATGACCTTCTACCTTGGAGCTGCTAGCACTGTAACCATGAGCCAAAAGAAACTTCTTCTAAGTTGTGTCTATATTTTGCCCCAGCAATGGGAAAATAATAATAACCAATAGAAATATATAGTAGTATATATTTATTGTTCAAGTCTGCTCTCCAGCCCCCTTCCATGGGGTACCAGGGCTCCATACCCTGGTTAGTATAATAACCAACAGAAATATATATATATATATTTTTTTCTTTTTTACCAGAAGCTATGTACATGAATTTGTATGACAGGATTGTTAACAATAGAGTCAAGCTGGAAAATATCCAAATATGCATGGATCTATATAAAATGGGTAAGTGAAATGAGGTATATGTATCCATGCTGTAGAACATCACAATTATGAGGAAGAATGAGCCCAAATCATATGCAGCTATGTGGATGAATTTTATAAACTATAAAAATGAACAAAAGAAGGCAGACAGAAGAGGGTATACATTGTAAAATTCCATTTGTAAGAAGTTTTACAACAGGAAAATTTAATTCATGATAGAAGATCATTGCCTTTTGGGAGAAGCAGTGGTGGAAAAAGACAAGGAGTCATTGGGGGTCTGATTTTTGTGCTGGTGACAGGAGTGAGCTTGTGTGAAGTAAAACCCTGAACAGTAAGCCAATGACTTCCTAACTTTTCGGTATGTAAATTGTGCTTCATCGAGTTCACTTCCAATGAAAAAACAGTGACAGTAGAGTCGGCCTCGCCTCTCAAGCCTTATTCCATCAAATGGAAACTGAAAGCTTGATTCTCATGTCGTGGGGATGGGGACAGGGAAGTGACAGTAATGAGTGACAAGCAGTAGGAACTGAAGGAGGGAAGCCCAAGGTTACCTGAATGTTTTAAAGATCAGAGATCAAGTATGTGGGGTTTGCAGTGCCCGCCTGGAACTGTTAGCCAAAAATTGGAGAGCTGGTATTTTTATTCTGGGATCCAACCCATCAGGGAGGCAGCAGGGTAAATTCAGCACTCACTCACTGGTCATGGGCTGTGTGCGACGTGCTGTACGTGATGTTGGGGGACTCAGACAGAAGCCAGGCATGAGCTTTGCCCTTAAGGCTCTCTCAGTCTATCAGGGGGATTAAATGCCAAGACAGGCATTTACAGTGCAGCCTGAAAGTGTCCTAATCACAGAGTGGAAATGAGGAAGGCGTTAATCTAGACTGGGGATTGGAAGAGGCTTTCAGGGCAGTGGGTTGTGTGCTGGGAACCTAAGGCTGGCCAGCAATCAGCCAGGGGAAGGAGTGTTGGAAGAGCAAGAAGCATCCTGTGCACAGGCCTGCGCACAGCATGGGCCGGGGGTATCTGGCACCTAGAGTGGGTGTGGAGCCCTGGTACCCCACGGAGGGGGCTGGAGAGCAGACTCGAACAGACCGGGTACCTGTGAACCTAGTGAGACGTATCAAAGACCCGTATTTCAATCCAAGGTGGTGCAGCTACATCCTGGATCGATCTTTCCTTTCTGGATTCTGTGCTCCTGGGCAAATCCCTTCAGCTTTGATAACATCGCAGCTTTAATAGTTTTGCTTTGAATATGACTCCCTCCAACACTTTTCAAAGCACACACAGGAGGTGACGTGTCTTCTAAAGGACTACACACAGCAGGTGCACCCAGGGAAGTTGGTTGACTGATGAGTGTCTAGGGCTCTGCAGCTAAGGAGGACAGAATCTCAGCCGTATTATTCAAGAGCACAAAAGCTGGCTCAGACCCACACCCACCATCATGTGCTGGCAGCTGAAAATACTGCAAAGGCAGTAATCAGGATGGAAAATTCCCCGTGCTGAGTTCCTGAGCCCTGCAGCCCAAGGTGGCAGCTGGTGGCCTATTAGTCCCTGGAGCCCTGTTTATGCAATTCTGGGCAGGAGAGGCCCGCTTTCTCTTGATGAAGAGGGATAATCTATGATTACAGGAATACTTCTTTAGTGATGTTTTTGGACTCTGAGAGATTACATTGTTGCAGTAAGGAGGCAGCTGGAATTCTTCTGGCTTGATAAGGTCTGGCTTCCTGGTTCTCCCACAGAGGGAAATAAAAGACTACAAAACTTACTCGTTGCATGAATGAATTTCAAGGGTGCTGTCAGAATCAAGATCGGCCTGGAGAACTGAACTTTAAAGACTAGACAGGAAGGTTAGAGCAGAGATGAGTAGACACACCAGGAAGTCTCCAGGGTTAGGAGAAACCAGGATTAGAAGCAGATGGCCTCAGAGAGACACCAGGCATCAGGCTGGTCTGGCAGCTCCAAGAGGCAGAATTCTAGGGCTTGGAGGATTGCAAGACACAAAGGAGTCAGGACGCCAACCCCAGAGGGGAACCTGGGTACTGTGTGGGTCTCTGAGGTAAAGGGCAAAGGACAAGGCTAGCTGGACAGGAAGTAATCACTAAACACTGCTGGAATCAAGGAGGGCATAAAGAATGAGACCGAAGTAAGACAACTTCAGTCCAAAGCAAGAAACAGGACATGAAAGATGGGCCGCAGTAGCAGCTAACCATTAGGTGACACTTAATATATAGCAGGCCTTCTTCTAGCTCTTTCCATCTTAGTGCACCCATTCTCACAAAGCCAGTATCATTATTTCCCTCTTTTTATAGGTGGGAAAGCCGAGGCGCAGAGGGGTGAAACATCTGGTATAACATTGCACAAGCTACAGTAAGCAGAGGAGGTAGGATTCAGTCTGACCACAGAGTTTGAATGCTTAATTAACCATTAGATGTGGTCTTGGCAGGATTGGAACAATACTGGGTTGTCACACTCTTGCAAAATTCTTCTGAAAAAGGAATTATTGTTTCTAGAATCTGGGAGCAGGACTGAATTTTAATTTGACTCACTTTTGTTTTGTTTTTGTTTTATGGTAGTGGGGATTGAACCCAGGGCCTGTTGTATTGAGCTAAATCTCCGGGCCTTTTTGCCTGTTTTTTTTTTGTTTTTTTTTGTTTTTTTTTGTTTTTTTTTTTTTGAGACAGCATCTTGCTAATTTACTAAATAGCCTGCCAAGTTTGGGCTCAAGTTTGAAAACTTCCAACTTCAGCCTCCCAGATTTTTCAATGTAAAAACTTCTTCTTGTACAAAACCTTGCCACACAGCCACAGCTAAAGGCTGCAAAGACTGTAATGTGGGCTTTTTTTTGCAGCTCATCAATGAAAATCGTCATGGAGACTTGGTAAACATGATCTCATTCCAGAGGTTAGAACTCATACAGATATAGGTCTTGGAGACAGCAAGAAAGGTGGTCCTAGTGAAGTTGCCTACAGTAGCTGGGCAGCCCCTGGCAGAGTGTAGCACTGTTAGTGGCAGCTTCTGGGCTACAGGAACACAGACAATCAATGCCAGTCTCTCTGGAAGAAGGGATGGGCCATCAGCACACAACCAGTGACGGTCACCTTGAAGGGGTGATGTGGGCTTTGCTGATCTTGTTCCTGCGATAGTCAACATGAGCACTATAGTTACTGACAAGATGAATACCTTAAAACTTCAAAATGCTTTGAATTGTCAAAACCCCAGTCTTAACAGTTGGCCCCAAGACAATCCAGTGATATGCCCTTGGCCAGGTAGCTCAGCCTGATAACAGGGGTCCATTCCCTGTGCTGACCCTGGTTTTTAAAAGCTCTGTGAGCTCTGTGGCCCTCACTTAAGATGCTGCTATGGGAACTTCACAAAAACCACAGAGCCCTCCCACTCCAGGGTCCCCAGAGCCTTCTGCTGGCTCAGCACCCCAGACTATTTTTTGTATTTTCTTGGAAAAGAAGCAGTCTTGCTTTTTGGAAGCCCATTTACCTGTGGGTGTTATTTTTGTTAGTTAATTTCCAAGCAGCTAAGTCCTAGCTGCTGTGATTAAGACTTCGATCAACTGAAGACTTTGGTCTATGACCTTGGTCTGCTGGCTTTTTGATTTTTCCTTTTTTTTCTGCAAGTTTCATCCTGGTAGCCACTAGGATGGAGGACTGTTTTCTTTCTTTGGCTGATGAAAATATCTGAGTGACAACCTGTCAGACTCCGAGTGCCTCTGGCACAAAAGGTAAAGCAAGCGGTTTTCAAGGTGCTGTATATTCCCAAACTGACCCTGCAGCTCCATTAACTTATTTCCATGCTCTTTGGCTGAAAATTCATGGCACTCTGTCAACCAAAATAAACATTTCAAGACAGAGTTAAGATGTTATTCTAATCTTGGTGGCCTAAGTACCAATGAAGAATAAAGCCTATATAAGTTGGGCTGACGAAACATTTTACTTCTTTCATTTCAACCCCAGACCCAACAATACTTACAAATTGGGAAGACATTTGGCAGGAATAAAGTGGCTGGCACAAAATATGCAGCAATTCCAGTCATGATCATGAATACTCAACTTTATTTGGCGTAAGGAAATCTTCAGGGTATATTTTCAACCCATTGTTTGGAAAACCTAAGCACATAAATGCTGTTAGCTTTAGCAGAGTTTTGTGTGTATGATGATGAGTAGCCGTATTAAGATTTTTAGAACCTACACATTTCCTGTGAGTGTTTCAAGTACTCACAAAATTTTCTTTAAAATGAAGACTTTTTGCAGTAACATATTCACCACCAGCTCTGTATCAGATCTGGTGCAGGGCCTGGGAGTATAGTCTAGGCCCTGGTCAACTGTAATGTATTTCTCTGGACTCTTCCATAAAACTATAGAGAAGACAGGATAAAAGCAGAGGACACAGGGAGAGTATAGGTTCACCCCATAGGGAGTTTGCCCAACAGCATTTCTAATATATGGGGCATCTGGAAGATGTTAAATATAATTACAAGGTCCAGGAGTGAGATTAATATGAGATTTTTTTCAGGCCTTACAGATTAAAAGAAGTAGGATCTACTTAACTAAGGTAGGTTTTAGAGTCTGTCCTTTGTGACAGAATATCAGTATCTCTCAATATCATTAATATCCTTGTTTCTTCAATAGCACTCATTACAAAGGTTGGAGTTGGCCCCAGAAACCCAGTTCATCCACCCATCCTTTGGTCTCTCGTCCACCTGGTAGTGACAGGTTTCTGTCTTGTTTTGCATTGACTGAAAAGTAGCGATCCTAGTCATGAGCAAGACACAATTTCAGCCCTTGGGGAAATAGCAATCTAGTGCAGGAAACATGATCGATAATTCTGCCAATTAGGACCTGTGTTATGATGTAGGAGTGGCTAGGGTGCTGATGGGATGCAGCAGATGAGATTATTTGGGGTAAAGGAGTGCCTGTCTTCCTAACCACGGAGAAAAGAAAACTGTTCCTCTCTTCAGATTCTCAGAAGATGCGAATTTTTCTTGGGTTGGCCACCCCTAGGTTTCCAAGTGACTGCCACACACCAGGTGTTTTGCAAGCATGGGTGTACTGGAGTGAACAATGGGCAGAATTACCCTCTAGGGTGAAGCCAGTTAATTTAATTAAACAAGTAATTACAAAGCAGCCTCATTTGATGGGGGTGTGAAGCATATGGCATTAAAAAACCCCACAAAAGTATTAGTAGATGTATAAAGAGAGATTGAAAAATATTAATATACAACATATAAGACAATGCAAATTCCCTTTCTCCCAAGAATTGCTCTCCTCAAAACTGGCAACTGAGTAGATTTTAAGTTGTGCTTATATTTTTGGTGCATAGCTGTACCACTTCATAGTTGGTTTAAAAAGCAGTCTTAATCCTTTTTCAGGATTAACTGTGAATTTTGTAAGCTTTAAATTATACGGATGGGCTCTGGAACCTAACCCTTGGGAAGCCTGCAGCAGCCGTACAGGACAGTGAATAACTGGACGGGTACAGAAGGCCGTAAAAGGGTTTGGAGAACTGGTTTTAGCACGGTGTGCACATCAGGTAAGGTAGCCTTGAAGATGCGATGGTTTAGGCTGAAAAATGAAAGCTGAGTGGGAACTGGCTAGGCAGAGAGACAAGTTGCTCCCTGCAGACTCTGCGCAACAATTAGGTGGGCTTCCTTCTCTCCACCTGGCTTCCCTTCTCTCTAATTGATTGTTGCTTAGCCCAGAGCAGTGTGTACTTTGACTCAAAGCCCACTTAAGAATTGCTCATGTATGTTTAGGAGATGAGAGAGAAACCAAGGAAAATTAATCTTGGTCAGCAGAAATAACAGAATACATAAATTCCAAACTCCATGTACTTCCCTTAGCTTATTTACAAACAAGTTAGTAATTACCAATTTGTAATTAATTTAGCTGACTAGCTCCATGTGTTTGCTTGGGTGACTATGCAAAGTATATTTATTATGTTATTAAACTCTTTTTAATGGGAAATAAGTCACTAATACAAACTCTTTTTCTTCCTTGCTGGTTAGGTGTTCTTTATGAGTTTTTTTTCCATTTAAATAGAATGTTTTTCAATTTCAAATTAGAAGTGACAAACCATCTCTGGAATTCAGTCTTCTCACCATTTAGGATATGGAAGAAATTCAGAAGCCAGGCTGTTATTTCAGCAAATTCTCACCTTGAAGATGGAAGCCAATCAGAAAAGAGGACTTATCCAAGATCTGAAATGGGATCAAAGCTACATCCTTATTCAGAAGTTGAGAATTTGGGTGGGCATGATGACCAGATTAAAAATAAGCATGTTATTATCATGGTTAACACATTGCTTGCTGTGTTGTCTGGTACTGAACTAAAAGTCATTTCTGTGTTATATCATTTTAAAACAGTGATGACTAACACTTTGTGAGCTCATACAATATGTCAAGTCTTCCCTAAGACCTATAAGAATATTAACTCATCTAACCTTGTAATAACATGATGGTGCATATTTGGCTTTGCAGACAGAAATTAGAGCCCAGAGGTCAGGCAGTGTCTTTTCCAAGGTACTACGATTGATAAATGGTTAGATATGAACCCAAGCTGTCTTTAAAAGAGCTTCGTGAGGTGGGTGCATTGAGTGTCTCAGCTCTACAGATGAGGAAACTGAGGCATGCAGAAGTAATTTTCATGAGGTCATCTAATAAGTCTCAAATTCAAGACTCTGATGTGGGTCTGACTCCTATGACTGCGTGGTGGTCCAGAGTGTGATACATACATCACCTTTCAGCAGACTATGAACCCCTCTTTTGCTATTGTCGATGATGAGGTCGATGCGAGCGAAGACTCCAAGACAGTGTCTCACTTCAGGAATGCCCGGGCAGCCCCATCTTGTTCTGATATTTAGAGCTGAACTTCAGTATTCCAGAAAGAACTGCTTTCTTTCACTTTCTTGCTTTTAGCTCATTTTTCTGGCCTTGTGCCTCCACATTAAAACTTGTCTTCTTTCACTTTTACTGATGAGCTTGTCTTCAGAATACAGAGCTTAAAAGGGAGCATTAGCCCAGGAGCTGCACAGCCACTCCGGTCTGAATGCAAGAAATGCTTACTAAAACGGCTCAGTCGACTGACCAAAGATGGAACCAGAGAATTGAAAAACAAAGTCAAACAAATCCATGTGCACGGGAGAAAAGGACAGCCAGACAGAGGGACAGCTCTCTTCAAAGGTTGCTTAGGGATCCAATAAACCTGAAAAGACTGTGCCCTGAATCTCAATGTGGGTGGGCAGATAAAGAAAGCAACATTATTTCTTCCTTTTGGTTTTCCCAGGGTGTGCACAGCAAAGCAGATGAAATTTGCATTCAATGAGTGAAAGCCACTCACATCTGTAAACACCAACTGTCCCAGTCAGCAACCCCCCGCCCCCAGAAAAACCTCTTAGTCCCATTTCAAGGAGCCAGATGTGAAGAGAAGGCTTTCTGCTTTCCATTGTCCTTTCCACTTGACCTGCAAAATCCTGGGAAGCTCCACGTGCAGTGGAGGCAAACACGGTACATTTTGCAGAGTTTAATTAAACTCTTGCTACCAGTGTTGAAGAAGCTTCACCTCCTCTCAAGCCTTTTTTCACATATTCCCTGCAGGTAGAATATACTTTTCTGTTCTGATGGAAGATCATTAGGACCACAGGAATATGCACAGACTCAGGAAGTTTCCAAGATGCTGTCTGGGTATTTGGTTTTTAAGTCTCAATTTAATCAATCAACTCAGTGGTATAGTAAAGAGATTACAACTATCCCACTCCCTGATCACAGGCTACCGGCTTTACTGTAGGGCTGCTGTATACTAATCCTTTTCAATGAAATAAGGCAGGGCTGCCTGTGCTGAGATTGCCTATACCCTTTGTCCCCTCATATGTGTGTTCTTTCACTCTGAATTTAATGAAGGCTAAGAAAAAGTTGAAAGTATTTCAGTGCACTCATGCTTAACTTCTAACCCAGAACAGTAGTGTTCTTGCAAACTGGGAGGGATGTTTGCCAGGGATATAGTGCCTGACACAGACCTTTGTAGAAACTCTACTTGTGATTATAAATAGTTGGCCTTTCTCAGAATAAACAGTTTTGAGGGTGCATTTTTCAACTCATTGTTTGGAAAACTTAAGTACATAAATGCCACTAGTTTTAGCAGAGTTTTGTGTGCAAATTCTTGGGTAACCATACAGAATGCTATTGTTTAGTGGACTTTGTGTATAACCCTCCTATAATTTCTTAAGGTTTTCTGGTGTTGAAAGTATTTTCATGCCAAGGGAAAATTAAGTGTTTATTATTAAAGTCTACAATTTCTTGGAGTTGCAACACAGGAACTGGCAAACATGTCTGGAGGAAATAGTAAATGAAAAATGCTTGGGTTGGTGTCAAACTTAAATGTTAATCACATCCATTTTTCTAGAGAAACTGGTGGCATTAGAGCTTACATAATAACTGATCCATGACTTGCCAGTGAATTCAATCTTTCTTCTCCCTGAAATCAGTTCAAAACAAGTGACAATTTAAGCTACATAAATGGGATGCGCTACTTAAACTACATAAATGGCAAACAAGCTATCAATAAAATAACTTATTCCTCTGAGTGACAACGGGGCTCTAACTGATAGAGAGAAGGAAAGTAATACTTTATACGAATGCAGTTCTGAATGGTCACTCCAGTGCAGATGCATCTTATTTATGAAAGGATAGACTCAAGATAGCTCTTGACTTCCAGGAGAAAAGAAGAGTTAAAGGCCCTGATTCTTCTCATTTCAAGGTCCATTTAAATGCCAATAAAATCATCTGAAGCAAAGGTTTCGGAAGTAGTAGCCATATCATCGTGAAAAGCTCAAAGAAGAATGAGAAAAAGCAAAAGTGATTTCAGACTCTTAAAAATGTTTGGCGGTAGGAGAGAACAATGCATTATGAACCTGGTGCAGGGTGGGGTGTGTGCCAGCGTGTGGAGTCAGTAAACCATGAAATGAAACAAGAATCAAAACGGGATTTAGAAAATTGTTGCAATCTATTTCTTAAGCATGTAAGAAAGCCATTATGTCTGTTTTAGAAGAGCTCCTCGTGAGAAGAAAGGGCGGGAAGGAGATGATGATGATGATACAGGCAAATTGTGGAATTGGAGGCTGTCAGAAAGTAAACGGAGGGAGAGAAGACAAATTAGGCAAAAAACATGCAGAGCATAGAGAAAGAAATGAAAAGATGCAGAGGATGGGTCCGAGGAATGGAGCATTCTGGGAGACAGGAGATCCTGAAGAGAGAGAAGGATGAACTGAGCACCCTGTACCTTATGGATGCTCCGCACAGAGCTATGGGGTGAATGAGCAAGCAACCTACGACAAAAAGTCCAAGGTTAGGCCGGGGGTTTAGCTCAGTGGTGTAAGTGCCTGCTTGGCAAACGTGAGGTCACACACACACACACACACACACACACACACACACACGCGCGCACACAGTCCAAGGTTAGAAGATTCACAAGGAGGAAAAATGTCATCCTCGACAAAATAGTTGGAGGTCTAAATAAAACCCTATTTTGGTTCCATTTAAAGTAACTGGGATCAGCACACATCACTGAATACTTTAACTACAAAGGGAAGAAATAAAAAAGCAGGATTCTGCAGGGAAATCTGTGGATTTCAAATAAGGGATATGGTTATGAGGGATGAGGACCATGTTTCCTATTGTTATGGAAAACTGTGTTAACCGTGTTCAGAGTTTTACTATATGATTTGGATTTTTTATCCCAGCTGTGTTACTATTCAAGTGGAAATATTTTCACAAATTTTCAGTTGTAAGAAATATAATCACCCATGAGTAGGTAAAAACTGGCTTCCAAGGTTACTCTGACAGACCTGAGAAAAAAAGATATTAAAAATAGTAAGAAAGCCTGAGTTAGTAAATATCTATTGAGAAGACAAGCAAAGAAGAAAATCTAGAGTGTCTGTGAAAGAGGTTAGGGAATAGGAGTATTGTTAAAAGTAAATTAAAATAAGTAAATTGAGCAGTAGATTAAGTCAGTGGAAAATGGAAGTGAGAGGGGTTGAGGAAAACAAACAAACAAACAAACACAGCAAAATCTTCCCATAAAAATGAATCAAAGATATTACATTAATAAAGAGTTGATATATATGTAAACCAGAAATTAAACTAGGTATGAATGATTAGTGCTGCAGATCAAACCCAGGGCCTCATGCATACTAGGTAGGCACCCTACCCCTGAGCTATACCCTCAGCACCTATTATTTTAAACTGACAGACAACTAAATTTAAAAAAAGATAGCTGCCAAAAATAAAAAATAAAAATAAATAAAAATAAAAAAGATA
Organism: Cavia porcellus; assembly: GCF_034190915.1. NCBI lineage: Eukaryota > Metazoa > Chordata > Mammalia > Rodentia > Caviidae > Cavia > Cavia porcellus. The sequence goes on from NW_026947489.1 coordinate 100,069,207, forward strand.
GGTGCCAAAAAAAATCTAGAGACAACAGAATAAGTTAGCTGTAAAAATTAATAAACAAAATGTAAAATGACAACATACGCTGAAGAAGATTAATAAAAGTGTAAATTCAAAGCATATTTGGGAAACAAAATGCAAAAAGGACAAAAAGAATGCTTTCAAATGGATTGATGCCGTAATTGTTGGAGAGATTTCTAGAAGCTTAGTCTCAAATTATAAAAAGTGAAAAACACTGAAAAGATACATCAAAGAGAAGAAAAAGCAAGAGAGATTTCAGACAAGGTGGACTTGAAGGCACACATTGTTAAATCAAGCTAATTTGCTAGTTATATGATGATAAAAGCCAGAGTTAATGAGAACAAGATGATATTATGTCTACGGGGCTTCAAGAGCATAGCAACAAATAGAGAGCAATCACTGTTACAAATCAAAGAGAAATTAATAAGTATATGATTTTAGAACAAAGTATTAAAACCTCATTATCAGAAGATGATAAATCAAGAAGAAAACGATAAAGTAATAGACAGACTTAAAAACCTAATTAAACAGGCCACAATACAGCAGCCAGGGTGGATATTGCAAAAAATTAAATAGATTATAAACAGCAACAAAACCCTTGCACTTTTTCTGCTTGTTCCTGATGGATGGTGAGTTACCAAGTCCTCCTCCTCCTCTTCTTCTTCCTCCAAATCTCAGAAGTGGAGGGAAGCACAACCCAAGGAACTACGAGAGACGCCGAACTAAGTGGGGGAGCAAAGGCACCCTTGAACTTCACTGGGGGAGAGCATACAGGAGCCCCGGGCCTGGAGAAAGAGCTGTGTGGAGGAATGGTGTGGGAAACTTTTTTCTTGGGCCCAGTGCTGGGAGGATGGGTTTGTGAGGATTATTATAGTTCTGTTTCTCTGCTCTGATATCGCTAAGGGAGGGTCCTTTGTTGCCCTGAACCCAAATGACTACAGGCCCAGGCTGCATGTAGTATAATATTAAGGGAGTAAAAAGCCCTCCCTAGGAGAGAAGGGGAGGAAGGGAGACAGGTTGGTTGGGTGTGCACTTCTTCATCCCATTACTCTCCAAACGTGTAGGTAGAGGGATCAGAACCTAAGGAGATGGCATCTTCCGGTGCGTGCTTTGCTTTGTCAGGATGAATCCCCAGCTGGAGAAGTTACCCAGTGGCCTGAAACCAAATGTGGACATCGACAGTAATGATGCAGTGCCTGGGTCTCATCACTTTTCCTTTCCTGAAACTTTGGGCCATTCTCCAAGCACGACAGTTACATCATCGGAGAAACCTAAGACCACAAGGGTACAGTGAGCAGGGAGCAATCTGGACGCGAGGCAGCCTCCTTGGGGCAGACGGGCCAGAAACGGAACCTATCGTGCACATCCTCAAAGACACAGAAAGTTATTAGAAATATGAAGTAAAACAAGAAGCAGGAAAAGAAACAACTATAAATGAGGTATTAAATGTTTGTTTGCAATGACTATAGAATCATCCCAAAGATGCACGAACTGAACCTCATCATGTGGAACCATCTGACAACCCCAAAGTGGATGACATCTATGGATTAACACCCTTCTACTGTATTTTTAAAAACTGTCAATAGCATGACAGTCAATAAAGTCTAAAGAGACTAAAGAGACACAACAAGTAAATGGAGTGTGCTATCTGGAATTGAATTTTGGACCAGAATTTTTACTTTTTGTTACACGTGGCTATAATGTGATTCAAATTATGGCAAGTTTGAATGCAGGTATAGTAAATATAAAATATACACTGGATTTAGCACGAATCAGAGAATGCAAAGTAATAAATAGTCATCAATTTTTATACAATTAAACGTTGAAATGTAATTTTCATACATTGGCTTAAATAAAATAGCTTAAAATTAATCTCATTTTTTTTGCTTTTAAAATGTATTACCAAAACATTTAAAATGGCATGCATGGTTCACAGATGTGGCTTGTACTATTTTGATATTGTACCAGACTGCAGATTAGTGTCAGTAGTTTATCAGTGTTAATTTGAAGTGTACTGTAATCTTGTCAAAGAAGGTCCTCCTTAGGAAATTTACACCAAAGTAGCTAGGAGATAAGGAGCAGGTATAAGTCTACTATTTATTCTTGAAAGTTCACATCCACATCCACACCATGTATTCACAGGGAGAGATGCTAGAGCAAATGTATAAAACAGTAGGTGTAGAATTCCAGCAAAAGATAATCAGAAGATCGAGGTAGGAACCCTGCAACTTTTGTAGAAATTTACGTTATTTCAGAGTAAAAGATTACAATGAATTCTCCAATGCAGTTGAGGTAAACAGCATCGTAGTTGGGGAAAGCAGGGTGGGCAGCACTAATGAAAGATAAGTGACAGAGGGAGACAAAGTTAAAGATCACTCTCAAGAGAGAGCAGGAAAGCATGAAGAGCACATGAAATAGAACCTAGATGGCCTGCAGGAGATGCATATAGTGACGTCCAAGGAGGTGCAGATTGAAAGGGCAAAGGAGGGGAGGGAATACTTGACCAAAACGATTTTCCCAGAAGTAAGGGGCGAGTAAAGGCCTCACAGTGGGAGGGGATGCAAAGCAGAAAAAAATGAATCACCTTGGGACCAAGTGTCAAGTGAAACAAATCAGACACGTAAGCTTAACTATTACATGGGTTCTCTTACCTGGGAAACCCAAAGTACAGATAAAGAGCAAGATGAAAGCCAGGTGACAAGAGGCAGGGAGATAGATTGTTCTAAGGTGGGGAAGGGATCAAGAGATGGAAGGAAGGGGAGGAGGGAAGGGAAAGGAGATGTACAACGAGTAAGATGTGTGATGTACATGTACCCACTTCCCACAAAGAATGGAAATACTATGTACTGCAGACATTGACAACAAAAATAAATACATAAAAAATAAATCCATGCTCAGTCGCATTAATACAAAAACTAAGAATACGAAAACGTCAGAACCTGAAAAAAAGGAGGAAGGAAGGAAAGAAAATTGAAACACCAAGAGAAAAAATAGAGCCCTTGGAAAGAGACAAGTCTAACTGACATGGCCCTCCTCAAGTGCTGGCTATTAGAATGTAGTGCTTTATATTACAAAGGAAAATGTTTTTGAACTTGAGACTCATATTCAGCCATATGGCACCTAAATTTGAGAAAGCACTAAACATATTCTCAGGCATATAAAGCCTTAGGGAGTTTTGTCTTGCAAAAGATCTATTATGAAAATATTCCTTAAAAAGTACTTGGCTAAGAGAAATGCTAGCGGAATGGCTGGCCGCAACTTTAGTACAGTTTATGGCTATGTAAAAAAAGCAGACTGAAGAAAACGAAAGGAAGTTACCCATGACAATCAAGAAATAAAATCAGAAAGTAATCAATAGGAAGCGTGTGTTTGGGTAGAAGGTCATTCGAGACCAAAAGAATCTGAAAGCATTCAAAATTACCTTTTGTCCAGGGGAAGATTCTGATATTCCATGTTTATGAAGTCAACAGAGATAAATAAATCTAAGTATGTGTCTAATAGTAAAAGCAGGCATCATAAAAACAAAGAAATGAAGCAAGTAGCTTTTAAGTAAATAGACAAAAAGGGAATTTAGGGAACAGAAAGAAAAGAAAGTGTTAAGAAGGAAACAAAAGATCCCATAATCAGCAAATATAAAATAAGATGGTAGAAAAAATACAGTTTGACAGCAATGATAATAACTGTTGGGGTGAATAGAACAAAACAAAAAACAAAGCCAGAGGGTCCTTGCATGGACCAATGATGCTCATGCATCATGAACAGACTAACACATCCCTTAGCTCCTGAGGCAGAAGAAGCACAAGGCTTCCTAAAGTAAACACATCCTAGGTTCCTTCATAAAAAAGCCTCAGCAAATACAATAAAGCATAAATTATATGTAATATGCTCCCTTATCAAGCCAAAATAAAGAAGCAAAATGAAGAACAGAAACATAAATGAAAAATCTCTGATTACCAGGAAATTCAAAAAGAACTCTGCTAATCAATAAGGATGTCAAAAAGATACAGGGTCACAAAAGCACTCTATTAGAGGAACAATGCAAATGAGAACTGCATGGTAAAATCTCTGGAAGGGCTCAGAGCTTAACTAACAAGAAAGTTCATAGCCTTGAGTGCATTTACTATTAATAAAAACAACAGTAGAAAATCAGCACACCAAGTAAACAATATAAAAATTTACAAAGGAACAGAAGGACAATCCAAAAGAAAGAAGAGAATAGGACACATAAAAGCAGATGGCTATAAATTAGAAAAGGGGAAGCAATAGCTGTATTTTACCAGCTAACAAAACTTATTTGATAAAGCCAACCCAGGGCAGTTGAGTCAGAAAATGAGAATGAGCTGACTGTACTCTGTGCAAAGGACTACAAAGACAAATGCAATGGATGATTTTTTTCATTTTTATCGGTACCGGGGATCAAAACAATGGATGATTTTTAAGGAAGGAAATACAACACTAAAATGAACACAAAAGAGCTTTTATATAACAACTGATGAAGAAACTGTAAGAGAATTGGAGGTAAAGATTGCGGGGGGGGGGAGTACTGTTCGTGGATAATTCTCTGAAAGTATCCACTAACAATAGAAATGGTAACAACTAACTACTCCATATTCTTGAATCTAAAGTGAGAGAAACAGTAGATTTAAAAATCAGAAACAATGTACCATTTTAGTCTTGGATACAGATTACAGAATTTAGATAATTCTGGTAGATTAGCAGATTAAGGGGGAGGTGTGGTAAATTGGGCTCTGGGTCAGATGGATATAGGTTCAAAGCCTGGCCCCTCACAGATTTGCTCTACAAACTGGGCTTCTTTGCTAACCTTCCTGAGACTCAATTTCCTCTTCTGTTAATAGGGACCATGGTATTCATCTCATGTTAGGGCAGTAGTTATGGAGGAAAATGTGTGAGATAATTAATATGCCTTTCCCACAGTATATGGTATTGAAGTTAATTATGCATGTATATTAAAGAAAAATGCTTAAATTCATCACAGAATGGAACAATGCTCTAGAAAATGGAACGTTAGTAATTACAATCCTTCCCAACAGATTAGCTAATAACAATTACATGTTCACAACAATAGGTGTCAGAAAGGCATTAAAAAAATCCAACATCCATCTAAAAAATGAAAAGAAGGTATCTCTAAAATATTTCAAGTTAAGAGAACATTATACTTGACAGATACTAAAGGTATATAAAATAAGAAGCAAATAAGGCTATTTTCATCGCTTGATTTTCTTTTTTATTAGTACATATTTGCAATACATAATCATTAAATTCATCTACATTTTCACAGCAATAATTTAACATTGTACTTGAGATTCTTGTCAATGAACAAGAGGGAGATAACAGAAGTAACAGAGTAGTAATTTTTTTTTAAATGTTGCTTTTTGCAGACAAATTATGATTACCTATGTAATCTAAGGAATCTTGGGTAAAATTATTAGAGAAAAAGCACATATAAATACAATAAAAATGAGTATGATCCATAGCATGCTTATATACTAATTATACCTGGCAGAAATAATAATAAAAACTGGGAAATTTCATTCATAATTACATATATATATATATATATATATATATATATATTCATGAGTAAAGAGACTGGAAAGTTTTTTATGGGGGAAAGGAAACAATTTAGGAAAAATTAACATTTATTCAATTCTCAGTTTTTGCAGGGCTTGCAAAATTTTTTGGAGATGGGACCCAGAGTCTCCCTTATGCATGCTAGGCAAGGTTGCTACCCCTGTGCCACATCCCCAGCTCTGGAAATGCATCTATTTTTAAGGCTGGGAACATGCTTTGTTCAAACACACTCTCCATTGTTAGTCTGGAAACCGCCTACCTGACAGACAAGCACTGCAGGGTCTGCTCAGCACTGCTCGTTTGAACATCTGACATGAAATGAGAGCCAGGGCTCTGTAGAAAGCGGGAATTGGAAGACTCGGGCCTGGAACAGGGTTGATATCTGTGTGTAGGCCCAGAGCCAGAGAGAAGACAGACGCCCTTCTTCCCCTGAACATCTGAGGTGCTAGGAGGACAGTGCAGGAAGTAACATAGAGGGAGCAAGCGAGGAGATTGCGAGATGGTCAAAGATTGCAGGGTAGGAGCACACATATAATCTGCTACAAAATTCTATAGTGAGGCAAAATCCTCACAAATTCTACAGTAATAAGAGCACTTATTGTATTTGTTTACTTTGTATTTTATCAAGGCAACCCATGAGTCTTTACTTTTCTCTCATTGTTGAGAAAAAATACTTGATAGCTAAAGTTCATGGGGAATGTTTATTTAGCTCAGTTTGTAGAGTTTGCAGCCCATAATGCCTGCTCCCAAGGAGCCAAGGGGCTCATAGCAGAAGGACATTGCAGAGGAGAAACAGTTCATGGTGGCAGAAGACGGCAAAAGCAAGCAAGGGAAAGGGTAGACAAATCTCTTTCTGTGTCTTATATTGTATCCAGTCTACCAGGATTAGGGCTGTGCCAATTCAGCCAGGGGACTGATCTAGCGGTCATCCATCCTTAATCCCAGAACCCTTAATTCCAGCACTGCACCATGAATCATTCACACTTTCTGGATTCAGCCACATCCTAAAAAGCTCCATCTTAAACTACATGAGGGGAAGGTGGGGCATCTAGACACAAACCATAACACCATTAATATATAGAGTGCGAGAATCAAGTTTAGAAAATGCAGCAGTATGGGTAAGGGTACCAAAGGAAATGGACTGCTCAAATGGGGAAAAGAAGAGACAATTCCTAGGAACACAGCAGGTTTGCAGGAAGGCACAGCTTTCAGGAAATAGTGAGCACCCTTAAACCTGAAGGTCTCCCCACTACCTCAGAGGAGGGAGCAGTTTCAGGAACCAGGAGGGAGGTTAGCCAGAAGCTGTGACCTCTGGAAGAGGATTGCTCATCTGTAGCCTCCACAGGGAAGGAGAGGAGGAGCAGGGGGAAGATGATGTGATGTCACTTGCTTCTGTCTTGGTTTCCCACTGCTGTATCCTCCTGGAGGCCAGCAGGTGAGGAAGCCATGTAGTGGGATTCCTTCAGGTCACCTTCCCAAAGCAGGGTGTGAAAGGGGGGATCTGGGGGTTATTATGAAAATTATCCCAAAACTTCTAAATAAAATACCTTCAGGCACTAGAGAAATACAAAAACTCTCTTGGGGCTTAACCAAAGAGAGAATGAACTCCTAAGTTGCAAGCTTGGATTGTCTAGGGGTTGTCAGGGACTCTGGTTTCAGTGGTCACACAGGAAAGGAGACATGTGAATCCTCGTGAGCTGGAATCTGAGGTGCTATGCCCTTCAGACAGGTCCATTGGAATAGCAAGCTTTCAATGAAAAGATGAGCTGGAAAGAAACTCCTCCAATATATATGACAAGAGAGTCTCTCAAAGTCAGTCTGGGTTGAACAAACAGGTTTTCTTGGAGAATTCATAGCTACCAGCTGTGACACTGACATTGCTTGGTTGTCCTGTAGTTTTGTCATGGAGAGGTGAACACTACTTGTTCTTGATGCCTGTTTTCTTGTCTGCTTTTATGATTGTCTTAATCCTCATTATTCTAAAATTTCACTGGAATGTCTTTTGATGCCCTACACTGAGCCCCTGGCCTTGTCTGACCTGCGTTCCATACAGGAGTCGGCTGACAACCAGCACTGGCCCAGAGGCAGGCACTTAGGACTCAGTTTTTCTTGCTCTGTTAGAGCAGTTGCTGCTTTTATTTGCTTTCTGTCTCCCTCGGTTTTGGCAATATCTCTTGTTGGTGACGACCTTCCTTCCTGCCCTTGTTTCTTTGTGGCTTTGTATCTTCTTATTTATCTAGGTTACCTTTGTGGGATTTGGGGAATAACCAGAAATTAATGTGGGTGTGTGTTCGAACTGAGAAGATCTGATCATCAGCTTTCCTTCTCCACTGCCAGCCCCTGAGTGGGTGAAAGGCTGCCCGGCGGGGAGACCCTGACGGTCAGAATTACTCTGCATTGGAAGGAATTTCCCAGTGATGGAGAAGTAGTGGGATTGTTGTTTCTTGAAGGCATGTGCTGATTAGTTTTCTGCCAAGGGGTGCCCAGATTCATCACTTCTGGGTGTGTCAGTGAGGCTGCTCCTGGATGGGAACAGCATTGAATCAATGATGTGGATGCAGTTGATCCTCCTCCCCAGTGCTGCTGGGCCTCATCCAGTCAGCGTAGGGTCTGGAAGGGACAAAGCGGCAGAGGAAGGACGAGTGTGCCCCTCTGCTTCCTGCCTGCGTGAGCCGGGACACTGCTTGTCTCCTGCTCCTGGAATGGGTTAATGCCATCAGCTCCAGTTCTCAGGCCTTTGGTCCCAGACTAGGACACCACGGGCTGTCCCAGGTTGCAGCCTGCAGGTGGCGCTGTGCGGGACTTCTCAGTCTCCCTTCCCGGGTAAGCCAGTTCTTCACTGTAAATCTCCGTGTGTATGTGCCTGTCTCTCTCTTATGGTTCCATTTCTCCGGAAAGCCTTGCCTGCTATAGTATTTAATTTTGTTTCAAAGGCAGATAGGAAAAAAGAAGCCTAGAAGCCGTGTTGTCACTGTTTCAGGCACAGTGTTAAGGAAATGCCTGGTTTTATTCATAAATGAGAAGAAACTAAGCAAGCTAAATATTATAAAGCTAACAATTATTCCCAAGGTAATTTCTGGATTTAGTGCAATCCCACTTAAAATTCTGACAGGATCCTCCACAGAGCCTGATGACATAATTTAAAAACCAGTCGTAAAAATAGAAAGACAATAATATTGGAGAACATTTTAAAAGAAAGAGCACTTCCATATTCAAGACAGACACCTGGCTTGTCAGCTTTGATACGTCTTTCCCTTGCTCCTCCACATCCGATGATAGAATTTTCTGCTAAAAGAGATGAAATCTATCCATCCTCCCCACTCCCCCTCCCTCCCTCATGGTCCGGGCCACACCATCACCCACTATAGCGCTGCGATGTTCTCTGACCATCCTCCTCAGACCACTGGATCCATGAAATCTTGCTTCCGCAAGATCAGCGGCCACACACAACCCCATCCTTGTCTTTGCCTGAACTCTCCAGTAGCTTTGCATTGCTCATCTCCATCTATACTGCTCCTTATTCATTCTGTGACTGGGTTTTGCATTCATTCATTCATTCATTCATTCACTTACTCATTCATCAGTGTTCAGAACTTTCAATCTGCCAGATGAACAAAGCCCTAGGGAGGTAATGAGCAAAATCAGATTTGATTCATGACAATGCCCAACCAATTAAAAGGCAAAGGAGAATAAACATTTTAAGAAAAAAAATAAAGATTCAAGAGTGCTAGGCATTAAACCAATGCCAAATTTAAAATAATCATTAATTTTTATAACCATTAAATTGGACAAATCCAAACAAAAAGAATAGTTAAATTGAATGATGAGGAGACTGAGAGAGATAGATATACTTATTCATTACCAGTAACATGGTGAATCAATACAAATGTTTTCAGAAGAATCTGGCAAGCAATGTCAAGAGCCAAATAAGAGGCCCATTATCTTTTGAGCCAGCAGTCTTACTCTTGGGAAATTATTTGAAGGGAATAATTCCAAAGAATGGGGAAGAGGGGAAGAAGAATATACATTCAAAGCTTTTTATTTAATGTTGTGCTTTCAATGTTAGCTAAAGAGTTGACACTCAAATGATCAATAAAAGAATGAGTAAGTTGCTTAGAGTAGGCTGATATTGTAAATTATGACTATGAAAAAAATCAAGTAAAGAAAGCAGGATACAAGTGTTTGAATGTGATGGAACAATTGTATATGAATAGATATATAAAGAAATAAAAAATACTTTCCAAGAATAGAGCGGTGATTTTTCATGTGATTAGACATTTTTTTCTTTAGAAATAAGTGCCCCAATGGAAAAGATGGCTAAACATCATTGTGCAATTAACCTCGATTATGTAGAGAATATTTCCCAGTGTCCAAATTCATATTTTAGGTAATGTGCTATCAAATAAAAATGAGTGGCTCCTAGAAACATATATATTTTCATCAATATGTATTTGTTAAACATTTTTAACACTGATGGACATTATACAGCTTACATTGCCAGAGAGATGGTAAGGTCTGTAAGAGACGAAAGTATTTGTCAAAAACTCACGAGCTGTGTGAAAGCCACAGATCAGAGAGATTCAGCATCTGCTAGGATTCTCCTAATGGTGTGGCAGGTCTCCAGTCCTTGGTGCATCCTTACATGCTTGGTCACCTTGCTCCTGGGAAGGAGATGCCTGATGCTGGGAACCAGAGACTGACAGTGCCTAGAACAGACACTGTAGAGCTTATAGGCCTTAGGAACTCCATTCAGGCCCAGCAAATCCAGACCTTCTCCCCCTGGTTAGGATCTTTGTGGAGAAGGTCTTTATACAGTTCAGAAAGGTACAGAATTTGGTTCTTGCTGAGTTCATATTAGTGTAGCAGAACCGTATTAAAAGATGCTTTGTGTGTAAGGCGCTTAATTCTGCAAAGAACAGAAGATTGATGGCCTCATGACAGCCCCCAGAGGAAAGCAAAAGGGAACTGGGATCTAAGTTTTGATTTGGTTCAGACGCTTGCTGGTTCTGTGATCTGAGCCTATAATGTTTTTGTGCTGCAGGATATTTTTCACTTAGAAAATTAGAAGGTAAAACTTATATGATCCAGCCTTAAAATGAATTTCTGGAGCTACCCCACTGGGGATGTTTTTAAAAGATTTCACTCTTTCTGCACAGTCCACAGAGGAGAAATGCCAGGGGCCATTGGGGCCACTCTCCTGCCTGCACTCATGTCTGACCACACTTTGTCCCTCCTAGAGAGCGTGCTCTCACGTCCTATGGGGCGAATCCCCGAAACAGCATTTGGAATAAACCATTCTGCACCTGCTGCTGCGGGCCCTCCACGGGTGTCCAGTGTGAATTCTCAAGAACTGAGGGTCAGACACATTGGGCTGCTCTCTTACTGTATTATAGACATGCTCAAAGTGGGATAGACGGGTGCTGGGGGACTCTGAGACTCTCTTGGGGGTCCTGAGAGGTGAAGACTGTTTTCATAATACTAAGACATTATTTGCTTTTTGCAATATGTGGACATTCACATTGTCACTGAGTGCGGATCAAAGCGGTGGCCCTGAACTCCATCAGTCAATGTATTCTTCACTGCCGTGTATTCAAAGTAGACAACAAAAGAATGCCAGTTTCACTTAAGAATGTCCTTGATGTAATAATAAAAACAATTAATTTCCTTGAATCTGCACCTTTGAGTACACACTGTGTAATTCTTCTGTTATGACTAGTTGGGAAACATGCAAAAGCCTTTCTGCTGTGTGCTGAAGTATTCTGCCCTGGAGGAAGGCACTTAGGCAGTGCTTTAAGGTGCAAGCTGGACTAGCCACTTTTTACACCTCCAAATCACCACTTTTACTTGAAAGCACAAACAACACACAAATTATGATTATTCAGACTTGGGAATTCAGCAGGCTTTTTCTCAAAAACGAAGTAAGCCTGTCACTTTAAAATAACTGACAGTATTTGTTGCCAATGATAAAATTCAAGCAAAATTCCAAATCTTAGGAAACTTGTCTTCATCACTGTGAACTTGATGGATTTCCAGTGCTCAAACACTTTTCCGATGAGATTTGCATTCATATTAATGGATGTGATTTTTCATATTATTTAATGAACTGTCAGCATTTGGATGGTCTGTGTAACACTTTAAACCTGTATTTTCCAAATGACCAATGTATCTTGTTATAAAAGCATACATTTATAAAAGATCCATTCAAAGTGGAAGATAAGCAATGCATTTGAATGTAATAGAGTACAAATTCATTGACACGGTCTCAGTATTTCATATAATTAACTGTCTTACTTTTCTTATTGATGAGGCAAAACACCTGACTCCCAAAGTTAAAGGGGTAAGGTTTATTTAGCTCACATCTGGAAGAAGTTTCAGATTATGGAGTCAGCTGGCTCCAAGGCAGGGTGGCACAAGGCGGAAGGGCAATAGTTCATGGTGGTGGAAAATGGCAAAAGCAACAAAAAAGAACGGGGCTAGACTCTTTCTGTGCCTTATACTGCATCCAGTCTACTGGGCACAGGGTGTTGTCAATCCAATCATGGACTGATCCAACATCACCCACCCTTAATCCCAGCATTGCACTATGAATCAATTGTACACTCTGGATTCAGCCACCTCTGAAAAAATCCTATGATTTTTAGGGACACAAGCCATAACATTAACCTTTTAAAATTACCATTTGTAGAGTTTGTAATTTGCAGTAGTAACAAAAGATGATTGTCTGTAATTATCTAGGAAGGTGGTTAAAATACTCTGCCTTTTTCCATGTGAAACAATTTTTTTCATATACATCAACCCAAAATATATCACGATAGGCTGAATGCAGAAACAAAGGTGGATGAGAATTGAAGTATCTTTTATTAAGTCAGATAGTAAAAAGCTTTGCAAAAATGCAAAATGATGGCATTGTTTCACTAAATTTCTTTTAAACAATATCGTTTTCATAAAATGTTATTTATGTTAACATGTAAGTTTGTTTTATTAAACATAAATTTATTATTGCTGTATGTTAAAAATTAATGAATGGTATTTTAAAATTTATTTAGCAATATCAACACATATAAACAAAAGTATGTTGAAGTTCTCAGTGACTTTTGAAGTATGTAGAAAGATCTGGTGGTTAAACACTTGAGAACCCTTTTCCTAAGATCTCTGTAAAGAAAGAGGCATTTGGATGATGAACCCACATAAGAGAGGGATGCTTACATTTGTCAGTTTGTACTGTAAGGTTCTCTGAACATGGCAACGAGGGTTGCTTATCAATACAGAATCTTTCCTGAAGTAGCAAGGGAAAGGCATCTATGACTTACAACTGCCAAAAATCACTAGTGAGAGTGTCAAATCTCACCAAACTCATTAGACCTTCTCTGTACCCTTCTGCATGGCTCCAGCCCATTGAGACTTCAAGTTCACCCCTTTTGCTCCAAGGAAGGTCCAGCCCACACCTCCTGCTCAGTACTGTCCATCATGACCAGGTGTAGGCTGGATATCTGCCACCAAGGTCATAACAAGTGCTACTCTGAGCTAGACAATCAGGACCTAGTACTCGGGAAGCATTGAGGAATTAAGAACCAAAGAACGCATGGCGTGGCTTTTGGGCCAGAGGGTGTTGTATTCTGGTGGGGAGAAAAACGCCTGAAGAAATAATTATGGTATGATTTGATAGATGCAGCTCTGTACATAGTTATCACATTTCCCTAACTGAAAATTAGGACAAATCTGACAAAAAGTGTGTCATAGTATCCGACAGTGGGGTTTACCCTGAGGAAACTGGAACACATGCCTGCTACATTTATTAAGAGACTCCAACAGCGCCACAGAAATCTTGTATAGATTTGTACTTAATTTACCCCAAACACACAGAAACATTTTTTTAAACCTCCCCCTTCCTAAATTCTGGGAAATGACAATGGCAGAATAAAAAAGGGCCAAAAAAGCTCCTTAGGCTCACAAAAGATGAGTGATGGCCCCAACATTTTATTTTCCCTGTATTAGTTTTCCCCTGTGATGGGACAACTGCAGGAAATTTTTTCCAATATCCTTGTTCCCAGTGGTTTCTCTCCCAGAAAGGGTCCACGTTTGTTCATGCAGGTCTCCCACATTGGCTGAGGCAGAGCAGGCCGAGTCTCAGGGTCAGTGGAATTAATCAGAGCGGCTTCTATGATCACATGCCTTGGTTATATGTGAATGACATTAAACAATAGGGCTTTGGCTCTGCCAAGAGATGTTGGTGTCTCCTGTGGGTGGGCTGTTTAGGAACCAGGGAGGTTCTGGTGGGGCCCGGGTCTGAAACCTACCCATGTGTCTCCTTCCTTTGGGGCCTGGCCCAGATTCCCTTTTTTTTTGGTCTTTCTCCCATTCATACTATTCTTTTCCAGCTGTGGTAACTTTAGAGTGAAATGCACAAGAACAAAACAGACAACAAACAGAGACAGCAACACGCTCAGTGCCACACACAGGCATCATGCCACCCACGGCTACAGAGAACAGGCGACCCTGGGTCTCAAAGGCAAAACTAAAGGCAAGACAAGCAACCTGAAAAACCCATCTTTGAGTCTAGGAATCATTAATTCCACTTGATTTTGGGCAAACCATGACCTCTCTCTGATCCTTGGTGAATTTCAGAGAAGCAGGTTATTTTGAGCATGATATCATCTACCATGTAAAACTGCTTGGTACATGGTTAAATCTACTATTCATGGTTATAATTTTTAAACCTGTTCTTGTAATTATTTGATTAGTGTCTGCTACAACTTTTGTTTGTTCACTGTTCCATCTCTAGAGCGCAGGACAGTGCTTGTCATGTGGTAGGTGTTCGTTGAGTTAAGTGTCTAATAAAAAAGGAGTTGGGAGGGTTTTGGTTAGAGATCCACCCCAAAACAGCAAGCCGGGGTCTCTTGACAGCTTTCACAGATTTGTATTGTCTACTAAGAGCAAGGTGTCACCAAGGAATTGGAAGGTGGCATCTAGAATCAGTAGGGAAAGTGGGTACCAACTGATTACTGACACTGACAAAGGCTGAAGATGCTAAGTAGTTCTTGATTTGGTCTGAGGTGTCAAGGTCAAGGTTTTTCTTTCTTTCTTTCTTTCTTTTTTTTGGTATTGGGGATTGAACTTGTGAACCTGTGCTTACCAGACAGGCACTTATGCTGCTGAGCTATATCCTTGGCCCAAGGTCAAGGTTTTTTTTCCCAGCTATTTTCAGTACAAATCAGCGTGTTGTATAATTATAGAGTTATTTCAGGAGAACTGAGGTTACCACATGCTTTGACCTGATGATAAGTAGCATGACTTCAGGAATATTTTTTACAATCCACAGATAAGAAAACACATTGAACAATGCTATGCAAAGAAGCTAAAAGCACACCACTTTTGTGTCTGGCTCCATAAATTTACTTAATGGAATGCAAGTTTCATGAATCAGTGGATAATAGCACGCTCAGCTGACAGATAGCAGCTTGGGTATCCCACAAGTAGACAGAACTTCAACGTGCTTTTTCCCGCAGACTGTAAAATAGCGTCTCTACTCACGAGGATAATCCTTCGGATGTGTCTTCTCTGACCAGTTCCCATAAAACGTGAGTCTGTACTTGGCAGTTCCACAGGCGCAGCAGTCTAAGATTGGTTTGTCAGTCACGCCGTCAAATGTGGGGTCTGAAATAGGAAAGACACTGTCAAGGAGAAAAGAGGGTTCTTGTGTCAGGCAGAGCCATGTTGGTTTGCCTTAGTCTTAACTCCTAGAGGAAACAAAAATGAAGCAGTTTTCACTGATTAATAAGACTCAGAGCCCGTACCTGGATTAGATTGTGTTTTCCTTTAAGTATGGAAACTATAGTTTTGTAAACAAAACATAAAAGAAGTATGGGTTTTCCTCCACTAATTTGGGGATCTCTATCAGAACAATAGAAAAAAACCCTTCAGATTGGAGAGATCTTGGGAAAGGAGGTGTAAAATTTACTCAGTGAACCTTTCTGGATCCTGGTCTCCTTCCTCACCCCTCTCACAACAGAATTTCTAGACCATATTTTAAGAGGGATGCACAAGTTTTTTTTCCCAAGAAACATTCTTTGGGGCTAAAATGCCAGGCCGGAGGAAGCAGCTTTGAAGAACAGTGAGAACAAGGAGAAAGACATGAAGAACTGCTAAAAAAAACTATTTTAAAATGCTTACATAGTCACATCACTTATCACGATCTCAGAGCCTTTCCTGGGAGGGATGGGGGTTGGAAATGTGTTTATAAGTTCAAGCAGCCAGGAAAAATGTAAGATTCCCTCTCCATCCCCATTTCTAGCTGTGAACACCGGATAAGTGGGGGAACGAGAGACTGCATGAATAAACTCGGTATTTCTGACTGCCAACCCCACAGCCTTAACTGGACCTCCTGGCTTTTTGTCTGTCCTGCTTCCCGCAAGATGAAAAAAATGACTCCGATGCAACGGACTGCAACTGCTTTTCCTTTAGCTCCTCTAGCAGTATTAACATAAATCTTTTTTCTGCAAGTTGGACATTTATTCTTAAATTCGATAGAGAGGGTGGCAACAAAGAGTACAAAAATCATTTTGAATGTCAGGAAAAATATTTTGCAAGTCTTTCTTTCAGAATTCCCTGGTTCTCTAGGCTTCAACATGCAAAATCAGTGATCTGCTGAAATGAACCCGGGTTCTAGGATGGGGATAAAAGTCTGATGCACTGGAATGATAACTACAATGTATTTAGGCCTTGTTTGTGCTCCTGCCTTTCCACATCCATTAGTAAATCCTTGGGTTGAGAGGAACTCGCTCTATGAGTGCTCCATGGGATGAGCAAGCATTTCTAATAAATCTTAACTTGATAATTGAGCAACGTCTTGCAGGACAAGTAACACGATGCTGAATGCCACATGATCATAAATGTAATTGGCTTCCTTGTTAAAGACGTGTGCAAAGGAAAAGATTCCACTCGGCCACTAGACAGCTGTCATTCTGATAGATGGTGAAAGTTTTCCCATCAAGTCAATAATCCTCTCTCTCGTCCTCCTCACTCCAGTCACAAAGGTTTTTCAAAGGTAAGTGCAGGTTAATTCATTTTTCTTTATATTTTCTTTATTGTTTTGTATTATAATACAGTATTTGCATATGAATATTTTTGGGTTGTGGAACAAATAATCTGAATTCCCATTATTTCTTATGGGGAAATTTGCTTTGATATACAAATGCTTTGGATTATGAGCATAGCACGCTACCTGGATGAATTATGCTTCCAAGCCAAGGTTGGACTCCATCCCCAGAGGTAAGAACTTTGGTCCTCTTTATTTTACACAGCAGTGAACTGAGGCAGGTAACTTGCTCAGGGTCACAGAGTTGGCGAGCTGTGCAGGCAGAACTGGGGAGCAGATCTTTTTGGGTCCAGAGCCCTTGCTCTTAATCTCTGCTTTATACTATTCCAGGAAAGACCAACTCTGGGTAGGTCTGCACTAACCACAAGGAGGGAAAGACTGTTTTCTCTTGTGATTTTTGACTCACTTTTGCCTTTTCCAAATGAAGAATGGTGGATTTAAAAAAATTACTTCCCTATAGAGTCCCAGGATTTTGAAACAGTCCCAAAGAAGAGGTTCAACCACCCAAAGTAGAAATCACTGTCTGACTACTTTCTGAACACTTGGAAGAGGCCAGAGAACCACTGCGTATGCAGGAAGCCAGGATCTGAGTCCTGTATGAGCCACTTTAATCTATGGCCAACTGTGTTGTGAAAAGCCTCATTTAATTTTGAAAAAATGATTTGGAACTAAGAGATACCTGCTGGGGTTTCCATTGTAACTATCAGCACCTGTTAAATGAGATAGCAACAATCTCTAGGATACCCCCCCCCCAAAGCCAATTGGTGGCTTTACCTTATCAAAAAAGGCTTCCAGATTGAGGTGGTAAAGTTAAAGTTATTTTCAAGGATTTAAAGAAATGTACTATGATAAACGTCTTGGGATTCCAAAGGAAAGTAAGCTTCGGCCCCCAAAATAAATTTCTAGGTTTGGAAATAACAATGATTTCCCGCCGAGGAAAACCGACTGGTAAGGAAGTGGGGTGATGAGGAGCCGGCTCCCCACAGCAGCAGTGAGCTGCCAGATGCAGGCGACCCCAGGCCTGGGCCCAGGCTCCTTTTCAACTCTGCCTTGTTCTTCCATTTTTCTTCCTTTTCTCATTAACCCTGTTCTGCTCGCCTTCCATCATCTGTCCTCCTCTTTGTCTCTCTCCTTGTTTACAACACAGTATTCAATGGTAGGCATGCATGTATTTATTAGGGTCACCCTCTTCACTATTTTGTGTTTTTAATTCTAAGTAGCTTAACATTGATACTGCTTTAAAAAGCAGTGACTGTTATTCATGCTCTTAATCTTCCCCTATGGATTAATGATTTATTTGGAGGGAAAATAATAAATGCAAGTTTAACTGATTAACTCCAGTACCAAAAAATAAATAATAAGATAAATAAAGACTAACAAATTCTAGGGTTACTATATGTTAATGATGCAATCTTTTTAAAGCCAGTTTTTCTTAAAAGGTCTACTTTATGTAACACACCCTCAATAACTAGATTTTGCCTGGTAAATAAAGGGTTTTTATATTTGAAGTTGACTTTTTTTTTTAAAGTTGTATCCTTTTTATTTTTATTTTTTTGGTACTGGGGATCAAACTCACGACCTTGTGCTTGCCAGGCAGGTGCTTATGCCGCTGAACTAAATCCTTGGCCCTTGAAGTTGACTTTGAAAAGCCTATGAATGAGGAGTCCTCAAAGTTTATAAACTCTCAGGCGGCTAATAGCATAGTTTTTGGTTATAGCATCCAGAATTAGAGCACCTTGTATTGTCTACTTTTAAAGTATCCCAGAGTTTTAAACTTTAAGCGTAAAGAGTGACATTTTGTCTTATATTAATTAGAGTTTCATTTCCTAGTTGTTGATATACATGTGCTACGTGTTTTGTGAGAAATGGTTACCATTACCCTCCAAGTCAGTTCTATGAATAACCATTTACCAATTGCTATGCTACTGATGAGGTTTCTTAAAGAAAACATTCTGTGCTGTTATGATTCACTGTCATCTTGCTGCTTGACAAACTGGACTGTAAGGAATTAGCATTGTGCATATTACTAGTGCCCTTGTATAACAGGATGTAAAGTTAAAGATGAGGAATGTGGGCAAAAGATCATTCAGTGTCTTTTAACGCTGATCAGGACTATATTGAAAGCTTCTGTGGTTTGTGTGTTTTAACTCCCACTTTAAAATGCATGCGATTAAATGAAAGATATAATGCAAGAAACTGAAATAGGAGACAGAGTTTAGAAAACAGTGGCTTTGGTAGAAAGGCAGTGGTTCAGGGCACTGACTTCAAGGATCAAACCCTGGCAGGTGATGCTGGGAGAGCTATGCTAAACTACTGGTGTTGGGGAATGGTGGCATTTTCCTCTAATCCTGGCACTTTGGGAGGCAGAGGCAGGCGAATCACAAGTTTGAGCTCAGCCTGGGCAACTTAGTGATTTAATGAAATCCTGCCTGAAAATAAAAAATAGAAATAGCTAGGTGATAATTCAATGCAAAGGCCTTGGCTTCAATTTCCAGTACCAAGAAATCAAAGCAAAGCAACACCAAACCAAGCCTCTGTCTCATGCTCCTCATTTATAAGCAGAGGTGATTTAATAATCTTCACTATAAAGTCATAATTAATGCATATGAAGTACTTAGAATAGTGCCTGGTATGTAGTAAGGACTCACAAATTATTAGCTTTTATTTTTATTTTCCCAGAAGACTTTTATCAACTTTTCTTAGTAGCTTATGATTTGCCAGTCAGAGGATTATTTCTTCTCAAAAGATGGATTGCTTTAAATGCAAATAAAACGTCTGCAAAAATGAATAGAAATGAGATAGTTAAGCTGTGTAATTATAGAACATCTTCTATTTTTATTTAGTCATCTAATGATTTTTAAAGACCTTCAGAATTTTAAGGTCTTTTTCTTTTAATGCAGTAGACTAATGAAAAGCTTTTGCATATAGACAGCAATAGCGGATACTTATATAGATTGCATTTACTGTGTATGAGGCAGTGACTGTTTTGCATGTGTTAAGTCCCATAGCTGGGGAAGGGGGCAAAGACAGATTCAGACCCAGGCCTGTTCCAAATCTAGGCGCCTGCTGGAATCTCCTCAGTCTACTTGGTCTCCATGAGCTTTGTTAGAACGCCTGCAACCCAAGAAGATTGGGTCAAGGAGCTTGCAAATCTAAGGCCAAGCCCTGGAACATGATATAATCCCAAGGTCACTGTCCCCCAGCGCCCCAATGCCCTGTTGGTCTCTCCTGGAGAAAACTCCCCATGTCATCCTGATGCTACACATATTTCTGCAGGCAATTTTCCCACAGAATCATAGACTTTTTTTTTAAAGGTACACAATTGTGCATGCCTTAATTAAGTCCTGTGAATTATTCCAAGGAACCTCTCCAGAATAATCACTGTTTCACAAAAATAAGAAGACACCAATATAAGGTACATTATCTCCTACCCAGGGAATCGGGCTGAGTAATTAGAGCTTAAGGCAGATCCAATTATCCACAGCACACAGCCAGATTAAGACTGGGAGCTACAAGAGGAAGCACTATGCAGAGGGGCTCAGAAAGCTGATCGCCTTCACTCCCGCAGCGAGAGGCTCAACTCAGCGAGCCCTCTTCCAACCATCTGCCCTTCTCCACTTCAAGTCTTACCTTGTTCACAAAGTTTCTTGGTCAGAGAGCCCTCATCTTGAAAATAAATAATGCGTTTCTGTACGATGCTGGCTCTGTGGGGAAAGAAGAGAGCACAGAGGTAAGGTGGGTAGGTGTGTGTGTGGGCTCCGGTAGGCACACTACAGTCTTTGCTTGGCCATTTTGGCTGTGCAGCTCGGGGTGACTGGATCCAGCTTTCTGTGCTCATCAGAGCATTGGCACATGATGACAATGAGAACTTTATGGAAATGTATGTTAAGAGCCCAGTAGGTGCCTAGAAACCACCTAATATTAATTCCAAAGTTGTTGTTGTATGTGTGTTTTGGTTTGTTTGTTTTGAGACAGAGTCTTGCTACATAGTACAGGTTGGCCTTGAATTCACTACATAGCCCAGACTGTCCTTGAACTCACCGTGATCTGATCCTCCTGCCTCAGTCTCTTGAGTGCTAGAATTACAGGCATGCACTACCATGCCTGGCTCCTAAATTGTTGCTGATAATATTACTTTCAAAGTAAGAAAGTGAATGAACAGCACTTCCTATGCCTTTTCTCAATGGTTCCTTTTACTCTTCATATTAAACTATTGATGCCATTTATAGATCAACCAAATTCAAATTATAGAAGCATGTCAAGTCTTCTTCCTGAAGGGAAACAAGGGAATTTAAAAATATATTTTGATTTGTTCTGAAAATGTCATTTTATATCTTTCCTGAAAGTCTAGACAAGACTGTCTCCTACATTCTGAACAAAGACAACTTCAGCTGTGATAACTCTCTCTCTCTCTCTCTCTCTCTCTCAAACAAGTCAAACATAGGCTCTTAGAATTTGGGAAGCACATTTTGAAGTTGAAAAAAGTGACTTACTTGTGGTCAGCACATATTTTCTCTTTAATCTGGGAGTGCACAGACACGCTGCTTTTCCTTTAACTCTCTCTGTTTATTTCTGCTGGCTTTGAAGAGGTTGAATCCTGAAACCCAGTGTTCCAGTAATTTGAAAGTCTACAACACTTAAAATTGAGATAGTGCCAATGAATCTTGGGCCATTTCTATTGATTTTCTCCAGCAAAGCTACTCAATCAAAAGGTAATTTTCCCTGCGATTTGCCCTATTTAACAGATAAAGGCATCCCTTGACTCCATTACGGCTGACCACACTGAATAAGTGCTAGAGTCACAGGATCTGCCCAGAGTCAGAGGAGCCCAGATCCAGGAGCGAGGCCATGTGTGCAGAATCTGTGGAGAACAGAGGCAATTTTCCTGATGGTCTGGACCAAGGCCAAAATGACTTTCCAAAGAAACGTCTACACTACACCCAGCCTTGTGGGGGAAGGGAGGGATATAATTCAGAGCAGCCTACAGATGTCTTTTATAGTCTTTCCCCACCCAAGAGAGACAAGATGTTGAAATAACTGAATGAAATATGCTTCCTCCCTACACAATGCTACTTTGATCATTTATCCATTCTGTTGATCACTTAAATGGGAAAGTTTCCTCAGGCCAAGGCTATAACACTCAACCTACCCCAAAGCCGAGGAACAAAGCCTTTTATTAGAATATCTACCATCTCCAACTGTGCTTTTCAAGATGTCCCAAACTGGAGGGCCCCCCATGGAGCACCAAGGAATAGGCCTGAGGGAAGACCCCCAGACCCCACACGCAATCCATGGCTCCGCCCATGTTTCAGTGACATTGGTGGCAGCTCCCTCCCCCATTTGTCTTCCTGTAGTATTTATCGGTATAAAAATCATTGCTGGGGACCGTTTAGTGGTTGGCACTGAGGAACATTCCAGAGACACTGTCATGAGCAAGACAGATGGGACTGCCCTTCCCATTCTCAAAGTTTACAGCACAGTAGGGGAAACATCAAAAGATCAAACCCCCGACTAATGATTTAACCCAACCATGATGAAGCAGAGCAATGGGGAGAGGTACAGAGTTCAGGAGAACACAGTGGAGGGGACCAGACCAAAAAGGGAAAGACTTCTCTGAGAAAGGACAGCTGAGTCAGGGTTTGACAGAGTACAGAGTTAACTAGCAAGTGGGCAGGAAAAGAAGAGGCCACAGTGTCCTTTGTGAGATCCTTGTAGTTGGGAGGGACATAGCCTCACTGGAGGACACACAGTGCAGGCCAAGGAGGTAACATGAGATGAGCTAGGATAGCTGGCAGGCCAGCACCCAGAGCTCCCAGAAACCAGTGTTTTACTCCAAGTTCAATGCATTATTTCTGAAGACCATCTCCAAAGAACTGAATGTGTCAAATTTACTCTTTCAAAAAAAGAGCACTTGGGTCATAAAGTCAAAAGGAGTTGGTGTCTGACTGCAGTGTACCGAGGCCCCATGCAGGTCAAAATTTGTTTCAAAAGATTCTCTTGGTTAAAAAGTTTGAAAGCCACTGGTCTACACATAAACATGGCACCTGATGTATTTTTAAAAATCATTTTCCTGAAACATTTTCCTGAAACCCCCATCTTCGTTTGCTGCCATGTCATGGCAAATTCTCTGAATTCCAGACTCCTGGTGTTCATCCTCCTCCTTTGAAGAGCTCTTTCTTCTACCAGGTGAGGACCTGGCTAATTTTTCCCCAGAATCATCCTAGCCACACTGCTGAATCTGATGAATACTCTGCATTTTCTCCTTCTTACTATGAATGGGAAGATAAGGGCAAAAATGTATGACTTAAAAGTCTGATCATTGTAAGTAACTATACACTAACTTTTGAAAAAATGTAATTGTAAAAATTTGGGGGAGATGAAAAACATGTATTTCCTATGAAATGTCTCAATTCCCTTGCCACTTGAGTTTCTACAAACATTTAGGATAAAATCTAAGGCAGCCCACTCCTCCTTTTTAATAATTATCAGTTCTGAGACTTGATTACATATAAATTTGCACTGAAATATTTAAGTTTTATCCCAAGTGTGTATGTGGTTTTTGTGTGTATATATTGGTATATATATATACACACACACACACACACACACACACATATATATATGCATGAGAGAGAGAGAGAACACAAGCACAAGAGAAAGCAACAGAGAGCTCATATCCTTCATCCAAAATGCTTAGGCTGGATATCTTTTTAAATTCAAAACTTTCTAGCTGTTAGATAGTTAAGATTGCCACTACACCTCTAATCAAACAAAGCAATATTTTGTGGTAATTTTTAGATTGTTTCACATTAAGAAGATAAATAAAACTATAAGCAACTTCACAGAAGCCTAGGTGAGCTTTGGAAAAAGTATTAAAGTGCTCTTTGGATGAGATTTTGGAGCTATTTTACCATTATTTTATAAGCAAGGATGATAGAGATCAAGGCAAGCTCAGTAACTTGCCTTACTTTTGAAGTTCTTGGTATCTCCAGCCAAAGTCCGTGATCTCTTTCATTCTCAGAGTGGCTGGAAACATTAAGATGATTATTTATGTAAAGTACAATCTCTCTGTGAGGTAAAAATTATGAAATATTATCTCAGTTGACTTTCCTTGGGGCCATTTCAACATCTCTGCAGAGAGCTGAGACCACGGAGGGTCTTGCCAGGGTCTGACTCATGATCACATGACATGTCCAGTGCAAAGGCTAGGTTGCCCAGCCCTCTGCATCTGCCTTATGCCTTTTGGGTTTCAAACCGTCTGAGGATCAAGTAAGGACACATATCTTGTTCTCATGTGGCTGCCATGATCCAGCCTCCTTTCTGTCCAGTCCCTTTGGCGATGGCATTCTAGGCCCTGCTCTGTATCATCCCCATTAGGGCCTGGGTCTCTAAGTGACCAGACTTCTTTGTCACTCTTCATGGCTCCCCAACACACTCACACATCTGCACACACACTCATGCAGTGAAGATACTTCCCCTCAGAGTGGATTCCTTGACTTCCTCAGAGCCTCTGCGCTTCTCCAGGCATAGCACTTATTAACCTGCAGAGTACTAGCCTATTCCGTTTTGTTTCCTGTGCTGGGCTATAACCTACTTGAGAGCAGGAACCAAACCTTGCTTATTTCTCTAAGTGTGCTCTCATTCCATGAGAATGGATGCGGGTCTCACTGGGCCCAGCAGACAGTTGGAGAAACATTTGGGAAGGTGGATGTCACCCAGGAAAAG
This sequence comes from Cavia porcellus, assembly GCF_034190915.1. NCBI lineage: Eukaryota > Metazoa > Chordata > Mammalia > Rodentia > Caviidae > Cavia > Cavia porcellus. The sequence continues at coordinate 100,093,634 of NW_026947489.1, forward strand.
TGTGTAGAGAGAAAGAGTCCAGCTGAGCCCAGAATACTGCGGAAGATAACTCTCACCCGTAGATATTCGGCAGGGACTGAGATTTTGGTACACTCTAGAGGATGCTTTGTTCTTCATTTGGTCAACTCCTGGGAGAATTTTATATTTTGAGAAAATGCATTTTATTTTGAGTTCTATTCTCATCAAAAGCCTGAAACTCAGCAGAGGCTTATAAATCATATTATAGCTCAGAAAAATAATAGTTTTACAAGATGAGAAAGCTGTAAGAATTCCCTTAGCAATTCAAAATGACAAATTCTCTCCCCTTCTCTGTTGCAATTTGGCAGTCCCGCTGCATAGCATTTATGTACCGGATGCTTTCTTATCATGAGACAGGGTGTTAAGGAAATCCCAATTAAATTCCTCAGTATGTTAGCTCTCAGACTTTGGAACACAGCAGTTCTAAGTAACTCACTAATATTTTCAAAAAGTTTTTTTTAAAGCTAAAGTGAATGTGTCCAAAGCATCACTGCCAATCTCTTAGGTACTTGACTCCTTTCTGTCTCAAGGGTTTATTCATTTGCTGCTCCTTTTCCTCGGAGAATTTGTCTCTTGGGTGAAGTTAGAGTTTACTGAGTTAGGAGTTTGCTGTAGGTTCTGAAAAGGGCTGAGAGGGAATCTCCAAAACCGATGTCCTTGTGGGAGGGAGATCAGGTCATGAAACTACTTAAATTATTCTGTTCAGTGGCTCCTCCGTGGCTGGTTCACCGCCGTGCAGAGATGCCACTGCAGAGGGTTATACTCAGTGGCTATCTAGTACCTGGCATTGCTTTTGTTTAATTGCCAGCTCCAAATGAGGTTCCAGGGGCATGAGAAATGCTTAAGAAACAGCAGCTGTTGTGATGAATGTCAGGCCTGTCTCCTTCACTCATGGAGGCCATACAGAGGGCGCTACCTTGGTTAGCTGCTTTGGACAGAGATAATGAATGGCCCAAATGAGGCATGGGTTTGAGGTCTCTAGGCTATTTTTACCAGCTTGCTTCCCATTTCCAGTAAATTCACTTTTCTTGGAATACTTCGAAAGAGTGGGGCTGGGGATTTAGCTCAGCAGGCATAAGTGCCTGCTTTGCAAGTGCATGGTCGTGAGTTCAATCCCTGGTACCGATAAAAAAAAAAAAAAAAGAAAGGAAAAAAAAAGAGTTTTCTTGGAATTTCTTGCACATTTCTTGGAATACTTCAGAAGATTTTTCTATGATCTAAAAAGTGTTACCATAAAGGTGGTCCGGTTTATAATCAGTAACATTTATTCCTTTTCACCATTGAAAGAATAACTGTGGGAGGATCCAGGAGTCAAATGCTGAGGGCTTAGCAATGGTGACACTATGAGGTAGAGAGGCCATCCGTGTTAGTTTATGTCACAAGAATGCCAAGTGCTAATCTGACCAGCATGAATGCCACAATGCAGACTCTTACCAAGGTTTTATTCAGCTCTAGGAGGATCTCAGGAAAGGGGCTACAGCCTAGAGTTCATAGGTATCCTGGCAGTCTGCATAATGCATGTTCAGGAGAAGAAGGGTGCAACGTACCTGCAGGGCTCAACTACAGGATAGCAGAAATTTACAATAACCCAAGAGTAAGATCCCAATCTCTGCTTGGGATCACAAACTACAAATTCAGAGACTAAGTCAAATGCATAGTCTTCGGTCCTCTACCATGACTGCAATGAAGCAATGAGCACTGTGGAGAGATTATCCCTGGCTCATTATTACTCACAGCAATGAGTATCATATCAGAGGAGTAGGGGAAAGCAGAGGAGCCGGGACTCACATCACACAGGCTGACCTCCAAGTCCACTGCTTATGGGTCTTGGGAGCAATTCCACCTGCTCTGAGCAGACTTTCCACCCCACGCAGAGCTGAATAGCTCATGAAGCTTACATTATGACCAGAATTTGATGGCTCCAGGGTCAGTTTCTCAGCAAGACCGCAGCCTATTCCCAAATTCATATGGTCAGTAGGTTTTTGAAGCTCTGGATACATATCATTGAAGCAGCCCTGGTCCCAATTTTAATAAAAACTGGAGGAAAACCAGTTTTAGCACTCATTTTATTTCCTCTTAGAATCTTCGAATGACCCTAGGGATGACAAGTTTCTATCTTCTTTCATTATTGTTCAACTTCAGGCCTCGTCTTTATGATATATCTTGTCAATCGTATTCCTCTAGCACTTTAAAGTTTACCCCCGCACCAAATCCAATGGAAAAGTAATGAAGAATTGATTTAGGTATGACAAAGGAGATGGAAAAGGACAAAATTGAACTGCATTTTAGAAGAGTTCATGGTGATGTGAGAGGTATTATATAACCAGACAGACATTCATTTACTCATGAATTTGTTTAACAGGGTGGGTGGTGCCACAGAGCTGCATCAGGATGGCTGGAAGGTACAAACATGAGCAACATTTGGCAGGTGTGATACCAAACAGTTAACATCCTGCGGGGAGAGATGTGTAATCTGATGAATCAGAAGTCTCAACAGCAAATTCAAGTGTCTACCAAGACCCATTCCTCCCATCTTTCAGGCTTGAGGGCTATTTGGACTAACGCCAGGCCAGCCAGTGATGACGGCCCATTCCTGCTTTCCCAAACTTTCCTTGCAGCTAGGGGAGAGAGTTGAGACCTACATGCGATCTCTGTAAAAGAAGGGTAGGTTTCAGAATGGAAAGGAGACCTTCTAAGGAAATTTTACTGTCCAGTAGAAGAAGGGTATGACCATTCTTTCCGGTCTCTTTTCTTCCTCCCAGTCCTGATTGCCACGAATGAAACAAGACAGAGACTTTGCCACCATGAACAAAAGGCCAAGAAAAATCACAGAGATAGTGGCACTGAGACCATTTAGCTACTGAAGCTGTACCAGCAGTCACCTACTTCTGGCCTTTTTGTTATGAGAAAAATAAATCTCTACTGGTTGAAGCCATCATCAGGCAGGTTTTCTAATGAGCGCTGCTTCGGAAAGCGTATCTAATTGATCAAAAGAGGGACTGAATAAAGCAATTTGGGAGGACAAAGGAGGGCTATTCAAGAGGAAATGAGGAGTCAGGTTCTTTCTGCCCATATATCAGGCTAAGAGGCCGATCAGGAGCCACTGGAGGTCTTTAGTGGGAGAGAGGAACAAGGAGGCTTTCATCCAAAGAGTTTGTTAGAGGATAACTGTGGGGGTAGCCTTGGAAAAGGATTTGGGAACCGAAGGTTCCAGGCCTTCGAGTCTATGCTCCAGTCTGAACACAGCTGTGGCTGTAAAGGGAAGTACCAGCTGGGATGGGAGTTTGGCAGGAAAGCACAGATGAGGGAAATACTCTCTTTTCCTCTAGGAGCAGCATTCACAGGCATCTCGGCTAAGACTGAGGAAGAGGTAGAAACCCTTAGGGGCACCTGCTAGATTATTGTCTGTAAATTTGTCAGCTGTTGATAAAACTCTTAAATCCACATGAAACAGAAATAACAACAGGCTCCAGTTGTGGAAGCTCTAACAGGTAGGCAATTCTGGATAGTAAATGGAACAATTTCTCATTTTCTATAATTGTCTTAAAGCAAAATACGGTTTTTTAAAATAGCATCTTTTGGCCCAAAAAGGTTTCCTCTCTTGGGCTTAAATTAGCTACAGAATTTCTTAACCTTGCAAAGAGAAATAAGTCTAACCCTTGAAGGCAATATCCCAATACATCATTTGGCCACAACATGGTCTCCTCTTGAGAACACATGCCTAAGGGGTTGGATGTTCCTGAAAAATGACTTTTCTTTTTCAATCAGCCTTAGCTCATTATTCAGCCCTTAAACAATATGATTATTGGTAGGTAGGGTCTTATAAGTCAAGGACAACTGACAGGTTTACTATGTCTTTGATACGGCTGAGCTGTGTTAGCAATGCCTCAGACAGTTAACCTGCCTGGCTTTCTCCTCCACCTTCTTCATGTCTATAAACCTGAGCAGACCATGAGGCCCCAGAGCCCAGGAACTGTGTCAAATTCATCATTATATTTCTGGGACTTAAGAGAGGATCTGACCAAGAATGTGGGTTTTAAATCTGGGGTCTGCAGACAGGCTTCAGGATGATGAAATTCAGTGTGATGTCAGTGTGGGGCATTTTCCTGTGGAAGAACTCAAGGCTTCCATCTGCTTCTCAGCGGAGCTCCTGACTCTGCAAAGCCTATGACATACCTCTGGTCTAAAACAGTGATAGTAGGTATGGGAAATCGTGTCATCGGCTTTTATTCCTAAGGTTCAAGTTTTATTCCATGCACCCAGTCCTTCAACTACTTTCTATCCAGACTAAGCTTTGATCCAAAATAAAACCTGTCTCAGCTGGAAAACAAGAAACGGGAAGCAAAGCCTTGCTCCTGGGCTGCTCGGGGGTGCTGGGGTGCAGTCTGTGCTGTGGGTGTAATCCCGTAATCGCCCCTGCCTCAAGGAAGAGGAAAGGCTGTTCCCGCTGGTTGGCTTTGCACCAGCCGATGCTCTCTGCAGTTCTTTCTCCTCAACTAGTTCCCTTTTCCATGGATTCCTATAAGTTGGGCAGGCAGCCAGAGCACTGTCCCCTGAGACATAAGAAAGCAATGCAGGTGACAGAACAAGGCCACCCCTGCCATTGTTTCCATTTCTTAGTCTTCTTGTTACCCTGAGTTTCCTACTGTGCAAATGGGAGTGTCCTGGAGTAGCAGAACTGAGTCTGGGAGATGCGCCCCACTCTGAGATGGGCTGGGGTGTGGGACAGTGATTACGGTTCTCAGCTAGAAATCTGTGACCCAAGAATGCTTGCAGGCAAAACTCTAACCATGCACATTGCACTGGGGAACAATTCTATGGAACTGCTGCTCCGAGCTAGAAGTCATTATTTTTCTACCCATTAGTACCAACCTCTCCTCCAGTACCCAAGGGAAGGGCATGGACGATTACATGAGGGGTTTCCTGTGCAGTCACCTCCCAACCATCTTTTTTTTTTTTTTTAGCCAACTCATCCAATCACCTGCGCTCATCTGTCACCTCTAGCGCACTGTCATGTCCTTTCACTGATTATGAGGCAGCAATGGGCAGTGTCTAAACTTTCTACCTCTACCTTGTCCCCACCTCAGCAGAGCATCTGGCACAGAGCGGGTCACTTACAGATTAGTTCAGATGCTTGGTTAAATACCCATAGTCCTGGACAACAGAGTACAAGACACATTTTCAGATTGTACAGCTCTCCTGTGTAGTTTGGTGGTGATCTGTCCCCCAAAGGTTCATGTGTCCAAAGCTTGGTCCCTGGTGTGGTGATGTTAAGAGCTAGTGGGACCATTAACAAGCAGAGTCTAGTGGGGGTCACTGGTGGCGCTGCCCTGTGTAAGCTTACGCCAGTTTTCTCTGGGATCCCAGTCTTCCTCTGGCTTCCTGTCTTACCATAGGATCTCTTCCTATTGTACACATTCCTGCTATGATGCCATCTGTCATGCGACACAGCTACAGGGTTCTCATCAATGCCACACCCTTGAACTTAAACAACTGGAAACTAAATAACCTTTTTTCTCTATACATTATCTTACAGGAATCTATCAGTCTCAGGCATTTTATTCTAGTAAGGGAACATGGACTAAGATACTCCCTTCCATCTACTGAACTTAGCTCTGCTGTTCACTATGTGCAGAATATTTGCCACATGCCATCTCCTGGCTTTTATTCACACTGACCAGGACCATCAGAAGTGACTCTTTCCTCTCCTGGGCTTCTTTGTTCATTTGGACATCTGGGCATACTTAATACTTGCTTCAACTTTAATAACTGGCATTACCCTGTGATGTACTAAGTACTTGCATTTTGTATTTCTGACTGAATCCTGAAATTCCTGAGGACAGGATTTGAGACACCCTTATTGTATCCCCAGCACTCAGCCCTGTGCCTTTCATACGGCAGACACTGATGGTGTCAACTTTCAGTGTACTGGCCTTCCACATAATTCAACTCTTCTCCACCCAGCACACAACTTTGAGCATCTGCCATATGTCCTTGGTCTTTCAAGAAGCATAAACTCCTCTGTATTAACAGTGCCTCCCAGAGAGCGGGGCAATCAGCAAACAGTGACTGGTCTGAGTATGAAACATCTCCCACTGCATAAAGGCCACTTCTGTCTGCTTTGCCTTGTCTAAGCTCAGCAGTCTGGCTGACGGCAATCAGCATTCTCAAAAGGAACCACTGGGGTTAAATTCCAGATCCCTGCACATTGTCAGAGTCAGCGGGGTGGTGTATGCCCACCAGCAGGAGGCTAAGCCAGGGGCACAGCTTCCTTTATGGAAAATACTGGTTGAACCATACACTTTACTTTGCTCATCGCTCAAGGGGCCTCATCTTCCTTCCTTTCAACTTCTGTACCCTTTTTGTAGCATCTGACCCCATCTTTATGTGACATGAGCTCATCAGAGGTAAACCACTGTCATCATGAACCCTCGCTCCCAGCCCCCCAGAGTTCTGGAGCGACATGAAACAGTGTAATCTACAAAGTCTAGGCAGGACTTGCCCTGCTTCCTGGCCTTTTGTGCAGCAAGTACTTTCAGAGAAAGGTTAAGGAAGGGAGGAAAGAAAAGAAAAAATAAGGGAAGGAAGAATGCCAAGAGTTCTAGTTTTCTTAGTAAAAAATGCAGAAGAAATTAATGGGACCTCATTTTAACTCACAATAGAAGGTAATGCAACCATTTTTTAAAAAGAATGTAAACCATTAATACTTATGATGGGGGTGCTGCTGAATGATTCTGGGGTCTCTTACCTATGTTAAACAGGGTCCAGTACTGAAAACACATATTTTTTTCAAGGTGGCAAGGAATAAGTTAAAACAAAACAAAATTTTAAAATAACCCAACACGAGCAGTTCCATGTGGCATGTCTCAGAGGGATGAAGGGACTGAACCTCAGAAGGTGTGTCGCTGGGAAACGCTTAAAACCTCACAACGTGGAGATAAGAGATGTCACAGGGAGGGGAGGATGGGCTCAATTGCCTCATTTCTATAAAGAGATAAAGTAAAACTGGATGCTCGCTACCTCCATAGGACAGCAATGGACCTCTCTCAGGGTCTGTTGTGAGGGTGGAAGCTGGACTCTCACCAAGTGGTGAAACCAAAGATCAGAAATATTCCAGTCTACGCCTTGGTCAGTACTTCATTTTGTGTTTGCAAGTAGATGATATATATATATATATATTTTTTTTTTGGAGACAGGGTCTTGCTATACAGTTTAGGCTGGTCTTGAACTCACCATATAGCCCAGGTTGGTCTTGAACTCATGGTAGTCTTACTTCAGCCTCCCAAGTGCTAGGATTACAGGCATGTGCTAACATCCCCATTTTTGCAACTGGATGAATTTGTGCCATCAGACTGAGTACTCATTTCCCTAGTTTTCTGGGTGCCTCCCTATCTAGGATGTTTCTGATACAAAGTACAGTGCATTTCAAAAAAAGGAAACTAACAGAATCCTTACTTTTGGAGGGCATTTTGAATGATCTTTTAGTAATGAGTTTTTGCATTACATTTAATGCATTTCCTCCAGTAGTATCAATATGTATAATGTTCCAGTGGATGTGGCTTGTCCTTAAAAATCTATTAATTCAACCTACTGTTTAGATTATTCTGTTTAAGCTGCCCTAGAGGTGCTCAGAAGATCCTCACAGCCAGAGGTCTAATGTTACCAACAGGCCCAGTTTGTAATGCTATCGTAACAGATTGTTATTCGAGAAATGTATTAAAACCTGTCTTCATATGTCTGGTACCTTCCTTAGGAAGTACAGACCAGGCTTCTGACTCATAAACTGTGACGCTTTGTGAAACAGGTGTTGGTGAATTAGCTGTGCTGGTTAAAACAGCAGTCAATACATGGGTCAAAGACAAATGGGTTGGACATGAGACACACAGGCTACTTCCCTGTCCACAGCACTGTTTTAGAGGAACCCATGGAATCTCCCACTGCAACCCACTACAACTGTGGCTAATGTGATGAAGCAACTTGCCATGCTAGGCACAGCCCAGGAACTCATGCAATAAACTCAGGGCACTGTAGGTCAACTGTGGGTGAGATGTACCATGTGTCAGCCTGCAGTGAGCGGAGTTTCCATTTGGATCCACTTGGGCTCTCTGTTGTTGTTGTTGTTGTTAGGTCTCATCAGCATAAAAATGAAGTTGTTTTGATTTGCCACTATCTGTCTGCTATCAGAAAACAGTTATTAGGAAAATCACATTAATTAGCAGCAGCTGAGGAGAGGCTGGGCTATTTTGGAGCTGCAGCTGCAAGTGTCTTTGCAATCCGACTGTTGACTAAATTTTAACAATTGACAAAATAGTCTCGGAGTGTATTTAATCACATTTGTTTCCCTCTATTTGTATTACTATGCAGGACTGGTAGTTAATCTACATTAAGTAATCTGATACCATTAGCACACTTAGTTTAAAGCACTTTAGCTATCTTTGTCCTCTGATTTATTGGGAACAATATTGAAAGAATTTTGGCCCAGACAGGACACTGTGGCTGGTAAAGCCTCAGGCGGAACCAAGGAGCTCCATCTCCCCCATCCCTAGGAATTTACCTCTGGCGCCAAAAGAGTGCCGATGGGCTACCTGTGCATCACTAATGCCCCTTAGGTTCCATCCCAAACCTATGCTTTTTATATGCCCCACACCACATGTCTGCCAGAGAGAAAGCCAGACTCCAGTGGTGGTGGTGGTGGTGGTGATGGGGGGTTGTTTTCTCTCTCCGCGTTCTCAGAATAAAGGCCTCTTTTGTTTTATTCTTCTCATCTTTTGGATGCACTATAATCTTATCAAATATGTTGCTTAGCTTAAAGCTCATGTTTGTAAGTTTATTCATGAAAATGGTGACCTATTTAAGCAGAAAACCTTATCTTACAACTATGCAGTAAATAGGATTGGGTGGATGGATAAATGTATCAAATGACAGGCAGATAGGTAAATGCATACATAGGCATTTGAACCTTCTAAATTCTAACTCCAACTAGTTTATTACATTACTTGTCTGCATAAGTATTATGAAGTCAGCATGGTAAACAGACAGCACAATAGACATTTATAACCAGGCAGATTTAACTGGGCCCTGTCTATGCCTTCAAGGTGTAGTATGTGAATTGCTTCTTTGAATCTGTCTTCTGCCCTAAAATTGGAGTTAATATCTACTTTATGTGGCTCCTGGGAATATTAATGAGTTAAATTGATATGGAGGTTTCCTACCAAATTTTCTTTTCTTCTACTTTTAAAACTGTCTATTGTTATTTAATTTCTCATATGTTTATGTTTTTCTACCCAACCCAAGTTAACAAGACCCTGATGACTTCCTCTTGCTTAATCTCCATCCCTACCCACAATGCACTGCACAGCAGCTGTGGCCCAGCTGGGAGTGGAGCACAGCAGCTGGGACCCAGCTGGGAGTGGGCCACATCCATCAGTGTCATTTTGCATCTTGACTTTCTCTTCAGCCAATATGACAATAACTGTTTACTAGGCACCCAGCACTATGAAGCATAATCTATGGGTTCTAATGACCAGGCTGGTGGTGTCATTTGAGTGAGCAATTATTGATGACCTGCTTTTATTCTTGACCAATGAGCTTAGAATTTGCAGAGAAATGGTGAGTTAAAAGCTACTCAAGGGATTCTAATGTACAGCCAGCATCAAGAACAACTCACACAGATTCGCTGCTTTAATTCTCTCACCTAGGAGGTAGGTCCAATACTATTAATTATTTTCATTTGGCTGATAGAAAAATCCAAAGGAGAGTAGGACCTAAAACCTTGCTCAAGGTTACACAGGGGTGAAGGGGTACAGTCAGGATTAAGAACTCAAGAGGTTTGGCTCCATAACCCATGAGCTTTTCCACTGGGCTCTCCTGCCTCTGTGGGACAAGGAACCCCAAGCTAAAGTTACTGGGCAAAGGCAGGAATCCCCAGTAGATCTGGGTCATCAGAAAAGAAATTGTGTATTTCTTCTATTGTGAAGACCAGGTCAATGTGAGACCAGGTTTCTATCTTGACTTTCACGTGCTGGGTCTCTTCAATCCACTGCAGATCCCATGGCCTCTCTGAGCTTTACTTCCCTACAGTGATTATGATGTCAACCTTCAGGGAATGGTTGAGAGGTAGAGTGGAAAGCTGTCAACCCCACACCACTTAAATAATGGGAAGGGCACTTCCCAAGCTCGGACTGGGATGAGCCAGGGAGCCAAGCTTGACTTGTCTGCCCCAGAGCCCAGCTGCAAAGTGCAAACTTAGTACAGGACCATCTGGAAAATGTGATTAGCAATAGAATCTGTAGTGACTGCCACAGAGGTGAGGAAAGGGACAGGTTTCCCGGCTGTGGAGGGATAATGGAATAATTACGCTCTTCTGTGAAGAGCTCTTTTAGAGATGACTGTGACAGTGAACGTGGGGGGAGTTTGCTGCCCCCACTGTCCCTCAGCCGGCAACTCTGTCACTTCCTGGCTTTGTTCCACGGGCTAAAGAGAAAATGGAAATGCAACCTGGTTCCAAAGACATCCTGGCATTTCAGGTTTACAGACGAATATTTGTGTGTCTGTCCCTCTGCCTCATTCTTTTCCCTGCCCCATGTGTACCACATGCCCGGCACACAGTAGGTGCTCCTAAATGTCTGCCAGATGACTGAGGCCTGAGGCACAGTGAGGGGTAGGGCGTGGTGGGCACTTTCTTGTTGTTCCTTCCTGACTGAAGTCAAGTGCCTCTATAGCGGTGTTAATCGTTTGCGTCCAGATGTTCCCCCAAAGCCTCATGCAGTTACAGGTGGGGCTTTTCCAGAGGATTCTAGAGTGTGGGATTGATTTATGGTTAGTGCTAGGGTTAAGGGTGCCAGGATTAAAAGTAGGTGATTGCTAGATCAGCCCACCCATTGGTTTGGCACCTCCCTAATTCCAATAGCGGTAGCTTCAGTCTCCCAGAGTGCTGGTATTATGGGTGTGTCCCACTATGTCTGGTTTAATTTTGATTTAATTTTGCCTGATAGATTTGCACTCTGTGTTGTTCACTGTGACCCAATTTGGTGTCTAGTTTCTTACCTTGTGACTGCATTTCCCTCGAAGGCCTTTGATATATGATTTGACCCTAAGCTATCCTCTTCTCCTCCATTCGGAGCCGCTCTGTCCCTTTAGCCACTCTGGGTAAAACCCTCACCTGGTCCAGTCCAGTTTCTCTGGACCCATGGTGGGTGTCACATGACTGATGACAGAATGGGCACGGAGAAGGAGCAAGTGACTGTTACAGTTTGAATCTGAAATGTCCCCTAAAAATTCATGTGTCAAAGGCTTGGTCACTGGGTGGCTTTACCAGGAGACAGTGGGAAATTAACAGCTGGGGCCTAAGAGGAGGAGTTAGGGCACTGAGGGCGTGCCCTTGAGGGGGGACATTGGGCCCCAGGCCCTTATTGCCTCTCACTCTGCTCAACCAGCCACCAGGAAGTGAGCAGCTGTATTCTCCTGTGCCCTTCTGCTGAGATGTTCTGTCTCACACAGGCTCAGAAACAATGAAACCAGGAGACTGTGGACGGAAACCTCTGAAACCGTGAGCCAAAGGAATTCTTTCCTCCTTTAAGCTGTTTTTCTCTAGTATTTTGGCACAGAAATGGAAAGCCAGCAAATACAGTGAAATGGCATGGGAGGTGACTTGAATGGAAAATGTACAAACAGACTGAAGATTACAAGCTTCTCCTACTTTGCTCCTCTAATTAGAGAACTACCGAGGACCCTTTAAAAAGACAATCCTCCCATGGAGCTGGCTTCATTAAAGATGTCTTTAGGCCTAGTGGGGGGTTATATGCTTGGTCTGAAGCATTAGACTGCTGGGATTCACGTCCTAGCTCTACCTGTTAGGAACTACATGATGCTGGGCAAGTTGTGCCTCTGTTTTCTCCCCTGTGCAATGGAAGAAATAATGTTATCTTCATTGTAAGAGCACTGGCACATATTTTTCCCATTATTACTGAGATTGCTATGCAGGTGACTTCTCAGAGAAGGAATCTCCTGGCAAAGTAAAGAATAAGAGAAGGAAAGCAAAAGGAAAAAACAAGTCATTGAGTATCAGCTCCTTAGACCTCTGCATAGCTTCACTCTCACCCCAGCCACACTCACCCTGCTTCTCCTGCACAGGCCCTTAATTTCTCTGGCCTAGAGACAATCCCACAGGCTGTTTCCCCTTTCCTACTGTTTTTTGCTGGCCCACTTTGTCACTCAGAGGTTATATACCTGAACCTTCTTCACTACCCCAATCAGGTTGAGTGTGCTGGCTCTGTGCTGCTTCCAGGACAGCCCTTTCCCACCATGTAGCTGCTGCCCACTAACTTGTATGTCTTATGCAAATTCCTAGTAGCGGAGCATACATCCTGCTCAGCTCTGTATCCTCAGTGGCTGACTTGGGGCTTGGTGTGGAATGGTGGTACTTAGTGCCTACACTGTGGGAGGGAAGGAAGGGAGGAAGGAAGGAAGGAAGGAAGGAGGGATAGAAGGAAGGAAGGAAGGAAGGAAGGAAGGAAGGAAGGAAGGAAGGAAGGAACTCAGTCCAATCTCTCAGACCTGGTAAGTCCTTCTCTGTCTTCTCATTCAGACCTGGGAAGAAGACCTTTCTGGTCAGTCAGACCTTTCTGGGAAGAAGAAACCAGGAAGAAATCTGAAAAAGGAGAAATAAGGAAAGATAGCAAAAATGCAATTCTTCTCTTTTCCTTTCTACTCAACTACTCTTGACTTTCAGATAAGTCATCAGTTTGAAACCATTTTGTATTAGTCAGCTTTTCATTTTGGGACCCAATAGCTAACATATACAATCTAAAGGAGAAGGTTTATTTGGCTCACGTTTCAGAGGACTCAGTCCACAGTCAGCTGGCTCCAAGGAAGATCACGGCCGATGGGCGCAGTGGAGCAAAGCTGCTCACTTCAAGGCAGTTGAGAAGCAGAGCACAGGGGAAGAGTGCCAGAGTGAGATACACACATGCTCCAAAGACTCGCCCCTACTGATCTACCTTCTCCAATTGGGTCCTACCTCCTAACGGCACATTCAACTGCGAACATTAGTGGATTAATCCGCTGGTAAGTATGATCCAATGACCTTTACAGGTATCTCTTAACCCAGGCAAGATGACAATTAAGATTAAGCTTATAGAAAACTTACAAGACCTGTACAAAGACATCCACCTTTCTCTCTGAAACATTTGGCACTAAATGTTGACATGATGCCCAGTTGCTTCAATCACAGTACTTTCTTATGTATGTCCCACACGCCAGGAATTTCTCCTATGTAACCACAGCACAACTCTCAGAGGTAGAAGTTAACACTTCTACTTATTGAATCCTTATCAAGCCCGACGCCAGTTTCAACAATTGTTCCTTTACAGCCAAAAGATCTAGTTTAGGATCACAGTGTTACACTGAGACTTTATATTATTTTAGTTCTTTCAGTCTTTAACTGTATTTCCATCTTTTCTTGTCTTTTATGACTTTGAAACTGTCAAAGACTACATGCTGTTTGTTCTATGAAATGCCTATGCTTGCGTGGTGTTTCCTCATAATTCCATTCAGCTAATGCATCTTTAGCAGGAACACCATAGATGGCATGCTGTGTTTTTCTCATTGCATCCTGTCAAGTAGCACACGATTGAAGCTTAGATTTATTCCACTACAGGTTTCTGCCAGACTTCTCCATGTGAAAGCTTCTGTTTTTCCCTTTGTAGTTACCAAGTATTTTCAGGGCAGGTACTTTGAGACTGTATAAACTTTATTTCTATCAAATTTTCTGATTATGAATTTATTCATTTTAAAAATTTAACTGGCATATATATATTTATATAAAATGATCTATGGTTATCTATTTTATTTAGTAGGTTGCTACCCATTACTCTTACAACTGCATGAGAACTTAGAGCCTAGGAATATTTTGCTTAGTCTTTCTCCTGTCTTGATGTTATATTTTAGTGTTTATTTTCCCTGGTCCTGATTTTTTTTTTTAGATTTAGCATGACTATTTTGTTTTACGTATTTTTCTAATGCCAGATATTTTTTATGAGAATTGGCAAGGAGGAAGCAAGCAAAAAGATTAAGGACCCAGTAGACCTAAAAATCAATGGGTTTTGAAGCTCTGAAATAATCTTTAACTTTCAGACTTGGGGAAACAGATCATTGCAAATGGGAAAGAGACCAAGAGGGTAAAGAGGGTAAAGTGTGAAAGGAATTAAGATGTGTTATGTACATGCATCTATGCCCCATGATGAAAGTAATACCGCAAACACGTACTACTAAAACATTTTTTAAAAAATAAAAGGTACAGATTTTGTACTAAGTGAAAGAACGTAAAATTCACTTCTGGGGACGCTGCTTCTTTGTGTTAGCAAACATCTGTGTGATGATCTTTGTCTTATGACAATTGTAAAACAAACTTAATGTAGGGCTTACTCTGTACCAGACTTCACAGACTTGTTTGACTCACGGCAACTCTATGGGGCAGCTATGTTATTACCTCCTTTAGACAGGGGAGACATCAGAGGCACTGAGAATTTAAACAACTCACCTGGACACCCAAGAAGGCTGAGTAGAGGTGCTCAGCACTTACCTTTTCCTCAACAAGAACCATGACTCTATCATGAGTAGCCCTATTCTGACATGAGAGAATGCAGGTATCAGCAAGAGACTTGGACCTTGTAAGATTCGGAGACCTGAACATCCAGCATAATAAAAGAAACTACAGACTTTCACAACCCTCCCTGGCTCGTGCCCACTTAGATAAGTAACCTGGAATCTGCCCAGTAGCATGGCTTTGGAAAACAACCTCATCATTTCCAGTGAATACCAGGAGCCAGCTGGAGAAAGGAGCTATGGTCTGAATTCAGACTGTTTGAGGGGTCAGAGATGCCCACATGTCTCCATCCTGGAATCCACAGAACATCCCTCTGCATTGGCCTGCGAGGGAGCTTCCTGGTGAGCCCAAGTTGGCCCAGAATAGTGACATTGACCTAAACCTGGTAGATGCCTTGTACTCTAGGGCACAGATGTTGCAACCTGGAAGAGAATAGAGTGTTGCTTTCAAGAGCCAGAGTTCAGGCACTTGCCCTCTGAGACCAAGGCTATGGGCAGCTGTCTATGGATTGCCCCAGAGCCAGGCAGAAGGCAGGTGCTAATGTGATTACCCAGACTGCTCCACCCTGCACTGCAGTCAGAGGCCCACTACTGAGAGGGACAGGAAGGAGCAACGTGATTCTGCTGCTGTCCTGCTTACAGAGCATGAGGAGGGAGCCTAGAGCAACCACTGACCCTGCCCAGCTGAAGGAGTCAGGGAGGAGAGCCCCAGCTCCAGCTGTCACCTGGGTGTTCAGAGCCGAGAGGGCCAAATGGACCTGAGCCCAATACCAGCTACAGTCCCACTCCTAGCTGTACACTGCCACCAGTAAAGAGAAGCACCTCGGTTCCTGCCGCTGCTCACTTGCATGAATCCCGTCCTTGCTGTGACTACTCACTGCTGTCAGGACTGGGATGAGCATCACAGAGGAGTTGCTGCAGTTCCCTGATACTGCGTCTCCTGTGTAGCATCTGCACTCATGCCACTAGCTGGTCAGAGAGCAGGTATGTCAGGCTCTGCACACTGCTGAGGCTATTAGCATCAGAGGTCTTTGTGGTAGGAGACCTAGAATCAACAGCGTTGAGAACCTCTTTGCTTTGCAGGATCCACCATGCCCATTGCAGGAGTAGCACAGAGCGAATAGCCCTGTACCCATCGCTTCCTGCACCACCTCTGCCTGAACCACTAAAGTATTACCTGCTATTCTTGCATAAACCATGAAGAAATGAGTCTGACTTCACTATGGCACAAATTGTGCCCAAAGTCATTAACCACAGCCAAAGGACCTATAGGAACAATGCACTGTGATACTCAGCTGGAAATAAAACCTACATTGCATAGCAAAGTGATACTCCAATATTCAGAAGAAACCACTACCAAAATCACCCCATAAAAATGGTAGTGTACTACCAGGTGTGCAAGTCTCAAATATAGGAAGTCACCAAGAGATACAAAAAAACAAGGTAACATGGTACATCCATGAGAATGTAATAATTCTCTAGCAATATATTCCAAAGATACTGATATGGATAAAGTACCTGATGAGAATTTAAAGAAAGAGTGTAAAATAGTTCAGTGAGGCCATTTGTGGACTGTGGGGGGAACAGAACAAGGACTTACCCAGAAGCAAGCCCTGCCTGTGAACTAGCACTATGTGTGGGTCACCAGGGTGGTGGGGGACAGCCAGACCCAGCCCCTTCTGGAGTGCATGCTGGCAAACAAGAAGGGCTAACCCTCCCCACTCCTCAAGTGACCAGCTGACCCAGAGAAACACAGGCTGCAACGATAGCTATTGAGCTGAAAATGCAATTTGATGCTTGTGATGTTTTGGTGTTTCACTGACCTTGCAGATCTAAGGCCAGTGGTCTGATCATGTATTCAGAGGATAGTGGTACACAGTGTGGCATCTAGGGGGGGATCTCCTTCTGAAGGTGGTAGCCATTGTTAATTCCCTACTATCTTATTTTGAAGTCCTGTATCATTTTCCATTGTTTTGTTGGGTTGGGTTTTATTCTGTTTTGTTTTGTTTGATTTTGTTATAACTAATAGTATGAGCATATATTTCGAAGATAGCAAGATATATTATGGTAGCCATTTTGGATTTGCTGTTGTCTTGTTTTGAAGTCCTTTATTGCATTCACCGTTTTGCTTTATTGGTTCTATTCTATTCTGTTTGATTTTTACTATGTCTGAAAGTATCTGCATCTATTTTGAAGACAACAGGTATTATAGTAACAATTGTTGATTTTGTATTATTTTGAAGTCCTGTATCACTTACACTGGTTTGTTTTGATTGGTTTTATTCTGTTTTATTTTCCTTGGTTTTATCCTGTTTAAAATAAAATAAAATAAAATAAAATAGCTCAATGAGCCAGCCATGGTGGTACATGCCTGTAAACCCAGAACTTTGGGAGTCTGAAGCATAAGGATCATAAAGTCAAACATAGTCTGGCTGACTTAGCATCTTAGCCAAGGATGGGCAGTCAAGGGGAGATGTAGCTTAATATAAACATCCCGGATTCAATCCCCAGTACAGAAAACAAATAAATTAAAGGAAAAAAAAAACTCAAAGAGACCCAAGATAATCAGATAACCAGTTAAATGAAATTAAGAAAGACAATGCAGGATATAAATGAGATTTAGCAAAGAAAAATTGTGATAAGAACCAAGTTAAGTCAAATAAAAAGTACACATGAGAAACTCAACAACAGACTGCATCAAGTGGAAGAAAGAATATCAGAATTGGAAGTAAATCATTTGAAGTATCTCTGTCAGACCAAAAGAAAAGAGAAGAAGAAGAAGAAGAAGAAGAAGAAGAAGAAGAAGAAGAAGAAGAAGAAGAAGAAGAAGAAAGAGAATATTCAAGACCTTTGAGATACCATTACTTGAACAAATACATTTTTAGAATATCTGAAGTTGAGGGAAGGGGGAATTAATAGCATAGAAAATATATTTTTTCAAAGTATAGCAGAAAACTTCCCAGATCTTAGGAAACACAGAAATCCTTATATAAGAAGCTTCTTAAACTCCCAATAATCATGAGCAGAAAAGATCTTTATCTCAGTATATTATAGTCAAACTGTCAAAATTTTAAAACAAGGCAACTGCCTAGAATCTGCAAGAGAAAAGAACCAAGTCCCATTTGACGGTATCTCCAGGAGACTAACAGCAACTTTCTCAGCAGAAATGACACAGGCAAGGGGAGAGTGGAATGATATAATCCAAATCCTGAAATGAAATAATTGCCAACCAAGAATACCACACCCAGCTAGGCTATCCTTCATGAATGAAGGAGAAACAAAGTCCTTCCAAGGCAAGCAAAAAACAGACTAGTCTTACAAAAGGTGCTTACAGAACTTCTACACGCAGAAGTGAAAGAAAAGGAGCTACCTCAATGAAAGCAGTGAAAGTATAAATTTCACCAAACCAGTAGATGCACAAAAGGATAGTCAAGAGTCAAACATTTGATATAAAGGAATCAAATATTATTAGTACGATAAATCATTAGGCCACAAAGATAAACAGAGAAGAATAGAACAAAGTATATTCAAAACAAGTAAAAGATCAACAAAGTAAGCCCTTATCTATTAATAACCTTGAATATAAATGCACTAAATTCTGCAATTAAGAGATACAGACTGAAAGAATATAAATAAGCAAACAAGCAAACAAACAAACCCAGGGTGAAACTGGCTGGGCAGAGAAGATGCTGTTGGACTTGTACAAGGAGCATAAGGAAGACTCAATGTGAGTCCTGTCCAGCATAGTATGGAAGGATTAACACATCACCTCACCTAAGCGAGCTCAAAGCTTAGGTTTAACTGTTTATATGCATTTCCAAGACTCTGTTTTTGTTTTAGAATTTGCTGAGGAATCAGACAAATTACTGCTTCAACTTTATCTAGGTAATGTAAAAGGAGATCAGAACTATTCTGAATGAATTGATACCCGATGTTCCAAATTACCATAGCCTTGAATGGAGACTATATGTACAGCTTGCAAGCAGAAGTCTCTGGCAACAGATTAAACCAGCATGGACTTTTAACCTGCACCTCAATCACAGTGGAGATCACAGCACCGAAGTTCTGCGGACAGAAGAGAACTGACTACAGTTAGTTCAGTAACTGAAGCGAGCTTTGGAGGAGATGAAAAGAAACCACACTGTAGGAAAGTAGTCCACACCATCAAGAAGTACCTGTTTTAAGATTTTAACCCTTTAAATCATTTGTGAATGGTGATACACAAGAATTACTTTTCAAAATCAATTTTTTGTTAATTGATGATGGTAAAATCCAGAGTCCATGAAACCTCTTTTCCTATTCCAGCATATTGAGGTCATGATGAAAAGTTAAAGTACAGTTTCTTTCCTGGTTCTAAATATGATCAGTTTCTTGATAGATTGAAATGTACTTTGTATTTTAAATATGTGAGCAGGACTGAATTAGCTAGAAGTGAGTCTATATTATACATATTTTATATGTACATGAATGCATATCCTGTTTTTGGTACTTCTTTATCTGCTTTATTATTTTTCTCTTTATCCAAATTTGAAAATTTACAATGTAACCCTAAAAAAAAAAACAAACAAAAAAGAACAACAACAAAAAGACAAGCCCAACAATATAATGCCTATGAGAAACTTAGCTCACAGTAAACACATAGACTGAAAGTGAAAGGGCAGAAAATTATATTCTTGTGTTTGACAAAACAGGGCAAAGACAAAACCTATGAGAGATCGAGACAAAGTTTATTATATAATGATGAAGAGATGACAGGAAATAGAAGTTCATACACTTCCTCATATTACAAAGGCCATCATTTTAAAAATGGTTCAGTGTACAGTGGTACTTTGGTTCATGAATGCTTTTGTTTGCAAACAATTTGCTTTGCAAACAGAAGTACTTGGCAAGATTTTGAATTTGTTTGCAAACTGCACTGGGTGATGAATGTGACATGGCATCATTCCCACACAAACACAAATGTGGCCCTCTTTTCCAAAAGCATAGAACAAATTAAGTTTGTTATCCAAGGTACTGCTCTATAACCTAATTGGTTTCATTTGTACCACCAGTTTATCATAGTTCATTGAAAAGAAAGATTTGTGTTATCATCTCTTTGTTTTTTTGTGAGAATCTTTTTGGTATATGTCTTGTACTCGGAGTAACTAAAGATGAAGATACACAGTGTTATAACTATTGTATTCTCTGTGGTGCCTCAGCTCATGAACTTAATTCTTTTCACAATTCTGGTTGCAAACCAAATGGGATGAGAACTGAGTAAAATTCAACAATTAGGTTTAATGTTGACCTTACCAGGAAAGTTGATTTAGTTCTCATCTGATTTGGTTTGCAACCTGAATATTGGCAAAAATTAAGTTTTATGACACAAGGTACCATTGTGTTTATGAAATTTTAGGGTTTTTTTCCATAAAAAGATATAATGGTTGTAAATCTCTATTCACTTAACATCAAAGCACACAATTCTCTAAAACAAACATGATTATGCCTAAATAGACAGATAAGCTCTCCAGCAGGGGACTTTAACTCCGCACTTTTCTTCAAGTCAGGCTCCCCCCCAAAAATTGCCATCAGGTTTAAACTGTACTATAGATCAAATAGTTGAGAACCGGCATTTACAAGACATTTTATCCAATAGATAGAATATACTTTCTTTTTATTAGCACATGGAATTAGAATAGACCATATATTAAGCGCAAAATGTCTTACATTTAAAAAAACTGAAATCATATGCTGTATCTTTTCTAATCACAGTGAATAAAATTAAATTCAGTAAGAAAGGATATACCGATTTAATGCAATTCCCATAAAAATACTAATGACATTCTTCATTGAACTAGGAAAAAGATAACCCTAAAACTCATACAGGAAAGACCTCAAATGGCCAAAGAAATGTTGAGTGAAAAGAAGATTTGAAGGCATCACAATATCTGATTTTGGACTTACTACAGAGCCATATTAAGCAAAACAAAATGGTATTGGCATCAAAATGGATACATAGAACAGTTGAACACAATAGAGAACTCACTAATAAACTCAGATATAGATATAGATATAGATATAGATATAGAGCCAAATAATTCTTGACAAAGGTACAAAAACATACATTAAAAAAGAACAGGATCTTTAATAAAAGATGTTAGGAAAACTAATATACACATGCAGAAGGCTAAAACTTGAACCCTCTCTCAGTCTTTACAAAAATAAATTCAAGACAGGCATGGCAGCACATGCCTAAAACCCCCGGACTCAAGAGGCTGAGGCAGGATGATCACCACATAAATGTAAGTCCTTAAACTCTGAAATGACAAGATAATACAGGAAAGACGTCTCAAAACTTTGGTATAGCCAATAATTTTCTAGATAAGACTCTAAAGCACTGCAAAAAACATAAATTGATAAATGAGATTGCATCACACTAAAAGCTTTTGGACAGGAAAAGGAATGAGGAGGAAACCCATAGAATGGGAAAAAATATTTACTAACTACTCACCTACGGAGGGTTAATAACCAGAAAACAGAAGAAAGTCAGAAAATTTAACAACAAAAAATAATTTGGTTCAAAAATGGCTAAATGCTCTAGA
Source organism: Cavia porcellus (assembly GCF_034190915.1). Lineage (NCBI taxonomy): Eukaryota > Metazoa > Chordata > Mammalia > Rodentia > Caviidae > Cavia > Cavia porcellus. The sequence goes on from NW_026947489.1 coordinate 100,114,837, forward strand.
TATTTCTCAGAAGAAATAAAAATGGCCAACAAATATATGAAAAATGCTTAATATCATCAACCATCAGAGAAGGCAAAATCAAAAGTACAATTAGATTTCATCTCATCCTGGTTACAATGGGAATCATCAAAGTAAACGAAGGAATATATAATAAATGGTGATGAGGAAGTAGAGAAAACAATTCTTAGACACTTTTTTTAACAATGTAAATTAGTACCGCCATCACAGAGAACAGTAAAGGCTCTCCAAAAAAACTAAACCTTGATGTCCATACGATCTGCCTTTCCCACTTAGGGGTGTGCTATATTCAGAGGAAATAAATTCTTCAGATGAAGAGATAGCTGCACATTCCATCTTTATTGCTGCACTATTCATAATAGCTAAGCGATGGGGTCATCCTAGGTGCCCATCAGGAGATGAAAGGATAAAGAAAATGTACATACCCACAATTGAGTGTTATTCAGTGATAAAGCGGAACAAAATCTTGTCATTTGCAGCAAAATGGAACTGATGGCTACATTAAGTGATATAAGCCAAACATAGAAAGCCAAGTACTGGATAATGTCTCATATGTGAAAGCGAACAAAAGTAGATTTGAAAGTACAGTGGTGATTACTAGAGACTGAGAAGACTGTACGGGGGGACGGGGTGAGCAGAAAAGGGAGGTTGGGTTTAATCCATGCTGTACACGTGTATGAAAACATCGCAATGGATCCTGGCAGTATTTACAACTAATTCATATTGACAAAAGCGTTAAAAAGATAAACTTATCCTTCTGATGTCATTAGTAAGTGGTGGGGCCAGAATTCCCTCTTGGGTCTATGACTCTGCCCTTTCCCCGAGGGTGGGAACAGACCAGTCTGGAGAGAAGTAGGGTCTGGAATTTAGGACAACTAGCACTTGAACGGGGCGTTCTCCTGGGGGAAGTAAGGAGTCACTGAGGTTAGTAGGGAGCCTAGGGCCACCAACTGTGAGACAGGTGGGGAGCTCAGATCAGGAAACTCCTAAGGTGAGCCTGGACTCATGGGTCTTGTGGGCAACCTAATCTACAAATTAGATTTGTAGTATCTCTGGGTACCTTGTGGTACTCCCCAGATTTTCAGCAATGTCTTACCAACAGTTGCCATTTGGCTTTAGCTGTGATGTGGGCACTAAGGATATAGCTACAGTGAGGCTTACGTTTCCTCTGAGGATAGGCAGAGAGAATGCACTGGCTTGGGAAGTCGATTCAGAGTCTAGAGCCCAGGTGCAAGGCTGAGGTGGCAAGCTACAGAGGCTTTTGGTCTGTGTCATAATTACCCAAGGATTCCTTTAAATTTTAGAGAACTTAACTGAGTTGAAGTCTGGAAAAATTAGTTTCTAACAATCTGCACGACCCACTTTCCATTCAAAAAGTCATGGGGCTACCCTTTTTAGGAGTCAGACTTGCCCCTCACGGTCTACATCTTTGGCTCTGCTAAGGCATCCACTGTTTTCTCGAGCTCGGTATCTACTGTGGAGCAATTCCTTTATCAAATTTTGATTTCAGAGCCGGGATCCAGGACATATGCCAAGTTTTTCCTTTGGGTGGAATCTCTTAGCACAGCACATAACAAGTTGATGACTGATGATGAAGACGAGGTGACTCTTCCATCTCCATGTACAAAGTGGGTAGATATGCAGTAAGTGTGTTATTGCAAATAATGGCCCCACTGCAGAGACACTGTGAGAAAGGCACTATTGGCCATTGATAGGGCACATGATAGATGGTAAAATGTCAGGGCTCAAGTCAAAAAGCCAAACACATAAAGCAAAGGTAAAGAAAGCGGACCAGGGAAGTGGGTTTACCTAGCAACCCAGCTGGTATGCAAGAAGCTCCCAAACAATGTGGACTGAACAGCAGGGCTGATCAAATACTGACTCATCAGATTTCTACACGGAGCCACAGATGTTTAATTTTATACACGGAGACCCATTCGCACACTGTGATTCTACACAAAGCCAGCTGCCTAGCCACATGAACATACTAGATATCTAAGTGGGAGGGTCTGGCTGCCACGCTGAGGGCTCTGTTTGCCCCCTGCTGGTTTCCTGATTCCAAAACCATAAAATAAGACTCAGCCTTGCCACAAACATCTGAGGTTATGGCCCAAGAACCCGTCCTTCACCATTCTCAAGTTTTCCTGTATCCTGGGAGGTTTCTCTGGGTAGCTGGGAATGTTGTTCAGAGACCAGATGCAGTTACCACAAAAGAGCCTTTGACTTTGGAAAAAAGAAAATAAAAACTGGACTTTCAACCATGTAGGAGATAATAGCTAAGTGGTCCTGCACCCAAAACTGCAATTAAAGCAATTCCAGTGTCATCGTTAATCATGCTGATCTGTGTTTTGAAAGGAAACCAAATGATGAATATAACGATCATTTCTGCTTCTGCTTCCCCCTCACTTTCTTCTCAAAAACTGGCAATAGCACTGAAGTCAAATTAAACATCTGCTTGAAAAATAAGCCGGCATGCTGATGACAGCTGCCCTGGACTTACAAATGCACCACAGCTGTCAAACTGTAAATTAACAATGATTTTCATTTATGAATAGCACAGAACTAAGACATAAAGGAGCTTTTTCTCCTCTGTTTGCCTGCCTTCCAGGGGCTGTTAAATGTGAACTGTTAGGGAAATGCCCAAAGAAAAATGCACCTGAAATCAGTCCACAATAATTAATCGTAGCGAGAAGAGGAAACGTTCTTATGTAATCTCATTTCTTCACTGGCTTGAGGATAGGTATTCACTGTGGCAAGCAAGCTTGCAGGGAGGCAAATAATTCAGGGGCAATTCTTTTGTGAGTAGGTGAGAATGAACAGTGATGGGGCTGGTGAGCATGATGGAACCGTGCCACCTTCTGACCATCATTTGTTCCTTCAGAGTGCTTTATCCCTCGCTTTTCTAGAGCACACTGTTACACTATGGCCACATACGAGTATGAGATCTCAGTAAGGCATTTTTAGTGACAGGATAAAATATGCCATGAATGTTAAAGTAAAGCCATATGCTTCACAATGATGGTTTGCCCAATGGCAGATAGCATATAACATGGTAGACCAATGAGATAATGTCACATAGAGTATGTTGCGCTCGTGTCTCAGGACAGGTTCTCTTCGTGATATTCTCACAATGCTGAAGTTGTCTGATAATGCACTCCTCATGGCTAAATGAAGTGTGGCTGCAGGCATGGAGCCATTTCTTGTCTCCGAGTAATTACTAGGGATAGTGTGAGACTCACAAATGGGGCAACACAATGATCACATACAGTTTTTGGTTAAAAGCAATGTATGATATCACCAGTAGTTTTTCAGTCTTGCCCAAGGTCCTCATTTGTATCCTTTGATCATTTCATGTCAAGAATGTTCACAGGATAAACTCTGATATACACAGTGGACTATCATTCAGTTATCTAAAATAATAAAATATAATTGGCCCTCTGTGCATCCCACATCCACAGATTCAACTATCTGCAGATCAGCATCTGAAAAACTTGTGTCTGGTACTGAACAGGTACAGACTTTTATCCTTGTCATGATCCCCTAAACAATGCACCACAGCTATTTACACAGAATTTACATTATATGATGCAGTATGAGTAATCTACAAGTTAAAGTATATGGGGAAAATTTTGCAGGTTATATGAAAACCCTATACCATTTTATATAACAGGGTTAAACATACTCACATTTTGGTCTCTATGAGGTGCCCTGAACCAATTGGCCATGCATACAGAGGAACAAGTATACTGATAACAGGTTATAACACGGATGGACTTCAAGATACTAAAACCCAGAAGGAAAACGTCACACACTCTATGATCCCATTTAGGTGAGATGTTGAGAATGGTCAGGTCCAAGAGACAGAACACAGATCAGGGGAGAAGAGAATGGGGAGGAACTACTCAGGGAGTCATGGGTTTTAGTCCACAGTAATGGAAATGTTTTTGGAACTAGGGGAACTGTGAACATACTAAATGCAGATGAATTAATCATTTAAAGTGGTTAATTTTATACCATATGAATTTAATCTCAATGTTTAAAATGTTCACCGGATCTAAACATCATGGTTTGAATATAGGACCAGGGCAGAGAATATATTTGCTACCCTGTCCCATCTATGGAAGAGGATGGAACTGGTCTTGTTGCCATAGCTGGGGCCTGGTGCACAGCCAGGGGTGAGCCATGTGCTCTTGCATGCCCCTCCAATTGTATTTACCCCCTGGGTCCCAAAGATGCTGGCATTGTCCACAAATGGGGGCTCTGATTTTCCCTGTTGAACTTTACTTACTGCTATGCCTAAAGTGCTCCTGGCCCCAGAACCTCTGCAGCTTGTACTTCCTGCTTAATACTTGCCAGTTTCCTCCCCTTGGGAGCTGGATCCCGTCTTGGGAGCTCAGGTGCTGAATGAAACTCTGCCATCATTGGACCACTCCCCTGGATCCACGACACAGCCGGCCTTCCAGGAACCCCTAGTATATGGATTTCACCTGTTGGCTGCGAGGGAATCAGAGTCTTCCTGGACCAAGCATGCTGCTCTTGGCCATGGCTTTGGTCTTTCCAACAGCTCTCCCAAGAACCAGCGACTCTGACTGGATCTGGTCTCCCAGCTTCCTCTCTGCCTCCTTGGTTAGCATTACTGAGGTCCTGGTTTCCCTCAAGTGCAGCCACCCTGACTTATGACAAAGGAGCCTGTGGTTCTTCTTGGTACCCTATGCCAGAAAAACTGTGGGGGTAAATTCAAGCTAGCCACATCAGACCTCCCAACCCTGTCATTTTCCTCCAAATCACACAGTCATCCCATGTGGATTTTCCATGTTCCTTTCACCTTACATAAAAAGATCTGGTAAACCCTGTGAAGTTACAAAGCGATCTGAGTGTTAGCGAATTTCTCTTGAATACCCACCCTCTCTTCCCACTGACAAGCCTTTCTCTTGCCACATCTCTGGGATTGATTTCCATTTTCTAAATGGCAGTTGATTTCCTCCCTCAGAGAACAACATCTCTCCCTACAGGCAGACCTCACCCCACTTCCCCTTCCCAGATTTGCAGGAGGGACTCTGCCCTGCTTCTACAGATCAACTGAGGCAGAAGGTGAAGGAGAGGGGAGAGGAGCCAGCCTCAGTCCATAGAGCCCAGTGGTGATCAGTTCACAAGGAGCTGGAGGAAAGAGGGCTTCAGGCCAGGCTCCGCTATGTAACTCCTTACCCTGAATATGAAATCTCCAAACCACGATGTTATTAACAAAACGAGAAGAGTATAGTGAACACAGTCAAAACTTTATGGGGCCTTTGTGAGGATCAGGATAAGGTATGCAGTACATCTAACACTGTGCTTGGCAATAGATATAAGCCCCTTATGTTATTATTTGATTAACCAATATATTGAGCACTGTCTTAATGTTTCAAGGCAGGGCTAAGACTGCAGCTCAGTGGCAGAACACTGCTTAGCCCTGGGTTTGAACCTCAGCACTGGTTTAAAAAAAAACATAACACAAAACAAAACAAAACAAAAAACCTCTGTTAGGATTGCTTTAACAAAATAGCTCAAATGAAATGCTTGAAAACAATAGAATTTTACATCTCATAGTTCTAGAAGCTGAGAAGCCCAGAATCAGGGACCTAGCAGATTTGGAGCCTTGTCAGGGATTTCTTTTTGGTTCATAGGTGGCTGTCTTCTTATAATCTCACAAGGTGGAGAGCAGAGAGAGAGAGAGAGAGAGAGAGAGAGAGAGAGAGAGAGAGAGAGAAAGAGAGGGAGTGAGATCTCTTTTTTCCTCTTTTGAGGGTGCCAATCCATTCTTGAGGGTCACATTCCTTATCTAATCACTCCCCAAAGGCCTATCTCCTAAAACCACTGCATTGGGGATTTGGTGTCCTTGTGTTAAGTTGATGGCAGAGCAGGAGGACACAAACATTCAGACCCCAGGAACCACCTCTACCACCTCTTCACAGGGGCCCATCTCACCCCAATCACCACTGCAGTGACCAGCTCTGCTCTGCTAGATGTGGGTGCTGAGCATCTTGTCTGCCTGGAGAACCTCTTGTTTCCTGTCTAACAGCTTCTCTGACACTGTCTCCTGAAGACCCCAGTGGGTACAACTTACAGGAGTTCATGCTGCAGAGCTGCCCTCGATTGATGGAGAATGGAAGACAGTGGAGAGTGACTCACCTCCTCTAGCCTGGGCACACTCCTCTGACACTTGTCACAAAGCTTTCCCACAGGACCCAGAGGGATCAAGCACCAGTTGCCTGCAGGGATGGCCAAGCCTTTAATACCCACCAAATTGTACCCCCGTCCCTTGCACCTGCTCCCTGAGAGGGCTTCCCAAATTAACTCTGTTTATAAGCTTTGTTCTCAGTTGGGTGATCAAGCAAACCCAGGCCATGAATCAGCAATCACTGAGTTCCTAACACTGGAGTATGCATTAGAGCAGGGGCCAGTAACTTTTTCCTACAAAGGGCCAGATAGGAAATATTTTAGGCTTGGCAGGCCATCTGTTCTTTTGCAGCTCCTCAGTTCTTCTGCTGTACTGTGAAAGCTGCCCTAAACAATACAGAAATGAAAGAATGTGGCTGTGCTCCAACAGAACTGTACTTATGACAAAAAGCACTGGGTCAGAGCTGGCCTGTGGGCTGAGATTTGCCAGCTCCTGTATGAAGGTCACAAAGAGCAGGGAAACTGATCGCTCTGCCTTCATGAGACTTAGCCCCACGTGGGTGGCAGCAGCTCCTGGAAACGAGGCTGTAAAGGTGGCCAGAGTCAGTCATGCAGGGCTGGCGTAAGGTATTTTGAGTTTAGTCTCTGGCCAGTGAGGAATAATGAAGGTGTTCTCAGATCTTGGTGGATTCGACAGCTGGGCATAGGTCATTTCACTAGCAAGAGACAAATTGCTTTTTAAAACCTTCTTGGTGAAACCCAGCTCTGCCAGAGGGCTGCCCCCTCTCATTCCTGCAGTACCCTGAGCTATATCATGCATTGCTCACCCTCGACAGCATAAATAGGCCCAAAGCCTCTTATCTGATACCCGGGAGGCCATGTGTGTTTTGGAATGCAGAATATTTTTGAATTTCAGAGAGATGATACAGGGCACATTCCAGATATTTTTACACAAACCTGTCAGAGTTTGGTACAGCCATACAAGTGCTTTGACTAAAAGACTATAAAGAATGGAGTTAGATAAGGGCAAGTTTTGACCTTAAATGAGTACAAAAAGTCTTTTGGATTTTCAAATTGCAGACCAAGGGCTGGGCATGAGATTCATTTTGTTGCTGTGTTACCTCAGATTGTGACATCCTCAAAGACTGTGACACCCTCAAAGACAGCGACACCCTCAAAGACAGCCTCTGTGTCCCCAGTGTCTGCATATAGGAGGTGCTTAATAAATGGTACCAATGGAAATAGCAGAGAGGAAAGGTTGCAAAACAGGAGTTGGGAAGGTATTCAGTGCAAAGCTGGTTGTGGACTCTGCAGAAGGACTAGAGAGGACGGGCTGAGATGCTCTGATCAGGGTTTAAACTTCTCAAGGTGATGGAAGCCCTGTGCAAGTTTGCTCGGTAAGTGTGACTCAGATGTGAATGAGAGTATCAGGTCTGGTCTGAAGAAGGATCAGAGGGGAAGGAGCTGGTGTAATCTACTAGGGGTTTCCTGCAATGGTAAGATGAGAGGTATTTATAAATAAGGCAACATGTGTAAAGCAAGTGACAGAATGGACTGCTGTGTGCCCATTTGCCAAAATCTGGCCACTAATGTTGGGGACGCGGAGGAGTTCAGCCTCATCCCCATGGCAGCAGTCTGAGACGGTGGAGTCCAATATGAAGATCACAGGTGACAGAGCCCAGATGTTTCTGTTTGAAACCTGGATCTGTCACTGACTCTGTGATCTTGGGTGAGTTCCTTAACCTGCGTGCCTCACCTTTCTCCCCCGCATCCACTTGATAAGACTGTTGTAAGCATGCACTAGATATCTGTAACACACCAGAACAATGCTTGGCTCTTGGCTGTTCCTACTGCTGTAATCACTGTTTCCTAAAGTTGAATTTTGCAAATGGTTCAGTAAATGACTGTGTCCCTCAGGAGAAGAATTAGCCACGTCTCCGATCCTTCCAGGAAGGCATAAGGAAGTGTGAGAAATCTACCCAAAGATAACAAATGCATGGGAAGAGACAACTTCAGGAAACGAAACTTGTCAGACTAGAGGAGACAGGACTTTCTTCTGGCGGGGTCTGTAAACATCTGTTCTACACACTTTGCAATAACGCTCTGCAGCAGCCTTGTATTACTGCAGCGTGCCATGGGAACCTTACGTGCCGGGCCGTTCACTGGCACAGAGAAGGCTTTCAAGAGGGCTGCCTGAAAGCCTGTAATTTAGAAATGCTTAAATTTTCACATCCAAATAGGAACTGGAAATGCTGTCAGGTTTGCCAAAAGCAAAATCATAGTTGTTGTGTGCTGGCCTCCTCAGTCCTCTCAGGCAAACAACAAGGACAAAGCCACAATTAGCTGCCAGGCACGGTGGCACAGATGTGTAATCCTAGCCCTTTGGAAAAACTGAGGCAGGAGTATTGCAAGTTGGAGCTCTGTCTGATCAGTGTATGATCTAGTGAGATTTTGCCCCCAAAAGGAGGAAGAGCAGAGCTAGGGATATAGCTCAGTGAGAAGGAACCAGATTCAATCCCCAATCCCACAACAGAACCAAATACAACTAACCCAGTGGCTCTCAGAGCTGCCAGCCTTAGACTTTGGGCAAACTGGAATTCACTTTAGCAGATTGCCTTCTCCTAGGACTAGTACCCAAGGACAGCAACACGGATACTCCTTCTTGAAAGTGAGGGCTCTGCAACACAGCTCATAGCTCTTCTTTTCTCTGACCTGAACTTTGACGCCAGGTTTAAGCACCCTTAGTGAGTTTTTCAGGCACCTTCCATCAGTGGGCTGCTTAATAATCAGGAGAACTTCCCTCGTTGCTCTTGAACCAAGTTTGGTCTCCTCTTGTTGGCAGTGGAGGACCTCTATGACCTTCTCATCCAGCGAGTCTAAGTCTGTCCACTGCTCCCCAGGCTGCCATGCTCACACTCACCCACATTCTCAGCCCACTTTTCCCACTGTCCACCTCGTCACCGGAAATAACCTCTTCTCTTCTGTCTGTTTACCCAAACCCTACTGCTGCCTTCAAGATAAAAACGCAAACTTTTCCAGGCCCTGATTGTGCTACTCCTCCCTCATCTCCTCTCTCAATTCTAACCATGCTTAATTTCTTGCTTATTCATGCCTGTCTTGGGTTTGGTAATTACCGCATACATATTTTTATTTACATCACAACCAGACTGAAAATGTCTTGAAATGAGGATCATTAGTAGTGCTCTGAGTCTTTCTCAGAGCCTGACATATACTTTGGACACCTGGCAGCTGCATGGTTGAATGGTTTCCCAAACATGACCTTTGACATGGCTTTTTGAGCTTTATTAAAGGCAACAATTTTAGAAACTTTTTGAGCTATGTCTTATACTCTGAATAACTACTTTTGAGATAGTGATACACAGTGTATTAACTGCTATTTTGTCTTTTATTTTGGAATCAGAGGAGTTTTTATTGTTACTTGTTCTAAAAAATTATTGTTTACTGGTACCACTTAGATACACACAATGATCACATTCATCATAGGCAATTTGTACATATTGTTATTCTCTTATTATTTTGCTATGAAATTTTGTTTTTCATAAAAGGCAAAAATTTTAAACCTGAGCTAGTTCATATTCTGCTTAAAAGTGCAATACAGTATATTCTCACTAAAATCAAGAATAAGCATGAATATCACTGCCTAGTACATTAGAGGTGCCAGATAATAAATTAAAATATGAAAAAGGAACAAAAGGTGTATATACTTATTGTTTTAGAAGTGATCATTTACATTGACAATCACAAAAGAACAAAAGAACAAGCCATCAGAACTATCACAAGTTAGCACTGTCTGGATGGAAATTTCAGGGGCAAAAGTCAATAGCTTTCCTAAACTATTAGAAAGTATAAAAGGAAAATAGATTTGATTCACAGAAAAGACAAAACTACAAATTGCCTATAGGGGAAAGCCTAGCAAGAATGAACATTGTAGAGAAAGAAAAATTATAAAACTTCCTGAGGCTATAAAAGACCTGAATAGAGACAGACCATGTTTTGTTTTTTTTTTTTTTTTTTTTTTTTTTTTTTTTTTTTTACTAAAAATAATATGATACATAGGCTGACTTTTCCTATATTAAACTATTAATTCACTATAACATCATTCAAAATCCTAATCGAGGGTTTTATTGAACACAGAAATTTATTCTGTGGTTTACCTAGAATTATGAATCTGCTTGAATGACCAAGGACATTTTATAGCAAAGATTAATGAGTGATGATGGATTATCAAAATACAAAATTATGCCATTAAGTGGTGAAGGCATGATGGACAAATAGATACAAAGATCAACAGAACAGAACAGAGCTATATGAAAATTTCGTATTTTTGCTGTATGCCTAAAATCCTAGCACTCTGGGAAGCTAAGGCACAAGAATTCCAAGTTTCAACCCAACCCAGACAACTTAATGAGACCCTGTCTCAAAATAAAAACTAAAACTGGGCTAAGGATGTAGCTGCCCAGTGCTAAGGTTCTAAATTCAATCCAAGTACCACACACACACAAACAAATTGCATTTAATGAAACAGCATTTCAATTAATTGGGGAAAAGATAAACTATTTGATAAATAGATGTAGGACAACTATCCATTTTTGGAAAGAGGTAGATTCCTATTTCCCACTGGCCTTGTTATCTTTGCTTTGCTCCTTTAGATAGCTGCTCACCATTTTGCATCCCAGTCTTTGCCTGAGTGGACGCTCTACATGGACGGTATCATGGGTACCACAAACATCATGGGTGGGGCCAGGCCAAAGGGGAGAAGCCATGGGAAGCAGTGAAGGGAGGGGATTGGGGTCCTCAAGCTTCCCTAAGCCTACTGTTCCTACTGCTGTAATTGGCTCCGGGAAGGGAGTGGTCTTCACCCCATCCTCTCCGTTCCTCTTGGGTGATACACAGCACCCTCATTGTTAATTCACCCACTGTATTGCCACTTCATTTTGAACATGCCATCCATTTCCTGTTGTGGCTTACTGATACCATGTCATTTGCAAAATTAAATTCTAGGAAGATTAAAGACCATAGATTTCTTTTTTAAAGCTTAAAAAGTTATACTCTTGCATGTAGATAATTTTTGATCCACATTCAAAATAAAAATTCACACAGCAAAAGATGTATACATTTGGTTAAATCAAAACTTCAAACTTTTGGATGATTAGATACTCATGAACAAAGTTATTCAAAAGGTAGAAAGAAATTTTGAAATTTAGAATAAAATGTTATTCTAAGACTACATAAATGAATTTTAAATATGAACTGTTTTTAAATAAATTGATATATTTTATAAGTTTAAATGTGTATAAAGTACATTACATATTTAAATATATATCAATATTTATATATTTTTAAAATATAAAATCAATTTTAAAAGGAAACATTAGAAAAATGGAGAATAGTATTAACAGGTCATTCGTCGAGGGAGTAATACGAATGAAATAAATACTATGATTAATATTATACTAGTAATTGGGAAATGTAAGTAAACATAAGATAACCATTTTAAACTATCAGATGGTAGATTGTTAACACAAAGTGCTGTTGAATCAGGAAGCACTGCAGGCTTTCTGTTTGTAGCTAGGGAGAGTGTTTAAATTGGCAAACCTTTCAAAAGAAAATTTAATGGTGGTCATTAAAATAACAAATATGTGTCCCTTATGATCCCTTTTTTTGGGCATCTACCATGGATAAAGCTTGCATATTTGCTCAAAGAGGAGTAAACTAGAATGTTCATCACAGCACTATTTTTAATAGTAAAAACTAGAAACAGTTTAATTGTCCATCAACTGTGGAACACAACATTCATAATATAGATTATATTCAATAGCTTGAAAAACCCAGGTAAATTTATATATATTGATCTGGACAAACCTCTAAAATGTTTTACTGAGTGAGAGACTGTTCAAGTTTGGGACATGATATAAACCACAATACTATGCACAATCTTAAATTCCTACAAAATGAAACCATTTTAATATTTCTAATTATGAATATAAATGCATGGATAAAAGTTTAAAGTATATAGCACACATGGGTATCTATTACTGCTTTCGTATACAGGAAACTGGGATTTATTGGAGAAGTTATCAGGGATTTTTTTTTCTTTTACTTTTTCTGTATCCTACATTTTTCTATATTTCACTGTTTTTTGCATTTGACATTTTACAATGTGAATGTATTTATTTTATTTGTAAAATCATTATTCTTTTAAGGCCAGTAGTAGTTTCTATATAATCCCTTCAGAAAAAATAAAGGACAAAGACTTTAATTTAATTGTATGTGTAACTTCAAGTATCTGCCTAATTCCCTGGGTCTGTCTCCTCCACGTAAAATGGAGTAGTTTGGTGTGAAACTCAGATTATTAGTCAAAAGTCAGTTAGATAGGCAGTTGAGTCCTGGTACACAGAAAGTATTGGCTAATTGTTTTTCTCTCTCTCCCATTTGACCTGTGAGAACCCCAGGGCTAAAAATATACTTAGGCTGGTGGATACGCCAGATGCCTGGGAAAATGGAAGCTCAGTTTCATCTGTTGAATGAGTGAATGAACAAGTCACACATGTTAATTGTTAATGGATAAGTATATGTTCACATATGTTGATCATTAGTGGGTAAACACAAGATGCCTTTCTGGATTCTACCAGGGAGACCAAATTATTTTGGCTTGGAAGAATAATAAATCAAAGCAAACCAGAGATGCGGGTTAGGTTGCAAAGTAGCTAGAGCCCCACACATGGTGGATGGTTGGTCTACTGTGGGCTAAAGGGTTAGGGTACTGGGGAGCCAAACCCAATCTCCGGGCCGAGAGACTGAATATACTAATAGGCAGTGGCCAGGCTTCAAGCTTCTGCAGAAATCAGCCCAGGACATCAGGAATTGGTCAACGACTTCCAACTTTTCTATTTTTGTCCCATTGCTTTCAGCTCAGGGAAGTCAAATATGTCTTTCATATTCATCACAGAAAACGTGCCACCTCTACTTAGTCTGCTTCCAGCTTCCCTGTGCCAACAACTTCCCATCAGCACAGACCAAAAGCTTTCCCTTTTTGTCGCCTACAAGGCTTTCCCATTCCTCTTCACGCGAAGTGCCAGAGATTGTAGAAAGCTTCTTGGCTGTATAGCAAGCTCTGGATACACAGCTTCTGTTACCAGTGGTCATTGTTCATTTCCCAAGACCTTCTTCAGCATTGTAACCAGATATCAGATGCATATTTAATGTTGTAGTTTACTTATAAGATTTCACAAAAAAAGATTCTATTTTTTAAAAGGAAAATCAGCAACATAGATTAATGCCAAGAATCAAAGTTTGCAAAGCATCTGAAGAAAGATGCTCAGCTTGCAATAAACTAGGAAAGACATGAATGCTATTCAGACAGATGGCAGCAGAGGGGAGGCCAGACAAAAAACAGAGCAGAGTCTGGGCAATGGACAGACACTTCCAGAGACCTTTGTGTGGCTTTATTCTGTGCAGTTTCTACAAAGTCCAGGACTGGACCGCCATGGTGGGAGGCTCTCTTGTCAGCATCTCCACAGGGGTGAGCTAGATTAATCACAGTTGTAAGTGTGTTGAGATGTCTGTATTTGGCAAATAAACCGAATACACAGATAAGGCCTTAGGGTATTCAAAGAAGGTCCCAGATCTCACTTCCTCAAAGAAATGACTTATTGGATGCTAGGATTGGAGCTCTGTCATCTAATCATGATTATGTGGTTGTTTGAGAACCTAAAATTCTCAGCATCACTCCCTACAGGTCTTTAAATCTACTTAAAATACATTATGGCTTCTTTCCCAATCTGATGAATGTTAATCGATGTCACTACGAAAAGAAAAGGAGATTTACAGTCAAATTACTTTTGGGAGATGTAGGTGAAATCAAGTTAAACTGATTTTTTTTTTTTGTTAAGACTTTGTAAAACATTCAATACACTAACACATGTCAGGAATGTGCCAGAAAGGGGATCCAGTATCTAATATTCAATACATTTATTTGACCAAAGAAATTGTTTTCCTCCTTATCCATTTATATCTGGCACAACATTTTGCAGCAGCAAATGGTAGAGACATGGGTTTGGGACAATGTTACCTTTCAGAGGTTTGTGTGGTCAACTTCTTGTCACCTATTGTAACTCACTAAGAGTAGGGAGGTCAGATGGCAAGTAGCAATAGAGGTCAACCTTGATGGCCAGGAAAAAGGTAGGGTCATCAAGTAGAGCTCCTGGATAAGAAAGGTTACATTTGGGTCTCATGGCGGCTTAAGAACAGAGGAAGGTTTCTGGGTGTTGGAGATCCTGAGTAATGCAAAAATGTTACTTCTGGTGGAGAAGTTAAAGAATATTTATAGTTGGTAATTTCTCTCAACTAGCCCTGACACACTATTGCTAGCAAGATAGAGGGTGGCCAGGAGAGCCAGCCTTCTGGATATAAGTAAATTCAGGCAAATGATACCTTATGTGGCATTCTACCAGTGGTGGCCCATGGTGCCATTTTGGAACAGAGGTAAAGGAAGGCAAAGGGATGATGCCACTTGTGTAATGCCCTAGTAAAGCCATATTTATTTTTGCAACCACACCGTGAAGCCTTTGATAAACTTCAGGGAAGGAGCGGAAACGTGCTGCAAGGAGCTTCATTCACTTACTTTAGGATCACACAGCCGGTTCCTGCTGGCGGCGCTATCCAAAACACCTGGATCCGTGTCCTCCTCCGGGGGGTGCTCTCTGTGACTGCCACGGGACAGTTACTCATAAATTGGGTTTCTTCTTCATCTATGATCTATGAAAAATCAGAGGAAGATAAACACGTTAAAACACAATGTCACTTGGAGAGGGCTCCTGTTTCTGGATTGACACTTCCTTAATTTTATTTTTAAACTTGTCATTTTGCATTAGCAGCTCTATCTCCCAGGCCCCAGAATAGTCTCTGGCAGAGGTTCCCAGTCAACGTTCGTTGAATTAACATAATGTGAGCACAAGGACTGAGCACGACTGCTCCTGGGAGCGATCTTGTCAGTACTTTGAGGGACTGACCACTAGGTGATGATCTTGGTCATCTCAGCAGAATCAATGTGTTCCGCTTCACGGAGGAGGATGGAGGGACACGCAAAAGCAAACCCTATGTAGCTGGAACTTATTCCATTACAATTTGATAGCTTTAAATTCAAACATGAAAAGAAAACACCCCTTTGGAGGAAGTGTAGCAAAGGGTCAAGTCTCCCAGCTTGATAGCAGTTTTTATTTGTCTAGTGTCTACTTACCAGGAATTACATTTACAAATGCATAGTTTCCCAAATTAGCCATCATCACTTTCTAGGTTGCTCCAAACAGTACGAAAGCCTTTCCCATCCTCCAAGGTGTTTTTGTCTCTTCTGCCTTAATGCATAGGGGTCTTCTGGGGAAAGCTCTTTATATTGCATTGTTTTAAAGGTCAACTCTAGTTGATTTGTACTGGTCATGCCGTGAGGAGCATGAACAGAAAAAGCTTGTGTTTACTACAGCGTGTGCTAGGCATGAAGCTAAGCGCTTCCCCTGGACTACTAGTTTTACTTTTTACTTGTAAAATTCCTTTTAGTCTTACAAGAGCAAAGAAGAACCAAGTCACTCAAGTTTATCATATAGTTTCTTCACTGGACAAAGCAAAGGCCATTTTTGATTAATTTTCTCTATTGTGTTATACTAATCTCATTTTTCTCTAGTAACCCACATGTAAATATTCCACATGTAAATATTCCACATGTAAATTAGTCCTTATAAATTTATGTATATAGTTAAACATATATAATTATCTTAATATTTCACTCAACCACTTGTAGTAACAAGTGAAGATAATCTGTTGTTTTACTGCTACCTAGATTTCTATAACATGCATAGACCATGTTTTGAATATTTCTCCCAGTGAGGGGCATGTGGCTGTCTTTCAGCAATTTGTCTCCACAAACATTGCTACAGTGAAGAGCCTCATGCTGCTGAACTTGTGATCAGAGTTCCTCAGCAATACACACTATGCAGGAGGTCTGCTGAGTTGTTTGGTTATGGACACAGTCATGTTAATTTCACTGAACATTGCCAGGTTACTCTGCAGAATGGCTATACGCTATTGTACAAATGTTCCCAGGTTCCCCATATCCTTAACAGTACTTGTTATTACTGAACTTTCTAATGGTTTCTTGTCTGACGGTTACAAAGTAGTCACTTTTTGTTTTAAAACTAATGCAACAAATTTGAGCATCTTTTAATAAACTTTCCCTCTATGAATTACCTATGCCTCATTGTTGCCAGTGGATTTTCCAGTCCTCTTGCTGATTTTTAGAATTTTCTAGCTACAAATACCTCCTTATTTATGAATATCTTCTTAGCCATTACAATAGCTTTTGTCACCAAGAGATTTATCCTTGCAATTCTTTACATGACAGAAATATTTTTTATCTATCCAAATTCACCAGTTCCTCTCCCATCACTGTTTCATTGGAGATCTTGCCTACAAAGTTTCCATGTATCTTTTGTGTCTACATTTGCAGTCTCTCCCTCATGGACATCCCCCCTGAGGGATACATGTGTTACACTAGCACATCATTATCACTGAAGTCCATAGCCTACAGGGAGCTTCACTCTCAGTGTGCATTCTGTGGGCCTTGATAGATGTATCATGACTATTTATTTCCATTGAGGTACCATGCAGAATAGTTACATTGCCCTAAAAATTCTCTGTGTTTGTCTGCTCATCCCTCTCCCTTTCACGCCCTCTGATAACCCTCCCTCTTTTTATTATCTCTGTAGCATGGCCTTTTCCAGAATGCCATTTGGTTGCACTCAGCTGGTGTATAAATTTGCCAAAGGACATGCTTCTTTTACTTAGTCATACACATTTTTAAGTTTCCTCCATGTATTTTCATGACTTGATGGTTGTTTCCTTTTAGTGCTGAATAACACCCCTTTGTCTGGATGCACCAGTAAGTTTATTCACCAACTTACTGAAAGGCATCTTGATTGCTTCCAAGTTTTGCCGATTATAACCACAGGTTTTGTAAGGACGTGAAGTTCTCATTCAGTCGGATATTACCAAGGAGCACAAAGCCTAGATCATATGGTAAGAATACGCTTAGATTTGCAAGGAGGCAGCAGGCATCTTGCATTTCCACCAGCAGGAATGAGGCCTCCTACTGTTCACTTTTTCATCTGCTTCCAGCGTTGTCATGTCTTGGGTTTTGGCCACTTTTATAGGTACGTGGTGGTTCCTTGTTATTGCTTCAGTTTCCAATTCCCTAATGACACCTTTGAATGCCTTTGTAGATACTTATTTGCCACTTGTATACATTCTTTGGTGAGATGTCTGTCCAGGCCTTTTGCTCAATTTTTAAATTGATTGTTCACTTTATTATTGCATTTTAATAGTTTTATTCTGGACAACAGTCTTTATCAGATATATCTTTTGCAAATGTTTTCTCCTAGTTTTTTGACTTCTCATTCTCTTCGTAGTATCTTTCACAGACTTTAAAAATTTTAATTAAGTCCAAATTATCAGCTTTTTTTGAGGCATGGTCTTGCTATATACTGTGGGCTTTTAACTCACTATGTACTCAGGCTAGCTCTGAATTTGCAGGGATTCTCCTGCCTCTGCCTCCTGAGTTCTGAGGTTACAGGTATGCACCACCATGCTCAGCTTTATTTTCCTAATCAATTATTTCTTTCATAGATTTGCCTTTGGTATTTTGTTTAAAAAGTCACCACTGTATCCAATGTCATTTAATTTTCTTTGTCATTTAGTTTTCTTTGATGTAATCTAAGAATTTTACCCATTTGCATTTTACATGCAGGTCTGTGATCCATTTGAGTTCATTTTTTGTGAAGAATGTAAGGTCTGGGGCAAGACCTTTTTCCTGCCGGTGGGCATACATTTGTTCCAGCATCTTTTGTTTAAAAGACCGTCTCTGACCTGTTGTTTGTTTTCATTCCTTTGTGAAGATCAGTGGGCTACCTTTATATGGGTCTACTTTGAGGATCCCTTCTAGTCTTTTCGTTTCATTGGCTGCTCTGTCACAATACTGTGCTGTAATTGCTCCACTTCCTAGGAGGTCCTAAGGTCTTATGCTACCTGGTCACGGCATAGAACTTTTTTAAACAATGGATTCAATTTGCTATTTTGAGAATTTTTACATCTATGTTCTTGAGAAATTCTGGCCTATAGCTTTCTTTTCTTGTGATATCTTCATCTGTTTTTGGTGTTTGGGTAATGCTGCTCTCAGAACAAGATAGGAAGTAGCCTTTCTGCTTTTTTCTTCTGAAAGAGCTTGTAGAGAATTGATATAATTTCTTCCGTAAGCATTTGATAAAATCCCCCCGTGAGTACATGTAGGCCTGATATTTTCAGTTTGGGGTGGTGGTGGGGGGGTTTGTTTTGTTTTTGGTGTTGTGCTGGGGATTGAATTCAAGGGCTTGTATACAGTAGGCAGGCATTCATTCTACTGCTGAGCTGAAGCCCCAGCCCCTGTTTTGGGAAATAAATTTGATTTAAAGCTACAAATCTATGTCGAGTCCCCTTTCTTCCTGCATTGAGTATGGTAGTTACATCTTTTCAGGAATTGGTCCATTTCATCCAGGTTATCAAATGTATAGTTATTCATCATATTCTTTTATTGTCCTTTTAATTGCCAAAGAATCTACAATGATGCCCCTTCTTTAATTTCTGATTTACTAATTTGTGTCTTTTCTTTCTCAGCCTGGCTAGAAGCTCACCAGTTATAAATATTTTCAAAGAACCAGATTTTGGTTTTGATTTTTTAATTTGATTTTGATTTTCTGTTTTTCAATTTTACTGATTTTTTTACTGTTTTTAATTTTTTTCTGTTATGGATTTTATTTTTCATCTTCCTAAGGTAGAAGCCTGGATTATGATATATATATTTCATTTCAATCGATGCTATAAATTTCTCTTCAAGCTCTGTTTCTGTTGCATGCCACAAATTTTGATAAGCTGTCTTTTCGTGTTCACTAAGTTCAAGTATTTTCAGTTTTCTCTTGGGCTTTCTTCCTTTAACCATGTGTTCCTTAGGAGTTATTTAATTTCTAAGTACCTGAGGATTTTTCCAGCTAGCTTTCTCTTACTGACTTCGAGTTTAATTCCACTGTGGTCTGCGAGCAGGCACTAGATGATGTCTATTCTTCTAAACTTGTGAAAGACAGTTTTAGGGCTTGGGATGTGATCTATCTTGGGGAACGGTCCATGTGAGCCTGGGAGGAATGTGTGATCTACGCTGTTCATGAAGTCGTCCACAGATGTCAGTCACAATCAGGTGATTGATGGCATTGTTGAGTTCATGTGGGGTTTACCCCTGTCCTGTTTTTGCCTGCCAAATCTCTTTATTCGTTTATAAGAGAGGAGTGTTGAAGTCTCCAACTACATTAGGGGCTTATCCCCTGCTCCTTGCATTTCTCAGTTTTTGTGTTGTTGGCATTCTTTGGTCAGGAACATACACATTAAAGACTGCTATGTTTTCTTAGAGGAACTGATCTTTAATCACTATGTATTTCCCTTTTTCCCTATGAAATCTCTGCTCTATTTTTTAAAATTTTATTTAAAGAAAGTCTAAACAAAACAGAAAATGGATAGAAATAATACATATGTTCAGAGAAAAAATAAACAGTAAGAAATCACTAGTTGATGTTTTTATACTGTTCTTTTACAAATAGTTGTTCAAGATACAAAACTGGAACATGTAAATTGGGAATTGAAACAGCGAGACTACAACCAGTTCTGTTCAACTATCCAACAAAAACTTAGAAATATGGTTATCAATCCTATACACTTAAACATACATGCAGTTATCCATCTCTTCTATTATGTTGAATCTCTGCTCTATTGAAGTGTCATAGAGTTACTGTTTTCCTTTGGTTAGTTAGTATGGTATGTCTTTCTCCATCCACTTACTTTGAATCTGTATGCTTTTATGTTTTAAATGTTGTCTATATTCCTATAAACAATAATTAGGTTTTATTTCCATTCCTTCTGATAATCTGTCTTATAATTGATATATTTAATCCAGAGCCCCTCAAATTTGTCTTGTATTAATCCATTAATTCAGAGTAATCCCTGGATTAATATTGACTATATTTGTTATTGTTTTCTATTTTTTCCTATTTTCTCTTCTACTCCTTTATCCTCTTCTACTCCTTTTGTAATTTTAGCATTGAATATTTTATGATTTCATTTTCTGTCCTTTCTTGCCAAGCAGTTTTAATTCTTTAAAAAAAATTTTTTTTAGTGGGCCCCCAAAGAATTGTAGTATACATTTACGGTTAATCAAAATTCACTTTCAAATAATTCTACACTGCTTCACAAGTATGGAAACAAAGCACTTTTACTATACTATACACTCTATTTTTATAGTGCAACACAAAAAATATTTTCTAATTCCTCAGTCCCTTCCCTGTATAATTGCTATCATTCACTTCACTTATCCATAAGTTTATATAAGTGCCTACACATGATCAAGTACATCTATATGCTGTTATTTTGAATCCTTTAATCCATTAGATCAATTAAGAATAATAAAAGTAAGTTTTAATATTACTTATTCTCTGATGATCTTTTTGTAGGTTGGGGTTTCCATTTTTTTTTTTTTTTTTTTTGTACCAGGGATCAAACTCACAATCTTGTGCTTGTTAGGCAGGTGCTTACCCCACTAAGCTAAATCCCTGGCCCTAATTTTTCTTTTTTCTGAATAACTTATTATTTCTTGCAGCATAGTCTACTGGGAGCAAATTCCCTTGCCTTTTGCCTGAGAAACCCTTTATTTCTCCTTTATTTGTGAAGGATAATTTTTTTGCAGAGTGTAGAATACTAAATTGGCAGGTTTTTTTCTCTAATGATAAATATTTCACTCTGCTATGCTCTTTCTTGCATGATTTCTGAGAATTCAGATATAATTCTTGTATTTGCTCACCTATAGGTAAATTGTTATTTTTTTCTAGCTTCTTTCAACCACTTTTTTCTCTAACTTTGACTTAATGAATAACACATCTACAGTTATAAAAATTTTTTTATCCTACTTGGTGTTTTCTGATTTCCTACATATGTATTTTGGTGTCTGACTTTAATTTGGAAAAAATTGTAAGTTATTATTGCTTCAAATATAGCTTCTATTCCTTTGTCCATCTGTTCTCATACTGATATTCCCATTAAGCACACTTCTATCTTTCATACCAAATTAAATATATGATAAATGTTTAAGTTTTTAAAAACTAGACTAAAAGACACATCACCATTAATGTCACTCAAAATAATCCTCTTTGCTTCAAATACACATATTCCATTATTATTTCCACTTTTTGAGTCAGCTCCGAAATCCTCTTTTGATGTGCAAAAATATGGTGTAGGCGGCTGCCAAGTACTATCCCAAGGAAAGGCAGTCCCATGAAAAACACACCACAGTGTGTTCCACTTCACCTTGTTCATAAGTTCTGGCAGCATGGGACTTCCGGCTCTGCGTCAGGGTCCAAACGACCTTAAGTGGTGAGAATTTTGAATTGATTCAGGACATTGCAGCAGCTATGACAGCACACTAAAGACACTCGTGAGAGGGGACTTCCAGATCTGCCTCGGACAGTGGCAAGGATGATGGGCTAAGTTGTCTGAAGGCAGATCGGAGAATTCTGCGAGGAATTCATGGCAATGTGTCTTTTACTGTGACGTATTTTTAAAAATTTACAAACTATATTTTTCAGTCGCACTGCATACTTGTCCCACAGTTCTTAATCCATTCTGTGTCATCTCCCCCCTACCACTTCCCATGTCCCCTCAGTCGCCAGGCCCTCTTACTCCTCACCACCATCCTCTTTCACTTTTCAGCTTTGGAAGTTCCTTATTGCATACCCTTAAGCTCAGAGATGTTTTTCTCAGCCATGTCCAGTTTATATTAATGTAATGTCTGATTTTACGTTAATGTTATGTTGATGATGTTAATGCCCATGAACGTCATTCATTTCAGTTACAGTGTTTTTGATTACTGACATTTTTTTGATTCCTATAATCAAATTTCCATTGATTTTTTCATCTCTCTGCTTACATTGTCCATCTCATATTGCATGTTATTAGCATCTTACTGTAGTGCTTTAAAATTCCTACCCTGTTAATTCCAACACTTCTGTAATATCTGACTCTGTTTTGATACATGTTCAGTCTCTTCAAATTGTGTTCACCTTTTAATATGCCTTATAATATTTCATTGAAAAGAGCATATGGAATATTGGGAAAAAGAACCGCTATAAGCAGATCTTTTGTCCTGTGATGATATGGTCAATCAGTCTCTCTCACATAGATATATATGTATATCATATGTACATACATACACACACATACATAAATAATTTCATTATTTATTCAGCACTTAGAATATATCTGGTACATAGTAAGTGTGCTAAGAATTATGTGTATGTTCATTCTTTAGTATTCATGGGACACTAGTTCCAGAAATACATAAAATAGTGCAGTATTTGCATAAAACCAAGGTACATCCTTCCATTCATTTTAAATCATCTCTGTAGTACTTACTATAACTAATATAATGTAAATACTATATAAATGGTGATTGTTGTTTAGAAAATGATGATAAGGAAAAAGTCTGAACATATATAGTACAAATGTAATTTTTTCAAATAATTTTGATCCTTGGTTGATTGAACTCACAGATGCAGAATCTGTGCATGTGGAGGTTCACATGAACCTCCCTCCTCCCCCTGGTTGTGAGCTTTTTTGTTCTGTGACTTGACTGTAAAATCTGTCTTAGCTCCTTCAGCTGCGGCTCCTTGGATTTCCTTTTGCCTTTGGACTTTGTTTTCCTAAATGGTTATTACAGCCTTGATGATAGTGATAGCATTTCTGAGCACTTTCTATTACTGAAGGACTTTGCATATTTTATTTCCGTTCCCCTAAAAACTAAGTTTCTCTGGGCTTCTCCTTGAGGAAACTACCTTGATGTAGGCAGTAAGTACCTTGTCCGAAGTCCCATGGGCAGAGCCAGGGTTTGGCTTCACCTCGCCTAGGTCAATGCTCGTGCTCTTTCTCCTACAAAATCCTCCCTGCTGATACTTCCCTTTCCCTTATGCTAGGTAAGAAGTTTCTTTCTACTCAAACAGGAACCTGCAAAACCATAGACATTAGCCTAGGCCATCGCAGCTAAACACCCCATTCAACACACACACACACACACACACACACGCGCACACACACGTATACACACACACGTGCACACACACACACACACACACACACGTAGTTCGTAAAGGTAAACAGTACTTCTGATTTCCATTTTCTAAAGATTTCTTTTTCAATTTTGTTGGTGTAAGGATGCGTTTCCAAACAGCAGAATTTTCTTAGGCTTGCATAGCTGGGCCCTAGTGAAGACCCCTTTGCCAGGAATCACAGAGAACTTCTGCAGCTGTCTTTAACCCTAAATCTTACAAGAGCTTAAGAGGATTCTGAGCCAGTATACTAGGAAAGCCAAGGAGAACAGATATTTAATTAATACCTACAGTGTGCCAGCTATTTACATAGCCACAACTTTGACACCTGGGTGGGACAGATGGGGGAATGAATGAAGTTCAGAGTGACCTGGTCTTGACTCTAAGCCGACACTGTTGGAAGCCAAAGCCCATGCTCTCTCCAGTTGCATACTTGAAAAAGCTCCCAGGCGGGGGAAGACTGAGACTGTTGGACCAGAACATAAACATAGAAGTACGTTTTCCAAGCCATAGAAGCCACCTTAGGTAAATATGGCTGTTTATGCAACTCACAGTGATCAGATGGTAATTAAGCACTGAGCAGAAAGGGTTGCGTTTCCCCAGATTCAGAGAATACTCCCAACATTGTTTGCTTCCCAGAAAATAGCAGCTTCCTCTAAAGAAGGTTTAGGTCTATTAAAGCCCATTCTTGTACCTTCCCCAACCTCAAGTGTCTCCGCATTTATTATGCTCCAGAGTAGATCTTAGAATCCTACCACCAACTAAATCATAGGCACTTTTCTTCAGTCCACAGTTTCTTCTCTCAACATCTGGGACCAGAACATTAAAATCCATTCAAATATGATGGTTGTGTCTGATGGTGGTATTATCAGATCTTTATGGATGACTTCTAAATTTTCTATTGCTTATGACAGCTTTATTTTTAAAGAGCTATTACAACATTTCAAAGTTTACATTTATGTTTATATAAAAATAAGCCTTCTCAGATTAAGTTTGAAGTCATTTTGGAGGTTTCCTGGTAAACCAACTGACTTGGCTTCTTGCAGAAGAGAGAGAGATTGTAACCTGTGGTTGGTCCTCATCCAGCCAAGACAGACACAGATATCCACCAGGGTTTACACAGGTAGACAAGGTTTGATTTCCAGAACACTTGTTGGTATAGAGTTACAGCCACTGGTTGGGTATCTGGTTATGAATAGAGCTTTTCAGAAACCAGGGACATTCTTAGATATCTTGTCAGCGTGACTGTCAAGGCTTTCAAAGCCTTTTATCAAAATCTTGGTCTTGACTCACATGCACACCCATTTTGAAATCTACGTTGTGATCTATCCTTGATCCTTAGGTAATAGATATCTTGGGGTGTTGATTCTTCCCTTATCCTATTTTTGGTCTCATTTTTCTTTTCAGATTTCAATATAGAATATTTACTTCCTAAACAAACTGTTGGCATCTCTCAACTCTGATCCGATCCTTTCTTCTAAGGTTATCTCAGCCCTCCTAGTCCAATAGACACAGTCTAAGACAGAAAATGGAATGGCATCAAGGTTCCTATGAAGTTCCAAGTGTTCTAAGTTCTAACCATAGCAATGGGGCAGTTAGGTGATTTCTATTCAGAAGCCCAGGACTTCAGGAAGCAGAGTTCCAGACAGAGATCAGGGCTAGTGTTAGACTCAGGGCTTCAGTTCCCAGCTGAGAACTTAGGAGAAGTCAGATAATTAGAACAGGAACATGAAACAGTGGCCAATACAGGAAAGCGGTCCCGTGACCATGGCTTGAAGCAGAGTTGACAAGAAAGATTAGGTTTGGAAACCTGGATCTTGAGATAAAAAATGACTTCTGTTGCAGGGGCTGTGAGAAGTGTTTAAAGGAACAAGACAGCAGCCCGTGGTCATTTTAGAGTACGCCACTGGTCATTTGGGACAGTGATGTCATGTGATGATCCCCAGGGGGAAGCGGGGCTGCTTATGGAAACCCAGGTGGCATTGACAGGGCCTGAGGTAGGCAGTGAAGAAAATGACAGTATCACTCATAAGTATTTCTGCTCTGGAGTTTTTGTGAGAAGCGATGGGGTGGACTGGAAAGCACATGCATGTTTGAGTCGGACAGCTTTGGATTAAATCAGGCCTCTGTTGCTTTCTACTTGGCTGGCTTTGGCCAAGCCACTGTGTGGTGAATGAACCAAAGGTCAGCTTACAGCTCCCAGCTGAAGTGAATCAGCATGGTGCTGGATGTGGAAGCCCCACCTGAGAGTCGTTGCCAGCAGCATTAAAGAGCTGGAGGGGGAAATGATGTACTGTTGATTCTCCTGGAAAAACTCATCTTGCTGGTTTTCCTAATATGAACTCAACTGTTATCATCAGAAGAATCCTCACTGTCACTGATGCTGAGGATGACTGCAGTTCTTTTAGGGGGAGCTGTGGTCCTTATTTACTATTTCTTTCTGGCTCTAGTACAGATCTCTCAGTTTGCTGGTACAGATACTTTATCCTACTAGTGCAGACTTTCTAGCTTCCATCACTGGCCTTTGGGCCTTCCCATAGCAGATCCTTCATAACTTGCATGAACATTGTTGTGGGCTCTAGACTTCCCACTGGACTCATGGAGGCCCCCAGCTGGATGCTTTGCATCTCTGGTATGTGGACAGATCTCCCGCACTGTGTTGCATTGAACTCTTTGGGTGAGTATTATAAAACAAGCCTATAAATTATGTGTCCTGTATCAAATCTTTTCCCTGTAAGCCCTGACAACACCACAGTGGAACTCTTGAGTCTGTGTTCCCATTTATAAAAGGAGAACAATGAGGTGCATCTTTCTTGGTTGACAAAAGGAAAGATGAGATAGTATTACCAAGCTTCAGGTATCCCCCATAGGCCCTCAGTAGATGGAAGTTTCCTTTTTATGGTGAAGACCCTCTGCTAATGAGCCACATCCCCCAAAGCAAGGATTCCCCAACACTCAGGAGGAAGAGATCCCCAAGAGGGAAAGCAGGGTTGAAGGATCAAGAGCCTTCCCTGTATTACACAAAAATAGTTGTTTAAGAAAATCAGAAACCAAGTGAAAAAATGTAAAGCAAACACATGTTTCTACCTTCCCAAGGTAGTTATTAACATCTCTGTGTAGATCTTTCAAGATTATATATACTCATTGTCCTATACTTCCCAGCTTAAGTGCCTTTTCATTCCACAACGTGTTATGACTATTTGTTTCCCACCCAATATATAATCTCAATAAATTTTATGGCTCTATAATAGCCCACTTAATGGACAGTCAAAATTTTAGCTAACAAATCTGTTCTTCACAGTTTGGTGCTGTACTGATCATCCCTTATAGCTGAATTTGATATTTTTAATTTTTCTGGGCGTGAAATGAATACAGATGATTATTGTTGAGTCTGCTTAGGAAGGGATTTCAAACTATTTCAGTAAAATCTGAGACACAATTCCAAGAAAATAATCCCAGCCATTAAATCACCTCTTTCTAATTTCCCATGTATATTTTTTCGGTCTAAAATCATAAAAGGCAGCTGCTTCTGGGTTTTTCAAAAGAGCTTTCAATACAGATTTTTTAAAACTTAAAGATTGTAACTTTGTTGCTTTAAAAAAACAAGCTCATTAAAGTTTATAAAGACAAAAGAGGAAAAGAGAAAAATTCACTCTTTTATAATTTTGCTTTGTTTCCTTGTATTCTTTATTTCTACTTTAAAACTTGTAAATACTGTGGCGCAGTAGCGTTCACTGTGTGCGTATCCTAGGCGCCTCAGTGTTAGTCCAGGTTTTTCTAAACTCATCTGAGACTTACTTGAGTGACCTGAGCATAGCTCCTGTCATGGCGCAATCCAATCTTCTTTCTCTGCTCTTGCATCCTCATGGCAAAGTCACCAGCCTCCCTTTTTACACTAGAATCTCCTCAGACAGATTCTTATTTTCATTTTATTCATCTTTGTTTACTTTTCCTACTTTAATATCTCTCTCCCAGGGGTTTCACCTCTGCTTTCCAGACCTAAAAGCATGGAGGGTCTTGAGGAGGAGGAGATGTGGCCATGAGCACTGGGGA
Organism: Cavia porcellus; assembly: GCF_034190915.1. Lineage (NCBI taxonomy): Eukaryota > Metazoa > Chordata > Mammalia > Rodentia > Caviidae > Cavia > Cavia porcellus. Next base: position 100,142,301 of record NW_026947489.1, read on the forward strand.
CACACAACCTGCCCCTGCACTTCTCCCCGGGCATGCGGCCTCTATTTACACAGGTTTAGCCCCCAGAGCCAGCAGACTATGGTTCCCTCAAAGGCAGATGAACGTGCGTGCTGTGTGGGTTGTTGCACACGTCGGGGGCAAACACAGCAGGTCGGGCTGGGGAGCAGAGCTGGGCTAGGATGCTGGGTCCCCTGGACAGGCCAAGGACCTGGCCTTTGAGAATGACACTCTCTAAATATTTGCCCCCAAACTTCAACCAGAGGGCAGCTGGATGCTGCAGGAGCCAGAAAGACTGCAGGCTCTGCACTCCTCCTCCTTCATGGCCCTGAACTTGCACTCTTCACCCAGCAATCAAGCAATCATATCTCTCATGATTTATGTGCTTCGGGAGTTCTGCTCCCTACCAAGAGGGCCAAACAGCTATTTTCCATAGTGTGACTCTCGAAAGTTCCTAAACTTTCCTGGACCAAGTGTCTTTGCTGTCAGATGGCAAACAATAGTATCTACCTCAATGGGCTGGAAGGGTTTAAGGAATATATACGGTATTAGAGAAGCTCTTGCCACAAAGTTATCACTGTACATATTATAGTCATGTGCACTGATGATCATGATAAATACTATTATCCTCATTTTTCTGCATGCTTGCTCTCAATAATTCTGGTAAAGATCATTTTTTTCCTTCATCTCATTACATTTCCTGCAATATTTTAGTGCTCTCACAGATTGGTACCCAGGGCACCAACCCAGCTGGCCTGCACCTAAATCCAGCCCTGAGTACAACGGTCCAGCTCCAGCAGAACTGGGACACATGCATGTGCGTGTTTGTGCATGTGTGTGCGCAGGTGTTTAGAGGCAACGGTCTGCTCACTGTACCCCCAGAGTAACCCTGGGTAAAACAGAAAGCTTCATCTTTCATTAAGGATGGGAAGCCACTAAGGAAAATAGTGGCTTTTGGGAATGAGTGACTTCCCAGGGTGGGTAATCTCAGTAAGAGAAAGCTATAGAACAAGCAGGAAAAAAAGGCAGAATTCTCCTTCCAGCCAGTGAATACACCTGCTGGTACCCTAAACAGTACATGTCTGCGAGTCACAGAAAGTGCAGGGCTGGGGCCAAGCCAACCTGCCTCTGATGTCTCAGTCACTGCATGACCTTGAGCAGAGCCCCCATCCGTGCCTCAGTGTTCTCATCTGAACAATGGCTGTGTTGTGCTTATGAAAGACGATGCCCTCTGTGTAGTGTGCAACACCTGCCTGGACCAGTTAGGTACTACCCCTCCCTCATACTGTGACTGCCTTTGAGTTCTTAAAGTGACATTCAGATAATGTGCCCTGCAGGACCTTTATGCCCAGAGCCTAGCAAGGGATTAATGCCTTGGCATTGAAGATTCCTTCAACCTTTCATTTGCTGAATGTTAGAGCCAGGGAATTCCAGAACATACAATCACAGCAAAACTGTTTAGTATTTAGCAGGCACATACTTCATTTCTTCCTAATACTTCATGTTAATTTCACACAATCACCTACCATCAATAATCCTGCACAATACAGCAGGAATGACTCTCCCCATTTTACAGATGCCGAAGCTGGGATTAACAAGCAGAGGGTCTGGGCTAATATCCCACCAGACCCCAAAGCCCATCACTATCAGACCCAACTCACTGATCCCTTCATTTTCATATGGGGAGCTGGAAAGTCACTCTGATAAATAGGTTTAAACAAATAGAGCTGTGTAATCGGGGTATTTTATACTAGGTAGTCTCTTGCCTAGGAAATAAATCAGCCTCTTAAGTTTTATATCACAGTACAGTAGAAATGTTTAATAATTACTGCCAAAGAACAGTATAATGCAGTGCTAAAAATGAGTAATTGAAAAGCCCATCAAGGCAGATGAGGCATCTTCTCACTGAATTGCTGTTGAATACTTTACACAATTATTTCATTCAGATTTATGATCAGCTCAGCAAAATGTATGCCTCTCCCTCCTGCTCTGCCTGAGTAGCTCAGAAGGCCTTTGAATGCGCCACGCAAACACCTTCAGGGGTGGACAAATGGATGTCCGTTACACATGGATGGGGCTTGAAAGGATTGGGGTTCCTTTAGGACGGGAAAAAGGAGGAGAAACTGCCCTGAATTACTGTGGTTCCTCCATGTGTCACCCACTGTGGGTTTGTGTACATTAACCATGCTGGGTTCTCTGAAGTGCATAACAGCCCTGAGAAGGAACCACTACAGCACTCTATTTCCTGAGACCCAGAGAAGAAGCTGAGACCCAGAGAAACGCTGGAATTTGATCAGATTCTCAAAGCTCATCCCAAACTCACACCAGACACTCAGACTTCAAACTGGTGACCTGGTCACCATATCATCGGCCTCTACAAGGATGTTGTGCAGGCCAAGAAGGCTTTGCATTTTGGAAAGATACATCTCGGAAGGACAGATTCAGAAGAAAACAGGCCTCAGCCAGATTTTATTAGCAGTTCTGGTTCCTTAAACCTTTGAGTTGTTGATGCTTCTGGCTCCGCTCTTTCGTTCACTTTTTCCTATGTCAGCAAATCCTGGTGCAGGGAAATCCAGACCTGTCTCCCCCAGGGATGCACTTTCCCATAGATGGGCCCTCCCCACCTGGCCCAGATCAGCCAGATGAGCCGGGCCCCAGACTTTATCAGAGCACAAGCTTATCACCGTGCCTCTCCCCAGAGCCTGTGAGCCGGAGTCCTTGGCAAACTCAGTTCACTGACAAGTGTGGACAGATGGTTGCCTAGATGAGACAAAACCTTTGTTTCTGATCAAAACAACTAAAAATGGGGGAAAGTAGGGAGGGGGTTGGACATAAAAGTGAAGCTATCTCACAGGCAGGAAAAACAGTATTTTTTATAATGCATTTAGAAGATTATAAATAAAAGAAGAAATTGTGCTTCCCTTCCCTGCCCTATCATGCAACAGAACAGAGAAATTTCTAGAAGACCAACCGTTCTTTTTTTTTTTTTTTTTCTCCAGACCCCAATCTCCTTCTTCCTAACTCTGATGCCTAGATGTACTCTGCTAAGTCAGCAGAAAGGCACAGGATCACAAATGCCATACTCCCCCCACCTCCCTGCCACCTTCCCCTGGAGAAGGAGCTATGTCCTGCTCAGGGTTATCTCAGAGGTTTACATGGCCTCTTGGATGTCTTTTGTTTTCTTCGCCAGAACATAAAAGCCTGTCATATTTCTCTCTCATTTTAGAATGAAGATGGTAGACACCATGCACAGCTTTACATCTTACTGAATACGGTCCACATCTGTGAACTTCACACCCTGGGGCAGTGCCAAACTTTGAACTCATTATATTTCAACACTAAGAATCTCAAAGTGATGGGTTTATGGTAGTTCTCAATGGCTGTTTGTCAAACACACTCACTGGGGTTATCAGCTAGAGGATACTGAGCACTTACGGAACAGATCAAACACGTGAGGAAAAGAGACTTTGTCTTTGTGCTCCCTGAAGGGGTGGGGTGGAGTGGGGTGGAGCGGGGGATACAGCTGAAACCACGCAGAAAATGGTGAAGCAAATGCACAAGAGCTGCTGGCAGAGAGCTGGGAGCCACTCGTGGCTTGCTGAGGAGCAGGGATGTGTGATGGATGACAGGGGGAAGCTCTTTCAGATAATTACTAGAAACTGGAGAATCAGCTGTTGTGCTGTCAACACAGTGCACTGCAGAAAAGGGGGAGGGGAGGACAAAAGGAGACAGAAGCATGCAAGAATAATGGCCTCTGTGGTTGCTGGTCGTGGAAGTTGGGTGGGCAGGGTTTACAGTTGCTCCCCTCCAACCCCTGCAGGGGCCTATGGTTCCCAGACACTGACCCTCTTCTCATGGCTGCAATCTTCTCGCTACCCACCATGCCCACGCAGACACTCGTCTCTCTCACTGCCCTTGATCCTCGCCCCTCCAGGACTTCTCAGTCCTCAGTGTAAGAACCAGGGTGAGGCCCACACCACCTCTAGGCCAGATCATTCCTTTTAGGTCATCAGCACCTACAACTACCACAAGATGAGGTTCAAGAGGTCCCCCAATGAGGAAAAGGAGAATTCTAATACCCCACCCCCAGCCCCGCCCAGGGTAGGCTGGTTGGGACAGTGAGAGGCATAGGTACATTTATTAGGTAAAATTGAAGTTTGGAGCAGGGAAGGGGAAATATATATGTGACACCTTGGAGGTATCATTTAAAACAAGTGTTCTGAGATGTCATGCCTAAAAACATTCTGTACTGCGCCTTCCTGGGATCTGTTTCTTCATCTTACAGCCAGATTATCGCCCTCTACCTTATCGACTAGGTTAAATTATGGCCTTACTATCTTGAAGGGATTTAGGTGCACGGGCCTGGAGAAAAATAAACAAAATGCTTAGGGAGTGAAGATACCAATAACCCTGGGTGACTTTGATCCTGCGGAGAACTGGAGTTCCCTTCCTCCGTTTATCTGCTATCCTTTTCATGCCTTCTGTCCTGCCTCAACGCTGCGCCTGACACATCATCTGTACCTAACCAATGCTTGTGGAATGAATAAGTGAGTTCAATAAAATCAAAGAAGTACAAGCACTTCCTTTTAAAAGAAGAAGAAGCCAACTCATGGAGTCCAGGCGGCTGGCCCGTGGTGGCAGAATTGTAACAGGAGGACTAGGACAGAATCCTCTGGGCAGAGCCCTGTCTGTTCTGTTCTACTGTTTTCAGAAAGGAGATCAGTACAGGTACCGGACAAATGACAGCAGAGTCTCCCAACCTTGCCATTATCTGCATGCCTTTCCCAAAGTCATGTCTCTCCAGATCTCAATTTCCTAAAGTGGGGAAGGTAGCTTCCAGAGGATTCCGTCCGTTGCCACTCACAGCTGACTGCTGGGACATACCTGTTTGTATCACTTTGAAGATACTATGCCATGATCTGTCCTCACCTCTGCATGGCTCCTTCTAGTCTTTTTCCACAGTGCTTGCTCCTCTCCCTGTTCCTGCATGTCTTTGCTTTCTCTGCACTTTGGCAAGCGCTCCCTGAAGGCAGGCTGTGATCTGTCAGAGGTGGATGCCATCTCCCCAGCAGCCCTTCTCCAAAGACCAAAATCCATAGCTGAGAAAATGTGGTTATGAGCTTATCGTCCTCCCAAACTCAGCTCCATTTGTTGAGGTAGCTGCAGCACCTAGAGGGTTAATGTGTTTGCATGCACAGGGTGCCTCATTGACATCATCATTTGAGCTTCACCTCTGACTGCCTGTCAGATTTACCTTCACAACATGTTTCTCCTGTGTGCTCACACACCCAAACTCAATAAACCTCTGCAGCAAACTTCTACCTTATCTCTCAGCGTCTTTCTATCTGTAACCCCTACAATCCAATCTTCCTGCAGAAGCCAGAGCACACAGTTAAAATAACATACTAAATCATGTTACTACCATGTCTCCGAAGGCTTTCTGTAGGATTTACAATCCAGATTTTACAAAGTCAGCCCGTACTCCCTGCCTGATCTGGTCCCTGTCGAATCCTTGGACTCCATCTCCTGCCACGGTCTCATCCTCCAAGCTCCAGTCCCCGAGGACCCCAGGGCTCCCTTTAGCCAGACCCTTAATAGTTCACTTTGGTTGTCTCCATCCCACATGATCCTGTCCACAAACCTTAAGGAGTCAGGAAGATGAGCAAGAATGAGGAACAAATTCAGTATGTTCCAGGCTTCTGCGGCAGCTGGTTTCCTGGGAAGAACATGATCCTAATTTTTAGCTCTGCTCTTCACCTTTGGTTTCTTAGGGTGCACGCAGCTGAAGCAACTTTACACATTTTTTAAAAAGTCAAATTTATGTGCATAACGTGGATAAAGAAACAAACGCACTGCCTTCCCCTCTGTTGAAAGATTCCAGTCATTCATGACTTGAATGTTTAGTCAGTGAGCAGATGGCACAGGAGCTAGTGTTTATTAAGCTCATGTTAGCTTTTAAACACGATTTTGTTCAATCAGCAGGACAATCCCCTGAAACAGGTATTATGATCCCCATTTTACATGGGAGAAAACTGAGGAGCAGGAGAGGTTAAGAGATGCCCTGAGAGCACAGCTTTGCTAATGGACACAGCCAAAATTCTGTCCTGTGGGGTCTGATCCCACACCTGACTCTGTATTCCACCACAGCCTCTGGCTTCAGTAAGCACTTCCTTTCTACCCAACGCAGTCTCAAAATCCACAATGTATGGGTGAGTAAAAATTAAGACGTAAAAGTGAGCAGAGGCTGGCTTTGTAAAACACTTCTGAATCATCCATTTACTGGGCAAACTGTAATTTTTTGGCAACAAGTTGTTCTTAAACATTCATTAAAATGAATCCCCTGAGAGCCTGTACTTGGGAGATCGTTTGGTTAGTATTCAGAACTCTTAAACATATTTAAGAATAACCAATGTCTTTTCTAGAACATTCTATTGTATAAGTTGGCAACCAATTCAGAATGACCCTCTGCTCAATTAGTGCTTTTCTGCCTTTTCCTTTTATTCTTCCAAATCAGAAGGTCAAACTGTGACAGTGTCACCTACTGAGTCCCCTGCCGGGCTCACTCTCTCTAGATCTGTGTTGCCAAGAGAACAATCCTGCTTTCAACAATAGAAACAACAATCAATGCCCGCACAAAAGATGTGAGGACAATAGGAGATGTGGGTGAGTTAATTACGCCCCCTCTCCGCTTCCCTTCCCCTTGTTCCTTACAAAGAAAAGGCGATGGGTGGTCAGTGAACTTTCAGACACAGCCATTGTGCGCAAGAGAAATGGGTTTCTTGATGGGACCCAGTGAATGCCCTCTCAAAGACAGTTTCATTTCTGTTAGAAATACCTATCCTGTTCATCCCTGGGGGAAGCAGCCAGCAGTACAGTGGCAACTGGGAGACCCAGGTACGGGCGGTGGGACCTAAGCCCTGTGGCAACGCTGGGGAGTGACTTGGTCTTTCAAGGCCTTGATTTTGTAAAAAGTGAAAATGACTTTGGAGGTGATGGTGCACACCTGTTATCCAGGCACTCAGGGAAACTAGCAATTCAGCAAACAAGGCTGGGGATGGGGCTGTGGCTCAGTTTGAAGGTCCTGGGTTTAATTCTCAGTAGAGAAAGAAAGAAAGAAAGAAAGAAAGAAAGAAAGAAAAGAAAAGAAAAGAGAAGAAGAAAATAAGACAATCACAAAAACAGCAGTGATAACAATGACAGCTCAATGACACCAACATTTCCAGCAGTTCTGAAATATTATGGTTCTGCTGTCAGATTCAGCTTGTTTGAAGTGCTGAGCACACCAGGGATTGGATCTCAGTACTTTGGGTGTCTCCCCGTTTTCCTCTCCAGCTGTCCACATTTGGAAGGTGGGTTATGGCATCCATACTGATGAGCCATCCGCACCCTCAGTCCTGACCTCTGTGACACTTGCTCTCTAGTCTCTGAGGCTACGTGGAGCCTTGTTTATAATAGAACTACTGCTTCTTTGAACTCTGGGGGAAAGGGGCGGGCAGTGAATTCTTAATCTATGAGATTTCTTTCTAAACACAATTCCCGCTTTTGAGTCATTCATTAGCCAGGTGTGGTGGCACATGCCTGTAATCCCGGCACTAGGGAGGAGGCTGAGGCAGGAGGATGAGTTTGAGGTCAGCCTGGACTATATAGTGAATTTGAGGCTAGCCCGAACTACAGAGTGAGACCCTGCCTTTGTTTATTGGCTGCTTGTAGCATATCAGATATGACAATATACACAGAGGTAAATGAAACAAAATTGGAACCTACAATCCTGTGGCTCACAGTTGGCCAAGGGATATTAAATACTGTTAGGCAGATGTGAGACATAATGAGGCCTAAGGGTTGAAGGGTGGGGATAGAGGGATCCCTAAAATAACATGAATTGCCAATTAGTTAAAGATTTCAATGTATATAATACATTTATAATCATTTGTTAGGTCTCCGACCTAAAATGATCTCACAGAGCACAGCGACATCTTAAGGTTACTGAGGCCACCTGGTCATCGAAATCCAGAACAAGGCACACAGTGTTCCTGGCTGCCACCGCCTCCAGCCCAGCGATACCAAGAAGGGAATCGCTTCAAAGATCCTCTTGCCTGGGGTTGGGACCTGGTTTAAATAAAGAATTTATCTTTTATAAATTTCTCACATGATGAAAGTGCTAGAGGAAACACTGACCATCCAAAAGGGAAAGATATTTTACAATGGCAAAGTTAACTTTTAAGTAAAAATTGATAAGCATCGTAATTACCCTAGTTCTCCAAACCCCAGGGGTAAATTTTGTGTGCTATAAAAATGTATGCAAACTCCCAGTCCGTGCAGATGGCCTTGTGGCACTACTCATTTTCTTGCTTGAAGGTGTAACTCTCTATTTCCACTTTACAGTAAATGCTGCCCGTATTTCTGCATGGTCCATGCGTTTTGACTGAATTCTTCATCGGGGCACTAGGAATGGAAGACCAAGGATGTGAAGGGCTGGTTCCTCACTGCATCAGGACTGGCTTCTCAATTGAAAGTGTTTTGGCCCAGGCCGGACACTGTAGCTGGAAAAGCCTCAGCTGGAACCAAGGAGCTCTTATCTTCCCCACCCCTAGGAATTTACCTATGGCGCCAAAAGAATACCAATGGGCTACCTGTGCATCCCTAATTCAGGCACCACCCCTAACCTAAGCTACATGTATGCCCCCACTCCACGTGTTCCACGGAAAGATGGCTGGTGGGGGGGATGCTGCGCCCCAGGGGATCGGGGGTGTTTCTCCCCGCATTCTCAAAATAAAGGTCATTTATATTTCATACTTCTTATCTTTTTCAGCCGCCACCATTCCCCCACAGTTCTATCACCAATACCAAGCATCACTGTTTTAAAGGTAAGACAGAAATGTATAAAGGATAATACAAACTACAGCTGGCCATGGCCATGCTGTAATCTCAGCTCTTTGGGACTGAGACAGGAGAATCACAACTTTACAAGTTCAAGCCCAGCTTGAGGAACTCAGCAATTTAGGGAGACCTTGTCTCAAAATAAAAAATAAAAAAAGAGCTGGGGATGTAGCTCAGTGTGAATCCTCTGTATTCAGTCTTTACTGCAGCTAGCTAGTAACCAGCTAGAAAGAAAGAATTATGCCTATGAGTTCTACCTCCCAAATAAAACTACTTTAACTTGTTATATTTTATCTTACTATATTGTAACTTCTCTTCATAGCAGATAAATAGCGATTTCCATATAGACCTATTGAATCTTTTACAATGATTGTCTAATGATATGTTCCACTTTCAATCTATTTGATTCACATCAACCCCTAATTGCTACCGTAGCACTGTGAGCACCACAATCACCCCATTTTATAGGTAACACTGGGTGCCAGAAAGTTTCGCAGACAGCTGATAGAACAGCTGGCAAGTGGAAAAGCCAAAACCCAAACCCATTCTGTAGATCTTTAGAACTTTAGCTCCTATCGACTGTGTCTATTACTCCATTGCCAAAGTGCACTATCATTTGTTTTAATTAATCCTAGGTGATGGACATTTAGATGAATTACCCTTCTCTTTCTGCTATAATAAACAAGGCTGCAATCAACATCCTTGTACCTACAGCATACTCTGCTCATCCGAATCTGCAGATTGGATTAATTCCTAGACGAGGAATCTCAGAATTAGAGGCCATAAGCATGTAAAATTTTGATACACAGTGCCACACTGCCATAAATTTTGGATTAATTTACACTCCCACCAAATGCATATAAGAGAGATCAACGTTCTCTTTTAAATGCTTGGCATCACCAAAATCTGCTCTGGCAATGGTTACTATGACCTCCTTGCTGCCAGATCTGACCACTCTTTACAGCCTCGTCATGTAGTTAGACCTTCCTGGAACCTCTGTGAGAGGCTTCCTCTGGGCTCTTTTGTCTCTTCTCTATTTTCTTGGTATCTGAAGTCTCTTGGCCAACAGGTGTTCATTCCCTCCTCCTTCCTTGCAAAGAGGATCCCAGTTCTGTTTGAGGCTTGAACTATCCAACCCAAGAGATTGAATTATAAATGGTCTACTAATCGGGGCTATCTTGTTCCCCCTCCTGGAGCTACTGGTAACCATGTGACCCAGTTCTGGCCAATGAGATGCAAGGAGAAGTTGGCCAGGAGGCTTCCAGAATTTTCCTCTCTGATAAAAGGATAGAGGCCTGTGAGTACCAGTTCTTTTACCCTCACCTAGTCCTGAACTCCTTCTATGGAGCACAGTTGGGAGTGAGAGAGATGGTTTGACTAGTGCCGCCATGTTTTGAGCAGGACTTAGCAAGAACAGCCATTGTATGGACCAGAAGAGAAAGGTCCAGTGACTCTGAGCTATCAATCCAAGGACTCCACATCACATGGGTTGCAGAAAGAGCACCAAGGCACCTCATTTCTAGACTCCTACTTAAAATAACAGAGGAACCTTTGATAAAGACCCTGGCTGGATTTGATTTTTTATGGCCAAATACCTCATAATGGACATTTAATGGTTATCTTATCCTAGTATTTTACCTTCATGTTATCAATCCAGTTTCCACTCAGAAAATAACAACAAATAGATCATAACTACATTCCTGTAAGGAATTAGCTGTTCTAACACACCTCCCCATACACACTTAAACATCACCACTACTCTGAGATAAATTCTATTATTATTATTATTATTATTATTATTATTGGGAGGGAGTACTTGGAATACAGAACATGACCTTTCACTAAGCTACATCCCCAGTCTTTTTTAAGGTACACATTTGGGATACATAGTATTTGCATTCAGTTTGGGGTTTGGTACATATGCCTATTGCATCTTGATGATTTTTTACTGTGCCCATCCTCTCCTCTCTTTCTTCGGGTCCCCTTCCCACCCACCAGGCCTTTTTTAGCATTTATTTATTTATTTATTTTTGAGACAAGATCTCCCTAATTTGCAATCCTCAGCCTTCTGAAGTGCTGGGATTATAGATACGCACCGTCGCCTAACTTGGTAAATACAATTGTTAGCTCTACTTTCTTTAGTAGAGCTTAATGAGGAAACTGAGACACAGAGATGGATTAAGTAACTTGCCCATGGTCCTAAATCTTATAAGTGACTGAACTAGAATTCAAACCATGGCAAGCTGGTTGTCCATATGCACAAAGACGTGCCGGTTAGCTACCTAGATGTCACAGGGGACAATGGATTTTAAAAGTTCCTACTGAAGCTCACTGTCCTCCTCCAGAATAGGCTCAATTTCCTCTTTTTACCTCCCCCATCTTTGTCAAGACGGAAGCCTGGGGGTCTCCTGACACCTGTGCTTCTCTTTTCTCTAGCACCATGCTGATGATTCTACCTCTGCCCATATATTTTTTAAATCAGTACCGGGGATCAAACTCGCAACCATGCACTTGCAAGGCAGGCACTTATGTCACTGAGCTAAATCCTCTGTCCATATTTATCCTGTCCCTAGCTTATGGTAAATATTTTCACTACTGGCTGCTCTTACCAGCCGCTTCAGGACTGAGCTGTTTCTGTTTGTCTTGTATTTTACTTCATTAGACCTTCAGCCCACTGGGCTTGACTTGTCATCTGGTTCACCTTTGGCCTTTGGGGACCTTGGGATATATTGTCCTTTCTGCACTGGAGGCTCTGTACCATATATTTCCCCCAATTAATTAATTTACAACTTTGTCCAAGTGTTATATCCACCCGGAGGTTTTCTCTGGCTCTCCCAACTGTATAAACAGTCCCTCTAGCATGCTCCAAGGCTCTCCATTGCAACCTGTATCATTTATCAATTTAATCATTTATTTACCTGTCTTTCTCCCCTATTAACCCCACCTTCCCAAACCAGGTGTAGGCTCCTCAGGGAAGGACACAGTATCTCAAACTCAATCCTTCCCCTTTCTCCAGTACCTGTTCTTCCTTTGTTCTCTGTGTCTTTACTGGCATTACTAAATGAGAAATTTCCATCTTCATCTCTAAATCCCACAAGACAACTTCTACTTCAAAAATGTTTCAATCTGTCCTCTCCTTTCTGTTTCCAAGTGACAATTTGGATGCTTCAAAATGTTGGACTTGATGGTTAATGCATTTGGAACCTAGTAAGGGATTTCTGCAGAGCTTGGGGATGGAGCTGCTTGTCTGGAAGGTGGTTCAAATTGACAGAGGGTCTATTGCCAATTGTAGATTGAATATACAAGCTATCCATGTGCTTAATACATCTGATTTTATTTTACTCACAGATTAGGAGTAAGACCCAAGTGGTATACTCTAACATTTTGATCTAGATGGTTTCCTAAGAAAAAACATTTAAAGTATACACTGGAAAAGTCTTCTTAAAATGAAGCAGAGAATCAGTGGTTAATTAGAGGTGCTCAATAAAATATCACAAACATAGCATTCAACAAAAGTGAGCTGCTATTACAAATATTCTGTGACTCATGAATCTGATACATTACAAAGATATAACAAGTATAAAAACACAAGGAACCTAAATATACTTAGTAGCTATACAGCATCCATTATCAAGATGTTTAGCTAGTCCCAGGGAGCCTAACAATTAATGTGTGCAATTGCTAAATAGCAGAGTTTGGGTGAAGCTCTTACATTCAAGTTTCCAATTTTGCAAATATAGCTACTGGAAAGGCACAGAGCCCTCAAGAAATATGCCTGCACTAGGGGTTCAGTGTCCTACTCCTTCCTGGCTGGGTGAGCTTAGCAATTTGCTCAACCTCTGGTTTTTCATCTGCAAAATCTAGCTAAGAACCCTGGTCCATTTCCTTCACAGGTCTGTGGAGGAACTTAAAAGAGAGGCTGGATAAAAACATGAGTTAAATGCAGTACTCTGAAAGACACAAGGTGCACTTTGCTAAGGGTCAATCCATCTTTAAAATAAGCAAGAGAAGAGAAGCTCTATTCTCAGGTTACAAAGCAACAATAATGATAGTTAAGCTAATTTTAATATCCTTTAATGTTCGGTCTAGAAACAATGATTTTAATTAAAAGGATAAAATACTTTGACACTGACTTTTACAATCAGTGTGATTCATACTTTGTTATTGGCTGCGCCCTCTAAATGAAGGTTGATTTTTTTAGAAAATAAGTTTCTTTGTGTGACCTCCATGGCTTTTGATTCAATGAAAATGATTACAAAGCAATGGTATTTGGAGACCTCAACCATTTTCACCTGGTCATTGTTTCAGTCTCAGAGTGAAAGTGAGAACAATATTTTCCATAGTCATTAATGCTTTTGTAGAATAAAGTTAAATTTCTCATCTGAACATGAGAAAATGCAGCAAGTGTCAGGGGGCCATTACCATTGGAAGTGGTTCTGATCACAGCCCTGAACATACAAGCTTCCCTCAGGATTTCAGCAATCCCTAGGTATCTGTGAAGAGAATCAAAAGCCTGGTCTGCAAAGTTGCAATATGTGGATGTGATTTGGAATGAAGAGTCCTGATTGGCTGTCTACTCTGCTCACCTGACACTCAGTAGGTGTCAGAGAAGCACTGACTGAATTAAGTGGAAAAAACTGGCACGTTATCTTCTGTGTGTAAGAGCAATTGTGTGACTTAACACCAATCTTTCTGACTTTCCCTATGTTCTTTCTGAAAGCCCTAATATAATGATTACTTTAAAATTGTATTTTGAAAGTATTAATTTTTAGATTAAACCAGATATAAGGTACCTTTTTGATCAGGAAGAAAAAAAGAAACTTACTCTGAAACATGCTTTAAAGTGCTCATTAGCAGTAAATGCATATAGTATGTTCAACTGACTGCTGATCAAATTTAGAGAAAATGCTAACTAAAGCTAATGCTTTAGTTACATAGGCCCATTTCCAAGTAAATGAGCAAACTGAGTATTATTTTGATAAAAATGTCCATCTTGATGTGTACACTTTTGCCTTCTTGCTGACAGGTAGCCCACACAAAGGTTTCCATGTGACATATCAATGTTTCACCATTTAAATCTTCTCATAGGCTTACATTCATTAAAGTGCACAGACCACAGAATCTCCTTAGTGTCCTGTAAGCCACTGTGTCTCTTGATGGTTTGGTTCAGTGGACTGTCTTAAAGGAGATTATGTGTAAAAAGTGCTTAGAATTTAGTGTTCTCATGAACAGTAGACACTGCTATTATACCCACCAGGACAAGGAAATTCCTGTGGCAGCAGTGGCAGGGTATTCAGGAACAGGATGTGCCTATGACAGGCCATGACCAATCCTTGTCCCTCCTCTGTCTTTCCTGTCTAAAGAATACAAAAGAATCAGTCCCCAGACTGATTGGCTTGGCCCTAGGAAATCAACTAGCCAGCCCTGTGTGGTGATCGGCACTTGAACTATGAGAAGGAAAGGTAGTGCTTGTTATTTTCAGGATCCCTCCTGGAGTGCTGGCAGCATGCACCTGTCTTCAGCATGATGTGCATTAATCAGCTGAAGCAGATAAAGCCAAAGGTGTCTCAGAACCTGGGTAACACCTGAGAGCTGTCATTATGACCTCAAACTTCTGCAACATTGCACAGAGGCTATAGGACTTGATCCAAATGAGAGAGCTGTTGAATAGCCAACATGGGTGTGCACTGAGATACCTCCAATAGGCTCTTGTTTTTTGGCAATGGAAATGCAAACGCTTTATTACTGAGCTTAAATTTACTGGTATGTTATGGTTGACACATTGCATCAACTTGAGAAGTTTAGAAGTTTAACTAAGCAGCTCAGCAGGAAGCCAGGGTCCTTACTTGTAATATCTTCATGCTATGCAAGAGGAGGGCAAAGAGATTTTGTGAGTGTACACCCATCCTGGGGGGAGTGTGACCTGTGTATGATATAATGGAGGAAAAGAGGCTTGCTCTGCCCCTATGTGCATTTGTTGCTTTGCTGTCTTCTGCTGCCTGGGGTTGTTGCCCCAGGACCTTGCCACCCTGGCTTGGAGCCAGCTGATGATGGACGGAAACCTCCACAAATCGTGAGCTAAATAAATCTCTCCTTCCTTCATCTTGGGTTTTGGGTATTTTGTCCCAACAACCAGAGAAAAGTAACTAAGGCACCGCAGTTACGGGTGTTAGTCAGCAAAGTCTTTGTGTCTCAATTTAAGTTACCAAAAATTTCGAGCATGCTTTTATTCCTCAATACAGCAATCCCACTTCTGGGTTATCATCTTAATGAACTTATTTAAAACATAAGGGAAAGGCTTTTCTGGCTGCTGTATTTGAATGTACAATACCTCAAAATTCATGTGTTAAATGCCAATGTGATAGTATCAAGCAACGAGGCCCACAGGAGGTGATTCATTCATGCAAGGAGAGGCCTCGTGAATGGGATTAATGACCTTATAAAGTGCTTAGAGGGTGAGCTTGCCCCTGGTACCCTCTCAGTCATATGACAAGCATTCATGCTTTCTGGAGGGTGCAGGACAAGGTGGCAGCTTGGAAGCAGAAAGCAGCCGTTAATAGACACTGCTGGTAGCTAGACCTTGTACTTCTAATCCACCAGAAATTTGGAGATACACAGTTGCTGTTTGTAACTTCCCTAGTCTATTATACAGGCAAATAGCACATCATGAATTTTCAGCTGGTGATGGACCATGGCAGACCCATGAGAGTCTATCACTTAGGGACCCCGCAGCTCCTTCAGTGATCGTCAGGAAATGATGAGATCATCCAATGGCACATTTCTCAGCACCAAGCCCCATTGTCAAGTGATCTCTCACTGGATTTTGTCACACCAGCATATATTCAGCTACAGGTCTGAGATGTTTGAGTATTTACATCAGTGAAGAAGAGGAAATCATCTTTGTTGGTACATGTCTACAGTATATAGTGATTATATCATTATCAGGAGCTGGCAAATGCCCATAACACATCTTAATTCTTCTTACTTCCCCTCCCTTCTCCTCCAGATCCCCAAAAGATCTATTGCCCTGGATCTTATTATCCATCCTTTTTCTTTTCTTTTGCTCTTTAAATTATATATACTTTGGGTTTCTCATGTAATAGAAGTCATGTGATATTTAAGCATGGCTTATTTTATGTAACATCATTTCAAGGTGCATCCGTTTCCTATGAAGGACTCAAATTATGCTTCTTTATGACAGAGTAGTACCCCTTTATGTATAAATACCACATTTTATTTATTCAATCATCAATTGATAGACATACAGGCCAAGGTTAAGCTATTATGAGTTGTGCTGCTATAAATATGGATATGCATGCTTCACTATAATATGATATTTTTAATTTCTCTAGGAAGATGCCTAGAAGGGAAATAGCCAGGTCAAATGTAATTTCTATTTTTTGGGGTTTTTTTTTTGAGGAATACAAGTGTATACTATTTTAATAATTAAAGCAGTACTTAAAAAAACTATTTAAAGACAGACGTCACACAGCTCTGTGAGAAAAAGCAGGACTCTGACCAGTTCCTGGGCAATGTTCCCTTAGTATGTTTCTTGGGCTGCTATTGAAGCCAGTGTTCCTCCACATGCTCCCCAAAACATAGAGTAAAGGTACCAATGTCTGACACCCAGACTCTGTAGTACCCTCCTGTGCACCCATTCAGCTCACTGTTCTTCCCCAGGGTCACAGACACAGCTCAGACCCTTTACCCATATTCCAGATGTCTCAGCCAACTGATCAGAACTGACACCAAAGACAAAACCTGCCATAGTTTCAAAATGCCATCATATGTAAGAGGCATCAGTGACACAATAACAACTTCTCTGGGGAGAAGGTCTCCCCCATTTCAAGTGCATATCCGTGGTAAGGTGCATTGTGACTTCAGAAATGCTACAATGGTGAGCACAGGCATTTTAGAAGCTTCGATATGCTGTCATTGCCCCCCACCCCTGTCTGTGGTCACCTCTCCTTCCTTTTCCTGCTGATAGCCTTCTAAGCTTGCTGCCCCGCTGCTTGTTATGAAGCTACAATACGGACATAAGAATGCTGTCCCTGCTTAGCACACCTGGCTGGAAAGTAAGGAAGAGCCAGGATTTAGAAGTCATTGGTACAATATTAAAAAACCAATGCCATTCTTGTACATCAATAACGAACTCACCAAGAGAAAAATTAAAGAAACAACACCTTCCACAACTGTATCAAGAAACACATAGCATAGGGGAATTAACTTAATCAAGGAAGTGAAAGACCTCTACCATGCAAACTATAGTACTCTGGAAAAGGAGATTGAAGACAGTATTGGATAATCTTGTTACTGGACAGGCAGAACCACTGTAGTGAAAATGCCCATACTTTCAAAACTGTTATGTAGATTTAATACATTCCCAAGCAAACTACCAATAGCATTCCTCACAGAACTAGAGAAACCAATCTTAAAATTCATATGGAACCAGGAGAGACCTAGAATAGCCAAAGCAATTACTGGCAATAAGAGCAAAGCAGGAGACACTAAAATCCTAGGCTTCAAATTATAATACAAAGCCACAGTGATAAAAACAGCATAGTGTTGGGGGAATAAAAAGACTTGTGGATCAGTGAAACAGAATAGAAGATGTAAGACAACTCCAAGAACACTCAGCTACCTTATCTTTGACAAAAGGGCCAAAAACCTTCATTGGAGGAAATACAGCTTCTTCAATATATGGTGCCGGCAAAACTGGCTTTCCATGCCAAAGACTGAATCTTTCAATGTGCAGTAAACTAAAATCAAGATGGGAAAAAAATCCATGGAAGACAGAATAAATAAAACTCTTGAAGACATAGGTATAGGGAAAGACTTTATGAACAAAACCCCAGTTGCACAGGAACTATCACAAAAATCAGCAACTGGGATTGTATCAAATTAAAAAGTTTCAGCACAACAAAGAAAAACCACCAACAGAGTGAAGAGATGACCTGCAGGATGGGGAAAAAATTTGCCAGCTCTTCCTTCGACAAAGGTCTAACATGTAAAGTATATAAACCCCTCCCAAATTTAAAGACCTAATCTGGTAAAGAACAAACATTCTCAGAGGAAGTACAAGCTGCCAATAAATACATGAAAAATGCTCAACATCATTGGCCACTGGAGACTTGCAAATTAAAACAACACTGAGATTCCACCTCACTCCACAAAGAATGGTTATCAGTATTAAGAAATCAACCAGTAACTAAGGCTGGGAAGACTGTGAGGAAAAAGGAACCTTCTCTCCACTGTTGGCAGAAGTATAAGTTGGTACAACCACTATGGAAGCAGTATGGAGATTCCTCAAAAAACTAACACTAGAGGAACCATTTGACCCAGGATTTCTGCTTCTAGGTATCTTCCTGAAAGAACTAAAGTCATCGTACTACAGTGACACATGCATACCCACATTTCTAGCAGCACAGTTCATCGCTCAATCTTGGAAGCAACCCAGAGCCTATCAAATGATAAAGGGAAAGAAAATGTGATATTTGTATGCAATGGAATACTACTCTGCCATATTTGATAAGGTTGGGGCATTTTTAGATAAATGGATGCACTCTGAGACCATAATCTTAGGTGACATAAATCAGACATAGGAGTTTAAATATTGCACTTTTTCTCTTGTGTGAGAAAGCAAAAGTGTAAATAAATAGCAAAATGGAGGATAGATAGCAGGAAGTAGGAAGGACTTGTTCAAATGGGAAGAGGAAAAAGATGGTGGAGGGACGAGGGAAGGAAGGGAACAGGATTAAAAAGAACGGGAAAAAGTGGAAATAGAGCTTTTGTAAATGGGGAGGTTAAAATGTGTTATGTACAGGTACACATCCCCCTAGATAAATGCGATCATCATGTATTTAAAACATGTAGTAATAAAAAAGTGAAAAAAAAATCAGAAGACGCTGGCAGACGAGGTGGGTCCAAGGCACAGGAGGACGTGTGTCTCCCACTGAGAGCTTCTCCCCAACCTTAACTGCCAACTCCATTACTGTCAGAAGCTTCCAACGAACCCGCCTTTTCAGGTTACTATGCTTAATCACCTGCTTTCTCTTAAATGCATAGACTAGAAACAGGTTTGGCTTCCATCTCAACAGTCAAGGGAAGGAACTCCCCATGAGCTTGGGACTTGCTGCTTGTGGGCTTGGGAAGGAAGCTCTCTTGCTGAGTCTGATCTCTGCTCTAACAAGCTCCTAACGCCTTTTCATAGATTGTTCGTGAAGGTTAGGATTAAAGATGACAGCAGGGCACCTGTGCTAGGCCTTGTACACACTGAGCATTCAAATGCTGACCCTTATTTGGTATGGTGATGAGGGCAGACAAAACGGTAAGACTATTCACGCACCATCAAGGTGTGTGCTTGGCTTCAGTGTAGCCTCAATCTGCAAACAGACATAATTTTAAAAATTATTGGCATTTCGGAAGTGTTGTTTACAATCTGTCTTTCCTGAGAAACAGCTGAAATTCTCTTAAAAATGATACAGTGAGCTAGATTTCCCCTAGTTGGGTTAACTGGTTGCTCAGGAGGCAGTTTTTAAAAAATAGCAGGAAGATGGCCTGAACAAAATTCCAGCAGATCCCAAATGAAATCTGAGCTGCAAACACCCAGGAAAGGTCCTATTCAATATCCAGGCAACTCAATAAATGGAGCTTTTGGCAGCTGCGGCCGCAAGTCCATCAGTGAGTCAGAGAATATCCCCCTTTTTTCTTCTAAAATAGCCAAATTGGATTAATTTGCTGTCTTACTCAGAGAGTGGCTCTCAAATGACTAATTATCACTCCTTTAGTAATAGAATTAGATTTTCTGTTCCAGAGCCCCAAACTGGAATAAAACCTGGCCAAATGGAAGGAGACTGACGTGGCTCAGTTTTACCAGTCTGTGCCCTGGGCCACTCAGGATGAAACCGAGGACTGAACAGGGTTGGAAGAATCTAGAGCGCGGGACTAGGAAGTCAGCCTGGGCTGCTCGGGAGTTGCAGGCTTTCGCGGGGGCGGGCTTCTGTCACTGCCTGCATCTTGCTCTGAAGGAGGAACAAGAGCCTGGGCACAGGCAGAGTGAGCTGCATTAGCAACCTGGGAAGTGACCTGGAAACATACCCCAGAGAGGACATGAGAGAAATGTCAGAGTGCGGTCACTGGAGACCATTTTGCACAGAGAGGAGCGACACTTCGTCAGAAAGGCTGGATATGTAAGTAGACAGACTTAACATTTCATCATGGAGGACAAGGGCCTGAAATGTAGCCAGCCCTTTTGCTCAAATAAACACATTAATTAACTATGGAGAACCAACCTTTGTGCGGGCCCCTGGGGGCTCCTGATGATGAGAACGCTCTGCCCTCTAGGGGCTTGCTGTTAAAGGAAGAGGCAAAGAAAAGGAAATGTTCACCTAGGGAAGAGAAAGGGGGGGGGGGCGCAGAGGAGCTTCACAGAGAAACTGGCTTTAAGTCAGTCTTACCACGTTTTGTCCGGCCAGTGAATAACCTGGCACATGACTGCTCGGACATGGAGGGCCGCAGTTTGTGAAGGAGGCATTTATGGAGAAAGGACCCCTTCCCTAGTATGCAGGACCAGTGTGGTTTTGCACATCTCACCTGGTCAAAAGCCAACACCCATTCTAGGGCACAAGAAGCCCTGCCGTGGCACTATGTCAGCCTCTCCACCTTGGACCTGTGTTTCAGGATGGGCATTAGGACAGGAGGTCCCACTTGTTGGGGCTCAGTCATCTCGGGCTGTGATCACTGTCAGCCTGCAGAGGCCCTGAAGTGGCCAGTTACCAGCTGCAGGGCTGGGAGTACTCCTGTTGGGCTCTGTAAGGTTGCCTGGCAAGCCCTGAGGGCACTGGCCACTCTCTGGGGCTGCCAGGGCTTTCATGGCCGTGTCACAGTCCTCCTGCTGCAGCCTCCTAAGTGATCGTCCTTTGTTCTTTACGATTCCCTCTCACCTCTGGGCCTCTCGCTAATTCTAATCTGACCATCAGATCCTTACTTAGATGTGCTTTGCTTGACACCTCCCCTCAATCCTTACCTCTGTATACCCGCAATAACTTTTATTCCTCTATCTTGCTGCTAGGTTCTGCCACATTGTTTAATTTTTCACTTGCCCCAGGAGGCCTCAAGCTTGAACATGGAAACTCACAAGTCTCCACTGTTTCAGCTATCCTATACCACCCAGCGGGGAGACTGGGAGAGCCATGGAGCTCTGGGCTGGACTCCCGGTAACCATTAGTCCTGAATTCCTGGTTTAAAAGGAGTCACAGACCTGGACCTGGTTTAGGACAAAATTGTTATACAAGAGGGTCTAATTTGTGAGGAGAGCAGGTCACGAAAGTACAGATCAGACGTGATATTTGACTTCAAGCAGAATAACCATTTATGTTCCAGGTATCAGAGGAAGTTTCCGTGTAACTCAGGGTACCTGGAAGGGTGTAGAGTTCACTCACCGAGAGGGCTGGAAATACCACTGATCAGCTGGTCAGTACCAGCATTGCTCATCCCAGAGAGGGGGACCCTAAAGCAGGCTTGTCTCTGCAGAGTAAGGTTGTACTCCAGTGTGAAGGGGAACCCAGGGAGATGTTAGGGCTGGGTCTCTTCCCTGTCCTGTCAGGACCTTTGAGCAGTTGGGAAGTGGAGTGTGCAAGCCCTAGATTCGGATGCGTAAGGCTGTCACATGGAAGGTGGGCCACATTTGTCCTGAGAAACTTAACTGAAGAGTGGAAGCCGTAGGAAAGGAGAATTCTGAAATATGACAAAAGGAAGTGCTCTCTACCTTCATAACTGCAGAAAGCGGGAATAGGAGGGAGAGCTGTGATACTGTGAAGCCTCCCTTCAATCCTTACCTCTATACCCCCGTAATATCCTTTATTCCTCTATCTTGCTGCTAGGTTCTGCCATATTGTTTAATTTTTCAGTTTTCTTGAAAACCAAATATTAGAAATCAAGGTTTTCAGCCTTGATTTCTGCCATATCACTCCTACATCCCTTAGTGTTTCCTAAATGACTGGCATAATGTTGGGAGAGCTTAGGCCTTAAACACAGCTCACAAACACAGCTCCTCTCTTTTTTTCCTGCCCGCCTTCTGCCTGCTCCTTTTTCTCCCAAGACAGGCCACAGAAACAATGATTTCTCTTTCTGAAGGCAAGTCATAGAAACTAAAAATATAATCTTCCCCTGCATTTCTGTCTAGGAGCTGGCCATAAGGAAACTCATGGAGCGGCCTGTCTGGCAGTAGATCATCAGACCCCCAACTAGAAGGGCCCTGGCCTGTACCTGGGGGAAGGAACACTGTCTGAGAGGCCAAGAGCGAGCCCAACAGAAGGGCCCTGCTGGGTTTCCACACGTAGTCGGCTAGCACGGGATTGTACTCTTCTGCCACGCTTATGCAGGGAAGTGTCCATAAAACCAAAAGGACAGGGCTCAGGAGCTTCTGGACAGCTGGATATACAGAGGCTGTAAGAAGGTGAATGAGAACTCATCCAAGGGCCAGGAAGGGGGCCCAACTCCATGGGGAAAAGATCCTGGACTTGGGAGCCTCCGGACCTCTTGCTGTAGGGATCTCTCCATCCGCATATTTATTTGCATACTTCAGACATCCTTTCTAATCAGCTAGCAAGCACATATTCCTGAGTTCCATGAGCAGCCCTAGCAAATAACTGAGCCTAAATAGGGGGCTCATGGGAACCACAACTTACAGCCAGTCAGTCAGTAGCTCGAGAGCCCCAGACCTGTGAGTGGTGTCTGAAGTGGGAACAGCCTTGAGGGCTGAGCCCTGCACATGTGAGACCTGACACTATGTGGAGGTAGACAGTGACAGAGTTTAATCGGATTAATGGGCACCTGGCTGGAGTCTGAGGCAGAACTGATTGCTTGCTGATGGGGAAAAACCCCACATGTTCTGTGATCACAGAAGTGATCTGTGCTGTCAGCAGAGTAACAGAAGCTAGGCTTGAGTTGGCATTTTCCTCTATATTCTCAGAGTAACAGATCATGAAGGGTTTTGTAAGAAAAAAAAAATCCACATAAAGGAATGTGGATTGATTTGAGAACAACAGGAAGAGTTGATTTTTTTTTTTTAATCAAGAGGGTTTGAAAATCAGAGGAAAAAAAAGAGAAGATCTGCTTGGAGGCTATGGTAGAAATCCATGAGTGGAATGAAGGTCCCTTAAAATAGAGGAAGGAAGAGCCAACAACAGGCCTCAGCAGCTGGGGGAAAAAAATCCTAAAATACAAGCAAAAATTTGGGTGTAAATGCATTTTTCTGATGAGATGGTACACAGCTTTCCTTAGATTCTGAGGGAAAAAAAAAACAACCCACAGTACCTAGTCTTATGGTTGCTTTAAAAATCATCCAACATCTGTGGTAGGTCATATTCAGAAGTCACAAAGACCAAAATTTGCTAAAATTTGAATGAAGAATGAAAACTCATGCAGAAATCTGGTTTTCATTGGAGTCTGAAGCTCTTTCTTTTCAGCTTCTATAACTGAATTCAAACCCACACAAATAAAGAGGGCTGAGGTCGGCTCGGGGCTGTCTGTGCTGCTTGGTCAGCTGCCCTGGACTAGAATCGCATTCTATGCACAATCTCTTGGTCCTCGTCTGCCCTGATTGCCTTAACTAATTAGGAAAATATAATTGATCCTTAGAGGCTTCTCAATAAAGAAAAGAATGGGGGGAAGGAGCAAGTTACAAGAAACATTACAATTTCTTAAGCCAAAGATCATGCTGAAGTTCCAATTACAGAAAGCATTTTATTTTCCCCCAACTTCATCTGCTGTAGACAGAAATGCTGAAAGATGACAGTAGCATGCCTT
Source organism: Cavia porcellus (assembly GCF_034190915.1). Lineage (NCBI taxonomy): Eukaryota > Metazoa > Chordata > Mammalia > Rodentia > Caviidae > Cavia > Cavia porcellus. Next base: position 100,165,983 of record NW_026947489.1, read on the forward strand.
TGAGTCCCAGGCAGTGAGGCTGGAGGAGAATGAGGCAGTGTGGTTTAGACAGAAGGGCAAAGGCACAGGATGGGACTCTGGACTGCAGTCAGAAAAGAACACCCGTCAGAGTTTGGGTTTCCGGGCACAGATGCAAGGCGGTCCATTAAGAAATGGATTCCCCCTGACAACAGTATGGCATTTCCCTGTGCAAAGATCTAGGCGCACTTCATTGCGTGGGGTTTGTGCCTGGCCTAAAACAGCAAGAGCTTCCTCCTCCCAGAAAGTATAAATCTGCCCATTCTTCCAGAGTCCTCATTCGATCCTCTCCTTTCCTTTGCCCCCCTCACCCCTCTCTTCTGTCCCATGCTAATCTCTGTCCACATTTGCCTTTCATGTCTGTGCTGCCTCTGCTAAAAAGAGCTCCCAGTCTGCTCTTAATCCCATCCTCCTCTCATCTCTCAACATGAACCTTCAGTCCTGTCTCCTGGAGTTCCACCGACCTAAGTTTAAACAGCATGTGAAGTCTGCCGAGTTCCCATCCAGGTTCCCACCGAGAGTGGACCTCTTCGGCTAAATCAGACCACAGGGGACTGCAAAGCAGGTGGCCAGTGAGGAAGTGGGACAGATGCACAGGGATAGCTTCCTGGACGTGTGCAGCTCTGAGGGGGGCAGAGGCACGAGGCAGTGCATGGAGCAGGCAGGGCTGGGGGGTTCTGTTTTGCAGGTGGTTGGTGGACACTGAGGTCCTGCTTTTCTTGCCAGCTGGGACCCCTGGCCTCACTTCCTCAACTGTGGCCTACTTTTCTGTCCCCTTGGCTGATGTCTATGCCTTCCTGTCTTCCCCTGTCCTCCCAAGTTGCCAGCTGAACAGATCTGTCCTCTGAGTCTAGGCTGAAGTTTCTGCCCTAGCACTGTGTGTTGCCTACCCGAGGTTTCTGTCCTTCTGTCCGTCCGTCTCTCGTAGACTCCCTTCTGCCCCATTCTTAGCCCTGCCTCCCCTCTACACTCTGCAGGTTGCCTCGCCTCTGCCTACTTGAAAAATATTTACAGAGCATGTTCCAGGCCAGACTGATCAACAGGCTACATGTTTCTTAAAGGGTGGCCTGCAAGGCACTTCCGTCAGAGCCACATGGGGTCCTTGTCCCCAGCTGACCTCTTCAGGGGCACAGAAGCAAATTCTCCAGGTGGGGCCCCAGAGAAGTACATTATAAACAAGCACCCAGGAGATTCTGGTGTTCACTATAATTTGAAATCCACTGTTATACTTTAATCTTCTGAAAAATCCTAGGAGACAGCTATTACTATAAACACCAGAATTACGTGGAAGACACCTATGAATGTCCCTACTTTTTGTTTTGAGACAGAGTCTCACTGTGAAGTTCAGGCTGACCTTGAGGTCACTATGTAGCCCATGCTGGCCTCAAACTTGCCCCAATCCTATTGTCTCGGCCTCCCAAGTGCTGGGATTATAGGTGTGCATCACCACAGCCAGCTCTTCCCTGCCTTTTTATTCATGGATTGTTCTGTATTTTTACCAGTCTTGGCTCTCTGCCATCTCAAGAAAGAAAGAAGTCCCCCACTGGTCCTGATAAAGACTAAGTCCTTTTAAAAGGGTTATCCTTGACTAAACCTTTCTTGTCTTTTAATAGCATGATCTGTCAATTAATAGGATAACAGTGTCATTTATTGATCACTTAATATAAACCAATTACTATGATAGCCTTTTAGATTTATTTCATCTTATTTTCAAAGATTCTTCTATGTTTTTCTCTGCATTCCCATTAACATGTATGTTATATGTTCTATAAAGCTCTTTTGAGGTTTGTTTCTGTACTCATTTTCTTTTAGTTTGGAAAGTGCTGACATACCTTCAATCCGATTCTTTCCTAAATTGGGCACAGTCAGCTGGTGAGATCCTCAAAGGGTTTGTTCATGTCTGCTCATGTTTTTGACTTCAAATATTTCCTTTTGATACTTTCTAGAGCTCCAAATTCTGTTTATATTACCATCTGCTCTTACATGTTGTCCGCTATTTCTATTAGATCCTTACCATATAAATCATAGTTACTGTAAACTCCTGGTCTGATAACTCCCAAATCTCTGCCACCTCTGATCTGGTTCTCTGTTGCTTCAGGCAGTGTGGCGGTTCTTTGTTTGCCGTTTTATGTGTTGGCATAATATCTGTTACCCGGACAGTATAGAGAGGGTCTGAGAAAAATGAATATTTGGTGGGAGGTTTTATATTTACATGGCTAGAAGTTCGGGTGAGTTTAAAGTTTGCCCACTATAGCTGCAGATGTCAGAGGCTGCAATTTCTTCTAGAGTCTTTCTGCTACAGTTCTTATTGTAGAGTCCTGTGGAAGCTGTGCTAAGGTGTTGGGGGGAGAGGGAATACTCTACTATCTTATGATTACTCTCAGCTTTTCCTAGGCCAGAGTCTTTAGGCTCCCCAATGAATTTCTCAGCCTTTTAAAAATTTTTTTTCCTCTTTCTCTTTATACAAGGCAGGCAGGTACAGGGGGCTGGACTGACCCATTGCCTTTTCCCCCAGGTCAGATAAGACTCTGGTAAAATGGTTTCCTTTGCAGGACACCTTTGTTGTCAAGGACCATCTGGGTAGATTTCAAAATGATTTTTCCCTTCTCATGCCTGAAGCAGGAGGAGATTTTTCTCTAACCTTCACTGAGAGAACTTGGTAGGGGGGTTGTGGGAGTAAAGTTCACAAAAGGGTGGGGTTCCTCAAAGCCTGGGCTTCCAGGAGTCTCTCAAACTAGTCCACACTCTGCCTCTAGCTATTCATGGACTATCACTTCCCTGTTCCTGTCTGTTCCTGTTTCCTGCAGCTTCTGATCCTGATCAACTGATTCCTGTGGCTCACCTGCCTCTCTGGGTTTTGTTTTGTTTACCTGTGCGAAGAATCAGATATGGTTCGAGTATGTCCCCTAAGGGTTCAGCTTCTGAGTCTGGTCCCCAGTATGGTGCAACCTTTAAGAATGGAGCTGTTTGGGTCTTGTGGGTGCTGCCCCCAGAGGGGAAGATGGTTCCTGGGGGGAATTCCAAGTTATCCTCCTGAGAGGGAGGCCCCTCCCTGCTCTCTAGCTTCCTGTGCTGCACGCTGAGCTCTTCCTCTCAGTGTTCCTGCCCTTGTGATGCCATCTCCCATGAAGCCTTTGCTGGGGCTGAGCTGATGCCAGCCCCGTACCCTTGGACCTCCAGAACTGTGAGCTAAATAAACCTCTTTCCCTAAAAAATTACCTGGTCTCTGGTATTTCGTTATAGTGACATAAAACGGACTAATACACTTGGGGACTTCAATTCTGTGATGGATATAATGTTTGGTTTTTCAATTTTTTTCTTTTCAGGACCTTTATATTCTCATGTCATAGGGTGGGGGGGGGGCTGGGAGTCCTCACCAAATTTTTACAACTCTATCCCAAACAGATAGACCAAGAAATGGAAGCTCAGCATTTTAAATTAAGTAGTCTAGTCTTACACGGTCAGTGGAGTGTGGGGGCTATATTGTCACTAAAATGATAAGATTAAATTGAGATTTCAATTAAGATCTTTACTAGGGCCCAGAAAAGGTGTTATACCTGCACCGGCTGCTTTGGAAAGAGGTCAGCAGGTAGGGATAGAGGTAAGAGTGTGTGCACACTTGTGTGTGTGTTTGTACTGCTGCACGTGAAGAGGTCCGGGGGTGGGGGGTCAGTTGACTTTAGGAAGGGAACAGGCTGAGGATGGTCGCCAGAATCCTTGTTTTCACCATAAAGTCAGTCCTTTCATTGTCAGCAACAATCTACTTCTTAGGCTGATTTCTAAAAGACACGCCTGTTAGATTGGCAGCTTTTTATTAAATACCTAGGGCGTGCCAGGTACTAGGCTAGTGCTGAACAGATACGAAACTACTGCACGCACTTACCCTGAGCTCACAACTCTGTGAGGCAAAATGATTACTGAGCAAGCAAGCCCACAACACATCAAGTAATGTTAAACAAAGAAAACTAAAGCAGAAAAACTGAGATTAAGGATCCTGGGGATATTGTTTTGTAAAATCCGATCAGAAATAGAGTCTGATTAAAGTGACATTTGAGCTGAAACCTGAAAGAAGTGAAGGAGCTAGCCACGTAGCAATCTGGGTAAAGATATTCTGAGTAGGGGAAGGAGAAAATGCAGTATTTGAGGCACGCATTTTCAGTAGCAGAGATACAGGCTCATGCATTCTGAGGCTGACTTGAGGCTGTGAAGATAGTGGTCAACCATATTGGACAAAACATGCCAAATCCAGAAGAACCTTGAAAGGCTAGACACGTGGACCGTGCTGAATAATTAGTTCATCAGTACAAAAATCCAAGGTCCGAAACTTTATCCCAAGGAGGTAATTGCTTAAGAACAAGACTTGCCAGGTGTGGTTTAGTGACTGTGGCAGACATGGCAACTTCCTGCAGCCAGTGCCCTGGCCTCTTGAACATGAAAGACATAGGACCTCAGGTGACAGCTATGGGTCATCTGGAGAGATAGTTTTGTACCCAAAGTTAGGGAGGGGAGTCAGGAATTAAGACATGAAACCTGATAAAGGTCAAACAGGTCTCTAAATGTAAGCTCTGAGTCCGGTGCCTACTCAAACTCCTCACACAGATGCAGTGGCAAGTGATCTAACAGTATGTATGAGCTTAAAAATGATATGACCCAGAAAATTGTGATATTGTCCAATGGAAAAGATCAAAAATTTAAGAACACAGTGTTCATAAGGGCAGGGATTTTTGTTGTTGTGCTGCTATTATAGCTATATCATTATAGACTAAAATATACTTCTCCATAGTAGGGCTCACCTATTTATTCACAAATAAATGAAATCAGTGAAAAGGCTTGTGTTTCTAAAATATGCATTGCTAAATTAATTATAACATGAAGAGTTGCGTAAATATTCTATCTGAGGTTACCGTTTCTGTAAATGATAGTCGAACCACACTTTGAATGTAGCTCTAATTGAAAAAGCAGACACGATGGCTTTAAGTGTTTGTGAAACCAGAATTCGGTCCTATGCCATCGACATGGAGGGACACTGCTTTCACATTAAAGGTGCAGGGATCGCATAACCACACAGTGACTTATTGGCGTTTTAAAAAATGACTTAATACATACACAATAAAAGTTCCTTTGGCAGTAAAATGTTATGTATTACCACTAAACAATTCTACCACAAATTTGAAAATGATTTCCAGACCTTTTGAAACAGATGTGGGAACAATGCTAGTTCCCATGCAGGAAAGTATGAGACCAGCTAATGCCAGCAACCAAGTGGCAGGGCCAGAAATTCCAGCGGCAGTCATCCATCAATTTGGAAAACACTTATCAACTGGCCTGTATGCCAGGCCCTGATGAAGCCATGGGAAAGAGATGGCCACAGCTCAGTTTAGGACTCTCAGCACAGTCTTGCAGAGAAAGGAGACTAATGTATCAGTGTGAAGACCAGGGTCAAAAAAGCGAGCCAAATGTTTGAGAGGTCAGAGAGCTGGACCAGAGGTACAGACTCTAGGCGGGATCAATGAAAGATACCAATGTCAGCTAAGAGGAAAGATGGCATTGAAAGGATAAGACCTGGAGGATGATGAATCCGTGAAATGAAAAACCCAGCGTGTGATTTTTGGACGAACCCAGAAAGAATGTTAGGGGAGCAAGGGGTTGATTTCTGTCTTCATCTCTCCCACAGTCGGCCCCTTGGAACTATTAAATACAGCAGAGAGAAGATGACACAGACCTCAGATGGTTTATCCTCACTCACTGCTCTGTGCCTTCCATCAAATCTCTGGTTCCCTCAGTCTTACTTTGCCTGTAAATGGGGATAACAGTGCCCATCTCATGGAAGGGGTCTCATGGGAGATGGAGACATACTCAGATGTTAATAGTTTTCTTTCTTCGTTATCCTTCTCCATATTTTCCATTGCAAAACACAGGTGTGTTTTGTGGCAAGCGTATTGTTGAAGTCTTGTTAGGCTTGTGGTTCCCGGCCTCAGGCCTCGCTTGGGAGGACAGCTAGTCATCTGGGAACTCACTGCTAGGCAAGTACTCTGCCACTGAGCTACAACCCAGCTCTGCTTGTTCTTTTTACTAGTGATTATCACCAGGCAATTTTCAGAAAGAAAACTAAGCATCAGACAAGAGGTATTGACACTGCTTTTAAGATGAGCCCTCCTGATGGTTCCTCCCGCAGCACAGCTCCACAGAGGTATTTCATATCATGTGAGCTCCAGGGCTACAAGGTCCTTCATCCTGATCCATTTATTTTTTTCCATGCAAACTTTTACTGTGCCCTTGTGCCCCCTCAGTGGAACGTTAAACTGTGGCAGGTCTCTAAGTGGAGGTGTGAGCATAGAGCAGAGTGGTCTCCCCATCCAACCTCCTCCTTCCCCCCTGTCCAGCTGCAAAATTTAGCCACCCTAATAGCTCCAAAATGATCTCTACAAGGAATGATCAATGAATAAAGTGACAAGAAACGCATCTCTATAAATGTTCTGTCCTCCCAAATTAACTTTTACTCCCCATTTCCTGCCAATAGTTGTTTCTTCTTTGCACACACACACACAGCTATTATAGCATCGAGTGGGCTGTTCTTCTGTGAAGGTCTCCTCACTGTACATCACAGGTAAGATGGTATTTCCCTGCAATATACAGGCTAGGCACCCACTCTCTAAGGAATAAATACCTAGATTCTTCTACAGGCTGTTTGTGATTTAGCAGGACACAAAGCTTACGAGGGGTGAGAAGTTCTGATGCTGACCTTGCCCATTAACACTAGGACCACATCCTATTCATACATCTCTATATGCTCAGAACATAGGACCATACGCTTTCATATACCTGGTAAACAATGCATTAACTCATTTCGACAAATATTTACTGAGAGGCCACCGTACATTACACAGTGTCTGTTGTCACAAATCCAGTGGTGAACGACAGACATTGCTTTTCCCTACAGCATGGCAAGGCAAAGAAATATTAAATGAGCCTCTGAAGCATCATTATAAAGTATAATGACTACTCCAAAAGAAAAACATTTGAATAAATGAAAGAACATATTTTATGTTTCAACAGTAACTCACTAGAAATGTGTACTCTATAAAAAAATGAAAGGGAGCTCTGTGGGCTCTCTCAGAATGGATTAAGAACTCCATAACAGTAAGGTGTTGCAGTGCACACCTGCATTCCCAGCACTCTGGGAGGCTGAGGCAGGAGGCTCACAAGTTCAGTCATTAAGATCCTATCTCAAAAAAAAAAAAAAAAGAAAGAAAGAAATGTAGCTCAATATGAAGCCCCTGGGTTCAACTCCCAGCAACACAAAGAAAATAAAATCTCAAAGTAAAACCTAATTCCTGTGTTTCTGGATTCCCACTCCAGGATACACCCTGAGATCCCCTTATTAGTTTCCTATCTCAAGGACAGCTCATTTAAACATAAAACCAGCTAACAGTTCTAGTTTGTTCTAAAGGTTCTTGTATTTTGTTCTTCTTTGTTATACATGCTGCTTAAAATCCAAATCTGTTATACGTGAGCAATTGGTTGTATGGATCCAAGTAGGTGGCTTGCTCTGTTCCTCCATAGCTTTTGTTTTATATGCTTGGTCCATCATTTTAGCCTGCTCAAACCCCATGTTGCCCAGTCCTACTCCCAAATCTGTTTTCTTAATTAGCAGGTGCTGCTACCGCGATGGAATGCACATCCTCAGGTGGTTGCAAACATACTGAGAGAAGTCTGTGGGAGAAAAGGGATCATCTTAGCCATACACATCAAAACCACAAACATGTCCACATCTTCCCTGTTTGTAAGCACACATCCAGCAATCCGTTCTAGCAAATGAATTCCAAATAGGAAACTAAAAACAGAAGTTTTATGCCGGAAACTCTTTTTACTCTCTTTCTTATAATAATGACTGGCAGATGAGAAATCTTAATATCTTATAAGGACTAGGAATAAGATAAACTCAGAGAACTCCTGAGGAGGGAAACGTGCAACAGCGTTTTATAATTAGGAAAATGTGTCAAAAACCTTTTCAGGTTCTAACATGTCTCAGAATGCATTTGATGCTAATAAGCAGTGTTAATGGAGGGAACTACAAAACAGTTTTTAAATAGGTGGTTAATAATACAAAAGGACTAGTTATTGAGCTATTTGCTTGTATGGTATTGATTGGGAGTTTCTGAGGCAAATATCACTTTATTAATGAGCTTGTCGCTGGTTGACAGTCCAAACTAGTGGATGCTTACATGCCTTAAATTAAAAATAAAGCCACGGTGTTATGCATCAGCAGTTTGAATTTTAGCACAAATACTGCATTTAAAATTGTATCAAAAAAATAGAAGGGGGACATTAGTCAGGAGGGAAGGAAGAAGAAGAAGAGGTGGGGTGTAAGGGTAGGTAATAGGGGACAGGAATATGATCAAAATACATCTTACACACTGAAATACCCTCCAGAAAGTGTGAAGCCAGCAGGGAGGGTGAGGAGAAGGAGATGGGAGAGGGCAGGGTAAAGGAGGGTCATGTGGATGCACAAATCTGCACAAATGAAACCCACCACTCTATATATCTGACATGCGCTAATGAAAAATTCTGTCAAGTATTTGAGAGCCTGCCTATTCTGTGCCAGGCATATTTGCTGCTCGCCATGGGGAAAGAGAGAAGAAAATCTCTGTCTCCTGGAGCTTAGGGCTCAGTGGCGGGGCAAGTACTACACAAGTCAGCACGCGACATAGAGAGCATGTCTGGAGGCAATAAGCACAATGAACAAACTTTAAGTGAAGGAGCCTAGGGTTTAGCTCAGCGGCCTAAACACCTGCCCCGCAAGTGTGAGGTTGTGAGTTCGATTTCTGGTCCAAAAAAAAACATTAACTGAGGGAGAAGAATAGAGTCCAGGGGAAAAAAATGCATGGTAAAGGTTTAAAGAGAGAGAGAGAGATCAGAGCAGGCCTCCCTTGGAAAACTCATGAGCATTCCTAAAGAGGGCCAGGGAGGCAGTGTGCACTTGGCTGGGCCACCACAGCCCAGGGAGCAGTTGGTTTTGAATTGTAAGGACTGGCAAGTTATTTTTGTGTAGACACTACAGTCTCTGAATTCCTTGTCACTTTCAATTAACTGTGAGTACACCCAGCCGGCATTGGAGAGAGATTCCACATCTCTTCCCTCTTGGCAGCCAACTGTGCCAAGGCTACTGTGCAGGACCCTGAGGCTGGGGCCAGAAGAGGCCCTGGCCCCACCCTGCAGGGGTGGTGGGAGCTGTAACCTTTGCCCTCCCAGGGACCGGAAGCTCATCACTCCTGTCCTCCTTAGAGCTAATGAGATGCAGAGGCAGCGTTAGAGTTTGCTTTTGTGGCACTTGTATTGGTGAGTGGGTAAAGTGTCACTCACTTGGAAGCAAAATATCCCATTCTGAGTCCTTTTTAGAGCTAGGAATATGATTTTTCTCTAGAGTTTAAAAATATCATGATGTCTTGAGTTCAAGCCCAACCTGGGCCACAAAGTAAGTTTAAGGCCTGGCTAAACTTCATAGCAAGACCCAATTATTCAGAGTTGTCATATTTGGAATGAGGGTATTAACCAAAGAGGGATGTATTTTTGTAGATCATTATTGTTTTTATTATGACAGTATTTGTAGTTTCTGATTATCTGCTGATGTTCTAGCAAGTAACTTGTTTCTCCCCCAGCAATGAACTCTAATGTAAAGAATAATTACGAGGACGCACAACTCAATGAGGAGACCACTGCTTCATCTCTGCATCTCCAATTCCCAGACTTGGTGCCCGGCCCAAGTGAGGACCTCAGTATGTGTGGCTGAATGAATGAATGGCTCCAAAGCATTGGCACAGAGAAGACTGGAAGGGGCAGAGATAGGGACTATGCTGCTTAGGAGTAGGAGGGGTAAGGTGGCGGCCTGGGTTATGATTCCTTCCCCATGAAGCTGTGGGACGATGGGAAACAAGTGAAGTGTGTATTTTTTAATGGCACAGGGCAGGGAAGGGGTGAGGACATGAAGTAGAAGAGGAAAACTGGCAGCTGAGTGTGGTGGTGCACACCCAAAATTCCAGCACTCAGAGGAAGAAGCAGGAGGATTGTAAGTTCGAGCCTTGCCTGAGCAACTTGGCCACAACCTGACTCAAAATAAAGTTTAAAAGGAGGGAAGGGACTAAGTCAGTACCAAGGTCTTGGGTTTCATTCCCAGGACCATAAAACAAAAAGGAAAAAAGTTTATCACATACATTAGAGCCTTGAAATGCTGGGCTGCTTTGGTGAATTTAACCTCTTGAAAACTCAGTTTCATCATCTGAAAAATGGGTCTGGCAGCCCCAACTTCACAATGCTGACACAGAAATAAGGAGAATAAAGTATGTAAAGCAGTGGGCACAGGAACTGCTATTGTAAAAAGCCTCAGTGGACCCTCATTTTTTCACTGAATATGTGTACACCAAGAGGCAGGGTAGAGAGAAATTCTTGCAGAGGCCCAGCACTGGACTGCTGGGTTGGAATCCCAGCTTCATCACTTAGAGCTCAGTGGTTTTCTGAAAGTTATATAATTGTTCTGAGCCATAAGTTCCTCAGCTGTGAAAAATAGGATAATAATGCCTACCTCACCATGCTGCTGGGGATTAAGCCAGCTAATGAACGAAAAGCTCTCAGAACAGCATCACGCACCAAGGAAGCGTGAGCTATCATGATCATCATCACTGGGCCTGGGTATTTTCCTGTCTCACCTACTTCCATCCCTCCAGGGTGGGTGGGAACCACAAAGGAACAGATAGAATAGACAGATGTGTTGCGTCATGGCGGAGGACATGGAGTTGGAAGGTTGGTCTCTGTCTCATCACCTTCAGGGTGCCCAGGCCCAAGCCCGCACCAGATTTGATTCCCCTCGAGGCTTCTAACACATAGGATGCAGGCCTCACCCTGACAGCGTCTGATTCAGCAAGTCTGGGTGGGCTCAATTTTACATTTCTAACAAGTTCTCAGGTGGTGCTGATGCCGCTGTAACAAGAAGAGATGTCAAGCTGGGCATGACGGTGCATGCCTAGTATCTCCCACTTGGGAGGGTGAGGCAGGAGGAACCTTAAAATCAATCCCAGCCTAGGGGACTCCGTGAGACACTGTCTCAAAAACTAAAAACAACACAGAAAGCAGAAGTTAGAAGCTCCAAGAGGAGGAGGAAGAGTCAAGAAGCGATATAGCCTTGAAAGTGTCCCAGAAAACACTGAGTTCTGGAAACTACCAGAATGAGCGATTTGCACGTTCACTTATTCAGCAAATATGAACTGGCTCCCTACTGTGAGCAGCGTCTTGTATCCATCTGTCAATTTCAAGGACAAGAATTAAGCTGAGCAGAAACAGTAGGCTGAGAAGACTGACGATAGACTGAATTAAACTGCAGGAGAAGCACCTAGAAAGAAGCAAGGTCTCCACCAGGCCTGACACTAAGCATCACATTGTGTGTGGGGTAGAATGTACTCACACCTAAATACAATTAAGTGTGTGGTGCCTTGTAACACTCGCTGCTGTGTAACCAACATCACTATTGATCTCCAGAACTTTTCTCATCTTCCCCAACTGAGACTGTACTCACTAAACAAGGATTCCCCAGTTCCGCTTGCTCCTGGCCACTACCGTTCCATGTTGTATCCTGTGAACGCCTGACTATGCTAGATAGCTCACGTGAGTGAGGTCGTACAACATTTATCATTTCATGATTGGCTTATTTCACAATCATAATGCCTTTGAGGTTCATCTATGTTGTAGCAAGCATGAAAGTTCTTTTCCTTTTAAGGCTGGGTGCTAAACCCTTTCCATGTAAAACATGTAAAACATACTTTATCCACTGATGAAGTATGGGTTGTTTCCATCTTTCCATTTGGGTTGTTTCCATCTTTCCTGAATAGCAGATTGGTATACAAATACCTGTTCACAATCCTGTTGCCAATTTTTTGGGGGTGTATCCTGCTATAAGCACCATGAAGCTGATCAGTTTTATTCTGCTGACCATTAGGATCACAGCCCCTTCTCCCCACAAACACATTTCCTACTAGACCTTGTCCTCTCCTGCCACTCTGGTGCCCAGTCTCTCTGCCACCACAATGGGATAAATCACCCACATCTCCAAGCAAACTGTCACAGCAAGCTGGAGGGATTCAATGTGAGTGCTGTCATCCTGCAGTGGCGGCAGTGCACCCAGTACTGTGGGGAGGTTAGCAGTCTTGGGGTCAGATGTCCTGATAGAGGGAGCAGGCTGTGTTACTCACAGGCTGCTTGGGTGAGTGACTGAATCTCTCCAGTTTCAACTTCCTTTTATACAGTTGTTGTTTTGAGAATTAAACAGCAATAAACTAAGCTAAACTCAGATAAACTGAGTAAGATAAAGGACTTAAACTGCCTGGCATAAAGTGGAGACTCCAAAGATACTGGCCGCTAGTAATGTTGGTCACTTCTAACGCATGCCAAGGACTTCTTTGCCATTGAAGGACATTATAATGAGCATAGTCTCACTAGGCCAGAAGCCTAGAATCCCAGACAATAGCAGACAAAATTTTTTTTTTTAAATCCTAAGACTCAAAATTACAACTTGGCCCCCATGGATTAAAAGATGACTTCGGAGAGAGAAAGTATGTGGGCACAGAGGCCATTGAGGAATCCATACACCGTCCCAGAGTCTTTAAGAGCTGGCCAGGAGTTTCCCGGATTTGTCCCAAGATTTTTCAAAAGCCAGTTTGCAAAAGCCAGATAAAATGAATTCCAGGACAATGGAAACTGGAAATGAGGAACAGTTACAACCCATCAGGCCGGGCCTCCTCCCTAGACTGCCCCAGTCCTTCTGGGACGTGTTCGGACAACTTGGCAGCCCCTTTCGCTAAGCCTCCGACAGGACACTGTTCCCGCCACTTTCCTTGGAAAGCTGCTCCACAGTGAAATATGACTCACTGTCAGGTCCTGGCCTTTGAGATTCCCTTTCTTCTCTTGACCCACTTTCGTCTAGCTGTGCCCTTTTGTACAAAGGCAAAGGAAGCCTGCCCTGGAGGAGCTTGCTCGGCAGGCACGGACATTCAAAGACCATTACCACCTCTTAAACTCAGCCCTGTTCATTTAGCCAAGCAAAGCATGTGTAATTCTTTTAATCTTCCCTCATAAATCAGTCTCTACGTTCCCTTAATAGTCTTTCTCCAGCGCTTTGAACTCCCTCCAGCCTGGCTGTCCTGAGCTCTTGTTCCGTTTACTCCAGAGAGAATTACCAGTCAATCACACAGCACTCGCACAGGGAGTCCGCAGGACCTTGCCAGGTTCCGGCTCTCACCACGCTGCACCGCCTGCTGCCAAGGGCACCGGGAGCCAGGGAAGAGCAGCGTGATCGGCCAGGGCAAGTAGGCCCTGCCTGGTGCCCAGCTCTGCTCAGACACACTCTCAGCATCCGGTGCTCACTCTGTAAGGGCCATTTGAACAAGGAGTCACCTGCATGACACTCATGCCTCTCCTATTCCACACCTTGCACATGGCTGCTACCTACAGCGAAAGGAGGACCATGGGAGAACCCTGGTGGGGTCTTACCTGGAAGGTACCGGCATGGTCCTCTTCCTTATCACCCTCTCTGTTCTCCTTGAGAGCAATTAACGTGAAGCCTCTGAAGTAGGAGGGCGGGGCAGCGGAAAGCGTCACTGTGAGAGAGAAGAGAGCAATCTCTGAACATAGGAGTCAACTGTGCTGTTTGTGGTCCAGTGGGATAGACTGGAGTTCTCCATCCACATCCCACACCTGCAGGGCACGAGTGGGGCAGAGGACCCTAGAAGGCTCACCTGCAGCTCAGAAAGTCTCCACCCTCTTCATGCTGCTCCCGCTTACATTTAGAACCCATGAAATGCCTGACCTGCTCTGTCACGTGGAAACTCACCAACCGAGGTTGCAGTGAGCCAGCCCTTGGCCGGTAATCCCAATGTGGTACAGTCCCAGGTCTGAAACTCCCATCTCAACAATCACAAACACCTCCATCAGACTGGGCAGAAAGCTACTTATTTCCCCCTAGCATAAACTCCTACTATGCCTTTTGTGGTACAACAGCTATATGTCCTGCAAAGCACATTTCATTTTCTTGTGGAAACTCAGCTAGACCATATTTTCCAGCCTGCCTCACAGTTAGGTCTCCTGGTGTCTGAGTTCTTCCAGTAAGAAGCACAAGCAGACATGACATCCGTGACCTCCAAGCCTGACCCGTACAGACTTTTCCCATGAACCTCTACTCTCGCTGCCATCTCTACCTGTTGAATGTCGGGGACACAGCAGAGGACTCTGATGTCCAGGGAAAGGACAGTGGAGTCACAGACAGAATGATGCTGGGTTTCTGAATAAGTACATGAAGAATCACACACTGACCATATTTATACTTTTTTTTCCATTGAAATCTATTTCCAGGACCTGCTCAGCAATGCAATGATGGTCATCTCTCTCAGTGGTACTCAGTGTCCTGAGACAAGAATCTTTTATTGCAGATTTTTATACTGACTTGCAATTCTCTGTTAACCTGCCTCATACTGGACTGTGAGTTAACACAGGAGAGGGCTGAGTTTGATTCCCTTTATATCCCATCATCAAGCAAATAATAGATGTTCAAATTCCTTCAGATGGATGTAAATTGGGACTTAAGCTACTTTATCGCCTAAATTAAAGTGCTAAGATTCTGGGATTTAGGTATGGGATTGATGTTAGAACTTCAAGGGATCTCAAGTATCCTCTAATCCAGCCTTCCAATTTCATGGATAGAAAGCTAGGAGGACAGAAAATCTCTTTGTGAAAACATACAGCAGTCAACAGATACTCCAAACCATTCAGAGGCTAATAATTTAAGGTCAAAATTGAAGGTTCCCTCTCTATCATTGAGTGCTTTACCAATGGTTTCACATACTAAATATATTCATCATGATGTGGGCCTTTTACAGGTACGGACTCATTATTATTTTTAAAATCTTACAAGTCAATTCATTTAAGTGATATTATGTAATTATGACATGCAACCTACATTTGGGGAGAAGCATTTCGTTCTTCAAATTCCTCCAAGTAGTTTCAATTATGAAAGAAAGCAAAGCACTTTGAAACTCCAAAACTAAAACCACTCTCTTCTCTTAGATACTGTAGTCCATGAGCCACCAACACAATGATATCACAGAGAACTTTAGGACACAGTGATTTGCAAGTATCATCCATGATTGGTCAGTTCAGTCCGCAAAAGTAAAGGAGCATTCTGATTGGCTATTGATGTCTAACTGATGAAACAGTAAGGGAGAAAGATGAGGAAAAAAGCACAGTAAAATAAGAACAGTAAGAAATGTGTGGCTCAGCATTGTCAAGCAGAAAATGGCACTCATGGTTTCAGGAGACAGAACTGGAATCTCTTGAGGGACAAGGACAGCCCAAAGCAGCCTAAGCCAGTGATTGTGAAACTTCTAGTTTTCAAAGCCAGTGGTGGGCATGCATGCCATCAGTGTGCCAACACAGAGGCTGTGCACCATTCTGGAGCAACAGGAACAAAGAACAAAGGACACAGTAAAGGTGCTTCACCTAGATGTCCTCAAACTCCCTGGAACCATTTTAACGCGACCTTGTGCTGCTGTATCTTTGCTTTTGGTGCCCAGCACTGTAGCTCTTTCTGGCGGGCAGTCCCCAGGTCGCTGGAGTCCCTTCTGCTTCATAGTCCCTCCCAGCAGGCAAGGACAGTGCTGAGGGGTCTGCTATGTTTAAAAATGACTCCGCAGAACCAGACTACAACAACAGAGAGCCCTAGCCTGGGGTCACAGCCTTGTCCCTGTCCTGCCTCTCCTACATCCTTTCTTGTTCCTTGGGGAGTACTTCCTTACTAAATCACCCACACCCATAATCCTCATCTGAGGCTTTTATGTTGTGAGTTAAATTTTGTTCTCTGAAAAGTCACAGTAATATGTTGTAATTCCAACCTCTCCAGTGCCTGCAGGTGCAATTTCATTTGGAAGCAGGGTCTTTGCAGATATAATTGATTAAGAAGAGGTCATCATGGATTACAGTGGCCTTAAATCCAATCAGCCTTATCTTCCTAGACACAGAAGGATGGGAGAATGAAGGCCCATTGTTTTAAGCCACTGCCTTGTGATGACAGGCTTGGCCTCTGAGGCAGCCACCCAAGGCCCAGGGGGGGATCCTTGCTCTCCAGCCACTGCCTTTAAGTTAGAGCTTGGACTCCCCAACCTGAAGGGAAGTCCCCCGGATCCTGCCTCTGCAGCTCCACCAGCCACACCCCATTTCCCAAACACTGTGATCGTCCTGGGATTCACTCACGGGCAGTTTTCTGAAAACCCCACCAGCTCATCTTGCTGCATTTTCTCACGTGTTCGGCTTCCTCCATGCTTGGAAAACATCTTCAGAATAAGCTATATTTTCACTTTTGGCACAATGTTTCTCTGACTTCTCCATAAAGACCAGGTGCTCTTTTTCTCAGATCCTATTACAATAAAAGCACCTACAGGCCTCCCCAGGTCAGGCACTGCAACTCATTGTGGGCTAAGGAGCTCCTGGTAGGACCAGCTCCTAGGTCTCGGCGGGGCTCCCCTCTGGTGGGTCCCAAGATGCCTAAGAAAGATGATGTGCTGGTACAAGGGTGCCAGCCAGAGCTAGAAACCAGACCCCTTCCTTGCTTCCGGGGACAGCTGATCCTAAAGGAGTTACCACAGCCATCCATACCAAGCCCCACTCCAAACAAAACACTTGACACATGAGGCCATAAAGGTAGCTAAGGCAGCATCTCCGTGGGAAGGGGCAGCTGCCACCGAGGCTGCTGGCCTCTCCCCACCCGGCCCCCAGAACACTAAAAGAGGGAGGTGTGTGGTGTGGGATGAGGGTCCTAAATCCCGTAAAGAAGTGAAGAAGCTTTTTTGGTCTTTGCAACTGCAGACGAGATCATGGAGAAATTAAAAAAGGAAGCCCAAAATAATAACAGTAAAGAGAAAAAGTTAAAACTTCACCTTGAGGATTGAGGGCTGTTGGGTTTGTTTTTGAGACAACGTCTGTCTGTGTAGCCTGCTGGCCTCAAACTCCTGCTTCTCTTGCCTTGGCCTCCTAAGTGCTGGGACTACAGGCTTGCACCACCACAGTTTGAGGAACTTTCTGATTGCTTACGATGAAGAAGTTGTTAAGTAGGAAAACATTCTTAAATACTGTGCGCAGAAGAACATAGACGAATTAGGGATGTGTGTCTGTGCTTAATTTTTAAATAATAAGACTAAAAAATAAAAAAAGATTAAAAGTACTACACATTCATAATGAGTTCTAAAAATCCCTGACCCCAAACAGCCTGGAACTTGTTATTGATTTCCTGGCTTTACAACATAACAGCTGGAAAAGATATGGAGGATGGCCTGACTTAACCCTTTGCCTTCTGAGCTAGAGCTTCTGATATCCGGAAGTTGAGACTCAAGATCACACCAAGCAAGATGACAAGTAGAACCCAGGTGCCTTGCCTCTTCATTGAAGGCATTTATCCTGATTATTAGCTAATATAGCTACACTGATATATTAAACATTCTGTGTAAATGTAAAAATGGTTTTAAATCTCGTAGGAACTCTATTGGACACTTTGTGAAAAAAGCAAATAAAAATAATCAAAACCTGTAACTTATTTTTGAGAAGGCGTTGAATTTTCTTCCTCCTCACCAGTACCTTGCAGTCATCAGATTCTAGGTATGATTCTCTGAAGATATTTGAAAGAATAAAGAGGACCTAGAAGCTATTTTCTGTATTTGTAAAAGCCTGTATCTATATTAAACCCAAAATAGTTAGTAAGTGTAATTTTTTTTTTTACATAAAAGCCTGTATAGTTAACACAACCACACTGAACCTCAAAGTATTGGTATGAAGTAGAAATAGACTAATCTGTATAAGGTCCTTAAAGTCTCCTTAGGCATTAGGTGTGTATTAATATTGGCAATGCTCTTTGGTGTTCCTGTGTTTGTTCACAAATGTATAAGTACTTCAAGGGCAAGAATCATATCTGGTTAGTATAGGGTTGATGCACAACTGAATTTAACTGAATAGTCTTCATGGACTAAAGAGTCAATGTTAAAAATGTCAGTGCTCCTTGACCTGATCTATAGATTTAGTGCAGTCTAAATGAGTTTCATTGTGTGTATGTGTGTGTGTATGTGTGTGTATCATGTTGACAAACCGATTCTAAAATTTATATGGAAATGCAAAGAGCCAAGAGTATCTTGGGAAAGATGTAACAAATGAAAAGCTTATTTTATTAGATATCAAGACTTACATAGCTACAGAAATTCAGCCAGAGTGCTATAGCATAGCCTAGAAAGGAAAAATGGACCAGTTGAAAAATGTAGCAGGATCCAGACAAGTTCTACCAGTATATGGAGATTTTTGTTGTTGTTGTTTTTGAGACAGGGTCTCACTGTGTAGTTCACACTGGCTTTGAACTCGCTGTGTAAACCAGTTTGGCCTTGAACTCGCAGCAACCCTCCTGCTTCAGTCTCCCTAGCGCTGATTACACGTGTGCACTACCACCGCTAGCTGGGGATCTGATTTATGATAACAAGTGTACCAGAGCCACAAGGAAAAATATTTTCAATAAATGCAGCTTGGACAACTGAATAGCCAGATAGAAAAAAGGTGGATGCAAGCCCTTACCTCACAGCATACACAAAATAAGATCGTAGAGCTAAATGTGAAAGTAAAGCCATAAAGTTTTTAAGAGGTAGCATAACATAAAATGTGAATGACCTTGGAGCAGAAAAAAACTTGTTAAACAGGATACAAAAAAGGACTGACCATAAAGTACGAGATATAGAAAGGAAGCGATACCACACTTTTGCTCATCAAAAGACATGATTAAGAGTAAGAAAGCAAGTCGTGGTATGAAAAAGATCATCCCAATCATATAAGTACCAGCTGACTCCTATCCAGAATCGTATTGATCTTCAGATCAATAAGAAAAAGACATTTCAATACAAAAAGATAATCCAAATGACCCATTAACACTTCACAAAAGTAGATGCTACAGCTCTTAACCTCATTGGTGAAAAATAAAAATTAAATCCACAGTAAAATATGACTGCATATCCCCCAGACTGACTAAATTTAAAAGCATTAACAACATTGAATACTGGAACTTTCAAACATGATTGATGTAACGAAAATTAGCAATTTTTTGCTGGCAAGTCCATTGGCAGTATTCACTGTAATTGAACATACACCTACCTTATGACCTAGCAATGTCACACCTATCGCAGCAGGATGGCATACATGTGTGCACAGAAGGCATTTACGAATGTTCACAGGGACACTACTTGTCCCAGCTGGAAACACTCCCGTGGCCATCAGCGGTCCAGCGAATGTACTCATTGTGACATCTGCATGTAACCAATGTCCACTGGTGTATGCAAATTGCCTAGAAAAGACACTGCTACACACAACATGGATGAAGATCACACAGATAATCCCCAGGGAAGAGGACAGGCTCAAAAGAATGCAAATGGGGGCTGGGGATTTAGCTCAGCGGCATAAGCGCCTGCCTTGCAAGCAGGCAGTCGTGAGTCGATCCCTGGTACCGATAAAATATGAAAAAGACCAAAAAAAAAAAAAAAAAAAGAATGCAAATGGCATGGCTGCATCAATATATTTACATGACAGTCAAAAACAGGCATGGGGCTCTATGGGGCTGGAAGTCAAGGTAGTAGACCAGCAGGAAAGGGAGGCACTGGATTTGGGGGACAGGAGAGATGCTACTGGAGCACTTGTTGAAGACTATTATTATTGCTGTTGTTGTTATAGTACTGGGGATTGAACCCAGGCCTCTTGCATGGAGCCACATCCCAGCTTTTAAAAAAAAAATTTATTTATTTATTTATTTTTTGTACCAGGGATTGAGTTTACAAACTTGCGCTTGCCAGGCAGGCACTTGTATTGTTGAGCTAAACTCCTGGCCCAAAAATTAAAATTTTATTTACTTAGGGAGACTAAAATCACTAATTGCCCAGGCTAGGCTCAAACTTTTAATCTTCCTGCCTCAGCCTCCCAAAGTGCCGAGATTACAGCTGTGTGCCACCACTCCTGGATATATTTTATTTTTTGACTTGGATTCTGTTATGGGGGGTAGATTCAATATGTAATCAGTAATCTCTATGATTTGTGAACTCTTCTATCAATTAGATTTTGCTAAAGATTATTAAAATATTTCTGAATGATAAATAACCATCTCCTTATAAATTTATACAGTACATTTAAAGGGTTAGTCATACACTCAGCTTCCCAGAATACTGCATATCTGTAGGTTCTAGAAAACTCAGGCTGTACTCCAATTTATTAAATACAACACCCAAGATGGCGCCTCTGGACATTGAGTTCAGTGTGGGCTTTCCGTTCATAATTATCACTAGTGATGAGGTGATTACATAGTAGAAATTGAAGTTAGACAGGAGGCTCTTTCTCTCCAGAGAACTCCATTATGTGACTTCTGAAAGACACAAATGTATATCATATTCTGTGTCCTGGTAACAACTGAAGATGACTGACGGGCCATAAATAATACAATCTTCTCTCTAATGACTCCTCCCAAGTGCCTCCCAGGAGAGGCCATTAAGAAATAAAATTTTTAAAAAAAGTAAAAAAAGGAAAGAAAAACTCAAGAAAAATGCTTACAAAGGATTTTTTAAAAAAGAAGACAGAAAGGCTATTTAGAGTCATCCCATGAGCACCCACAGGGAAGTGGTTAAGAGCAAAGATTTAAGATTAAATTCCCAGTGCTACCACTTATTAGTTATGTGACCTCCAGCAAGTTATTGGACTTTCCCATTTCCTCATTTTTAAAAAGAAATTAATGATATTGCCTTTCTACGTAGGAACAGCAAATGGATTAAACAGATATTGAGAGTATTGCCTGGCCCTTGTAAGTGCAAGAATTTGTAAAGCACAAGTGCTGGTGGTGGGAGTGGTTGGAATACTGGGATGAAGATGGTGAGTGTGATGGAAAAGACCAGGATGATGAAGACTAGAAAGCTGTCCTGGGGAAGATGGTTGAATCTCCACAGAACCGAGCAAAGCCCACTGGGAAGATTGTGACTGAATTCATTGTCTTTGGGGACAATTTTTACAGGGCCAGGTCATGGGGAAATTTGAGTAATTTTTTTTTTTTTACAATAAATGGAGTGCGTGTGTGTGTGTGTGTGTGTGTGTGTGTGTGTTCTGAAGCAAGGCCTCACTATGTAGTTCAGGCTGGCCTTGAACTACACATCTTGGACTGGCCTCAAACTCAAAGCAATCCTGCCTCAGCTTCCTGAGTGCTAAGATTACAGGCAGTGTCACCAGACCCGACTTAGCATATTTCTCTCTTAACACATAATTAATACTCAACACACACTTGCTGAATTAATGCATGAACAGTGTTTTCATGCATTAACAGTTTTCAATGAGGTTGCTCATATCTGCTCTGGTCTCTTCTCCAAAGTCTCCTGGGGGGTTTACCTTGTATACTATGGTCACTTTTCCCCCAGTTCTGGGGATTCAACTCAGGGCCTTGTGTTTCCTAGCCAAGCACTTGATCATTGAGCTACATCTGCAGCCCTGTCCTTTTGTGTACAGAGCATCTGCTCTGCTATTCCAATGCCACATTCCTGGAGAGAAAAGACATGGCTTCTACTTCCTAGGAACACAGAGTCTGGTCTGAAGCTGGGAGAAACAAAATCAACAGATGTTGTTTAGTGCACGCGATGGCTGTAATAGGTATATGAACAATACGCTCTGGGATCCCCGAAGAGAGAACATCTGAGTCTACCTGAGCGAGGTAGAGGGGGCTTTAAGGAGGCAGCATTTGAACCTCAAGGCGAGTGTTAACCAAGGATTTTCCAGTGGACAGCAGGAGCCACAAGTAGAGGGAAAGGCATGGTGAGCTACCTCAGCCCTAGAAATAGGACTCATCCTCGTGAAAGTGTCCTAAGAGGATCGATAAGGAAGACAAGCATAGGGCAGGTGGATGAAGGCCTTTTATGCCCTGCTCAGAAGTGTGGGTGTTACCCTGGAGGAGCTGAGGTGGTACTGAAGGGTCTGAGCTAGAGGCCTTCCTGCTCAGACAGAATCAGATCTTAAGACTGAAGGTTGAGGGTTATTGCCCTTCTTTCAAAGCCATCTCAGGGGCAGGGCCAGCCTGGCCTGCCTTGTTTATGTGAACACTAGTATTTCACACTGGGCTTGACCTCAAATTCTCACCCAATGTGGAGTTCTCATCCAAGGGTACATTTATCATATGAAAAGCCAGCCCTGCCTAATTCCCAGATAGCTTTCTGGATCCTTCAAATGTTAGTGTGTCAACAATCTAGCAAAACCTTGGACAAAGTGCTACTTACCCGATTTATCGTCTATGCTTATTACCTTCGTTGCATGCATCTTGTCCAGTTTTGGAGGACCACCTGGATGATTCTCCTTAGAAGAAGAACAGTTGTCTCCATTTTGGTTAAACTTGGCCCTATTTCCATGCACTGATATATGCAGAGCTGGCTAGGACATTCCTTCAATTGGCTTTAAGCAATGCAAATGGGTCTAGCGGAGGCGCGCTGAAGTGTAGTCTTTGAAGCAAGATGACAGGTCAGCGTTGCCCTGCCCTCAGCTCCCAAGAAGTGTGTGTGAGCCGGTGGAGAGCTATGCTGTTGAAAGAGGCCATGAAGTCTGTTGAAAGAGGCTGTGATGTCTCAGGGCATAAAAACTTGCACATCAAACCTGAAGCACTGACCTCGAAACATTAGACACTGCCTTGATTTGTTTTATGCAGA
Source organism: Cavia porcellus (assembly GCF_034190915.1). NCBI lineage: Eukaryota > Metazoa > Chordata > Mammalia > Rodentia > Caviidae > Cavia > Cavia porcellus. The sequence continues at coordinate 100,188,776 of NW_026947489.1, forward strand.
TCATTTTTTCTGCATCTGTCTCTCTCTCTCTCTCTCAGCATATTGCAGAGGTGATTTCAGGCTCTTACCTACCCAGCTCATGATGCTCATATACTTCCCTCTGTAACTACAGTCACTCATTCCTGAGCTACTGCCCTCTTTATGAATTAATAAAACCTGGTTCGGCCCTGGGTCGAGGCCTTTCTTCTGGTTAGCCATGGTACTAGTTGGACTTAGGAACCCTGTGGCTCCCCACAACTACAAATATGTATATATCTTAGTGTCTGTTCTTACCATAGGTTGCTCTGGCAGATTGGAATTCATTTTTTGGAATTCCCATAATCTTTCCATGGTATTACAAATGTAAACTTCACAGAACTGCAGTGAGGTCCAGGAATTGTTTTCTATTTCCAGTTCCGTAACCTTCCCCACTCAGCACCTTGGGTTTCAGACTCAGAACCCCAACCTCAATATGAAGGTCTTAGTCAGGTCCTACCTCCATCCCCTGGTCAGGCTCTGCCACCCACCCAAGGTGTGGAACTGATGTGTCCAGTCTTCCTGCTACAATGTCAATCATAATGAATTTGTGTCTCAGCCTATACTGTGAGGTTATAAATACCAGTGGAGCATTAATTAAGTCACAGGGCTCTCCTCCTCCATTCTACACAACTTGGAGAGTTCAGTGGACTGTAACTCACATGCTTCACTAAGAAATTGGCACAGGAATTGAACTCACCCAGCCAGGATCAAGCAGAAGTCTTACTGGTGATTGACTGGCAACTGGGAAGGAAGGACCAATGGCTCCACAGTGAGCAAGTATATATGGGGAGAGTATTGGACCATGCTGCTTCCCTGAATGTCCTTCTTGTCCAGCCAGTGATGAAATTTCTCCCATTCCAAATTAAAGAGCATGTATATTTAAAATTGAAAGGGCAATCTTTCTACAACGCAAGTAGCTAAAGGCCAGGGTTCATATTTCCTTCTGTTTATTACATGTAACATTGGGCGAAGTAGTTAACTTCCTTTTGTCTCACTTTCTTTCCCTCTAAATCAGCAGTAATATTATTTACCTCATGTTGGTAACTAATGAATGTATAAGAGAAAGCATATAAAAATGTATGCTAAATCAATAAAATATTAAAAAGCAAACCTGTCTCCTCTATGAAATAAGGATCTTAATTATCATCTCATGGATTTGTTATGAGGATTAAAGGAGATAATGAATATGAAGCACATTGCAGCAGCTCAATAACAGTTCATTCTTTTCCCCATGTGTTACATCATTGCATGGTCGCTTGGAGCAGATGGAAGAGTCCTGAGCTGTACAGTGCGTGGATGGAAGGGAAGAAGGATTGCAGGGTTGGCACCTGAGCATTGTCCAAAGACCTGTGTTGACAAAGCCTTAGTCCTCAGCTTGTGGCACTACTGGAAGATTGGGGGATGCTTCAGAAGGTGGGACCTAGTGGAAGGAAGTTAGCTTACTGGAATTGGGGCCTTCAAGGAGATGGGCCCATTCCTCTCCCTCTCCCTCTCCCTCTAGCCTCATCCTCTCCCTCTCACTCTCCCTCTCCCTCTCCCTCTCTCCCTCTTCCTCTCCCTCTCCTCTCTCTCTCTCCTCTCTCTCTTTCTCTCTCTCTCTGATTTCTCTTACACCATGAGGTAAGCAGATCTCCTTGGCTACATGCTATCCTGTTGCTCCAAAGCAACAGGGCCAAGATATCATGGACTGAAACCTCTAAAACTATGAGCCAAGACATACCTTTCCTCCTCTTAAGTTGCCTGTCTCAGGTGTTTTGTCACAATTGTAGAAAGCTAACTAATACAAATGGCAAGATACTCCTGGGGAAGTTGCAATGTGTCAGGCGATATGGATGAGGGCAGGATGCTCAGGAAGACCACAGCAGCTTCCCTATTATGACCACTTGATAACTGGGGGTTGCCAATCACACTTGCCTCCTGAAACATCAAGTCACCAAAGTGACTGTACCTTGACCCAGTCTGTTGGGAGTCGTTGAAACTGGAAATTGAACACACATACAGAGCTGCAGCATGGCCCAGCTGATCTGAGAGCAAAGAGTTGCCTTAAGAGGCAAGATAAGGTCACAGCTGAGGATACCTGGCTCCAACTCCAATTAGCTAAATGAAGAATGTAGCTGCAGGCATTCCACTTCTGTACTGAGATGCAACATGGAGATCTTCGCCTAAGATACTTCTCCTAAATTAACATAAGATATTTCTCCTAAATTAAACATAATTTGTTACTTGGCAAAGTCCTTGAACCACTCCCAAGCTCTTTTCAGTTTCCTGCGGTTTTCACTCTAACCCCTTCCTTGAATACCAAATAAATATGGGCCATCCAGAGATATTCTTGGTCTTAGTCATCAGAGGTCTCAAACTCTGTAGAGGCTTCTGGTCCTTCTGGAGCCCTAAAATCATACCATGTATCTCATTTATTTTAAGCATTAGATGTATACTCGTTTGGGAGATTGGAGATCCAGGCCAGGTCCCCGATACAGTCTATCTCTGGACTCGATTCTCGGGGCATGTGATGGAATCTAGACAATCAGAGCGCTTCAGTAGGATACTTCCACTAGCCGTGAGAAAGAAAAGAGCTTTTCTTTTGGTCACAGAACTAGCCAAGAGGCTTTTCATTGAAGGTTTGGCAGTCATGCTCCCTGCCATTTGGAGAATGTAGTAAGGAAAAATAAGGACAACATATAGAAACACAGCCAAGAGATAAAGTTTGGATGGAGAAAGACAGAGGAGGTGGAGGGGAGGAATGGAAAAAGAATAGAGAGGAAGACATAGGGTGTGGGAGGGTGCGAGACCTCATGACCCTGTTTGTGTTCCTAGATCCATCTCCATTTAAAGCCAGTCCAGCCCTGGACTTTGCAAATATGGGAATCAATACATTCCCTAATTTGCTTTCCTTGGTTTGACTGTTTCTGTCACTTGTAGTGAAGAGTCTGGATTACTTTGAAACAAAGAAACAAATAATTCTGCCTAGACTGTAGGAATCAACAGCAGGCAAAGGAAATGTATTTACAACTGCACTGAGGTGGCTGTCCAGGAGGTGATGGCTCCTGTGTGAACATCATCAGGATGACAGCAGGTTGCTAACTTCGAAACAATATCACTACAATGCCAGCTCAAGAGGGAGGCTCTAAGAGATGTCTGAAGAGCTCTGTCCTAGGCTCTGACCTGCTTGACAATCTGATGGACTTCCTTGATAAAGACTCATTAGGCCTGGTTATAAAAATGTGGACAATCCCAAATTGGATTATGTGTATATGTCACTTGGGGACAGAATCCAGATTCTGTGAGTGGTTGGCAGCTACAGAGCTGACCCAAATCATGCCGGAATAAGTTGAATGGGGAATTATGTCAACTCTTATGGTCAAGGTCCAGTTACACTAGCACAGGTCAATGTTGGTAATGAATTTATAAAAAGAAAAGGCTCTGAGTTCTGAAGAATCAGTCTAAAATTGGGTGGTCCCCATGGTTTGAGGATATTTGCAAAGGCAGCACATCACACAGAGCGAACCACTTTCCACCAAGCTAGGAAGCAGAGGAAAACTAAGGTTCCAGAGTCCCCCTCAAAGTATGCCCCCAATAACCCACAAGGTCCTGCCTCCTAAAGACCCACACCATCTCTAAAAAGCACCACCTTGAAGCAGTGTCCTAGGGGGATGATGGAAGAATCAGGCATTGTAGGCAGAAGAGAGGCCACTACAGCTGTTTATCCACAAACACTACAAAAGCTGACATATGGCCAAGGAGAGACCTTATTACATCTGATTCCATAGGTGGGAACCTGGACAGATGTGTGGAAGTTCCACAGGGCACTGACTTTGGCAGCAGAAAAGTACAACAAGGTTAGACCCAGTCTTGCAGTCACCAGTGTGTGAGTGTCCCCAACTAAAAAGAGCTTATGATTCTGTCTCTCCCCAGCCTCCCTGCCAAGGCAACACAAACACCACAGTTGTTCTGGTGTGGGTTCCACTGGCCACTGCACAGGCATCCCTGGGTACCAGGACAAGGCTGTGGAGTGACCAGGGGCTGAGGGTGCAAGGCGTGGAAGAGTGAGACGGCCTGGGGCAGGTGCTGATTGTGGCTGGGAACACATTCTTTTTTATCACCATCTTGCGTTAAAAGAAAGAATGTGGATTCCTGGAATCCAGCCCTTTGCTGGAATCCAGGAAACTTTTGTCTGTTGGTTTAAAGCTCTCTGAGTGATTCTAGCACATAACCAGGTTTGGCAACCACAGCAAATGGTTAGGGGAAATTCACTTTAATAATTTGTGTCTCAGTTTGATGGGTCTGCAGTCCTTCTGCCCTGCTTCTCCATAGCCTCCCTGGCACCGACTAAGTTTGGTGGTTCCTTTCCTCTACCCTTTGCCTGCTGTTGTTCTGCTGGTCACCTCGGCACCATCAATGTTGGGGCATCTCACCAGACACACCAGCTCTCTGTCTCTGTCTCTGTCTCTGTCTCTGTCTCTGTCTCTGTCTCTCTCTGTCTCTCTCTGTCTCTCTCTGTCTCTGTCTCTCTCTGTCTCTCTCTCTCTGTCTCTGTCTCTCTCTGTCTCTCTGTCTCTCTCTCTCTCTCTCTGTGTCTCTCTTTCTCTTTCTGCTTCTAGTGCCCTTCACCTTGGCCCCGCCTCCAGCCACTGTCCCCAGGGCACCTGTTATCGTTTCTCTCTACTGCCACCAAGTAGGGCTCCTTGCTGCCATCCAAGGTGCTCACCTTTTTGGCTGAGAGAGATTTCTCTCTTTTCCTGCCTTTCATCAAGCTTTCATGGGGAGAGAAAGAGAGAAACAGAGACAGAGACGGGCACATAAACAGAAATGGACAGAGAATGGCACTAGGGCTTTGGGGGATTTAAATGATCTTTTTGTTTTTTGTTTTTCCACCGATGCTGATTTAGTGCCTGCTATCTCCAGGCACTGTTCTGAGTGTGGGAGATAAGATGGAAAATAAGAAAGACAAAATCCTCGCTCCCATGAAGTCTAACTGGAGGAGGCAGATGATAAACAAGATAATTCAGAGAGCGCTTGAGGGGTATGAGGAAAGCAAACCAGACAAAAGTGATGGGAAACTTGAGAGGCGGTCAGAGAAGGCTAGGCTTAAAGAGGGGCTTCATACAGAAGGACTGAAAGGACAGAGTCAGCCTTACAAAAGGGCCGGGACAAGCACTGCAGGCTGGAAGAAGAGCATGTACAGGGGCCTGGCGTGGGAAAGAGCTGCTGTGCTTGGAAAATTCAAAGGTCAGTGCTGCAACTTCCGGGAAGAAGAGGGGGGACAGGGGAGGAGAGGGACCAGCAACCCTAGCACTTCTTGTGGCATCTGCGCTCACCACCCAGCTCCCTGGCCTGCTTTGGAGACTGTTCATCTTCCAGGGCTCCTGCGCTGGGCCTGGCCATGGGAGCTGGGAACCCTTTCCTGCTCTTTGCCCCTCATCCAGTCCATGAGACATATTTGCAAATGTCAACCCAACAACTGTACATAGACCCACAGGTCTCTGGGGCCTCAGGAAAACCAGTTCATGTGGTCAGGACCCTGTATATGTATCCGTGAATTTTTCCTGGCAGTTTCAAATATTCTGTGAAAGCTGGAAACCTTGCCTGGTAGACTTGCAGAGTAGTTCTGCATGGTCACTGGCTGAGCCTCAGCTCCAGCCCGGCAGAGATGGTCTGTAAAAAAGGCACATTTTATATCAGCAAGAGACGCATCGCATCATAAAGGCAACCGCGACACTGCTGGGGGAGGGAGGGATGGAGGAAGAGAGGACTTTAAGGGGCCTGGGTGGGGTACTTGCCAGTCCACTTTATTCATGGACCTACCCCAGAGAGTATGACACAGGACCTTCCGGTCCTTCACCCTGTCATATAGGAAGACTTTGTGCTTGGGTGTTAGTGTTGAAGGAGTAAATACCAATGGTTTTATCTGCCACTCAACTGAAGAGGCATGGAACTATTCCAGTGCTGCAGGGAAAACAGAAACGTGGGACCTACTGAGAAATGCCAATTTGTTTCTATTCCCCGCTAACAGACATATCTGGAGGGGTGCATAAATCAGGCCAGCTTGGAGCTGGTGTCTGTTATATTTGATGTACAATTTCAAAGTCTCTTCAAGGGAGAGTGGTGCCTTGTGTGATTTTCACCCTCCACAATGGCTCCCAAATCTAACCTCTGACTTTACTGTACTCAAATGACTCCCAATTTTATTCTGAATGTCTATCCCTGTGGCTTTTTTTTCTTTTCCCCTTCCCATACCACGCATTGCTTCCTTCCCTTTTTCATTTCTTTCTTTCTACATGGCTACCTCCTTTACTGAGGGAGGAGGCAGAAGAGAACAGGCCACACACAGACACTGGCATGTACATCCCCACACTCTTTCCTTTACTGATTCGGTTAGCAGGAATATGGGTTCACATGTTCCGGACTAAACACATCAGGAAGAAAACCAAATGATAGGATATGAGATATTATGGTTTTATGTGACTGGCATTAACACATGTGCCAGAGACATCTAATTATCTCCCCAAATCCACTTTCCTCTTCATCTTTTTGAAAAATAACTTTACCCTCAAGTTTCAGATGGGCTGGTGGCTGTTCAGCTCAGTGTTCTATTTCCCAGCCTCCCTTGCAACTAGACGTGGTCTTGTGTTTAGAAGGACTGGGTGTAGCTGGGTATGGTGGTGCATGTAATGGTAGCTGTAATCGTGCACGCTGGGAGGCTCAGGAAGGAGGATGGAAAGTTTGAGTCCAGCCTGGTCAAATCAGTGAGAAGTTGTTTCAAAATAAAATTTATGAATGGTCTGGGTGTGTAGCTCAGGGCAAAGGCCCTGGGTTCAATCCCCAGTACCAAAAAACAAAAAGTGGAGATGGAGGAATTGGTGCAATTTCCAGAGTGCATCATTAAAAGAAACTGTTTGTCTTCTGTGGGTGTAATCATCCCAGGGCAGCGCTTCTTCCAACACAAGAAGCTCAAGCCAGGTAAATTTTATTAACAGGTATCTACAGAAACAAAGGTAACACATGTGAAATACTTGTCTCAGGACAGGGGACTGAACCCAAGGTCTTCACACCTATTGTGTACAATGATCATTCCAACCTGGAATCAGTATAAAACTTATTAATGAAAGGCTTGTTCTTTTTTCATACTAATTCTTCAGAATCACAACAGCCTTATTTCAGGTGTGTCACTGCTACACTGGACTATCAGCAGGTGGCTTCTTCCTGGACAGCAGAGCATGAGAAACCGGGGAGCCATGAGACAGAAGACCTGGGTTCTTGCGTGGCCTTCCAGAGTGAAGTTCCACCCTGGTGTGTCAGTTCTCCCATTTTCTTCCAGCCTAAACCACTGTGTTTGGGGATCTCTATGTAACATGAACTGACTCCAGACCCTGACTAATGTAACACCGTACATTGTTTTCTCCTGGAGATTAATTTTAGTCTATACCCAACATTTCACACAGTAGCCAAATGGAGAATGTGACAGGGAAAAGTTCTTGAGATTGGCCGGGCTTGTGAATAGATTAGCAATTTCAACCTGCTGTTCCAGATGAAAGAGTCACTTGTGAATCGGAAGGTACGTGTGTGTGTGTGTGTGTGTGTGTGTGTGTGTGTGTGTCTGTATTTGGGGGTCTCAAATTCAAAGTTTTCCTGCCTCAGCCTCCTAGAGTGCTGGGATTATAGGCATGTACGGCACTCGGGTTTTAAACCTGGAGAAATGAGTTAGATATGCTTTCATTTTTATACATTTGGATTTTTTCATTTCCTGAAAACCAAAGCAATAATTTCCACAACCATTAAGCATTAGACATGTAGCGCCTCTTGATTCTTATTAACAACTTGAACTAAATATTTATTAAAAGGGATAAGGATTCTAAAATTAAAACTTCATGATAGAAAAGAAAAGAAAGCTACAAGAAGACAAGAGTGACCAATTCATCATAATGTCACCAGCAGTACTTATTTAAAAGCAAACCACCATGTAAGAAACCGTTTGTTTAAAAGACCTCCCCCTGCTTCAGTTCCCCAGGTCCTATGCATTTTCTGTTCAAGCATCTAGTTTTACATGCACAGTCCTAGAACATCTGCATGTAAAGATAAAACAATAATCAAGTCAGGCTTTTCCCCCTATCCAATTTGTTTCTGCTTCTTCACAAACAAAAGGGATTGGCTACAGGCTGACGTGGTTCTTCATGGTTCTAAATTAATCCTCTCATTTATGGGGAAATGCAATCCTGAAGCCTATAAAAAGCACAAAATAAATGTAAATAAGGATCTATCCTTTATTACTCTGTGTCCTGTGATATGTCAGTTATTATCTTGATTTGTTGACTCTGTTTTCCTTGCAGGAAGACTCACCCTCTGGAAGGCTGAGTGAATTCATTCTAGTCCTAACTTATTTTATGGAACCAAGAGAGAAGACTGGGTAAGATACACATTAGCGCACTCCGGCGGCTGAGCCGGGAAGATCACAAGTTCAAGACAGATCTGGGCTATATTGTAAGGTCAAGGCCAGCCTGAACTATGCAACGAACCCTGTCTCCAGTAAATAAATAATTCAAAACCAAAAAGGCACACATGTAGGAGTGACACAGACCCTACAGTATATCCTGACCCCACTGAATTAGTAGCTCGGTGACCAAGAGGAAAGCTTTGAGACTTTAATCTTCTCATCTGTAAAACATGAGTAATAAATCACCTCAAAGTACTGCAAAGACTAAAGGGGCTAAGCACAAAAAGCTTACCGCTATTCTGATCCAGTGCTTTGCTGATAAACGTTTTTCTATTTCTAAAGCAAGGATCTCATACATGAAGATGCTCCAGTTCAGAGAGGTGAGGCGCCTGCCCAAGGTCACACAGTGGAAATGGGAGCAGGTAGGAATGGAAACTGAATCGTCCAATATCAGATGCTAAGCGTTTTCCCCCCAGGCAGAGGGGCCTTCCTCCCACAGGCAGTGTGTGTCCACAGTGGACAAAGAAGACAGCAAAGCAGTTCTGGAGGTCTCCAGGCCTCCCAGTTTAGAATAAATCCCTACCCAATTATGCTTAAACTTTTGAAATCTCAAATGCACATTCTTTTCCCATCAAGTTTCTTGAAAGTCTCTTTAAAGAGCGTCTAGGAAAAGCCACTCTCATTAGCCAGTGTTTGACTTTATTTTCCTACCTTTGGACAGACTAAAGAACTTCTCATTTTTAATCAGTTCTTAACATTTCAGCTGATTTTCTCCTATCTGGCTTGAAATTGTGATCTGGAAAAAGCTGGTCCTACAAATTGTCCCGCTCTAAGGGAAGCCCCTTGAGGATCCTCAATGGTTATTTTTAATCACTGTAATCTCCTTTCAAAGGAGGCCCTGGTCAGAAACAGAGCAGGCCTTTCAGGGTTTTCTAAAGCATAATTATTGCAGGGGAGGGGGAGGGGGAGGGTGGGGGTGAGGCGGGAGGGTGGAGAGGTGGGGGAGAGAAAAAGAAGTCAGTATAGTACCAACGACTTGGAAAAGGGTGAATAGGTCTCCATCTGACCAGGCCATGGCGGGGAGAAACCCCAAGATTTAGTTTTTAAAACTAGTGACCACTTTATTCTGGTTGAGACAGCCAAAAGATCAACACTTGCATGGGGGCACAGAGAACAGAAGCTTTGGGCAATGGCGAGGACAAAGATTTGAGGCAGGAAAAGAAGTCATTGGTTCCAAGAAGTGTGGGGGATCTTAATTCAGGAGAGAACAGAAAGCTCACAGAACACCAGGGGGAACCTTAACTCCAGAGCCCAAGTCTGCACCCAGCCCAAAGCGTTAGATTTGCTTTCCTCCTAATTATTCTAACAAATGGAAGCCAACAGAAAATGTCACAACCCAGACCAGCCCCCTTGCTTCCCAACTTTGCTCGGTAGAGTCAGGTTTGTCAATCACAGGATATTTTTTCAGCAGACCTTAGAGTGGCTCTTTTAAGGTCTTTCCCTTCAAGCTCTCTTGGCCAAAACAAAAGGGAAAGGATGGCTTGGTGGCTAGTGGTGCCCCGGGCCAAAGAAGCCGCAGGTTTAGGCTGCGAAGTCCAGGGCCCTCTTGTACCTGGCCTGGGGCCTCCGCAGTACTGGAACCCGTCTGGCCTATGATTATAGGACCATCCGTCCCCTGTATTTCCACCCAACCTGGCCCTCCACAGCTCCCAGTGCCCAGGCCTAACCCAGAGATGCCAAGAAGACCTTGGTCCAGAGGCCTAGAGAAGCCTAAATCTCACAGAACTCTTCCAGTGTGTCAATATGAAGTCTCAGGCAAGGCTTCTAGAATGGAGACATCAATGTATCATTCATTCATTTAATTACTTCGTAAGGTCCCGGATAATGGTGATTCCCTGATTGATTGGACTACAGCTCTTAAGGAAAGCTGCTGTTACACATACACACACACACACACACACACACACACACACACACACACCCCAAAGTCCAACCAGGCACACAACCATCATCAAACCAACAAAGGACTCGCACTGTCCAACATTCTCAAACTTATTTACTCCTGCTACTATCCAGAGAGGTTGAGTAAACAGCTGTTTCCACAGCTGGAAAGTTAATTTCAGAGAAATCAAATGACTTGCACAAGGTCACACAGCTAGGGGGGGTCCCTTTCCATCCAGAGCCAGTTTCCACACTGGCCACAGGCCGTCCACGTGGGTGAGGCGGCGAGGTTACTCCAGCTTTCCGGGCCCACGTGGAGGACTGGCTGTGTCCTGACCCCACCTCGCGCCTGTCCTCGCGCGTCTGCGGGACTCCCTCCGGCAGCCACACCAGCCCACACGCAAAGTCCCTCCCAGGCGGGGCGCGGCAAGGTGTTCTCCGCCCCACATCTTTCCTCTTGGAAGACCAAGGATCCTGCAGAAGAGACTCACAGGGACCAGGCCTCCCGGCGGAGTCTGTGTGCCAGCCCGGGGAGTCTGAGCAGGGCAGCCGCGGCTCTGGGCTGGCGCTGGCACGGGCGCCCGGGGACATCCCCCCAAACTTTCTTCCGCGTGGCTCCCGCCGCCGACTCCAGCGACTCTGGGGAGCTAGCAAGCAGGGATGGAAGGGAGGCTCTTGAGGGCCCATTTGTCCCCTCCATGGTGCCAAATGACTCAATCTTCCCTGCTCTGCACAAACAGCTGGCTTACGCAGACGGAGCATGGGGACGGGGGACGCGCGCCCCGGCAGGACCGCAGGTGAGGCCAAGCGAGCTTCCTTCTCTGCCTGGTGTCCTGGGTCGCTCGGGGACAGCGGCGCCTGCTGCCCGGGAAGGAGAGGAAAGCAGGGCGGCGGGCAATGAGGATGGAGCCCGAATGCTCCGATTAGAGCTGCCTGGCCTGTCCAGGAGGTGCTCGCCCGCTTCGACCCCTCCTCCTGTGCCCCAATAACTGGGCTCTCCGCGGAGACATCCGCGGGCGCGGAGCCCGGGCTGCGGGAGCCAAGGTCCCACAGCCTCGGGAAGCAGGCCTCGCCATCCGACACCCCTGTTGGTCTTCCTTGGACTTCGTCTCCCGTTGCGAGCTACCTAAGGCTGTTTGGGGATCCCCTTCTCCCTGGGGACCTGTCCTGGAAATCCAAGATCCTCTCCCTGGCCTGAGATTGAAAAAGCATAATTTAGGCTTTTCTCCCCATCAGGGACCCTACCGAAGAGCGTCAGGCTCTTGCCCCTACTCTCCGCTCCCTGCGACCGGTTCAGGAGAAGCCGGGGTAATGGTCCGCTCGGGGTCAGTCTGAGAGAAGCTTGGTCCCTCTCCTTTAGGGCTGGAAGCGGGAAAGCTGTCTTGCCTGGACCCCATTGAGAAGAGTCCGGGTTCCCTGGTCTCCAGAGACCGGTCTGGATGAAGCGGGTCCCCTCCACTGCCGAGGGTCGAGGTGGAAGCAAGCCGCTTCCCAGCCCCTGCAGCCTCCACCTCGCACCTTGCGCGACGGCTCGGGATGGTGGCTGGTGATGCGCGCAGGGCTCGCGGCTAAAGGAGCTAAGGTAGGTCAGATCTGGAGCACCCTGGCCGGGTTATGCCTGCACCGTGCGCCTAGGGACTGCGCGCCCTCCTCCCGCACAGCGCGGTCTGCGCCCTCTGGGGTCAGTTGCTGTACGCCCCCACGCCAGCCCCGGCCACTTACCGCGGTAGCTGCTTCCCGGCTTGTAGAACTCGGGGTCGCCCTCCACGCGGAGGCTGAACTCGGTGTAGCCCTCGCGCCGTGTGCCTTGAGCGCGCAAGATGCGGCTGCAGTAGCCCTCCGACTTGGCTACTTTGTCCAGGGTCTCGTCGGAGAAGGCCAGCGCCACGGAGAGGGGCAGCGCCAGGGCCAGCAGCGCCAGACTCCAGGGCGCCGGAGACAACCTCATCCTCGCGGGCCCCCAACTTTGAGATGCTGTCGCCGGCTCTCGCCCAGCGACTCCTGGCCGAAGCGGTCCCGGCAGAGGCGAGACCAGAAGGAGCCCAAGCGGAGAGCGAGGGAGCTCGGAGCCGGTGCCGCCTCGGTTTGGCCGCTGCCGAGCTGCGCTGCGCTGAGCCGAGGCGAGCAGCGCGCCGAGGGGAGGGCGGCGGCGAAGGCGCGGGAGGAGGGAGGGCTGGGTTTGCACAGATCCCCAGCGCAGCGCTGTTTTGTTTCCGAGCTGGCGATTAGCGGCGCGGCGGTGTTTATTTTGCGACGCTGGATTCCCAGGGTCTGGTGGGGAAATCGCAGGATAAGGGGGGACACTGCGGGCTCTGTGGCACCACCAAGGAAGCTGCTGTCCCAATCCTCGCTTACCCGCAATGCGATCTGGAGCTCGGTGCTCGAGGAGGGAAAGCCCTCGGACTAACTTTTGCTGCACCTACTCTGTGCGCGGGCTCTGCGCACCGTCTCCAAGCTGACCGCGTGCAGAAGCGGTTCCCAACTCTCGCTCGTTGCGTGCATGCCCAGGCAGAGGCAGGCAGGGTGACATGGCTCTTCCCGTGGCCGTACTGGGACAGGTCCCACTGCAGGATGCAACAGGAGCCAAAGCAGTTATCCGGGGATCCAGGGCAGCAGGACTTTGGAGATCTAGGAAAATGTTTTATATAAAGCAGAAGGCGCGGGAGGGGGGCACCTCGGGTGAACAAAATGTTTTGCAATATTAATATTAATATATTCGCCCTTATTCTCACACAGTCATTTAACGGGGTGTTTAATATTGTCTTGTAAAGGAAAACCCACGAAGACAAAGCGGCTAGAACCCACGAGAGTCCTCACACAGCCCCGAAAGGCATTCTGTAAGGATCAAAGAAGAGCATGTTTTCTTGGCCCAGACTTTAGTTCAGGATCTCGATATCCTGGGACAGATTTGAGGAAGGTGCAGAGCCTGGTGCTTGCTGGGCAGAGGCTCAGACACAAAGTTCAAGGCTGGTAGGGAGGAGACCCCAGACAGGAATCTCTCGCACCCCCACCCCACCCTAGTCTAGCTTCAGTCCTGCCAGTAGCCTATTGTGAGACTGGGCACCCACTGTGGCTTCCCTGGGAGGGGAGTGGAGTGGAGTCAGTGCCAACACAGCCCCTGCTGGAGGTGTGCACCAGCATTCAGTGAAAGGTCTCAGAAAACCCTTGGCTTGGTCCCTGTGGGGCTCCTCCTGTCTTTGGGACTCCTTCAGCCCCTCCCTGTCATCATTTCCTACCAGCACCCCTCTCCAGATCTCTGGGTGCACTCAGCAGCTTTGCTTTCCCCTGTTCTCCTTCCCCAGGCCTTCAACACACCCTGAGTCTCTTTGGGCAAGCATTCTTCTCTGGCCCAACCACGCAGCCAGCTCAGAACTGGAGCCTGGCACCATGGTGCAGGGTCCCATTCATCCAGCAAGCCTCTGTTGCATGTGCATTTGGAGCCAGGCTCTGTACTGAGTAATGGGCCTAGGAGGAAAACACAAACTCATTCATGCATTCATTCATTCTTCATGCATTCATATTAAAAGTTCTTTGTGTACAGAATGCTGGAATACAAGACAGAGGCGTTATTTGCCTTACAGTCCTTTGGCAGAGGCAAATATTAGACACATAGGTATATGAGCTTTTGCAAATTACAATCGTGGTATATGCTGCAAATGAAATGAAGTGATTCAAGAAAGTATCTCAAGAGTAGGAAGTTGCAGATTCAAGAGTAGGAAATTGCAGTGATGAATAAAACGTAGCCTTTGTCTTCGTGGAGCTTATTGTATGTATGATAGCCTGAAAATGTGCTTTCAGACAGCTTCATTTGTGCCAACATGTTCAAATTTAAACTGGAGGTAGGCAGACAGGCAGGAACGCAGTGATATTTACAGTCCTGGCTATTGTTGCAGTACAAGGAACTGAACACAGCGCCTTTCCACTGAGCTACATCCCAGCCCTTTTTATTATTTAATTGATTGTCTTTGAGATAGGGTTTTTGCTACGCAGTTCAGGCTGGCCTTGAACTCATTTTGTACCCCAGGATGGCCTCAAATTCAAGTAATTCTCCTGTCTCAGCCTCCTGAGTGGTGGGATTACAGGTGTGCACCACCAGGCCAAGTTTATTTTTTTTATTTTTGAGACAGAGTCTCACTAAGTCACCAAGTTGTCCAGGCTGGGTTTGAACTTGTGGTCTTCCTGCCTTAGCCTCTACAGTGTTGGGATCACAGGTGTGTATCACCATGCCTGACTATTTAATCTTCTATTGGACATTGACAAGAAAACCATGTGAGGACTGTGACCGCCCTTTCCCCAGACTATCTGTTATTACTGTCTAGATAATGTGTCATGCCAGGGATAGAAAGGGCTAGGATTTAAAATAGGCCTTACCAACCCCAGTATCATTACCCAGCATTGGCCCCATCACCTGGCCATGACAGCGGGCTGTGCTGGCCCCTCCCCAGGCTCCAATCCCACTCCGCCAACTAAATTTTCCTAACTCAGTTTTCCTAATCCAAAGCCTCTCGCCTCCACACGTCTGATCCATCACCAGCATCAGCCTCACCTCGCAGCCACCTCTTGATCTGTCTGCTTCTCCCCTTCAGCTGCTACTTACCCTGTCAAGCTGTCATCCCCTTCCAGCTCCTAATTGCTCTGCCCCCTCTGTTCCTCTATGTGTCTTTGACCTGGAGGTCCAAAAGATCTTCTTTAAACAGCAGATCTGAATGTCAGTCCTTGGGTTGAGACCTTTCCCAGTGTCTTTCGGGGCTCTCAGGATAAAGTCAGACTCTTTCAAGTGGCCTCCAAACCATTGCTGGAAGTCAGACAGCCCTTTTCTCCTGGATTCCAGCTGCCCACACTGTTCTTCAGCTTGGGGAAGTTTTTGTGTTGTTGTTGTTGTTGCTTTAATCTTTTTTTTTTTTTTTTTAGAAAGTGTCTCACTATGAAGCCCAGGCTGGCCTTGAATTCACTATGTAGCTCAGGCTGGCCTCAAACTAGTGGCAATCCACTTGCTTCAGCCTCGATAGTGCTGGGATTACAGGTGTGCATCATGCCTGGGCCAGCTTGGAGTACTTTTTCCTGTGCTCCTGTATTGCCTGGGATCCTGCACTGTTCGGTGGTCCCTCCTGACCCTCACTGTCTACTAGCTAACTTCTATACATCCTTCAGATCTCAGTGCAAAGCTGATTCTTCAGAGGAGCCCTTCTGGTCTCTTAGAATAAACTCTGCCCCTAAGACTATCCCAGAACTCAGTACCTTTTCTTTTAATCATCTCAAATTAATACTTATGTACGCATTTGTAAGCCACAGAACCTGGCTCAGAACTAAGGATCTGTACACATTGGTTCTCTGAATACAAATCTTAAACAGTTATGCTTCCTGTGTTGCCTGGCTCAGCCCAAGTTTTCAGGGTGGTCTTCAGCGCCCTCCACATGACTGGGTCTCTTTGATCCATCTGGTCAGGGATCCCCGTCTGAGCTCCCAGTACTGCTGGCCTGGTTCCCTGTGTCCTCTACTTTGGGTATTGTCTCAGCACTTCTTCTGTTGCCTGGAATATCTGTCCTCTTCCCCTCTGTTTAAATTCTCCTCTCTGGACTTCAGTAGAATTTATAAAACCCACAAGGAGAAAAAGTTTCTTGTTTTGATGATCATGAACCATTGGGTTATCGTGAACCCCTTCATGTGTCTATGTCTTATCTTCTAGCAGTGAATCTAGTTTATTTTCGGTTTAATTTCCTGCTCAGATGTTTTGTGCTGTTGTAAAATATACTCAACTTCAAGAAATCTCTTTCTAGTTTTGTAGCCTAAGGCAGAGCTGATGTTAGTTGCTAGGGTATTGCTAGGGAAAGTCATTTAACCAGGGCAGGTAATTAACTTTATCTATCAGTGTGGGTGGCTAGATCACTGAAGAGAAGAGCTGGGGGCTCCAACTTCCCCCCATCCTTTGATTAGTAGGAGGTAAGATCAGCCATTTGTTTTTGTTTTTCCTTCAGGAGAGAAGGAATAAAAGCATTTTCTTGTGCTTTTCTTAGTATGGTCATTAAAACATGAGCAGCAGATATCAGCCTCAAATGCAGGTTCCAAACTTACCCCTCCCCATCACATCTGCACTTTGAACAAATTCCTGTAAAGTTGCAGGAACTACTACTGTCCCCGGAGCTGTTGATTCACATTGGAAGTGCATGGACTCCCGCCTAGATTTCCAGCTTCTGGCTGTAGAAAGGATTTGTCCAAACTGCTTATGTGCAAAACTGAGAAAAGCCATATGCATCTTGCGTATCTCCTGGGATTTTGAGAAATGAATACTGTAACTGAGATAATTAATGTGTACTTCACACACACACACACACACACACACACACACACACACACACAAATGGAGTCATCATTGTTACTGCTATTTATTTAGGAAAATAATCCAGAAAATGTTATGCCTTTGTTTCTGTAACTCAGAAACTTAAAAGTATTATGGGAAAAGATTTCTAGGGAAAAATGAGATTAACAATGAAGGAAACTGAATTGCACTGAATAACCTACTGGTAATCTGTCATGAAGAATAGCCCGAAGCTCTCTGTAAGCAAACTAGCAAGTTTTGAGACTAAGGTATGGAAGATGAATGAAAGAAGAAGGAAAAAAAACCTCATAACAAAAAGACAATAATTACGTTAAAAATCATTTCTTCAGCAGCTGTTGTGTTTTAGGCATTGAATAAATCAGGCATCACTTTGGGGGTTCTGATGCTGACTGGGTCCTCTGACAATTCTAACCAATGTATGAGTTTCCCAGTCACCAGGTCTCTCTGGTTCAGTGGTGGCGAACCCATGGCACACATGCCACAGCGGGCTGTTACCATGGAAAGCTCTAAAAGCTTCATCGCCACTGCTAGTCCTTGATCTCCATTCACTTTTTCCTTTCCCTGGGCTCTGTGGAGCATTTTACCTGTTGGTCATTACCAGATCCAGATCAGCATTCTAGAATATCGTGCAAGAGTCCTTCCTTGAAAACGCACAACACCCAATTTGTAGTCTCTTGTCCTATTGCTCTCATCCACAGCTTCCACATTATCTCCTCTCCATCCTCCTGCATCCAGAGAGGACTCTGCAGCTGGCTCTCCAGTTAACCATTCACTCCGACCCATGCTACAGCCTCGGATCTAGAAGTCTAAGCCATTGCTCTAATCTAAACTCCAGTGAACTAGGCCTCCCTCCACGTCCGCAGCCTCCCCTTACAGAAACACCCTTGGCTTCGGAAAGCTTGTGCCCCTCGTTCCTCTCCAGACTTCCCGTTGCCTCACGCCTTGCATTGATTCCTTTATCTCACCGAATTCCACAGCTGCTTAATCACTTCTGATTTTCCCAACCCATCTTGTCAATTCCTTCTCCACACAATCTGGACACCATGCTTAACTATGTTAACCATATCCTCAATACTCCCCCTTCTCTGTCTGTTTTTACTCCTATGCTTTCTTTCTAACCCTCAACCAAGAAAAAAAAATATGGAACTATTTTAGACCTCTGAGATATGCTGCAAAAACCCGGATAACCCCAACTGTTCCAGCGCTACCTCATAAGTGCTATCTTTAACTCTAGTTCTTGACGTTACTCCTAATGAGTTTCCTTTGCCATCTATGTAATGCCTTCTCTCTTTCTTCTAGTTCTTGCCATCTATTCAAGCCTGATGCATTATGCTTATGACTCCCACTTTAGGGAGGTAAACTGCCCTCTATTTTATCCTGAAGCAGAGAACAACTGGCATTAATCCCTTCAGATTTCTCTATCACCTGTCTGCTAAGGCTTGAGTTTTATCCTGCCCTCTGCTGAGCGCTGGTCTAGGTTCACCCCCATTTCCTCTTGCAGTCGTTTATCTTCCCATCCAAGACTTTGGCCTGCAGGTAAGGGGCCCCTCAACCCGGGAGGGAGTAGACTTGGGGGTTGAGATGATGCTGCATGTGAGACTACGCCTGACACAAACTTTATCTCCCTCTCCACAACCTCCCTCATTATTCCTACTCACCTCTTTTTCCAAGCAGTGTGATTTAAAATCAGCTCCTATCACTTTATTGAAACTGCTCCGACTGATATCACGGAAGACCGCCTAATGGCTGAATTGGTTGTCAGCATTAAAACAGACAAAATCTGTAACTAAGGCCTTTATCACTTTGCAGCAGAATGGAAGTTTACTCCAGGGGAAGTTAAAGGGCAGCGCACAGGAGGAAGCCTTCCAAGGTGCAGATCTGACCCCAATCTGGAGAGCTCCTGTCCAAATGCAATTAGGTTCACCAGGTGCAGCTGTGGGCAGCTTACACGGGCAGGCCCTTGCAAATTCAGTCACCACAGCACCCAAGCACAGCCTATAGTCCCGGACTCTTCCTCGTGTTAAGCCAGCAACCTGACTCAACCTTAGCTACCTTTGAAGTTCTGAGAATACAAGGCTTGGGCTATATGACTATGGCACACTACTGCCACCTGGTGACAGTGATCTGAAAATGCAGGGGTATTAAGTAAGGACTCTCAAGCACCGTTAGGGGTCTATTTAGAGGTAGACTGCCCTTTGAGAAAAAAAAATCATTGAGTTTCCTACTGTGTTTAGCATAATAAGTCTACATGGAATAGGTGCTCAGTGAAGTTTTGTGAAAATTAAGCCTTGCGTTCTTTCAGGAGAAGGAAGTAGTGTAAGGAGAAATAAGATGTAATTCCTGCCTTCAAGAAGCTGCAAGGACAGATAAAGCAGATATTTATAAAAAGAAAATCACAATGATACCTATCAATGTGAGCTCAAATAGGATGCACAAATTCTGCCCAATAATGGTAACAGTTGAAAGGATTCCCAGCACCATCTTGAAGGAATATAAGAACTTGCCAACATGACGAGACGAATGGAGAGTGTAGGCAGGGAATGTGCTGGGATAACCAGCACAAGGCACAGAGGTGTCTGGGGGTGACAGAATGGCTATTTCAGCGTCGCTGCATGAGGAGAGTGTCTTGGGTAAAGGGACGCATTAGGAGCTTTCACAGCTGTCCAAGCAGAGCCAGGGCCAAGGTGGAGAGGAAGGGACACCTCCAAGGGCTGTGTGGGAGGCCATGACCATGTGCAGGAGGGAAGAAGGCAGTCAGGGCTGGCCCTGAGAGTTCTCCTGTGGGCCACTGAGGGCAGATGATGGTGTAATTTTGTGTAATCATGAATCCAAGAAATGCAATCATGGGACCTTTGGGAATGGGGATATGTGAGATGCTAAGTTCATTTGAGGACATGGCACTTGGAAGGAGTCCTTTGCCAGGTGGGGAGCTACAGTAGATTTTCAGACAGTAGTAGGTTTCCAGTTCAGGAAACGGCTGTGGGCTGGAGACAGAGACTGGGACTTGGTAAGTATTGTGTTCCCATGATCCTGTTAAGATACATGCAGAGCTTAACTGTCCCATGTTGCTGGCTTTCTTTGTAGCTTAGTGCTGATTTTCAGACCACCCAGTGAACCTGATACACAGACCCTCGTTAGCCTGATGGTGAAAGAAAGGGTAATTCTGTTCCCTACCCGGACCACCTGGTGGCACATATGATGTTTATGGTGATGTCCTGGAGTAAGCCAAAGATGTGGGATTCTAGACTCTGCAACCAAGAAAGTATCCGTGGACTTTGGAGCTTCTAGAACTTGTGGTGTGAGTTCTCCTCTACTCAAGCATAAAGCTGGAGCTGGTCTGGGGAGGCGCCCTACAAGAGGACAATGAAGTGAAAAGTGGACTCATGACTTTTCCGCCTGATAATCTGAAGCAGAGACAGAAAGGAGGGAAGGAGACACAGGAAGAAGAACTGGAAATGAGGACAGAGGCTAAAATGGACTCTGATGGTTTAGATCTAGACTGCCTCCAACATCTCATGTGTTCAGAGGTGGGGCTTTTGCACGGGGATTGGATCATGGGGCACTGGATGAGGTAGGGTATTGTTAGGTGGGACTGGTCAGAAGACTCGGTCCTTGGGGGCGTGGCCTGGGACAGTGGCTCACACCTCTCTCTCTCTCTCCTTCTTTCTCTCTCTCTGGCTCTTCCCTTCTCTCTCTGCTTCCTGGCTGCCATGGTGTGAGCAGCTTTTCTTTGTGATTCTCTTCTGTCCCTCTCTGTCTGCCTCAAAACTGGCCAACCATGGACTGAAACTGAGCCAATGCAAACCTCTCCTCCATTAAGATGTGGATGTGGGGTATTTTGTATCAGCGATGAGGAAATGACTAATGCATGGATGGAGTAGCTGAGACAGAGCTGAGAAAATGAAGCTTCCATCCTCCTTGTACCATCATGCAGCATCCATGTGCTGCAGTAAAAAGACTTTTTTTCTTCCAATTAACTATGGCCCAAGCTTTGCACCTCTCCCTGTCTGGAAATATAATTGCTGAACTGTCAGGTTTACCGATTGGATGTGGCTTTAAATAAGCCGTCATCCAACTGTTACTTCAAATATATAGTCCAAAGAGCTGAGATCTGGGAGTTAAAAAAATTCAGAACATAATTCAACCCCCAAACTTATTTCTCTTTGAAATAAGTCTGTAGGTTTTTGTTTTCAAGGTGGGAAGACTAAAACCTTCACCAGGTAGTGGTGACACTGACAGTGCTGGGTCCTTTGTCAGGCCCCTGAAGATGTCCTGAGTGTCTACAAAGGGTTTGCCTAATCACCACCGGCAGTTCATGACAAGTCTGTCACACACCAGGGAGCGCTCTGAATGCTTCCCATATGCAGGCTCATTTCAGGCCAGCCCATGGACCAGGTGATTTTCTTACCCTTCTTTTGCACACAGATAAACCACAGCACAGAGAGGTTTTGGCGAGTGACTTGTCCAGAGTCACAGCCTATTGGAGGACCAATGCAGGTCTACAAGAGACACATCAGCATCTGTTAAAGACCAAGACCAAATGGTCTCCCTGTGCCTCGGTGTCCCTGAAGTCTGAAGAAAACCTGCAGAGTGGAGTGACCCAAAGTTTGTAGGGAAGCAGGACTTATGGATGGATTTTGCACAGAGGAGGGGAAAAGACATCCTAAGTAGTATGGACTGCAGGAACCTGGGCCAGGGATGGTATTGTGAAACCCTCCCCTAGTCTGGAACTGGAGGCTGGTGGCATGGTGTTCGGGGGAAGCTGCTGCAATGTGAGTGGAGTTGTGATGAGCCCATGGTATTGGGGTTCCTCTTGTGTTTTAAATTTGAAATGTGCTTTAGTTCTCGGCTCAGTGCATTTTAATGCAGAGGCACTGGAGCCAGAATTCAGAGTGCATTCATTCATCAGGCTCCGTTAACTCATTAAACTTACGTTTCACTTTTGTCTCTGTTCCTGAGTTCTCCTTAACAAGGCCTGGCATCTCAGATGCTGACCTTTTAGAAAGATTCTTGTACAGATTGTCAGTCCCCTTGCTTCTCCTTGAAAGCACGGCTCAAATGGCACCTCTCTGAAGACTCTGCAGGCTGCCTCCGTCACTCCTGCATGGCTTGGGCTCCTTGTGCATAACCCTCACTGCATTACCACACGGGCTCCTCATCTCTGTGCACATCCCGTTGTCTTCCAAAAGACCCCAGGGCCCTTAAAAGATGGAGTGGTTTGCTCTGCATCTCCAATGCCTTGTACAGACCTGGCCTGTAGTAGATGTCAGGAAGTATCTGGTGAATGAATGGATGGGTGAAAGCATAAAATTTTATGAAGGATTATCTGGTCCACACCTTTATTCTTTAGATGGGTCCTCATAATAAATCCAAAGTAGCTTCCCTTACAGAGTTGCTAACTCAATCATCTATTGTTTGTTGTCATAGCACTCAGTACAACCTGTAATTACTTTACTCTATTTGACTGTCCACTTGTTTATTGTCTTCTCTTCCACGACAGTGCAAGCTCTTCATTAGTTCGCACACAATATCTGTCACTAACTTTTCACCTTCAGCTAATGGCATGGCAAGGCATGGACCAAATCCTCAATTTTAATAAAAGAATGAAGATCACAGCTCCAGTTAGTTTGTCCAGATTCTCTTTGGATTCTCTCAATTGAGGAGAAACTCACCAACTCCTTCTCATTCTTTTCAATGACTTTATTTATTAATAGAATTTTTTAAATTGAAGTAAAAACTACCTCTCTAAAATCCTGATAAGATATGCTTAATTCTTCCCAAAAATGTTCATCATGATTATAAAATATGTCCGCAAATTCTTTCAAACATCTCCTTTCAAGAGGTAGACCTCACTGCCCTCCCTTTGTGTGTAAGTTGGACTCAGTGATTTGCTTCTAGTGATGCGAATGGTACAGAAGTCCTAGTGTGTGATTTCAGGGCTCACTCATGAAAGGCACTGTGACTTCGTTCTCCATCTCCTAGACGTGCTGTTGTGGAATGTTAGTTACCAGGATTGAGGACACGCAGGCAACGCTCTGTGTAGAGACCTGTGGATCAGAAATGAAGACCCGGGCCATGTGAATGAGCTGGGGAAGAATCCTCCACCCCCATCCAGCCACCTAGGAAGGCAGCCCATATATTCTACCCACAGCCACAGACAGCTCTGGCCGTGTAGTCAATCCATTTCTGCAGCAACTATAAGATTGTAAATAATTCTTGTCTTGAGCTACCAATTTTTGTTTTGTCTTTGTTTGGTTTGGATTTTTGAGACAGTGTCTCAGTTGCCCAGGCTGGCCTTGAACTTGAAAGCCTTCTGCCTCAACCTCCCAGTCCAAGGATTACAGGTGTGTGCCACCTCCCCCAGTCAAGTTTTGGTATCATTTGTTATATGACAGTGGAAAACTGGCACACAGCCCTGTACACATTTTCTAAGAGTCACCACATGGCACTGCCTGCTTCTTTTTTCCAGGTTAGACATGGTTTGTGGATCTCTCATCCTCTGTTCTGTCTCCCAAGGCTATGTTGAAAGTTGTCACCAACACTGACAAAGGTTGGCACCCAGAACTAAAAATAGGATGAAGAATTGGCTGTGCAGTCCCAGAAGAAGAAACTATAATCTTCCTATTGAAGCATGGCCATGGAATGCTGTCAGCTTACTTTGCTAACTCCCTTTTTGTTTTAGTCTAAAAAAAATAAGAATTTTATAATCAACACCCATTTGTCCACTACCTGCATTTTTCAGCCAATATTTACTCTATGTGCTTCATCACTAAATCATCCATCTCTTCACCACTCCCCAGCCCCTCTCCCCGGGGCTTCCTGTTTCAAAGTAAGTTTAAGATATGACTGGCGTCCTTTCAAGCCAAAATCACTGAGTCCTTTGCTTGTTGTCACCCTGTCCATCCCTCATATGCTCTGTTTGCTACTAAAACAGCTCTGTGCTTGCTTACATTTACCACCACTGAAAAGTGGAGAGAGAAGAGAAATGGAACAGATCTAAGTGGGATTCTCAGCGCTTTCACTTTGCATCAATGTAATAGTAGACAAGTGATTTAAGCCCTGGGAGCCTTGGATCTTTAATTTATAAAATGAATATGGTAGGAAGACCAACACTGCAAAGACATTTGGAAAATGAGAAATTATCCATGGAAAGCACTTAGTGTACTATCTGCCTTGTGGGAAGCAGTCAGTGAATTAGGACTAATACTTAGTCCACTGTTCCTGCCCACATAGACAATTTGGATTCTGAATCTGTCATCAGAATTTATGTCATAATCTAGCCTATAAATTCTGCTAAAATGTCATGACAGAAACTGATGTAGAGTGTGGTGGGGGAAAGGGCTGCATCTTTTGCTAGTTGCAAATATTGTTATTACGTCTGATGTTAATTAAAATCACCTGACGTAATAATAGTTATTACTGGTAGAGTTGCTATTGACTATTCATTAGCCATCTTTTGACACAGTTTTTCAAGGAGTTGTAAATCTACCTGACTTGACTGTCATCTTGTCCACATTTCTGTCTTATCCATAAGAACATCACAAATGACTTTGTTGAGTGCTTTGCTCATTGATAAATGTGTTTACCACATCTACCATATTTCCTTTTTCTACCAGCCTAGTAACATTTTCATTCAAGAAAAGTAGGGTAATCTTGGGAGGGGGAATCTCCTTTGTCATTTCTTTGTAAACTCAGTAGTTTCTATCAGTCAGTGCCCCCACCCCTGCCCCAACACACTTACAAGTTGTTTCTTGGCAAGTCTGTTGTAGAAAAGACTTCTAGCTGGGTACCAATATCCATCCTCCTCTGCTGTACTGACAAATCCTAGCTCCACCCAGGTGCTAGGGCGGCCTCTGACACAGTTCTGACCCAGAGCATTTGGGCTGAACTTACTAGGCATAGCTTTAGGAAGAGAGAGAGACCAGGTTCAGCTGACACAGGCAGGTTTCTCTTGTTCTTTGCTTCCCTTTAGCCTAGAGCATGAACACTGATGTTGGTGATGGAGGTTCCATCTTGAGACCGTGTAGTATCGGTGATGGGAAGGCCAAGGGAATTTGAGAGAACTCAGTCCTGACATCCTTGCGCTACTAACCCAGTGCTAGGCTAAGAGATGCTCCCATGATAATGAGGAGTAAGGCTAGTGAAACCACTGCTTGGGAGTTTCAGTAACTAACAGCTAAATGTGATGCATCTGTCCTAGAATTCTGACCAGGATCGATCCCACTGCCCTGCTGTTTGAAGAGTCCATCTTCTCCCATGCTGTAGAAATCAAGATGCCATTTGACTGTTTTCTGATTTCCAGTACCACCACATTCTTCACAGCTCCATGGGCTAGACTCCAGTGACCTGGTTGGAAACCTGCATTTATGCCTGGGCAGGTAATTTGTGTGGTCCAGGAGACGTGGCCATCTTGTTCTCAAGGTGGTCTCAGACCTGGCCCGCTCTCCCTCATTTCTTGCATACCATTCTTAATAGCAACCGTACAGGTGTTGGGAATGCAACCCCCTAAGACAGGCAGGGGCTGGCATAGCAGCCCGGCTCTGTTCCTGTGTCCCTGGGAAACAAGACGTGCTTTAGCACTTTTACCAGCATGGCTTTGCCCTGGTTAGTTTGCCCTGAGGTCTGTAACTGCCTTCTGGAGTCCTTTTGGCTTCTGTACAAGTAGGGCCCATACAGCTAAGCCACCATCATTCCCCCAACCACAGTGCCAGTGCATCCTCAGCTTCTGTTGCCTCTTACCACCTACCTGATCTGAAAACTCCACTTTGTGCAGCTGGACTTGTGAGAGCTGTCTCGTGGAACTCAGACAAGCTGGTCACTAGTGTGCATCCCCTGCTCCACAACTGCATTTAGAGCAGCTGGATCCTCCGATCATTTTTCTTAGGTTTTACCTTCTCCGATCCAATGACCACTCTCCTCAGTAAAGACTAAGAGTCTGGCAGAAGAGCAATTCCGTTTTACCCACGCGGCCTCTTCTTTAGCCACAAACCCTGGGCGCTGCACTTGCCACCCTTCCAGACACAACGAAAAGGTCTCTTCTTTGACATTTCTTGCGTGTTTCTGCTCAGTTTGGTCTCCAATCTTCCTTACAGGATTCCTAATATACATTTGCAGATTGAATGAATGTATCTAAAATATGAACAAACTAATGAATTCAATCAAGCATGGAAATGCTCAGTCGCTCAGGGAGTGCAGGCATGGCTTGGGGTTTTGTTTCTGCTCCATGTACAGTACGGGCTGAGTGCACTTCTGATTGTATTTGTGTAGTAACATTTGCAGTTTAAAGCATTGGGGGTCCTTAGCAGAACTGACTTGGAAAACAATCTAGCTGAGAAATGAGAGTCTATATTCATTATCTCTAGGACCAGCCACCCTCCCTGCCAGGCTAAATACAAATTCCTTTTCTACTTTTGTCTTTTATTTTTGTGTGATCAGCATATGATTCCATAAAACCCATTCTCAGTCCAATTAAAAGTACACTAAATGAGCTAGTAAATAGTTTTCATTTATTTCTGAGGTACTAGGGACTGCACCCAGGACCTTCGTGCTGAGTTACATCCCCAGCTCATTTTTTAAATTTTGAGACAGGATTTTGCTAAGTCACTGAGTTTCCCAGGTTGGGCTCAAACTTGTAATCCTCCTGCCTCAGCTTCCCAGAATGAGGATCTAACAGGCAAACACCAGCACACTCAGGCCAGCTCCATTTTAAAGCCCCTCACGTTCTCTCATTGTGCTTGCTTCTGGCCGGGCTCCTTGCATTGTGTGAAACAGTGCAGAGCTCTGCAAACTTTTTTGGATAATAAATATCTAAGACTCCGTGGGTCACACGGTCTCCGTAGCAACTACTCACCCCTGCCCTTGTCACGTAAAAGTAGCCATAAGAATTATAGAAGCAAATGAACGGGGCTGTTTTCCAAGGAAATTTTATTGATGGGGATTGAAATTTGAATTGCATATAATTTTTACGGGTCATGAAATATTATTCTTTTTGTGATTGTTTTTCAACCATTTAAAAGCACAAAAATCATTTTTAGCTTCTAAGGTGGAAGGCTGGAGTTGACCCTCAGGACATAGTTTACTGGCTGCTGAAACAGAAATCGCACAGGGCTGGCTCAGGAAAATGATTCCTGCTGGGTGAGGTGGTGCATGCTTGTAATCCTACCTACTTGGGATGCTGAGACAGGAGAGTTGGAAATTCAAGGCCAGCCCAGGCAATTTAGTGAGAACTTATCTAAAATAAATACATAGATAAATAAAGTAAAAAGGTAGAACTGGGGATGATGTAGAAGTAGGGCACTCCCTGGATTAAATCCTTAGCAGCAAAACCAAACAAACAGGCTCTTGCCTATAAAGCTCACACCTACAGTTATGGGAACATGAAGAGCAAACAGAAGTTGCCAGGATGTCAGGCTACACTGTGCCAGAAGGGGTCTCTTAGTGGCTTCCCAGTACCATTCAGCTTTGACTCCTTCTCTGGGTCCAGCCAGCTGCTTCTCTGTTCTCAGAATCGCCACAGCTAAATCAATGGAGACTCCAATCTGATGGCATAAATGCAATGGAATCGGCATGTGCACAGGGTTCTCAGGACTAAGCAAGATGGTGGCTGAAAAGGAGGGGCACATTCGAGAAGACAGCTGGGGGTCAGAGATTATAGCAAAGTACAGAAGGTTTGCAGTAGCTTGTATGGAGGACGAGACAGGAATCAGATGGAGAGAAAAACCCTCCTGGGTTCATGGAAAACTCTAGCAATGCTGCTGAACGGCTGTGCTTGGCAGTTGTGTTAGTTTGGTTGCCATTGACAACAAGTAATAGACAATCCTCTCAAAGTGGTTCAAGCACTAAAGTCACTAAACTGTGAGTAAGGACATCTGTCTATCTTGTCTACTGGGGCAGCTTCAGCTTCTTGGACCACAGTGGGTCCACAGCAGGCATCCAGGAAATACAGGCAGCAGTGAAAGAGCTCTGGACTGAGTCGACTCAGTGCCTCCTGATAGCATCGAAGACTCAGGTTCAGTCTGTCTTTTGGTGAGGTGGCTTTGCTTTTGAGATATTTGTGACTACTACGGAATGACTGTTACAGTTCTGATCATTATAACCCAACCCCAAAATGCCCAACAGAAATAAAGGCAGCTATCCACTCCTTAAAGGAGGAGCAAATCCTTTTCAGAGATCTAATAAGACTTCTTCAGGGTCCCTTTGATCAGATATTGTGTCTCACACAATACCTAAATTAATCACAGGTCAGGAGAGTGGAACCACCATGATTAGCTAAGATCTGGGTTCTCCACTGGGAGTGATTCTGCCCCCTACAGGACACTAGCAATGTCTTGTGACACAGCTGATTATCACAGATTAGGGGAGGGAGCACTAGTGGCATCTAGTAGGAGGGGCCAAGAATTTTGCTAAATCATCCTACAATGCACAGGTGAGCCACCCCAGCGAGAGAGGAACATTCGGTCTAAAAGAACCACAGTGCTGAGGTTGAGAACCTCTGGCTTAGACCAGTGGCAAACCTTTGAGGGCTTAGGTGGAGACCACCTTTCTTTTTTTTTTTTTTTTTTTTTTTTCTGTCTTTTTCATTTTTGTCGGTACTGGGGATCGAACTCATGACCGCCTGCTTGCAAGGCAGGTGCTTATGCTGCTGCGCTAAATCCCCAGCCCAAGACCACCTTTCTTGAAGCACCTGGCCAAAGAGGAGCATGATGGTCTGTGAGAAATCAGGGTGCTAAAGACAGGAGGAGATTAAAAGGAAAAATAGGTGGAAGAGAAATTGTGGAGGGGTAAGCAGTCAACTGAGTTCACCCAGGAGGCATTGATTGGTTTTTCCAATTTAGCAGAAGACTCAAAGATCCTTGGGAGAGATTTTTCTTTAAAAGATATGCTGAACAAAGAGTTCCTACCTCGTGTAAACAAATAAAGTGTTTCTGCTTTTTTGGACAAAATAAAAATTATAACCTGCTGGCCATTCACCATCCTAATAACTACTCATGTGAAAAGATGGGGAAGAGCTGATGCCTATTGATTGCCTGCTGAACGTGTTGGTACCAGGAGCACCCAAGATGTGCAGAAGTCACTTATGTGTTACTCCACGCAGGCCCAGAACCACGCAGCAAGACACAAGTAATTTCCCTGTTTTATAGACAAGGAACTTGGCCCTGAGACAAAGCACTTGTAAGCCAGAGAGCTAAGACTCCATTCAATTCTGCATACATCATGCCATCTCTGAGTTTAGGAAGGACAACAGACCCAGTATTTCTAGGTGGACCATGCCCAGAGGATCCCATGTGTGAACTGTTGCTTTCTGGGATCTCAGGGGCTGCACACGACAACTACTAAGGGCAACGGGCTGGGTCAGAACTGCTTAAGAGTAAAAGCCTCTTGGCAGAGATTTGCTTTTGTTTTTGGACTGGGGATCGAACTCAAAGCTTTGCACATGCTAAGCAAGTGCTCTTCCACTGAGCTATATCCCAATCAATTCTGGCTTTTATTTTATTATGTATTTTATTTTATATTGAGACAGCATGGTTAATTTGCCTGGGCTGACCTTGAACTTCTGGCCCTCCTGCCTCAGCCTCCCAGATAGATGGGTTGACAGATGGGCACTAACATACCTGCCAGAAATCTGCCTTTTTTTTAAAATGGCTTATAGGCTCAGAAGAATCATCTAATCAAAACCTCCGTGAATTATACAATTTCTTTGGAGATGTTTCCTTTCCTTCCTCTGTAGCACATACTCAACTTTTTGTCTTTCTGCTTCCTGAATCTGATTGGGGAAAAAAATCAAATCAAATCAAAAGTGATAGACAATAGAGACAAAAATGCTCGGAAGTATTCCTGGAGGACGGGACTGAGTCACTGGAGAGACTTCACCTAAGGCTTGCTGAAAATCATCCTTGGGAAGGCCTGTGTGGCTGGCCAGCATTAAGATTCAGCCAGTGTAGGCTACCCTGCTTAACTGGGGGAGAAGGCAGCTGGGCTCAGCTGTCCAAACAGAGGGAGTTAAATATCTTTGTCTCATAGATCACTGAGCTCCATGGTGATTTTCTGCTCTCACCCGGGGTGTTACAAAGACTCCCTCCCTACTTCTTCCCCCTTACTCTTCTGTTTGCTTTGGAGAAGAGGGGCCCATGCTAGGAAGGCTGCAAGTTCTGGGTTACATCGTAAAAAGAACCAGAATGGTACGGAGATTTCACTATTACGTTGGCAGGGTCCCACGAAGCGTTTGCTGCCACCTTAGAGTCAGTGATACAGCATGGTAGGAGAATTCAGGTTGTTCTACAAACAGAATTTGGACTCAGTGGAAAATCTGGGACTTTTGCATAATTGATCTGGCCTGAGTTATCTTACCCATAATTCACCTTGCTTCACAGGGTCAGTGTGGGCATCGAAGGAGATATAGTTTCTGGTTCAAAAATAGATGTGCAGCGATGTTGGTCACTGGCTAATCCCTCTGTGCTGACCTTTCGGGTTGTAGCTCAGTTTCCTACTATTTTCCTGAGATCTTTTCCTCATGTGGCCCTGTCGTGATCCTCTCTGGCTATAGAATTAAGCACCTCATAATATGGTGGGATATAGTATGACTGTTTTAAACAGCTCAGCTGGGTGAATGACTCATACACTGTTTTTTGCCTGGGAACCCCTGGCAACTTTCTGGGACTGTATGATTTATAACGGCTTCACTCATATGTCAGTGCTGGCTGTCAGCTGGGCCATCTATTTATAGAAGGCTACCCTGGGATTCTGCACATGGCAGATGGATTCCAAAGACAGCAGGAGAGGACAAGTGTCAAAGTGGACCTCAAACCTCTGCCTGCCTCCTGTGTGCGGACATTCCATTGGTCTGAGCAAGTCACGTGGAGGACCACAGTGTGAGGAGGGAAGTGTTTTTCATCTGGGACATCCCTGCTGTGGGCCCCAGTCCCCTTTTGTCCTGGAAAAATACTCCTTACTTCTCACTGGGTTTTCCAGAAGTAGACTAATGACTCAATGCCTGCATAATTTAATTTAAAAACTACAATTCAGTATCATTTTCGTTGAAAGACCCACTCTGAGTTGCTGGATGATAGAAGAGAAACATAATGTTTAATTCCGCACTTCCAGCTTCCTGCCTCCAATGTCTGATGCAAGGTGTAGGGGTTGGGGAGCCATGATCAGGTCTGAAGCGCTGTCTCTCCACCACGGACGGCACCTGTGGGATGTTCTGGTCTTTGGCACCTGTGAGGCCTGGATCCTCTCTGCTCTTTTGCTGTCTCTCTGTGGTGCACTTGATTCTGCTCCTCCTGTGCCTCCCTGGACTCTGAGCTAAGGGCTGCCTGAGACCCTTCCCATATGCTATGCAGCTATTTCTTTCCTGAGACTTTGCTGCCTTTTTTGGCTGCAGAAAGGAAACAAACCCCAGTCTTCCACGTTCTCTGCTCCTCTCAATAGTTCTGAAGAATCCACCTTGTCTTGAGCTTGGTTTGCTCAAGGTACACTATAAGCAATGGCCCTTCTTCAGAGATCCACAGTGTGTAAGTTCTCCTTCCTTCCTTCTGATTCTTTCTCTCACCCCCACAGAGGTAGACAGAGCCAGCAGCCTATCTCTGACTTTCTCCCAATCTTCTATGTAAATCTGGACTCCCCCTTTTTGCCCCTGGGGACTGGCTTTCTGAAAACCCAAAGCAGAAATGTTTCTGTTTTCTCACTTTCTAGTGCTCATTCCCTCTCCAAGACGAGAAACTCAGAATGATTTAGTTTGAGCAGAAGACAGCCTGCCATTGGGAATGGAGGTAAGATTATGTTCATGTCTTGAAATATTATCTCTGTACATTTTCTTCCTGCTTCCAACCACAGGGTCTAGGATCAGCCTGTACTTCTTCCATCAAGCACAGCTCTTGAAATGCTTGCTCCTAGGATGTGCTTTATCAGGTTGCAGGTTGAATATATTGGAGCTAGGAGCACAGAGTTTTACTTCATCCAGTGGCAATCAGTCATTTTCTATTTGGTTATGTTTTTTTCTTCTGGGTGATGGTGGCATCATTCTGTTCTGTTATTTTTTTTTACTATTAGCAATTTTTCTAACAGTCTCTAAATTTGTATTAATTTTCTGTTGCAGCACGATACATTTCCACAAACGTTTCCACTTGAAACAGAGATAGTCATGGCCTCATAGCTTGTCTAGGTCAGGTTGCCATGGTCTGAACACAGTGGAGCTGGGTCCTCTGTTCAGGGTCCAATCAAAGTATCAGCCTGGACTTTGGCTTTGGGTTCTTGTCCAAGTTGACCCGGTTATTGGCAGAATTCATTTCCTTGCAGCTGTGGAATTTGTAGTGGTGTTTTCAAAGCCAATAGATGATCTCTCCCTTCAGGAGGGGCGCAGTCTCTCTTTTAAGACCTTTTACCTAGTTGATTCAGAGCCACCCAGGATAATAATGTCCTTCATGATGAATTCAAAATCAACTCATTTGGTATTTTAATCACAGCTGCAAAGATTCATTCATCTGTGCCATCTGATTGACTAGAGTGAAACTCCGTCGCATTCACGAGGAGGGCAAGTACTTTTAGGGGCAGGGGCAGGGGTTATACAGGAATGTGGAGCAGGAAACAAGATTCTGGGGACCCATCCTAGAACAGTGTCCACCAATGCTTGTTGCATGCATGAGCTGGGCCAGGCACCACGCTCGGTATCTCTGTGAACACTGACTTGCTTGTTCACTGCAACTAAATTCCATTATTTTTTGAGGGTCACTGATGCTAGTGACTGCCGTCTCCTGTTTCACCATTTTGTTTTAACCCCTGGTACAAGAATTTTTTTTAGCCCTTAGTGGGGCTGAGTTGAACCAGGAAGACACCACATCCTAGAATGGATTCATAAGCCCTTGTTAAAACAGGAAAGGTCATGCAGAGATTGGGTTGAGGGCTATGACCAGTTACCAAAGCAAAGGAAACATTTATGGAACACATGTGCAAGACGTTAGTTTTTTAAAAATAGGATTCTACTTTCATATTTATACTTGGCACTCCTGCGAGCAGGTATTAAGTAGCCCTGTTTTGAAACAGAAGGACCCTGAGGCTCAGAAAGCTAATGTTACCATCAAGCTGGCACGTGGCAGAGATGGATCTTGATCTGAGATTGTCAGGGCAGACAAAACACCTTCATATCATCCTGCAACCCATCCAGGTGGACAAGAGAGTTTCTCCTGATGCACAGATGGTCAGTTACAGAGGATGGATCCTCTACTCATCCCTAGGCTGGGGATGTAAGGCCAGCAGGTCTTTGAGATCCCCTAACTTTAAGTGTTCTTCCCACCTTGGGAAAAGGAACCAGTTAGGCAGCAACCTTATCATAAGTTGCACTTTTTACCAAGGCCCGGGTGTCCACTCAGCTGCAAAATGGTCAGTGACCATGCCCTCCTCAGTGCAGACCATCTGCAAACCCCAGCCACCACAGCCCATAGCAATACCCGAGACTCCTGCAGAGCCATCCTGTCCCTCTTTGTTTAAGAGCCACTAACAACACTTCCATTCAGCACATCTTTCTTTGAGAAAATGTCCTGACAGCTTTACTGCTTTGGCTTCTTTATGAGGCAGTGGAGGAGTGAGGGATGGGAGAAAATCAATACCAGGCAAAGGCAGGTGCAGGAGGATGCTTGACACCTGGGCCCCGTGACCCCCCTTCCCTGCTCCCCGCCTTACCCCAGTTGGAGCTTGCAGTGCTTAGATTTAAAAGCATGCCCCTCAAGACCTGGAGGGCATTGAGGATGGACCCAAGCAGGTCCAGAGAGAGTGCCGGAGTGGTCACGACCACAAATTACACGCTCAGGCTGCTGGGAAGTGGTAGGACCCAGGTGGACGATGGAGAACTAAATCCTGGGTGGGGTGCTGAGGATTCCTTTCTCTACCTGGCACTCACAGTGAAGGGAAGGTGTTGGGAAATCAGTGTCCCAGGGGCTGGGGTGAGATGGGAGCCAGGTCATCAAGAGAAGAGGAGACTAGGAATCTTGGTGACAAAGCCAGGCCAATAGGTGGCTGCTGAGAAGGAAGCTGGTGTTTCTTGCCCACATGGGGAAGGATGAGCTCTGACTTGGTTCTTGAGCCATAAGCACCTAGGTACACCTGGGGCCCCTCCCTGGAGGAAGCACCCCGGGGCGCTTTAGTAATGAGTGCAGTCCTGGCTCAGAGCAGGCTCTCCCAGCTCACCCCAGGGAGCATAAGCAGACTGTAGATGTAACAGGAAAGCCTTAAGTGGAACTCTCAGGGGAAGGAAGTCATTTCCACCCTGGGGTTATGATAATTCCCTAGCAGCACGGTGGCTGTGTGTTAAAGAGTGAAGGACTGTACAATGGAATTACCCTTTGTGGTGATTATTGCCTCCTGCCAACCCAGTTTTTACACTGGCACTGGAAATAGGAGGCTTTGTCTCTGGGCTTTTTTCACATGTAATTTAATTTTATTTGAGTTTTTGCTTAAGAGGATACCATTTTCATTTTAATTTGCTTTTCTTTGCTTATTAGTGGGGTGAAATGCTGGCCTGCCAGATTGTGTACACTTTTCCTTTTGTATTCCCTTTTGGGTGATTCTATAACTGGATTATGAAAACGAAAAGTGCCCTTGAGACACCAATGAGAAGAAAAGAGTAAAAGAAAGAAATAGAGGGAAAAGGGGAACTGAAGAAAGGGGGGGGGGATACTGCATTAAAGTTAAGCGGGATGGAATACGGAATACAGCCTGGATCAGGGTCCTCCTCCTTCACAGCACGACTCTGCCATGTGGTGGCTCTGTGACTGGGGCGGGCGATTTAACCGCAGCTGCAAAATGGAGATAATCATACTTCCCGATTCAAAAGATTAGTATAAGAATTAAATGAGCAACTATTCTGACACTCAACAATTACTGTAATAATAATAATAATCTAGGACAATTACTGTAATAATTATGAACACACCATGATAGCTATAATATGATTATATAAATATTCTAATATTTTGATAGTTGCTAGCACAGGCAATTTGTAAGTAGTTATCTTTCATTTTGTTTTGTTTTAAGATAGGGTTTTACTCTGCTGTTCAGGCTGGTATTGAACTCACTGTGTAGCTGGCCTCAAACAACAATCCTCCTGCCTCAGCCTTCTGAATGCTGTAATTACAGGCATGACCCACGGTGCTGAGTTTTGTAAGTAGCTATCTCCATACTAAAGAAGGAACAGGAAGCTGAATAGGGTGAATTATGTGAACTTGCACCTAAAATGAACCTGAACTTAAAATGCTACTGTTTTGCTTCCAGATTTTATTTATGGTACAAACAAAGGCTAATATTTATGGAGCATTAACTGCACTTTCATGATTCCCAGGAGTGAGTCCTGAATTTACCAGGTAGCACACACAGATTCCATTTTCTCATTTATTTAAGGTAGGATAAAAATGACTGGCTTGCAAAGTGCATGTAAAGTTAATATAGATGTTGCCTTTAGCACACAGCTTGGCAAGAAGAAGCTGAAATAGTTGAAATAATAACAACTAATATTCAGTAAACACAATTCTTCTAGACCATGCAATAATAAACACTTTATATATCTCCTTTTAATCTTATACATCCTTATGAAGTGTTATATCCATTTCATAGATAAGACAACTAAAGCTTAGATAAAACAATGCAACGTGTGTTAAGTCACACACTTCCTAAGTGACAGAAATAGATGTAAATCCAATTCCTACCATTGGCAGATACCAGCTTTCATAACCTGCTTATTCATAAGCCCCCTTTGAAAGTGGTGATGCTGCTTCCTGCCATCTTGATTTTCCCCACTTGCCACATAGAATTACCAAGGGCTGTGTCTGGGTCTGTCTTCCCTCTCCACTGAAATCCCAGCACTCACTCTCATCTGTATTCCCACGGCACACGCCCACGTCCCCTAGCACTCTGTGCCCACGGAGCTCATGGTATCTTCCACTGAATGCACACTCTTCCTCACCCACTGCCCACCCCAGGAACAGCTGGGTTGAGGTTCCCTGCAGCACATTTGCTCCTGCCTTTACCCACGACAAATGTCAGCCACAGGTGCAGGCAGCCACCTGCAGCTTTGTGTTCTGAGGCTCAGCATTCTCCTCCTTTTGCTGCTCCTTAAACTCTGAGATGCACCCTATGGCTTCTGCTAAGGGAGCTCTGCCTCGATTCCTCCTGTCTTCTGCTCACCAGTCCAGTCTTACCCTGGAGCACGAAGCACGCATGCGCGTGTATCTGCATGCGTGATGTTAGAACCCACTGCCTTTCTCATGCTAGGAAAGCACTCTCTCACCGAGTCTCACTGCCTGTCCAAGAGATGGTCCCAATGCTGTGACAAAGCACCCCTTCCCACCTCCTCCTTAGAGCCACACTACACCACCTAGGCCACCTGTCCTGTGTCTGAGGTCAGAGCTGCCACACTAACACTGAGGCTGTGGCAGGTAAGATGTTTTCAAACCCAGTGAGGCCAAGACTATACAAGTCCTTGGAGGAAGCCCATTGCACAGACATGTCTATCATGACTGTAGCCCTATCGGCTGGGGTGGTGTCTTTGGACCCACTGGTGACACAGCCTTCCTACCATAGAATGGAACCCATCTCAGCAGCACTTACTGGGCACCCACCGGGCAGGGCCTTGGGGCAACAGTGGTTAAAAAGACCCAGACTTTGTTCTCAGAGCGCTCTTATCCATCTGGTCCATATTCAGATCAGTTCAAGTTCACTGTGGTGCTAATCCCACTCTTAAACATAATTAGAGTTTGCACATAGGTTTTTATTTTTAAAAATCCACTGGAGAGCGGTGCCATCTGTGTGGATTACCTTTTTTGGCACTTAGCACCGAGCCATGGGCCCAAAGGCAATTAATGTAAGCTTTTTGATGATATTGAACTTCTGAAAGCTTTAGGCATTTTCTCTCAGTCATTCTAGTCAGTGTCTTAATGTGATAATAGGTTGATTGATTTTTATGTGAGTCTTAATCATCCATCAGATGTTCAACCTGAAATACAATTTTGGCTCCACTGACCGTATGACCTTGGGTAGCTATTTCCCTCTTGGAACCTCAGTTTCCTCCCCTGTTAAAGTAGAAATGAAAAACCCATCATGCAGGCTTCATGTGATAGTTAAATAGAACCCGAAGTTGAAAGGCTAAGCTTCTCTTTAGTCACAATTTTTCCCCTAGCACATATCATGACCTGGATTCTGAGCTAGGTGTTGGGAATAACTCAGTATAACACATGGTCCTGGTTCCCTCAAATCCACAAACCAGTGAGCAGAAACAGATGTAAGAAAGTACTCATTATACACTTAGATCTTACAGAGAAGTTCTTTGGGGACAGTAAGGAGGCAGGGAATTAGTATTTATTAAGCGACAGTGCGAGTTGAAGCCTCAAGAAGAATCACTGCCGTGTGCGTTTGTGTGTGTGTCTTTGTAAGCAGTCTTGGACTTGGCATTCTTAATGGCCTAGTTTCTTAAATGTCTGACTTCCCTGTTCAAAGGCCCTGGAGCCAGTCCTGTCTCTTCTACCCTTCAAAGGAACCACGACCCCAAGATCCGAGGAGAATGCTGATAACCACTGAACACATTCTGAAGCCACTGGCCAAATCTGGGGCTCGATAAATATGCAAAGCAGGGTTCCCTGTTGACCCTTCCCTGAATGCTTTTCCCAGCCCTGCTGTCTCCGCTGCCCAGTAACCTGTTGCCCTGGGAGACAAGTTCACTTAGAGTGACAAGTCAGACTGTACCCTGGGCCCCTTCATCCCATGTCAGGCTGACCTCGATGCTATGCCGACTCCCCCAAGTTATTGAGGACAGAATGTGTTTATATTGAAATGTGTCACACATCTCTATGAGCCCTTCCCTTGAATAATTGTTGCTGTTTGCCCTCTTTGCAGCAGCCTACAAAAGGATGAATCTTGCCTGGCTGACACCTCTAAGGACGCCTGGATTGATTCCTTTTCTGTCACCCATCTCCTGGGTGTCAGATTCCAAACCCACCCAATGACAAGGCCAAATGGACTTGAGGGAAAGGAGGCCAACAGGCTTAGTGTTTCTGCAGCTTAGTTTGGATTTTTTGTTTCTTTTCCTTCTCAGCAGAGACAAGTTGTAACATTTGGCAACCCTTAAAATGTATCACATGCCCTTGTAATGTTTTGCTTACAGAGTTTGTTTATGATACTAACAAAAGCTAATATTTATGGAGCACTAACTACATGTCAAGCACCTGACATATGTTGTTTGTTTAATCCTTACAGTGATGCTACAGTAGGTGCTTGGGTTGGTCTCACTTTACAGTCTAGGCATTTGAGGTGTAGAAGTGTGATTCATTTCCCAGAGGTAACGTGGTAAGTTGGGGAGGCAGTGCTCATAGCTAGGATATCTGACTGCAGATGCCACTGTCTTTACACTTGCGTGTTACATTGTTGCTGTGGAAGCAGCCAGGGAGCACTGGCTGTGGTGGTTTTCTGTAAAATGAGCTTAATTCTAGAACCTGCCTCATGAGATGGCAGCAGTAGTCAAACATGTAATACACCTACCTCAAACACTTAGCCTCAAGCGTGGCCCTGAGTGGGGATCCAAAACAGGTTAGTGATTTTTCACGAACAAGAAGTCCCTCTAGGTTAGCGACCATATCTTCATTTATCTGAGTTTTTGCTCCCAATTCGAGGCATAGTGCAGAATGCATACGAAGTCCCTCCTAGGCACAGGGAAACATTCCAAGATCTCTGGTACATATCTGAAACTACAGGTAGCGCCCACATCCTATATTTGTGATGAAGCATTAAGCTACTACATAAGGTCACTGGATCACAAGCACTGCAAGACCTTCTGTAATAGGTGATCTGTGACCAAGATGCCTACAATGCTGATCTGATAAGCAAAGATGTTAGTGGTGGGTTGCACACGGACCTTAGACACAGAAAAGGATCCCTCACATCCTGAACAGGAAGGAGGAGGATGGTTTGAGTTTTCATTGTACACCTCAGAATGGTACACACTTTAGTACTTAGGAATCGTTAAGTTCTGGAATTTTCTATTTCTAGACCATTGGTTGACCACAGGCAATTAAAACCACAGAAAGTAGAATGAGGATGAAGGGGGACTACTTTAGCAAAAACCAGTTCAACATTACTCTGATGAATTAGTGGACTATTCCATGAGATAGGTGGAGTTAAACTTGCTTATGTAAATGATTTTTTAATAGAATGCTATTAGCTTAATTTGATATAAGATTGAGTTAAAGCATCCATTTGACCCAGAAATCCTACTCTAACTAGACATGCTGAAGAGAAATGAAAACATATGCCTGCATAAAAATTAGTATAAAATTTGCCATAGCAACATCATTCATAACCACCTAAATGTAGAAACAATCCAAATGTCCATCGATTGATGAATGGATAAAGAAAATGTGATAAAGCCATGCACTGAAATATTAATTGCAACAAAAAGGAGTGAAGTCCCAGGTGGGGCAGAGCTCAGTGTTAGAGCGCCGACCTCGCATGCACAAGGCTGTCACAAGTTTGACCCCCACCCCCGCCTAGTACTAGAGGTTAGCCTTGATACGTGCTACAACACAAATCAACTTTGAAAATGTTAGGCTACGTGAAGGAGCCAGTAACAAAATAACATCTACTATAAGGTTCTGTTTACAAGAAATACCTAGAGTAGGCAAAGCTATAGAGATAGAAAGTAGTTTAGTGGTTACCTAAGGCCAGGTGAATGAGGTATTAGGGATATGAAGTTTATTTTGGAGTGATGAGGAAGTTTTACAATTGATTGTGGCACTGATTTCACAATTCTGTGAATACATGAAAAGCTTCAAATGTATATGTTAAGTAAATGAATTGTAAGGCTTATGGATTATATCACAATCAAACTGTCACACAAACAGTGAGTCAAGAAAATAGGTATGCAAATGAGAAGCTCAAGGCTGGTGAGTGAGGCAATCCTGCCATCCTTCCCATGCCCTTGCATGGATTTGGGGTGCCTTGACCCTCTGAGCAGAACACACCGTTACCAGTGCAGACCAGTGGGGAAAGGGTAGACCATCCATGAATAATTATTCTTTCTCCAATCCAACTGCTGCTTATTTTTGCTTCCTGTCTAGCTCCACTGGGTGAGATAAATAGCTGACGGTGCAGAGATGCAAGGTGGGAGAGGAAGCCCAGTCTCCCTCAAAATTAACTGCAAGTTGCAAGGTAGAAATCAAGGCTTGAAGAGTTTAAATATCAAGTCCATTAATCACTTGCAAGCCACTTCCCTTCCCGCAATGTTGTGGAAAAACAAATAAATAAAAGCCCAACACACGGTTATAATCATTACATCCCTTGTTTCAACAAGCTTTCCTCAAAAACTCAAGCAGTTGCTGATGGAAGAGTGAGAAATCAGCATTCTAATTAAATTGCCCCAGTTAGGGAAGTTATAAGAGGTTGCCAAAAGGTTTCCAAAACTGATAGGCATTTAAAAGTGAAAACAGAGAAAGAAATTATGCTTGGAATTCATGAGAGGAGCTGCAGAGGTATGTAATTATGACTGAAGCGGAAGTATAATTTTATCATTTGGAAATCTTGTTTTTGCTCTACTTTTCACCAGCAATGCTATATATAGACCGACGCACGAGGGAGATTCCTTGGGTAGAAAGCAAAAAAAAAAAAAGTAGAACTACCCTTTTCCTTTTCCTGGCAAATTTTAGTACTATTAATTCACCCTCAAATAAATATTTATATACTTGGTGACACTGAGAAAATTTACAAATGATATATATAAATGGTTTTGCTAAATGAAAAATGTTGATTTTTTTTCTCAGATGCTTGCACGTTTTATCTCCCTAATCCCTGTGTCTACCCTATAAGGAAGGTACTTTTTATTAATGTTTTCATCCTCATTATTGTTACATTTTCTCAGACGCAGGAAGTAACCCATGGAGACATTAAGTAAGTTCCACATCCCAGACTCAATATAAATACTGGTGTTGAAATTTAAACCTTGTCTGATTCCAGAACCCTCTATTTCAAGGTGATCCTATTCTACCTTTCTTGTAAGTTGGTTGTTCTTAATTTCACTCTTGCCGCTTCTACTTTAGGGGTTGAGCATGTTGAAACCTTGAGAAGACACATCACTGTACACAGTGACATCATTTTATTTGTTTAACAGGCCTCACCCTTTCCTTTACCTCACGTGTGTGCTAGGTACCTTAGCCATCCCTCAGGTGCTGTCACCTGCCTGGTGCACTCAGCCTTCAAATGCCACACTGCAATACCACTCTCCAGAGAAGCTTTCCCTGACCTTCCTTCTACCTATATTCCATTAGCCTCCTGCATTTTTCCTTCCAAACTTGCAATCAAATGTGTAGTTAATTAGTTGTCTGTGGCTGTCCCTCTGCGGGGTCAGTTCACTACCGTCCTCCTGTGATTAGTGGAGAGAACCTGTTGTGCTTCATGTCTGAACAGCAAATGAACAAATGAAGGAGACATCGGCAGTTGTGGCCTTGGATTGCTTGTGTCTCAGGAGTGCTACCGGCAAGCACACACTTGCAGTGGGGGGAAATCGAGGTTTAAGAGGAGAAGCAGCTCATCAGAGAAGGGGCTTCTCAAAGCCTGGTGTGGGAACTGATCTCGGAGGAGGCCCACATTTTAGATGGAGACACCCAAGGGTGAAGGATCGAGCCAGGTAAACAGAGCTGGCTGAGTAAATGGCACTGTATTACACTGATTGATAAAATTAAAAAGGAAACAGTTAAAAAAAAAAACAACCCATGGCTGTTGTTGTTGTTGCGGTGGTTTTGTCATCTGAAAACATTTAGAGAATGCCCAAAGACAAAGGGAATGGCGCAGCTTTAAAACAGCTGTCTTTAGGTACTGGTGAAAATTGCAAAAGCCAAAACACAAAACATAATTTGTGACTTTGACCCCTGCACTGTTGCTCACGAGGAAAAGAGCTGTTTGTTCCTGAGTCTGGCTGGCATGGCGCCTGCCTTGCCCCTCTGCCTCACACTGTCCTTTTATCTCCAATGAGAAGGGCAAGTTGGAGAATTTCTCAGCTGAAGAGTCTCTTAAAAATTAGTCCTTCACTTTTTAAGCTCAAAATCAATAGGAGGAAATCACACAAAGATCAATAGTTTCGACTCCATAAAAATTAAAAACTACTCTATGTCAAACGCCACATAATCCAAATTAGAAGCAAACAATAAACTGAGAAAAATATTCGTAGGACTATAATGGCCAAATCCAATCGGGTTCCATTCAGTGTGCCAAGCGTGCAGTTCCAGGTAATGAGAGCTCTCGGGTGCGGGGAGCTGCAGGCTCAGCAAGATGGTTTCTGCTCTCAGAGCTCTGCGGAGAGGGCAGGACAGGGCGGTGACCCTTCCAGGGCTTCTGTGAAAGGGAACGTTGTGATAGATGCACAAGGTACTCCGCAGAAGAGAGAACAGAGATATCTTGGTGTGTGCCATAGCTGGGGTGGTTATTTGGAGCCCCGGAATAAAGTATAACATTGGGGGTGATGGAGATGAGGCTACTCTGTTGAGCAAGGATTCATTTATAAACGTCCCTACCTTATTCTATAGCTGCCAAGCAGCCATCAAAAGAGCCAACTGGGGCGTGGATTGAACGATTTTTAAAGCAAGTCTCCCAAGATCAGGAACTACTTTAGACTGGGTAGTGTTCATAGCATGGTAGTTTTGAACTGGTACGTGCAATAAGCATAGGGTTTTGAAGTGAGTTTTAATGAGTGTGCTCTTAGTTTGGGCAATTTACTTGTTAGTTGACCCTCAGCTTCACTTTGTATGACTTGGCATTTCCTAGAACAAGCAGCTAAGCTGTTTATGCTTGGTCTCAAAATTGTTTATCATGGGCACAGGACAGTGTCCCCATCCTAGCACTGTTCAAGGCGAGGACAGGAAATGAGGCTGGGTTTGGTGTAGAAATCTACCCAAGTCTTGCTTCAGCACCTACCCCCAAGTCATATCACCCCATCTCCTTCACAGTGTTTTTGGCTGAAAATCCAGACTGTACAAGATGCACCTGGGAGATGGGATACTTGTCATCCTGGGATTACTTGGCTGGAGGAAAGAATGGATTCTAGGGTTTGACCAACAGTAGAGGCTGAAGTCTCCCACTCTCAGGGACAGGTGCGCTGTGTGCACTCAGGAATTGAAAAAGAGGGGCAACCTGCTGATCGTCAGAAAGCCTAAACAACCAAATGCATGCGTGTTGAAAGGGTGGGAACTCTCAGTGATTCCCCTGTCCATCTCTGCTCTTCATCCTCTGGGAAAAGCTGAAGATTGGCTCTCAGGATGCTTGAACCACAGATTCTGAAAGCAGAACACATCAGGGTGCTTGGAAGATGTAGAGGCTTTGTGCTGCTCCCTATACCGTGCTCCTCTATACCAGGCCCTGTGCATCTCTTCCATTCGGCTGTCATTGTGTTGTGTAAGGAAAGTGCTTTCCTAGTTCTGAGTCATTTCTAGAGAATTAGCAAAAATGATGAGAGGCTTGTGGGAACCCCAAACATGTAGTTGGCTGGTGAGAAGTATAGGTGGTAACCTGGGACTTGTGCTTGGTGTCTGAGTGGAGACAGTCTCGTGGACAGTTAGTGCAAGAAATGAACTGTTGGACACTCAGTTGGTGTGGCAGCATTGAAGGATTAGTGGTCCTGGAAGAGCCTGCTTTTGATGTAAGGGAAAATACGCAAAGGAATTTAATTTGTCTTGTTCCTTTGAATCTGAGCCATTTTTGGTATACTATTAAACAGTTTTCTTCTTTTATGGAGAAATTTTTAGACATCTTGGCATGGAGCCTTGAAAGTGAAGTGCTGGACCTGGAAGTTTGAGCAGAAAGTTGTCTGTTATGCTTTCGATCAAAAATGTCTCCCAAAAGGCTCATGTGTTCAGAGGTGAGGTTTTTAAATGATGATTAGTTCATGGCTTGCTAATCCCACCCATGAATTAATCCATGAATTGGTGAGTTCATAGCTGGATGTGCTGCTGGAAGATGGGGCCTGGTTGGAGGAAGTAGGTTTCCAGGGGTGGAACCTAGCAGGTTTTTTCCTTTTTATTTATCTTTTTCAAAGGGTGTATTCTTATCTGCAGTCTCTTTGTCTCTCTTTAGCGTTTTGTGCTCTCTCTGCTTCCTGGTCACCTCAAGGCAAGCAGCTTTCCTCCCCTTCTGCCGTGATGTTCTACCTTGGAAGACCATGCACTGAAACTCTGAAACCGTGAACCATAAACCTCTTCTTTGACTTGTACTTGTCAACAACAGAAAGCTGGCCAGTACATAGTCTTTGCCACACCATCCATCTATTGAGGTTAAGTATGGGATGGTGACATCACAGGAGAAGGACAAGGACCAGAGGTTCTGACAGAGCCAGGAGAAGCAGGAGGAGCAGTGCCTTGTCTATGCTGCTAGGTGGGTGTCAAAATCAAACTGTCCTTTTCCTCAAATATATTAAAGTGGCCCTCAAAGACAGCAACACTGACACTTGGGCTGCCTTTTTGTCCCCTGGGAAAATTCACAAACCAAAACTGAGACTTTTTATAAAAAAAGTTCCTCTAATTCTTTGCATATTTTATTTAAAGAGGCTAAAAAGACTCAATTAAAATGAGCACAAATAGAATACACTTACTAGATAAGGGAAGAATTCATTTAGTTGGTTGCTGTCTTGCAAAATATGTATCAGAAAGTATGTAATCTAAAGTAGTGTGCAGAGTAAGAAAAAACAACCAATGGAATAAGGAAGTAGTCAAGTAAAGTTCCATAAATTAAATCATAGTTTGAAAGGATAAAGTCACATTAACACTCATTACCATATTTTAATTTCATGGTGATTAAAATTATAATGT
Source organism: Cavia porcellus (assembly GCF_034190915.1). Classification (NCBI taxonomy): domain Eukaryota; kingdom Metazoa; phylum Chordata; class Mammalia; order Rodentia; family Caviidae; genus Cavia; species Cavia porcellus. The sequence continues at coordinate 100,233,321 of NW_026947489.1, forward strand.
AGCATGTATCACTACTTAATTGATCTGCCAACATCAAGTATTTGCAAGTTTCTTTTTGTTCTCCAAAGCCATAAACTATCTATTCTTTTGCTGCATAATTTCAGAGGTAATTTCAAACCATAAATATTTCTCTTTATTAAAATTCTCAGGAAATTAGGACCTTGATCGCTATTTATTTATATCTGCTTTGGCGAGAGGCCAGGAAATTCATTTTCTTACATTTTGAATTCTATGAAATTAAAGTGCTAAAGAATATTACCTACTAATCTTTATGCTTCCTTTTATGATAGTTTTACAGTTTAATCGCAATGTTCAGAAAGCTGAAGTGGACAGTTAAGCTATGCCTCTTTACTTTGATTTTTTTACTTGCTTTATTTTTCTGTCTTTTTTGAGACAGGGTCTCACTATGCAGTGCAGGTTGGTCCTGAACTCACTTTGTAGCCCAGGCTGGCCTTGAACTCACAACAGTCCTCCTCCCTCAGCCTCCCAGGTGCTGGGATGACAGGTGTGCACCTTCGTAACTGGTCAAGCTGTCTCTTTAAAATTGGATATTTGATAGGACACTGACCCATCCTACTGCTAGTACCAGCCAGCCTTCCTGGGACAAGACTGTGTCCTGGAGTCTCCAGTGATCTGAAAAAAGTCACTGTCTTTGCCCTACTTGTGTACCCCTACCTCACTCTCTCCCTGTTATGGCTTCTATCTAGATGTCCCCGCAAAGCCTCATGTGCCCATTGGGAACTGGCTAGATCTAAGGTGTATGAATATGGATTGAAGGTGTGTGACAGACAACTTAATCCACTGACTGATTTAGCATAGTTCTTGATAGAGATAATGGGAAGGCCCATCATGCCTGTGGGTGGCACCAACCAATAGGCTTGCAGCATGGATGGGATAAAACAGAAAGGGAGGCTTGCTGCTGGCTGCTTCCTGCTTGCCCTGGCATGGACTGTTTCTCCTCAGCCATGCCCACTGGCCATGGCACTCTGCCTTGGAGCCAGCTGACTTTGGACTGAAACCTCTGCAAACTGTGAGCCAAAATAAACCTTTCCTCCTTTAACTCATGGGTGTTGATACTTTGTCCTAGTAACAAAGGAAATAACTAATTGGAGGAGACAAGTCCTTGCACTGTCCTTTTCTCACACTTGGCCCTGACCCCTCAAGAGTGCAGACCCCTCCGGCCTGATTCAATGCACTCCTCTTCCAGTGCATTTGTGGCCAGTCTACCTGGCTCTGACAGTGACATATGTCACTATGGATCCCCCTGAGTCTCTTTAGACAAAAATAAATTTGGAAAATTGCAAAACCTTTCAGAGACAAAAGCTTCCTAATGAGTCTTGCCTCTTTTGACACTCCAATGCACAGATTAATGGTCATTCAAGCTGACCACCTGGCGTAGCTCACTGTCAAAATAAAAAGGGATGCACTTTCAGAGGCTAGGTAATATATCGTGGAATCTTGGCCTCCGGACATGTGTGCGTTCATATGTGTACAAACACATACATTCACTCAGACTTAGAGCAATTACAAACAGGTGTAGTATCTGAATCCTGAAGTTTTTAGTGGCTTTTACACATACATTCACCAATAATACAATTCTTAGGATTTTAAATAGCCATCACCACCAGGTCTCATGCTTAGCCAAAATTTTTAGGCTAAAGATGGTTAAATATTATAAGCCAGCTATACACTGAAAATTGTGTTTTGAAGCCCCTATCACAGACTACCTGCATGATGTAAGGGGAAGGTAGGAGGCAACAGAAACAGACTATTTTACCATACTGTTATAAGCAATGCAGGAAGGAAATGAATTTCAGTTCTGTCTCAATTCTCCCTAGTATTTTTTCATTCCTCTCTGACGTGGTTTACTACTGACCACATTGTAAGACTTACGCATGAGGATACCAAACATTGTTACATTGCAGAGTCAGGGACTATTTGATTGTAAGAAGCAGAAACCTTCTGAAAATGACACAACCCAAAAGGAGAACTGGTGGCCAGCAGACAGGGGAGACTACAAGGAGGGAGAAGGCAGTCAAAGGGCCAGTATCAGTGAAAGTCAGGAACCAAAGTGAAGTGCTACACAGTCCCTCATCTCTTCCCTCTGAGGCCCACTGGGCCCAGGAGTGGAGTCTGGATTCCTGCTCCACCTGGCTTGTGAGTTCTGGCAACTCAGATGCACGAACCCAGTCTGAGTGTCGCAGTTTAACAGACAAGAAGATGGGTGGGGAGAAGAGACTCAGCAGCAGCTGTCAAATGGACTGGATCCTCCTGGGCCAAGAGGTTCAAGCTTTGGAAGGGGCACCTGGAGATGTGCTGCCCTCCCAGCAACACTGATCGTAACAAACAAGGTGTCTCACAGAGAGGGGCTCTGAGGTCTCACTCTGGGAGCTTACTTAATGGAGAAAGAAAACTGGGACTGTAGGAAGAGGGCTCATCATTTCACAGGGGGGCACTGGAGTGGAGGATATTTCATGACAATAACTGAGAGGGTTGGGAACTTGGAAAGGGGATGCATCAAAGATGGTAGGGAGCGGCTGCTACCTTGGGATGCAGGTAAGTATGGAACTACAGGGTCCATGTGAAACTCCAAAAAACAGGAAACGATCAGGCCAAGGTCGCAGACCAGGAGGACAGATTGTAGGAGAAGAATCAGGAATCATGGTCTTTCCACCCATCGGCCACACGGCACCCGCTAGTTCAAGGGAACATAGCGTACTGATTCCTCATTCAACCTTTGAGTCCGAATGCCTGGTTCAGATTCTGCCCTGCTGCACTTACGAGGTGCACAGCTTTGGCCTAGGTACTTTTTACTTCATGCCTACGTTTGTCATCTGCAAAATTCCAGAGAGAAATTACTTCCAATTCAGCTCGGGGTTAAACTCCCTGATTGGGAGGGAAAGGGAGGAAAGGTGAAAAAAACTGAGTTGTGATTTTACGTCCCAGAAAGTTCCCAAATTGTCACATCAACCCATTCCTCTACCTCCATTCTTCCAGGGCTTCCTGTCCTTTCCCTGATCTCTTCCACAGTCTAGGGGACTATTTCCATACTACAGAGCTAAAGGTAGATTGGCGTCTCTCATTGTCTGTGAGACCAAACCCTTCCACGTCAGACACAGGTGGTTTTGGCACACAGCCCCACCCACGGCCCTGCACTCCCCATGTCCTCCACCCTGTCTTTCTCCAAGGCCTTGCTACTCCATCCTGCATTTGTACAATTTGCCGCTTATGGTTCCCTTTGCTTCCATTATCTTCTCTGTCTTGCTCTTCCTTATGGGTAAACATTCATTAGTTATTCAAGATCAAGGTTAAACATCTCCATCAGATCCCAAATCTAGGCCAAATGTCCGTGACATCTCAGGGCTGTTAGTCCCTCTGCGATAAGTCACCAGCACTTCAGGTGTAGAGCTCATCCCATGGCAGCACACCCGCCCCTCCCTGGCTGTTTCTGAACATGTGTGAGGAGCCACAGGGCAGTCCTGGCTCTTTTTCTTCCCCGCATCACCGGGGCCCTGCTCAGTTTCCCGCCTTGGGCAAACTCCTAATCAATGCCTGGGAATCGCTGAAGACCTCATGCTCACAGTCAGTCTTAATTGATGATCTGCAGAGGATTATTTTCCACCCTCTCTCCTTGAAGCTTGTCCATGTTTAGACTCCAAAGAAGAAAACACGGAATATTGTTGCTGTAGGAACAAACTGTCTTGCCTGCTTTGCCTGAGTGTGGGAGTCACACCTTGGTGGTACACTGCGTGTGAATGGGCGTGAATGCGTGCATAAAGGCACTGAAGCACAGAGCTTGCTCCTGACACGCTCTCTGGCAGTCAGCTCTGCAGACCACGGCGTGCGCTCTTTGTGCCATTCGAGCATGTAATTTTTCTGACCGTAATGCACAGTTGCTGGGTTAAATGTTACTCTCAGTGTGTGCTACAATGCAATCATAGCGTTTCAGTGGATGTCTGTGTGGAGATTTAAAATGTTAAATCACATAGTGTAACAATTTTCAAGAGAATAAAAAGCACTTATCTATCATCTTTAAAGTTCCTTTCAAAAGCCTCTATTCTGTCCTATATGTTCAAGATCAGGCCACATGGCAAGCTTCTCTTTAGATTCTATAGAAATATTTTTCCTTTCCTCCCATGAACTCCTACAAGAAAGCTACTAAAAGTTATAGCAAGACACCTTGTGTTGTGTGATTTTTCCTCGTGGAGGACTCCTTTGTCTAACCACATTTTCTCCTTGCTGGATGTTTTAAATGGAAGGAATATGTGAGAATTCTATTATTTTTCTTACCTTTATGGACATGAAATCCGTACATATTTTTCATGTATAAAAATTTGCATGGCCTAGATAACTTTTGGGGTTTTATCACTTGATTTGTACCAGGTCAATACATTTCCTCACGCTTAATTTAAACTGCAGTGTCAGCCCAAATATCTTTGCCCTCAAAATTGTAAAAACAGGACATGGGGTGTTTAACTTTAACACGTGGGGGATATTTCATCATGACATTCCAGAGGCTTCCAGACAGCAGTTAAACCTCACATGGGTGCACACAGCCAGGACTCCTTGTGTATGGGTGCAACTCACCCATAACCAGTGGCAAAGGTCCCGTATGAGTGGGCCTCCCACAGCTGGGAGCCGGGAGTGCCCATGTTGTCTAAACACACTGGAGGGCACAGAAAAGATGAAATTCAACCCATGGTTTGTTTAAAGGCTCCAGTACACAGAGCGTGTGGAGTTCCATGGGGTTTTGTCCTCTTTGTTTGGTGCTGGTTCCGGGGGACCCCACCCCTTGGTCATGCATGTGTGTGTGCTGTTTGGATTTTGCCCATGAGTTTCAGATCCACACACTCAGTTGTCTTCCTGGAGTTTTCATAGTCACTGTGAGCATAACACATATAAAATAAAACTTCTCCTCATCTTCTCTTCTTGAGTCTCCATGTTGACAAGCAGTTCTGGCATCCACGTGGGGATCTGAGCCAGAAACCCGGACATCTTCAGTTCCCTTCTTATCCTTGTACCTCCCCAGTTCCCCTCAGTCGTTGGGCTTGTTGATTCTAAAGGGAAGTGCAGCCCACTGGCTCTTCTCCACCTCTGCCCTCTGCCTTGGCTCAGGCATCCAGTCTTGTTCACTTTGTGGCTGTGCAGCTTTGGTTCGGCCTCCAGCCTCCGGGGTTACCCTTCATTCTGGTCCTCACTGAAGCTGGAGTTCTCCCGACAGCATAGAATGAAAAGGTACTAGAATTCCCCGGAATTCCCCAGCCCTGGCATGCCCAGGTGCAGTAGAAGACCCTAGATTACACCAGACAGACAGTAGTCATATCGCGGGTAATTCACTTACTTTCTTTGAGGTATTTCTCTCATTTGGTAAAAGGAAAATAAGATAACATACAAGAGGCATGGATTAAAGGGTATAATTGGCTTTACCCACAGGATAGTTGGTAACCAATTAAAATTTTTCTCTTCTTAACTCCTGGTTTGATAAAGGCAATTGGAAGTCTTAGAAATATATCAGTGTCATCAAGTCATATGTAAACCATATCTAAACTCAAGAATTTATCAGAGTATATTTTACAAGGAGCTCATTTTATTAAAAGTGCTACAGCTCTTACCAGGAGGACCAGGGTTTACTGTGAGGGTCAATTGAAAAGCATATTCTTGTGAAAAGTAGCTCAAGGCATAGCATTGAGAGGAATTGAGGGCATGGCCTCTCCTGGATACCTATTTCTCCCAAGTCACTAGGAAGTATTTATCTGAGACATTGTTTATTGAGGCTGAGGGTCTGTGACTTGCCCTCTTACATAACGTCTAGAAGCTATGCTCTTATTTACAAAGTTCTCTTCACCACTCAGTGAGCAACCTTCTTTCAAGGGAGTTGGAGTGGGGAGAGAGTTGACACCAAAGAATGGGACCCTACCAGATGCACAAGGTTTCTTGTGAAATGAAATGAAAATCCAGATTTGCTCAAGGCTTATGATTGTCACGGTAAGAATCCAATCCCCTTCTGAAACGACCACTTAGGGTACGTTGTGATGGTGGCATTTGCAGAAACATGGCAAGGGGCACAGATGTTGGTTGGCATTTTGTTAACTCAAAGGAACAGTGCAAGTGGAACATGGGAGGCGCTGTCACCTCCACTTTAGACTCATAGATTATACAGTGAAGGGAAACCTTAGCAATCCCTCACCTTGAAGATGAGGAGAATCAAGTACAGATAAATGGAATGGGCAGCTGAGGGTCACATGCTAATCAAGAACAGAAAGACAATTGCAGTCCTGATGACCTTAAGGTCTTAGGCCTGTGTTCTTTCAAACCCCACATATGCAAAGCAAAGGCAAACAGGTCGACAGAGGCCAACCTTAAAGCTTTTCTCCATGGTCACATTAAAATGACCGAAAATAGATCAGCATTTAATAAACAACATCATGTGCACAAAATTATGCTGTATGTTATAAAATATTATCCATTACTGGCTCAGCCGCCGACTTAATCAGTGACATTAAATAAAATGGTCTGAGCAGGACGTAGGTGTGCAAGATGAAAAGTCATATTCTTATGCCTTACCAAACACGGAAAAGCACTCTGGGGATTCTTTGTTCCTCACTCCAAAAGAGGTCACATATTGATTGTGTGGAGGAAAAGTAGTTTGTACATGATATTTCTTTAGGGTTCTTTAATTATAAAAAGAATATATGAATGCATTATTATAGAACATTGGAAAAATATAGCAAAATAGAAAGAAAAAAAAGCAAAAATTACCTGCAAAACTACACCTGGAGGGGCTAGGAGAATAGTTGAGAAGTGAAGGGCCTGCCCAGATGTGCAACCTGCTGGGTTTAATCCCTAACACCACAAAACCAAACATGAAAACAAACACATGAAACTACCCCGGAAGCAAATACTATTAAAATTTTAATGTAGTTTGATTTTTTTTAAAAAAGACTAAATCCTATATAAGTGTATATAAATTAAAATGTTGTGTCTCCAAATGTTAGTATTTTTTCCTGAGTCTTTTAGAATATTATAATCGTGTGTAGTTATTTCATCATGTAGAGTGCTTACAATGGATTTATCCACTTACCTACTTTTGGATATCTAGCTTATTACCAATTTTTTGCTATTTTAACATTATGAGATGAAATCTTTGGCTATATTTTTCTTATTCTTTTGAGAATAGATTCCTAGAAGTCAGATTATTAGGTTAAAGACTGTGACAATTTTTAATGTTTTTCGTAAGGATTATTCTGTTACTTTTTTTTTTTTTTTTTTTTTTTTTTGTCTTTTTCATTTTTATTGGTACCGGGGATCAAACTCACGACCGCCTGCTTCCAAGGCAGGCGCTTATGCCACTGAGCTAAATCCCCAGCCCCTATTCTGTTACTTTTTAAAAATTTTTTATTTAAAAGGAAAAAGAGAAAAAACAAAACAAAACAGTGTAACGGTACAAGTAATACAGAACTACAAAAAAAAAAAAAAAAAACAGTAAGAAATCACCAGTTAATAGATTACACATTATCATCTTAGAGATAGTTGTTCAAGTCACAGGATCAAAGCATACAAAGTGGACATTCAGAGAGACTGCAAACAGTTGTGTTCAATGATCCAATAAAAAACATTAATATGGTCAGCTATTTAACACCCCTAAACACACTTGCAGTTGTATCCTTTAGAGCACTTTTTTTCCCTCACTTTATTACAACAAAATTTACACATTTTGGGTTTTATTACTCCCATAGTTCTTACTATTTTTTTTCCTTTGGAAGAGAATAAAATCAAAACTGACAAAACAAAGCTGTCAGTAAAAACCAAGGATAAACATAGCACATGATGTAAAAACAGAGTACAAGGTTATCAACAGTGGTTACCATAATGCCTCTTGCTTCCTTAAAAAGAATTGTCTATCTCATTAGGTATTATAAAGTTGAACAAAACAGTAGAGAACAAGACCAATAAAACCTAAACCTTGTAAACATTACAGGACTTTGAAAGAAGATAATAGTCAAACCAGAATGGGCATCTTAGATCTTATTGCCTTCAAAGTAATTGCCTATACCCTCAAACTTGATACTATTATACAGAACAGAACAGAGTCTAATCAGTCAAACAAGATAGTGGGAGTATTACAGGGCTACAAATCAAGTTAATAGGTAATCAAAAAAGTTACTATAATATATCCTACTAACTTTTTTGATTTTTCCCCTTAATTAAAAAAAATTTTAAAAATAATTAAATATTTTTTTTAATGAATAAGGGAGAGATTGAGATAAAAGAGGACATAACAACATTACAATGCAGGTCAAAGCCTGACTGTTTCAGCAACCTAGTGCTTCACCACCAAATAACCTGACTCAATAGTAGTTACTATAGTGTCTTTTTCCTTGAAATATTTGAATATAACTTCATATACTATAGCATCAAACATATCAAGTCAGTGTAAAACCATTCAAGTGGATGAAAGCATTGTAGGGTATTTAGAACCAGCTAACAGAAAACGAACAATGGTTTCTATATTATCTCTTTGCCTATAACAATTTTTGTTTATACTATCACATATAATAAAATCCAGCAAGATACATCATGATAAAACCGATGGAGACAGAAGAGCCATAGTTTGGTGGGGCTTCAAAACAAGATGTTAGTAAATCAGCACTAGCTATTATGACGACTTGTTTTCTTCAAAATAGCTGTTCATTTCATCACAGGCCATAATATTAAGCAGCCCAGAATAAAGCCATTCCAATTAACAAGTGAAAACTTTATAAGGCTTCAAGGCCACATAATGGGGAATCATGATTACCGCATACTTTTATATATTTGAATCATTTCTTATATTAGGGAAACTATTCAGTATTCACACATGTGAGACTGATTTATTTCACTCATGAGTATGGTCTCAAGCTGCGCCCATTTACTGATGAATAGCTCAATGTGATCCTTCTTTATAGCTGAGTAGTACTCCATTGTATAGAAATACCACAACTTTTTTATCCATTCCTCAGTTGATGGACACTTGGATTGTTTCCAAGATCTGGCTATTACAAATTGTGCTGCTATAAACATAGGTGCACATATATCACTGTGGTATGATGCTTTCAGTTATTCTGGGAATATGTCTAGAAGTGGAATAGCTGGAACAAATGGGACTTCCAATCCAAGCTTTTTGAGAAATCTCCAGACTGACCTCCACAAAGGCTGTACCAGTCTACACTCCCACCAGCAGTGCAGGAAAGTTCCTTTTTCCCCACAGCCTCTCCAGCATTGGTTGTTGTTGGTTTTCTTTATCCTGGCCATTCTTTCAGGAGTGAGATGGAATCTCAGTGTGGTTTTAATTTGCATTTCTCTAATGACCAATGATGATGAACATTTTTTCACGTATTTCTTTGCTATTTGTATTTCTTCATCTGAGAAGTGTGTATTCTTCTCAGATGCCCATTTTTGGATTGGGTCCTTGAATTTTGGGAGTCTGATTTTTTTGAAATTCTTTATACATTTTAGACAGAAGTCCTTTGTCGGAGGGACAGTTCACTAAGATTTTTTTCCCAGTTTGTGGGTTTACTTTTTACTATGCTGGATATTTCTTTTGACATATAGGAACTTTTTAATAAGAGGTGATCCCAGTTACTGATTCTGGGAAGTATTTCCCGTGCGGTTTGATTCTTGTTCATGAATTCTCTACCTACCCCTATATCTTCAAGATTTTTACCTAATTTGTCTTCCAACAGATTTAGTGTTTCTGTTTTAATATTCAGATCTTTGATCTACTTAGATTTTAGTTTAGTATATGGTAATAGGCTTGGGTCTAGTTTTACTTTTCAGCATGTGGAGAGCTAGTTTTTCCAGCACCATTTATTAAAGAGACTGTTCTTCCAGGGAATATGTTTGGGCCCTTTATCAAAGATAAGGTGGTTGAGTGTGTTTGTAGTTGTGGTTGTATCTTCTAATCTATTCCATTGATCTTCGGCTCTGTTTTGATTCCAATACCATGTTGATTTTACTACTGTTGCTTTGTACTATAACTTCAAGTCAGGGATTGTGATGCCTCCTGCCTTGCCTTTGCTGTTTAGAATTTCCTTTGCTATTCTAGGTCTCTTCTGGTTCCAGATGAATTTTAGGAGTGATTTCTCCAGATCTATAAGGTATGTTGATTGTATTTTTATTGGGATTGCATTGAATCTGTATAACAGTTTTGGGAGAATGGCCATTTTCACAATGTTCTTCCTATCCATGAGCAAGTGATGTCTTTCCCTTTTCTGAGATCATCTTCAATTTCTTTTTTCAGGGTATTTATAATTTTCCCTGTATAGGTCTTTCACTTCTTTCGTAAGAGTAATTCCTAAATATTTCATTTTTTTGCTTGCTAGTGTAAAGAATGTGGCATCTCTTATTTCTCTCTCTGTGGTTTTATTGTTATTATATAGGAATGCTATTGATTTCTGAGTATTGACTTTGTATCCAGCTGCATTACTGAATTTATTATATCTAAGAGTCTTTCAATGAAGTTTAGGGGGTCTTCTATGTAGAGTATCATGTCATCTGCAAACAATGATAATTTAACTTCTTCTTTTCCTATCTTTACCCCTTTTATTTCTCTCTCTTGCCTAATTGCTCTGGCTAGTACTTCCAGTACTATATTAAATAGGAGTGGTGATAAAGGACATCCTTGTCTTGTGCCTGATTTTAAAGTAAAGGCGTTCAATTTTTGGCCATTTAGTATGATACTGGCTGTTGGTTTGTCGTAGATGGCCTTTATTATATTGAGGCAAAGACCACCTATTCCAATTTTCTGTAAAGTTCTTATCATGAATGAATGTTGGACCTTATCGAAGGCCTTTTCCGCATCTATACAAATGATCATGTGATTCTTACTTTTGGTTTTATTGATATGGTGGATTACATTTATTGATTTACGTATGTTGAGTCATCCCTGCATGCCTGGGATGAATCCCACTTGGTCATGGTGTATAATCTTCTTGATGATTTGCTGCATCCTATTTGCCAATATTTTATTGAGGATTTTTGCATCTATGTTCATTAGGGAGATTGGTCTATAGTTCTCTTTTTTAGTTGGGTCTTTCTCAGGTTTTGGTACTAGAGTAATATTTGCTTCCAGGAATGACTTAGGAACAATTACTTCCCTTTCAATTTCATTGAATAGTTTGAGAGTGTCAGCATTAGGTCTTCTTTGTATTTCTTGTAGAATTCTGCAGTGAATCCATCTGGGTCTGGGCTCTTCTTTGAAGGTAAGGACTTAATTACATTTTCAATTTCATTAATAGAAATTGGGTTATTCAGCAGTTTTACATCCTCTTGATCTAGCTTTGGTGCTTCATATGTTTCTAAGAATCTGTCTATTTCTTCTGTGTTATCAAACCTTTGAGAGTAGAGGTTTTCAAAATAGGTGTTGATGATCTTCTATATTTCTATAGTCTGTAGTGATTTCATGTTTTTCATTTTTTATTGCATGAATTTGAGCTTTTTCTTCCCTTTTTAAAATAAGGTTGGCTAGGGGCTTATCAATTTTATTTATTCTTTCAAAGAACCAACTTTTTGATTTGTTGATTCTTTGGATTGTTTTCTCAGTCTCTATTGCGTTGATTTCTGCTCTGATTTTTATAATTTCCTCTCTTCTTTTGACTTTGGGCTTGACTTGCTCTTCTTTTTCTAGCTGTTTGGGGTGTAGCATCAGGTTATTTATTTGTATTCATTCTGTTTTCCTATGTGGTAACTCAGTGCAATAAATTTTTCTCTGAGGACGGCTTTCATTGCATCCCACAGATTCCGGTAAGTTGTATCTGTATTTTCATTTTCTTGTAGGTATTGTTTAATTTCTTCTTTAATTTCCTCTGTGACCCACTGACTACTCAAGAGTTTGTTATTCAGTTTCCATGTGTTTGTGGGATTTTTGCAGTATCTTTTATCATTAATTTCTAATTTCAATACATTATGATCTGATAACATGCAAGGGATGATTTCAACTCTTTTACATTTGTTTAAATATGTTCTGTGAGCTAATATATGGTCTATTTTAGAGAATGACCATGTACCACTGAGAAGAATGTGTATTCTGATGTTGTTGGGTGGAACATTCTGTATATGTCTATCAAGTCCATTTATTCACAGGTGTGATTCAGTTCTGTTATTTCTTTGCTCATTTTCTGTCTGGTTGATCTGTCCTTTGGTGTCAATAGTGTGTTAAGGTCTCCTGTTACAATTGTGTTACTGATAATTTGATTTTTCATTTCTGTTAATGGTTGTTTTATATAACTGGGTGCTCTGGAATTTGGTGCATATATATTTAAGATAGTTATCTCTTCCTCTTAGAGTTTTCCCCTAATGAGTATGTAGTGACCTTCTTTGTCCTTTTTGATCATTGTTGGTTTAAAGTTCACATTGTCTGCAAACAGAATGGCTACTCCTGCTTTTTTTTTTTGGATTCCTACTGCGTGAAATAGTGTTTTCCATCCTTTGACCTTCAGTCTGTGAGTATCCTTCTGGGTTAGGTGGGTTTCCTGTAAACAGCATATGGTTGGATTTTGTTTCTTGATCCATTCTGCTAGTCTGTTTCTTTTGATTGGTGCACTGAGACCATTTACATTAATGGTTATAACTGTTATATGGTGGTTTATTATTGACATGTTATCTTTCTGCTGTTGCATCTTTATCTTTCTGTTCTGTTTAATTATCTGCTTTGCTTAGTGGCTTTTTTCCTTTGTGTATCTAAACTGCCTCTCAATATTTTTTGCAGGGTTGGCTTGGTGTTCATGAAGTTCCTTAGCTGTTCTTTGTCATGGAAGTATCTTATTTCACCATCAATTTTGAATGATAATTTTTCAGGGTACATCAGTCTAGGTTGGAAATCATTTTGCTTTAGGATCTGGAATACTTCACTTCATGCATGCTCTTCTTGACTTTATTATTTGTGCTGAGAAGTCTGCTATGATTCTGATAGGTTTTCCTTTATAAGTGATCTGTCTTTTCTCTCTGACATCTTTTAATAATCTATTCTTGTTTTGGATTTCTGGCATGGTGATTATTATATGTCTGGGTGTAGTTTTATTTTGGTTATGACTATTTGGAGTTCTATAAGCTTCACTGAATCTGATGTCAGTTTCTGATCTCATGATTGGGAAATTTTCAGCTATTACTTCTCTAAATATCCTCTTGACATCCTTTATGTTGTCCCCTTCTTTTTCATTAATCCCGATTAATCTTATATTGTTTTTCTTTGCATCATCTTGAAGTTGTTGAATTGTTATTTCCTGATTCCTTGTTATTTTTAAAAGATCTTTCCTTTCCTGTTCACTAGCTGCAATCCTGTCTTCAAGGTCTGAAATTTTATCTTCACTTTCATTGAGGCGGTTTTTACAGCTTTCAGTGGAGTTTTTGATTTTCTGTATATCTCTGTGCATCTGCTTTATGTATTCTGTTTGTTTCTTATATTGCTCATCTAGGGATTTTATCTTTTTGTTTAGTTCCTCCAATTTTTTGACTGGGTTTTCTTTAGATACATTCAGAATCTCTTTCATTTCTTTTATCATTTCTTCTTTTACTTAGGAGATTATTTTGAGTTTGAATTCCTTTAAAGGTTTCCAGAGTTGCTTATTTATTTCAGTAGCTATTATGTCTGATATTTGAGGTGTATGGCATATATTTTCTTCTATATACATTGCTCCTAGGGTTTCTTGAGATGGGCTGGAGGTTTGAGGTTGTAATTTGATCTTTCATTTTGTCATTTTCCTATATTTCTATGTTTCAAGTGTTATTCAAAAGCTTCCTCAGGGTCTGTTGGAAATCCACTTCTATGTTCGCAGCTCCTGGGACTCTGGCACCCAGTTCCCCCAGGCTGCTGGGCCTCTGGAACCAGTGGCAGTCTTCTGCCTGTTTAGAACTCCGTAGTTCCAGATAGGCTGGGCTCCAGAGACAGTGTGCGCCGCCTGCTGGCTTGAAACTCCATAGTTCTCCGAGCGCAGTGGAATGGGGAGGTGGATGTAGGCACCTGGGACCCGCCTAGTCACTTCACTGCACCCGGAAGGCTTGAGGGTCCCAAACAGGCTAGGCTTGGGGGAGAGTGCGCTGGGCACTTACCGCAGGTTGCGGGGCCTCTGGAACTGGTGATGCTCGCCTGCTTGCTTAGGAATCCACAGTCCTCCAGACTCTCAAGGAGGTGGATGCAGGTGTCCCAGACCCTCCCAGCCATTCCACCTCACCCAGATGGTGCGAGGGTCCCAAATAGGCTGGGCTCTGGGGCTATTCTGTTACTTTTAAGAGAACGTGACCTGTTTACATCCCCACCTGCACGGTGTGTGAATATGAATCTCACCACACCCTTCCTGGCATTGTCACTTAACATAGTTGACAATAGGTGAAAGTTTGATGAGAAACAGGATATGCACATGGTTTCAAAATAAATTCCCACTTGTAGACTTGTGCACCCACTATGGGTAACAGTGTAGAGATTTCTCAAAAAAGTAAAACTAGGGGTTCCTTTTGACTCTGCCATTCCCTATCTTGGTATCTTGCCAAAAGACTTGAAAACATCACACCACAGCATTGTATGCCCACATGTGTTTATAGCAGTATAGTTTGTATAGTTCAGTCTTGGAAACAACCTGAATATCCTTCAACTGATGAATGGATAAAGACATAGTTTTACTAATACCATGGAGTACTACTCAGCCATAAATAAGGGTAAAATTGAGACATTTATAGGTAAATGAGTGGACCTTGAGACCATACTTTTCAAGGGCAATAAATCAAACACAAGTGTAAATATCACATTGTTTCTCTGATGTGAGAAATCAAAAGTAAATAAAGGCAAGAATGTATGATAGATATTATGAAATAGGAAGATAATGCTCAATTGGAGAAGAGAGCTGGGGGGTGGGGAGGAAGAAAGGGAAAAGATTAAAAAAGAAAGAATGGGGAGAAATGCAAATAAAACTTTTGTAAATGGAGGGAAGAGGGACTGAAGGGAGGATAAGGGAATGGAAGGGAAAAAAAGAACGAGATAAATCCAGTAGAGATACACAGTTCCTGGGATAAAACTGATCATTATGTGTATTTAAAATGAACCAATAAAGTTAATTAATAAATTAAAAAATCCCACTAATTTTTTAGTAACCACAAAGGGAAAAATAATTTTTTTTTTGAGACAAGGCCTCCAGTATGTAGCCCAGGCTGGTCTTGAATTCATGGTGATCTTCCTGCCTCAGCTTCCCATATGCTGAGATTACAGGTGGGTAACACCATACCTGGCTGAAAAATAATAATTTATAGCAAGAAACCTGGCAGATGTTCTGTTAACCAAAAGCTTACCAATATAGTAACGGGCAAACTGCTGCCATGGTCATGTTCTTCATAATACAATACACTTGGAAAGATTCAGCATCATTTCTGAGACATTGCTGATGAAAATATATAACCTGAATCTAATCAGGGGCAACATCAATAAACCCAAACTGAGAGATAGTCAACAAACCAAATGTGTTCGTGTTCCTCAGAAATGTCAATGTCATGGGCATTTAATGTTTCCTGGGTTCTATTATGGTTGAATTTCTTTCTCTAATATATTATCAGGGTGGTATTGCTGGCAGAGAGGAAAGTTACTGGATTTTGCACATGTTTCCTGTAAGCCATGCTTTTACATAATATGAATCGATGTTGAGATCATTCAGTTGATTCACTTGCAGTTTTAAAGAGATAAAAAATCATATTGTCTGCAAATAAGTGTAATTTTGTCTCTTTCTCGCCAATATCTCTTCCTCTGATTTCTGCCTCTTGTCATACGAGCCCAGTGCTACACAGAAGTGCAGCCAGCTCATCTCTGCACCTTCCTGGTTCTATCAGCTCCGTATGAGAAGCCGTGTACCAAAGGAAGCACCTCCCCAGTCCTTGGTTTTTTTTTTTTTTTTTTTTGTCTTTTTCCTTTTTATCGGTACCAGGGATCGAACTCACGACTGCCTGCTTCAAAGCAGGCGCTTATGCCACTGAGCTAAATCTCTAGCTCTTTAGTCCTTGTTTTCTACGAAGGTTTTCTTTTTCTCAGTCACACATGAATGCTGAACTATATGTGAACCCTTCTTGTTATATATGAAATTATCACTGGGTTTTTACTCTGGGATTACTGGACTGATATCATGGCATTGATAGATTTTCTAACACAAAACTTTCTTTGCTTCCCTGAAACAATCTGTAGCTGTAGTGAGCATTCTCTTAATATTTTATTTTGCTATTAACTATATTTTACCCTTTTACAATACTGTGGTGTATTTGTAGCCCATCAATTTCATTTAGCTGGGTCTGCATTTCTGAAATTTCCTTCGCATTGTCCTGGGCTAGCTGAACCATGGAAGGCAATTGTGTGAGGTTAACAAGTGGACATGAAATAGGAACTATATTCTTTGCACTTAAAGAGTGCCAGCCAGGACTAGGGTACCATGCTGCTCATGTGTTAACAAGGCTCTTTTGGCTAGGACAGCAGCTGCATTTGTATCTCCTTCTGATTCTGTTGTGCCAGGACACTAACTTCATGGTCTCTCGAGCTGGACCTATTTCAGGAAGAGCAAGCATTTTCCCTAAGGACCCTGCTCCATGGAGACTAGGGGACTCTGACTAATATGGGCTCCAGTCTGTCTTTGCAGGTTCCAGTTCTTACTGCTCCAAGTTCACATCCAGCCATCCTTCTCTCTCTCTCTTTTTTTTTTTTTTTTTTTTTTTTTTTGTCTTTTTCATTTTTATCGGTACCAGGGATTGAACTCACGACCGCCTGCTTGCAAGGCAGGTGCTTATGCTGCTGAGCTAAATCCCTAGCCCCAATCCTTCTGCATTATAGGCCCTGCTGACTTCAGAGTAGCTCCAAACACAGAAGCAACTGTCATGTATACACTCTGACCGGCTCCCACAATTGCAAAAGGCACAAACACTGTGATACCTCCCTTATTTTGTATTGTCTTCTGATGATTCTCCTTCTCTGATCAAACTCTGATTGAAACACTGCCCCTAAAGGGAGATTAGTCTAAATAAAGTTCTGGTTGTTCTTTGTTTGTATCATAAGACGTTCTCTGACCCAGAGACTCATCTATAGAGACAAGCTCACCTTCCTCTAGGGTGCGCTGGACAGTCGGGGTGTGTGCTGGAGGACGTCTGAAGGTGGAAGAGTGGGGGACACAGGGCCTTTTTCTGCCTCTTCTTCCAAGATCAGGCAATGTGGTTCTAGTAGTGGCTGCCCCTCCTCCACATATTAATTACCTATTGCAATATACCGAATTGTCCCCGAGTATACCAATGAATATTTATTATCTCACAGTTTCTGAGAATCAGGAATCTGGGAGTAGCTCAGCTGGGTGGTTCTGGCCCAGGGTCTGTCACAAAATTCCCATCAAGACATCTGCTGAGCCTGCAGTCATCTGAATGCTCCCCTGGGCCCAGAGGAGGAGTCTGTGAGCTCTTGCGCAGTAGCTGGCAGGAGGCCTCAGGGCTCCATTCTGTGGGCTTCTCCTTAAGGGTGCTGGAGTGTCCTAGAAAATGGCGGCTGGATTCCCCAGAGCAAGTGATTCAAAAGAGAGAACAAGCAGGAAGCCATGGGCCTTTGAGTCTCAGAAGTCACGTGTTTCTACTATATGCTGTCCTTTCAAAGGGAGCCGTCAAGTCCAGCCACAGTCAGGCCAGAGGATTGAGCTCCACCTCCTCAAGGAAGGAGTAACAAAGAATCTGTGGGCACACTGTAAAACCGCCATGCTTCTTCTCTCCTCTCAGGCCTGGGGTGGTACTTCCTTCCCACTCTTGCCAGCTTTGAATACATATGAGTTTCCTAAGACCTTGCCACATTCTACAACTGATTCTTTCATGAAATTACCTACCATTAAACCCATTTGAATGTCCTGCCTCTACCAGAATTTTAATGTAACATACTTGGGAGGTTGAGAGACTGCATGTGCCCAATTACAGAGTTGGCCCGCCACATCCATGAGTCCTGCATTCTCAGATTCAACCAACCAAGGAGCAAAAATACTTGAAAGAGAAAAATAGCTCTGGCCCTGAACATGCTCAGATGTTGTTTCTTCTCATATTCCTTAAACAATCTGGTGTAGAAACTGCTCACTTAGCATTTACATTTTAATAGGTATTACAACTAATCCAGAGATGACTTAAAGTATTCAGGGAGATGTTTTTGGGTTATTGGCAAACACTAAGACACATAAGCATCTGTGATTTTTGTCCTAGAACAAATGCTTCATGGGTCCCAAGGGACTAATTATTAAGTAGCATGGGAATCTCATGGGTAGGTATATGTATATACGTGTGAAATATATAAATGAAAGGCATAGATATACATATCAATGTCTCTAACTTCTTTAAATCAAATATTCTGAAATAAAATGAATAAATGTTTCAGGATGTCAACTGGTATAGAGCACAATTCTCCTCTTCCCTCTCCTGTGCTCTGTTATAAGGGGGCTGGAAACCTGAGCACTACACTGTACACCGGAGGGACTATTTGAATTCTCTGTAACTCCACAGTCTTGTTTTGCCTTGTCTTGGTTTTGGGTGCTAAGCTTTCTGCAGAATTCACTCAAATAATTGAATTGTACCACCACCAGGATGATGGTGAACTTTAGATGTCAGCCAAACTAGATGAATTACCATCTTGAAACTGGGGTAGCACTATTTTGAGACGTGCCAGGAGGGGGCAGAGACGCGGCTGCCTAGATTTCTGACAGGGAAGACCTTGTATTTCTGAACTGGAAGAGTACCGTTCAGGACGAACTAGATAAAGTGTGTGGATTTTAATTTGGGTTGTATTGTTAGCTTTGCCACACTGAGTAAGATACTTAGCCTCTCTGTGCCTCCACTTTCTCATGTGTTTCATGAAGAGTGCTCACTTTGTAGGTTTGCTGAGTGTTAAATGACTTAATTTATGTAAAATGCCCCACATAATCTGCCCTCAGTAAGCACTGTCTTCTATCAATACTACTTGGTTTTCAGGCCAGCCAGACTTTCCGCATTCTCAGGACAATTCCATTTTCATTTCGATTGTTAATTTGTCCCAGATTCTAGCTGGAGTTTGTCCGTCCTAGATTGCAAATTTTAAAATTGCATTTATGACATTTTCTCTGTCTTCATAGACTTTCCCTGGGAGGTTGTATCAGAGGTAACCAGCCAGCCACCTTTTAAACTGGAACACTTGTATCTAATTTTTAAAATAACCTGCTTCAATACGATTCAGGTTAGCTGGAGATTGATGCCATAATTCAACTGCTGTGTAGAAATAACCATTAATGCACTTTTAGTTCTGGCTGGGCACTTTCTTAATGGCCTCAAAAGACTTGGGTGAAATATTTCAGAGAATCCTTTTGTACTTCTCAGGAGTTCATTTGAGAATTTAGGTTCTTTCTTTTCACGTGTCATGAATTTCAACGCTATCTTTCTGAAATGTATCTGATCTACTCTAAAACCAATCACAGAATGGTCTTTAAAATAGCATCCCTGTTCCAATCAGAGCTCCTTTTTAAAAATTGTAAGTCTGACAGGCATTGTACATTTGAAATGGAACGCAGATTGCAAAACAGCCTCATCCATCAGCCCAGCTGACCTTTGAATAACCCAGACCAGGGAAGAATAAGACTATAAATTGAAGAAGACTCGGATCCTAGCTGGGGCTGGGTGCTGCCCCCAGTTCAGGAGTGGAAGCAGCAGGCACATGTAACGTGGGACTTGCTCTTCTGTGAAAGCCTCCCGGAAGACCTCGGTAGAAGTCAGAAGTCAGGGGTCATAGCCCTGATTTCCAAACACACCCATATGTCACTTAACTTTCCAGAGACTCAGTTCTTTTGTTATGACACAAAGGTAACATCCCATGCTTGCCTCCTGCCTGTCTTCTCCTGCCCTAAGTGAGAGCGTGGAGACAGGAAGGTAAAGGGGCTGTGTGGGTGAGCTCCGCAGGCAGCTGGGTGGAGACTTGAATATTAGTCGCACTCACCTATCAACTGTATTACTTGGAGCGGGTTATTTATGTTGTTTTGTAACTCAATTTTCTCATCTGTAAAATGGAGACACTAGCACCTATGCTACTGTCTATGTTTAAATCTAGCACTATACCATTCCATGAAGACTAGGACATGAAATATTCCTTTGTTCAGTGTAGACACATTGTATTTACTTGTAGCAGTAGGGAGAAGAGAGAGAGAGAGAGAGAGAGAGAGAGAGAGAGAGAGAGAGAGAGAGAGCTACATAACTTTAATGATAGTATTTTATTGTAAGTGTCCCATATATTCTTCTTGTTAATCTTACTGCACCTAATGTAGAACTCAACCTATGGTGGGTCCATGTAAATGGAAGAGCTGTACATATAGGATCCAGTACTGCCTGCAGTTCAGGCAGCCCCTGGGAGTCTTGGATCATGTCTCCCAGGGACGGAAGGGCTATTGTAATGTTGTTAATGAAGATGTCATGGAGTTTCAGAGGAAGAGGAAAAATGATAATGACCATAATTTAAGTTTATTGAGTCTTACTAAGTTCAAGGCACCATGCTGAATATTTCCCACAGAGGATCTAGCTTCATTTTATGTAGTTCATCAACACACAAACTAACTTTCTCTGGATAGTCCCTTCTGATTCGATAGTCTCTTCCCTTTAAAGAAAGGACTATTTTCCAGGGAGATTTTTCTCTGTTTTCTTTTTGTCAAGATACTTCTGAAATTCCTTCTGTTGTTTCAAGAGATGTAGTTTTCCCATTAAGCTGCAAATGCTACTCAGCACAGCCAAGGTGAGATGGCCAGGCCGCCAGCTCCACCCAATGCTGCCTTTCACCCCCCAGTACCAGCTGTTTGGAGTTCTAGGGGCAGGTGCTTGTCATCCCACGCAGTCAGGAAAAGTATCCAGAAGATTTCAGTCCTGCACACCATATTAGCTCCTGGGCCTGACCTGGTGCCCAGCTCCTGGTCATTCATAAATATCTATGGACAGAACAAAAATGTGTGATCAAACAAATGTAATAGAGGTCAGAAGGAATGAACTGTTTTACAAAGACAGTGGTGATGTGCTGTGCAAGGTGGACTGAGAGGACCTAAGAATTTTCATGGCATAGACAGTTTGACCTTGAAGGGGGATTTTAACAGGCAGAGAACAGGGTCAAGAATCTTTCACGGGAAGGGAGCTGTGTCATCACAGGGGCGTGTTAGAGCCTATGAGTTTTGGGATATGAAGAAGGCATCAGAACAGCCTGCCTTCTGGATGTGTAGTGCCTAAGCCCTAAAGCTGCCAGAACTTTCTAGAAGGCAAGAGAGGGCACAGGGTAGAGGCTGGGAAGTGTGAGGACATCACTCAAAGAAAGAGACTTGAATATGTTGTCTGGAGTTTGCTTGATTAGTGAATAGCAGGGAAACATACTACTGCGACTTTTTGAGAAAGACTGGTTTTCTCAGCTATGTCCTGTAAAAGATGATTCTGCTGAGGTAGGCCAGGGGGCAGATTGTGGAGACAAGGACAGGCAGGCAGGAGACAGGATGGCAGAGCCCGCAGGTGAGTGTGGCACATCCACCTCTGCAGAGAAAGGTTGGTGAGAGTGGTGCTCGTGCTGTCAATAGATTTGGGAGTATTTGTCATGATATGTGGGGATTTTTTGTACATACTTTTAATATAAGGTCATAGAGAGGAAGTTAATTAGCTAGAAAATATATCATAGACATTAAATCTTCTAATCAAAGCCAATAAATCTG
Organism: Cavia porcellus; assembly: GCF_034190915.1. Taxonomy (NCBI): domain Eukaryota; kingdom Metazoa; phylum Chordata; class Mammalia; order Rodentia; family Caviidae; genus Cavia; species Cavia porcellus. The sequence goes on from NW_026947489.1 coordinate 100,255,037, forward strand.
GTCTAACCAGGTGAGTACATTCATAAACCCTAGTTCTGGGAAAAGGAAAAGGAAGAGAAAAGACATTGCTAGGAGCCTCTCCCTATAGCTGTTCCTACTGAGTTATTCTGCTATTCCTTCTCTGACAATCTTTCTAGAACGTGAGAACCACAGACAATAAAGTATCTTTGTGACTTGGTTGTAGCAATTCCTAAAGCGCCTGGCCACACTTGTGTGTCCACAGATAGCTGCCATCTTGGTTTTCCTTTTAATTTAAAATTTTATATAAGAAGTTTCTCATTTTCCTGATAATTACTTTTTATGTGCACTTGTTCAATGCTAATTTGAACTTCTGGCTAATTCTGGTATTTTGTCAGCACCATGCAAGTTTCTCCTGTTCCTACTGAAACTTTAAAAATTATGTCTGAACCCATTTGATTATATGTTTACAACGATACCAGGAGTGAAGATAAGAGGGGACAGACAAACAGCATTAGAGTCTGCAGCCATTAGAGCCTATCTGGGCACAGAGACAACGGACCAGGAAATGGTCAAAAATGATTTATATTTTCTAGCCTGGGTAACTGGAAGGATAGTAGTATTATTTATTATAAACACTACTGGTATTTGAGAAGCTTAGTTTGTATTTATTTGAGACAGGGTCTTGCTATATATTATAGGCTGGTCTTGAGTGCCCTATGGAAACCCAGCCTGGCCTCAAACATGTGGTGATTCTTCTTCATAAGCTTCCCAAATCTTAATTTGTACTTAGCTAGAAAATCAGGGTCTGCCAGAATCTCTTCTCAGACCATAACCAGCCACCTTGAGCCCACCAGGAGAGAAGGACACCCATGCACGCATGGCAGATAAAAGAATAGGCCAATGCAAGTAAAGAAGTTTGTCCAAAACCAGGCACGGTAGCACTTCCTTATACTCCCAGCATCCTGGAAGTTCAAGGCCGGAGGATCACAACTTCAACCCCAGCATGGGAAACTTCATGATTTAAAAAGGCCCTGCTTCAAAATAAAAAATAAAAAAATTTTAAGAGGGCTTTGAATGCACTTTAATGTGAAGGACCTGGTACTTTAAAAAAAAAAAATCTGCCCAATTTTGCTACTACTTCTGCCTTCAAAACCCAAAATCACGTTTGAACTCTTGCCACACTAATCATATACATGGAAGAAACAAAAAAGAAACTGAGAGAGCACAAGTCATCCAGGCTGATCATTGGCCCTCACCCCTTTAGACACATAGAAAGGAGAGACAGATGTCCAACCTGCTTAGTTAGAGGGCGCCCTGGCCAGGGAGCTGCTCTCGACACAAGGACAAAGAGAAGCAATGGAGAAAGTCCCACTAGGACAGAAACTTTTTAAAGCAGAGGTAGGAAAGGGCAGAGCACAGACCAAACGCCTCCCACTGTTTGCATTCATATGAGCCATAAGCTAAGGATGGCTTTTACATTTTTAAATGCTGTCATGTTTTGCTTCATGGCAGGGATGGCCTCAGAGAAATACATCACTAAGGAATTTTGTGGCTGTGCAAACATCACAGAGAGTAGTAAAACTAACCTTGCTGGACACATGGAACTACCACTGTATGTGTGGTCCATCGTCCATGGTGACATTATTCTATGGCCTCTGATCATGTTGGAAAAAAATGTAAATGAACATTGCATGAGAAGTGAATATTATGTAAAATTTAAATTTTAATATCCAAACATAAAATTTTATGGGACTATACTTATGTCTGCTCATTTACATATTATCTACTTTTACTTTTATTTTGACAGAGAAGACATAGCCCACCTAGTGGAAGTAATGATTATCTGGCTCTGTCTGGAAAAATGTCACCAAATGATCCAAGGAAATGTGGCCCAATTAGGGTTTCAACTTGTAATCCATCAACTTCTCCTCTGTAGGAGAAGCAAGGAAGAGCATAGAAAGAAGAGAGAGGCTTTGTATCCCTTTCTTCAAAGGCAGCTGTCTCCTGGGCTGAAACCTAGGCAAAGGGACAGATTTTGAGACTGCACATTTAGTTTGAGTGCTTTGGGGACATTCAGGAGGTGTCTGGACTTCTCGGTGTGAGTCTCAGAAGACAGCTGGGACGTGGACCTGTGAGACGTGTCTAGTGAGGCCTGGTGCAGTCACCGAGTACAGGGAGAGGACAGAGGGGTGAGAAGAGAGCTGGGGAGTTCAGCCAGAGAATGTATTTATTTATTTGCTAAGTCTGGCATCCCTACTTTGGATAGAGCTTTGGAATTTAAAGTGTGAACAGAGAAAGAAAGGCCAACAAAGAAACATTAAAAAAAAAAAAAAGGGAAGTGGGAGACATAGAAAAAAACCTAAAAGTTATTGCAGGAGCCATCTGTGCCCTTGGGCTGGGCAGATTGGTTAGACTGGGAGCAGCAGGGGTTAGTGGATAGAAAAGAGAAAGATGAGGGTTCACCATTCTTCTCTTCCCAAAGGCTTCTGCAGAGGGAAACAGGATGGCAGATTGAGGGGGATGCTGAGGTGATGGCTCTGTTTAGGGGAAAGGAGCCATGTGAGCTTGGCTTTTGGAGAGGACAGTACACAGTGGTTGAAGATATGACAAAATGACTTTTTTTGTCTCATTAGGCTGGACTATGAATCACACAAGGGTGTTCCCCTTGTCACCATCACATCCTTTCCATGCCCAGTACCAGAGATACAAGCAACAGTGAACTCACCAGCAAAAATAAAAGCTTGAGCTTTGCTGTTCCATGACAGCATATCACCAGAGCTCATCGTATTCTGTGAAATGGTTTTATTTGTGTTTAGAAACAATCAAAACTGACTGGCTTGTTACGCACACGCCTTAGTAGCCTCCTAAGTAATGCTTGGTGGAAATTTCATGCAGGTGCATTACAATAGCAACAATGAGAATCATGGAGACACGGAACCCCATGTAGCCCTTATTCGGTGGCTGCATCATTACAAGTGGAGGGAGGCAAGGGCGAACCCACACATGAAAAGGGCTCACTGGCAACTTCTTGGTGATAAGAATGACAGCAGTGGGAGGGAGCAAAGATGACGGATAGATAACAGCTGGCTACAGAGGCTCCCTGAGATAGTCAACTTAGAATTCAACATAATACAGCATGGAGAGCTCTGAACAGAGGGAGATGAATTCTCTCATCCCAAGAAGAAATTAAGGTGAGAAGAACCAATCCAACATACAGTCCCAGTGCTATTACTGGAACAGCTAAAGGTTCAGTGCTCCCATGGCAGCGGGTGACTTGCCAAGCCATCTGAGGTCCCACAGGTTCGACTCACTGGAGGCGCAGTCACACTGAGGTCAGGAGTAGGCTAGGCAAACAGAGAGCTGAGTTGGTGGGGAGCCTGCATTGACCTGTGGTGAGTAATGGGAGCGGAGCCATTCCAGAGAAAGGGGGGCTCTGGTGGACAACATTCTGGGACTGGGCAGGACTGGCAAGTACAAGGGGCAACAGTGACTTCAGTCAGTTGTTCCCTTCCCAAATGGGATTGGTGGAGTGAGCTAGACCTGGCTGAGACCCAATAGGTTATCAAAATCAATTCCCTATGGTGGTGGTGCACACTAATCCAGTGAAGCCTCAGAAGTTTGGCTGTCCCAGAGGGGAGGCAGCACACAGTAATACAGTGCAGGCCACAGCAGGTTGACTGATCTGAGCTGCACCTGTTTGTAACTCACTAGCACACTGCAGTGGGAAGAGTCACCTAACCAGTGTGCTTCAGAAAAATTGTAACCAACAAAGAAAGAAACTGGGGCCTCCTGGAAGAAACAAAAAGATGGGAAGAGGAAGCAACAAAAAAAGTCCCCAGGTCCCAACCCTGAGAACATTGACCCAGGACAGGTAAATACAAAGGAGAATGAGAATAGCAAACATGCAATATCAGACACAGCACGAGTGGACATACAGAGAGATCTTTGGGACCTCATAGACGAGTTCAAAAGGGAAATATTTAGCCAAGTAAAGCAAGATATAAAAAGATTAATAAAAGAGATGCTAAGTACCCCTCAAGCAGACACAGACGGAGGAAGGGAGGAACTCAAACAAAGGAGAGAACCATCTAGTGTAGAATATAAACAAAATATAGAATACATGAAGCAGATTCAAAGAGATTACCAGGAAATTAAAAACTCTATGGAAAGATGGCAAATCTGCTTGAAAGAAACTAAGGATAGATTATCCAAACTGGAGGATAACTTTGCAATGTGGGATTATGAAAGGGAAAACTTTTAAAAAATAACAAGGAAAAAAGCAGTAACAATACAAAGGCTACAAGATGACAAGAGGATCTACAACTTGAGAATAAAGAATGTGAATGAAGAAGCAGGGGTACAAACAAAAGAACTACAAGGGCTATTCACAGAAGTAATTAAGGAAAACTTCCCAAACACAGGAAAAGGAAATGATATTCTGATGTATGAGGCATACAGAACTCCAGCCACCTACAACCAAAACAGAGCTACATCCAGGCATATAATAATCAAGATCCCAGAAATTGAATATAAGAACAGAATATTAAAAGCTTCCAGAGACAAGAAACAGATAAGCTACAGAGGAAGGCCCATCAGAATAACGGCAGACTTCTCAACACAAACCATCAAGTCAGGGGCTGGGGATTTAGCTCAGCGGCATAAGCTCCTGCCTTGCAAGCAGGCAGTCGTGAGTTCGATCCGTGGTACCAATAATAATGAAAAGACAAAAAAAATAAAATTAAATTAAACCATCAAGTCAAGAAGAGCCTGGATGGAAATATTCCAAGCCCTGAAAGAAAATAACCTCCATCCCAGATTGATATACCCTGCTAAACTGTCTCTAGAAATTAATGGAGAAACAAAATGCTTCCAAGACAAAGAGGAACTTGGGAAATTCGCAACCACCAATCCAGTTCTACATAGAATTCTGCAGGGCTTTCTAGAGAGAGAGAAAAGTACTAGGATTCCAGGAACAGTGGCAAACAGGCCTCAATGAATGGAGCAAAAACAAAATGAAGAAGGTAAGCAGACAACTGATGGCAAAAAAAGAGCAGAACAGAAATGAGGCAGAGAAGGTTGGTTATAATCTCTAATATAGATGGCCTTGATACACTAAATTAAAAAAAAAAGAACCACACGTGGAGTAGATCAGGAGGTAGAGTCTACCAAGATGCTATTTATAGGAAATTTATATTTCCTTTTATATATAAAATATAATTAACATGCAAAAGAGTACATGGACTGAAAATCAAATATGAGAAAACAATGCTCTATGTGACAGAGAACCAGAGAGTAATAGGGGCAACTAGACCAGTATTTGTGGATAGGTTGGAAAGACATGCTTTAATAGGTAAAGGAATACAATTAGAGATCAAGTCCAGGAGAGAGAATGTTTGGAACCACTTAGGTAAGTAGCACGTTGCCTGCCCCCCCCCCCCGTACAATTTAAAACCGAGGATCTTGGTCAGACCCAAAAATGCACAGTGTACCCTGGGGAAGTGAAAGGGAGGGAGAGTCTTAAAAAAGATGGCAGAAGATATTGTTAATAGTGTATCAGGATTTAAAAGCCACATTACTTCTACCACTCTGCTTAGATAGATTTTATTCCTTTGATAGATTTTATTATGTCCCAGTTTGTTTACTTGCATTAGATTTGAGGGCACAGACAGCTATCCCACAGACAGCTATCAGGATATAGCAAAGTAATCATCTTTAATTTCCTATTAACTTAACCTGGAGCCCTGTATGACTTATACTGTTTTATCATGACTGATTTTAGTTAAATCTGGTTTGTTTGATTCCTGTTTGGTAATTTTTTATTCAAAACTGATATGATTGATAGTATCAAGTCTGAGAGTATAGGAAACTACACTGAAGATGATAAGACTCTCCAATACACATTCTGGTTTGATAACTGCCTGTTTTTGAAGTTTTATACTATATAACAAGTTGTGTTTTTATTAATACTATTATGTACTGATATATTCAATTATACTGTGCCTGATGATACGGTCAATTCTATTGAAGATAACAAGAGACAAAACAGGAACTATGGTAGAACTCTTTGTACAACGGTCTTGTATGTCTTTTTCATTTCAGGTGTTTATAGAAATATATTTTATTTTGTCTTGCTTTGTTTCTCCCTCTAACATAGAAAGGATAGAAATAAATGTTAAGACTCATTCATGTGTAGAATCTATAAACAGTTTATGAGAACTGATCTTAAGACACACGATGAGATGAACAGATATTTTGAAGAAAAAGAGACACTAAAGTACCCAGTGCTGATCCTGGAGTGTCATAATGTGAAACCCAGCAATAGTATTATTCTTTGTTCAGGGTGATATTAGCCTGCTTGGGTTTATTCAATCTCAACATAATTGAAGATATGGATACCTGCATGTATGTTTAAGTGTATAGGATTGATAACCATATTTCTAAGTTTTTGTTGGATAGTTGAACAGAACTGGTTGCAGTCTTACTGTTTGAATCCCCACTTTATATGCTCCACTTTAGTATCTTGAATAACTATTTGTAAGAAGACAATCTATAATCATTGAGTGATTTCTTACTGTTTATTTTTTCTCTGAATGTATTTTTCTACCCATTTTCTTTTTGTTTAGTCTTTCTTTAAATAAAATTAAAAAACAAAAAAGAATGACAATAGTGCCCAAAGTGAGCTGAATCCCGATGGGCTTAACACGGTGCCAGGCATTTTATGTACATGACGATGGAATGCTACTGGATAGAGATGGAAGCCTGTGAATGGACCTCGGCGGTGGGGGGGGGGGGGCGGGTTGAAAACACAGGTTGAAAGGTAAATGCTAGGTGAAAGAGTTAGCTCTGGACAAAGTAGGGACACTTATTGCGCTGTGACACATGAGAAAGAGGGAAAAACAAACAAACAAGAACACAGACATGGTGGAGGGTTTATCCAGATGGGGACATGGGGAGGGTCAAGTTTGGTGGCTTCATTTTTCCTGGGGAGGAGGAGAGTGTATCCCCTATTATAAATGAGGGGGCTCTCATGTTAGAACTGAGACATGAATCTATGCTCTGATGTCACAGAATATAGCTGGTGTCATTAACTGTGGGCAGAGACTAACTAGAAACACTGAAGGAAGCATCTCTGGCTTTCAGTAACGCATTACAGGACCAAGCACCCACCATTCACACACTCAGGGCTAAAGCCTGGCTCCTCTCAGGCAACGTGGTCCCCTCCACAGACAGAACCTGCCTGCTCCTGCCTGTTCCAGCGTATCATCTGGCTTCAGAACCCTTTGACCCATTCCAACTTCCGGAAAGTCAAACCTTAAGGGGGCACTCCCTCGGGCTGGCCTCCTCTCCGGAAGTTATCATGAACTCCCATTTTGAACCAGAAAGTTCCTTCCTTCCCTGAGAGGCCTCTCCCTCCCTCATGCACATGCAGGATTGGTCAGTTTGAGGCTAGTGTGTGTGTGTTCAGTGGCGAAGTCAACGCAGGGAGAGGCAGGACCAACCTTTGCCTTGGAACCAAGTGACACCATCAAAACCTGTCCTTACATCATGCTCTTTTTGTTGGGAACCTATAATTTCATTCATAACTTTGGGGAGATAATTATACCTTGCTAGTGAGAGACAACTTGATGAATAGCTGTTTATTTTCAAAGGAGGCATATTTCATGCACTGGCTGCTTAATGAGGTCAGGAACACAGCAAGCTGTCACCATCTTTTCTATGTCATTTAGCTGCCTGGTGAGGTTCTACATGGGAAACATAAGCATCTTATATTTGAAATAATAAAATCTCCTTGGTGTTGCTCAAAAGCCACAGTTCAGAGGCAGGAGTTTATCTTCCTACTAATCTGAATGATTTGCCTGGTGACTCAATGAAGTCTTGCAAAAAAAATTTGAGGTGGGTCAGATTTTGTAGATGAGCTGATTCTAGTATGTGCCAAAGAAAAGTCACTCAGCTTGTAGGTGTTGGGGCCAGAATTCGCACCAACACCCTGAGTCCGGAGTGTAAAAACTCTACCTGATGTTACATTCATGGCTACTGCAGGGGACACTGTGGTCTGCTGTCCAGATCCCACGGCCCAGGCTGAGCCTTAGCTAAGGCAAGTGCCAGCGGCTGACAGCTAAGTCCCTTGCTGTGCCACTTTGTTAAAATCCTGCTCCACATTTGAACTGATAAGCCACAAAACGTCAGCTGAAATTTTCACTTTTTAGCATGCTAGCTATACATTTAAGTTTAGATATCCTATTTAACGGCCATTTTAAATTCAAGCCCTACCACTGGTTGGTTTTCTATGACAGACTGAGATTACGTTATCTGCAGTGTAAGTGTAGCACATGGTCCAATTCTGTTCCTTAAGGTGCATAGTAAATGTACAGATAGTCACAGGCTACTCTTTTATGATGTATTACATTTCTAATCTGTTATTCCTAACCTGTTATAAATGTTTGTAGAGGGGAAAAAATTGAATTTTTCTAATCATCTGTAAAATTATGCTAACTTCTGCAAGTAGGCATTCTAAATAAAATGTTTAAAAACAGGGAAAAAAATCGTGCTCCATTAAAATTAAGACCAGTCAACATAGAGGCGTCCACACTTGTGCCAGTTTGAGACAACTCTGAAGGGCCAAGCAAGATGCAAGAGTCGGAGGACCCCCTCGGTTGTCTCAGTAATGCAGGTCCCCCTCTCCACTTGGCCTGTCCTGTTCTTGCCTCCCGAACAGGTCCAACCCCCTGACAGAGTGCCCCAACGCGTTTCCTGCGTGCAGAGCTCCTGCTCAGAGCCTGCCGCTCCAGATGACCCGTTTGGCACTACCCCCTTGGTCAGGTGTGAGTAGGAAGTTTAAAACACACGTGTACAAACTCTAGGACCACTTCGTTTATCTCTGAGCTTCCTGGCATTATGGTAGATACCTGGACGCCCCCCACCCAAAGCCTCAGGCATTCATAGGTGGGCTTTTGGGAGATGATGGATCATAGTAGGTGTGAAATTTATGAATGGATTACTCCACTGAGGAGTTCCACTGCTAATTTAGATTTGGGAGGTAGAGCCCGGTTGGAGGAGGTGGGTCACTGAGGGCTTGGCTTGCAAGGGGCTGTTTCCTTTCTTTCCCCCTGGATTCCTCTCTTCTCCCCACCTCCAGGCCGTGAGCTCTTCTTTCTGAGCCATGTGCCTGGGCTGTACCACTCTGCCCTACAGCCAGCCAACTATGGACTGAAACCTCCACAAACTGTGAGCCAAAATAAATCTTTCCTCCATAGAGTTGTGTGTGTTGAGCATTGTGTGTCAGTAATGAGAAAGTGACAGTAACTCAGACACTGACACTGGAAGAAAAGATAGAGACAGAAGAGAGTGGAACCAGGGATCCAAAAATAACCTTGAGGGCATTCTTTTCTCAAAACTCTTTCTGTCTTTTTTTCTTCCTTTTTTTCATGGGAGTGCACTTATAAAAGATATAATCTTGTAAATGATGATACATGCTTATTGGGACATTTCAAACCTTACATAAATACAAGGTAGAAAGTTAAAAACCAGCCCATGTCCCATTTCATGTTGACTCTGGATGGTATTTTGTTGTCTGTCCTTTAATGTCTTCTTAGGCGTGCCTATGTAGATAAGTTAACACCAGTGGTTCTTCCTTCAGTGTATATCGTGAGTCCAGTGATTTCTTATCACTTGTACCAGTCCTGTTAGACCCGTTTTTATAACAGGACATTGCCGCAGCCCTAAGGACGGTTACTCTTGCTTGTCCTTTTTCACCCCTAGATCCTTAGTACTGGGGATGTATTCAGTACCTGAATGTGAATTACAATTTGCCTTCTTTTGGATGTTCTTTACTCTCCTTGGGACAAGTGTGTAAGAATGGGGCAGGAGCCCTGTAGGAGGGTTTCTTTTCAAATTCTGAGTGGATGTGCTCTCATTCTTTGCCTGTCTCTTCTGCTTTTCTCTTTCTTCCCAATTCTTCTAGTCTCTGTTCTAGTTTGGATGCTTTTCTCCTTGCCGTCATACATTTATCTTTCTTTCCCATCAGACTAGAAGTAGAGATAGGCCCTCCGTGGGTACTTTGAAAAGTGGGCTTGTCAGAGCCCCAGACTTCTGAATAGGGGTGAGTGTCACTTATCAGAAAGTTTAAGCCATTAATGGATACCAACATGCAACAGTTACCAGTCTGTTTTGTGTTGCTGTAACAAAATACCCAGTAATGGGTAATGTATAAAAAAAAAGAGGTTTATTTGGCTTATAGTTCATGAGGTCCAGGAGTACGGCACTGGACTCCGCTTGTCTCTGGTGAGGATCCCATGGTAGATGACATCACATAGCAGCAGTGTGTGTAAAAGAGAAGTTACATCTCAAGATAGGAAGCTCTTATGGAAATGAATCCACTCCTAAGGGATCCAGTTCACTACCTGAGACCATTACTGATTCCTTTCAGGATGGTATTCTGGTGACTCAATCTCCTTCCACTAAGCTCTGCCTCTTAAAAGTCTTCGTACCTTAACAATCCTGGAAACTAAGCCTGCAGCACACAATCCTTTGGGGGAACAAACCATGTCCAAACTATGGCAACAGAGATTGAATTCTAAAGCAGGGTCATCCTGTGCAGATTATCAACAGAATTCACTGGTAAACCAATCTCTACCTCTTGAGCCCACTCACTCTCTGAGAGATGATTTTGTGACAAAGGGCACTCTGGGGAAGGTTGGACAGTTCCCAGCCTGCCTCTGAGTAGGAGGGGGGTACCTGGTGCCTGGCCACTCACCACAAATGCAGCAACCAGGGGCTTCCCCCAGGCTATGCAGAGAACTGCACCTTCCCTCCACACCCAGGCGTGCATGTGTGCACACACATCTATATTTGCATGCACACACGCATACACAGACACACACCCACACACAAACACCTGGGAAATAGAGGATGGGATCCCTAAGGGGCTGGCTGCCTGTTTTTCCAAAGAAGAGGTAAAGGGAGTGCCGCTCTAGAAATCTTTTGCATTTCTTGAGACCTTTCAGACATGGATGCACATTCTCCCCAAGGATCACACTGAGTAGAAGGCAAGAAGTTTGGCATCCATGAAAACAATGTGTATCCCTGAGTGGAGAGAAATGGAAATGAAAGGGCTGCACAGGAGCCCTTAGAAACATCTCCCAGACCCAGGGCACCTGATACCAAGTGAGCCCTGATATTGCAAACAAGGCCTCTGCTATCCTGAGCCAGCTCCATCCTCCCTGGTCTTGAGGAGTCCACAATGGAGGAGCCAAGGGGTAAAAACAGGGATACCAGCCACACTACACCCCCATCTACCATCCCAAGTCAGCCCCTTCTGGGGAAAAGGGAGAAGGCACCAAGCTAAATCAAGATTAGAGTTTCAGGCTGGACATTTTAATGACTAAATTTGAGTGTGTTTGCAATTTAAAATGACCCAAGAACACTCATTACTCAAGGGTGAACAGAGAAATTGTGAGCTTGCTAGATATTTTGCCCAGAGCATGGGGAGATTTATTCTTACTGAATAAATTGCAAAGGCATTTTGGGCAACAAAAATAAAATTATATTTCAATTACCCCATGAGTGGTGCTAGTTCGGCATCCCAGTTATGTTTGTATACCTGACCCTTATCTGAACCTCAGGGGGAAGGACTTTTGCATGTGTCTAAAAGATCTTTGGCAAGGGAAAAAAATTAGGGAAGTAGTGTAGCTGAGAGAAGCAGGAGGGGACCAGAGTCCAGTTTTCAGGGCAGAGGGAGAGAGGGGATAAGAAATAAAGGGAATATACTTCAGCCTCCTGCTTTGCAAGGGGAGATAGCGTGGGTCATGGGTCACCTGGCTTTGAAAGGGGACCTGGCATGTGCATCCTTTCTGTGAGAGGAGGGGTGATGAGAGAAAGAGCACTGAGAAATGAGATACTGTAAACCCCTCCCCAAACACACACGCACACACATGCACACGCACACGCACACGCACACGCACACACTTAATAGTCACAACTCTGTCATGATTTGAGTCTAGATGTTCCCCCAAAAGCCTCATGTGCTCATAGGTACTGGTTTCTAGCTGGATCTAGGGTGTGTGATTCTGGGATAGGATGTGATGCTTAGGATTATGGGTGCCCCACCCTAGGTGTGAGTGCTGCCCACCCTACGGCAGGTAGCGTGGACAGACTATAAGGGGCAATAAGAGGGCTTCTGCCATCCATTGCTGCTTGCTCCTTCGATGCTGTCTTCTGTGTGTCCTGTTTGCCATAAACAGTTCCTCCTCTGTGATTCCCTGGCTATGGGCCGCCCTGCTGGGAGCCAGGTGACCAGAGACCGAATCCTCTACAAACTGTGAGCCAAAATAAACCTTCCCTTCTCTAGCTCGGGGTGTTGGGTATTTGTCTCAGCAAAGAGAAAAGTAACTAAGACAAGCCCAGAGTTCTCCTTCCTCTCTGAGCACCTGACTCCGCCTTATTCCCAGCAGCCTGAGGAAAAAGGCAAAAGATGTGTACATGTCGGGGTGAGGAGGCTCATATGTGTTTTCCTCTGCCTGAAATGTCAGAATTTGTCAAATCCCCACAGGAAGCAGGTGGCCCATTCAAAATAGAACAATTTGAGGAGAATCTATTTACAAAGGACTTCTATAAGGCTTGGGGGTGGGGCGTGTGAAGAGGCCCAGGCCGCAACTCCTAGACCCAAAGGGAAGTGGGAGGAAATCCTACATATTAGGGGGGTCCAAGGCAAGCCATTGCCAACCCTCCAAATCAAAGGACACAAAAAAGAGGGGCTCGATGTCCCCCAAGAAGTCCTTTTAGTTTTTTTTTTTTTTTTTTATCCATGTCTGACAGCTATGGCTTTACCAAACTCCTCCCAACTTCTCTGTGAAAATTTTGGTTTTCCTAGGTGGCTTTGGATACCCCACAACTATTTCAGATGACTGCCTCACAGCCTCTCTGGATGGCTCTGTGCCTCTGCAGTTTCTGCCTCTGCAGAGAAGTCCCACCCTTCATCATGGTGAAGCAAAAAGTCTGAAACCAACCTGCAGGACACCACACCTCCATGAGCCCATCTTTTTACCTACATAATAAGCTCTCCTCTGCTGCTTAACATACTAGCCCATGCGCTACATCCCACTGTGCTGTGGTTTTGCATATTTGTTATGATTTTCATCTCAACTAGAGCAGTCTGAGCTGTTTGCACTAAGAGCCGGTAACACTAAAGGCTGATGGCCCCATGTCCTACTTTCTCATCACTGAACACAACGCTCGACATCCACAATTTAAAGCAGTTTATTTTGGTTCATTGTTTTAGTCCATAGTCAGTTGGCTCCAGAGTAGAGACAGGATCGTGGAAGGGTATGGAGGAGGAAAGCTCCTGGCACCATGGCAGCTAGCAAACAGAGAAAGAAAGAAGGAGCCAGGGATGAGAACACGCCCTTCCAGGTCATGGTCCTGGTCACTTACCAGGAGCACTTCCTACCAGCACATTCAGCTATGATCTCATCAGTGGACTAATCCACTCCAATAATCCATTTCCCTTCCACACACATTATACTTTGTGGGGGACATTAAGATTAAACCGTTATACATCAAAAGCAGCCACTAGCCAGGGCTGGTAACACTAAAGGTAACTTTAAACCAGAATGCAATGGAGAGCTGTTAGGAGCTGCTAGCTCTGGTTGCCAGAAAAGTTCTACTAGAAAAGCAGTGAAGAGAGCTGTTAACTAGAGAGCTGCTAACACTAGGACCTGAGTGTTGCAGACACTGAAGGGTTAGGTGTGCTAAGAGCTGAAACCCACTGGCTTGCAAAGCTCATGATTTCTGTGATAACTCGGACCCCGGAAGCAAGAAATTAAAATTTGGGAAGCAAAGGCTTTATTTCCAGGCCTGGTGACACAGCCTCCAGGAGCCAATTTGGAGACTGCGTACCTCACAGCTAAAAGTCAGGTCTTTTATCTTGTAAATCCACAAACAGCTGCTGGTCACACAATGTAAAGAAGGGGATGGGGGTGTGACGCACTACAAAGCAGAAACAGCAATTGCAAGTCTCCCTGCATACTAGCAAGTTTAGATAAGAAGAAATCTTGTTTTTCTTAGCAAAGAATAGAGAAGTCTAACAGCAATTAACAACCTTAGTTACCTTACTTTAGCACCACAACTGTTATTTGTAGAGGGCAACAATGGTTAACATATCAATTAGGTAAGATTTTACAATTCTTTACAGAGGAGAGCATTGATTAACATATCAATCCTTTACTCAGAGGGAAAAGGAACACACAGGTATTGCTATGATACAAACGAAGCTATTGCAGTCTAATGCAATTAACACAATTTGTGACAGGCTACCGGGTAGGGAAGACCCGGGTTGTCAGGAGCTATTACCTCAGGCCTTTGTTTTATGGCCTTTTAGGAAGTTAAAACTTAACCTAGTTAGATGGGAAGGGGGAAGAGGAGGGGAAGCAGCAGGTGGGCTTATACAGAACAAACATTACTGCGCGATAATTGGGGGGCCTTAGGTTATAACAATTTCTATCTGCATTGAGCAAAAGAACCCTTAATCCATCAGTACTGCATATGTTTAAATACTTAAAAGTTATCACTTAAACATGAAACTAAATGTATCCAATTAATCTTGACAAATACATTTTTGTAACAGTGTGGAAGACTAAGGTGGAAGCTGGAAGTCTCAGGCTGCTCAGTCCCAAGTAGGAACATGGCAGAGGGGACATTTGGACCCCAACCCCTGACTCCCAGCTTGCTCCCCTCACTTATCACTATGACCTCTGCTTGCAACCTCAGGAGATATCACTTACACAGGTGGACACCCTACCCTCATGCCCATGCTGCCTCCCAGGACTGCCACATATATGACATTCAACCTTTTACTAACCCCTCAGGCCCAGGTGAGGTCCATATGATGGAAGAGAGATGCATACACAACAGAGGGCCAGGCACAATTTAGGGGCAGGGAAGACCTGAGCTCTGAAGCTTGATGTCTATCATAGTTTATGTCTGTGGCCCCCAGGCCTCATGAGTTTGCATTGTGCATTTGTGAATGGTTTATTGTCTAATGCTTGGATTGATGGTGTCAGTGCTCCACCCACATAGGGGTGGAACCAGGATGTGATGTAATGGCAGGAAGAAGGTGTGTCTTGCTCTTTTGCTGGTTCCTGCTTACTGTTTGCAGCCACCATGAACTGCGGCCCAGCCATGTCCGCCTGCCTTGGAGCCAACTAAGTGTGGACTTAAACCTCCAAAAACTGTAAGAAATAAACCTTTCCTTTCCCAGTTTTGGGCTCAGGTATTTTTTTCTCAGCGACGAGTAAAAAGTAACTAAGACAGAATTTGGTACCGAGGAGTGGGGTCGTTAGCTATGACTATACCTGACCATGTTTCTTGAGAGGCTTTGGAAATGGCTTGTGGACAGAGTTTGGAAAGGTTTGGACATGTCACCTGGATGCATACAGCTAGAGCAGCTTAGACTGTTCTGTAGAGGAGATACTGGTCAGAGCTCAGGAGACCAGAAAGCTGATAGGAAGCCTGATGGTAAATACCAGGCTTGGGAGGTTTCTGCTGGGAAGAAGGACTGCATGGGTTGTTGGACTCCTCATGATGTGTGTTATGGGTTGGAAGAAAGTCTGTCTGCATTTTGCTCATGCCCAGAGACTTTGCCTGAGACTGAGACAAAGGGCAATGGACTGATTAATCTTGAAAAGGAAATTAAAAAGCAATCAAACATTGAGACTGTGACATGGCTATTGTTGGGGGCTTTCAGGCAGCTATATGTTTCAAATCAAGAGCAAAGAGCCCAGCAGGATAATTTACAATGCTGTGAGTTTGGCCAGAAGGAAAATTCCAGGAAAGCTATGGATTATAAAGACAGAATTGAGATTTTGATTCCTGAGGAAAAACAGAGAGATAAGAAAGATGGCCTTGGGGCATCCCAGAAAGTGGGTCCCCACCCTCTGCAGCCTCACTGCAAAGGTGAAAGAATTTGCTCAGAGGGAAAAGCTGCAGAGTACCATGCTCCAGAATGGCGACAGAGGCCACGTGAGGTTCCAGAATGGTGGCAACACAGAGAAGCTTTTCATCACAATCAGGTAAACAGAGCCCTGCGATCCAGGCAACTGATCCCTACAGCCAAGAGAGAGAAAAGCCTGGCTTCTGCTTCAGCTGGCAGCAGACCTTGGAAGCATCCACAAGATGCTGATTTTAGGTGCAAGGAAAATGCACAGATTCTGAGGGTAAGACAACTTCCACCTTGATTGCAAAGGGCCTGGGAGGCCAAGCAGTGTGCCTCTGAGAGGGCATTTGTGAAGATGTAAGGGTGAAGCCAAAGGTGCAGTGGAGACCCCAGAAGTTTGGAAAAGCCAGGAACGTGGGTGATCCAAGGAAAGCTGCAAAAAGCGAGCAGAGAGGATTTAAGAGAGAAGCTGCAGGAGCTGGTATTGCCAGAAATGCCATGGGGGTAGAATCATCCAAGCCTTTTGGAGCTTGCAACCAGTTTGCTTCAGACACTGAGCTTGGAACTCTAGGACTTAATGTTTGCCCTGCTGGATGTTGGACTTACTTTGTTTCCAATGCTTTACATTCCCGTTTGTAACTTGTGGAATGGTAATGTTTATCTTGTGCCTTTGCATTTCAGAAATGTTTAACCTTGTTTCATTTGTACAGGCGGTTACAGTTCAGAGTTTGCCATAGATCTTGGAGGAGACTTGGATTATTCAGCAATGCTGAAACTGTTAAGATTTTGGCAACTCTTGGAGATGGACTAAATGTCTTTTGTATAAACGATGTACATGAGTCCTGGGGCCAGGTAGAATGTCATGGTTTATGTCTGTGGCCCCCGGGCCTCATGAGTTTGCACTGTGCATTTGTGAATGGTTCATTGTCTAGTGCTTGGATTGATGGTGTCAGTGCTACACCCACATAGGGGTGGAGCCAGGATGTGATGTAGTGGTGGGAAGAAGGTGTGTCTTGCTCTTTGCTGGTTCCTGCTTGCTGTTTGCAGCCACCATGAACTGCGGCCCAGCCATGCCCACCTGCCTTGGAGCCAAGTAAGTGTGGACTGAAACCTCCAAAAACTATAAGAAATAAACTTTTCCTTTCCCAACTTTGGGCTCGGGTATTTTGTCTCAGTGACGAGTAAAAAGTAACTAAGACAATGTCCATGATGGAGGATTTTTCTCCTTCACTGAAAGGCAGCACTGCTGGAGAGAGTACGGGCACAGTGCCTTTTCTTTAAAGGACCCAGGCAACCAGAGAAAATGCATACATGGAACTCATGCTTCTCCTACCCCGTGAGTTTCTAGGGAGGTGGGTGTCTTCCCGAGAAAGCAGAGAAGGCAGGGACACTAGTGGTGTAATTCCAGGAGTCAGACACCAGGGACGGAGAGCAAGACAGAGCAGGGCAGTGGTTGAGTTTAGAAACCCCATGTTCTGTCTGCCCTGAGTTCCTCTAGTTAATTTATACTCTTGCCTTAAATACAAGCTCAAGGGCAATTCTCTCCAGAAAACCATGCATGACCACCAGCACAAGAGCAGGACTGCTATCAGGTGGTTCTCTGACCTTGACCCTTACAGAATTTACTGAAGTTTCTGTCCACTGGGTGGTTATTTTATTAATGGTACATCCCCACCAGATCACAGGCCACCAGAAGACAGGGACCGCTTTGCATGATTTCTTTTAGGTAATTGCTATGTCTTTCCTGCCCGGGACAGTTCTGGAATGTGGTGGGTCCTTATTCCAGGTCTTCTGTTTGCTGGACTCACTTTGCTGGAGTCAGGAAGTGCTATCTATTTTCAGGAGAATGTTGACAGCATACGTGATTGTGAGTAACTCATACAACATTTGGAAGTAAGTTCCCTGAAGGTTAAGATAAAGATCACCACATAATTGGACTATCATCATCTTAAAGAGCCAGGATGGCTCCCAGGCCTACACAAGAAATAAAGATATAGTAACATCAAAACAAAGTTTTGAGCCAAAGACCAGCGCAGCTTTGCAAACAGAGAAAAGAAGGGCCATTCAAAGAGTGCCTAAGGAGAGAGTGGGCCATCTGGGCAAGGTAAGTGCATACGATCCATGGGACAGTGCTGATCTTATTGGGAAAATGGGAACATCTAGTTTTCATTAAAATTTCAACCCCACATCCCTCCCGTTCTTTTCTAAGCTCATCAGGCATGGGTCTGATAATTTGGCCCCTGTGGCCAGGCCTACATAATGACAGATTCCCCCGCTGGGTGCATTGCTCATATAAATTAACAAATTGGGTTTCTGATTTTATTTCCATCTCTCAGAGATTTTATTACCCCAAGTGGGCATTCCCTAAATATGCTCACATCTGGAAAACCAGCAGGTTTAGGTTTCTTATTCTGCAAAGCTGATGGTCAGGTCCCAGGCAGTGAGGAACAATATCCAGCAGAGAACATTCCTCTCAATCTAGCCATTAAAAGACTTTTTTTCTTTTGTGAAACTAAAATAACGATTCTCTCAAAGAGCCTAACATTTAACAAGAGAAAGGGGGACATATCGAATTGTATCTGAATTGAAATGACTTTGATTGTCATTTTTCCCTGGACTTCTCTAGACCCAAACTGTCTCTTTAGCCAGCAGAAACTGTGGCAGAGAGAGGAAAGATGGCTGGTCTTTGACCAGAATTCAAGGGAAGCTGGGGTTATGGTACCCCTTGAGGAGACAGCAGGAGAAAGAGGGTCCTGGGAATAAGACTGGGGAGCCGAGAAGGCCCTCACCACCCACAGCCTTTTGAGGAGTACTGTGTAATGTGCATCAGATCTGAGAGGCATGAAATCCTCAGCGGAACTGAAAACTCAGAGGCCAGAGAAATCAGAAGTGGAGTGAGGGTGATGCGGAATGAATCCCACAAACGCTCAAATGGAGGGGCTGACATTCCAGTCTCCCACCTGCATCTGACTTTTACAGGAAGGTGAAGGCAAAATGCATTGTGGTATCATGGACGGGATCTTGGGCAGAAAAACGACAGTAGTGGAAAACCCAATGAAATTAATTGCTCAGTTTCAACAAATGTGTCAAGGTTATATCAGGTCTGAATGTTAAAGGAAACCAGGTAGTGTACATACAGGAAGTGTGTTTGTAACGTCCCTCTAAATGTAGATGTATTCCAAAGTACAGAGTTTACTTTTAAAAAAATAAAGATCTACTTTTTTTTTATCTTAGGAATGTTTTCTTCAATGAGTTGTTAATGATTGCTTCTAATTGTTTTGTTTTTATCAAAAAATAGAGGATTCTTAGATTGGGCCTCTTTTCTCTATTTTTAGAAGCTAACATATTTGCTCTTGTCTTAGTTACTTTTTTCTTATTGCTGACACAAAATACTTGATACTTAAAGTCAGGCGGGAAAGGTTTGTTTAGCTCACGTTTATAGAGTTTCAGTCCATAGTCAGCTGGCTCCAAGGCAGAGCAGAGTGGCAGACAGATGTGCCACAGAAGGGAAGCAGTTCGTGGCAGGCTCAAGGTAGCAAAAAGAGTAAGCAAGGGGCAAGACGAGCCTCTTTCTGTGCTTTCTGTTGTACCCAGGCTAGCACGATTAGGGCAGTGCAAACCACCCAATGCACCGATTTAGTAATCACCCACTTTCATCCCAGCACCCTTCATCCTAGCATTGCACCATGAATCAATCACGCATTGTAGAGCTAGCCACCTCTGAAAAAGCCCCACCCAGCACTGCAGGAGGCTTTTGGGGACACAAGCAGTAACATCTCTCATTATTTTCATTGTTTTCAGTTTTCTGAATTCCGGGAGATTTGCAATTTGTTCTCCAGATTACTGATGTGACTTTGCTGTGATGCCTTTCCTGCTTGTCAGTCCTCCAAGGTACACATTAATTCTGCTCCTGCATTTTTAGTTTCTTTGTAGTTCATATTTATCTCGGTCATCTTGATTTGCATCTGCTATAGCTGTGCTTTAGTCACAGGCTATCTCCTGTCACTTTACACTATTGTTTCACAGAGGCCTGGGCTAATTACCTGCTAGCTCACACCCACCTAGCATGACTAGGAAGGACCCATGCAAGTGTCCTGTCTTTTAGCCCTTAACAACTAATTCTTCACTGACCTCAGGAGGTAATGAATAAATATCAAACTCATCCTGCCCCATGTAGCTTCCCTGACTGTGTATAGAGACTGCATCATTGAGAATCAAAACCCCAGAAAATATGCTCTGAGTAACATGGAAATCACAGATAAAGGATCCATAGTCTGTGATGCTATAGTAAGTCCCATCCACAATGAGACCCTTTGCTAAGTGGTCCTTCACAGGAAACAAGACTGTGACCGAAACTGAATGAGGAAAAAGGTTTGTACTATGTTCATGATTCCTTTATTTAAAAAATGACACTCCTGTTATCATGTATCTAATAGAGAAGGTATTGCGTAGTATTTGAGATATTATTGAAATCTAAGTGGACAAAGCTTACTTTTGTCAGTAGGAAGCAAGATTCTCATCTGAGAAGCAAGCTGGTGTGTGGGTGCGTGCATGTGTGTGTGTGTGTGTGTGTGTGTGTGTGTGTGTGTGTGTGAAGGCTGATTCTTACTGGGGAGAGAGCATAGGTTACACAAAAGGGAGTACTGGAGAGAAGCTGGCCACATTTTTTCAAAAGTCAAGGCTGTCTAGGTTTTGGTGTAGTGTAAACAAGCTGGCCATTGTGAAGGAGGGAAAAGTAAAGGATCCTGGATGTGAAGCGACACTGTAGGGGACAAGAGATAGTCTTGGTCAGATAAAAGAAGCAAATGCAAAGTATCAGTTTTAGAACCAGACGTGGTAGTGCATGCCTATAATCCCAGGACTCAGGAGGCTGAGCCAGGAGGATTGCCACAAATTCAAGAGCAGCCTGGGCTATGTAATGAGATCCTGCCTCAAAAACAAAGCAAAATCAAAAACAAAAATGAAACAATAACAAAAGTCATCACTTTGAAAGTATTCATGCCCTTTTTATTTGCTTTTTATTTTTTTAATTGCTAGGGATTGAACGAGGGCCTCAGGCATGCTAGGCAAATGTCCTCCCAAGGATCCATGGCCCAGCCCTTGTCCTTCTGGCCTTCTTTAGGTTGCATTGTTTAGTAAAGTATCTCTGGGGAGTCTGACTACCTCAAAAGGTATTTCCATAGCTGCAAGGGCGAGCCCTCAAAGACAGTGTGGCAAATGCAGCAGGTTAGACAGAGGTGACAGCTGGAGCTGGGTGGGAGGCATCGCAAGGGACAGAGAATTCAGGGGGGATGGAGGGGCACTGGCTCACCAAGACCTCTCCACTCCACGCCGTGCAGGCTGTGCTTAGCTATAATGAAGGCTCAGGCCTGAGATGCTTCTTAGGTGGACTTGAAGAACTGGCCACAGCTCAGACTAGCCCTCAACTGTTCCTTCCAGCCAGCCAGGTGACACTGTCCTGGGAGAATCACCGAGATCCCCAAAGTCGTGGGCCTTCCTGGCATTTGTTTGTTAAAGTGTTTGCTTAGCTAAGAGGAGCTTGGTAAGTTTGTACTTGTAAAGCACTCAACCCATCACTTGCATTCTGTATTAGCAAAGCTGAGTCTTACCTTGTATTTATGGATCCAACTGGATTCTACAACTTGTGTTAAAGATTTTTGCCAGAGTTTGGGAAATAATTTCACCTCCTTAGAACTTCTAATTCCATGATTTTATTCAACAAACTTTCTGCACTTCAGGTTCAGGATGTTGCACCTATCTCCCCCGTCCCCCCCCCCCCGCCAGTAAAATCTTGAGAAGGATGTGCCCGATGTGGGTAGGACTGTGGAAGGCTGAGGCAGGAGACTCAAAAGTTTGAGCCCAGTATGCAAAATTTAGCAAACCCTGTCTAATAATAATAATAATTAATAATAACAAGGGCTCGGGATGTAGGTCCACATGAAAGCCCTGGGTTCAGTTCCCAGTACTGCAGAACAAACAATACATCTATTGAGCAAGGCATGGTGGAGTGTGCCTATAATCACAGCATACAGGATGCCAAGGCAAAAGGACTGTGGTGAATTTGAGGCCAGCATGGGCTACATAGTGAGTTCAAGGCCAGCCTGAACTACACAGTGAGACCGTGTCTCAAATAGAAAAAAAAAAAAAAAGAGGAAGAGGAAGAGAAACAAAGTGTGGGAGGTGAGGAAGAATTGCCAACATTTACTGAGTAATTACAGTTTGCTAGACATTATTTTAAATTTGTCTTTTGTAACAATGAACAGGAAGAGGAGAAGGTTATCAGGAAGAGAAGACAGGTGTTAGGTTTTGGAGTTAGACATACCTAACTCCAAATCTCCGCTCTGTCTCTCGCACTAGCTATCGAAATCTGTTTGACTTTCTTCACCATCTTATATCTTGGTTTCCTTACCTGTGAAAAAGAACTATTTGCTTTGGACTCCAGGGTTCCTTGTGAACATTAGCTGAAGGAACACGTACAAAGAAGTCCTGGTGGATAACTGAACCCTTCCCCCTCCCTCCTTCCTCAAGAAGCACAAGTGTAACGGAACTTGCAAGTGTGGCCTATGACACTACAAAATGGAGTGGTTAGTTTTCCACCTTCCAATAAATTTTTTCATTAATTTCCTGGCAAAGAGAGGAAAGAAAGGCTGGCAGCTTGCCAAGGCTAATGGAGTCATTTTGAAGACTCCCTGGCTTGTTGATGAATGAAAGTCTTACTCAATTTTAATCTGCAGGGCAGCACAATCCAAATTAGACACAATTATGAGACTTTAAGACTCTGGGATTGGGGAGTGTTGGTTTACAGCAGACTAGGTGGTGTGTCAGACTCACCTGGGAAGATCTGAAATGGACGTTCTGATTGAACTGGCTTGGAGGGGCGGCTGGTCATCAGTGTTTTTATGATAGCCTGGGCAGTGGGACATGACTCCTCCACAGTCTCAGGTGAAGTTCTACAATTACTGCTTCCAAATGGAGAAGCAGCTGCTGAAGGAGTGCCCTTTCTGCTCTGGGGCTGCTAACTCCCCAGCTAGCTGTGTTCCCTTGTGCATCTGCCTCCTGCCTGTCTCAGATATGGCCATGGACAGTTCACGGCCACCTCCAAAATCTCGCTAGGCTTCCTACAGTATTCAGAGTCAGGGGTGCCTGGCTGGTAGAGGGGGTAGTGGAGCAAGGAGGATGCCCCACTGGTCCAAACACCCACCCAGGGAACATTTCCCAAGGTAACTGGCAACTGGGATAGTTATCTTCTTCAGGAAAAGTTCCTACCCAGAACACACACACACACAGACACACACACAGACACACACACACACAGACACACACACACACACACACACACACACACACAGACACACACACACACACACACACACAGACTTTGGTCTGTTCCACGATCCCCATCAAACCACAGGAGAGGCCCATGTTATGTGTCTTCAGGCACCATACTCTCGCATTGGTCTTCATCAGGCTCTTCAAAGATTTCCTTGAGCTCATATTCAGAAATGAGAACCACATTTACTTTGATCCTACCCAACAATGTCTAAGGATCAGCAGTGGCAGGGTCAGGGGTCAGGGTCATCCTTGTGGAGGGCCTGGTAATTAGAGGATCTGGGAGAATTCTGATCAAATCATCCTTCGTGAGCCCTGTACTCTTGTGCTACACTCACCTGCAAAGCTGAGATGTTACAGCCTCATTTTAAACCTTAGTCCCTGCAGATTTGCTGGGAACTGAGTCTCTAGCATTGGTTTCTACTATTTTATCATCTCATGCAGCATACAGTTTATTTAAAGAATGATTTTTAAATATTTTTAAAGAATGATTTTTAAATGATTTTTATTATAAGATAACATAAGTTTTTTGAAATATTCAAATGAGACAAGAGTGAATGCAGTGTCTTTCCTTCTCTTCCCCTCACAAATAATGCTCCCTGGTATTAACTATGACTTGATGCATGGCCTCCTGTTTCTTTTATTAAGAAATACAAAATGTAATGCTCATAATTAAGAGCACGCACTTTTTTGAATAAAACATTCTATAGTAATTTTTTAGTCTCTCTCACTATCATTTTAAACATTCATACAATATTCCTTTGTTAACCAGCCTTTTGTCACTGTGACTAAATATCCACGACAATTAATTTAAAGGGGAAGGAGTTTATTTTGGTTCACTTTCAGAAGTTTATGTCCCTGGTCAGTGGTTCCACTGCTTTAGACCTGTAGCAAGGCAGAAATATCATGGTGGAAGGGCACAGCGGAGGAAAAATGCTCACCTCATGGCCGCCAGGAAGGAGAAAAGTAGAGGAGGAGGGGGTATGGAGGGGAAGGAAGGAAGGGAGAAAGAGGGGCAGAGATAGAGAAAAAGAAAGAAAACATGTGCTAGCTGACTTCCTTCTTCTGGTTTGTTTCATTCTGCCCCTATCCTATTGGATGGTGCCACCTCCATTTAGGGCACATCTTCCTCATCTGTGTGCTGTCCCACATGCCTGAAAATCTCTGGAAATCTCTAGAAACACCTGCGCAGACACATCTAGAAAGTCACTTTATTAACTTGCTAGGCATTTCCAAACCCAATTGACAATCCAAATTGATTATAACTAGCCATTTACCAAGTGTCAATTCATTGGTCATTTCCAATTTCACATGATTAGAAATGATGCTATGATAAACATCCCCATGCACGTTTTTCATTTCAGATAATGTACTTTGGTTCAATTCTCATAAATAGAATTAATAAGTGAAAGAGAATGAACACTCTAAAGAAACAATTTACAATTTAATAGGGTGATAGGAAAATAAGAAAGATATATAGCCAAGCAACTTATTTAGTCAAATAAATTACATTTTATCTGTATAATTAAATATAATGAAGCCATTAAAATGTTATAGGAGAATATTTAATAACATGGAAAGATTTACATTGTCTATTAAGTAATTTAGAAAATGAGTTATTAAAATTTTTATGAATTTGTATGAAGTCACTTTTATAACCAAAATGTATCTGAATAGAATTTTTATGTAAATTCAACTACCAAAAAGTACCCAAGACAAGCCAAGCATGGTGCCACACATCTGTGATTCCACTGCCGAGGCAGAAGAATCAGAAGTTTGAGTCCCACGAAGGCAACTGAGTGAGAAACTGCCTCAAAATTAAAAATAAAAAAGGCCCGAGGATGTAGCTTAGGGCAAAGGCCTTGTGTTTAGTACCCATTGCCACAAAAGAAAGAAAAAAGAAATCAAGCAAGAAAAAAAGATCAAAAGATCAAAACAATTGGAAGGCTTACTTTACCAAAAATCAAAATTGATTATGAAGTTTCAACAATTAAAAAAAAAAGTATAGCATCAGTTCCAGAATAAAAAAAGAACAAAATACAGGGGCCATTACTCTTTATGAAAAGAGCCAGATAGTAAATACTGTAGGCTACACAGGTTACATGGTCTCTGTTATGATCATTCAGCTCTGCTGCTGCCGCAGGAAAAGAGACCCAGGTAATATATAGAAGGATGGCGTCTTAGTTACTTTTCTCATTGATGAGACAAACACTGGCACCCAAAGTTAAAGGAGGAAAGGTTTGTTTGACTCCTGGGTTACAGAGGATTCAGTCCATAATCAGCTGGCTCCAAGGCATTGCAGAGCAGAAGACCAGCAGCAGCAATAATGAGCCACAAGCAACAAGATCCCACCACAGCCCCTTGTATCTTCTCAGTAACATCACACCATGAATCAATCCCAGCATCACACCCTCCATCCCAGCATCACACAGCCTACATCCAGCCACCTCCGTGAAGCCCCACCCATGATGACACAAGAGTTTGGGGGACATCTAGACATAAGCCATGACAAACAGGCATGGTTGGGCTCTAACACAACTCACAAAAACAGTTAGGTGGCCTTTGCTTACCTATTATGGCAATAGAGCCTCCAGAAACAGACATAAATATCACTTTTTATGTAGATGTACACACAGCTGTCACTTGTGATACAGGTGACACTGAAGAGCAATGAGGAATGGATTTTTTTAAATAAAAGATATAGGCCCAACTCACTAGACATGTGGGGGAAAAAGAAATTTGACCCCTGCCTCATACAACACACACAAATAACTTGCTCCTCAATTATGAATATATATATTAAAAACCTAAATGATAAACCTATATAACCATATTGAAGAATATATTCATGATTTTGGGGTAGAAAGGGATTTTTTAAAGGATTTCTCAAGCCTCAAAAAGGACTAACCACAAAACAAAACTATAATACTTTGAACTGTATTAAATTATAAATTCTTCTTAAGCAAATGTTACAGTCCATAGTTTGGGATAAAATGTTGGCACGTATATAGCTGAAATGTGAGGCATGGTTTTATATTCAGAAAATCTCTCTAATGTCTACAAATGAATTTTTGAAAGACAGAAAATCTAATAGTAAATTAGACATGAGTCTCAGATACTTGACAGAAAAAGAAACATTCGAATAATCAATAGTTTCTAAAAAGCTGTTAAACTTCACTAGTTATCCAAAAATGCAAATTAAAAAAAAAACTACTTATCAGTAGCAACTAATGATACTGTCAAACAGTGCTGGGTATAAAGTGGCACAAAGGAAAAACCTCTAAAGCTGACCTAGCATCATGACCCAACAATTCCACTCCTTTTAACTCAACAGAAATGTATATGCATTTATGCACAGGATATATACATGTACAAGAATGTTCACATCATAGCACTCACTCATGATGGTTTTGTCTTAGTCTGTTTTCTGTGACTGTAACAGGATCCTCGAGACCAGGTAATTTATAAAGAAAAACTGAGGGGTTTTTTGTAATAACTCTTATGGTAACCAATCCAGGACTATGAGTACCACAATCTGGTACCTCCAGAAAAGCATTAATCTTACTTCACCCACTCCTCAATCCATAGTTATGTAGTATATGCCCCAATCCCTCTACATACTTACATTGTGAATCAAATCTTAACATGAGTTTTGGTGGGGACAAAATCTCTTCAAAATAGCAAGTTGCAAATTGAAACTCAAATGTTTCTGTACAGTAGAACAGATAAATGAGCCCCATATACTTACTCAATGCATACTAGCAATATTATTCTAAGAACGAAATCTCCTTTACCCTAATAAATTCTACATGCACAATTGCATGAAAGAAGCCAGATACTAAAGATTGGACAAAACCAGCCGATGATGATAGATGGTGTGAACTGAGACAGGCATTCATTATTAGGTGAGCATCAGAGGGCATTTGAGTTCCTGTAAAGTTGCATATATTTCTCTGGACAACAATCACTTAGATTATTTTGTGATGAAGTTGTTGGGATTTACCCATGTGACAAATATGTTTTTTCCTCTATGTTATATTTTAATTTTGTCTAAAAGTTGACAAAACAAACCTGAATAGAAACAATGAAGAAAGCTGAAGCTACCAAAAGTTGATAAACCAAGAAATAGAAGCAGGAGAATAGGGGCTAGGGATTTAGCTCAGCGGCATAAGCGCCTGCCTTGCAAGCAGGCAGTTATGAGTTTATGATTAAAAAATGAAAAAGACAAAAAAAAAGAAGCAGGAGCATATTTCTGTCTAGAGCAGTGATGCCACTAGAATTTTCTGTGCTGATGGAAGCATTCTGTGTCTCCTCTCTGTGATATGATGGCCTCTGGCTATAAGAGGCTGGGGCCATTGAACGTATCTAATGAGGAACTAAATCTTTCACCTTATTCAATTTTAATTAGAAAGCTGCATGGTGGTTAGAGGCCAGCATAATGGACAGGACAAGGCATGAATGTTGGAGGCCATCACCATGGGAAACAAACCACTGAAGTATATTTTCCCTGGGGAGTGGAAGAATATAAGAGGGGTATCATGGGCTCATGAACTCCTCTGTACGCCTTGCTAGGTAACTTCCTGCATGCATCCCCGTATTCACCAGTGCTTCCTAGGGAAACACATTGAATGAATGATATACAAATGCATACGAATTTGCTAAATTGTCTTACAATGGCCGCCCACAGAGTCAGGTGCACCCACAGAGTGCAAAAGGGCTGTCTGTGCTGGAGATCCAGAGGGTCCAGGGGGAGGTCTGGAGCTCACCTGGAGCCACGTGAGTGTGTATCAGGAGTACGAAAGCCCTGTGAAGGTGACTGGAGTCTGCTCTGGAAGACGGTAGACACTATCCAAGATGGAGGCGAAGGCTGGCACTCCTCCAGAGAAATGGAAATAAGCCTTCCTTCATTTCCCTCGTATTCCACTCAGTGGCTGCTGCTCTCACACCCAGGCTGGGTCTTCTCTTTTGGTTAGTTCCTTCAGCCACACCCAGAAGAATGCTGACCCAATTTATTTGGGTATCTCTCACTCAAGTCGACACAATCAATTAACTATCACAATTACTTAGAAATTAAAATTTAATTTTAAAAAGGAACAAACTAGTGTAGTGCGACGGTGCATGCTTATAATCCCAGCACTCAGGAGGCTGAGGCAGGAGGATTACTACAAGTTGGAGGCCAGCCCTGGCTGTATAGTGAGTTGACGGGCAGCCTGAACTATATACAGAGATCTTGTCTCAAAAAAAAAAAAAAAAAAAAGGAAAGATTATTGACGTACATACTTAAATACTTTCACAATGGTTATCTTGTGGTGGTGGGACTTACACTGATTTGTCTCTTCTTCCTTTTTAAAAACAATTATTCATATTTTCTAAAGTGTTTACCATAGCAAGCACAGTAAAAGAATAAATTAATAAATCAAAAGCTAAGACTAAATAGTGACTACAATTCAGAAAATTCTTTAGGGGCCTCTCTGTACTTGTACTATTAGGGAAACAAGGTACATAATGAGAATTTATGGCAGGTCATATTTTCTTTTCAACATTTAAAATCAAAAGCTGCTGGCTAAGCAAAGATTTCGCACCAAGCACTCCAGATGGCGGCTGCTCCCTTCGTCCTTAGAAAGTACATAGCCGGTCGGATTTGGGCCGATCTAACACGTGTGCCTTCGGGGTGATTTGTACAGGTAGCAATGGAACGATGGCCTCACTTTCCTGCTGAATTGTCTTTGGGCTCAACATCAGGGTCCAACCAGAACTGGATTTGGTGAACTCCATACTAAGTTTTCAGTGATGATTATTATTCACAGGAGCTGCTGAAGCTGGAAATCCATCACAGTGCGGGTCAAGGCAAGCTTGGTGGGAGGACAAAGAGCCCAGGAGGCAAAGCCTCTTGAATGAACTGCTTCCGTCCAAGGTTGCTAGGCAAGGGGGTGTCACATGACACCAATCTGCCAAATGTACCCACAAACACGCTGCATTGCTTGAGCAGTTCCTCTCCTCCCATCGGAGAGAGGCCCCACCTGACCTCAGCTTTCTGTATCTTCTCTCTTGTCTTTATTTCTCCATTCTCTCACTATTGGGTGACTCTCACCATTCTCACTCTGGGAACTTTGAGCGTTGCATAAGGGCACAGCAATTATGGCGTGTGTATCCAGCAATCTACTGAATTTTTCCCACCTGAATGTTCTGCAGCCCCTCAAACTCAGCACATCTGAAGCAGCCTCATCTGCTAGAAGTCCGGCCTCACTGTAGGGCAGTGCTCTCCGTGCCGATAACTGAGCTGTTGGTCTGGAAGTTTACATCACCCTCCACCACGCTGCCTTCCCTGCTAGGCCTCTGGACTCCAGGACCTTTCGGCTACATGAACCACTGCACAGGCACAGGGTGCTTCCTGACTACAATGCCTCTCTCCTCGTTTTTCTCCTTGGTGAATCCTAGCCTTTCCTTCAAGATCCCTGTCAAATGTCCTTTCCCTTAGACACTTCTACATGAGAGAGGCTCATATCAGATTTGCAAGGTCATAACCTTGTCTGAGCAAAGCTGCTTAACCTTCAGCACTTGCCCAAGGACAGTCCTGTGACCTGTACTCAGGTCACAGCTATTATACAAGCAGGAGGGGGCATGTAACATAGAGAAGATGCCTTGACTAAGTGTGGCTCAATCATAAGCTAGCCTACGCACAAAAATTAACTGGGACGTGGGTGAATTGTATAGCATGTAAATTTTATGCCTTCATCAAACTGTTTTAAAAACTAAGCCAGCTATAAAATGTCCAGGCATTTGGGAGTAGAACTGAAACTGAAATTCAGAAGGTAGATTCCACACTGAGAGACCCCACACATAGGCTAAAGTTTTCTTTCTTTCTTTCTTTCCTTTCCTTTTGATTCCTTTTTGATTTCCTCCTGACTTGTGACAGGATTTTACTATGTAGCCCGAGGCAGCCTTGAACTCACTATATAGTGCGGGCTGCTTCAAATTCACAATCCCCCTGCTTCAGCCTCCTAAGTGCTGGAATTTCAGAGACCAAAGTTCTTAAATACAGAATCTGTGACTAAGCAGAAGAAGGCAATCAGTAATGAGAAGAGAACTCAGACAAGGAGAAAGAAGAGGAAATGCCAAGGAGGGGCCACCACTTTTGGGGAGACACGGAGACAGATACTAATTCAGAGCAATTCCTCACTCGCCCATCAGTTTTCTGTTCACGGTCTCAGTCTGTGGCTTTTCCCAATAGCAGCCTTTCCTCTGCCTGTCAAGCCATGTGACGTGTACCTCAAAAAAGCGGATGACTACAGTTCCCTGATTTCCTGAAGCAGAGTCTCTCTCTCCCTTCCTGTGCCCTGGTGAGGTGGCAATCATTCGGGGTGCATTGAAGCAAAACACACCCTCCTTGCAAAGAGTCTGCCTCTGGAGTTGGGGAGACCTGTTTTTTAACCTTTGCTCACCATTAGGAACTCTAAAACGTTGGACATGTTCTCATTTATAAATCTGGAATAACCACAATACAGAGGATTTACTGAGAGAATATGTAACATGTCACAACTGGGCTCAGGCCTTAATAGGTGCTCAGCGAACATCATTTAAGTCCTTCCCACTTTCTCCTTCTCTGGCCTGCACTGTGTCTTGCTTGTTTGGCACAGAGCACTTTGCCCTGGTGTATGAAAGGTAGTCACCCAATCATCTTTCACTTAACTCAGTTAAATTCATAGGATCCTGCACTCCATTCCAGTGGAACTGCCAGATGTAACAAATAAAAACTCAAGACACCCAGTTAAGGTTGAATTCCAGACAAACAGTGAACAATTTTTATAGTCGGTCCACTGCAGACTTTCACTAAAAATTATTTGTCTTTGATCTGATATCCAAACTTAAACTTATCTGGTAACTCTATATTCTGTTAAGGTCTCATCAGTTTACCAGTTCTAAGTACCAGACACGTATTTCTACAAAATCCAGATCAAAAAGAATCAGGAAAGTGCCTTTTGGAACATGTGATTGCCATTAATAAACCTAGAGACAGCGAGTGCTCATTATTTCAGAGGTGCTTCCCAGGCACGGGGCCACACGGATGAGTCTGCTCTGGAGAAGCCCCGTTGGGCTGGCTTCAGCCTGGCCTGCTGTCCTGGGCTAATTACGCATCACTCCTCCTTTCATTGTCAAAAGTGACCCAGTTTGCAAGATAAATGCTTTGGCCTCCTGTGTGGCAGCCCAGATCCTCCGTAACAGGAGTGGATCTGCAGCTCCACAGGGCATTACACCAACGTCACTCCCTTCCTTCCCTGCCGCCTGCGCCTTTTCACCCAGAGGGAAACTGAGGCTCAGGGAGCTGACACAGGCCACTCATGTCGTGGTACTAGTCTAGCTCTCCCTGCTTGTCTCCCACTTCCTCTGCATTTCTGCACTGTGCGAGTGTTGGGTCTCTGTCTCTCTCTGACTCACCTAACATTCTCCCCATGCTTCTGAGTCTTTAGGCTTCGTCGTCAGCCCTGTATCAGCTCCCATCACCATCTCGCTTTACTCCCAAACTGACCGGCTGGGTGTTCATGGTTTGCTGAGGGCTAAAAAATGCACCTTATCTGCATCAGCAGAGGAGCACATCCTGCTCCCCCAAAACCTCCACTGTCAGGGTCAATTTCAGACCCATTTCTCAGCCACACCAGGCAGCATGGTCTTGCATCTCCCATGAAGCATTTGCCTTGGAGGTTGTGCCATAGTCCTTGTGCAAAAGAATGCGGCCAGGGAGACCCCGAGTGGGTGTGGCAGCGGCAGAAGGGACAGTGATGCTGTCAGCCACCCTGTGAGGTAGGCAGCATCACGGTATCTATTGTATGAAGGAAAAATAAAAGTTCAGCGTGGGGACCACTAGGTCCTTTGTCACCAAAGTTTGTGTGTTTTCTGTGTGTGACCCTCTAAAATGTGACCATCTCTAGAGCTTACGCCCTGGGCAAGGAGAAGGGTCACTGGCTGGAGGAAACCAAATCTCTTGGTAAAGATGCTCAGAAAGGTGCCTTCAGGGTGTGCTTGAGTCTCGTGGCCTCCTCTTTCAAGATGTGCACACATGAACAAGCACTGCCCTCTGCCAGGAAGGCGTGCTTGCACCAAGACCCTCGGGTCGCCATCTTGTTCTCTTGAGTTTTTCCAGCTTGGTAAATATTCAGGACAGGTGGACTCGCACAGGGAATGAATCCCATCCAATTTGAGTTTGAACTCTGCCTCACAGACCGATGCTTCAGTCAGTCCATGAGGAAAAACAATTATTACACTTCAGCTAGCACAGTCGCTGGCTGACAAAGCCGCAGAGGCACAATGGTTTATTGGCAAAGATGGGAGGATTGAAAAAAATCAATTTTGTTAAAAATAAACAAACCGTAATTCCACCTTCCTGACTAGAGAATATTTCCAAGACAAGTGAACCAGGGCATGACATTTTAGATCCCAGAAATGATTCCAGAATACTCTTTACAACACATTACCTAACACCGAGTGCCTCGGCCCCGGCATTCAAGGCCCTCTGAGATTGTGCCTGTCAATGGTTCCTTCCTCGTTAGCTGTCTCTTCCCCAGACAGCACCGGCCCCAGCAGCGATGAGCCGTATCCTGTTGCTGCAAACACCTGCACACACTCCTGACTCTTCAGGACTGAGGGTAGCCACCCCCGTTTCCCCCACTCAATCCTCACTGCACCATTCCTTCAATATTGCAGGTACCAGTTGATTAATGGGGTGTTTTGCTTTGCCTCATTGGGCATTGAACCCAGAGCTTTTGCACTAAGCAAGATTCCCAGCCCTTTTAATTTTAATTTTTTAAATTTTGAGACATGGTCTCACTAAGTTTACTAAGTTGCCCAGGCTGACCTTGAATTTATCATTCTGCTTCAGCTTCCCAAAGTGCTGGGATCACAGGTGTGTGCCACCATTCCTGATAATTAAATGGGTTTTTTTTCTAAACTAGTATTCAGAGAACACTTACATTGTGCAAACCATGATTCTAAGCGCTTATATAAATCAGTCCTTAGAATAATTTTCATAGAGTGGACAAAGCTTTTAATTCTGTTTTATGAATAAGAAAATCAAGCTGGGCATGGTGGCACATGCCTGTAATCCTAGTACTGAGAAGGCTGAGGCAGGAGGATTGCCTCAAATTCAAGATCAGTGAGTTCATGCACAGCCTGAACTACGAAGCTAGACCTTGTCTCAAAACAAAACAACAAACAAGGAAATTAAGGCACAGAAAAGGGAGGCAAATTGTCAAGAGCAATGACTTGTAAACCACAAAGCCAGGCCCCAGCAGTCTGGCTCCAGACTTTACACGCCTAACACTACCCTATGTGTTTCTGTATCTTCTAGAAAACAGTAGGTCCCGAGCCTGTTGCACAGAACTAAGCCTGCACACAAACCAGTGAATGAAACTCAGTGGCACTGGGCTGCCGGTGCACATCTGGTTTCCTGATGTGGCTGCCACCACCACAAGCCCTTGGACACTAGCAGAGAAGAACAGGAACCTGGCTACTGTGCCCAGTTGAGGGACACACAGTCTGATACCTAGGCAGATCCTCATGCACACAGATGCCCCACTCTTTAAAAGAACATCGGTTTCCTCTGAAACAGGTCAGTCGCTTCGGGGGATGACAGGTCACACACCTCTGTCTCTGAAGATAGAAACTCTTCCTTCAGCCCAGAGTGACTTGGTTGGAAAAAACTGATTTCACGCTTTGCTGAGTCTGATTGTCCTTGAACACCAGAGCGCATTATCTGCCTGCCTGCGCCAGCTGAGTACATGGGCTGCTGTGACTGAGCTGTGGGACACAGCTGCTTGGGGGGGCCAGCGGGGGGCAGCATCTAGGATCTGGAGGTCCCCCAGGAGCTCTAGCAGAGCCGCACTTCTGGGCAGGCAATGTTCCCAACCCCCCTAAAGTGACTCTCCTCACCCCTTCCCCTCCGGCCCGCCTTGTTTTCTGCATGGCTGCAGACCTCTGTCTCCCAGTCCACTTATCTCGAGGCCCTTGGCCCTTGGTGGCCCCACAGGGTCCTCAGCCTCAGCGTTCCTGGAAGGGAACTTTCCTACCCAAGCTTATATTGCCCATCAGTGTCACCTTCAAGCAGCCTTCGCTAGGCCCAGAGTCCCCACATTCCATCCTCTGTTACATACTTTTCCTG
This sequence comes from Cavia porcellus, assembly GCF_034190915.1. Classification (NCBI taxonomy): domain Eukaryota; kingdom Metazoa; phylum Chordata; class Mammalia; order Rodentia; family Caviidae; genus Cavia; species Cavia porcellus. Next base: position 100,289,407 of record NW_026947489.1, read on the forward strand.
GTCTGCTCAGCATCCCCTTAAGGTTGTCAACATTAGATGGTCCAAGCCCCTGCCTCCAGCCCTTATACCCTGCATGACAGTGGACTGATCACTGAATGAACGGCCCAGTCCAGCAGCCTGAAAGGGGATGACCAGGTCTGAGTGACCTTTCAGAGACCTGTCAGAGCCTCTGCCCCCTGGAAAGTAAGCATGTGGCACAGCACATGTGGTCAAGGGCAGGGAGGCAAGAAAAGGAAATAAAATCCAGGCAGAGTGATGGTCAGGCCAGGGACTGAGTGGGGCAGTGGAATCAGCTAAGGTCACAAGGAGGAAGCCCCAGAACAAGAGGGAGAAGGTACAACATGCATGCAGGCCTTCCCAGGCAGGGGAGGCCTCCCACAAAGGGACAAGCTCCTTCTAATGAGTTCAGCATTTAGAGGAAGAATGTGTTGATATGGGTAGGGGACGAAATTCTGAATCTACTATATGTCCAGTACGAGTTCCTGTTCTCTAAAATCGAAGAATGAATTTTAGGAACAATGGAGGTTAAGAGCAGAATCTTATTTATTGAGAAAAAGAAAGCTTCTGTCTGAGAGAGAGACAGAAGGGTTCCGAGTGGGTTGCCAACGATTCTGTCTTTTTTATACAGTAAAACCATGAGGTGAGGCCGGTCTAAGGTAGGGAAAACTGGGAACTCGAAAGGCAGACAAGCATGAGGTGGGACATAACTATGAACCACCAAGAAGTTTAATTGTTCAGGTAAAACTGACCAAATCAGGGACAAAGGGGGAAGTGAATTACATAGCAAGTGAGCATTCTTAGGAGTGGATCAGTGACTCTTTCTGTAGGGGATTGGGATGGTGACTCCTGGCTTCTCAGGGTAATCCATACCTCATCCCTAATGTTTATATTTAGTGTGTGGTTGCATTTGTTTTGCCTTTTGTCTTGAGATCTGGCCCACAGCAAGAGGTGTGTGTCTCCTCCAAGGTCATCAGACATCTGGTCCTCTGTGCAGGCCTCGCCCTGTCTGACTGCCTATAATATTTCTAACTAGCTCAGCTGCCTGGAACAACATTTCACAGTGTTTGGGGCACTTTTGGAGGAAGTTCTAGGAAAGTCAGCGCAGCTCAGTAAAACCCTTTATGGAGCATGGATAATCCAAGGTCCGTGGGGAGACGGTAGGGATTTGCGGTGTCCTGAAATTGGTGGGAGTTTGTGGGGAGGGTGGGAAGCTTGAAATGGGGAAGGGAGAAAAGTCCTTGGGTCTGAGAGCAGAGAGGACAGCAAGGCCTGCAGGGAATGGCCGTTAGGGCTCCAGATGCTGATGCAGGTAAAATGCTACATGCTGAAACCTTCCTAGTGCCCCAAAACATCCGGGAAAGTCTATTCTTTAGGGGCCTGTGGTGTCAGCAGTAACCTAGAGAGATGAAGAAAATCTGGGGGGGTGTATGAAATGCAAGGAGCTGTGGGAGCAGGTCAGCTGCAACACTGGGACCAAGGACCCAGACCGGGTGCGAAGCTGGGGCTGCTGGGACAGACGCCCTGGAGCCCTTCTTCCCCTTACTCTGTACAGCCCTTCTGTACAGATCTGCCCTGAGATGGGGGGCCAGGACCCCAGGCAACTGACTTTCACATTAGCTTATTCATATGAACAAGGGTTGCAGCAGGGAACACTCGTGGGAGGCCAAGACTGGAGGAGATTTTTTAAAATTAGGTAGCAGTGGCAACAGGAGGAATGGAGAAGGAGTTGTAACAGGCTCTGGACTGAACTGGCCTTAAGCAAAGCAGAGTAGAAAGAAGGTTCCCAGAGACCCGGCCAGAGGACCGAGCCAGCGCAGCAAGGCTGTGGACCCAGAGGAGGATGAGCAAAGGCACCCAGTGAACGCCGCCTGGCTGTGCCCGCTGACCAGGGACCCTCAGGCCCTCAGCACAGCCCCATTGCTGGTAGATGGAAGCCCAGGTAACAAAGCCCTCAATGCTACCCCAGCTAGAGGCAGGTTCTGCAGCCTCTGCTTCCCCAAAACTCCCTTCCTCTTTGTCTTCCTAAGGCTTCTTTCTTTGCTTGCCTGGGCCTGGTGCTCTGTCTCTTCCTTGGTTGGGTCTCAGACTTCTCTTCCAGGATTGGGCACATACCAGTAGATGCTCCATCAAAGCTCGTTAGAGGAATAGTATCTAGTGAAGAGCCGAAGCCTTGTCCTCTCTGCCCCAAAACCACACAAACAGTTCCTGGCTTCCTTCGGTGGTTTCCTGTCCTTCCAAAAGCCTGTCCACTAGCTGGACATGGTGATACATGTCTGTAGTCCCAGCACTTGAGAGGCTGAGGCAGGAAGAGCTCAGATTTGATCTACATAGCCAAGATCCTATATCAAAACTAACTAAATAACTATCCATTGCAGTTTCATGCTCATATTTAAGTGTAAAAGTCCAAAGAGCCAAGGTAGCAGAACCGGGACAAGTTTGACACATTCCCTCAGCTTGCAAGGACTGTAGTGCCTTATGTGAGTCCTCTGTGTAGCTGTGGGTCCAAGAAGCCACCTGCTCCACCGTGGTGGGTGGTGACACGGCTGTATTTAAAGCTGCAAGCTGTCCCTCCCAGAGGCTGCTGAGAAGAACTCTGCCTTCTACTCTCCATCTTCTTTCTTTTTCTTCCTTCTCTTCTTCCTCCACCCTTTCATCACTTACTAGTATCTTCCACCTTACTAGGCACTGTAACAGGTCCAGTGTATCACTTTCTTCAACCAATCCTCACACCATCCTCTGAGAGGAACCAGTGTCCCCATTTCACGTGAGTTAAGAGGCTGACTTGTTCAAGTCTCCCGAGCTGAGGGCAGCAGTTCACTTTTGTCCTAAAGCCCAGGTCTTTTCTGCCATGCTGGACTGCCCCTTATCCGCCTCCCTGTATCTTATTCTCCCCACTTTCTACATAAATCCCTGCTAGATTGCGGTCTTTCCAGGTCTGCTCTCTTAATTCATAAGCTGTTCGATTGAGTTCCTTTCCTATTTCTGGTCTTGCTTATTTAAAACCTTGATTGCTTTCTACCAGAAGATGTATTTATTATGGACCTCAGCAATCACGGTCTGCTTCTATATCTGCCTCCACTGCTGCACCATTAGCTAGGAGAAGGGGCTGTGTCTGATTCATCTGTGTTATCTTCAGAGTGGGACCCTGGAGACCTTTGGATGATGTTTTTTGGTAAAAGAAAACAGGGAGTACAGAGCATGAGGCTCACAGTCCAATAGTCACGGTCAGGTCTCATTCTCCTCCCTCACATCCATTTCTTTGATTTAGAACAAGTTTACCATTCTGACCCTCAATCCCCAAAATGAGGTGCTAAGGATACCCACTCATGTAGTTTGAGGGTGATGTGAGAAATGCATATAAGGAGATTAGCACATTGCCCTAGCAAAGTGAGTGCTAAATGGATGTTGACTTTTATTGTATGGTAGAGGAAGGCTGAGAGGTGAGCAATGATTCTTTTCCTTGTGTCTGATCTTTTAAAACCATGCAACACAATAAGCTGGGTGTGATGGCACACACCTGTAATGCTAGCCCTTGAGAGGCTGAGGTAGAAGGATCACCCCAAATTCGAGACCAGCCCAGGCTGTATAGGGAGTTCAATGCTGGTCTGCACGGCTTAGAGATCCCATTTCAAAAACAACAAACAACAACAATAAAAGGCCGTGCAAACCGGGTTCCCAAATGCCCCAGGCCTAGAAGCTCGATCCCTTTGGAGTTCGCTAATTGTTTCCACCTGGCTCTCAACCCTGACCCTGTTCACCAGTTTTGAACTCTGATCTCTATATGCAGCCTTCTGATTCCAATCTCCCCCCTACCCCTTTCAGGAAGATTTTCTGTTTGATTTCCTAGTGCTTGACCTGTGGATGTTCCACCATAGTTTTAGTCTTGGATGAGTCCTTTTGGTTCTTTCCAAAGCTTACAGATGACCCTGTGACAGTTTCAACTAAGACCACCCAATCTGTCTTAATGCTTCCAATGTCCTGTTCACTCATCCCCTGAGAAAAAGAACAAGGAACAAAGGCATGGCAGGGATGAAGAAAGAAGGGAGAAGACCAAGGAGGAAGGAGGGACATAAGTTAGTCTCCCCAAATTCTTCTCTGGACTTCTATTTATTTTTACCATTGCTTGAACTTCTAACCTGATTGTTATGTAACTCATCATGCATGTGGTCTCTGGAATAATGGTAATAATTACCGTGCATTAGTTAAGTGTTATGTGGCAGCTGCAGTTCAAAGCATTTCTCATACTGATTCATTCAACTCTCACTACCAAAATATGGAATTAATAATAACGGCAGTTGGGGCTGGGGATTTAGCTCAGCGGCATAAGCTCCTGCCTTGCAAGCAGGCAGTCGTGAGTTCGGTCCCTGGTACCGATAAAAAAGGAAAAAGACTAATAATAATAATAATAATAATGGCAGTCTCATTGTCATTTGTGATGAAAAAGCCGACACATACTTGTTAATGTGCTGAAGCCACTTAACCCACGGTGACACAGTATGTGAAGAACAGAATCAGTCACCCAGGAGGAAGCCTCACTGCTGTCACTGAGTCACAAAGAGCAGATCGGCAGGTTTTGAGGCAACCTGTCTGCGTTTGGTGACTACCTGGAATTACTAGATTTGGGGTGAGATCAATATTTGTAAGACATCACTCGGAGCCTCTGAACACGTTTTCTCATAGCAGGCAGACAAAGTCTAAGAGTCCTGGGGATTGGAGACAGGCTCAAAAGGCCCCGTGCCTCCTCATGCTTGCATAGACACGTGACAGCAGGTCAGGGGCTCTCGTTCGTCTCTGTGGCCCTGTTATTCTCTGACCTAGCACATGTTCACCCCAGCCCATGCTTGGAGTGCACGGTGATATTCATACTGATCTCTCTTGGTCATACCGAAAATTTAATGAAATATTATTTGTAAAAATGTCACTTTAAATACTAAGGTTCTTCCAGTAGAATTCATCATCCTATCTCAAAAACACTCCAACTGCTTGAAGCATGTTCACACCCTTGGTGAAGGTACGCAGGCAGGAATGCTACTCTCCTTTCCTGCTTGGCAGAGGCACAGTCACACCAGAGGCACGGTCACACGGAGCTCCTTTGTAAGGAGTCACCGTGTATGTGAAATCTCTTTGTAGTTGAAATGCTGCTTTTCTTGTCAGACTGTGGGTCCCCGCTCTGCCCCCTCACCCTCTTACTTGTGGCAGAGCCCTCCCTGGAGCCTGGGAGTTCATTCCTTAACTTTGGTCTACAAACAAACCTGAAAGACTGGGTAGCCAGTATGGGTGTTTGTACAGAGCAGTTGAGGAAACATTCCCAGCCCAGGAGACACAGCTGGGGAGGTCAGCAGAACAATCCAGGCCTCTGGGAAAAGGCGAAGCTTAGGCCAGCAAACATGGCCCGGCCTAGGCTTGACCTCCAGATGCCACGTGTCACTTTTGGTGGAAAAATAAATAGTCTCTTTGTCTGTAATGTGCGCCCCTTCTCTTGTGAACATGGGAAACAGCCAGCAATTGTGTGGGAGGCTGAGCCTGTCTGCAAGCTCTCCCCACGGCAGGTCAATACTGCCATTGTCTGCCTTGACAGGGATGCTTGTCACTCAGCCTCCTAAGACTGAGGCTCTGGGCTTCTGGATGTGCACAGGGTTCTGTGTAAGAGAAAAGGCAAAGGGGCCCACATTGAGGAGGGCATCAGGCTCTGCTCGGCTTTCGTGAAGACTACAGACAGGTGGGGAGTCCAGGATGTGGGGAGCAGGGTGCTCACCTCAGAGGCTGTTGGGACTTGGCTTTGGTGTCAGAGGTGCTGAGCAAGGAGGAGAGTCCTGAGGTGGGGTGGGAGAGCTGGCCTAGGTGGGCATCAGTTTACCAAGCAGGCACCAAGGGAAGATCACAGGCTTCCGCACTTAAGCTGTGCTTCTCAATCTCTAGGACTATTAGCAGAAACGACCGCTTTCATCTTCAAGGCTCAATCTGATTAATTGATAACAGCTACCAGGATAATGGCTGACACTGAGTTCAGGCTCAGGGAGCAGAAAAGTGCATTACAATTAATTAGTGAGCTCTGATATCAGGTTTGGTTGTCAAGGGTTGGGAATGTCCCAGTGTACGCCCTTCTGTACCACCCTGCCCTTGCCCCCTTCCACATAGGTCCCAAAGTGTACCGTAGTATCACCCTCCCTGGATCCCTCCCAGGGCAGACGGCTGCCCACCTTCCTTCACCTCCTCCTCATCAGTGAAAACGTATCCCATCACTCAAGCCAGAAATACAGATTTGTCACCAACTTCTCTTTTCTTGTTCCCTTCCAGATACAAATAATTTACAAATCCTTCCAGTTTTAGCTTCTCAAGATCTTCTTAACCATCCTGCTCCGTCTTTATCTGCAGAGCCTTTGCCCCAGCTCATCTTCACCATTCTGTGTACAGAGTCCTGGTAACAGGGGTGACTTTGACCTCTTCCCATTGGGCATCACGCTCCTCACAGTCAACCCCAGAAGACTCATGTTAAGAATTAGAGGCTCCCAAGAGCCTCAACGCAGAGAGAAAGAGCTCTTCAAATGGCAGAAGGAACTGTCTGAGAGCTCTAGACTTTGTCTCCCAGTGGCTAACATTCAAGATAGGGCTATAGCTTTCCCCAATCCCTACACCCGCCTCCCCACTCCATCTTGGCTGTCTGTTTAATACACACACACACACACACACACACACACACACACACACACATGTTGCTAATTTATCTCCTAACTACCCTCTCTGGCAACCTTATTCAGGCATTTGGAGTAACCAGGTCAAGATTTTCTTTATTCTTTAAGCTTTGAGTTCTAGGAAAGTTCCTTTTTGCTTTTTCTTTTCTTTCCAGTTCTCTCATTTTCTGACCTGATCACTTCATTGCTTTCCCTAGAAGAAAGTTGGAGGTGGAATCTGGGTGACTCCTACTGGCCAATTACAAAGGAGACAGCAGCCCGAGGAACGCAGGCATTTCTTTACTTGGAAAGCCAGACCGCAGCACATCACTTGCCCTGGTCAGCTGAAAGCTGTTAGAATCTGTCCCAACCAGCTACAAGGGATGATTTATTCCCTGGAGCAATAGAATGAACTTCGGAGGCATGAAAGAGAAACAACAGCATTTTGTAATAAGCCTGCAGATGCCCTTGCCCTGGAGGAAGGAAAACTCAGTGACTACCGCACTGAGCTGTCAGACTGTGAGGGGAGTTGGGTCAAATGAAGATAACCCTTGCACAGGGCCAGGTTCCCAGATTCCGAGGAAGGTGAGAGGTGACTGGTGAAGGACAAATAGGACAACTTCTGGAGACAGACATGAGGAGAGAGCCAGGGAGACCACGCACCATTTTTTTAATAGCAAAATCCAAGGTGTTGGCTTTTATTTTAGTTTATAAACATGGAACATAATGTTTGTGTATTGCATATGGCAGGAAAAGTAATTACTTCCAGGATTTTCAATAGATTCACTATCTGTTTTGATCATTTTTAGTGCCAGCCTCATCCTGAAGCAGGAGGAGAGACAGACAGCAAGAAAAGCCTAAGAACATGCACACAGAGAGGGGTGGAGGAAGACCAGAAATACTGAGGTTCATTAGAAAGCCAAATGGTGTCTTCTCTAGGTAAAAGTTGAGTGCATTTGTGAAATAATTAAAAATCTTTAAACCATCGAAATACTTTTTCTTTTGTAAAGAAAATTCTTTTAATATTCTCCGGGGAAGATATTCCCAGTCCTTGAGAATGGCTCACATAAACCCACTACGAAACCTCATTGCCTCCTATACTTCCCCTCCCATGTACTCCTTGTAATTTTTAACCACATATCCGTAGGTTTCCTCATGTGTTTAATATCTAGTTCCCTCTAGACTATACAGAACCAGGTGGCCTTTTTCCCTGCTTTATCCCCAGATCTCTTGCCTGAAACATAATCTAAACTCACAGGGATTGTCGTGATGATGATGATGATGATGATGATGATGATGATGATGGTGATGGCACTGTGGAAAGGGAGGAAAGCTTGGACATGGTGAGTAATGGAGTGAAACTCTGTATTGGTCAGCTTTGCCACTGTTGGAAAACAAAAAAACAGCTAACACCTGCAACTTAAAGGAGGAGAGGTTTATTTGGAGAGGACCATTAGAGATGTACCCCCAAGGCTACACCCCTAGTGACCTCTTCTTCCACCTGGGCCCGCCTTCCAACAGCACTTTCAGTTCTGAATGCTAGTGGCTTAATCCACCAGTGACTATAGCACACCCATGATCCAAGACCTCTTCAGAAGTCTTTTAATATGACAGCTAAGCTGAACTGGCACAAACTCGGTAGGGCTAGAGATTGCAAGTCCACATAAGGATGAAGGATAAATACACCCTGGGCTCTAGAATGTTGGCAGGTGATGGGAAGCCTACAACTGAGATTTAAGAGGAGTTCTAGCTGTTGGTAATGAGAAGATCTGGATGAGGTTATCTTGTAAGAGTTGGAAACTGAAGTTGTGTGGAGAAGACCAAGAGAAAGTGAAGAGATGAATATCCAAGGCCAGTTGTGGTTGCTTCTTCTACAACAATACTGATGGGAACAAGATGATTGCCAACGTCAGATGTGGAGAGCTGGGGCCTCCAATGGTGAGACAGGGAAATCTGTGGGTGTCAACAAAAGAAGTAGCAGGTAGTTTATGATGACATAGGTTTCTTCCATTTTCCCAGCAAATATTACCTGAGTGCATACTTCATGTGAAGCTCAGTGTTTACTATGAGTAATACAAATAAGGGTATATTATTGTCTACTTTTTGTGGAGCCTATAATTTCCTGACTATAAATGTAAGTAACATTGAAAGGCATTTACAGACTAGAGCATTCTTGATGGTCTTAGTTTGTACCAACTATAATGCTAGTCCTTTAAGGATACAAAGACTCATGGACCTTGACTTCAAAAAGTTTATGACATAGGGAAAGAAACAACATAAAACATCTTAGTGGGATAAATGGGAGTATTAAGGTGCATACATCATGGCCAAGGGGAATAGGAAACTGTCCTAATCAAGCCTGAGGAAAGAGGACCACAAGAGATTTTCTGGAAATACACGTGACTGGTTTTCATTCTGAAGGAAGAGTAGAAAGGAACAATGGTGGGACAGACAGACTACAGTTTGTACTTAGCAGAGTGTAATGACAATGGCGTACTTCACTTGGGGTTCAGTCAGGGCGGAGAGTCCATTCCCCAGCCCCCCTGACCCCATTCTACACAACAGCTTGCTCGCGAGAGGTTCCTTCTCTACTTACAAAACCCCAAGCTTGCTCCCGCCTCAGGGCTTCTGCCTCCTGGTCCTTCTGTCGGTAGCTGTCTTTCCTTCCACATCTGTCTTCTTTGGATCATACATTAGTCGCCCGTTCACATGGGACCTCAGAGAGGGCCTTCTCCTGCCCCCACAAATCCTTTTCTCTTTTCTCCCACTCATTTCCGTCACAGAGTTTGCTGTTCTTCAAGGTTCTCTCAATTGCATCTTATTCCTTTTCACCTAGTGGAGCGGTGGACCTAGGGGAGATTTCTCCTTTTTTGTCTTTATTCATTATTACTTCCAGTATCCAAGATTGGATCTGCCCCAGGCTTGGTGCTTCATAAATACCTACTAATGGGCTGAATAAAGGAATGTTTACAGTTGCACCCACCTGTCTCAGTGGGCTCTGGATAGAGATGTGGTCAGAGTCCTTCAAACCTTTAGCAAGAGACAGGTCGGCCTATTTTTATATGAGAAGGCACTCAATGAGTTATTCTGATTATATAACGGCCCCAAAACACAAAACTAGGCTTATGACAGAAAGTATATTAAAAAGGTAATTTTCCAAACCGCAAATCTACTTAAATAAAACATGGCAAACAATGGTCCCCTTATAAATAGGTTTCCATAGAAGCTATTGCACACAACAAAAAGCCACCTGTTCTTACCTAAAATATTTTTGGAGATTTAATTTTAAGTGGAAATTTCAGAGTAACACATTTTCAGGTATTATTGAGGTCAATAAGATGACTCAGCCCTTGGCAAAGACCAGGAGAAGCCATACCCTGATACCATGGCTGTAAAGCTGTATTTCCCAAAATAGAACTTCTCCAGGGAAGTCCAGTGGGGTGACAGCTCCCTTCTACAAAACTGAGAATGAGGGAAGAGCAGGAGCCATGAACCAGAAGAAGACATTAACATTTTCCAAATTGTGTTCCAAAGCTAGAGTGCCTCAGCTAGAACACTGAGCAACAAAAGCTGAGTGTGTGTGGGAGAGGGTGGCATTCTGTCAAAATAAATCTGGTTTTGTGGCTATTAAATGAACTTCAACAGGCTTCTTGACAGCAGGATTTCCATCTTTCCAAATTTCCATTTAAGATCGACTTGAGCCAGAGGGGAGCTATCACAGTTACTCTCCTGATTCCAGTGCTTCCCTAAGAATCAGTCGCTTACATGGGTCATGGTGCCTGTGGTAGTTGTACGGACTTGCGGTGGAGAGGCGAGAAGAGTTGGAATTTAAGTAGAATTCATGTTAACTAAGCTGGTGCCCTGACAAAGGCTCTCCATCCAGCCTTCTCCTGCCCTCCTTAGTTTATTTGCTAGAGCCAACTCTTGACATAAGAATTTCCCTATCTAAAGTCTGGAGCTTTTGTTTCTTTTAATTCTATTTGGCTTTAAAACTATTATCACTTCTCTTTTGATTAGCATAAATCTGAGTTGAAAAGATCCTTTCCCTTTCTTTTCATGCAGCTCTAGAGCCAATTTTTTCAGAGAGGTGGCGTGAGGTACCAGCTTAGTACTATAAAATATAAGTTAAAATACAGATGGAATATGTGCTGCATTCTGTTACTGAAAGATTTTCTTTAAAAGTCTTTTAAAGGATCCATGTTTTGTTTTGGTATTGACTGCAGTAGCGATGGGCTGGAAGCACCTCAATGTACAAGTCACAGCAGCTCTGGAGAGAGGTGCTGTGGGTGGATTACTTAGCACATTGGGATTTGAATGAATGCTGCTGTCTTGGGACAAAGACATCATGGTGCTTTCAGAATGTGGATCTCATGGCCTCCCAATAAACCACAAGGAGAAAAGTAAGACAACTCTATAATGCAAAAATAGCATATAGGTTTCATGAGAGAAGGTCAAAAGTATATGTGGTTGGGTAAGTGTGCAATTGGGAAAGACTCCCGGGCTTGAAGGATGGAATTCACAGCTCCGAGGTCAAAGGAAAGGGTAGGGAAAAGGCAGTGGATCAGAAAGCTTCTGTTTCGGGCGTCGGGTGGGGTAAAGTGACCAAGACAGATAAGGGCAGATGGGGCAGCAGAGTACAGAACGGCTGATGTGGCTCAAACTGCAAGAGGCCCCATCCCATGCTTTGTTTGATTGTGCAGGGTGACAGCCACAACTGAAGACTTTAATCTTACGGATGTTAGAATCTGTCAAATCTGTGTTTGAACTCTCCTATGTGATTTCACATAGATTGCATAATGCCTTAAGCAACTCTCCATCTACAGGCTAAGTATAATAACATCTTCCAGGAGCACTGTAACAAGTACACAGAATTGGTGGTCACAAGGTGTCTTAATCCATTTGTGCTGATATAACAGAATACCTGAGACTGGGTAATTTCTGAAGAATAGAAATTTGTTTCTCACAATTGCAGAGGCTGGACAGTGTAAGATCACAGTTGCAGGCATTTGATTTGGTGATGATATTTTTGTTTTGTTCTCACACAAGAAGGCAGAAGGGCAAGGAGCACAAGGCCTTGTGAAGGCTTTATAAAACCATGAACGAAGGATGGATGCCCACAGACGAATTGGCTCTTAAAAATCCCACCTCTTAATACCACTGCATTGGTCACACTTGAAGTTTGGAAGGGACGTGTTTAAACCACAGCTGTAAGGTGCTGACCCAATGCCCGGCCACAAAGCAGGTAACTCCTCACTGGTCTAGAATGACGGACACAGTACAGTGGCTTACAGAAATTAGATTATATTTTTTCAGATTTTTCCAAAATTAGATTTTAAGATCCTGCTGTGTTTCAAACAAAGATAAATACATGTACTAGGCATCTCTTGCTGATACCTGCCACAAATACCCAGAAAACAGTTTTCTATGGTATTTAATTTAAGCTATGTACCTCGAGTACCCAGACAAATACTTTCTGGCACACCTAGTTTAAATCTCTCTACTCTTGACTGGTTACTAGAAGCAATTTAATTTCTAGTAACTCAAACATAGGACATACAAACAATTTGTTATAAACATGGGTGCACATATATTGCTATGGTATGATTCTTTTAATTTGAGAAGATACCCAGAAGGGAAATAGCTGGGTCAAGTGGGACCTCCGGTACTAGCTTTATGAGGAATCTCCACACTGGTTTGCACAATGATTGCACCAGTCTACACTCCCATCAACAGTGGAGAAGGGTTCCTTTTTCCCCACAGTCCCATCAGCATTTGTTATTGGTTGATTTCTTGATAATAGTCATTCTGTCTGGGGTAAGACAGAATCTCAGTGCTGTTTATCTCTTCATCTGAGAAGTGTGTATTCATCTCAGTGGCTCATTTTTGGACTGGGTATCTAAATTTGAGAGGTCTAATATTTTTTGAGTTCTTTGTAAGTTCTCAATAGCAATCTTTTGTCTGAGGAGCAGCTGGCAAACATTTTCTCCCATATCTTGATTGTCTCTTCACTCTGTTGGTGGTTTTCTTTTGCTATGCAAAAACTTTTTAATAAGGTGAGATTCCAGTTGTTGATTCTTTGTGATAGTTCCTGTGCAATCATGGTTTTATTCAGAAAGTCTTTGCCTACACAAATGACTTCAAGGCTTTTACTTATCCTAGCTTCCAGCAGATTTAATATTTCTATTTTAATATTTAGATCTTTGATCCATTTCAAATTTAGTTTGGTTTAGTTTAGTTTTAGTTTCTGTTGAAAGTTATGAGTACAATGTTAATCTTTGGCATATGCAGAGTCAGTGTCTTCAGTACCATTCATTAAAGAAGCTATCTTTCTTCCCAGTAATTATGTTTGGCAACTTTGTTAAAGATACAATAGCTGACTATGTCCAGAGTTGTTTCTGCATTCTCTAATCCATTCTATTGATCTTCGAGTCTATTTTTTGCCAGTACCACACTGTTTTTATAACAGAGCCTTTATAGTATAATTTCAAATCAGGGATTGTGATGCCCCCTGTCTGGTCTTTGTTGCCCAGAATCGCCTTTGCTATTCTAGGTCTCTTCCGGTTACAAATGAATTTTAGGATTGTTTTCTCTAATTCTGTGAGACATGCTGTTGGAATTTTTATCAGAATTGCATCGAACCTGTATAACAGTTTTGGAAGTATGGCCATTTTCACTCTCTTGATTTTCCTACCCAAAGGTAAAAGATGTCTTATCATTTTCTGATATCCTTTTCTCCTTTTTACAGAGTAATGTCATTTTCAGTGTAGCAGTCTTTTACATCCTTAATTAATTGATTATTAGATATTTCTTATTTTTGGATGCCATTGTGAAAAATGTGGTTTCTCTATTTCCCTCTCACTGTGTTTGTTATTTGTGTACAGGAATGCTATTGATTTTTGAGTGTTGACTTTGTATCCAGCTCCACTACTTAATTTGCTTATTAAATATACCATATTTACCATAAAACCTTACCCAACCTTATCAAAAGAAGGAAAGAAGAGACTCAAATCTAAAGATTTTAGTGGACTATTTGGGGTCTTCTATGTAGAGTATCCATCATCTGCAAATAATGATAATTTAACTTCTTTATTTTCTATCATTATTTCTTTTATTTCTTTCTCTTCTCTAATTGCTCTAGCTAAAGTTTCCAGGACTATGTTGAATAAGAGTGGAGACAGTAGACATCCTTGTCTTGTTGCTGATTTTAGAGAAAAAGCTTTCAGTTTTTGTCCATTTAGTATGATATTGGCCATTGTTTTGTCATAGATATCTTTTATCAGGCTGAGATAAAGACCATGTATTCCAATGTTATGTAGAGTTTTTTATCATGAATGGATGCTGGACTTTGTCAAAAGCTTTTTCTGAATCTATTGAGAAATTAATGCATTGCAGACTAAGAAAACAATACAAAGAATCAATGAATCAAAGAGTTGGTTCTTTGAAAGATTAAATACTATTGATAAAACCTTATCCAACCCTTTCAAAAGAAGGAAAAAACAGACTCAAATCTAAACAATTAGGAATTAAAAGGGTGAACTCACAACAGACTCTGCAGAAATTCAGAAGATTGTCTATACTTACTTTGAAACCTTGTATTCTAATAAGATGGAAAATACAGAAGGAAATGGATAAATTCCTAGATAACATATGAATTACCAAAGCTGAATCAAGAAGATATAAAAATCCTAAATAACCCAATATCAATAAGTGAAAATGAAGATGTCATTAAAAACATCATCAAAGAAAAGCCCAGGCCCTGACAGATTCACTGCTGAATTCTACAAGAAATTTAGAGAAGAGCTAACACTGATATTTCTCAAACTCTTTAATGAAGTTAAAAGGGAAGCAATATTTCCAAATTAATTCCTGGAAGCAAGAATTACGCTGATACCAAAACCAGAGAAGAACCCAACTTGGAAGGAGAATTACAAGCCAATTTCCCTAATGAACGTAGATGCAAAAGTCCTCAATAAAACAGTAGCAAACAGATTGCAGGAAATCATTAAACAATTGTACATCATGGCTAAGAAGAATTCATCCCAGGGAGGCAGGAATGGTTCAACATGTGATCGATATATCTGATTCTAGATTTTTTTTGATCATGGCTAATTGGAGTTCTATATACCTCACTTATTTATATGTCAAATTCTTTTTCCCTTCCAGGGAAGTTTTCTACCATGGCATGTGTCAACAGATTTTTTTAATATTATTTGTGCTAGCTCCTGCTTTTTAATTGACTCCAATCTATCTTAAATTATTCTTCTTTCCTTCACTTGCAGCTTCTGGATTGATTTCTCATGATCCTTCGCTGTTTTTAAGAAATCTTTCTTTTCATGATCACTAACTGCAAGCCTGTCTTGTATATCTGAGATCCTACCTTCACACTGGTTTAATCTGCTGCAGATGCTTTCAATGGAATTTTTATTCTCCTGGATATCTGCATGAATATGCCTCACGGATTCCATTTCTTTCCTATGCTGAGCATTCATGGCTTTCCTAATTTTCTTAAGCTCCTCTATTTTTTGTCTGTGTTTGCTCTAGAGTCACTAAACACAATTTTCATTGTGGGCACCATCTTTGCAGTTATTTGAGATATTATCTCTGATTTGACTTTTTCTAGAGCCTCATTCAATTGCTTTATTGTTACCCATTCAGAGAGGCCAGGTGGGAGGCTTTTGGATTGTCCCACCCCATTGCCCCCTGGGTTTGCCTTTGGTGAACTGGATGTCTGGGATTGCATCTTACTTAAATGTCTTCTCGTTTTCTTTTCTTCTTTTGGTTTAATTCCTGGAGTGATGTTGTAAATTGCCTATAGTGGGCTGCTTTATTGCTGGTATTTAGAACCCTTAGGAAATGGCTACTCCTCTGAGGTATCTTCCAGGTGTAATTGGTTTTTGGGTTTGCAGTCTGTTGCAAGATCCTATGTCCTCAGTTTATTGCTGATGAAAAGATGTCGCCTGCTCGGCTCAGCCTCTGGTTCTTTGGCACTGTGCCACAGTATTCTCTATGACCCTTAATCAATCTCAGTCTTGGAATACCAAGAAGAATAACTGTTTAGAACAATTATGTCACTTTTGGCTAAAGTGATACCATCAGCAATAACAGTATCATCAATCACAGCCTAGAAAATGACAAACTGAGGTAGCCACTAATTTGCCACCTTTAACAATATAAACCATATTTGTGATTAAATAATAAAATCTAAACAGACCAGAAAATTATATGCAGTATATAAATCCTTCATATGTCTAATTTACCCTCGAGGGTTAAAATTTAAATAAGATGGGAAGAAATAGAGAGGTAGAAGAAGAGGAAGAAATTAGAAGTAAAGCTGGAGGACAAAGGGGGGTCACACTGACTTTGGGAAACTGGCACAGAAGCCTGGAGAGAAAGAAAAAAGGAAGAGATAAAAAGAAGAATGGAACAGACCAACAACCACCAAGAGGCTAGAAATCACATTCATGTTCATATAAAAACAAGATCAAACAATGCAAGAGAAACAAAATAAAACCACAGCAACAATAAAACAAATGAGAGAGAGAGAGAGAGAGAGAGTCCCCTTTCAGGTTTGTCTCTGCTGTTTGTTATTGTAGACAATGTGTGGAGACAGTCTGTATTGATCTACCCCAGCAAGCCAGCAGTAGCTTTTTGGCAGGGTAGTGGATAATCTCAGCAAGCCTGCACCTTCTAGCCAAGAGCAGATTCACTCAGCCTACAGCCATCAGCACCCCTTCCACAGGACTGAGCCCAGCTGGGAGCACTAGGCGAAGCCAGCAGCAGCTCTGAGTTCTGAGCTCAGCCATCCCATCTCCAAGATGGCTCCCAGCCAATCACTCCCTCACAGGAAGTGACTGAGTCCTCACACAGCGCCAGCTAGTGCAGCCCTTTACATACACTGTTCCCCTCCACTGCTCCGTCTCTCTGTGGAGTCCTCTGGGGTCACCAGCTGTAACCGTGGGTCTGCAGGTTTGACTGGCTCCTCTTGTGTGCTGTGTCCCGTCTCAGGGAGAAGGTGCCGCTGGCCACCTCCTTCTTCTTCACTGAAGCTTCTCTCTTCACTATCTCTGTGGAGTTCAGTTCACACTTCAGATGCTTCCTGGGCCCAGGGGACACCCTTTCCTTCTTCTTGTCCTCCTCGCATTGCTATTTCCAGTGTCTGGATGGCAACACTCAGAGAAGCTCTTTCTCTGCTGCTTACCACACTGACATCTTGCTGCCCGTTTATTACCAATGTTAAAGGTAACAAAGGTGGCGAAAGTCAAAGGCACTATTTGTGAAAAGGTCCATTTGTCTTGTGATGGTAAACGTAAGCCGCTACTGGCCAGAAATAATTTAGAAAAAGAATTGAAGTCATTGTTTGGAAAAAGCTTGTACTAAAAGACCAATTGTCTTACTAAAAAAATTAGTGCACAAAACAATGATGAGTAACAATCAAAAACATCCACCCTTTAATGTAGTGTTTGTTTTTCCAGAAAGCTGCATCTGTGACAATGGCATTTTATAATGGATGGTGTCCGAGAATTTAGGAATTCTGATATTTCCCTGCTTGGGTCCACATCCCCTTTGCCATTCCTGCCTTGTCCTGTTCACTGACCCCATGCCACCCCTTCATGTGACACCATTTACACTCCTGTACCAGAATCTCTACTTTGCCCTCCAAAGTTGCTTAAAGCTCTCTTTTCAGTGAGTAGAGCGGACCCATACTGAGGAGCTCCCATCGCAGACCAGAAAGGCTGTGGTGAAGACAGCTTGGCTGTGTTCTTCCAGGTTGTATCTTCCAGATACAACCCCCACCACTTGCTATGGGCGGACAACCTACTCACCGCACCTATTACAGGTACCCGCCAGACCCCTGTAAGAATCTGACTGTGTGACTTTGCTCTGTGCACCCGCCAACGCCGCTCTCCTTGACAGCACCCTGACTCCCATTTTTCACTTTCAGAGTTTACTTCTGACACTGTCCCTGGGATGCTCATCCCCGCCTGCCTCCTCCTGAGCCAGCTCCTGACTTCCAGCCCCCTGTCTCAGTCCTCCTTGGTTCCTACCCGGCCTGGGAAGTCAGCCTGCTGGTGCACTCTCAGATTTCCTGCTTGAGCACAAAATACCAGCACGGAGAGGACAGGTGCTCAGACTCTCTCTAATCGATGCACTGTTTATTACCTTGTCTTTTAGATAAGCCTAAGGATAAAAGTCCGCTAGGCTCTGTCCTACACGGAGCTTCCTTGGTCCTAACGGAAAGACTGCAGAAAAGACAGCTTTTCTATTTCCTTTCTTCATAATTAAAGTGTCCTTTGGCCAATAGTAAATCTATGGGGACTGAGTAACTAATGAAAGCAAGATCGTTGCTGAAGTGGGGTAGAAGCCCTGGCTCTTTCATTTATTTCACTATCACCTCGTTAAACTGTTTGAAAGTAACCTAGAAGGAAGAAAAGAAGGAATGGAAGGGAGAAAGCAGATGTTCAGTCCTCATCCTCACCCCCTGAGCTCTTCTCTGTGACCCCTAGAGATCAACCACAGATAAAGGGCAGGTGCAAAATAAGGGCCACAGCCCCCTCCACCCCCTCCTCTCAGCCTCTTCAGGAGGCAGGGCCAGTGGCCAGACTTGGGTCTGGTGAGGCCTCTTGTGGGAGATACCTTGGGTTCTGGAGGGCTGAGGAGGCCCAGGGAAGTGAGGAGCTGGCTGCTTGGATTCAAAGCAGCCCTTGACTTTAGTGGGGGAGCCGAGTGGACTTTGCTGCTTGTCACACAGATTAGAAAAGCCAGGTTGGCAGCAGCAGTGGATTTGAAGCTGACTCCAACTTAGGAATCAAGAGTGAAGATTTGGGTCTGTGTGGACTCCCCAGATAACTAAAAGGGTGAAAAAGAGATTGGAAGAGAGGAAATGCTAATGATTCCAGTTCCGGGGTGTGTGTTGATTGACTAATGAGCTGACCCTCTGGTGACCCATTCAGTAGCTAACAGACAACCCAGGAGGCTTTATCTGTGATGCTCTTTTAAAATTTGCTTTAATCATGAGCCACAGTAAAGACCGCAGTGCTCACTGGATATCCACGACTGGATAGGATTGGCAGTCTTTAAAGAAGTGAAGACAAAGGAAAAGAAACCTTTTCTCCTTTGATTTGTGAGCCCCAGTTTGTGCTGATGTCTCTCTTCAAAGACTATTTTCCCATTTCATGTCTGTTTCTTTATTTTCTGGTACCTGCTTAGAAATAACTTTGTCTTTCCGGTACTTAGTTATACCACTAAATCTTTTTGCCTTTTCTAAGAAACCACAGGACTCCGCTGTGACAACCTGTAGCACAGCCGGCACTGCCACCTAGTCTGGCTTAGTGTGGGGAGAAAAACTTAATGAGCTTTCTCCTGTAGAGGAGTCGGATGGAATTTGTAAAATAGGATTTAATTGGGGCTCAACAAACACCCCTTTAAAATTCCTCACACATCAGCCTCAGCTCACGGGTGACAACAGTCTGTATTTGTTCTGATTTGTAACAAAATCCTACAGATACAGCCCAGACCCCCAGAGAGAGTGCAGTGATGGAGACCCCCACGGGGCCTCTTGCACACCATGCTGTCTGGAGCAACGCTCGGAGAGCCTTCAATTAACAAAGGAAGGAGGAAGCACAGGGAGTGCAGGTGGAATTCTGGGGCAGAATTAGATATCTTTGAATGAGGAGATTAATGTTCAGATTAATGGCTGTCTGGTGCCCCCTGGCTGGCTGCTACCCTGATGTAACCATAGAAAATGGGGCTACCACTGCCAGTTAATGGCAGAAGCAAAATCAGACACCAGTTGCTGAAGGTCTTGAGAGCTTAGTGGAAGTGCCTGTCCAACCCAGAGGTTCACCGCTGCATAGAGTAGGGCTCTGCGAAACTACAGGCACTGTTACTCTCAGGTGAGGGTGAGGGAGCTTCACTCTTTGGAGTAAGCCTGACACTATGAGTGGCGTTCAGGAGCGTCACCTCAGTATAGATCCCTGAAGCAGGAGAAGAAGGGAGAGGAGACAGCTGATTGGGGTTACTTGGGTGACAGATCTTTCTCTCACCAATTGGAAGTAGAGAGTATTTCTAGAATCAGGATAGTGATTGGTTTTGGTCTCATGTGCCAACCTAACCCGTTTATAGTGACTGCCTGGAAGACTGTACCGAGACGTTTCTGTTCTCTGTCTAGGCTATGGGGAGGAAAGTCAGTGGGTACTGCCTAATGGTTATGTATTGTGATCTGAACAGGACAGCAAGTTGCCGTGCATCCTGCAGATGGTGAGTTAGGACACATTAGGGTGGTGGCCAGTGAGCCAGCTGCCTCAGAGATGGTACAGATAACATGAGACAGAAGAGCCTTCATGCCGTGATCTGTAATAATCTCCATGCCATGCTTCTAGCAGCTTCTCAGCACTGTGTTCCATCCAAAGCCCATGTCCCATCTTACTCACTGGTCATAGGTAGGTGGGAAATCCATGGCAGAGACCCTTGAAGTTCTGCTCCTTCTTGGACCAGGATGGATGCCCCAGCACACACTGGTGCTGCTGGAGGGCAGGGGCTTAGAGCTGCAGAGTTCCTGGGGAGAGCAGCAGAAGGCCAGGAGGAGGCGGGGCAGTAACACAGCAGGAGCTGGGCGCAGCCAGGGCCCTGCTAAGGCTCCAGGCCAGAATGAACATCCAGAGAAGGGTGACTGGGAATTATGAGGCCCATCTCTTGCTGTCATTGCAGAAAAGCCACCAGACAGAAAGAAAAGGAATAAAGTTGAAGCTTCCTTGGTGGAGGAATAAATCAGATATTTCACTGAGCAGTGCACAGACAGAGGAGTACGGAATACACAGATGCGTAGCGTGGAGGAGATTGAGTCTAGCACACAAGCTGGGACCCTGCAGTCCACATCCGAGCTGTGGGAACCACAGATTCATTTGATTTTCATTTTCCTTACTGTAGAGTGAGAATGATAATATGGAAACCACTGGGAAACCGTCTCATTCCTTGAGCATTTTTTCATGTCTGCTAAGTGCCAGCTACTGACATGGTCACCTGATATTCAAAGCAAATCTTTTACCCTTGAGGGTCTCACTAGCCCAGGAATATAGACAGAAAAACAGAAAGACAGCAAAGAGGAGATGACATCTATTTTTTTTTGCTTCTCTCTCTCTCTCTCTCTCTCTCTCTCTCTCTCTCTCTCTCTCTCTTTCTCTCTCTCCCTCCTTTCCTCCCTGTTTTTCTCTCTCCCCCTTCTATTGGACATTGAATCAGGGAGTTGTTAGTTTTTGCACTGAGACACACAGCTGTAATCCAGCCACTTTTTTTAAAATTTCACTTTCTATCTTGAGACAGGGTCTCACTGAGTCCTTCAGTTGCCTACTCTGGGCTCAAACTTGTGACTCTCCTGCTTCAGCCTCCTGGAAACCTGGGATTACAATGTGTGCCACCACATTCGGTGCTTTCCCCATCTTGAGTGTATACTTTATGACATGCACATTCACGTGGATAATGATTGGGAAGGAAACTAGCACAGAGCCTGGGACACAATTAGCTTTTAATAATTAGAGGATGAGTCTGGACCTGACAAGGGCACCTTTCAGGAGGCGCAGAAGTTGGCAGGGAGGGAGGAGAAAGGAAAGGCAGCTCAGGTTCCTGGGGCCCTCCCTGGTCTACCCACAAAAAGAGCTGCTCAGGTCTCACCCCACAGAACCCCTCCCTTTGCCGTATGCATCTGCTTCGTTCCTTCCTCTCTTTGGCAATATTATCCAGGGAGATTTTTGCTAGGTGGCGTCTCCACTGTGATTCCCCATATGAAAACAGCTGAGCGGAACCCACATATGGCAGGTCCCCCTTCCAGCCCTGTTCTGCTGCTATCATCACTGACCGAAGATAACCAAGGGACAAGGACATCGCAGGGGCAGTGCTCAAATTAACAGTGCAGAAATTCGGGCCGGGCAGATAAGTCAACTGCATTGCTAGCAAAAAGAACAATACTGAGTGTCCCTAATGCCTAGTAAATGCCTGTGAAACAACTTTGCCAACAGGTCAACAACAAATTGTTCTGAATAATCCAACCCAGTGTTTTCTTGCTTCTTCTTCATGCTAATTTATTCTGACATGGCTTTTCAATAATGGAACTCTGTTCCCGCAGAATCCATTTCACCGAGAGTTTCCATATTAAAATGGAGATGGAGGTGTCGTGGAGAATTAGATTACTTGTCCTCATTCGGGTGCGTGGCATTCCGGGAAGGGACTCTGCCTCGCAGTGGATGACCAGATGGCATTAATTTGAGAGGAGCGAGCGTCCCTTCCTTAGCGGCCCAGGCCACTGTTTTTCTAGAGCTCTTTCCGTCTCATCTAAGCTTCTGGCCTGCATGGACTTAATTTGCTCTTTTCCTCATGAAATTTGTTAATTTTCAAAGCACTTTCAGCCCTAATCACTACCACAAGAGTGAAAAACTAATGTAAACACGGGCCTCGGTGATGAGAACATGTGTTGTATGTCTCATTCTGGAGAAATACTCCCAGGGAACACCAAAACTTAAGCATCTGAAATGGAAAGATAGCTGAATAAGCACACATGCAGGTAGGGCCTCCTGGGCACAGGCTCGATCTAGAGGCTGCAGATACTGTAGAGAAGAATTTTCAGCCACCGGGAGCCAAGGCCTCGTGTGGGAATTCTCCAGATTCAGTGTGCCTGAGAACGAGAGGGAGGAATGTGTAACAAGTGTGGGCTTCTGAGAAGAGCTCCTCTCGGAGCTTCTGAATCAGGGATGTTAGTTGCTAAAGGAAAATGTCTATGGTCTCTGGTATAGTTTTGTAGATTCCCTATCATAGTTGTGGGTTGGCATCAACATCTTTCCTGAGAATACCTTCTTTCCCAAGCCTCTTGGGAATATCTTACATATAGGACACACTTTCCAAGTCATTCATACAATGTTTAATTTGCATCAAACAATATTAGTTTACATATTGCTATAGAGGAGTCATCTTGGTAGCCCTGAAGTTATTGATTGTACTAATTTTCATCTACTGCAACATCAGCTTTCCCCAGTTCCGTAGAACCATGTCTTCAACTCTCAATAACGGTGACACTCATTTACTTCTCCCAGGATCTGTTTCTAAATAATAAAAGTAATAACAATAACAATGATGATAATAAGACACATCTCCTGACAAGCTGACGAGGAGCCAAGAACACCTGGCATGTTCCGTCTCGTTTGATTCTCATAGCCGCTCTAGGTGACACACGTGACTGCTCTCCCCATCACGTAGATGAGCTGCTGAACCACTGGGTAAAGAGTGGCCCCAGGGAGAGCCACCCTGCCTTATGATAAAGTCAGCCTGGTGTGGAACAAAACCTGGACAGAGAGAGGAAAATGATACCGATGATATCATAGGAGCTTTATTCTCAAACATGCAACAAACATGCCCAAGATTTCCTAAGGACTTGCTACAACAATTTTCCCCTTTCTGTTTTAAATTGGGTATTTGTAATTTGCAATCAAAATCACACATTCAGTCTGGTGCATGGGCTCAGTCCTCATCGCCCCTCTTTGCTAAGTATTAGTGGTGAGTTGTAAAGTTGGGGAACTTCTCCCCCTTACTAGCTACAGAAGCCCAGTCAAATGCTGCTCTCTCTCATGCTGACTGGAGTAAACTGCCTTGGTTATTAAAGAGCTAGAAGAGATAAATACGGGGAAGCAGGTGGAGAGGCAGATAACAAATGCACAGAAAACTGCATGAGCTGCGGAGTGAAATGAGTCTGGACCACTTAACTTTTCTGCACGTGTGAAAAGAAATGACATTACCTACCTCACAGACTGGGGGGAGGACTGCATGAGATAATATATGGGAAAGTGCTGATCACAGGGCTTAAAAATAGTAAAGTGCGCAATTTAAATTAGTCTCCCTCCCTTCCCCTTGATTAAGATTCATGGGAGAGAGGACTGAAATTGGGGGATTCAGGTTAAGCAGCTTTATTCTGTTTTCCCATTTCAATCATTTCTTTGACACATTATTGCCACAGATGTGAACAAAAGCATGGTCCCCTATCGGGGGAGCTCAGGATCATTAGCTGAGAAACCTTCTGTAAGAATCATGGCAAGGGGTTGAGGAGTGAGCCTAATCCCAGGACAGGGAAAGAGATGCAGGATGGTGTCCCAGGGACACGATGGGGATGGGGACTTTCCTGCCCATGACTCTGCACATGGCCAGGCTGTGCAGAGAGCCCCGCAGGACCTGGACTGTGCCTGTCACTGCCCTCTTTGACCTAGTAGTGTGATTTTCTCCAGCAAAGCTTCCCTGGTGGTAGGCAGTGGTAAGGGCCATTGCTAGGCAAGTGGCTGCAGGGGCCACCCAAGCGGCTGAGCCACAGAGATATGAGGAGACGGAGTAAGGCTTGCGGCTCCCTCAGGAGGAGGTGCTGGGCAGTGGGTAGAGATGCAGTGCCATTTGCAGCGTTCTCTCTGGGTGAGCTTCGCTGGGTGTCACTCGATGGGAACCTGCTGGACTGCTAGACCCATGGGTGCCTCTGGGATGCGCCAGGGGCACAGCTGCAATCTCTGTAATTCATAGAGGACATCTTCACCATGGAAAAGGCTCGAGATTTTTCTGTGCCACGGAAGATACAGGTTACTGCTGCGTAAACAGCTCAGGACCCAGGACACTGTGGGGTGCTGTGCAGCTGCTCCCTGGTTTGTTCCCATAAGCACGAACCACTGCCAAGAGAGCAAGAAAGTACCAGCAAGACCACCCACTGCGCCTTGTCATCGCTCACCAGCAGAGCAGACTTCCTGCAAAGGCTAGAGGGTGCCAGCCTGACTTCCTGCAAAAGCTAGAGGGTGCCAGCTCCAGAGAGACCAGAGATGCTGACTCTGACTTGGATAAGGACTTGCAGCTTGAGGAAGGGCCCTGCTGCCAGACACCTAGGAAGCATCCCTGTGATGCAGGCAGGCTTGAGATCCTAAGAATGCCATCCCCTGCTGAGGGCTGTGTGGGGGCACACAGCATGAGTTAGTCACTGGCAGCTTCCCACTCACCACTCAGACAGTCACACTTGGGAGGGAATAGCACGCTGTGACTTCTAGGCAAGCCTCTAGCAGAGGGAAAGAGCTGTCTGGGATGAGGGCAAAGCGGAATCCTCCTTCCCCAAGCTGTGGCAAGCCCTGGAAGGGCTCTGGTTGCTGGCATCCTTTTTCACACTAACTCTGATCGCTTTCTGAGGGTGTCCAGGAGGAATCCAAGAAGTGTGTGGAGTCACACTGGGCTGGATTGAGACCTAATCATGCCTCCCAACTGCCACTTGTTCCACAGGCTCTCTGAGCTTTCTTTTCCTCCACCAGAAAACAGGGAGGATCAAGGGTGGCCAGCAGCAGGCTCCTAATGAGCACAGATCCCTTCTCTCTGTTTTGATTTCCTGAGCACCTACTCCTTTAAGGGAGAAGCAGCAATACCTCTCTGTACCCCAGGCGCAGGCAGAGCAGTGTTAATCAACTCAGTAAACAGGAGGGAATTGATTTGTTCTCCTCACACAAAGCTAAGCACGCGACAGGTTATGGTTTTGAATGTTAATGCATTCGAAGTGAGGAGAACCACTTAGAACAGAAACTGTCTTGCTTGCAAAGATTTATTTCTCATGTAGTTTTTCATGGCTCATAAAAGGTGATGGATGAACGTAATTTTTACTTTAATTTCTTGCCACACAGTTCAGTAATTTTGGAGATAAACTCAAATTACTAAGGATCTGGAACTGTTCAAAGCAATGAGAAGCCACGTACATCTGGCTGTATACAGGACACACGGTGTGTTTAACGTTTCAAGCTAGCCAAGGAGGGGACAATTAGAATCCCAGCACACGTGTAAACCATGTCATCCTTCAGGTTCACTTCTGCTGCCTCGCAATCCAGACTTAATCTTTAAAACAAAAATGTATTTCTTTTTCTGTAGGAGGAGGGGCAGGGGCCTGGATCCACAGGAAAAGCATACAGGTTCTTAGTTTTCCAGGTGTTTGGTATCTTTTCATCAAAATAGGTATTCTAATGTCTCTAAAAATGAAAAAGCAGTCTTTGAGATGATGAGAAAATTCTACGTGAGTTTTTAAATTCGATTTTTTTCTATTGTTTTTAAATGTGCATCAGGCAATGGTGAAACCTAGATCCTTTATGAAATTAGCAATGTGGTGCAGTGGGAAAAGCCCAGAGTTTTAGAACTGATGGACCACTGCCTGTGATGTGCTGTGCTCAGAAGTGGATGCCAGGTTGCTAGAGACTGAGGATGTGTTACAGAGCAGAGTGTGAGAGACTGACTGTCTCTGTAAGTAGTAAACAAACATAATATCTTTAAAACCAAAAGTGTGATTAAGTTCTGACAAAGGCAATTAACATTGTGACAAAGTTAATAATTTTTGTGAAGATCTGTGCTTTTCTAAGAAACATTCTCTTTCCATTCTGTCTTTGCATGAATCTGAAATGGTCTGAAAAATGAGATCTGTTTTTTTTCTTTATCTTGTATTTTGCTTTAAATGTATTCCTGTTTATTAAACCATGTTAGGTTAAATAAAATGTGCTTTTCTCCTAAGGCAGCCCGTTTCCTTCTTATAATCTTGCTGAAAACGAAGAGAAAAAGATAAATGTTCAAACAACCATGCGCTTTGCTCTCTAGCACTGACAATAACCTGAACAGAATTCTTCTGTATCGGCAACGTAACCGCAGTGACATTGTACACACCCAGAATCACAATTGTAGTCTCAGTGATGATGCGATATTTGAGGCATGCCAGGCATAACCAGTGTTGGAAATAAAAGGAGAAACAGTCTTCCCAGGTCAGATAATTATGCCTGCAGATGAATTTTGAAAGGTAAGATGATAACAACATGAGAACTACTGTGGGGCTCTGCACTTCCCAACTCTAACGAGTGCTTCACTCATGTTGTGTGCTCTGTGGGGTAAAGCAACTAGAGCCCAGGAATTTCCCAAAGAGTCATAGAAATAAGAAGACATGGCAAAAACTAAAACGAATGACAGTGTTACCAGTCTCCATTTACTTATTTATCATTTGCACATCACTGGCTTAGGAAAAGGGTTGGAAGTGGCTTGTAATGAAAAACCCAAAGACATCATCATCTGTCTTAGTCACTTCCAACACCCCCAGCTTTAAAGAGGAGAAGCTTATTTTGACTTGAGGTTTCAGCCCACGGTCAGCTGGCCCCAAGGCAGAAGGGGCATGGTGAAAAGGCCTAGTGGAGGGTGGCTGCTCTGGACTGGGCAGGCAGGAAGCAGAAAGTACGGAGCGGGTGGGGAGCCAGGGAGGGAAATACACCCTTCCAGGTCACTCCCTTGGTGACCTACGTCCTCCGGCCAGGCCTGACCTCGTAAGAGCACATTCAGCTCGGAACTCTTCGGTGGATCGATCCAGGATGAGTATGGTGCCCGGTAATACAATCCCCTTCCAAAGCCCAACCTTTGCACACATAAGCTTCTGGGGCCACTCTTAATCTAAACCATAACATCATCCTGAAATTAACACAATCAAAAGACAAAGGACAAAGTATTGGGTCCCTTACGAGAACTCTCATTCCTCAGGTTTTGGCTCACACTGAGCAGAGACCCGCCACGCACGCACGGTCATTGTCCCCCAGTTCCAGCTCTGGTTCTCCAGGCTTCGAGCACCGTTCTCCTAGTTTTCACATCCTTTTAGTCTCCCCTCGGGCCCTTCTGCTCAGTGCTGTTCCTGTGGTGTTGACCTTCGCTTTCTCCCTCAGATTATCCCTCTGACTTATTATGCAGGAGGAAATTGATCCAAGATCAAGAAGAGAGATTTAATACAAATTGCTACTGACACTGGAAGCCAATTTAAACATTTATTGACTCTAACAAACTATGTTCAGCTCTTGTATGCTGCACATTCATTTTAACCAATCCTTATTGTCTGCACACTCCGGTGGCTCCAGCGCACAGTCAGGGCACCCCACTGGCACCCCACGGGCCTTTGCTCCTGAGGGTGTCCCTTCTGCAGCAGTCTTGCCAGTGTGTGAGGTCTGCCAGTCTGGGCTCTTGCTGCCGTGGATCTTCCCGTCCTCACCGAGTAAAGCCAAGCTCTCCGTGAACTCAGGACTACACGGTGATGTTTTCTGTTCCTCTGTTTGTTTTCAAAACCTTTAGTCAAGATGCTATAAATCAATTTCATGTCCACTAAAAGCATGTGGTCCTCACTGACATTTTGTAAAACTAATAGACACTTGTAAAATTACATTTTCAAAAAATACATGGTCCACATTTCAGAAACTGACTTCATGCAATACACAGTTTTGTGCTTTCCTCACTGGAACTAGGCTCTAACCTATTTTGTTTTCTACCTTTAGCTGATTTATCATGAATGATTATCAAGGTATTGTGGTACTTTGCTAGCAATGTGACTAGTTTTAGGTAATTTCTTTTAAAATAAGTATAAATACACACACACACACACACACACACACACACACACACACACAACACATATACTCTCTTTTCATCTACACTTTTGGCCCCATGGTATTTCTGACAGATGGTTTCCAATGATAAAATATCCAAGTTTGTCTCAGTCACAGGCAGTGGGAAAGCCTTTATAACCCTCAACCCACTGAGTTGTCCAAGGTCCCCAGCTGCCGTCACAGACCTGTTCAACCCCTGCTCCAAAAGCTGGATCCTAGGAAGAGAAAGCTGTACCAAGCCATCCTAGGAGAGAATCATGTTTTTCACTTCAATACAGCCTTCAACCCCCTGACAGTCAACACAATGAGGAAAGCAGAGGATCGGTCTTGTACAGAGGCTGACAAAATCCTCATAAAATAATACAGAGCATTTCATCAAGAGAAACAAGATTTTTCCAAGAAGTGAACATAAAAATTTACTGTGTGATATTCTTACATCTTTACTGCACACTGCGAAGCATTAAAGCTGCTGGATATTAATCTATACACAAAGAATTCTACATAGTATGCATTGGCTTTGTCATTATTTATGTAGTTAATTTTTCTGTTTATTTTAAACTTTTAGAATTATTCTTAGATTCTCTCAAAGACCATTTACTAAACTAACTGGCAGAACTAGGTTCTAGTAGCCCCTAAGCAACCTTGAAAGAAATTCAACACTTGCTTCTTGCTCTTCCTTACTGTATGTACTCTGACTCTTTCTGATGCTAACTCTAAAGTGAATGGTTAAAATTAAGCTAATACTAATGTATCAATACCATGTTGGCTGGGAGATAAGAGGGTTCTATCCTATTCCATCCTCCCTTGAGAATCTGGCTTTTGAAGCCTCCATATGAGAATGCCACAAGTCACTGTGACAGGAAGAAAGGGGCATCATCTTTCAAAGTCTTTGACTCACAGAGACACAGCTCACTTCTACACATGCTTCATCACTAAAGACAAGAGGCTAAGACATGGCTACCTGTGGCACCAAAGGGATGGAAAGAGTGTCCTTTTACTCCAGGCCCAGGAGAGAGAAACAGAAATCCTGTGAACAGCCTTCTTCCCAGTAATAAAAGGGATGCTTCTTCTGCTTCTCGGCAGCCTCTACTGCCAATTACCACTTTTTTTCCCAAACTTTCCTCCATTGGCACTAATCACATCATCTCTGACCTCTCTGATTACTCTTTTCTCTCTCAAAACATATGTTTTTCATCTTCTGACCTAAAATTTTTATCTAGACTATACCGCAAATTGTTGACTTCAAATGTGTTATCTTTAGTCCTACAAAGACTGATCATCTCAGAAAACAGATAATCACTAACTCTACAAGAAAACTACTAAGAAAAGCTCAGGTACTGGTAGATTCACTGCTAAATTCTACGGGCAATTTACAGAAGATCTAACACCACTGTTCTCCAAGTTTTTTAATGAAATTGAAAGGAATATTTCCTTTCAGTATTTCCAAACTCATTCCAGGAAACAAACATTGTCCCAATATCAAAATTAGAGATCCTTATCCAACCAAAAAAGAGAAATACAGGCAAATATACTTAATGTATATAGAAAGCAAAAATCCTCAATAAGATACTAGCAAACAAAATGCGGCAAATCATAAAGAAAATTATACACTATGATCTAGTAAGATTCATCCCAAGGATGCAGGGATGGTTCTACACACACAAATCAATAAATGTAATATACCACATTAACAGGCCAAAGACAAAAATCATATGATCATCTCAATAGATGGAGAAAAATTATTTGACAAAGCCTAACCTTCATTCATGATTTAAAAAAACTACAGGAAACTAGAATAGGTCTGTATCAATCTTACAAAAGCTATGATACACCAGCAGTCAATATTGTACTAAATGATTAAAAACTGAAAGCTTTCACTCTAAAATCAGGAACAAGAAAAGGATTCTCACTATCACCAGTCTTATTCAACATAGTTCTGGAAACATTAGCCAGAGCTGTTAGACAAGAGAAGAAATAAAAGAAAAAATGTTAGAAAAGGAAGGAGTTAAATTATCATTATTTGTGCTGTACATAGAAAACCCCAAAACTCCACCAAGACTTCTAGAGTTAATAACCAAAGTCAGTAGTATAACTGGATAAAAAAAATCAACATTCAAAATCAATAGTCTTCCTCAAATAACAAACTAATTGAGAGAAATTAAGGAAACAACACCTTTCTTAATAGCATCAGGAAAAATAAAATACTTAAGAATCAATCTAACAGAGGAAGTAAAAGACCTTTACATTGAAAACTACAGTACTCTGAGATAGACCAAAGAGAATATCAGAAAATAGAAAGATATCCCTTGTTCCTGGATAGGCAGAATATGCTAAAAATAGCCATACTTCCAAAACTCTTTCACAGACTTAATGCAATATCAATCAAGTATCAATAGCATATCTCACAGAATTAGAGACAGCAATTCTATCATTCATTTGGAACTAGAAGAGACCTAGAATTCCAAAAGCAATTCTGGGCAACAAAGGCAAGACAGGGGTTATCACAATCCCAACTTGAAATTATACTACAAAGCTACTGTGATAAAAACAGCATGATACTGGCAAAAAACCAGACCTGAGGATCAATGAATCATAAGAGGCAAAAACAACTCCAACTACACTTAGCCACCTTATCTTTGACAAAGGGGCCAAATGTCCTCACTGAAATCAAGATAGCATTTAGTAAGTGCTGCTGAGAAAACTGGCTTTCCACATGCCAAAGATTAAACTCAGATCCTTATCTCTTACCATGCATTGTTAAAATTGAAGTGGGTCAAAGATCTAAATATTAAAACAGAAGCACTTAATCTGCTGGAATACAAAATAGCTAAAACTCTTAAACACATTTCTCAGTTGAAAAAGTAGAAGAAGTAAATAAATATATGAAAAATGTTCAACATCACTGCTCATTTGAGAAATGCAAATTGAAACAACTCTGAGATTCTAGAAAGAACAACTATCCTCAAGAAATCAACCAATAACAAATGCTGAAGAGGCTGTAGGGAAAAAGAAACACTTCTCTGTTGTTAGTGGGAGTGTAAATTGGTGTAACCAGTATTGAAACCATTATGGAGATTCCTCATAAAACTGAAACTAGGGATGCCATTTGACCCAGCTATTTCCCTTCTTGTTATCTTCCTAAAAGAGTTGAAAGCACCATACCACAGAGATATATGCACACCCATGTTTGTAACAGCACAATTTGTAATGGCTAAATCTTAGAAATAGCGTGGATGCCTATCACTAGATGAGTGGATAAGAAAATGTGATGTTTATATATGATGGAGTGCTATTCTGCCATAAAGAAGGAGACATCAGAGACATTTTTTTGGTAAATAGATGCACCTTTAGGCCGTAATTTTAAGTGAAATAAATCAGAAGCCCATGTTTAAATATCCCGTTGTTTCTCTTGTGTGACAAACTAAAAATTCAAATAAGAACCAAAATAGATGATAGATACTGGGAAGTGGGGAGAAAATGTTCAAATGGGAAGGGGAACAAAGGAGGGTATAGGGGAATGGGAAGGAAGGGGAAAGGAAAATAAAGAATAGGAGAAAAATGGGAAAAAATCTTTCATAAATAAGGAGGGGAAGAAAGATTGAAGGGAGGGGAGAGGAGTGGGGAAAAAAGAAGAATCAAGATATGTTATGTGCAGGTACTGTCTTAGTGACATTCTACTCGTCGCTGAGATAAAATACCTGATGCCCAAAGTTGGGAAAGGAAAAGTTTATTTCTTACAGTTTTTGGAGGTGTCAGCCATACTCAGTTGGCTCCAACGCAGGGTGGCATGGCGGGGCCACAGTTCATGGTGGCTGTGAACAACAAGGCAGAAACTGGCAAGAAAGAATAACATGCCTTCTTCCTGCCATTACATCACATCTGGCTCCACCCCTATGTGGGTGGAGCACTGACAATGAACCAATCACAAATGCATAATGTAAACACATGAGGCCTGGGGGCCACCCACATAAACCGTGACAGGTACAAATTCCTATGATGAACATGATCATTATGCATATCAAAAGTGTACCAATAAAATTAATTAAAAACAAAAGTATCACCAAAAAAGGAGAAAACAGATGCAAATATAAATACATATAGATTTCCAGGCAAAACAAAACATCATTTTTTTTTCTTCAAGCCTTCTTTTTAGTAGACAATGCAACCAACTTTCTGAAAATCTTACTTTGGAAAATCTAATAAAAATTCCTACACATAAGGATGTATTGTATAGCAGGGTACTTATTTTACCAATATTCACAAAGCCAAAACCTCAGAGCCACCCCAATGCCAAACCAAAAGGGATGTCATTGATTCAGTTGTGACCCTTCCATCCTATGAGCTAACAGACAGCTGTTAAAAATATTGAAATAAATCTAGATTATCTGTGCTGTATTTTTAACTATGAAAAGCATCTTGCAGGGTTATATTTAGAGTACAATTTTATCTCCATGAAAACAAACACCAATATCAGTGAAAAACCTGCTAAACATGTGTGTTGTTTGAGCATAAAGGAAACTGTGGGAAGAGAGTAAATTGTTAACATGATAACATCAGGAGGATTAGAAGAGAAGACAGTAGATTTTTAAACTTTTAATAGTACATTTTAGGATGACTTCATTGACTGCAATAATTGACATATGCAATTTAATTGAATAAAGGAAAAGCCAATACAAAGACAAATTAAAGAGAATATTAGTAAAGAAAAATAGTAATGAGAATAAATCCCACAGTCCCAGCACACACACACCCTCGCCACATGACTCTCTACCCATCCATGGAATTACTGTGTAACTCTAATTCCAGTGACTACAGTAACTTCTCACTTCACATCTTAAAAGAATTTCTTATCACCCCGTCTGACAAAGTTTATTTCCTAAATCTTCACCACCTTCCATGGGGCCAGTAAACTGCAATTTATCAAGTCATGATTCAATCCAGATAGCAAGACGATCAGTGCAATGCTAGATCTGTCACCCTAGCTTATGCTTTTAAACGGTGTTTTTCCTGGAGGCCCCTTTTCTATTATGGCTTTTTGATATATGAGTAGCATTATTTCCTCTGTTTGTTCTAGTATGATTTAGAAGGTAAGTACTCTGTTTTAACATTATTCATCATTGACTTTGGACCATCTGTAAGTAGCTTGTGTACTATAACCATTAATTTATATCTATTTATTCCAGCATCGCTTTAGAGTTTCTTTTATGGCAGACAAAGAGTTAGGGCCTCTCTAGGTTTGCTTATTCCCTAGCTGACTTATTAGTTATCAGTTTAATCTAAGAGAATACATTTTTCTTTTTGTGTCACTTGTACTGCTTTTACTACAACCAAATTAAGACAATTTTCTTCACTGTTTCCTCTCTTCCCTATTTTGAAAGATAGGAAATAAAAAATATATATTTATGTTTACTGGGTTTTTTTTTTTTTTTTGGTTAGGGGGTTGTAAGCATGTGTGTACATGTGTTGAGACATGGTCTTCCTGTTTCCAAGGCTGACTTTGAGCTTGTAATTCTCCTGTCTTTCTGAATAGACGGGTTTACAAACCTGAGCCACCACACCCAGCAATTTATATGTACTTGTTTATGCATGAGAAATTTCTCCTGGTAGCTCTCTCATGTACTGATCCACTTTCTGTTGCTGGGACAAAATATCTGACACCTAAAATTTAAAAGAAGACAGGTTTATTTCGGCTCACGGTCTCAGAGGTCAGTCCATGGCTTGCAGGCTCCAAGGCAGAGACCCCATGCCAGAGGGCATAAGGGAAGAAAGCTGCTTGATTCATGGCATCTAGGCAGCAGAAAGCTAAAGAAGAAACCAAGAAAAGGAGCCAGAGACCAGATCACACCCTCATGACCCACAAAGATGTCTCCAAAAGTGTGCTTTAACTCATTTCCAATGCATTTCCCAAACCAATCAAGTTGACAGCCAGGATTAACCCATTAAATATCTACTTGTTGGGTAGTAACCATATCTATGAGTAACTGGGTATGGGAAACAGTTAGATGGGGAATCAGGTAAGGGAAGGTGTATATGCTTTGCAATATCTCTAGCTATGCATTTATCTCTTTAAGACCTAGAAACAATGTCCATGGCCCCAAATCAGGATAGAATCACATCCTCCACTACACGTACAGTGTCAGAAGACAGGGAATTCTATATTCAGGATTTGTAAAGAAAAATTGAGCTAAGATGGCTATGTCCATTACAGCTACTTTTTTGCATAACAAAATCATTGGAAAGAATTATCTAGAATGACAAAGAATATGGGAAGGAGAAATTTTAGCTACAAAAATGTATAAACACTGAATAGTGAAATCAACTAAGCTGTATAAAATATTAACTCTTATTTTGAAGATGTGTAAAAATAACTGAAATGGAAAAGGTTGTTACTAAAGGAATAAAAAGCAATACTAATGGAGTGGGGTGGGAGTGAATGAACACTAGATGTTTGTTTTTCACTTATAAGAAGGCCAGCAGGGGTTGGTAGCACCCCTGCAGTCTCCTTGTACACCTTGCTCTCAGATATTATGTATATTTTTCTCATATCTGTCTTGTGTTTCCCCATTGTAATCTTCTATAGCACTCATTTTATTTTTTTCAGTTTCCTATGATTCTAATCATTGAGCACAAAGTTAAGCGGCTCCATTGTTATTCAAAACTGCCAATTCCTTGAGACTGACTGGTGGGTTTTGTTTTGTTTTAATTTCCATGCAGGTCATGGGACACAAAGAGAAGCTGAAAAATGGTCTCAAAAAAGAAAATCATCTCTTTCACTAAAGAATTTGCCATCTAGAAGAAGGGACAGGCATATAAACAAATAATTGCAGCAATATAAAACTAGCACTAGGGAGATGTACAAAATGATGTAGGAACAGAAAGAGGGAGCGATTCATTCTGCATGAGACTGGGAAAGATGAAATTGGATCTTAGCTAAAGACGATCTTGTCTCCCAGAAGGATGTGGGACAGAAAGCACCACAAGCAAAAGAATCCGCATTTACAAAGGTCTGGTGCCTTGCCTGGGAAGGCAGGCTGGAAATTTGGCAAAAATAACATGTATAAGAAAAGAAACCGTGGACTTCCCTACGTTCAACTTGAGGTGATCTAATTGTTCAGTCCTTCCAGAATGTATACATTCCTTTTGTATGTAAATCAATTCAAAATGAGCATGCTTTAAATTCTAAAAAGACTGAAAATCCTCATTTCTCTGAGGGCAGCTTCAGGATTCTTCCAGAACACACCAACATAACATCAGCATCCCAGGGTGATGAGAGGCGGGAGATAGATTTTTAACTGTCAGCATCGTGATGCAACTGTCAAAGTACATGAAATCAGCCTCATAAATATCACAGGCCTACCTACTCCGTGACAGCACGAAACCCCAAGCTTTTTATCAAGTTAGGAAACAAAAATAAAGACTCTGCGTGTGTTTCCCATGGATTCCACTGCTGCCACATCCAGATTCTCTGTACCCCCTTTCGCCAAGCATTTTTTAAAATGTCAAATATATGTCTTCTTTCCCTAAACCCTTCCCACTTTGGGTCTTCATTTCATGCTGGAGCTTTACTTTTTTGAAATATTAAAAATATGAAAAGAACAAATAACACATTCTGAACATATTGTATGGGAAAACCAATATTCCTGTAGAGCTTCTATGAGTGAGAACCAGAAGAACTTTGGACCAGGGATGGGCAAGGCTGAGCTAATCTCACTGGGGTCAAACGTGCTGACAGGGTAGGGACTACGGCTTCTGAATTGTGACTATGTCCAGCCCCCAGCCCTAACTTGCCCCTCCTCTCACAGTGGACCAGGAAACAGAAGCACTAATGGTGACTTCTCCATGGGAGCCTCACATGGTGGTGGTGGTTCTTAAGAGTAGTATTTCTCCAAACCACAATGGATCAGGTTACTTTGGACATTTCAATTAAAGTCAACAAATGTTCATTAACTACCTCGAGCTGCAAGTCTTTCACCAGTCCTGCAGCATCTTCTGCAGAGGCTGCTAAGACAAAAACAGTTCAGGCTTGGCCCTTGCGAGCTTCAGGCCTGAAGAGGGAGCTGGAACAGTATGCAGACACTCTTAAACAATGCTGAGGGAGAGGGACCAACAAGGGTCTGCAGGGCTTGAGGGGAAATGAGATCACGTGGTGTTGAGAGGGACCTGGAGGAGGTGCCAGCTGAGACGGCTTTGGAGAATGATTTGCCAGGAATTTGTGCATCAACTGTGCCTGATGCTACTAAGCATCATCACATGTAATTTTCCCAACAATCTCTCCAAACAGGCACTCCTAACCCCATTTAATGGATAAGTGTATAGGATTTGTCCAAGCCTTAAGAACTAGAAAGAAGCCAGTTAAGTTTTTCCACATAACACCAAATTGACTTTTCCAGGCTAAAAATGGGCAGTCTTCAAGATTGAGGAAATCACCAAACGCAAGGCATGAAGGCAGGAAAACAATGCCAATTACAGAAACAGAGCAAGCTGGCTAAAGAGGAAGAAAGAAGAGTGAAAGTTGATCAGGCTTTGAATGCAGGATAAGTTCTACTTTTTCTGGCAATAGGAATCCACGGAAAGTTTAGCAAAAATGACAGGGTTGGATTGGTGCTTTAGTAAATGGAGCTGGATACATTACACAGATGGCATGAGAAGTGGAAGAAACGACAATTTCACAGCCTGGAGCTGAGAAGGAACTTTGGTGTAGGATGAATCTGGTGTTGTCCTTCACAGAGCACGCATCTATTCCATAATTGAAAATACCTGATGCCCATCTGCAAGCTTAGAGACCAATCTTGTTCTTAGAAGACATAACTACTTCAGTGCTAATGCTGCTGTGCTATTTGTGTGACCACCATCCTCTCTCTATTGGATCTTGTGCTTTTTTCCTGCATAAGTGAGTGTGAGCACACACACACACACACACAACACACACACACACATACACACAAAAATGGGGACACATATGCTTTAGTTTCAGTCCCAAACCTCAAGTGTCCCAGACATCTGCCCCACTCCTAATACCTTCTAGGTGTTCCAACACCTGCCAGACACCTCTCTCTTGTGCAGTGGCACACGGTCACATTATCTGTCTGGGCCATCAGCTCTGGGTGCTAGACTCCCCTTTCTGTCCAGCACCTCATTTCTTCTGCTGTGATGTGCAGTTATTTGTTTTTTTTTTTTTCCTCAACTTTGTGAAAATGGAATGCAGTTATTTCTAGGGCCTGTTCCACTCTGGGATGCAGGTCTGTTCACCACAGTCTGGTCTGTGTCAGTATCTTCTATTCTCTCATTAGGTCAGAAGTAGCAAGTATGGAAGAGAAGAGGTAAGTGTCAAAAATGAATGGAGGAAACACTAAGTGTGAGTTAGAGACAGAGTGAAAATGAAATGTAGGGAATGAGCTAGCAATGACTCATTCATTCAGCAAATGCTATTTATCTCTCTGGGTACCAGGTTCTAGGTCAGGTACCAGGTTCAAGGTCAGGTACCAGGTTGGTAGTGATGAGAAAATACCCATGCCTATGTTGAGCTCAGAGACAAGATGAAAAGCTAGTTGTAAAAATAAATGAACAAATAAAAAATTAGGCCCATCTTGGAGCCTTCAAGGAAATTCAGCAAAGGTGGTGGCCAGGTCTTGGAAGAGAGTGTTTAGAGATCCATTGTGGCAGTGTCCAGGCACTGTGAGATTACTCAGGTAGACCGGGAAAAGCTGGATGCTAATATAATTGGAGAAACTAAGGTCCACTTCTGTTTCTGTTGCAACCTAAGCAGGTGTTCTCTTGTCCTGTATCTTGCAGGCATCTCTTCCTTCACCATGCATCATCCAGGTGTAGAACTCAGCACCTTTATCCATCTCCACCTGTCGATGTCCGCTCCCGGCCGGCAGGAAAGACACACGACAAGGTCTGGCGGTGGTCAGGCTTTTCTTTATTCTCTCCTTATACAGTCTGCCCCGAAGCCTCTACCGGTCCGCTCTCCGCGGCTCCTTCCGTGCTTCAGTCTCTCCCGAAGCCTCTACCGGTCCGCTCCCCGCGGCTCCTTGCGTGCTTCAGTCTCTCTCTCGGGGGTGGAGGCACTGGCTATATATAGGATTAATAGCTAGGCAGACTACCCTGTGAGGCGGGAACTTAGTGGGGTGATAAGAAACAGGTGCCACACAGGCGGGCTCGATGAGAGGGGTAATCCAGCTCAGGCTTTTGTACTTTCCCACAGGCCTCGCAATCACCGCGTCTGATGACTTGACAGTGCCACGGCTCCCAACATCCACCCACCTTATCCTTCCCCTGGCATTAGAGACCAATGTAGTTTTGCATTAAAATCCTCCAAAATAAGGAGAGGGTCCCCACATCCCACATACCCATTGTCTATTCTGGACATTAGTTTTATCTTTCATTGTTTACTTCTTTTACTCCACTTCTTTGGGTTGTTTTATTTCCTTCTCTTTCCTTTTACCATATGTACTCAATTCCTGGATTCTTTCATCTTAAATTTTTCTTTGAGAATCTCAGCTTTTTCTCCTTTCTGTTAAGCAGTTCAACTCCTATTTTAACACCCACATTTACATTCAGACTCTATGACTGTTGTAGTCGGGTTGTGAAGAGAACAATTAGAATCAGGACATAGAATTGATAACATTATTTTATGATGGTTACCCAGAGTAAAACACAGGGAAGCACAGGAAATCTGTCCACAACACTAAAGAAAGACACAGAATGTTCAGCCAAGGGACCACAGCAATGTTCTGTATGAGTCCAGATGAAGACCCAGAGCTCATGACAGTGCCTCCACGAGTCCAACTAGAGGTCTAGCGCCAAAGAGAAGGACTCACACCAGTCTGCTTTACAGATCTATGCTGGGAAGGCCCAAAGGTCAGTGGTGGGAGCTAGAAAGTCTATGCCAGTGTGGTGAAAAAGCGGTTTAGGGTTCTATGCTAGAGCCAAGAAGCCACGCTCAGAATAAGAACTAGGGTGGCCCTGAAAAGTACCACAGCCAGCCTCAGCGACATGGAGGCCCCAAGATTCTCCAATGATGAGAAGAGTCAAGTACATGCCAGAAAGCCAGCATGACGAGTTTGTCCTGGAGATTAAACGGCACACAGCTTCCCCTCTGGAGCCAGAAAGCAATGCTCAATATAAGGACCAGAGCTCCCCCAAAATGAACCACAGCCACTCACACTAACAAGATTCCAAGCTCCTCCAATGACAATGGTCGAACTAATATTGGGAAGCTAGTCATGATGAGATCCTCCAGGAGAACCAACAGCTCAAACAGCAACACGTAGGAGAACCCACAATGCCTCACACTTCTTCTCCAAGTCTCTATTTATGCTGGCAACTTTCCTCAAGTAGAACGTCTACACTCAGCACCACGCTGATTTAATTTAGCTGGCGTTAAAGTTGACCATAAATTTTTAATCCATAACAATGACCTTTTTCTGAAATCAGACCCTCCCCTTGATAGGCTCCACCATCCTTAGAACCCACTATGGTGAGCATCTTCCTCTTTAAAATGTCCTAAGAGACTCACTCTCTAGTCCACCTCCATGCTACCCTCCTCATCCTTTATTTCTTCATTTCTTCCAAAAAGAATATAGGGCTCTTCACATAAAAAAATCCCAGCAACAAAAGTATCTTCACCTTATGGCAAATTACTTATGCATGTACTTCTAATAACCACTATTTTAAGGCTATCAAAAGGTTTTTCCTCTTATTCAAGCAATGATGGAGACTCATCTGTATCAAGCAGAATATCATCACACAGAGAGAGAGAGAGAAAGAGAGAGAGAGAGAGAGTGAGAGAGAGACAAACAGACAGAGAGACAGACAGACAGAGAGAAGTTAAGTCCTAAGCCCCATAATCTGTGAGTATGCTACCCTTTATGGCAAAAGAAACTTTGAAAACATGTTAAAGATCTTAAAATGGAGAGACAGTCCTGGATTTTCTAAGTAGACTCAGTACAACCACAAAAGACCTAAAGAAAAGTGAGAGGCAGGGTAGTCGA
Organism: Cavia porcellus; assembly: GCF_034190915.1. Taxonomy (NCBI): domain Eukaryota; kingdom Metazoa; phylum Chordata; class Mammalia; order Rodentia; family Caviidae; genus Cavia; species Cavia porcellus. Next base: position 100,329,514 of record NW_026947489.1, read on the forward strand.
AGACAAGATAGACATCATGGGCTGTTGCTGGTAATGAGGATGGAAGGAGGCCACAAGCCAAAGAATGCAGGAGGCTTCTAAAAATTTGAAAAGGCAAGGAGATAATTTCTCTCTTAAAATCTCCAGTAGGAACACAGATCTGCCAGCACCTTAATCTTAGTTTCATGAGACTCATTTAAGACTTCTGACCTCTAGAAGTGTATGGTAATAAATTTACGTTGTGTGAAGCTACCAACTTTGTGACTATTTGTTTCAGGGAAGGCAACACTTAAGTTTTTGTGTGTGAGAAGAAACTACTTCAAAGCAGCAATTTAGTTAGGCAAAGATAGCATCTCTTCTGGTTTTCAATAGCAATATATGGAGGAATAAAGCAGGTGCTTATTTAGCCAACAGCTGTCCTGATGGAGGAAGGGGGTGGGAAAGAACAGAGAAGACAACGGAAGCAGGACAGGTATGGGCTTCCTCACCCATCTGTGGCTGGGCCCCCAGGGAATCTGAAAGCCTCCATTCAGACAGAAGAGATGGCAACAGGCATTTCTGATTATGCAGGAAGATTCCAGGTGAATGTACAGCAGGTGAAAGCATGAAGCCGAGTCTGAGCCAACGTGGGTAGGAGCCATGTGTTATATATTAGGGTGACTAGAGTTTAAAATACCCAGAACCCCACTAATAATTGATTTTCTGTATGTTGATGTTATTGCCACTAAATTTCTTTTCTTTTTTTGTACCGGGGATCGAACTCATGACCTTGCATTTGCCAGGCAGGCATTTTACCACTGAGCTATATCCCCAGTGCCACTAAATTTCTTATTAGTTTTACTAAAATTTATGACTTAAGGTCAGGAAACACCTGTGCCTAAGAGAAAATACAGCACCTAGACAAAGATTATAATGTGGTTACACTCGTCCCAAAGGTCGGAGGGCAGCCTTTGAGAGCAAGATGGCGAGCTGAAGAGACAAGCGAGAGGCAGGACCATTCCTGGCTCCTGTAAACGTTCTTGGGGAAAATTTGGATACTCCTGGAGGATAAACCTATGAACAACTAGAATGTCTGCCATCCCCAGGAAGGAAATGTTGAAGGGAATCTTGGTTGGGTACTTAGAGGAAAAGTGGTCATAGGGCGGAAAGTTTGGAAATCCAGGTTTTTAAAGTCTAATTTTTAGAAACAAGCATGGACTAGAGGAATTTGTATTTGAATAATTATATCAGTGAAATGTACCAAGCTTTTGTGTTAGATGTACATTTATTCATTCACCCATCACATTTTCTGAACATCATAAGACAATTTTATAACAGGAATGACTGAAGTCCCCAAGCTTTCTATGTTTCAATACCTGTTTCCTAGCCAGGTGTGGTCGTGCACTCATGTGATCCCAGCACTTGGGAGGCTGAGCCAGGAGGACTGTTGCAAGTTCAAGACCAGTCTGGGCTATAAAGTGAGCCCAAGGTCAGGCTGAACTGCATAGTGAGACCCTGTCTCAAAAAAGACAAAACAAAACAAAAAACTTGTTTCCTTTATCCTTTCCCCACTTCTCCTCCTTTTTTCCCTACCTTCTTCAACTCTGAACCTTGGCTGCAAAAATTTCAAAACAGCTCTTGAAAGGATGCTCTAGGGTTGCACCAGCAATCCTGAACAAGAAGCATAGTTCCAAGCTCAGGTTTCACGGCACTGAGAGGAGAAACAGTTGTCTGAGCCAAACCACAAGGACACATGTCCTTCTCTTCTCTTTGCCCCATAAAACTAGAATCCTGCTTGGACTCGAGTTACCTGATCTTGAAGTGCTTTCTCATGCTCAGGAGCTGAGTGCAGACTGTGACCTCTACTGAGTCACTTCAACTATTTTTCTTTGACCATATATTTCTCACGGGCAGTTCTGGAAGCCCTTTTTCATGACTGTCATTATGAGGTGTGATCAAGATATTAGTGAATGCTGATGCTGAAAGCCATTCAACAGAAAGGTAAGTTTGTAAAAACACCTCAGTGTCCTCATACAGCACATTCACTGGATCTAGTACCATGCAACCTCAGCCTCTTTCCCAAAGTCAAAATGACCATAAAAGGGAAATGTTTTGAATCGGTTGAAGACATCAAAGTGGCAACAACAGTGGACTTCCAGAGCAGCTTCAAGAGGTCAGAAGCAAAGAGCAAAGAGGTCAGGAGCAAAGAGAGCCTCTTTCAGAAACAGTGCTGGAAAAACTGGTTATACACATGCAGAGGATTGAACCTAGACCCATTTATTTCACCATGTATTGAACTGTAATCAAAATGGATCAAACGTCTAAACCTTAAAATAGAAATATTTAACCTGTTGTAAGATAAAATAGATAAAACTGTTGAAGACATAGACAAAGGCGAAGACTTTCTGAATAGAATTCAAGTGACACAAGAAATAGTACCAAGAGGGTTGGGGATTTAGCTCAGCGGCACAAGCGCCTGCCTAGCAAGCATGAGGTCATGAGTTCGATCCCCAGTATCCCCTGCCAAAAAGAAATAACACCAAGAATCAACAAATAGGGTCGTATAAAATTTAAAAAATTCTGCACAGCAGAGGAAACAACCAACAGGGTGAAGAGATATCCTACTGAATGGGAAAAAACATTTGGCAACAGTTCTTGAGACAGAGGACTAATACCTGAAATATATAAAGAACTCAAAAAAGACCCCCAAAATAAAAGGCCCATAAAAAATGGTCATGGGAAGTAAATAGACACTTCTCAAAAGAACATACATAAATGGCCAATAAATACATGGCATCTAGATAAGAAATACATGAAAAAATGTTCAACATCACTGGCAATTAGAGAAACACAAATTAAACAACACAGATTTTATCTCACTCCAGAAAGAATGGCTATCATCAACAAATCAAATAACAAGTTCTGGCAAGGCTATGGGGAAAAGGAATTTTTCTACATTGTTGGTAGAAAGGTAAACTAGTCCAACCACTATGAAAATCAATGTGGAAATTCCTCAGAAACTAACACTAGAGTTTCTACTTGATCCAGCTATTTGCCTTCTAGGATTCTTCCAGAATATTTAAAGATATAATAGTACACTGACACATGCACACCTATTATTATAGCACCACAACTCATAACAGAAAATCTTGGAAGCATTCTAGTAACAAATGAATAGATAAAGAAAACATAGTATTTAAACACAAGGAAATACTACTATTTCATAGAAAAGATAAATCATTTGTAGGAAAATGAATGCACCTTGGAACATAATGTTATGTGAAATAAATCAGATGCACAAGCTTAAATTGCATGGTTTTTCTTACATGGGAAACCGAAAATATAAGTAAAGAACAAACTAATAGTTAATAGGAAGTGGGGAGATAGATCTGAAAATTGGGATGTGTTAGGGACATGTACCCGCTCCCCACAAGGAACATAATCATGATGTACTACAAACAGGTACTAATCAAAAAATTTTAAACTGAATAAGAAAGTGACAAGAACAACAGTTTAGGGTGCTTGAAGGGAAGGGAAGTATTTTTAGGGGGATTAATGATGTATTCATTTCAAGGATATTAATTATCTTTTACTGTGATAACTTCTTTTGTAACTTAAACATTCATATATTCCTCAATCACATCTCATGTGTTGGGAATTTCATTACATGTTTTACATACACTATCTTGCCTAATCTTTACAAGTAACCCTGAAGTAGAAATATTACTGTCCATATTGGATAATCTACCTAAAGTGAGCCAGTTTAAACCCTGACATAGGTACAGACCAAAACCTGGAAACCAGGAAGTTGGGAGAAGGAAGAAGTGACCACCCTGACATACCCAGTCCTCCTCTATATTATCTGCTTTTGTATCTTGCATCTCATTTACTCTTAAAAGCCAGTGAAATGGTCGCTGCGATCTCCTACTCACCAGTGAAGACATGGAAATGCTACAGCATCAGTGACTAGTCTAAGTGCATGAAACCATATGGGCTCTGGGCTCCTTCCTCACCAAATTTCTACGGAGGAGATGGCATCAAGTGGCCTTCCCTCCTGTAGTTCAATGACTCCTCAGCTTGGGGACAGCTCTCCTTCTGCCCTCAAACTCGAGAATTCTCAAAGGAAATGCTCTTTAAATCTTACATGTTGTCCTGTTCCAAGCCACTGCCTTGCATTCACTATAGGAAAATAAGTCTGTATTTCCCATTTCACTTCCTAGCTCCTAGGAAATCATTAAGCCTAGCTTTTGCCTCCAGCTTTTGCCTCCAGCTTTTGCCTCTGAAGCTGTGCTAAGCTCACCATAGACTGTTTAACGGTCAGATGGTTAATGGTCACTTCCCAACACCATCCTCCATCTATTCTGTGACTTACATGGCTTTGATAGTTTGTGAGTGTATAAAAAAATGGAAGTAGAGCTCCAGCTACTGTAGTGTAGTCAAGAGAGGGCCTGACCCGGGGTCTTTGCCTCCTTTCTCTGTCCTTTCTCTGTCTTCCTCTCCATCCTCTTTCTTCTCAGGAAAGCCCTGGAGTTCTGAGAGCTGAGAGAACAGATTAAATTGCACTTACGTTAGCCCAGGTTTTGCAGAGAAATGGAACATACACATGAATGACATGGAGAAAGGAGAGAGACTGTGGTTAATTGGCTCATGTAATTGTGTAGATGCTTGGCAAGTCCAAAATCTGTAGAGTGGCATGGCAGACTGGATAATAGGGAAAAGCTGCAGTTGGAATTTGAAGGTGATCTGAAGGGAGAATTTCTCTTCCAGTGCAGAAAGTCAGTCTTTCCCTTAGGCCTTCAATTGCATGAGGCTCACGGACATCCTAAAGAGTAATTTGCTTTATTTAAAAGTCTACTGATTAAAATGCTTATCTCATCTAAAAAATTACCCTCACGGAAACATCTACAACAATGGGTGACCAAATAATTGGATACTATAGCCACAAAAAATTAACCATCACACAATTGTAAAGTCTAAAGAACCCAGGGTTTGACTATAGCCTGATAGGGATTAGATATCTGATGTCCTCAAATCAACCCCCAGCAGCCTGAGGATGGGTATGGAAGCTGATAGCTGGAGTAGACCAGCTGGAAGGGAATTGGATAGTTCTAGGGATCTAACTGACACATAGAGGTGAAAGGGCTGATGCCACTATGACTAGGTATCAGGAATGTGAGGAAGACCACAGAAAAGTTATAGGTAGAATGAATAAAGCTCATTAGGATTTATTGTCAACCTCAAACCCTGAAAAGAAATGTCAACACATGACAGTAACTTGCTTCCCCAAAGGGCTAAGAACTGCTTGAGGACAGGAACTAAATCATAGCCTTTTCTGTGTCTCCACTAAATCCTGCCCTGAGACAGATGCATAGGGGGAGCATCATAAACATTTGGTGTGTGACACAAAATTGAAATCTACCCACACACTGTATGTATTTTCCCTTCCTCGGTGAAGTCACACTCAGCTCTGAGCCTGCAGCTCTCCACAGGTCCAGGGCACAGCTACTGCTGATGTCTCCATGCTTAGATTAGCCACTGCCAGTCAGTTGCCATGGACATCTTGAAGATAAGCAAGGTACCAAGATGGAGTGAAATTCAACTTTGAAAAATCTTATGCGACCACAGAAAAGTTTGCTTATTTGCCAGAGAGTTGTTAAAACGTTCAAGTTTTTCACAGCAGATAGTCTGCTCTGCTGTCAGCAGAATGAGTGAAGAAGGGACCCTGTGCTTGGCCTGGGAATTCAGAGAAGACGACACTGTGGTCTGTGCTTTTTTTTTTTTTTCTTTTACAGATCTTGACACCTGTCAGCTTAGCTCATATGAATTCAGTGAGGCATTTTCTCCCCATTTTGCAAATTATGACAGTGCTATCTATTTCTTGTCAAATTAGTTCAGTTCTCTTTTTATTAGCCTTTTGTTATGTAGATCTATGGATAATTTTAATTCTATTGTCCTTGTCTTTATTAAAGCCGATACCCTCTACTGGATTAAAGTGGGTCATAAAAACCGTATCACATTATTTTATGTAGCATAAATAGAATGTGTGATGTTCAGTGTACTGTCAAGTTCTGGTGGTAATGAATAACCTGCTTTCACTGCCTGCCTACAGTGCTGACTCTCCAAGACAATCACCTATTCTATTCCAAACTAATGGTATCATATCTCCAGTGGAACAAAAGAAAAAAAGATAAAAAAAAAAAGGAAAAGAAAAAGAAAACAAGTCCACTGCACTCCACCTCTTTGATCATAACATGAATTCCTTTGTTGAATTTTTCTTAGGTGGTAATAAATTGAATATTTTAAATTTTAAGATACTACATGGTTGGTAGATGACCCAACTGATAGGACCTACTTTTAACCTGCAGTGCCCTGCAATGCCTCCCATGGCCAGGGCTGAGTCACCCTGAGACAGTGCCTCCAGAGGACAAGGTGAGAGAAGTGATACCTTAATTAAAATTTTGTTACTAAGACAAAATACCAGGTACCCATGACTTAATGAAGAGAGATTCATTTTGGCTCATGTTTTAAAAGTTTCAGTCCTTGCATGGTCTGGCTTCAGGCAGCAGCAGCATGGTGGAAGGGTCTAGGGGAGCTGCTCACCTCATCTAGACAGGAAGCAGAGAGAGTGAAGGGCGGAGCTAGGAAGGGTTACACCTTTATAGTCAGCCTTCATAGACAAGCCTCTTCTGACTAGACCCACCTCCTAACAGCAAGTCAGCTATACACACCCATAATCCAGTCACATCTCAAAAGTATGTGCCGATGTGTGCATGAGGCTTTAGGGGGATAACTAGATATAAACCATAACAGACGGACACTGGGAAATAGATGCAATCTGGAAGGCTCTCTCTGAAAGGCAACAGATTTCCAATGTTCAGCCATGCTGGAGCCTTTGGGCTGAGGAAAGCATAATGGGGAAGAGAAGCACCCCCATGTTTATCCCTAAGCTGGGGACAGTAGGAAGAAAGGGCAGCTGTAGTGAGCTCCACTCTCTGAATTAAAAAATCTTGATGGCTCCCAGGGTTTTCCTTAGCTATCTCATGAGGGCACCGGAGACTCTAGACCTGAGACCAGGACTGTACAGACTCTGCAGTCCTCTCTTTTATTCATCACCTTCCCTTTATGTCTCTGCAAAGACCTGCAGCAAAACCTCTAAAACATAAAACATATTGAGTGCTTGTCTTTGAGAGCAAGGAGGAAACAAACTTGAGAAAATAGCAGCCCACAGAGCATCCAAGACTGGGAGAAGTAGACAGTGTGGAGGAAATGATGGAGGTCCATAGGAAAGAAAAGTAGGTCAGGTGACCAGCATCTGTGACAGGAAAAGAAAATAAGGGAGGGAGAAACTGGCCAAACCTGAAAAAGCACCCTGGGACAGAGAAGCAGAAATATGCTGCCTAGAGTTCTCAGCCTCACTAACCGATAGACAGGAGATCGGAGCAGGGAAGCCTTCAAGGGCCAGACAGTCCCAGATTCAAATCTCTGAAAACACTGACTATGAAACATAGGCCACTGTCTTCATATTCCGGTGCCTGAAATTGACAAGATAGTAACTCCAGCCTCTTAATGTTGTAGAGATTCTTTCTCCATTTCCTCGCCTTGATATAAAAGTTTCTCAGAAATTTTTGGTTCCTAAAAAATATTCAAAACCACACATGCAGATTTGGAGTCCTTGGATGTGGAGAGTCTGCTGGGTCCTATCTCTTCCTTGAATGAACTATTCCAAGAGTAACTGCAATGTTCTATCCAGCTGAAACTCTTAGTAGGAAGGAGTGTCCTTTAAAACTCATAGTTCATATTGTTAAAGACAAAATGAAATGGCATCTTGATGCCAAAGTTATGGGATATTCTTAGACATCTCCTTGTCAGACATAGAAAGAACTAGTGTGAATGGTTGTGATGAAGGCAGGCAGCTTCTAGGCCCAGGCTTTTCACAGGCAGAGCTAGCAGCACTCTGGAAAAGCTCAGGGACCCATCAGGATGGAAACAAAGGCTCCTAGACAAATGGAGTAGCAATTTGGAGCTGTTGCCTTGGACCAGAACAGGGAGTACATATGTATAATAGACATGTGTATAATGAGCACGGAACCTGCCTGTTCCCTCCGATACATTAGTTCAGTTCCAATCTTCCATCTCCCACCTGAACTTAAACAATTATTTCTTATAAAGAAATAAAGTAAAATGCAGAACTTTCTGGGCTTAAGAAGAGGACAGGGAGACTCAGGCAAGTAGAGGACACTGGCAAAAAAAGTCCCTGACCAAAGTCTTCTATCTCCCACCTAGAACACTCTCGCTTGCTTTTTCTGCTGCTCCCACCATTATAACCCCCAAAAGACAAGAGGTCACAGAGACAGCTCCTACTTTACATTTCTGGCACAACTGTGGGCTTAAATCCACCATTTAGCACAGCTGTGGAAGATGGATTTCAAACGAAAGTCATTAAATTCAGAAAGGGAACAGTAAAGAAATAACTCCCCAAAGTGCAAGTAACATAGAAAGTGTAATTTTCAGTTATTGATGCTACAAAAAATGGCCTGCAGGAATAGAGACAGCGAAGTTTTCTGAGTTTGTGTTTGCAAAAGGATAGAAACATACTGGAGGCCTCAGATTGCTGGCAGGGCTCCCCAGTGGCAGCCATATTGCTTTCCCACCCAGCTCCCAGACTGGCTTCCTCATCAAGTAACATTTTGTTTTCATTTGTATAAACTGAGTTCATGGATTAGCCTGTGTTCTTTCCAGGAGGGCCAAAAGAAGCTAAGTATTTGTTTTCTTACTGAGCTCACAGGAACCATTCCCTCAACATTATTTTTCTGTCAGAGAGACTTCTCAAAGTTACTGAAGAGTTTGTCATTAATTGTATATCACAAGGGGGAAGAGATTGCAGAGAGGCCAGTCATGGCTCAAATCACCAAATGAAGTGTTCTATATGGACAATAGACTCATGGTCACATCTCTAATATCTGTGGTCCTTGTTTGATATTTGAAGGAAAATGAAACAATTTAACACAGACCAAAAATTTGAAATCTGAGTGTGAATGAAGTACCACATCTCATCTGTGATGAATGTGTAATCAGAAGCTGAAAATGGTTGTGCAAACCCATAGTTGCAGCACTCTGGGAGGCTGTGGCAGGAAGATCACTAGTTTGAGCTCACTCTGGGCAACTTAATAGCTTAGAAAGACCTTGAAAATTTTTTTAAAGGGCTGGGAATGAAGGTCACTGCAAAGGCCTTAGATTTAATTCCAGTACTGCCAAAAAAAGGTCTCAATTGTGGATAACAGTTGGATACTTGATGATAGGGACGTAGGCAGCTGAAGTATCTGGGGGAAAACTCTGCAAAGAAAACAATTTTTAAAGGAGGTGGGAGACTGAGAGGGCAAAGCAGTGAGCAGCAGAGACAACAGCCTTTATGAGAATCACCATCCAGACACTGAAATATAACATCATGAGGAAGACAAGAAGGAGGGAAGTGGATCCACTGGACCTAGGAAAAATCTGAGGTGCAAACTCAAGCCAACCAAGAGATAGAAGGAAGAAACTCCAAAGAAGAAGGAAGTAGCTCGCAGCACCTTCTCTAAGATGGGACTCACTGCGGGAAAGGAGTGGTCCAAACCTGTGAACCCACAATGATGGCTGGCAACCCTAGAGGCCTCTATAGATAGGTGCAGTTCTGCAGGGGAGCAGCAGATGTGGAGGACTGCACTGGCTGGCAGTGAGTGCAGAGGACTTAGTCCTCCCATGGGAAAGAGTGATTACCCAGGAGCCATCTTGGAGACAGGTTAGATAAGCCCAGAATCCAGAACTGCTGCTGGCTCCATCTATCAGCTCCCAGCTGGATCCAGACCCATGCAAATTGCTTGGACAGTGGCAAGCCCAATGAGTTTGGTCTTGGGAAAGGCCTGCTGAGATTATCCACTACCCACCAGAAAGCTACTGCTGGCTTGCTGGGAGAGATCTGCACAGATCAAGACCCTGTCCCCACACATTCTCTACAATTGAAACCAGAGAGAACCTTAGAAGTAGACATTTTTCCCTTTCTTTTCTTTACTTCTTCTTTTTCATTGTTTGATCTTGTTTTTGTATGAGTATGAACATGTTTCCTAGCCTCCTTGTGGTTTTGGTTCTGTTCTTCCTTTTATCCCTTTCATCTCTCTTTTCCTTCAGTCTTTTGCACCAGTTTCCGAAAGTTGGCATGACCCCCTGTCTTTGTCCTCCAGCCTTGTCTCTAATCTCTTCCTCTTCTTCCATTTCTCTGTTTTCTCCTTAATCCATTTTAAATTCTAACCCCTGAGGTCAAAATTGACTTGTATACTGCATATAATTTTCTGGTTTGTTTTAGATTTTGTTACATAACCACAAATCTAGTTCATAGGGTTAAAAGTGGCACATTAAGAGTTAGCTTACTCTTGGAAACCATATCATTTTCATTGTTTCCTTGGGTTGGGTTTTATTCTCTTCTGTTTTGTTTGATGATGTTAAATCTGATGGCATAAGCAGCTATTTAAAAGATAGCAAGACATATTTGGTAGCAGTTTTGGGTTTACTATTAGCTTGTTTTGAAGTCCTTATTGCAATCATTGTTTTGTTTTTATTGTTCCTGCTCTACTCTGTTCTGTTCAATTTTTATGATACCTGAAGGTATCTGCAACTATTTTGAAGACAAGAAGAAGCATTATGGTAACTATTGTTGATTTTTAAGGTTTTAAAGTCCTGCGTCACTTATACTAGTTTATGTTGATTGGTTTTATTCTGTTTTATTTTCCTTGGTTTTATCCTCTTTAAAATAAAATTTTTAAAAATGCAAAAATAAAAGAGCTCAGTTTGTCATTTACAGGGATGTGTTTGATGTTATTGGTACAACTATAGCAAAAACTGACATAATTGTTCTAAACAGCCGTTCATCTTGGTATTCCATGACTGAGATTGACTAAGGATCACAGAAAAGACAATAGAACAGTGCCAAAGAACCAGGGACTGGACCCAAGAAACAAGAACTCATCTTCAACAAACTGAAAAGGTAAGATCTTCTAACAGAGTCAACCCAAAAACCAGCTACACCCGGAAGATTCTTCAAAGAGGTAGGTATCTATCATCTAGGGATCCTAAACATTATCAGTAAAGCAATCCACCATACACAATTTACAAGCATCACCCAGGAATTAAACTACAAAAGGAAAGAAAAACAAAATGCAACCCCAGACATCAAGTTCACCAAAGGCAAATCCGGGGGCAATGAGGTGGGACAATCCAAAAGATTCCCACTTGGCCTCCTTAAAGTGGTAACAACAAAGCAATTGAATGAGGCTCTGAAAAAAATGAAATCAGAAATAATCTCTCAGATAAAGACCATTCTTAGTGATGCTAGAGCAGATATAAACAAAAAAATAGATGAACTTAAGAGAATTATGGAAGCTCAGTGTATGAATGAAATGGAATTCATAAAGCAGACTCAAGCAGATATCTAGGACAATAAAAATTTGATTGAAAGTGTTTGAAGCAAGCACTAGGAGGATCCATCAAGAAGCCAACTAGCCAGCCTTTCTGGTAATCCATGCAAGCTACATGGCTTCCAGGAAGAGAAAAGTCAGCATCTCCAGAGAATCTTCCATGTTGGGACTAGGAGGACCCAACAAAAAGCCAACTAGCCAGCCTTTCTGGTAAGCCGCATAGGCCATATGTTTCCAGGAAGAGAAAACTCAGGTAGCACCTCCTGTGAGCCTACCAGTGCACGGGATGAGAATCAAACACACACACACACACACACCACCACCACCACCACCACCACCACCACCACCACCAAGAAACCAGCAGTTTTGGAGGACAGGTTAAGTTGATAGCAACTGAGGTACATAAAGCAACTAAATGCCTGTATTGTTTGATTGATTTTTCAGGCCTGGGACCAGCAGTCTGAGCCTCTCTTGGCAAGATGACAGTATACAACATAGCAAATATGGGGGATTTCCTTCCATCTTATCTTTGAAATCCAATATTGTTCTCACTGTTTTGCTTTGTTCTGATTGTTTTACTTTATTCAATATTCTGTTTGAATTGGTTTTATTCTGTTTTGGTTTTGGTTTGATTTTGCTATACCAATTTTGCTGCTTTGTTTTGATTAGCTTTGTTCTGCTTTGTTTCATTGGATTTTACTTTTTTTTAAAAAAAGAAAGTATTTGAAGCAGATCAGGCCAATGTGAGGACAGGATCTCAAATATTGAAAACAGTATTGCATTTAGGTATCAGAAAAAGAAAGATTTCTCAAAAATAGCAAAATCTCATGAGAAATCAACCCGGCAACTGCTAGACGAAACAAAGAAGAATAACTTAAGATTAACCAGAGTCAATGAAAGAGCAGGAAATATCACAAATGAAATGTTTAAAAATGTACACAGATATCATGGCAGAAAGCTTCCCTGGCAGAGAAAAAGAATTTGACATTAGATAAGCAAGGCATATATAACTCCAATTAGCTAGGATCAAAAAAAAAAATTCTACAGCCAAGCATATCATAGTCAAGATTCAAGAAATTCAATGCAAGTATAGAATCTTAAAAGGTGTTTGGGAAAAGAAACAAATCACCAATAAAGGAGAGCCCATCAGAATCACAGCTGACTTCTCAGCACAAACTCTCAAGTCAAGGAAAGTTTGAAGTGAAGTAATCCAAGCTCCAAAGGAAAAGTTTTCAACCCAGATTAATATACCCTGCAAAACTACCTTTCAAAACCAATAGAGAAATAAGACACTTTCATGACAAAAAAACATCTGAGGAAATTTATGACCACCAAACCAGCACTCCAAAATGTCCTGAAGGACATTCCAGAAAGAGATAATAAGGACTACAACTCCATGAGCCCCAAGAAAAGGAATTCACCAGGGAAGGCAAACAATCAGAGTGAGGGAGAAAAATGGGGAGGAGCCAACAACAGGAAAATAACATGAAAAGAATAAGTCAATACATATTAGTTATAACCATCAATGTAAATGGTCTCAATTCACCAATCAAAAGACACAGACTGGCAGAATGGATCAAGAAGCCAGATCCAATAATATGCTGCATTCAGAAAACACATTTAATTACAAAAGAATTCATAGACTATCAAGGGTAGCTATTCTATTTGCAGACAAAGTGAATTTTAAGTCAAGACTGATTAAGAGAGATAAAAAAGGTCATTACATCCTAATAAAGGGCATAATCCAAAAGGAAGAGATAACATTCATAAATATATATGCAACAAATACCAGTGAACCCAACCATATAAAACAAATACAGAGATGAAAAATCAAATAAGCTCTAAACAGTTGTATTGAGAGAAACACCCCACTGGCACAAAAAGACAGAACAAATAGATAAAACATTAATAATAAAATCTCAGAACTAAACCAAACTTCTGAACAAATAGACTTAGTAGATGTCTATAGAGTGTTCCACCCAATAATATTCTTCTCAGCTGCACAGGGGACATTCTCCAAAACAGACCACATACTGGGCCCATAGATTATGCTTAAGTAAATACAAAGGAATTCAAATTTCCCCACGCACAATATCAAACCACATCACAATGAGATTGGAAAATCATGGCAAAAGAAACCACAAGAACTTCATAAACACATGGAAATTAAATAGCACCCTGCTGAACAATCAATGGATCACAGACCAAATTAAAGAAGAAATTAAGCAATTTTTACAGTTGAATGATAATGAAATACAGCATATCAGAACTTATAAGACATAATGAAAGCACTCTTAAGAAGAAAATTTATAGCAGTAAATACCCATACCAGGAAAACAAACACACAAATTTACTGGTGAACCTCAAGTTCTTGGAAAAAGAAGAGAAGAGTAAGCCAAAAGATTGTATGAGGGAAGAAATTATAAAGATCAGAGCAGAAATTGACACACTGGAGAACAATAAAACAATACAAAGAATCAATAAATCAAAGAGTTGGTTCTTTGAAAGATTAAATACTATTGACAAAACCTTATCCAATTTTATCAAAAAAAAAGGAAAGAAGAGGCAAACTCAAAAAATTAGGAATGAAAAGGGTGAAATCACAACAGCCCTTTCAGAAGATCATCTATACCTACTTTGAAAACTTGCATTTTAATAAGATGTAAAATATAGAAGAAATGGTCAGATTCCTAGATACATATGAATTATTAAAGCTGAATCAGGAAGATATAAAAATCCTCAATGACACAATATCAATAAATGAAGTTGAAGATGTAATTAAAAAGCTACCAACAACAACAACAAACCTATCAACAAAGAAAAGCCCAGGCCCTGACAGATTCACTGCTGAATTCTACAAGAAATTTAAAGATGACCTAACACCACTACTTCTCAAACTCTTTAATGAAGTTGAAAGAGAAGCAACACTTACAAGTTTATTCCTGGAAGCAAACATTACCCTGATACCAACACCAGAGAAGGACTCGACTAGGAGAATTACAGGCCTATTTCCCTAATGAATGTAGATGCAAAAATCTACAATAAGATACTAGCAAAGAGAATGCCTCAAATGACCAAAAAGATTATACAACATGATCAAGTGGATTCATTTGAGGGAAGCAGAGATGGTTCAACATCTGTAAATCCATAAATGTAATATACCATAGTAACAAAAATCATATGATCATCTCAATAGATGCAGAAAAGACTTTTGACGAAGTCCAACACCCATTCATGATTTTAAAAAAACTACAGAAAATTGGAATAGATGATATTTATCTCAAACTGATAAAAGACATATATGATAAAAACAACAGCCAATGTACAAGCACTGAAAACTATCTAAAATCAGAAACAAGACAAGGATGTCAACTGTCTCCACTTTTATTCAACATAGTCCTGGAAACCTTAGCTGAACAATTAGACAAGAGAGAAAAATAAAAGGAATAAAAATAGAAAACCAAGAAGTTAAACTATCATTATTTGCAGAAGACATGATACTCTACATAGAAGACTGCAAAAACTCCACTAAAAATCTGCTAGATTTAATAAGCAAATTCAGTAGCATAGCTGGATATCAACACTCAAAACTCAATCGTCTTCCTGTACAGGAATAATAAACACACTGAGAAAGAAATCAGAGAAACACCACCTTTCACCATAGCATCCAACAAAACCAAAATACCTAGCGAATCAATCTAACAAAGGAAGTAAAAGGTGTCTACATTGAAAACTACAGTACTCTGAAAAAAGGAGATTGAAGAGGATAATAGAAAATGGAGAGATATCCCATGCTCTTGGGCAGGAAGAACCAATATAGTGAAAGGGTCATACTTCCAAAACTGCTGTACAGATTCAATACAATCCAAATCAAAATTCCAATAGCATATCTCACAGAATTATAGAAGACAGTCTTAAAGTTCATCAGGAACAGAAGAGACCTAGAATAGTAAAGGCAATCCTGGGCAACAAAGACAAAACAGGAGGCATCACAATCCCTGGCTTAAAATTATACTATAAAGTTACTCTGATTTAAAAAATAAAACAGATCCAAAGGTCAGTGGAACAGATTAGAAGATGCATAAACAACTCTAGACACACTAAGCCACTTTATCTTTGACGAGGGTGGCAAGCACATTCTCTTTAATGAATGGTGCTGGGAAAACTGGTCCTACACGTGACACAGATTAAAACTCCACCCATATATTTCACCATGCACTAAGCTAAAATCAGAATGGGTCAAAGATCTTACTATTAAAACAGAAACATTAAATCTGCTGGAAGACAGAGTAGGTAAAACTCTTGAAGGCATTGGTGTAGGCAAAGACTTTATGAACAAAACCCTGATTGCACAAGAAATATCACAAAGAATCAACAATTGGGATCTCATCCTAAGGCTTTTGCACAGCAAAAGAAACCACCAACAGAGTGAAGAGACAACCTACGATGTGGGAGAAAATGTTTGTCAGCTGTTCCTCAGACAAAGGATTACTGTCGAGAACATATAAAGAACTGAAAAACAAAAATCAGTCCTCCTAGATTTAAAGACCCAATCCAAGAATGGGCATCTGGGATGAATACACACATCGCAGATGAAAAAATAAAAACAGCAAATAGATATGTGAAAAAATGTTCATCATCACCGGTCACTCAAGAGATGCAAATAAAAACAACACAGATTTCACCTCACCCTGGAAAGAATGGCTAGTATCAAGAAATCAACCAGTAACAAATGCTGGAGGGGCTCTTACCCACTGTTGATGGGAGTGCAGACTGTGTCACCAATGTGGAAATCACTATGGAGTTCCCTCAAAAAACCAGGACTAGAGGTCCCATTCGACCCAGCTATTTCCCTTCTGGGTATCTTCCCAAAAGAATTAAAAATATCATACTGCAGCAATATATGTGCATCCATTTTTACAGCAGCACAATTTGTGATAGCTAGCTCTTAGAAACAACCTAAATAAGTGCCTGGCTTGCAAGCAGGCAGTCATGAGTTCGATCCCTGATACCAATTTTAAAAAAGAAAAGAAACAACCTAAATGCCCATCGATTGAGGAGTAGACAAAAAAAGATGTGATATTTTTATGCAATGGAGTACTACTCAGCCATAAAGAAGGATAAACTGGAGACTTTTGTAGATAAATGGATGCAACTCGAGATCATGCTCACAAGTGAAATAAATCAAACTCACATGTGTAAACATTATATTGTCTTACTAGTATAAGATGTTGAAACAACATATATAGTATATGTCTATAGGTATATTAAAATGATAGTTAAGATAGTTACACTACTGATTTCTCTAAGTTCACTGAACTGTTGTGTTGATATTGTTCAAACAATTGAACGCAGACATCTTGTGCTCTGAGTGAATGATTTGGGGAGGACAATGCACAGTGTATGTACCATCGTTGCCCCCTGATTGATGCATTTTGAATTTTCTTTTTCTTTTCTTTTTTTCTCCTTGAAATAAAATGGATTTTGAAAAAAGGAAAGGAAAACAAGAGGAAAGAAAACATAAAGATAACTACAAAAGAGAGAACTTTTCTGGAAATATCAGGCTTAGGCAAACATTTTTGAAAGAACCTTCTAAGAAAGGAAACAACTTTCTCCCTCATAAAGAAACAGATCTAAATGAATAAATGAAAGCTTTTTGCCAATTAAATAGACATGGTCTAGGCTCAAGCTTTAGAGAAATAAATAGATTGCCAGAAAGGTCAAATTGAAATACCCAATGAAGTGGACTCATGATTATATGAAAACAGTTGCACAAAATTTTTTTGAAAGACTAAGATGCAAAGTGCTTAGCAAGAGGTGAGGCACACACCATGTGTACAGAAGATGTCACCAAATGCTTTTGCACGTCCTAGCGTTTACATGTGCCACCAGGTCAAAGGCAGAGACAGTAGGGGCTGGAGAACTTTAAAAATAAATCTTTGCAAATTACTTTGAAAACTAAAGCAACAGATGAATACGAACAACCACTTATTAGGATTATCACAGATTCTTAAAAAAAATCAAAGCTTTTTGTTGCAGGTATTAATTATAATTGCCACACTTAGGCAAAGAAGCATCATGTCTTCTTTTTTTTCTTAAAATAGTCCTAAAATTATATTAAAAATCTCTGCACTAACCAGGTCCCCTGTCCTCTTTTCCCTAGAGTGTTGTGCAATCCAGAAAATACTGGTCAGAACTACGACATGACCCCTGTGTATATCTACTTGGTCCCTTGAAAGTATGGAGTTACATGAATTGTATTCTCAGTTGAAAATATAGCTTACTAATAGAAATTTTGATGTGTCAATTTTGAAGTGCAAGAAAGTCAATAGATGAGGAGAGAGTTGCTGTGATGGTTTGTCACAGTTCCCCAGAAGTAGCTGGTCCTGGGAGTGCTATGGCAGGTGGATGTGTACAGGTTCACAGTGTGGGAGTTCAACAAATAGGTGGTGGTGATGTGACCTCTGGATTCACTGGTTTACGTTGGAAAATCTCTCTCACGGGAGAGCCACGTACTCTAAGAACTGGTTACCCAGGTCAAAGGAAATATCTCCAAAGCACAGCATCAGAACAGAAAGAATAAAAGATACGGTTAACATGGTGCCAGGGCTGGGCCCAGGGGTTTTTGTGGGAGCTGGGATCTGCTGTATAGAAGGCTCGTCTCCCTAAGAGTTGTCATTTCATTACTCTTCTTTGAGAATCTATCACACCCAAGAAGTCAGTCTTTTTCCAGTTTTAAAGACATTTATCCTTTCCCATATCAGGCACTTCAATTTACTCCCCTTTGCATAAATTAGGATGCCTTCCTCTACAAGTATTTTTTAAAAACTCAACTTGGATTTAAAAATAAAGGACAATTATCAGCTCACTGTTAGGAAAGGCTGCAGGCATAGTTATATAAGAATTCTAGCCCCATGTGTGATGGTTAAAAAAAATTTTCTATGGACTCTTTGATACTTGTCTTTTTAAAAGATGCAGCTTGATTCCTCATACCTTGAATACAGACTGGGTTTAGTGATTCACTTCTAATGAATCAGTAGGGTTACTTTTGGAACTAAACCACAAAAGGCACTGAAATGTCCTATTCCTCTCTTTTGGATCATTTACTCCAGGGAAAACCAGCTACCACAACATGAGGACCCTTAGGCACAGCCCCATGGAGAGGAATTGAGACCTCCCACCAACAGCATTCACAGACCAACCATCTATGTGATTTGCCACCTTAAAACAAGGCCTTACAGCCTTAGACAAGCCTTCTGGTGATTCAGCCCCTTCTGACATTTTCTTCTTTGATATGGGGACTCACTAGTTTAGACTGACCTTGAACTTCCTATGTAGCCTAGGCTGGCTTCCCACTCACAGCAATCCTCCTGCCTCAGCCTCTTGAGTGCTGGGATTACAGGCAACTGACAGCTTGACTACAGTACCTCAGAGAGTCTGAGTCACAACCACCCACGTAAATCACTCCCAAATCCCTCATCCAACAAGCCTTAATCCCCAAGGATTGAGGGAATGCACTGTGCCGACTGGTAAAATCCTGAACTGTACCAAGGAAAATCAGACAAACCATTTGCCAGGCACACACACCTTCCTGAGAGAGCCTTTCCATAAATCCTTGGCTAGTGAAGAGAAATCCTGAAGGAGGTTTGATCTCAAGCAACAGATGTTTTCCAGTCTCGAAGAATCCTCCTCCCTCATGGAGGCAAAAAGAATAAAAGGTCAACTTCCCTTTTCATCCTGAAGATGTATATAGAGGAAAACTATAATGACAGAAATATCTAAACAGAATCTCAATAAATTAATTTGCTGGGGATATAGTTCTGCAGCACGGTGCCTGCCTAGCAAAAGCATGAGGTCCTGAATTCAATTCCCGATAACTAACTAACTAAATAACTTGGCATGCACACTAGTGGGTCTCTGATGGCTCCCCACCCTACATCTCTATCCCAGAACCCCTCTCAAACTTGAGTCAAATATACAACTACTTCTTGGTGTTCCTACTTTAATGCCTAGTTGACATCTTACAATAACCTATCCAGTTGGAGATTCTGATTTTCCTTCATCCTCATGCTCATGCTCCACATCTAGTCCAATGAGAAATCGTGTCAGAGTTTATCTAGAACCCCACCATGTGGGATTATCTAGAATCCTGATCCACCTCCAGCCCCTTCCCCCACTCTCTTCTCAATGTGCTGTTTCCTTTAGGCTCAAACATGCTAGGGATCCTCCCACCTTGGAACCTTTGCACCAGCTGTTCCTTGAGCCTATGAAGCTCTCCTGGCCCACTCACTTGCACAATGGTTTATTTTCTTCAAGGTTTGGTTCCAATTTCAGTTTCAAGCCCCACTTGCACTGCTCCATGTAACCCTGGGACTTGCTGAGCCCCATTCTGCCCACCCCCTGACCTCCTAATTTTCTCCTACCTTACTACCCTTTCGTTTTTTTCATAGCATTTATCATTTTCATAAAATACACCTATGAATAGTGTTATTGTCTGTCACCATCCTTTGCACTAAGCAAGTTCCATGACTGCATGGATCTTCGCTCATCTTATTCTCTGCTGGGTCCCAAGGACCTGGAATGCTCAGAAACTTAAGAGCAGGGACGCTGCTGACAGAATGACTGGCCAACACTCACACCCTCAGGACTCACATGTCTCCTTTCACTTCTGTTACTGGAAATCATAAAAGAGGACAAGGAACTGGGATAAAGCTAAGCCTATTTACTTCCAGCAGATTCCTCCTGCAGAAGATTTTATAGAATTGCTATAATTAGAGATTAATTATGGAATGTAAGCCCCTATGCCCCCAAATTCAGATGACAGGCACTAAGTGGAGGCATCAAGACACTGACAGTCATACTATACTGTTCTGATGGACCAATGTCTAAAAATGACTAGAGTGACCATGCTCTCCTGCACTGAGGGCTGGGGGTTCAGGAGTAACTGGCTGCCCCTGCCTTTCTGTGAATGCTCAGGTCCTTGGGGGCAACACCCTCATAGGTGGCTGCAGAGCTGTTGGGAAGGGGTCAGGCAGGGAGCATACAGGCTCCCTCTCCCCAACCCACCACCCCAGGAATTGTTAGAGGCAGTTACTAACGTCTGGTCAGCAAATGTTTTTCCTGCACACCCCTTTCACTCCGCCATAACTTGGAATATAATTATAGAGAATTTTTTTTATCAGAGATTTCATTAAGTTAAATACAATGTAAAAATTATAAAGATAGTTTGAGGCTAGAAATGCTATCAGAGAAAAGAGACTCTTAACTTACGTGGTTTGATATCTGGGAAATACATTTAGTAATCACTTTTATCTTGAAATATATACTAGTGCCCTAAGAAAACATCTTTCTCCTGTTCCTACTTTCACCTAGGTCTATTGGATCTGTGCACACACCCTCCCGAAAAAAATTGCTGAATCCTTGTATATATATACTTTGAAATATTTGTGCTTAATGTTTCTGACCTTGCTCTATCATTGTATAATCAATGAATTTTTAAAAGTTTATGTTTTATCAGCAGCAGCCCAGGAATATGTGTCACAATGAGAAATACCAGAGTAACTTTCCCTACCTGGGGAAAGACCACTGAATACTGGATTTGATGGCAATAAAACATATCCATGGTCAAGCCCCCTCCCCCATTCACACATTTATTCCCTCTAGGATAGCCCAACACTGGGTTTGCCTGGCAAGAGGAACCAACCCATTTACTTTTCCACTGCAAGGGTCCTTATACATGAAGGCTGATGGAAATGTGGGCTCACATAAATTCATCCAAGTGCAGTTTACTTCACTCAAGCCTTGCATAAATCTTATTTTAAAAATCACCTGTTCATTTTCAGTACTGCAGTTTATAGGTAACTAGATGGCTCAGTCAGCAAAGTCCAATGTACTCTAATAAGTCCCATTGGATAGCACTTGACTCACTTTGGGAATTAATAGCACGGCTTCTAATTCTTCCACCCTCCAGCTAATAAAGCCTTGGAAAAGTAGAACTTCCTCTGGCTATTTACCAATATAACCCTTGGACCTTACACGCAGCATGTATTATATCATTTATGTAACACTTGTCGAAGTAGGGAAAAGAATAGATGAATTAATTAATAATGTAATAGAAGAGCATTTGTAAATAATGCATACAGAAAAAAATAGATTAGTAAGACCAAGTCAGGACTGAATCAACTGTTTCCAAAAGTGAGGCTCTGAATTCTGGTCATCAGAGAGAGCTATCCTAAGGCATTTAACTGGTAGCCACCAATCTTATTAAATTGATCAAGAAATCATGGCTTGAATGCTGCTAAAGAAGCTATGGGGATTTTCAGTTCAATGAGCCTGAACATTCTGCTCATTGAAAAGGACCAAAATGGAATGGGCTGTCTCCAGGTGGTAAATCCTGTGTCACTCTGAAGTGAAATACCATTTTCTGAAGTGTCTCCTGCGTTAGGTAGGGAATTACACTAAAGATGCTTTAAGGCCCTTTAATCTGTCACTTTATGAGTGTGGCCTAAAGGGGCCTGCACTTTAACTGGGAACCAGAAAATAGGTTTTTCTAGAAGCTGCTGTAGGGCTGTGCACCAGAGCAAGACTATAACAGAAGCCAAGAGGCATTCTGGATGGCACTTCCAGGGCTATTGGTCACCTCACAGGGGGTTGCTCTTGGCTGCCACTGCCAGAAGAAACCTAGGCAATGTTGGATGATCCACAGGGCAATGAATGAAGGCAAGTGAAATGACTAATTTTCTTTCATTAATAATAGTTTCTTCTCAGTACTCCACTTGGCCCTATACTGACATGAATTGGGATGTTAAAGTAAATGATTGGGAGCTTACTGGGCTGAGACAGCTCCAGGGAGTTGTGAGCCTGTTTAAGCAAATCAAAACCCAATTCAGTGTAACACTACAGGAAAACAGCCTTCACCATCTAAAACTGCCAGCCTCTGAGTAAGGCTTTCTCACCAGGATTCTACTCAAGTAATGTGAATGACTACTGGAGGCAAAGGATTTCTTCATTTCTGTCAGTAGGGTCCAGTGGGCTTCTTTCCAGGTTCTTGTGTCCCGAACAAAGAATTGGACAAGATGCATGGAAAAAGCAAAAAAGAAATACATTTATGGAAGACAGGGTGAAAGCATGCCAGCGAACAGGCTCCCTGCGGCCCTGAGGATAAAGAAAAGGGGTCTTTGGTATCCAAAGCTGAGCTGGTTTCCCTCTCATGCAAATAAGGCACTGGGACATTTGTCCTATCAAAAACTCACTTGGTGTTGGGCCAAGTTTAAACTGCCCTATTGAAAGACAGATGTAAATGAAGGATTGAAAATGAGCAACTTCTGATTGAAAAAGCGCACCAGATTCAAATGAAGGATTGCAAAAAGCACTTTTCGCATCTGTCCACAGGGGTCAGCCCCACATCGGCCACTGTTCTGGATCCTGTGCTCTGTACATATCCTCTCTTTTAGCTCAACCTGTTAGCCGTGGGTTTTTATGAATTTGACACATTCTGCCCGGTTAGTTGTGGGGTTTGCTCCTGCCCTATTCTCCTACCTCACTGCTGCAGTCAGCCTTTGAAAGCCCACTGCTTGTGCTGCTAGGCAGAGCTCTCTTGAGGTCTCGGGCTGCCTGTGTCATGACTATTTCTTTGCGTCAGTAGACTCTGTTAAATTTGTTTTAAACTTTTAGCAGAGAAAATCCCTGTTACGCTTACACATCTTCCCCATGTTAGCCTTACTTCAAATTGATGTTCAAGGCTCATCTTCCTTTCGCTTTTGCCCTCCCCCTGTCCAATACAGTTACTTTCTCATCTGTGCCTTTCCTTCCTTTCCCCTTTCTATATTCATCTGTCGTACGTTCTATGCAATCTGGATCTTTAAATGATTAGACTTAGAAATCGGCAATTTTAGGTATTTCCTTTATTCTTGGAATGAAGCAGGAATTTGCCCTTAGGAAAGACTTTTTGAGTTTGATATTCTTATAATTTTAATACAGATTCTTAAGATTGCTGGTGTTAAGTACTCCATTTAGTAAAGAACATTCACTCATTCACTGAAGAAATATTTAAGTGTCTGGTGTGTCAGATGCTATGTTCAAGCCTTGCCCAGGCTTTTGAGGACTTTTGAGGTAGTGAAGGCAGTCTTACAAGGGCAGTTGTACACCAGTGTTGGAAACTCTCACACTCGAGCACGCACTGCCCACTTGCACTCTCCACACCTCCATCTTTGGAGTCAGAACAGAGACCCACAGACTCAATGGAAAACTGATCTCCCACATGCCAGGAGGGGTCTTAAAGAAATACCAAGGGTCAGCATCCCCCTTCCCAAGATCTTTACTCTCCCTTCTCCTTCAATACACACAACTTCACTCCAACTGCCTTTCCTGGGAGAACTATGTGGAACTTGCCTTTGCTCTCCACTGTTAGCTGGCATTGTAAAGAACTGGACCCCCTGTTAATTCATCACTCCCCAAATCTAACCCCCAGGATGTTCTATACATTCTGAGTCTATCTCATAATGCTTACTAACTCTCCCATGAGGTATAAAGTCACCTTCTTTTGGGAATTCTGGGTCTGATTGGCAACACCTAACCCCTCAGCTCTGGAGCCTTAAAAGCTCCCCACCTCTGTCTGCATCTGTACGGGCTCCTCCGTCGGTGTGTGCTTCTCCTGCAGCCTCTTGCAGGGTAGCGGCATCACTGTCCACCTTCCTTCTGCTCCTGAAGCTCACAGTGGCCAGGTCCTTCCTGTATCTCAGTCTTGCTTCCCAGTCATTTTCCTCTCACCTCCCCTAAAATCTATTGAGGCAGAAAATAGCGTGGGAGACAACCTGGCCTTGGGCTCACAACAGATAGGATGCCTTCTAGCTCTTCAAAGCCAAAAGAGCACCCTGTTCTCACCATGTTTCGTTAACACCCTGACATGAGCCTCAAAACATGCTCCTCCCCTTGTCGTACTTCCTCGGCCTCTGGTGTGAGTCTGAAGGGCACGTGCTCTAACCGCTTCAGAGTAACCCAGGGCAACCAAAGAGTCATTATCCTATCATTAGTATTTCCACTTTGACATATCCCTAATTCTGTCCAGGCCCCTATAAAGTCAAACACCCCCTCCTGAAGGGAGCGTGGAGAATTTCAATTAACAGGACAGAGTGCCCTTAGGTGTCACCGGGAAAGGTCCCAATAAAGACCCCAAAACCTAAAGCAGATGGGGTCACTTTGAGTCAAACTCACTCTCAGGTTTCCTCGCCGGCCTGTTCCCATTCTGGGGAGTGCATTCACCTTTAATAAAGCATTCCCCCTCTTCCTGTTTCTGTACATGCAGCTCGATTCTTTGTTCAGGATACAAAGAGTCTGTCTGGTAACATCTGTGCTTTCAAATCTTTTTTTTAAACCAACTACTATCTGTCAGTATGGAGCCATATGCTGACACCTGGGTGACCTTCCTTTGTTTCTTCAGTAATTGGGGTCCTCTCATGTCTATCTCCAACTTTCTCCATAATCTCAAGTTATTTTCATATCCGCAAAAAAAAAAAAAATTCACACAGCCATGAGGATGGTGGAAGATTCGGGTTTCGTGAGCTTGGAGCTTACGGTTTTTGAGGGCCCTCTTTAAAAAATAATAAGGTAAAATTATCAATACAAAACTGCTAGACCCTTCCCAGTCAGCTTGCTGAAAGGATCCACACAAGCAAGTACAGAGCCCTGAGCCGCAGTTTCATTAGCTACAAAAGGTGCTGACCGGTCTCTCACCTCAAGTGGACTTTTAATGCTGCCCATCAATTATACTCTATCTCCACTACCAGTTTCCTAAATAGCAATTCCAGAGAGAAAAATAGAAGCAATAAAAAGGAACTTCCAGGAGCGCCCATAACCCACCGCACCTGTGCCCGTGTGCTCCTCATTACAACTGATGAACAGTCTGCACTGTGGCAAAGGCCAGCCTTCCGCGGGCACCCTTCCCTCTCCCCTCTCCCCTGTACCCCTCTAGTGAGCCGCCATCTCCATTCCTGAGTCCGTGTCTCTCTCTCTCTCTCTCCCTCTCTCTCTCTCTTCTCTCTGTCTCTCCCCCTCTCTCTCCCTCTCTCTGTAGCATAGCACATATTGTAATGGATCCTTCCTATTAACACATAAACATGTTGACAGTTTGCTCATCCTCAACATTAAAGAAAGCTTTCCTGACTTAACCTCCCTTGGGCTAATGTCCTACTTATCTCCATTTTACCGCAAAACTCCTCAAAAGAGCTGTCTGCTCAGTGCCTCTCTTGTACCCAGTACGCTACGTTTTCCCTCTACTGCCCCCTCAGAACTCCCTGTGAGGCTTCTGAGGACCTTCCCATTGATAACCCACCTGCTCCTCTTTTTGGCCTCAGCCCATTCCACCTGTCTGAGGCCCTGGACACAGGTGATCCTTCCTTCTGGGGACGGTTCCTACTTCTCGCATCTCTTCCTTAGTTCATGTTTGGGATGCTCTACACCCCTCCCTGCCAGTGCTCTTTCTGGCCCATCCGTTTTTGTAAGGCATAGTGTTCAGAAAATAGCAAACATCTTGTCATATACAGGGTGTAGGGGCCACAAAGCTCAGGATCTCGTGGCTTGAAGGACTGTTGACCTTCAGTAGCAGACATGATTCTCGGAAGAGGGTGTATGCCCCCAACTTTCAGAGGCCCTCTTACTGAAGGGGTTGTCACTTTGGGACTGGGATAGGCTTTAAATAAGTTCTGGTAGCTATTTACTTGTATGTCTGGTAAAAATATGAATCTTTGGGTTGCTTCAATTTGAAGTTATCAAACTTTTCCATTCTCTTTCCAATCTTCCTGACCTCTACTGTTGAAGTGTCAGGGTCAGAGGCTGATCTTTCTTTCATCTTTTCTAAACCTATGAATTTCTTGGTGATTTAATCTTGCCTTATGGATCCATTTATCCATTAGGTACAATGGGCATAATATTTAGGGGCCATAATTCTATTAAGAGCCCATGAAAATGTTTTTATACTAGAAAGAAAATGGATAAGAAAATCATAAATCCAGCCTACATTGTACTTATCTTCTTTTTCTTATGAAGAAAGAGATCCATGAAGGCAAAATTGCTTAGGCCCACAAAAGCCATAATGTGGCCCTAAGTCTAATGGCTTTAAATACCACGTAGAGGCAAACAAAAGCTCCTCCAACACTTGTTTCTCCAACTTGGACCTCTACTCTAAACTTCAGATTTGCATATCTAACTGCCTTTCCCTATCTTTATGAAATTCTCATGAAATTCTCTTTACCTGTTGATCAGGTAAATCCAGGTTTTGGGAAGCTAAAGCTTATAAAGTTACAGCATTCTTCATTGTTTAAGTGCATAAGAATTAGGCATAAAAATAAATACTCATCTAGAAAGAGAAAAACATCACAACTAAATTCCTATGTTAAAAAATAATAAGACTTGTGAATATCACAAAATCTAGAAAAACAATATATTTTTCTTAATTAACTATCACACATGCTTTTTAATACATTTTGCCTGCCATTTGAAAGTATATATTCTTTAGTGAGCTCTTCATATTACATGCCAAGAATTAAAAAGACAGTTGGACCTTTCCTCTAACATGGTTGGTAAGAAGTAAATTTTCAACACCGATAGTTCAATAAAGTTTCTTTGCGCTTCACAACCTGTTAATAGGAATATCATATAATTCTAAGATTATTTTTAATTTGTAGAAGACTAGAAAGTTTGTTTCCTACATAAACTGAAATATTTCAAGGTGTTTCAAAGTTTTCTGTTCCATGATTGTACCTCTGTATCTTTAATGCTTATTAAATATTTTTATCTAATTGTGTTGACACATTTGTAGTTTATATTGTCTTCATTCATGTCAATGTATTTTATGAAGTTAATGTATTCATTTAATTCTCTTCATTAAGGGGACTATCACGTTTATAACTTTTATTTTAAATTTCTCGCTTTTTCTTAATGAATTGCATCTTCCAGCATCATCTGAAAAATTTGCTATGGTTCACTTTTCAGTGTCAAAATAATTTCCTTCTTCATTGTTCATATTTGTTTTTGCTCAGTATCCTATTGATTTTTATGTAAATATCTCAGTTCTTTAAGAAATACATTTAAAAACAAATGGTACTCTGCTAAAATATTTCAAACAGTAGTCTATAATTTCTTACTCATTTTAAACAATTTTCAAAACATCTTTTCAAATCCAAGTTACAGTAAATTATTTACATATCCCCAAATACCTATTTTCATCAAAAACTTTAAAAATCCATTGAATAATTTTAGTTACATGTATTCAATCATCAAATACATTCCGGAAAGAAGAGCTCTATCATTTTGACTTGTCCTCAATAACAACTGAATTCCTTGCTTATAGTTTAATATATCTCATGATTAGAAAAATTTTATAGACTAGTTCTGACACTGTATATGTCTGTACTTGATCTATTTCCAATACAGCTGTCAAAGTGATCTTCCTACCAGGGAGGTGAGCCAGTTGCTTGGTTTCCCAGCACCCTAAGTTCCAACGTGGCATGGATCTAGGGAGACACTGGCTGGTTCTCTCTCTGGAGCAGCAACCACTTGTTCAAGCCCCAAAGTGATCTTCCGAAGAAGAAGAAGAAGAAGAAGAAGAAGAAGAAGAAGAAGAAGAAGAGGAGGAGGAGGAGGAGGAGGAGGAGGAGGAGGAGGAGGAGGAGGAGGAGGAGGAGGAAGAAGAAGAAGAAAGAAAAAGAAAGAAAGAAAGAAAGAAAGAAAGAAAGAAAGAAAGAAAGAAAGAAAGAAAGAAAGAAAGAAAAGCACACCAGGTCATGTAAATCATTTGCTCATAGTCATGCAATACATCTTATCCTATTGTCAATGAAAGCCAATGTCCGGCAGTGCCCTGTACAATCTGGCCTAGTTAGTGACCTTTCTTTTACAAGAAAGCCAGTCTTCTCTCCTTCTCACTTGGTTTCAACCACACTGGCTCCTTCTTCCTAGGAGTCTCTGTTCTAAGGCCCTTGTACAGTTATTGTCTCTGCATAAAATGATATTCTGCCTGATAGAAACCTGGTTCACTCCTTTATGTTCTCTGGCTCTTTGTTAAAACATCACCTCTCAGCAAGAACTTGCTTGATCATACTATTGAAAATTGTCCTCCCAATACTTTCTGCCAATTTTTCTATTTCTCTTAGTCCTTGTCATCAAAACTACAGTATCTACTACATATGCTTAGGGTTTATGTAAGAACTCAATAAAAATTAGTTAACTGAATGAAACTCCAAAAGTCAGAGAATTATAGAAACAACTTTAGATAAAAATCATTCTGAAATATCATTGGTGATTCTAAGGAAAGAGGTGTTTTGTCAGGTATTTGTTCCTTCCATTTCTCCATCAGTAAGTTTTGGAGTTTACTATAGGCCTGCTACTGTGCTAGGCTCTGGGCACATACTGATGTCGGAAAGAGATATGGTCCCAGCCCTCCTGAAGATCATGCTCATGAAGACAGAGTACCTGGAACCACATTGCTTGCCCTACCACTCCTCGAACATGGATTTACTTAGGACTGGGCAAGCTCGACTTGAAGAAATTTACTGTTAGCGCGTTCTATAGATGCACTAGATCCAAACACGCAATTAAAAGACAGCGACATCATATGCAATGAATTTCAAGCTAGGCAGGAAGAGATAATAAATGTCTCCACCAATTTCTTTTTAGTCTCATGTTCTGTGTTAATAGCTATAATTATGGAGATTTGATGACATCTGTTCTTCTAATAAAAGTTTTTAAAAGGAAGAACCAGGGGGACTGGCTTGTTAGCCTTTCAGGTAGCTTTCAAGTGCTAAAATTTAGGATTTTGATCTAGAGTTACTCAGGGAACATGCAATTCCACAACTCAAGCTGCCACAGATTTTCCAACACCACTCTCAGATGATCGTGATATTTTTTGAGTGTAGGCATCCTGTCTGTTTAGTACATAGTAATTTGCAAGTTTTAGTCATTCCCTCTACAGTGTAGGCAAAAGTGGGGGTGATGTGAGAGAGGAGATTCTCACCAGGCAGAAGTCTGAGTGCAGTAGCTGTTCAAAGCAAAATTGCCTACATTCCCCCTGAACTTCATAAAGCACAACCTGGAAGGAAAACATCACCTGCAAGTGGTGGGCTCTGAGAAACATATTATTATGAAGTATGGTAGACTGTTCTGCTGCAAGTGACATGTTTGCTATAAAGACTGGGGACATTAGGAAGAGACGCCATGATGGACAGAGATTTATTTTGTTCCATGTGTCTGGAGGTGAACGATCAGGGAGCTGTGTCTGGTGACAGTCTCCTTGCTGGCGGAGTGCAAGCAAGGTGAGATATGGACAAGTGCGTGTTCATGCCTCCTGGTCCCTCTTCCATCTCCTTATAAAGCCAGCAGCATTCAATCCGGGGCTCCACCCATCTAGTTTGGCTTCACCCCTAAACCCCATGAATGGATGAAGCTTCTGCCCTTTCCTGTGGCACAATGGGGATTAAACTCCATCCTGAGTTTCAGAACAGACAGCCATACCCAGACTAGCGCTGAGTAAAGTAACATTTTCCAAACTGTACTCAGAAGGTGTCACAGACATGGCCACGCCCATCCAGGTTGGTAAATAGAATGCAGAACAGTATGCCGTTTCTCACAAATTAATTATGCTTGCTTTGGTTTGGCTCATTTGACTGTAAATACAGCCCAGATGCCTCAACCTGCTCCACAAACCTTCTGGAGTTATTAGTCCTTCCTTTCTGCCCTCCCTTCCTGCATATGCACAGGTGAGAATAGAAGCATGTAGTTAAATCTTTCTCTTAGAACGTTTAAAAAATGTTTTATTAGTACACGTTTGCAGAATATGTTCCCATTCATCCACTCTGAGAGTGGGAACATTTACTTAACATACCTTGAGCTATGTATTCCCCCCTCCCTACCCGCTCTCCTCTCTCCCCGCCTCTAGATCCCCCTCCTGCATTTCCAGTTTTTTTCTGTAGTTCATGTTTGTGACACACGAAGGTCACATGTGTCGTGGGCAGTAGGCACAGGCACGTGACACATCGCAAATCGTTTTAAGGCCCCTTCACCTCCCTGGCCTCGGTCTCTTGGTCCTCTGCCCATTGGCAAAAGATCTGTCTCCCTGTTTCCTCTCATCGGTTTTCTATTTTGCTCTTTACTTCTTTGTACTGTGGGTTTCTCATGGGAGAGAAACCATATGGTATTTAAGCTTGTGTGGCTGACTTAACTCTCTTAGAACTTTAACTGAATGTAATGATACAGAATGTATTAATCTGAGTCGAGTTTTGTTAGCTTAGTATGATTGTGAGATATATGTATGTAGCTAAAATAATTCATTTTAACTCTTGTATAGCATGTACATATGATATAATATATATATGACAGAAAATATGAGCCTTTTATTCATTATGTGTGTTCTAAATATATTCTATGCTTTTTATTTTTTAAATTTCTGTGGTACCAGGACGAGTGGTGCTGGAATCCAGGGGAGTTCTATCATGAAGCTACATCCCTAACCTGTTTTCATTTTTCTTTAACTTTGAGACAGGGTCTTGCTAAAATGGCCAGACTGAGCTTAAAATTGTGACCCCCTCCCGAAGTACTCTCCTCCCAAAGTACTGAGATTACAGGCACACGTCACTGTGTCTGATTGTCTCCTCCTCTTTTAACGGGACTCCTGGATAAACAGAAATTATCCAATTTAACGATCTATCTTTCCTATTATGACTTTGCATTTTGTAAGCTATTTAAAAGATCATCCCTACTTCAAAGTTATAAAGATGCCCTACGATTTCTTATAGAAACTATCCTGTTTTTGCCTTTCTCGTCTATTGTTACAATTAGGTCACACCAAATTCATTTTCACATGCAGCAATGAGGTAGCAGTTGAGTTATATTTTGCATATGGGTAGCCAGTTTGTACAGCATCATCTGCTGAAAAAATTGTCTTTCCCCATATACACAGAGCTGCATTTTTCATAAATTGTTCTATGTCCATAGATCAGTTCTGAACATCATATTACAATAACCTACCTGATTATTGCCAGTTCAAATATTTTGCAGTCTTCATTCTGCATCTTTGTAAGTTTTGGTACCCAAGAAAGCAAGTCTTCCTGCCTTGACTCCTTCAAGGGTATTTTAGCTTTCTTGGCCTTCTATATTTCCATAAAATATTTTAGAATCAGTTTGTGAACATCTTTAAAAATGTATTGAGACTTTGTGATTCTGTATAGATCAGTAAGGACACAATTATATTCTCAAATCTTAAAATTCATAAATACAATTACATTCCTCCATACATGTATGATTGTCTCCATGATTATTTATAATATTCTATGTGGAGGTTTTAGGTATCTGTTATAATCACATATATTTAATATCTTAACATTCTTACATATACATATGTATATATGCCATAGGTAGGTAGATAGATAAATAGATGATAGATAGATATTGGGCTAATAGTATCTCTTTACATTCATATATTGATTCCAAAAGTTTCTTTTAGATTTCTTTCAGTACTCTAGATATGTGATAATATTATCTGTAAATCACATTTTATTCCTACCTTTGAGATTTTTCTACTTTTAATTTTCATCTTGCCCCAACTCAATGTCAAGTAGAAGTGATGCTGGCTGACTTCCATGTCTTGCTCTTGATTTCACAAGGTAATTTTTCAATACTACACATCAAACATGTTTGTGACATTTCCTAGGTATCAATTATTTGATTAGGACATTTTGTTCTACTCTCATTTTGTTTAGAATTTTACCATAAGTGGGAGCCGAGCTTTACAAATTGGTTCGCTACATTTATAGAGATGGCTTCGTGATTTATTTTTTTCTCTTTTAATCTGTTAACTTGATGTCTTAGTTCATTCAGGCTGCCATAAAAAGTATCATAGACTGGGTGGCTCATAAAGAACAGAAAAACACTTCTCACAATGTATTTCAAACTATTCATTTTTAGGATCATCCTAATGACTTAAATCTGTAACCATTATAAAATGTTCCTCTTGTAACGTCTTAAAGTCTTCTGTGGCATAATTTTGGCTTCTTTTTATACAAGAATTTTCATGGTATATCACTTTTCAATTGTTTTTTTTCTATTTTTATGTTTTGTGTATGGCTCATTAAAAAAATAAATTAGGTTTTCAAACAGTGCTGAGTAAACTTCTTTCGTGTGTGTGTGTGTGTGTGTGTGTGTGTGTGTGAGTGTGTTTCTTTTTCTCTCTCTTCCTTCCTTTCTTTCCTTTTTTCTTGAGATAGGGTCTTACTAAACTGTCCAGGTTGGCCTCAAACTTGCAGGTTTTTTGCCCCCACCTCACAGAGTTCTAGAATTACAGGGGTGTGCCACCATTCCTGGTAATCTTTGTTTTTTAACCAGAGTATTTGTTTTTACTACATTTGCCAAAAGATCTGAGTCTTAACTTACAGTTTTACTCTTTGTTTTCTGTTTGTCTCTCACATTCTACCTTCCTTTATGCTCTTTTTCTACTTTCTCTTGAAAATTTTTTAATTGCTCAGTTTTTCTTCCAGCTGGAAAATAAATTGCTATTTTAGAATTGCAAATTGATATTTTACTCCAATTGCATTATGATTTATCAATTTATCAAACCTAATATTAAGTGGTAGTTAGACCTTTTTGAAAATTGTAAAGATCTTACACCATTTCAAATTTATGTCCTGATTTATGTACTATTTTTCATTATATAATTTACATATAAATGTATTTGAAAGTCCTGTATAGTAAATGTTATTTGCATCCACCATTATTTAACCTTTATTCTTTCCTATTTTATAAAGTTATTATTTACTTCTATCCTTTAATATTTTCTGTAATTAATATCTACAAGTTGTAAGTTTTCTCCTTTATATTAGTCTGAAAATGTTTTTATTTCACATGTATTATTGAAGGGTATAAAATTCCAAGAGTCACATTTATTTTCTTTTAGCACTTTGAATTCTTCTTCCGGTAGCTTCTGACCTCCTTTCTTTCTGATTTATCTATTAGTTGTTGGTCTTATTCTTGTAATCACTATTATTGTCTTTAAAGGCAATATGTCTGTTAAGATTATTTCCTTATGCTTGATGTGTCTAGATGTGGAATTCCTTTTATTTATCCTAAAAAATGTTTGTAGGAATCTTAAAACAATGGATTCATTTCTTTTGTCAATTTTGAAATTTTCACCCACTGGCTTTTCAAACATTGCTACTTGCCTATTCTTCTGCTCTCTCTCCTTCCCCTCCTGGAATGCTGCAATGATCCAGTTCATGTATCAACTTGATTGGGCTAAGAGATGGCTATACAGCTGCTGTGTGTAATATTTCTGGGTATATCTGAGGGGTTGATTCCAGAAGAGAGTAGTATTTGATCCTGTAGACTGAGTAAAATGATCACCCCATCAGTGTGGTATGGGCATGATCCAACCCATAGAGGGTCTTGCTAAACAGAAGGGCAGATTTGTTCTCTGTCCTTGAACTAGTCATCTGTCTTCTGTTGCCCTTGACCACTGGTGCTCTTAGCTCTGAGGCCTTTGGGTCTAGATGGAAATGCTCTACCAGCTCTCCCGGGCCTCCTTCTTCCAGATTATGAGATTATGACAGATTATGAGACTCCTCAGGCTCCACAATCCAGTGAGTCAGTACGACATGACAAATTATCTACCTGTCTGTCTGGCATCTATCTATTGCTTCTATTTATCCACAGAACTATAATACAAATGTTGATAATATAAATATCAGCATTATATGTAATTTCTATACTCTTGTTGTGCCTTTCACTCTTATGTTTGTCCTATTTCTGCTTTTTTGTTTCATCCTGTGTTTTATTTCAATCTGTCTTCTAATATTATTAATTTTCTTATTAGCTGTTAAGCCCACTCATCAAATCCTTAGTGAGTTGACATTCATATCAAGAATATCCAATTAATTCTTTTTTAAATTAGCTTTTAGTTCTCTGCTAAGACTTCAGACATTGTAACTTATTCCCTTAAACATGGCAATCACTATTAATTTAAAGTCTATAGCTGAGAATTCCAGTACAGGGAGCCATACTTTTTCTGTTTCTCATCATCTTCATTCTTATTAATTTTTTTCCTGTGTTCTTGGTGAATGTTTACTTAGTCCAGGATGCAGTCCTTACAAAATTGCTTGTGGAAATAATCTGTGAAACATTTGATCCTGTCTTCTTTCTGAGATAACTGGTATTTACTGCTGCCAAATGTTTGATATTGCAGATTTGCCTTAATTTTCAAGAATTGGAGCCAGGGGGCTGGGGATTTAGCTCAGCGGCATAAGCACCTGCCTTGTAAGCAGGCTGTTGTGAGTTCGATCCCTGGTACCGATAAAAAGGAAAAAGACAAAAAAAAAAAAAAAAAAGAATTGGAGCCAGACATGGTGATGCATGTCTGTAATCTCAGTCTAAGGAGGTTGAGGCAGGAGAATTGTTGCAAATTTAGACCAGTCTGGACTACAAAGTGAGCTCAAGGACAGCCTGAACTGCATAGAGAGACCCTGTCTCAAAAAGACAAAAGAAATGAAAAACAAAACAAAAAAAAAGAATTGGCATAGCGCAAAACTTAATTCTGGGTTCTGTGGTGGGCTTTTGAACTCCACTCCATGCTTAGTCCTAGGGGCCACGGTTTGAGGATCTAAACCTAAAACACGCAGGACTTGTCAAATTTCCCCTAAGCCCAGCAAATGAGATGCCTACTATGCTACTGTTACTCAAATAATTCAAATCTATACTTCTATACTACATTTTATGATGCTAGAGTTGGGATTCCGCAAACTACACTATGCATTGAATGAAACTATTATTCTGTGATTTTGACCTATGGATGTGTTAAAGTCTCCTAAAACTGGTGACATAAATGCCAATACATGGTTATATAAGTATATTTAATATTCTTGCTTGGCAAAATAAAAATTGGCAAATTACTCAAACTACTCCAGAATATTTAATTGGAATATTTCGCAAATACTTTCATAAATATAGCAATAAGCTTAATACCAAAACCTAATGAACAGCCTCAAAAAGAAAGTTACTCTTACTTTCAGATTTGCACACCTAGGCAAGAATTCTAAAAAGCATATTAGCAGCCAGTATACTGAGATAATAATACAATGTGATCATGAAAGATTTATACAACAGGGAAGTACTGTTAGTGTAATAGCTAACAATCTGCTCTTTTCCAAACCTCTGTGGGACAAAGGAAGTGTGTCCACATGGAGTCCTGCCCTGTCTTTCTCCCTTAGACTTATGAACCATATTGTGGGTACTTAACACCCTGGAATTCTCTACCCAAATATCCTTGAAACCACCTACCTTGTTCCATTGTTTCTTCTAAGAACAATGGTGTCATTAGAATCCTCAAGCCTAGACCCAAGGTATGGTCAAGGATGACCATTTGCTGGGAATCTAAGTGGAGCTTGAATACCTCAGCTGGTGTGTGTACAGTCAGGAGTGATGCTTTGTCTATCTAGATTGCTATAGCAAAACACCGTAAGCTGGGTAGCTTATAAAACAGAAATGTATTTCTCTCAGTTCTGGGGTCTGAGAAGTCTAAGGCCAGAGCCCTGGGGAATTTGGTGTGTCCAGTGAGTACTCACTTCCTGATTCACAGGTAGGGCCTTCCTGTTGATTCAGCACATGATGGAATGGACAAGATGGTTAGCTAGGATCTATTTTATAAGGCACTTACCACATTCGTGATGGCCCTGCCCTGAAGACCTAATCATATCCCAAAGGCCCACCTCCAAATGCCATTACTGTGGGGATTCTGTTCCAAAAATGAAGTTTGGGACAGATAAACATTCACAATCCCATTAGCTATCAGAGAAAGGCAGATCGAAGCCACGGTACAATACTACCTTACTCCAGTTATAATGGTTATTACTAAAAACAAAACTACTGGCTAGGATGTGGAGGAAAAAGAACTCTTACATGTGGTTGGCAATAACAGAAATTAGTACAACCACTATGAAGTCCAGCCTTGAGGCCCCTCAAACATTGAAAATAGATCTACAATAGGACAAACATATTCTGCTTAGAAAAGAAATCGGCGTATCAAAGAGATGCTTACATGCCTGTGTTTACTGCGGCACTTGTCTCAGTAGCCAGGCTATAGAATCAGCCTAGGTTCCCACTGACAGATGAATGGATAAAGGAATGGGTTATATTTACCCTGTGACAGAGGAGGCTGTATCAGTTAGCTCTTGTTGTACAGCAAACCATCCCAAAATATTCACTGGGTTAAAAGAACAATTCTTTATTTTTGATCCTAAACCTGGAGGTTGCATAGGTTTTGGTTGATTACAGTGTGGCTCTACACCTGTGTCTCATTCTCCTGAGACAGCGGCCTAGTTGGGCTTGTGCTTTTCAAGGGGATGACAAAACCTTTGAAAAATAAAGACAAAGAGAGTCATCATTCAGTGTCTGCGGGCATCCTTTTCCAGAATCCTCCATGGATGCCAAAACTGCAAATACCAAAATTCAGAGAGGCATAGTACTTGCATATAACCCACATCCATTCTCCCATGTGCTTTATAGGGTACTTATAATAGGATGTATGCAGTATGATAGAAAACTATGATGAATATTTAAAATTTTGAAATGCTTTATATAAAAGACATATTACCATTAATCCTCCACAAAATACTCTCCCTTACTTCAAACACACTTATCCTGTCACTCTTGCCACTTTCTGAAGCAGTGCTGGAGATCCTCTTTCATGAGTTCGGGGGCTGCCTCTACATTCTGAGTTGATTAAAGTATTTACCTTTGGCTGAGGAACAGCCAGAAGTCACAGTTCTAGGTCCAGAGGAGAAAAACACACCACATTTTTAAGACTCTGCCTTTCTATTAGAATTCACTTGGCAGCAGCATTTGTTTTTTTATCATACCTGGTAAAGACACTCACAAAAAAAACACTTCCAGAACTGCTTCAGCACTTGTCAGAACAATAAGTGGGGCAGGGCAAAGCACCTGGCTTGGGGGGATCCATGGCAATGCGTCTTTGACTGTACTGAAGGTTTTAATTTAAACATCCATATACTTTAATCCCACCTAGGTCTCTGTCTCCAGGCTTGAAGCTAGCGCACCATCACCTCCTCCTTCTCCTCACGCCATTGACCAAAGCAAAGGGTGAGAGGAACAGTGACAAATGTTCCTTGGGAACTGATTGGGCAGACCATGGTATGTGTATACAATAGCATTTTGTACAACAATAAAAATGACCAAATTACTGGCATACATAACATGGAGAACAGAAAGACATTTGGAAAGATACCCAAGAAAAAGTCCTGAGCACAGCCAGCGCCAAGCAGGACCATGCCTACCCTATTGCTCCCCCTTCCTGCGCAGGATGTCAGCCCATGGAGCTGCCTATAAACGAGGGCTCCTTCTCAGACGCCACCCTCAAGCAATTCTCTTCACTTCCCTCCTGACTCACTTCCTCAACTCCTCAAGCCTCCAGCTCAGACACTTAGCTTGCCTCAGGGGCAAAGGAAACCATCTTAGTCTAAGTATTTTTACAAACTTATTGGTGAAGCCCAGACTCAGTTTTGGAGTTTCAAAACCCTCCAACATTACTTATTTCAGTCTTTCATTTTTTGAATTGCATTTTTTTTTTTTGCATTTGCTAAGGGTTTCTTTGCATTCACCTCACAATGAAGGCTGCAAAGGCTGAGGTCCCTTTGGAGAGATTCTTAGTGGGAAAATTGAGATGGGGAGGGCTGTGGAGAGAGGAATGGCAGAGGGAAACATGTCAGTTATTATTTCAAAATATTAACCCACCTCATTTACTTCTTGGAATAAAATGTTTCCTTTGGCCGGAAGGTTGAAAAATAAATGTTGTTTGTTAGGGAAAGAAAATCAACCCACCTAAAAGGCTCACCTTGTGGGGCAAGCACCATCAGCGACAGACCCACGGTTAACACTACTATCCGGTCCTTTTCTGAAGTTGTCAGCGCTTATCACAAGCTGCATTTATCCATCTTTCTTTCCCCAAAGAAATGAACACTATGGCTCTGAAAACATTCTCGATGAACAGCCTTGTGGTCACCAGAAGAGATGACGTCAAGGGGACCTTAGCTGCTTCCTATAAATAAGCCACTGACCCCTCAATCTATCAGCCTTCTTAGTATGCTGTGCTGTAAGCCTTGGATGGAGGGGCAGGGTTATGATATCTCAAATAATCCTCATTAAAAGTATAGGAATTATTCCAGAACCAAAACAATCCGAAACCTGAAACTAATTTTCTTGACACATTCATAGGTTTTAATGACAGCTTCATTAACTGAGTATTGTCACATGGGGGCAAAAATCATGTTTTTCCTTAATGACCTGCCAGATGATGGATTTGCTTGGTTACTTTATTCTGAAAATTTTCAAAGGAAGTGAAGAGAAAAAAGGACAAACTCTGGGTGTCACATCACAACTGGGCTGGACCAAGAAGGCTCCTGGGGTCTCCATAATGAGCACATGAGGACATCACAGGTGAGAGGGGCACCATGGAGCCCCTCTAGGAGCCCTGCTCCTCACAGTGAACTTCAGGGGTCAGTCACAGCAGCACCCCCAGAAACTCACTAGAGGGGTGGGGGCTGGGCTGCCCCCCACCCACCCACCCCATGAATAGGAATCGGCATGGCAAAGATGCCCAGGAGTTCTCAGGGACATTGAAGTTTGCAAAACACTGGCTGGACACTTTGGATGGAGACCAAGGGGCTTGGGTGGGGATTCCACTCACACTTACCACAGGCTCTGAATAGGGAATATTATTTAACCTGCTTAGCCTCAGCTTTTCACCAGTAAAATAGAGTAGTGGTATCCGCATCATGGAATTAAGATGAACGAAGCACTTCGTACAAATCCAGCTATGCAAACCATTGTGAATAAGTGAATAGCAATGACGTTTTCATGGCTTCTCTTGTCCCTCCAATTTTAGAGAGGAAGTTTTTGTGGGGATCAGGACTGAATCCAAATTCTACAGCATAATACCTGTGTGATCTTGGTCACACTACCTAACCTCTCTGAACCTCAATTTCTCCTTGAATTCGGCACAATTCAAATGCCAAAGCCTTTAGACTGTTACCCAAGAGAAGCCATGAAATGTCCCGAGATGTCCGCAGGGCTTACTCTTTCTTCTTGTGCACTGCCTACCCATTCTATCCCGTTGCTCATATCCCTGGCTCAAAGTTTGTGTCCATTCACAGTTTCCACAAGCAATCTACCTTCTCCATGCTTTGTGAGTTTGGGTAGAATTTCTTCCCAAAGTGGGTTTCTAGAAGGGATTGTTTGCAGATATCATGATCTTCGGCCAACTGCCTGGCTCTTTGCTTTCCTCCCTTTCACATGAGGAAGAAGAAAACTCCTCCTCTTGTCGCCCAGAAAAAAGCTCAGCTTAGCAGATGTAGGGGACCAGCAGTGAACATGTCCTGAGTCGCATGTTCTCATTCTAAAGCCTTGGCCAGTATTTCCTCTCTCTGAAACTCTATTTCTTCATCCACAACACAGGGCTGGAGCCCCTCAATCACAGGGATGATTGGCATGAGAACCAAGGGGGCCTTGCAGATACTTCCAGGACAGCTGACGTGTGGTGATTGCTGATTACTGAGCGGTGGTTTTCTCACTCCCATCTCTGCTCTGGCATGCTCTGCCTTCTGAGCTGGCTCCTTTTCATGCTTGCCTGCCAGGGTTGCACCAGGGAATGTGAAGGTTTCAGGAGTGGAGAAGGTTTTCCTCACACTGCCTCACCCGGCAGCAGTACCTGGTTCCAGGTGCCCGGTAGATCTGGCTCACGGTCACTGCTTTCACACTGTTAGGGTCTGCTTCCCAGTGCCCTCGCAGGACACAGCATCTTTTCTAAAATCAGAACCCCAGGTCGGTGGAGCCCTAGGTTCAAGCTCTTTATTCAGGGACCAGTGCCTGAGGCATCCCTAAGTTCTTGTTGGGGTCCTACTTCCCAGAGGGTTGAGCATCCAGGCTGAAGCTCCCCCAGACCTCTCCACGTTTGCAATCCTGACATTTGCCTTGGTCCCTCCATGCCATCTCTAGCTGCTTCCCTCAGTCTCCCTTCTGCCCTCAGTCTTCTGCCCGGTAAACCGTTATCATCATCTTCAACTCTCTGCTCAGGGATGATCCTGTCTCTGGCTTCTAAAAGGACCCTGTCTAATACAGAAAGTACAGCAAAGCTACCATTTCCTTCCAGAAAATAATCTACCTTTTAAATACCAAGATAAGTTTTGTCACCAATAGGAATATTCAAAAGAACATGCCAATAGCTTTGAAAGCAATTTCCAATGAACATGTTCCGCACTATTTTGGGCTCTGACAGCGTTGTTGGAATAGAACTGTGATCCTGAGCATTTGGAACAAAGAGTCAAAACATGGTACTTGGGAAAGAATTGTAGAGTCAGGCTTAACTTGTGTGGGCAGAAGTGATGCACGACCTAGAGATGCTACCTGTATAGACACCGGTGCAGGCAAGGACAAGGGAGAGGATGAAGATTAATTCATTTCCTTTCACTTAGTCACTCTGAGACTTTATACTAGGGAACCCAAAATGATTTTTAAAAGCCTACATTTGTGAAGATACTCATAAATGTTATATATTTAGGAGTAAAAAATAACATATAATTAGTAAATAGAAGCATTAAAGTGCAGCTATATGCACTTGATGGTATCAAGTTACAACAATTTTGAATCTCTTGTAAAAAAAGTCAAAGATTTTTGTGGTGTGATATTAAGTGGAATAAAATCAGGATGGAAAAGGTAGAGGAAATGAGCCAAGTGTGGTAGTGCACACCTGTAATCCCAGCACCCTGGAGGCTGATCATTGTGAGTTTGAGACCAGCCTGGGCTACCAAGTGAGCTCAAGGCCAACCTGAACTGTATAACAAGACCCCATCTCAAAACAAAAGAAAAAAAAAGCTACAGGAAATGAAGAAAAAGAATGCAAGAGATTTCACTAACATTTTTGCAGGTATGAATGTATCCAGTACTATGACAGCCTTGTACCAAAGACGGCTGGGACAAGATCAGCAGAACAGAGACTTTCCTCATGAACATTCACCAGCGGGATAGAATAGAACAGACCTCTGGAATCTAAAAGGAAGAATCTTGTAAAAATAATCTTCAGGGCCAGGGAGATAGTTCGGCAGCAAGGCACCTGCCCGGCAAGCATAAGTCATGAGTTCAGTTTCTGGTACCAAAAGTTAATTAATTAAAATAAAATAATCTTCACCCTTGTGTGCACTTGAGTAAAGGTAAGATAAGCTTGTTGCAGACTGTGATCCCTCCATTCTGTAACAAGTAAGAGAATTTTAAGGTCGGACAGAAGTTCTTTCTCTCTCTCGCTGGATCAGCACTGAAGGTGCTTTTGCTTCAGCAGCAGAAATGGAAAGGAATGAAGGAGAGAATAAACCAGACAGAGCAACTATGCGTGAAATATTCAGAGGCCTGACCTCTGACTAAAAGGGTTGGCCTCCTCCGAAACTTGGCGACTGGCCTGCCAGAGGCCTTGCCTTGTCCTTTGGCTTCTGTGGAAACGTTTGAAGGTCTGGCTTCTGGTGAGTTTTACAGACTTCTGGAGTTGTAAAAGCTTTGCGGAGCTGGATTGCCATGCGAGACACAGAAGTGATTCCAGACAAGGAGACGAAGTTGTGGCCACCAAACAGGGAGGAAGCCAGTCTTCCCGGGTACTATTTGCTATTATCGCACTTGTGAACATTGCTGTTCTGGAGACCAAAACTTCAACATGTAAATTTCTGAGGGACATTTCAGAGCCAAACCACAATGGAGAGTTTTATGTGGTCGGTGTCAATCTAAATAAAAAATAAGGCAGGGAGCTTCTCTAAAGAATACTGGCAGACCTGGGCCCAGATCCAGCTCTGCTGCTTACTAACTGTGTGACCTTGGGAAAGTTCCTTTACCTTTCTGGGTCGATTTTCTCATCTCTAAAATGGAGATTTTTGTGGCTGAAACTGGAGAGCATGATGCTAAGTGAAATAAGCCACACTCAGAGAAACAAGTAGTACATGTTTTCCCTATTGTGGAGAATCTTTAAAAAAAAAAACGATAAAAGTCAAAGAAAGACAGTTATTAGACAAGAGGAAGGAACAGGGAGAAGGAAGTAAAGGAGGGTCGTGTGGGATGGATGGTATCCTGGGAACATGTCCTATGAATGGGTGACAATGCCACACTGAAGCTCAATATTTTGTGAAATTAATGTGAGCTAGTAAAATGTGTATTTTTTAAGTGAGGATTTTAATAGCACCAGTACCTGTAGTAATGATATGGATAACATGAACTTTTTAATGTGAGCCAGCACCAAGCGTGGAGCACGGCAAGCGTGGCTAAGAAACATGAAAGCCCGAGCTGTGAACACCTCTGACTCAGCACACGCCTTGGCCTCTGTTTCCCCGCTGGGGCCTGGCTGTCCCCAGAGCAAGCTGGCTGTCATCACTTTGCAGTCTGTGCATCCATTTTCATCCATGACTCACTTCTCTGCAGTTCAGGAGTTGCACCACTTTTACCCAGAGGAGAGGAGTCATCATCAGGCCCCAGAGTCTCCACCGTGCCAAGCAGCAGGGGCCCCTCACACCTCTGCTGCACTCCAGGTGACCCAGCCCTGCACCCCACACTCCCTCCCCTTATGAGACTTCAGAGACCACCTTCTTGCTGGTAGAAAACCTGACAGGTGCTTCTGATTAGGTTCCCCAGTTCAGGAGTCACTGTTACCAAGGTGTCTTCCCTGGGAGCAGTGAATGTTACTTTTCTTAAAATTATGAAAAAAAAAAAAAAAGACATAGCAAGAAAGATCCAGTCATGACCATTTCGAAGGGTACGGCTCAGTGGCATTAGGTACATCCACCTCGTGCAGCTCTCACCATCTCCAGAACGTTACCTTCTTCCCACGCTCAAGTTCGGTCCCACTAAATAGTGACTCCCTGTTCCTCATCTCTCGGGAGCCACCACCCTGCTTTCTGTCTCTGTAATTCCACTACTCTAGCTGTCTTCTAGGTGTGGAGTCACACAGCGCTCGTTCTTTTGTGGAGGGCTTATTGCACTCAGCATAACGACCTCAAAGTCCGTCCATCTAATAGCAGGCATCCAAATTTTATTCCTTTTTAAGGTTGGAGAGCAGTCCATTGTCTGGAAATGTTACATGGTGATACACATTACTCTACTAAGGACACTCGGTCCCTTCCATCCCACGGTATTTTGGAGAGTTCTGTAGTTAACATTGGTATACAAGTATCTCTGGAGACGCTGCTTTCAATTCTTCAGGGAAGAGATGCAGAAGTGCTCAAATGGTAACTTTAGGTTTCATTGTTTTTTTTTAAGGAACTGCCACTCAGTTTACTGATACTACATTTTCCCTTTGGTTTGGAAATTGCATGCCTTTATTCTGCTGTGCTACTTTCTTTGGTCTATCTCTTCCAACTCCAGGAAGGCTAAACTCCATCTCTTTCCTGCTCTGGGAAGGCACCACCGACCCTCACAGCTGAGCCCCAGCACCCTGACTCCAGTGCTCAAGGAAAACCATCACCTCGGCACTCCTGATGGCTGAGAGACAGATAGGGGAGGCGCTGCTTACATCAAGGGCCTGGTAGGTAAACTTCTGGAAAAGCTCATTGGGCGAATAATGGACAATAACTTTTGATTAATGAGTTTTGTTTTGTTTTGTTTTGTTTTTTGGTACCAGGGATCAAATTCACAACCTTGCATTTGCCAGGCAGGCGCTTATGCCACTGAGCTAAATCCCCAGCCCCAACAATAACTTTTGAAACTCCTCAAAGAATAGTTCATTCTATACTTGTTCTTTATATTTGGTTTTGGATGATCTTTTTACCCATCTTAGAGTCATTTCAGTTCCTCGGTGTTTTGGTTCTTTTATCATTTGTAATACACAAATAACCAGAATCTGCCTGCATTCCAGCTGTGATTATTTAAACATTAACCTTAGCTCTGTGTCCAATGAACTAAGCTTCCATCCAACCAAGACAGAGCAAAGCCAAACAAGGGGAGAGACACCCAAGGGAAGACACTTCTGCCTGAAAAAGAAACCATATTTCTTAACAAACGTCATAAAATAATGACCTGAGCGCAGGGACGCTTGTGGGAAGCATGCATTTGGGGACTTTGTAACAAATGCTGACACCGTTTTAATATCAGCTATAAGAACCAAAGCCCAGCAGTATTTCCTCCCGGAATACTTAGCTACTTTCTTTGGATTTTTAGGAGACAATTAAGCAAAGAGACACAGAAGCTGCTATCCTGAGGACATTCAGAGGGTAA
Source organism: Cavia porcellus (assembly GCF_034190915.1). NCBI lineage: Eukaryota > Metazoa > Chordata > Mammalia > Rodentia > Caviidae > Cavia > Cavia porcellus. Next base: position 100,374,201 of record NW_026947489.1, read on the forward strand.
GTGACATAAACAGACCTTGCAAGATGAAAAAAAATTCTGTCCCCACTGGAATGTATGACAAAAAGATTTTCTACCAAATAAACCTTTCTACTAGAGTGTGCAAAGAAAATGCTAGATGCTATATAGAAAGTGCTTAAATTTAAAAATAAATTCAGGTTTTAACCACACTAAATGTATGGATTAACAATGGAATCTATAAAGATTACAAATGACTATTCAAGTATTACAGAACAGTTTCTTAAAATTATAATGACCAGCAGTGAGACACAGCCTTAGAAATTATCCCTGCTGTTTTTCTAACCTGCTCTTGTTTGAAGCTAATTTATAAAAGACTTTTGTCAGCTGGGCGTGGTGGCACATACCTATCATCTTGGTACTTGGGAGGCTGAGGCAGGAGGATCACTGTGAGTTTGAGGCCAGCCTGGGCTACACAGCAAGACCTTGTCTCAGAAAAACAAACAAACAAACAAAAAAACCTGTCAGTCTATGTAATTTGGCCTTTATCTTGTGAGCTATGAAAGCCTCAGACGAATTTAAGCAGAAAAAGATAACGCAGCAAATCTGGAAGCAAAATGGGTGAGAACTGACAGCACGGGAACTAACAGCATGGGTTCTGGGGCGAACTGAATCATTTAGTAGCTGTGATAAATATTACTTTTTTGTTTGGCCTTGGGCAAGTTCTGTTTCCCTATGGATAAAACACGACAAGAATAACCACCTGCTGCTGTTGTAGGATTAAGTGAGGTAACGCAGAGTACCTCGTTAAGAACCCGGCCCATGGCAAGCCATCCATGAGTCCTGTGTTCCCACTTAGAAGATACCATTCCCTTCGACCCGTATCTCAGGATAAGATCTAGCCCCTAGGATGCCACAGTTTCTAGAACTAGCTCCTCACATATAGCTCAAAACCACCTACAAAGCAGTATTTGAGCCTGCAAGCTGACACATACCTCCAATCCCAGCACTCAGGTGGCCAAAGCAGGAGGATGGTGAGTTCGAGGCCATTCTGAGCTACACAACAAGTTCAAAGCTGTCCTGAACTGCATAGTTAGACTCTGATCACATGAGAAAGCCTGTCTAAAGAATGTAAACTCCCACTGCACTGTTTGTATATGTGGCATTTGCCTTCGAGATTTAAATCCACGCTCTGGAATACCAAGCTGTCTTTTTGCTAATATGGTAAGGTCTAAAACGAATTCCTTCTCAAATACCTTTTTCTTAATTTCCAAATATTATTACTTTATGATTTAACATCACAACATTGGAACTGTACCTGCCTCCATCGCTAATAAGCATTAATTGGATTTTTAAAAACCAAATTTAAAAAATGATGGCAGTATTTTTTTCTTCCCAGTCTCTTGGTTCCTAGCCAGCTGCTTTTTAAATTGCATTCCTCTCTCCCTTGGAAAGTCCAAGTCATTTTCTCCCTTTAAGAAGAAAGTATTTGGAGGTGCTGAATTTTTCTTGTAGCTCTAAGGAATCCTCGGCTAAAGAGCATTCAAGAGCGCCATCTCCTGGCAAAAATTGAAAGTGACTAGAAAATGCACGGATAAACAGGTGCCTAAATGGTCTTCTGCCTTTAATCAGCCGCTTAACTACTTAACCATGAAAATGAGCTTCCTAGGGCTAATGAGAGTTGCCCAATTTGCAGAAACGGGATGTTTATTTTTGTAGCACGATTTTCCAGCTGCCTGCATCCTGCATCCTTTATAGTTTGTAGCCTCAGCTTATACTGCATCGTTGATGTTCAAGGTCTGTGGAAGGGCCCCTCCTCAATGCTGAGAGGAAGACCTGCACTAGGTCTCCTAGGTTGAGAATTGGATTTGAGGCCCCAGAAAGACTTCTAAGGTCAACACAGAAAACAGGTGTGATTCCTTTGTATTTGTCATCAGACAAGGAAGCTATAAGCAGGCAGGATGAGCCTTGATAATACCAGGTAAAAGTGAGGGAATGGATGAGGAATTAGGCAGCACAGTCTAGGGTCAGCACATTCATAGCTATTATTCTGCTCACTTTTTAAAAATGCAGGTGTTTTTGCGATAACAAGATATATGTGTTTCTAGGGGGCAGAGAGCAACACGCTTTCTGCAAAATTGCAAACTATAAATAATTAAGACTTAAGGGAAAAACCAGAGGGAGGAAGATGATTCAAAGCATGCAACTTTGCAACCACAGCAGTAACAAAGATGGTGATAATCTTAATAAAAATGCCAGCATAGTTTTAAAAGGTTCAATTCCTAGTAGAGAAATTTTGCTAGAAATAAAGGAATTTACCACAAGAAAAGAAAGATAAGGTAAATTGATGAGTGGCAATGGAAGAGAAATTGAGGTCTGTGGAATCATTGGGATAGGGAAAAACCGCCCAGCATTGCAGAACCGAGCCGAGAACACTCCTGGGGAAAACTGAGGCTCCCCTAAGACAAAGGGAGAGAAGAGGCTGTGAGAACCGGGGCCACACTGCCTCCCTCCTCAGCTTGCTGTCCCCCGCTGTGTCTGTGCTCTTGGTCTTCAGCCTCTGACACTACACGATGGCAGACTGGCAGCGTTGCAGATGAACCTGTTCAACTTCCACATTGTACTGACATCGTTCCACGTATCAGTCACATTTGAGCTAATTTATGTTAAAATCACACACAAACATGCAAGTGTTACAGCAAAACAGACTGAGCGTGGGATGCTTCCCTCGCACACATCTTGACACTAAGCCCTGCCATCGGGATGGAGCCTGTCAGCCCTGTTTCTTCCTGTGACTTTCCTCCCTCCTGCCACAGTGTGTGGATTCACAGATGTCCCCACCTCCCAGGCAGGGGGCCCCATTATGGCGCTGGGCTCCAAGGCTTCTATATGTCCAAGATTCTATGCTATGGTAGATAGAAAGACTATATTTATATGATACATATGTGAAAGAATCCTTACCAAGACCAGTGAAGAAGAACAAGAATATTTTTGCTAACCCAATAAAAAGTCCAGGTGTAGATGTAGCTTCAGGCTTAGCTGGAGTCAAAGGCACAAATTTAGTTCCTGTGTGTGTGTCCCCCTCACCTCCCCCATTCTCTGCTTCTCTTGGTGACAGTATCATTCTTACCAAGCCCTTTCCCATGGATGACACTTAGATTCCCAGATTCAAATTTCTTGTAGTCAGCAAGTTTGGAAAAAGAATTTCCCTTTCCCAGTGATTTTTGCCAAAACAAAAGCAAACACAGGAATTGTCTCATTGACGTGGTTTATATGCATGTTTTCTAATCTTGCCCCAATCTACTGTGATCCAAGAATGAAGTCTTGGCATGAATAGATTGGGGTAGGCTTAGCTCTGGACCAAGGGTTGATTCAGTCCCACCCAAACTGTGTGTACAAAGAGCAGGAGCTGCTGCTCTCCCAAGGGAAGGCAGAGTAAAACTTAGGGTTCATACCAGGATACCCCCCAAAGCCTCATGTGCTCATAGGAAGGTGACTGGATTAAAGTGACGCTACAGCTGGTTTGGTATTAGAAGGAGGCCCAGCTGGAAGGGGTGGTTTACTGGCGGGTATGACCTGGAAGATTATTTCTCCCTCCCTGGGTCCTCCCTTTTTTCTTTCCTGGCTATCATGATATGAGAAGCTTTGCCCTGCCAGACCCTTCCAACCATCCTTTCCTGACTTGGAACTGGCCTCTGTAGACTACAAATTGTGAGCCAAAATAAACCTTTCTTCCACTATTGTGTCTCAGGGTAGAGAAAGTAACAAAGACAAGGACCTTTTGTTTAAAGAGAGGGACACCTATCACCCAGCATGTCCCAAGCCAAGCAGCCCTCCAATAGCACATGCTAAATGAACGGAACATCTGACAGACACTATCTTGGATTTAAGCAAAGAAAAAGAAAACAAAGTTTAAAAAATAACCTTACCACACTGTTCACAAATTGATAAGCAGACACACAGTGGAGATAAATAATTATAGACTATGTAGCAATAGTTTTTAAACCACTGGCTTGGCCTGCTTCTGTTTGGTTTAGCACGGCAGTACTGTTTTTGAGGGTTTTGTTCTTTGATTAGAAATTGCCAACACTTAGGACTGGTGAGATTAGAGCTTCCCTTATATGAGAGTCACACTGGGCCCATTTTGTCACACGGTGACCACAAGCCGAGCTGAGTAGTGGCCACTCTTCACTGCCCTGTTTTCTTCCCTTCATAGTAATCCTCTTCTGGTCCCTCAGGTCCTCCACATCCTACTGCCACCCCAAGTCACTGGTTCTGTTACCGACCTGGCCTCCAAAGGGTGTTTTCAGTTTGCAACCTGTCATGTGGGTTTAGCTCTCACCACTCAGCCTTTCCAATGCACAGTGGACAAGAGTCCACTGCTTACAGAGACTGGGCCGAGCACCTTCTGCCTTGCTTTGCCATCCATCTATAGAATGTTTCACGCATGCACAAGAGGGCATCAATTATCAAGGACTCTATTAGAAGGTGTTGGATGACTTTTCTTTACAAAGCTTTAATTAACAGCTTACAGAGATAGTCATTCTAGCTTAGTTCCCCAAGAATAGGCAATTGAAAAGGTAAACTGTCCTTTCACCTTACTGGAAGAACAGTCAAGCATTTGTCTTTCAGAGATCTAAGTGACCTTTGCTTACGGTAGAAATAACAGGCTTCTATTTTCAAAGGCGTAGTCACACTGAACCTGTAGAGCTGGATTGATTCTGGGTAAAAAGTACTCCAACAGTTAACGTTAAAAGAAAACAGCCAACCCAGAAAAGAATTACATTCTTTCAGACTTGAGCAATAAATGGAGATGCTGGATTCATCAACTGTCATGATCTTTCCTCATATAAAGTCTCCAAGGGCCAGGAGTCAGACTTGGTTAAGAATGATTGTATCACAAGTGACAGAACACAGATCCAAACATGTTTAAGGGGGGAAAAAAAGACATAGGAAGTTGGGTGATTTATTGGTTTGTGTTACTAAAAATTCCAGATGGTAGCTATTATCAGGTATGGCTCGATCTACTAGTTCCAAGGATGAACCCCAATGTTGAGTTTCCCTCCACTAGATTCATTGTTAGGATCTGTTGTGGCTTGTGTCTAGATGTCCCCCCAAAGCCTCATGTGGTCTTACATAGAGCTTTTCAAAGGGGACTGGGGTTAAGGTGTGCGATGCTGGGATTAAAACTGCTCCACCCAAGGGTGGTCAGCCTGGGTGGAATATAAGGGACAGAAAGAAGCTGACTTGTTGCTTGGAAGAATTAGGGTCAGAGGGGAGTCATGGAAGCCGAAGCAGAAAACTACTAGGAATCCAAAACAGACAGCTGAGGACACTCAGCACCAGTCACCGGGGTTTGGGAAGCTTGACAAAGACCTCTTGTGTTCAAGCTTGGGTAACAGCCTGGAGTTCTCTACTTCTGCAGGGAGCCCTGAATGGGGCAACAGGGCCAAGAGCTGCACTCATGGGCCAAGAGCCTTCTCTTAGGTGTTCCCAGGAGCACACACCTTGGGCCCTTGTGATATAGTGAGGAACAGAGAAGCCGAGTGAGCCTGGTTCTCCCTTTGTTCACCACCCAGGTGATTATCTGTGTTTAAATCCAGGAGATCCGGCTGGAGGCAGCATTAGTCCTGACCAGTGAGAACAAAATGAAAGATGCCTGGAGTCAGAGGCATCTGAACACAATGCACCTGGAGTTAGAGGTGTTTGACCTTTAAACACAGGAAGCCCAAGTTGTGGGTAATCATGAGGCTCCTCTTCCACCCTCTCCCAAGGCCTGGCGCCTGGGAGCCTGCAAGACACCTAAGAGGGCACCACTCCCACACTGTCAACACCACCAGTGGCAGTTTAACTGACTCCAAGCGCTCCTCTTCCTCTTTTCTTTTGCCCTCTCCCTGTCCCTTTTCCTGTCCTAGATCTTCAATAAATGCAGGCACTTACTACTATCTACTACAAGGCACGCACTTGGCAGTTCTTTCCTTGTCTTGCACAAGAACCTGGACTATTTTTGCCCATTCAGCTGTAACACTTGCACAATCACTGGTCAGGAAAGGCTTACGTATGCACATGGGTGCACACGTGTGCACATGCACAGGCACATACAGTGGTAGTCACTGTTTTTCACTAATTTAGCAAGTAATGGACTACGCCAAATGGGTTTGTTTTGGAATGTGATGGCTTTTTAGAAAGTATTTTAATGTTTGTTAATTAACATCAAGAGGTGTTTGTTTTTTATATTAGGAGGCAGAGTTGCCCAGGTTGGTCTCAGACTTCTGAGCTCCAGTAACCCACCCATTTGGGCCTCCAAGGTAACTGGAACTAGGACATGCCACCACACCAGACTTGGAATGTGATGCTTCTAAGACCCAAGTAATCATGGTAAATTCATTTTCATCATCGGAAAGTCCTGCGTTTAATCTCTGTTCTCTGCTGAGGTGTCTGAGGTTCTTTCCCTGTAGAGGGCTGTATTCCCCTCCGCTCTCCTCTTCCTTCTTTCCTCTGCACTAAATCAGCTCTCCCGGGCTCCACACCAATCTTTCTCCCACCTGCATTAAACTGTGTGCTCTACGGAGTCTGAGCAAATAAATTCATCCTGATTGACAGAGGTGAAAGGGAGATATTTACCTCCCTTCCAAAGTCTCCTGGTTTGTATCTGGATGTCTCCCAAGGGCCTCATGCAATCATGGAAGGGGTCGGTGGGATTTTGGTGGGTGACTGGATTTATGGGAGCTCACAGCTGAATTGCTGTCAGGAAGTGGGATCTGATAGAAGAAGTGGGTTACTGCGGGTAGTCTGGAAGTGTTTATCTCTCTTCCCCGGTCCTCTCTGACCTCTCTGCCTCCTGTCTACCACACTGCCATGCTGTGAACAGCTCTCCTCCACTGTGCCTCTGTGAGGCCATCATGCCTTGGTGCTGGCCAGCTAGGGACTGAGACCTCAACAATCTGTGACCCAAAGTGATCTTCTTCTCATTTAAGTTGCAAGTGTCAGGTACTGTGTCTCAAGGAAGCAAGGAAGAAAGTGACTATGACCAAAAAAAGGGAGAGGGGACTTCTTTATTCATATTAGAAAGGTTGGACCTCTCAATCCACACTAACGCCAACTAGAGACTTTTTAAATGATTATAATAATATTTGTATAAGACAAGCCCTTCCTGTGGGTACTTGCAGGTTTCCTCTAGAATTATATTCTTTTCCAACTGTTTTTAAATTCTGTCTTCTTTTGTGAAACATAAAAATCCCATATCCTCTTCTTAGGTAATTTGAAATTTTAAACTGGCTTTAAAAAAATCAACACAGTGATACTTTTTTTTTTTAAACAGTGCTGGGATGAAACCCAGAACTTACAAACAGTAGGCAAGTGCTCTTCCACCAAGCTACACCCCAACCCTGTAATGGTACTTTCCAATCACACACACTCTCCAAAATGACTCTGATCAAACCCCAGCGGGTAGAAGCACATGTCCCACTTTGAGGCCACCCCTAGCCAGGATAAATGAAGCAAGGACTTCATGTCTAGCACCTGAGAGTTTTATTGGATTTGTCTTTTCTGTCTTTTAGTACAATTCTAATGGTTGATGTAACATTTGAAAAACAAGTGTAGTGACTAAGATTCTTTTCTTGGTCAAACCTTAGTCAGCCTTCTGAACCTTCTCCTGGGCCGTCTGTGCTCTTCCTGTGAGAGGCAGTGTTAGTAGAGTCCTGCAGGGCCAGCTTAACATAGCCCACTCTCCTTGATACTGATCACTCTCCCTATCTGATCAGGTCCATTGCTCCACACCCGCTGGATGTCTGAGCACCTGGTCTGGCTCCGGCAAGAATCCTACTGGGGGGAGGCTGGGGATTTAGCTTAGTGGCATAAGCACCTGCCTTGCAAGAAGCAGTCGTGAGTTCGATCCCCGATACTGATAGAAAAAATTAATTAATTAATTAAAAAAAAAAAGAATCCTACTAGGGCAGTTTAGCCAGAATCCCCCTCATTCAAGAGGTTCCCTGATGATTATTCTTCATTTGTGGATTCCCACGCTGCTCCTCAGCTGTAAATTCCCACTTGCCTGTGCTGTGTTCAGAGTGGAGCACACTCAAGGCCCTGCTGGGTTAACACCCCTGTACCTGCAGGATGGTCCCCATCAAAGTCTGCCCAGTGCTGTATCATGTACTTTTTTCACTAAATGTGGGCATGAAACAAACTGAAGCCTCATCCTTCTGCATATCAATGTATATACAAATCAAGACACACATATGGCTATCCATTTATATATTTATTATAAATATCCATATATTTGAATATTCACATTTGGTATATATGTGCACATGTATACCACATTTGTATGTACATGTAATATACATACATAATTTGTTCGTTCCTTCATTTAGTCATCCCACAGGGATTCACGGAGCACCTACCATATGTCTGACACCACATTAAGTCAACACAAACAGTAAAAACCAAACCCAGTCCTATCTTCACGCAGTCAGGCCCCAGTCTAGCTGAGGAGAGTGGCATTAATCAAACAGCCTCACAAATGTGACAGCAGAGTTGTTTCATCCTTGACCCAAATCAGTGACATTTACAAATTAGTTCCACCTGCCCCTCACTGGCCCGGGACAAGCATTCCTCTTTGTGCTCTCTATGCTGCTCAAGGGTCAACCCTCCCCTCCCTGCACATACCCTGGACAGTGACTAAGCAAGCCTGGCCTTAGGAAAGAGGAGTGTCCACACTGGTTGCCAGGGTTTCCATCTGTCACTGCCTTTGTTTTCTCCCCAGGGTAGGACTTGGCCTCTTCATAACTAATCTCGTGAAAAGGAATACAAAACAACCACTTTGCAAGTTTGCACTGGAATACTCAGTCTTGTGCTTAGGGCAGCAACATTTTCTTTGCTTATACTTCAACGCCTGCGGATCTGTTTTCAGTTCCACAGTAGGGGCATCTCTGTAGCTGTCCAGACCCAGCCGGGAAGAGGACCTCACAGTCCAGCAAAGGAACTCAGGGAGCCCAGGGGAGAGCTGGAGAAACACGCTCATGAATATTGAGAGGGGATCAACAAACACAGGGAGGCCTGCATGGGCTATGAGATCTATTAGCAGGAGATTTGTTCAGTAAGCGGGAGGAGCTCACCCTGGAAGTGTGGAGGTCAGTTACAGGTCACTAGCATTAGAACAGGAGTAAGATGAGAGCAGTCGGACTGGGGAAGGCCTTGGGCACTGGCAATATGGTGGCCTAGGTCTGAGCTACATTTTGCAAGTAGCAGAGATAGCACTTGCTGAGGGGTGAGGGAAGTTGCAGGCTCAAGAATGACCGCTGTTGAGAGATAAGAAATGTACAGGGAGGAACACATTGGGCAAGAAGAGGGGAGCCGAAATGTCTTGCCTTGAAGCAGCTACTTTCTGGTGTTTTATCTTAAAATGGTCAGAAGTGGCTTTGTAATAGCAGTGTGTGCTAAGAGGAAGGGCAAAGGTAGGCAAAGGGGTCAGTCCTAGCTCTTATCTTGGGCAGTGTTAGTGTTAGTGTTAGTGACCTATTAGTACAAGAATGGCTCAGTTTTCAGGTTAAATGAAGCACTGATAGTGGCCTGGACTTCTTGATTAGGTACACAGTTGCTGCCTAATTCAATCATCGACTGCTCCGCCCAAATAATCCTAAGAGGATGTGAGTGGGAGGCAGAAGGACTGAGTTCCCTGGGGAGTAAGGGGTGGGGGGGTGGGGGTGAGGACCAAGGAGGAGGAAAAAAATGTCAACAGATCTCTCGCCCAGTGTGGGAGGCCAGAGGGCATGGCAAGTTGGCTTCATGTGGGGAGGACAGCAAGAGCAGGGCAGGTGAAGACTGTATGGGGAGCTGAGGACAGGCCTATGAAGGCCTGTGCACTGTGTCCGAGCCAAGTGATCCAGTGGGACACAGAGCTAGAGAGAGGGGTTTCACAAGGCACTGGACTGAGGGGGTCACCAGAGGCCACCAACACGACAGACAGCCCTTCAAGCGAGGGCAGGATGGCTTGCAGGAGGAGTGAAAAGGCACGAATGGCTGCGTGACTGGGGATGACTCTGAGCACAGCTGAAGCTCCTTGTGAGCAGATGGACCCACAGTTCTCAAAACGTGAGATTGAATGCTAATTCAATTTTACACCTGGGTTGTCTAGGCCTGGGGATTCGAGGTCATGGGATATAGATGGGTCAAAATGGCCAGTAAATAGCGATGTGACCTATATGGTCTCTTCTTTGCCCAATAAAAGGCTCTTCTGAGGCAGGTTCCACTGTTTTTGTATCTCAGTAAGAATCTTTGTAATTTCATCTAATTTGTATCATGTTGCACACAGCTCAGCTCCTCCATAGGCACAGTATCTAAAGCAAACCTAAGTTCTCTGCTGCCTGGCAACATGAGATGAGGTAAAGTATATAAGAGGGATAAAGACAATCATTCATCTAACAAATATGAAGTCTAATATGTGCCAGGTATTGTGTTGGTTCTAACAGAACTTGCATGTTTATTTCAAAATAAACTTGATAGTACCACTAGCATATATGGAAGATGCATTCTTCCTCTTGTGTTTTGGTTTTATCTTTAAAGACTTTGCTATCTAGGAAGAAACAGTGTTTACCATCGACATTAAAATACTCATTTGTGAAGTTAAAGGATGAGAGACAAGAAGATGGCGGCTTGCTAGGTAACTGGGTAGAGAGCCTCTCTGGGAAAAACAGCTCAGACGCTGGAATTCAACAACATGGAGAGGGCCGGACGAGTGGAGAGGGATACTCGCGACCCCAGGAGGAAACTGAAGGAAAAAGAAAAATAGGAAGAGGAAGGAAAAACATGGGTGGAGGGCTGGAGCTGGACACACTCACTGAGACCTGTCCCATGCTGTGCTGGGTGTGTGGTGGATTCAAGGTTGCGCTGAAGCCACAGCCGCCGATCACGGGAGTTGGTGAGTCCCAGGCCCTTGGCAGGAGGATGCAGCACAGTGTAGAGTGGAGCCAAGGTGGAGAGCTGCATTAATTCTTGGTGAGTGCTGGAAATGGGGTCGCATGGCAGGTGAGGCCGGCTGGAGGACATTTTGGAGTGGGCCAAAGTCTGGTGCTGCAGTGGCGTCAGTCAGCCGCCCCTGACTCAGAGAGGACTGGTGGGATCAGCTTGGGCTGAGTCTCGCCCCTGGTTGGGACCCAACAGCCAGGGACGAAACTATCCCGACCCTGTGACATCAGCTACAGCACAGTCTAATTTGCTGAAGGCACTTGCCGGTTGTGGCTCAGAGAAGAGCGCTTAGCCCACAGTCCCTGCATGCACCTCAGATAACAGCAAACTGGAGAAGGCAGCAAAACCCCAGCCAGTATACTTCGGAAAAATGTAAGCAATACAGAGAGGGCCTGAGACCTCCACCACACACCTGTCTGAAAGAAACCAGAAACATGACAAGACATAGAAACAAGAAAAAACCTCCGGCCACTGACCCTGGGAAAAAAAGTCCAGGAGAGGTAAATACAGAAGAGAACCAGTGCAGCAGTCATGCAATATTGGCCACAACATCAGCGGACATAAAGAAATACTTTCATGACCTCATAGATGAACTTAAAACTGAAATTCTAATGCAAGTGAGACAAGATATAAAAAAGATTAGTAAAAGAAATGCTAAGCCCCTCTCAAGAAGACACAGATGGAAGAATGGAGGAACCCAGAAAAGGAAGAGAAACCTTTGGTGAAGAATATAAAACAAAATCTAGAATACATGAAAACAGATCAAAAGAGATTACCAGGAAACTAAAAACTCCATTGAAAGCTGGCAAAATGCCTTGACAGAAACTAAAGTTAGCCTTTTGAAACTTGAAGAGAGATTTATGATGTGTGATCATGAAAGAAAAGACCACTTAAAAATAACAATGAACCAGGAAGTAACAATTCAAAGATGACAAGTAGATCTATAACTTAAGAATAAAAAACATGAGCAAAGAAGCAGGAGTAACCACAAATGAATTACAAAGGCTATTCACAGAAATAATTAAGGAAAACTTTCCAAGCATAGGAAAAAGAAATGATATCTAGATAAATGAGGCATTCAGAACTCCAACCACATACAACCAAAACAGATCTACACCCACACATATAATAATCAAGATCTCAGAAATCCACCACAAAAACAGAATATTAAAAGGGTCAAAGAAGCAGATCACCTACAAAGGAAAAATCATCAAAATAATGACAGACTTATCAACACAAACTATCAAATTGAGAAGAGCCTGGGGGGAAATAGTCCAAGCCCTGAAAGAAAATAACCTCCAACCCATATTGATGTACCCTGAAAAACTCTCTCTCAAAATTAATGGAGAAATAAGATGCTTCCAAGACAAGGAGGAACTGTGGGAGTTCATGGCCACAAATCCAATCCTACAAAAAATACTGAAGGACATTCTAGAGAGAGAGAGAAAAAAAAATACCAGGATTCCAGGAACAGTGGCAGAGAGGCTTCAATGAATGGGGCAGACAGTGGAATGACAGAAAAAAAAGTGGACAAATAATAGCAGAAAAATAGAATAGCAGAGATGAGGCAGAGAAGGTGGGCCATAATCTCTAATATATATAGCCTTGATAAACTAACAAAAAGAAATACAGGCAGAGTAGACTAGGAGACAGGATCCATTGAGATGCTCTGAATAGGAAATATACTCAACCTGAAAGAGAGTTAATAAACTGAGGGTCAAAGATGAGAAAATGATGCTCTATGTAACAGGGAACCAGAGAGAAATAGGGACAACTCATCCAGCAGCCGCAGATAGGTTGGAAAGTCATGACACTTTAGTGCAGTGTAGAACTACACAGCTAGAAGGAAGGAAAACCTTGTGGCTTTAGTAAGTAAAGGAATACAGCTCAAGATCAAGCTCAGGGGTAAAAAGGTTCAGTACCACTCAGATAGATAACAGGTTAACCCCCTAATCTAAAAACTAAAGGAGCTAGTGGGACTCAAAATATACACAGCATCCTGAGAAAGGGAAAGGTGAGGAATTGCCTAAAAAAGGAAGGCAGAGGATATTGTTAATAGTGTATCAGGATTTAAAAGCCACAGTAGTCTTATCGTTGTTTAGTTTGATTTTATTTTGTTCCAGTCTGTCTATTCATACTAGATTTGAGGGTACAGACAGCTAACCCAAAAATAGTAGGCTATATCATGGTAACTATCCTTAATTTCCTATTAACTTAAATGAAGCCCTGTATTATCTACATTGTCTTACTATAACTGATCTTATTTGAAGTTGGTTTGTGAGACCGCTGTTTTGCCTTGACTGATTTTATTCGAATTTGATATGCTTTATAGTATCAAGTCTATGAGTAGAGGCAACTACTCTGAAGATGACCAGATGTAGTAAGATACCATTCTGGTTTGATTATTAACTGCTTTTGAAGTCCTACAATGTCTCTAAAGTTGTGTTTTTATTAAAATAGCTATGTAATGCCATGTTCAATTAAAAAAATACTCATGTGCTCACTTCAGCAGCACATATACTGAAATTGGAATAACACAGAGAAGATTAGCGTGGCCGGCCCTGTGCAAGGATGACATGAAAATTCATGAAGCATTCTGTATTTTAAAAATAAATAAAATACACGCACACACACACACACAGTCCTAGCAACTGTGTTCTTCACCCCTCAACAGGTGGCATGTAACCCTTCAAGTAGTAACCTCATAATCTGCATCCCAGACATGCATTAGAAAGAAGCACCCCAAAAACTCTTCCCCAAGAGAGCCTGTGACCAGTTGGAAAATGACAGACAGATCTGAAATCTCCCTATACTCCCCCAAAAAGGAACAGGCACACTCTAGGCATTCCATAGATTACCTGCCAAGCTCCCTGTGGGAGAACAGACCCACGTGAAGATTTTGGTGTCATCTCAGCAGTCAGAAAGCTGAGGGAGTTAGACACCATGGTGCCCAGGCTACATAGGAAGACCCTGTCTCAAAACATCAAAAGCTTGGCATCTCTTTCAGGCCAAGCATTTAATTGTCCATGAAGTCGCCCCAGCACCTTTTGAGTTGTGGCCGCTCATCATTTTGGGTCTCTGAGTGTTTGCCTCTGCCAATCCATGATAGACAGGTAGCAAAAATAAATACGTAAGTAGTTTCTAGTTGAAGCCACTGAGTGTTGGAGACTGTGGCTCCAACACAGCATAATGGGCTGTTCTGCCCCAAACAGTAACAGGATGGAATGACCCAACCTCTAAGGCATTTTAGAGAATAGAATATCTAGAAGAACAGAGCCCCGGTAAATGCTGAGGCAGTAAATAGTGTTATTTATAAAAGCCTGTTCCAAAAACTGCAGGCTGCCACATCTGACTTTTACTCGCTATGAGTGTATGGAAGGAATAAGTCACAGAAATAGTTTGTGAACCCTTGGAAACCCTTGGAAGCAGCAATCACAAGGGATCATAATACGCTCACAGTGACAGTCACAGCTAACTGATTTCCATTCACTTTGTAGGCCCGTGGCTTGGGGGCTTGACAGATAACTGATGTTGAACTCAAATTACAGTGTCTTTCAAAGAAGGTTTGATAAAAAAGAAACTGGACAGCAAGATGAGCAGGACGTAGGAAAAGCATAAGGAGTGGTGCAACACCCTGGGCTGTGACAGTGTGGAAGTTACCATCCCTAAGGCTGAGAAACCAGCAAAGCCGGAAGCAGAGATCTCCTTAGTCTGCCTGAACCAAAGTGGTCCTGCACCAAAGACATGGAGAATAAATAGCCCAATCACCATTCTTTCTCCTTCAGTTTCTTGTCCCATTGGCCAAACCCACCCAGAAGTCCAAACAGAGAGCAGAGCATCCATAGCTGTGGTCCATCCTGTTGGCCTCCTTAGGCTCAAGGTAGGGTAGAAAGCAGATCTGAGGACAACAGAAGATAGTGGCTGAGGGTTGAAGGTGACAGATTCTGGCTACAATGTGACATGTGATGAGGGCTTTTGGGAATTGAGGAAAAGGCTGTGGATAGAATCACAACATGTGTCATTGATGTGATCTATATGTAAAAGAGTAATTTACAGAAAGCTAAGTACCACTTTATCATTGTTTTTTATTATTGCACAATGACTAAAAATGCTAAATTAAGGAATAATTTTGGCCACACCCCTGCCCCACTGGCACTTTCCACTTACTGCCCCAGTGCACAATGGACAATATAGTATTATCTCAGTGTGTTTCTTCGCATCAAAAATTTATCCCTAGTCCTCATGTGTTGGATGTGGTCAGTTGTCATATCATGTCCTCCTCCAATCACCAACCCCAAAGGGTACGTGGGCATCTGAGTTGCTCAGGCCAATTAACATCCTAGGAACTTTTCTGCTGAAACTGGCCAGAAAGATGCCACCCTGCCTGTGGGCCACAGTGCTGGTGAGATCCAGTTTGGAGCAATGGACAGCTAACTTTCCTTGCTCAGCAAATGTGTCCATTTACAGCAAAGGAGTTTGTGATCCTCACCCAAAAAGAGCAAAGGGGAAAATCTAGGATCTGAAGAAAGACATACTGAGTTTCACGATCAAACTCTTGCTGATATCAATCACAGCTGAGGTTCTCAGCTACGCCACTGGCTTTCTTTTGCTAGTTTGACTAAGAATTCTGCTTGCACCAGCAATGTCTGATGAGTCTATCTGTATTCTGCATCTTCCAATATTAACCTAATAGTGTTATTGGTGTTTGTTGTCATGAATTTTAAGCCAAGTAAGAAAGGCTAACATAGCCATAATAGCAACTTAAATAGTTGGGTGCTCAATAAATATTCCTGGGAGAAAGGATTTCCATCAAACTAAAGGAAAGCCTCATCTGACGGCAGTGTGGGACCTGCTGAAGCAACACAGTCCTGAGTCCTTCACCGGGAATTTTAGTTCTTGCCAAGCTGTCCTTTAGTCTAACATCTGCCACTGCCGGAGAAGCCACAGAATGCTAAGATGCTCAGGCTGGGCTCAAACTTGCCATCCTCCTGCCTCAGCCTCCCAGAGTACTGAGATTAGAGGCTTGAGCCACCACATCTGACAACAAAATTGCACCAACTGATAGGCATCCACAAGCCTCATGTGACAAGGAAAGAATGTAAAAGATCTCATTAATACTTTTTATAATGGTTAGATATTGAAATAATATTTTTATGCATTGAGTTAATAGGATATATTAAATTGATTTTATGCTTTTAAAAATGTAGCTACTAGAGAGTTTTAAACTATGTATGTGGTTTGCCTCATATTTCTGTTGGGCAGTACTGCTGCAGGGATTTCCTGAACCAAACTCTTAAAACAGGAAACATACAACTCAAGAGTCTGCTAGTGATATCTGTAAATCCCTTAACCTATTGTTTGGCACATATTAGGCATAAAATAATTAGGATGAGAGAGAGGATGGAAGTGGCAGAAGAGGAAAAGTTATTGTTTTTGGTAGCAGCAGGTGACATTGCTACTGAGATTATTCATCGCAGTTTATCCATCTGTAAAATAAGAATAATTGCTGCTGCTCTGCTGGCTTTACAAGGTTGCAATATGAATTCAGCTTTTTAAGCTTTAAGTAGCTGTGTAAGTTGTGGTTGTCACGGTGCTAATAATCATGATGGCTGCTATAATGTACTGGCGTGCGATGCTGTAACTGGGCCTCATTAGCCGCAGGTGCTCTGTCAGGCTGGCCTGGGACCCAACAGTTCTTTCCAGAGCATCAAAACCTGTGCATTGGGTCTGTTGCCACATGGCAGTGAAAGCCTCAGAGGCCCTGCTGGGATCCTTGTAGCATAGTCCCACCCAGGGGAGGACTCCTGGGTTAAGCATTCTTTGCATCTCAAGCTTACTGCTAGGCACTGTGAATAATAATAATAATAATCTTATAAGACGTGGTGCATCTATCTCTTCAGGAGTGGCTGAGTGTTAAACAAAAATTATGGAAGGCCAATGTTTTGGGCTGAACTCCTGCCTTCAGCCCCAGTAGACAAGACCAGGCCAAAACTAGTCTAACTCATGCTATATGCAACATGATCAAACTGAAAATTTAAGGAAGGAGATAGATCCTGAAGGATTTTTCATTGAAAACCAGAGATGCTAGTCTCCCTGAGCCAGCATAAAAAAAGTCCCTTCTACTTTAACAATTCCATTAAAGGGACCTGAAATTAGCCCACTTGTATGGTAGGCAAACACTCTACCCCTGAGGCACATGCCCAACCCTCCTCCAAGGTTTCCCCCTACTGTTCTGTTTCCTTGTCCCTACCCACCGTCTTACCCATTGGGAACTCTCACTCTGCCATAGAATATCGGCTTCCTATTTCATGAACAGTGAATTAAAACCACTCGGTTTATAACTAAATTCATTGTAATTTTTCCTTCTGAAAAATGTAATTAATCCCCCAAATAATTCATGCAATGGAATTGATCCCTGCTGTGTCAGAAGGCATCACAGCCATGGGTGCCCTCAGGGGAGAATTGGAGAGAAACTGGGGGAGCTTCCCATGATATCTGACATGGGACATTTGAGCTGGGTTTTCAGCGAGGATGACTTCACTTGGGGGAGAGGGGTGGGGAAAGTTCTGGGAAGAGGAACAAACAATTGTAAAGAGCACCTGGTATACTTAGGAAAGGTGACGCATTTGGAAAGGAATGGGGAGGCGTGGGTGTTATAGGCCTTTCTTAGCAGAGACCAGTAAAGCCAAATGTCCAGAAATATGCAAGACAGTCCTGTACAGTGAAATACTGTGTTCAGAAAGTGATAGCATGAATGGGGAAGATGCGATGTTCAGTGTAAAGGTAATCAGGTTAATTTGAGAAGGATGTCACAACCAGAACATGAATCTTGGTCCCTCTGGTAAGTGACATAGGCAGGCCCACTAAATTCCCTCCCATGTGCAGAGAAACCCACTAGGCATTCCTGCAGGGCTTTGGAGGGAGACTTGTGCATTGGATGTACCCTCCCCGTGCCCAATTCTGCTCCTTATGGCTCTGATAGCCAGATTCCTAGATTTTCAGTAGTCCTGTGTTTGGCCTAGAATTATGTCATCCTTCTCTTTAAATATGCAGACTAAATGTGGACACAAATAGGCACATTAAATATTTGCTAACTTGAATTTACTTCTATGGTTTATGTGACTTTTTCAGCGAAACGTGTGTTTAACACCATACTCAAGCACCCTTGAAATTGTTAAAACTGTGTACGGGTCTCTAATCTCAGTAGGCATCAAACAGTTTTCCCCTGCCAGATTTGCCTGTTAATAATTGTAAAAGCTAGCACTTACTAAGAAGCTACTTTGAGGTGAGCAGTGCCCTTGGGACTTTATATACATGGCAATATTTCATCTTCATAGCAACTGACTTTATGGGTAATAAAACTGAGGCTCAGACAGGTTAGGTGAGTTGCTTAAGGAGCTTAAGTGGCAAAGGCACGCCTAGTGTCTCCCTCTAAGGGTCTTTGCTCTTTCCTCCTGTGCATCTCAGGCAGGATGCAATGTTTTGGTAAGTGTCCCCCCAAAGGCTGAGTTAAAGGCTTGGTTCTCTATCTGGTAATACTGGGATGTGGCAGAATGTCACTGGGAATGTGTTCTTGAAGAGGAGATCTACCTGGTCACCAAGAGGTGAGCAAGTCGTTCCCTCCTATCATGATGTGCTATGCCAGAAAAGGCCCCAAAGCAAGAGACACATGACCATGGACTGAAACCTCTGAAGCCATGAGCCAAAATAAACCTTTCCTTCTTATAAGTTATGTCAGGTCTTTTATTCCAGTGGTGGGTTTCTTGATGTCCCAGCTCATCATTTCTCAAGCTGTTTTGCTGTTTTTTGTACCAAGAATTCAACTCACAACCTCACACTTGCCAGGCAGGCACTCTGCCACTGAGCTATATTCCTGGCCTTGTAGTTTCTTAAAAAAGAAGAGACTAGGTGACCACCACCCAGTGAGATCCCCAGCAGGATATGATCTGCACAGGGGCCATGGTGGGTTCGATGAGAGATGACACTAAGGCCTCCAGCCCAGTATGTTGGCCCAGGAGGGTTGACAGAATGGAAGCAGGAAAGAACAGGACTTGGGCAGAGTTTAGTTTTCCAAGGAAGCCCAAAGCTGCCTCTGCAAATCCCTTACTTTGGTTGGCAATACAAGAATGTATTGATTAAGAGCCCTTTTCCTGGAAAAAGAGGAGTGTCTGCCTCTAAAGGCACCAACTCTAGAGCCACCCCTTAACCCCACCCCTACTGCACTGCAAAGGTCTACCAGTGATTGTTTTTCTTAGCATTTCCCTGGGTGAGGCCACAGCTCACATTATCAGAGGACTATTATCTTTCATAAATAAGAGAGACTAGTCACTTTTGAGACTGAAATGTGTAGGGCTGCTGTAGCACCCTAAATTCCTTAGACTCTGGGCAAGGAACGGAAAGGACAGTCTTTCCACCCATCCATCCATCTGATTATTATCTGCCAGGTCCAGACATTTTCTTAGACCTGAGTAAAAAAGATGAAACAAGAACAGTCCCTACATTCAGAGCATGAGATGCAGTGTTAGAGAGACTGAAAATATAAACCCAATGTCCTCAGTCCTCACCAGCCTATGGATATAAAAAGGGGCCCACTAATTCAAATAATTCCTTCTGTGCCTTTTGATTCCCTACAGTGTGTTCCTCAAATAGATTCCAAGGAATGTTTGGCATACAATCATGGACCAACCCATCAGTTTTAAACACTTGTTCTCCCCCTCCAACTTGCCTTGATTTTTCGTCTGTTTTTACAGCTGCATAAGCCTCTATACACCAAGAATGGTCAAAGCCATGTTTCCTTCTAAGGTGGCCATGCCTGTTCCTATGAGACTGCCACCAGACCACAGAGTGCTCCATATAAAGCCTTCCTTGCTTTAGGTGGACTTGAGCTCGTTTCCAACCCTTTGTCTTATGCCCACATGAGGGTTAGAACCTTCACAAGCATGCATGATAAAGCTGGGTTCCAAGGATACTCCCTAAATCTCTTGGCCTCAGGTTGCCAGCCATACTGGGTTTCAGGCTCAGGAGACTTCTCCTCACATTTGCTTTGCAGCTTGTCACAGTGTTGCTTGAACCCAGTCACAATATCTGTGCCTCACTTCTTTACAGGCCCTACATTTATAGGGGTTGAGTAGTGAATAAACACCTCCAAAGTCCTCCTATCACCTCTTTCTCCCTCTTCCAGCCCCACATTTACTACTTCCATCAAAAACACCCTCCTGGGGCTGGGGATTTAAGCATAAGCACCTGCCTTGCGAGCAGGCAGTCATGAGTTCGATCTCCGATACCAATAAAAATGAAAAAGACAAAAAAAAAAGAAGAAGAAAGAAAGAAAGAAAAACACCTTCCTGAAAATCAGTTCAGCCAGACAGAATCCAAAAGGGTACCCAGTTCATTGATTTTGACCTAGTCTTGGCTCAGCTGGACATGAGAGTTAACTACGGTTGGGTAGAATTGAGCCTCAAGCATGAATAGGGCAAGGTGAAGGGAAACCATAAGGACAGATGACTTCTGTCTGTTCCAGACAGAAGGAACAATTTGAGCAAAAGTGCAGAGGCATCAGCTTGGTGTGCAAGGCAAAGAGGGAAAAGGGAAAACCAAAGAGCCAGATGGCTTTGTGGACTATATTGAGATTGTATTTTTAGGCAATGGGGCAGCCAATGAAAACTGTCTAGCAGAGGAGAGAGATCAGCAGCACACTTTAGAAACACTGTTCTGATCACATAGAATGACTATGAGGAGTGCCAGAGAAGAGAAAGTACATCTACTTAGCGTTGCTGTTGCATGATTGGATGAAAGATTGTGAGGAGGACCAGAGCCAAATAGTAGAGGAGGAGAAGTGTAGAAGAGAGGTTGAAACAATTTCAGAAGCAAAGGCACAAGGGTAACTCATAGGTTGCTGGCTTGCACAACCACATGTATTGAAGTATTGACTAAGACAAATAACACAGAAGGGAGAAGCGGAAGGTAGGAGGTCCCTCTTGTGGAGGGTGTTTATGATCCTTCCTGGGGGGCTGACAGGCTGACTGTGAAATATGAATGTGAAGCTCAGGGGAGATGATGGAGCTGAGAATATGGATTAGGGAGGCATCAGAGGGGCCTTCATGCTTGTAGGTGGGATGGTGCTAGAGTGCATCTAAATTTTAAGAGAAAGAATGCTGAAGACAGAGCTTCATGGGACCTGGCTGGACGATGCATGGTCAAGAGACCCAGAAAATAGCATGAGTTAGACTAGTTTTGGTCAACCAAGATGAGAACTTGTGGGCAGGTTTCCATCAGATATGACTAACAGACTGCAATCCGCTGAAGAGGAGGAGAGGGTGATAACAAAGTGAAAGAGAAAAGGTCAACTACTCTTCCAGGTTTGGAGAATAAAAAGGTGCCGGCATAAGAAGGAACCAGTGGAAGGAGTGTACAGGCACAGTCTGCCAGACCGAAGGGAGGGAAGCAGTGGGCAGCAGGAGGTTAGAAGAAACAATTAATAGGTAGACGTCCCGGAGCAGCCAAGAGGGGAAGGGCACTGAGCACAGGTGAGACCGTGACCCTGAAGGAGGCAGCTTCTGAGACCAGAGGAGACAAACGGGAGGGAAGGGAGGTGTTCATGCTTCAGGGCAGTCATGTAGGGGTAAGGGATGTGGACAGGAGAGAACCTGTGGAGAGTGGAGAAGACACAAATGACTCCCTCAGGAAGTGGGCAGAGCAGCCCTCAAGAATTGTGCTCTGCTTTGACTTCCTGTCCCTGTAGCTTTGGTGCAAAAGCATTTGCCCCAGAAGAAAAAAAATTTAAAAATAAACACCAGCCAGAGGGTTGTCACGTGAATTCTTTCCAAAATGTGTGTTGGAAAACCTTTATACATGTCAGCTGACGCCATATATTCAGCAAGTGTTCGTGCTCTGATGGAAGGTCAACAACTGCCACAAATAGTATTACTAAGGAACTTCCACAAGTCTCTGCTAGCTGTCCTCTGAGGTCACTGTCAAACAGTACCTGTGGGCAGGATGGACCCCATGCAGACCATCCTTAGGCCATCTGCCCAACAGCTGGACCTGCCATCATAAAAAGGCAGCAATGGCAACTGTTCCAGAAATGGGAGCTGCGTTTAGTTGTTAGACTTTCCCCAAAAACAGCAGAGGCCTGAGAAACAATGGTGGTACACTGAGGCCAATCTAGGCATCCTCTTGTCACCGTGAAGGTCAGTCTTTGCGCCCTCCGGCAGCTGGAGCTTTCCACTATGGGTCACAGTCTGCCAAATCAGTGCTTCACAGGCAGGTTCCTTTTCAAGGACTAATCTTTCTCACTCACTGTGACCTTTGTGGCTTCAATATCCTGGTAAGCCCCCCAAGACTTTAATCCAGCATCCTCCAAGGTCTGTAAGAACCTAGGGAATCACCAAGCAAGTCCAACTGCATAAGAATATATAAAAACAGCAGGAAGAAGACCCTAAAGCTCAGCTGCAGCTGTAGACAAAGGCCTGAGTCTTAAAACCAACAGGACTCACAGAGCCCAAGGTTTGGCTCTCTTCTGCCTACTCTACACATCCTGAGCTGGACCTCTTCCAGGTTATTATCTGCCCATAGCCTCATGGCCAGTACTTTCTTCCATGGACTGTGTCTCTCACTTGTCCGACACTGGCTTCTGCACAAGGCAGTGGTAACAACCAATTAGCTGAGACCCTCCTGCTGTGGGACTGATCACCTGCCTGTCACAATGAAGGCTGCAATGTTCCTAGCAACATCACTGCCACTAAATGAGTTCCCTGAGAACACAGAAGATGGTGGAGGCATAATTAGCTCCCCTGCAGCTAAGCACTTGAAACAAGAAATGGATAAATGGATGACTATAACCATGTGCTGGAATCTGCCACCTGACTCCAACCCACTATTCCCCAGTGAGAATTATCATTACTACTTTTTTGCAAAACACAGGTCCAGCTGGCTCTAGTTTTGATACAGGAGCTTATGAGTGGCAATCAGGTTGGCAAGGTCAATGAGGGGACTGGCCTTAAAGTTGCATTTCCTTTGGTGGCAGAGATGGAGATGTGTTATTACACTGTTCATTCATGGAAGATCTGCTGTGCAGCCCGGAGAGGGAGGTTTACAGGCAGCCTTAAATGTCTACTCTAGCAAGGTCCATGCAGTGGTAGCAGTCACCATGCCTGAAGCTGTGCTCAATCAGGGAAGTCCTCATCTGGTGCTTGAGGTGGCTTGGTCATCTCAGTTCAGTGCAAGATATGTGAGCAACAGGCACTGCTGATACCTGGGCTTCCAGGTGTGAACTGAGGCTTCCTCGGGTTTCCAACATAGTTTGATTTCTCCTTCTACCCAATTTGGCTTCTACCTGCTTCGTTTCATAAGTATTACTCAAAGCAAAAATGGTAGTGTATTGTGATTTTACGTAATATTTTGAAAATCGTAATAGTGCACAGAATAGGAAGATGTGGAAATATACTTTCATAAGTGGTAAAACATTAATTCAATGTTGACTGTTAAAATGTTAGCAAACTAGATTTAGTGTATATAACAGAATATACTCTTAAGAGGGGTTTAATCCTAGAAATGTGAGGTTGTTTTATCATCTAAAGTGTAACTCACTATGTCCATAGATTAAGAAAGATAAAACAAGTAATCAAGTTTTGTTTTATTCTATGTTTTCCATTATGACAAGCCAACTGTGAAACCTGTTTGATACCAGGCCACTTAGATGCAAAAGTTTGATAAAAGATGGCAGGTACATGGCATATACTGGCATGCTTTTGCTTCCTGCAGCCATCACAGACAACACTCATGACTACAAGGCATTCTCTGAGACTCCCAAGTTTAACACAGATGCCAGTTTTCAACTGATATGTGATAACACCTCTAATAAAATTTGGTTGTGAGATCTGGTGTAAACTAGGCAGACAAGAATGTGGAGCTGATTTTCATCAGAGCTATGGGAGCTCTGATGAAAGACTATCATAAATAATAACAATTATGAGACTATTAATATAATAGTAATGACCAAAAAATGTTAGCAATTGCCTATGCCCAGGATTCTTGCAGAAAAAAACTACAACCTCAACTTTTTGAGTTTAGCCATTGAAAGCATTCCTGACATACCTGAGGCCTCCACTGAAACATTAAACATGGATAAAAGCAGAACTTGGCAGCTAGAGGGACATCTCGATCAAGGAGGAAAAGGCACAACTCTGGCAAAACAAGGCAACAGTGGGGAGAATGTGAGATGAGAAGCTGTTGTTCAGATCATGAGCCTTAGAAATTGTGATTTGCTCCTGTAGGGTGAACAAACAGGGAGCCACTTTGAGGTTCTGAGAGAGTCAACAGGATCAGATTTGTGATTCAGAAAGCTGGTTCTAGCTGCTGAAAACGGCATATTTTGAAAAGGTAGCAGACTAGAGACATTAAGGCCAGTTAGTGTAATTATAATCATTTTCTGGGCCACAGGGTTTTAGGTGCAGAGAGAAGGAAGTTAACACACCCCCCAGCATAAAGCATGGAAGATGGCAAACATCTGGTGAGTGACACAAAATTTAGCTAAGAGGAGGGAGTATGTAAGAATGATTATTAAGTTTCTATCTCACCTGAACAGATGATATCTTTCCTAATGGCACATAAGGCTGGGGGAGAAGTGTACAAATTCAAGAGAAAATTTCCATTTTGGGTAGTCTCTCCCAGAGCTAGGCTGCTCTTTGAGAATGATGAAAGGCACTACGTGAAAACACTATGACTTTCAACCTGAGTAGAAAAGCAGCTTTTGCAGGCAAAGATAAATTTGCCTTCTGGATATCGGCAAGATGAACAATGGTATTCAGAAATCTGCTGTCTGACGACAGCCATGAAAGAACAGGACTCATTCTCATGTAATGATGATATCCCCACATTGGGCAGCAGCAAGCGAAGTAGCACCAAACTTGAAGAGAACACCACAGTTATTTTGTTGTTGCTTTGCTTTGTTTTTTTAGGACTAGCAATTAGGCTTTTATTTCACCACAATTATGGTCCAACACTGCCAAGAGATATATGAGGAACTGTATTGCTACATCTGAGGTCAGGTAAAAAACAATGTATTAGAAAGGGACTACCCACAAACTGTGAGCAGAGTTATAACACCAAATAGGAGTGCAACTACAGTGGCAAGAGCTGCAGGGAAGGAAGGAAGTAGTTACAGGAACTACACTCAATGCAAGGTGACAGAATACTGGCATTTGTAACCTAGAGCCCAGAAGTGATTTCAGAAATACAGATCCAAGTCTCCTCTCTGGTCCTCCACTCTAGCCAATGATTCACATTAGCTGAACTCTGCTGGGAACCAGATGCAAAGGATCTCAAATGTGCAACCTGCAAAGGCCAGTCTGTTGTGGCCACATGCAATATATAGAGAACCAGGGGGCACAAAGTGAGAATGTGCAAGCTAGGAAAGGGATGGGCTGGGCACCTGGCAAGTGGGGACTGAACGTGAAACTCAACCGGAATTACTAGGAAGTTCTAGCCAAAAGAAAAGTTAAAGGGTAACCAGACCTCGTGAATGTATTGGTTTGAACTGCAAAGTGGGGATAAATAATTTGAGCCTCGAGAAAACTGGCAACTTGACTTGGAAACACTGTCAATTTTTTGAAAATGAGAAAGCTGTGGGATCCAAGGAGCAGCAAACCCCAAATCCAGAGCTAAGAACCTGTGATTTCATACATCTTAAGCACATGCACCCTGTGACTTCTAGTTGTAAATGGAAACATTTCTGATTTTATTCTAAAGAAGTGACCTTGTTAAAATTAGAATCCCTTTATCCCTCGCCTTCACTGAACTGGAAGATTTCAATGTTGATGTGTGCAGGTGGGATAAATTCTCCCTCATGTCAGTTAACTGATTTTGTTTCTGGATTTTAAAGCTTTTATTAATTTTAAGGCACTAGTTGCCCTGTTGTCTTTTCCTCAAGATCAAGGACAACAGGGCTAATGGCATGTGAAACACTGTTACAAACCAAGTTGTACAACTAGTTTTACAGTTCAAGTTTCTTGCTTATGGACAGAGAAATTTCCAAAATGTTCTTGGAACACAAACAAAGCCCAGGTTACATGCTACAAATCTGTCAACCTCAGAAGGGAAGATAGGCTACTTCACCAGTCAGCTGACTATACCTGGAAATGGAAATAGAAAATGCACCTGAAATGAGAAAGTGGGTGTGTTGTCAAGGTGTGGTTAGAAAATCCATGATGCGTGCTTTGGAAACTGGCCATCTTTCAGCAATCTCTCTTGGCTCTGGATAAGAAATCTGCCCTTGGGTGAGGGAAGTTCTGAAAGATCTTTACTCTATTCCAGTGGGAAAGAGCTGCTGGTTTGCAAGAAAGCCACATTGGATAAGGTAACTCTAAGTAGTATTTAACACTGTAAGAAAACCTAGGGTACTTGATTAAAGTATTATTTAACACTGTAAGATGACTAATTTTTTAAAATACTTATGTTCCACACATTTTATATTTATTGTGAAATTTAATCATTACAATCACTCTTCCAGCTGGATATTTCACAGATCAGGAAGCTGGGGCCGAGGTTAAATGACTTGCTCAAGACCACACAGTTGGCAGTTTAGCTATCATAGGCACAACTAATGCCCTTTCCACTCTACGAAGCACTGTGCTTCTCTGGAAGACTTTTATTTTGTAATTTTGGAAGAGATTAGGTACTTTTTCTCTGCAGTAATCACAGAACATGTTAGAAATGCAAATATGGCTTAGTCATTTACAAAAACAACAGGATGTTTGTACTGAAACTGCAGTGGCATTTGCTGAAAAATGCTTAAGAATTACAACTTTGCATATTGCTGTCATGTTTTTTTTTTAATTTGGAAAAAAAAAAAAAAAGATGGAATTGCTTTTCCCAGAGTAACAAATCACATTTTTTGAAAAGGTTTGGGTGGTTCTTGAACTCCCTAAGAATATCAAATCACCCACAAACCTTGTTATAAATACAGATGCCTGTTCTCCCCCAGACTCCTGAGAAAATTCCATAGCCTAAGGCAGGTAAAATCAAACCTGAATCACAGTAACTGGGAGAGAATTTTTAAAATTCAGTTCCCTAGTTTTTCTCTGGTCCCAACTAATCAGAAAGTCTTTTTTGTATTTAAAGTTACCCTGCAGCCAGATATGGTGGTACACACTTGGTATCCCAGAAGCACTGGGGAAGCTGAGGCAGGAAAATTATTTCAGCCCGGGCTATAGAGCAACTCTGTCTCAAAAACAAAAATAAATAAATAAATAAACAAAACAAAAAAGCTGCCCTGGTAATTTTGATCAATGGTTGCTACAGGACCCTGGTATGGGTGTTAGCTGGAATGAACTCTGGGTGAGTTGTAGGCTACACCAACATTCTCTGAGATGCTATTTTTAGTTGGAGCTTTATTATGACCAGATTCAACTAAGCTGTACTGTGAAGAATCTGAGCTCCAAGAAGAATAAATATATCTGACAAGTCTTTACTTTTCTCCACAGATACCCCATTTCTCTGCAGAACTTGCACTTGCTGTGTTAGCCAGTAAATAAATAAGTAAATAAATGAATAAAACAAACCCATTTGTAGAAAGGTCAGTGCTGGAACTGATGTCAGGTTGGAAAATGAGAATGGACCCTATCTCCACCACATTGCACTAACTTAGTATTATTATGGTGCTATGCCTGCCAGGTGTAATCACACATACATAACCACACGTATGCATCACCACTTTTAGTTTCAAGCAGTACTTTCCTGAGTTTCTCCCACTACTTGAACTGTGATTCCTGAGGACGGACTCTGTAGACCTGGGGTTCTCCTACTTTGTGTATCAGAATCTCATTAAAGCTCTTTGACTCAGAAGGTCTGAGGTGAAGTTCAAAATTAGCATTTTTGAGTTCCCATTAAGATGTCTATGGTGACTGGTCTGAAGATCACTTTCAGAATGACGGAAAAATGAAAAACGAACACTGTGTAACACTGCTATGGTCTCTGTTCTTAAAGACAGTGAAGTTACAGGGTTTTTTCCTTGATTTCATTTATAAAAGATATGCAGTAGGTCAGTTCATTAAAGCATAAAATTTGTTTATATATGACTTGGTGTGCTTTGGCTAGGAACAACTTTTTGTTGGGCATTCTCCAACATATTGTATAGTGAACTGAGAGCATGCATGGCCCCTCAGCTGGCCCTGAGCTACTTCCCCAGTCTCACCTTTTTTTAGCCACCTCATCTTTCAGCACCAAAGAAGGACTTCCTCACTATTTACACTTCTCAACCTCTACACACACTCCTCCAGGGTAGGGATGCCTCCATATGCCACTGGTCCTTTGATCAGACATAAAACTACGAATCCAAGGACCTATGCTTGCTCTTTCCTGAAAAATCCTTAAGGGAAGGCAGTGGGTCATACTCAAGTCTTGGCCACTGAGGTTGCAGTTTGATAGTAAAGATAACTAATATGAAATATAGTGCTCAAGGCACAATAGACACTGTTTGCTGAATAGATGTTGTTTTACAAATGAAAAGTAAATCATTTAGTACTATCAAAGAACTGATAGTTCAGAAATATTTGTATCCCTTTAATTAATTAGTTCTAGCCCCCAACCACCTGTACCAAATCTTCAGATGTTTAAGCTCTTTACATAAAATGATGTAGTATTTGCACATTACTTTATACATTGGCCTGGCTATTTGAAATCACCTCTCATTACTTACAATACTTAGTTTGACGTAAATGCAGTATTAATAGTCATGTATCATATAACATTTCTGTCAGTCAATGATGTACCACAATATGTATATTAGAGGCCAGGCAAATAATAAATATTTAGGATTGTCTAAGCATGCTCTCAGGTTCATAAAAAAATCACTTAAAGACATATTTCTTTGCATATATTGTTAAATGATCCAAGACTACAGATATATGTATTATTTAGGAAATAATGAACAAAAAAGTCTTACGCTCAATACAGATACACTGTACTTTGAATATTTTTGGTCCACTGTCGGTTGAACCCATGGATACATATATGGAGGACTATCTAAAGTTATACAGAATAAGGTCATGAGCTACAGCTAGACTGAGTTCTGCCACTATAAGTGTGATGTAGGGTCAGTTATCAACCGCTGTCAACACCAGATACATTTATAAAATAGGAGTAGAAGAAATGCTTTCAACAGAAGGGTGTTGAAGAGCATTAATAGGGTATTACATGTAAAATGTTTGGAGTAATGCCTGATGCAGAGTAAACGCTCAGCAAATGCTAACTACTGTTTACATGTAAAGGTACAAGGCTCTTACTGATGAAATAAAACACTCTTCCTGGATGACATGAAACAGAATTAGTATTTAACTGCATGCTTAGGCACAGATGTTATTTTAAGGCAGATACATAATACTCAGCTGAGCCATGTATTATCTTAATATGTCAAAGACATACTGGCATTTTTATACAGTTCGATCCAACACTGTAGTTTCACCTTCCCCTAAAAAGTTATACAACAGCGAAAAAGAATTAGGTTTTATACTGAACAGAAAACAATAAAGTAATTCTGCCACCAAGCCACCTCTGAAAGACACCTAATTCAACCTCAGAGAATCTTAACATGAACACTAGATTGAATGTTTAGTAAAAAAACAAAAAAACTTTAAATATTTTAAAGAGAACAACTAAAAACATGTATATATTTTAATGAATTTAGAAATGCCTTGATCAACTTTTTCCTTTTCATATAAAATTATAGGTCTTGTAGTTTAATCTCTGACCAAACATACACAAACACAACCTTATTCCTCTGATTTAAGGCCCACAGTGAAGACATTAAACTCATACCACTTTGATTTTTTTCTAAGTAAATGCATTTTAATCATCAGTTTACAGAGAAGCATATCAAACAATGTTATTCAAATTTTTCTGTAAGAAAAAAGTAATTAACAGCTATGCACAACTATGATTTCAAGGATGATTTGTTGAGGAATCTGAAAGTCAGCAGAGATGCAGGCTAACAAGGAAGCACCATAATAAAAGAATCTCATTCCAAACACAAAGTGTTCACTCTATTTGTATGCTTTTACTAAAATGCTGTGAGCAACCAAGACGTAAATAAAATTATGATACAAGAACAAAAGAGGACACCTAAAAAGACAGTAAGAGTTTTAAAGATTTCTTCCTGTGATTCTAACCATATTATCTCATGGACAAATTTCATAACATAAAAACAACATAAAAATACAATAAATACTATAATGGAAATATAGAGATTAATTTATTACTTTTTGGTTTACAAACAAAGGCACCCGAAAATGCTTCTATTTACTGCTTATAAAAGAGTATTAGGTTACATTAAAGAAAAATTTTAAATCTGAAATAAGTTCCTACAGACACAAAAAAGGGGAGAAAAGAGATCTTTTCTCTCCCCGTTTCCAGGCATTATTACACAGATTCAAAGAATATTTGATGAGATCCTGGAGTTAAAAAGCAAAAGAAAGAAAGAAACAAACAAACAAAACACCCAAAACCACAGTGCCTTCTCCTCTGCACCGAGTTTTAGGACATATTCATGATGCTAAGTAAATTTAAATAAGGTCACACTGACATCACAATTTACAAATACACGTACCAGAGCTAAGAGTCAGGAGAGAGGGGACGCACAACCAAATGTTTCAGATTACAGTTTTATCAGATTAAATGAAATAAATTTATTTTATAGGTGGTCCAGTAAAATAATGAATTTGTGGAGAAAACACAGAACTATAAACATTGCCTAGCAAATGACACAAGCACAATGAATTTCCAGAATCTCTCAATTTGACTTAAATCCAAAATCTAGTTGGTATAGATTATTAATCTATATATCATTATACTAATTTTAGAACTCAATTTGTATTTTACCTTCCACAACAGAATCTCAGACACACAAAATTAATGCAGTAGCCTCAGCACCCTACTAGTTAACATTTCTGTAAATTCAAAAAACAGCAGCACTGCTGAGAAAACAAACTCTATGTACTTCACAGGCCTACAGCTGTGCCCTGATTCTTTTGTAACACACAAATTCATCTGATTTTAGGTATCTGGCAGGAGTATAAAAATCATACAAATGGTGGCATGACTTCAACGCATTACGGAAATGTGTTTGGAGAGATGGAGTGCTCAATGTACATTACATGGGCCACCTTAAAGGCTTCATCACTTATCCCACTCTCACACGCTCTCATGTCACTCACACCTCATTACAAGGTACCGTCCTAAACCAGAGACTTCGGCATTATTCCAAATAATATATACGTATTTACATAAATATTTCTTTTAAAATAATGTTTAAAAGTTTTACTACAGAAAATCTAGCTTCAACATGGAAGCATTTTTCCTTTTCAAGATTATACACCTGCATGTAAGAAGGTGATTTCCATTACACTTACAAAATAAACTTCTTACACATGGCATTTAAACAAAGAAAATTAGTATGGAAAGTTACATGTAACTTTTTATATTGTGAATTGACCTCTTTAAACATATTCAAGATACACTGCTGATAACTTACAACTTCAGTTTAATTAAAACAGTGATATGTTGAATGATCTGTTGAATCAAACTTAACTTCAAATAGTAAACTACTATTTATTGAGTTTTACAGGGAATGTATCATTAAAATATGCAATTTTCTTGCTGTAATGTTTCTATAATGCATTTCTTTCTAAAGCTAAAACCCATGCAGAAAAAAATAAGTGATATCTTCAAACTCATTCAACAGTTTGCTACTTTAGGTGGTATGTAAATAAAGTCCTTTATTTAATTTTATACACATTATGCATTATATTTTTCTTGAAGGAATTCAACTTTCAATGTCAAAATTATTATGTGTTTGCACACATGAGGACATTTTCTTGATGTTATTACTAGCTGCAAATACATTCTTCCATAATAATGCACTTTCAGATTTCATTTGAAAGACAGTATGAGCCTTTTAAAAGTCCTAAAACACTATGTATAAAGGGAAGAGAGCATAAAAGTCTCAAGAAATCCTTTCATGGACACAATCTTCACAGGATTTTTATTCAATCAAAATTTGGACAACAAAAGTTT
Source organism: Cavia porcellus (assembly GCF_034190915.1). NCBI lineage: Eukaryota > Metazoa > Chordata > Mammalia > Rodentia > Caviidae > Cavia > Cavia porcellus. The sequence goes on from NW_026947489.1 coordinate 100,406,190, forward strand.
AGTCCTACTCTTTTGGATGCTAACATACTTTTACTGATACGGATTTTCAAACTTGTTTAGATCCAATAGGTCCTTAATATATAGCCTTCTGATTAGAAAAGCAACTGATTATACTTATAGAAAAATGATATGTACTAGGCATTTAATCAGAAAAAGAAAAATGAGAACATATTTTTCATGTTTGATACCACTCAATAACTTACAGAATGAAGTAAAAATAGTTTGGCTATAGTTTTAATAAAACTAAAATCCATTAAAACTGATGAAAAAAAATCAAACATTTAAGAATCAAGTATCTACCAACTTAGCTAGTCCAAATAAATTCTCCCCATTGCACTGAATATTAGAATTATATGTTAAGGCATTTTTAATTAATATGTTCCAGAATTGCACAGTTATGCTGGTCAATGTTTCTATTTCCCTATTCTTGTCTTTATCCTACTCCTTTCTTTCCATGGATCAAAATGTTAAATCATAGTATTGGTGGCTCTTGTAGACAGCTTTGAACTGCCATACAAAAGTTTGTTCACTAGATTTTATGAGCACAAACATTAAAATGTTACATAAAATGTACCATGTTTTACTCTATACACTCATCTAATATGGTTTAATGTCTTGACAAAAGGTGAGATGACTTAAAGATGACTTAAGTACATTTTACATTTTGTGCATTTAGACCACCAAATGCATAGATGTTCTAATGCAAAATTCTTGGTCTTCAGTATCTCATAGTGCTGGATGCTCTGAAGTATGACAGAAACTTGTAACATAGACTAACCACAAAGTACCAGATATTTCTTGCCATTTGTGACCTTGCAATAAAAATGCGCCAGATCAGGATCACAAGGATAGTATTGAAACCGTAACGGATGTTCCGCAACCTGAAAAGCAAACCAAGAGACATGCTAGACAATATATTTTAGAATAAAGTATTTATGCATGGCAGCAAATTAATGTTCATAAACTAAATTATGGTTCAAATTCATATTAATCTGAAACATTTAAAAACTAAAGTTTCTGAAATTAGAGTTAAAAATTCAAATTAACCTGACTGTACAGAACCTGGACAATAGTGCATCAAACAACATACTACTTCTATTTTAACAAGGAATCCAGTATAGTGTTTTTGAAACAGTCTATCTGGATTATAAATTTACTCATTCACTAAATACGACTTAGCATTCTTAGGTGCCCAACAATGGACTAGGCACTAAGAATACTGTACATAAAACAGATATATTCCTTGAACTTCCTGCTACGATGGTACCTTGGTTCACAAACTTAATTCTTCCCACAATTCTGGTCATAAACCAATCTGGATGAGCAGCAAATTAAATTTCCCTATAAGGTCAACACTGACTCTAACCGCTGAATTTGATTTGGTTCCAGTCTGATTCAGTTTGCAACCGGAATCATGGATTAAGTTCATGAACTGAGATGTCATTGTAAATTAAAAGTCTGTAAATTATATACATCACAGCATGAAGTTTATGAACCAAACATTAAAATGTAAACTTTTTTGACGTCTTCAGTTGTTTGCAACTTTTATCAGACAAGTGAATTTATAGCTGACAAGTCACCTGATCGAAGTCCTAGTCTAACAGTAAAACAAGGCAGTAATTTAAAATGTTACACAATTCTATTAATTTTAGCATGCAGTTTAAGACAGGATACCATTATAGGAACAATGCTGTATAGGAACAATGGTGGAAAAAACTTGACAAAGTTTTTTCTTTGTTTTCTTTGGCTATTTAATACAATATGTGTAAGCAAACACAACATTCTTACACCTCACTTTCTTCATCTAACTGTTTGAATGACAAATACCAGTAACTTTAATCCTACTACTTTTGAGGGTTTTTTTTCCCTCTAAAATCAGCATATATTACTTCTACAAAAAGACAAAATTTTAACTATTTTACAAACATAAAATTTTATACTGAATTATGTTAAATCCTTTTTCTTCTTTCCAGGATTACTTGACTAATGCAAAACAAAGAAAAAACTGTAAATAAATAATGTCTAGTTTAAAATATAGTTTTTCCTTAGTAATAATTTTACTTTTTCAATAGAAATATGAGAAAAAATGGTGATTTTTTAAAACTCAAGTTTATTTTATTTCATGCTAAGCACACACTGACAGTAAGTCTGCACTATCTTAAGCTAAATCAATACTGCCATAATTCCAACCCAAGAGTAAGCATTTTCCTAAATATAATAAATAATAGATCAGTTTACCAGAAACATTTGTGTATTATTTCATAAAGAAGACAAAACATACTCAAACATGTAAAACTTACTTGTTCAAATGCTTTCTAGCTGCAGGAAGACCAGACATTTCTTCATTCAAAACATATTTCTTAGTTCCCATGCAGTAGTTTTCTATATATTCTGCCCAATGTAACTGTCGTACATCAATATTGAAGGTCTACATTAAAAAAAAAACTTACTTAGTAGCAATTTTTTTTCAAACCATCAAATATTCACTTCTTCTAAAGGGCTATCCAAAGACACGACTATACGAAGTTTAAATACAAGATTAACTACCTCTATTCTCCTAACACATCTATGCATTCTTTACTTCTTTATATACATTTTTACTTCCTATCTGCATTCTCTCCTTTCTTCCTGTGCATCCAAGAAAAAACATTAAAACTAGCTTATGGGTTTAGATAACAATTACTAGACCATTTGATAAAAAAGGAATATAAATCAGAAGATGATTTTCATGGCAAAATAAGAGGACTATCTATTGCTCAGTGTTCCTCAGGATACAGACAAAAGATTATGATCATGCTTGTGTGAGTAAATGGCTTGCTACACCATTACTTATCTAAAAATATCAAATTTGAGGGAAAAAATGCCACTGTATCACCAAAATATGAAAATATAACTACACTAACATGGAGACTTGCCTTAACAAGGGAATATTATGGAATTCTACAGAGACAACAAGAATGGAATAGAAGCAATATGTAAAACATAATGCCTGATAACTTCCCCCAAATGATGCACAGAATGAAAAAAAACATCAACCATACACGCATACATACCTAGATACATGAGAATACGTCAGAAAAAGACCAGATAGATAACTTCCAAGATAGCAAGTATTAGACTACTAGTTGATTTCTCAACAAAGCAATGGAAGCCAAAAGACTGAGATGTTTCACAAGTGTTCAAAGGAAATTACTTCTAACATACAATTACTGTATAAAATTACTACATAACATAACTTATCTAAAATTCTACACCAGTGTAATTACCTATGAAAAATAAAAGTAAAATAAAAACATTTCCAGAAGAATACAAACTGATACAATCTGACATCAGCAGAATATCCACAGTAGAGGAAGTATACCATGAGATATTTTTCAGAAAAGGAGAATGAATATAGAATGCAGATTGATTCCAGAAAGGTAGAAGAAATGAAGATTTTAAGGGTGATTATGCTGGTTAATCATATGAATAGTTAGTATATAGACTGTACTAGTTTGAATACGCCCTTCCAAAAACATTCCAAAGAAATTCAATTTCCAATGCAACAATGAGGTCCAACAGGAGGTGACCAGGTGTTGCAGGCTCTATTAACCTTGTAGATTAAGGTTAATTGTAAAAGGACTGTGATCTCAAATTTAATCATTTGCTCCTTGTCCTTCTACCATGGCATGACATAACAGGAAGGCCTTCACCAGATGCCAGCCCCTTAAGATTCCCAACCTCCAGAACCATGAGCCAACTTCTGTTTATTACAAATTACCCCATCTCAGGTCTTCTGATTACCCACACAAAACAGACTAAAACTGACTGAAAAAAACATAATGCCTGTCACACTTACCTTATATAGAATTAAAACATGTACCAGTAGTAGTACATAGGCTTTGGCCTTTTATTACCCATGAAAGGTAACAGTATGAATCTATATTAGGCCTTGCCAAATTAAGGAAAGATACTGTTATCTCAAAAATACCCTATTAAAACAATTATTTAAAAAAATGCAACTAAGATGGGTGAGGTAAACATGAAACTGCAAAACAAAACCATCTCGCTCCCCCTAAAAACAGATAAAAAGACAACCTAAAAAGCAAAAAAAGAAAACAAAGCATTAACATTTAAACCACAAAGTATCAGGAATTAAGTCATGGATTAAGTCTTTCAATAAAAGGTCAAAGATTACAACTGGGAGCAAAAAAGAAAAAGAAAAACAACTACATGCTGCTAACAATAAACACAGCTAAAAGACAAGCTGACAGACTGCCATAGAATTTAAATAAATCATTTAGATTTTGTTCCTGACATAAAATTAAGGTTAAAAGGACAAAATGGTATAAGATATAACAGGAATTCCATAAGACAGTAAGAGAATGGTGCAGAGGCCGTATGTGAAGAAATAACATCTAAGGATTTTTCCAAATTGCTGAAAGACACTCATCTTCACATTCAAAAAGCCCAACCAAAACAAATTATATTTTCAAAATTTTTACTTTTAGTATATGTTTGCAACAAATAATGATTACATTCATTGTAGGCAGTTGGTATATTCTGTTACACATCTTAATTCTTTTTAAAAACCATAGACATGTTGTTAGTAAAAATGTGGAACACCAAACATAAAAGTAAGATGTGAAAAGCCAGGAATAAGTAATTTTCTATAAAGGAAGAATAAATCACTGACTTTTCAATAGCAACAATTTAGACAAAACATAAAAAGAAAGTTACCTTTAATGTGCTGAACTAATGTTAAAAGACCTAAGCTCACAATCAAAAGCTGGAGTTAAGTACCAGTTAGGAACTAAATCATATTATGGTGTTTGGATATGTACTGGGAACAAAACAAAACCAAAAACGATCATAAAGATCTTAGAACAAAGACATTGGTAAACATATAGCTAAATCTAAAACACTGAATGAACAAAACTCTGTCCTTATGGGCTTAAACAGAGCACTGAAATGTATAAATATGGGAGGTTATATGGTTGGTGGTGGTAATTACAACAAAAACATTTTAAGATCCTAAATATTAAAGAGGAGGCCACTGAAATCTCTTAAGACTGTTAGGTATACATGTTAAAATATCTAGGATAACCTCAAAAACAATACATACGAAGAATTTAAGTTTCAAATGAGCAGAGAGAAACTGTGGAGTGACAAAAAGTAAAAGTATGAAAAACAAAATGATTTTTTTTTCCTAAAACTCAGAAAACAGGCATCTATCTGAAGGAAAAACACAAAAAAGATGTTAAATCACGCTTGGGAAAAGGAGTTAACATATTGATTATATTTTGAAAATGCTTTTGCCACTGTCAAATACATTAAACATCCTAAGATAAAGCACTTTTTATCTCCTCATCAATAATTATGATTGAAGCTCTAATGAGATTACAAATAGATCAATGACTTTCTTGTTGCATAATGGTAGTGGATAATCTTTACTTCGCAGGCAGCTTAGTAGTTCTTTAATTGGTATACTACTTATTTTCTAACATAAAACTGTAGTAATACTTACCTTTTTATCTTCAGGGTTTAGTTGATTCATTAACATAGTGACATTATCAGTATTCCAACCCCAAGAATTACTTGTGAAATATTCAAGAAACACCATAGCTTTGTGAAGACGAGTTATTGTTTTCATCATCCTGTATGACAAAAATGTATAGATTCATATAGTGCCTAGATGAGGAAAAATCCCCATCACTATCCAGAGTACCAGTTTCCCCCAATTTGGAAATCAGCATTAAAATTATAATATGTAATTCAGTAAGTGAAACAAACCAGCGGAGAATAAGAGTATTTCTGCATCTTGTGAAAACATTTTATAAATTTAAAGTGGAAGAAAAAGCCAAAACAAAATTTTGGAAGTAGCAGCAAATGAATTTAATACTACTTAACAGAGTTCTGCTGAAAAACAGAATCCTCAACATATATCCAATACCATTAGTGTTAAATTTTATATAAAAAATACTAAGCAAATAAATGGCTTCAATTCATTTTTCCTTTTTTTTTGTTTACGTTTTAGTTCAGCTGCGTTCACTAAGATGTCCTGTGAATTTACAACATACTTTGTTATAATCCCAACTCTTCAGCATTATAGAAGCAAAGTATGCAGAAATGCTCACTGCCATTTAGTCAAATCTATTAAAAAATACATATATATGTACACATACACACAGAAACTTTCTTTTTTAACACCGATTGGCCCCAATCTTGATTATCTGTATGTGCTGTGAAATCAATGACTCGAGTGGAATACTTTTGAAACAGATATTCATTCCTTTCCCCTCATCCCTCACAAGATTCCTCTTAGAGAAGTATAACACTTATTAAAAAGAGCAAGGAGCTGTAATCTTTGTATCTTGTTTTATTATCACTCACTGTAAGTCATTGTTATCATAACACTAATCTTAGCAGTAACATCTATATGACAATAATTACCTACGATAAGGAAAGAGAAAAAAGAACTTTTTGAAACACATACACACCAAGAAAAAAAATCCCAGCTTCTAAAAACAGAAAAATAATCTGTGGAGAAATACTTGAAAATAATTCCATAAGAACCACCATTATGTGCTAATTAGAAAGTCCCAAATTAGGAGCTTTAGAAATAGGGAATATGGGAGAAAATTACAACATTAGAAATAGAAAAATCAAAACAGTATCACCAGCTAAGTGACTCTGGTAACACATTCAAGTACATTTAGAAAGAAGCATTGAATACAGAATACTGAAAGAAAGTAAGGTGATAGTGACTATGCAAAGAAAAACTATTTCATTCAGTGAAGTAACTTCAAAATAAAACCTCCATTAAACATTAAGAAAAATGATCAAACATCAAAAGCTGTATCTGGGCAGGAATAATTCACATAGAAAGAACCTGGCGATAGGAGCCAAAAGATACACACTATTTTTAGGGAAATAAAAAGCATTTTTCTTTCAAAATGAGATATAATAGATTCATTCATCAATACATGTCACAACTAGTACAGTACATCTGAATCATAGCACACACAAACACACACAGTTATCATGCCCAACTCCTTGGTAATTTTTACCTATTTTCAGACTGAATCAAGAAACAATTAATCCTAAAATCAACCCTAATTCAGCTATTCCAAAAATAACTATTATGAAAGATCGGGGAAGGTACTGAAAAGCCATATATATGAAAAATTTAGAGAATACTTATCAGGCAATAAAAGTACTGGACTGAATACTGTTAGAATAAAAAGAAAATGTACCTCTATCCTTTGGTTAAACATGTTAGAAACATGGTTAGAAAGCTGACTACAGGCTATGAACAGTATGGGTATTTATTCTGCATTATGGCAACCCATAAAATATAATCAATTACAATCCTTTGAAGCAGGTTAAGATCTTAATACTCATTTAATCTTGGGTTTCTTAACCTCACCTATCCTCTGAGTCAGATAATTCCTGGGGGAGAGAGGCTGCCTTGAGCACTGTTAAAATGCTCTGGCAACATCCACATCCTCTACCTACTAATGCCAGCAGCACCACCTCTCAACACTAGCTGTAACAGCTAAAAGTAGCTTTAACATGTCCCCAGCTGAGAACCACACAGATAAAAAATACTAAGTTCAGAGAAATAAAGCTACAGTTATGACAAATAACCATAAACAAGACCACAAAGCTGTATTTTTAGATTTTGTTTCCAATGACAAAATGTTGTATTTCAAAAGCTAGAATAATTTACACTGCTTCTACATGCAGTACCAAATAGCCTGGTCCCTACTATCAACCAAGAATCCATATAATGCACATTGGAGTTACACTATAATTAGGTTAAGATATACAGCAAGCCAGATTTTTATTTAGCTAACACTCAACATAAATGAGTAAAAGGGGAACTCTGAATGACATGAGTTTATTAGGCACTATATTAGGACCTCGATATATGGGGGAAAGCTCAGTACCTTGGCTCACTAAATATCTGAAATTAAGTATTATAAATTGTAAAATTTGGGGGCTGGGGGTTTAGCTCAGCTGCATAAGCACCTGCCTTGCAAGCAGGCGGTCGTGAGTTCAATCCCTGTACCAATAAAAAATAAAAAAAAAATTGTAAAATTTTGTACTTAACATTTACAAAATTGCCTAAATTAAAGAACAAAAAGCCCTTTCATGGCCCTTGTTGCTTTTAGTTTACACTGTACTCTCCCAGAAGTCAAGGACTCCTCCTTTGATACTCAGCCTTATGCAGGACAAATGTCAGGTATGCAGGACAAATGACTGTTCACTTGATGCACCTGATTTAGAGAAGATTTTAATTTCCAAAGAGGGATGCAATATTATCTCTCATTGTACATGTTTATCTACAATGTTGCCTAGATTATCTTCATTCTATCAAGAGGCAAAGGTAACTTAAAACTAACAGAATAAAGCAGAAATGATACTGCATGACTTCAGAAGCTATCTCAGAAAAGGTGGCAAGTTTTCTGCCTTGCTTACTGGAATACTCACCTTTAGGTACCATGTGTGCTGTCCAGCTATAAGGAAGCTCAAACTAGTCCATGTGCAGAGACCACACGGAGAGGCTCAGACTACATGAAGAGAGAAAGGACCTGCCATGCCAGCTCCACTACATGCTTCCTCCCCTTTACCACCAGTGTCCCTGCCCCAGTGTCTGTCTTACTACTGCCACCATTTAGAAGACCTGGAGCCAGAATCACCCAGTCAAACCGTTCTAGAATTCCTGACCCTCAGAAATTTGGACACGTATCTTAAGTAACTTTTTTACTGAATACTTAAGTTTGTAGTGATTGGTAATACAGCACTAAAAACAGGAACAGGGCTTAGCAATACTGGGAGTGAAAGGCTGCTAAAATGCAAATCTAAAACATACAGTATTAGCATTAGGTGGCAGGCAAAGCCTGTTAGACCTTTAAGGGGCTCATTATTCAAATCTGAAAGGACCAGGAAAAGAATGCTAGTGGTGAAAGATCTGAAGAGCTTTGAGGAAGCTGTTGGTGACAGCTTATACTGAAGAAATTAGAGGCTGGCTTTGGCTCCATGGTACAATACTTGGCTAGCATTTCCAAGGTTCTGGGTTCAACACCAGCACCCCCACCCAACACATTTTGGGAAGTGGAAGAAAAAACAAAACCACCACTTGTGGTAACATGGAGGATAACAGAAACTACACATAATAAAACTCAACCCAGCTGATGTTTCTTGAAAGATCTTATAAAAGGAATTATTTGTTGCATGAAATTTGGAAAGAATAAGTACCAGTCAGATTTCCCATTGCTGGACCTAATACCCAATGCCCATAACTTAAGGAACATTTAATGTGAGGAATTCAGTCCATGGCAAGCTGGCTCCAATGCATGGAAGAGCAGAGACTTTAGAATGACATGATTTGGTGCCTCATAGAACCATTTAGACTGCCAGAAGCTTTCTTCAGATCTTAGGGACAAGGGTCACAGAAACCCTAGTAAATGAAAGGCAGGACTCAAGACATCTCAAGGGATCTAAACGATTCTGTCCCACAGCAACCTCAGACCCTACATCAAAAAGACTTTGTCTCAAAGAGGTTTGTGAATATGGCTTTTGTCTAATGAGTCCATTGCCTTAAAATTCACAAATCCTTCACAACTTTTTTTAAAGCAATCACATCAATTTACATATAAAAAGACACAGAGGAACACACAAAATGAAAATAGGGTCCTGTATCAAGGATCAGCAAACCAAGGCCTACCTATCAAATCCACACCTGTTTTTATAAATATACATTTACTGGAACACAGTCATATTACCTTCGTTTTTGAGAGACAGTCTTGCTAAGTTACCCACACTGGCAATGAACTTGAGAACCTCCTCCCTCAACTTCTCAAGTAGCCAGGAAAAAAGTGGGTTCTTAGGATTACAGCATGCACCACCATGCACAGCTTGCTTTCAATCTTTAACAGCTGAGTTCAGTAGTAGCAACAGAGCTCAACAGAGAGAAAACCTGAAGTGTTTACTATATGGCCTCTTACAAGAAAAATCTGGTGACTCTGCCCTGGACTCCTACTAAGTTTCTAGAAAAAAAAAAGTAGATACCTAGGCTAATTCATTTCATGCTCATGCCATTTTTTATGGAAAAAGGATGACTGGAGAAAGCAGAATCAGCAGCCTCTGCAATTTCCAAGTGAGGGACTGAGTCCTAATCAAGAAATTATCAACATATACCTGACAGTCAAAACTGTCATGAATCATTACTTACTGTGTGCCACTCATATCCCCTCGTTCTGCAAACTGAAACCATTATTTTATACTTCTCTTATTATCACATATTGCAGGTATGGGGAGATGGCAACTTGTTTTAATTCACAGGTTTTCAGATTAATACTTTAGGAAATTTTGGGAAGCTCTATCTGTAATGCCACTCACTCCAAAACAGTCCACTTTGCAACTGGATCTGACTTAAATGACAAAACCTTGACTTCGAGCTGATGTCACTGGGATCTTGAGGGAAACTGTATTAACTATACTTTCCATGTTGGAGGAATAATGTTTTGACCAGAAAGTTGATGGTAGCAGACTGCACTTTCCAAAAATGACTCAAAATACCTACTGTCTAACTTGTCTGTTTATAACATGATCTTGACCATATTCCCTTTCCTTGAGTCTAAGAGGATGCATGATTAAGTGAAAAAAGCGAAAGTGATAATGCATGACTTCCTCAGGCAGCTCAGAAAAGGCAATGTTGCTTCTACTTTTCTTGCTGAAATACCTGCTCTGTGAAGCCTTTGGCTACCATATAAATTAAAAGTAACTTTAATTTCCTTAAATGCTACCAGTAGGCCTTTCAAGACTGCATGAAATGATACTGACACTGCGTGGAGAGTCAACAACTCTTGGTCCCTAGCTATTTCATGGTGTTTACATCATACTTTAGCTCTTTCAGCTCATCTGTAAAAATATGAAAGTCCCCAATCCAAGCTGATTTCTTCTCAAATTCCTGATCCTGAGAGAAATAATATATTGAAAAATAATTAATAAAGTGTTTACTGCTGTTTTAAACCACTAAGTTTAAGATGATTTATTATGCAGCAGTATGTACTCTGAACCATTTAGCAAATATACTTAGTCATTTTTGTAAGTTCACTGAGCCCCCTTTCTCAGTATAAGGCAATGTGACATTCTTTAACCTTTTACCTTTTTGGAACCAGTTTTGAATTTTCTACCCTAACATGTCATTTTCACCTGCTTTTCAGCCATAAATGAATGCTGCAAAATGGTAAATGTTCCATTTTATAGATCATCCTTGAAAAACTTGAAACCATTTCATTTAAAGTTTTTCAATTCAATACCTCTCACGTATTTCAATACTTAATATACGAATTAGGAAATCATGACAAGCAAACTCACAGGAAATAGTACAATTAACTCAGATCCTGATACACTGTAACTGGCAGATACCTCACTTTTATTTTTGAGCAGCTGATGGAAGTTCTGGAATCAGCATCTTCTTTATCTATATAAATACTGAAATCCTGAACTCTCCAATCAAAGGCTTCACTGTAATATCAATGTAATTGAGTAAGTATTTTTATAGTACATTTCACTATAACTGTGTGGTAAAGACAGAACATTTTCTGAGATTTCATTGAAAAAAAAATGAAAGAAAGGATACTACAACTATAATAAAATACAAAGTTTTGCATTTGTTATTAATTTTTTTTTAATGATGCCATCCCCAACCCAGAAAATTAGTCAGAAACTGTAATTACCATATTATAAGCTGAATGGACAGATAAACCAATTCAAGTAATTAATTTTCTAGAAATCTCCCTATACTTTTCACATAAACCTGCACCAACCACCTAAAGCAAAATATTTTACCCTTAATCCCCTGTAAAAATTCTCTCCTAGGTTTTTAAGAGAGAAAGGACAGGGGCTCAATTTCAGCTTATAATAACAATGACAACCTGGATATAGGACATTTCTTATGTTATGGAATTTTGGTGGGTCAATGACCCAGTGAGATCCAGTTAGTCTCCATAAATATCTTAAATTTCTAAGAAATGCCCTACTATCTTGATTGTGATTGTGATTAACAAGGTTAGTAGTTCTAAGGTAAAGCTCATGCTAGCGACGTTTTGTCTCTCCAGCAAGCTTCCACCACCTTACCAATAAATAGTGTATTTACTACTATTCTTACCACGGTTTCTGACCTGTCAACCTGAGAGCAAGATCGAGCAATAATGCAGGTACTGTATGTCTGACACCCTTCCAATAACGTAACAACAGGTTGTTGGAACAGAACTTAAAACTGGGGTGCCTTATTACTTGGTTAAAAGGATTCATCCTGAAGAAATGAGTTATACAACGTTCTGTAGGAAAAGTAAGCATCAAAGCATTTTGAATATTATTATTCAGAAAAGTACCTAAAATTAGACCTAAAATTCAATACATGACAATAATTTATCATCCAAACTTTTAGAACAAATTAGTGACTTACAACACTACCTTTGCTTTCCTGACAAAGTCTTAAATTCGAGTGTCTTCTCATTCACAAAAGGCCATTAAGCCTCATCATAAGCATAAAACAGATACATAGTTAATAGGCATTTTAGTGTAAGCATGGGTTGTTTAACAGTCAGAGGAACAGACAAGACAGAGCTAGTCACCATTACCTTGGGCTTCTTCCAGTCATCCTGAGGTAGATATCATACAGGAATGCTGGGGCCTTATGGCTTACAGCAATCCAGTAATGATATAAAAGGTGATTGGAGGTTAGATTTACATTGGGCCGTCTGAAGGCCTGTTCGAGAGGATTCCTCTTGAAAGTGGAAATTACATGGTATTCTGAGGAAGAAAAGTTGTGTAACAGCTTTGATAATAACCATGTAATGAAGTTTTGAAAAAAAATTATGTTTTTACAATGCAAAATACAAAGATGTCAGATATTGTTTATTTAAAAAAAAAAAAAAACTTTTCTACTCTATAATAGCTAAGAGAATATGGGGATTGCTGAACTCAAGTGGTTTAAAAACTGCCACTGTTTAGGAACCTAAGTAGATGAAGGAAGTTTTGCTAAAATTCACTCTTTAAAATCTTTGTAATATTTTACCATGTCAGTTTACAATGTATGTCACTTCCTATATGTCACCTCTTATGATAGCTTCTTTCTTTCTGTTCCTCTTTCCAGATTCTTATTACTGTACTTATTTAAAAGAGAAAAGGAAAATCATCATCCTTTGCTTATAATTAAGATGATCAAATTAACATACATCAAACAGGCTTAAAACAACCCAAAAGTAATCTCTACTGTAATTTACTTAGGTTATTCACTGGCAACACAGTCAAACTTGATATAATCTGCCAATACATCAATGGAAATGTATATTGAGATGGTCACTAAAAAATTATGTTCCAGTTGATTTTTTACTAAATTTTGTAACACAATGGAAGACTAAAATAAACTTCATTTTAAAGTGTCTCAATATTATTAAAAGAATACCAAAATAATTATCGTAAAACCATTCTAGGTTTTATTTATTTTTATATGCTTTAATGATTAATCTTTAAAGTAAAAATATCATAGGAAAACCCTAAGAACAAATGTTATGGAAGATTTACTTTAAAATCGAAATTATACTGCAGGTGTAACAAAAGTTACTCAATTAAAAGTAAAATCTATTAATATAGCAATGCCATAAATTTACTTTAAATATGAAATCACTGATCAACAATTTAAAAAAGATTCAGTTTCAATAACCTTAAGTTATACTATTCCTATTTTAAAACTAGTAACATACATACTAGCTGCTGTGGTGTGGGTTTAAATAAGATTAAGAAAGGTCAGCAGAAAATATTCTAGCCAACATGTATCCTAATTCCTTCAATTTTTACTCTGAAAACAACTTGATAAAGCAACTATGTTAAGTGGAAGTGATTATGCCTTTAGATTGGCAACATTAAGGACTGAGGGTGCTCATGCTGGAGAAAAAGCACTGTTTCTATGCCACAGGTCATCTATGAAGGCTGCTGCAATGGTAACAGAAAACCGCAAGGTTCAGTCACAGTGGAGTGAATAGGAGGAATATATGCTGCGGGGTATTCTGACATTTATCAAACACTACTAAGGATGGACCACAAGGCAGCATTGGTCACTGTTATTCTAAAATGGCAAGTAAAATACAAATAAATTCAAAATTCAGTGGCCTTAATGCCTCATAGATGCTCTAACATTAAAATCTCAATGGACATTTTAAATTCTTTCAGATCTATTTTAACATTCAAAAACACAGATAAAATCATACCAACTTCACCCCAATGGAAAGGATTAGTGCTGCCTGTTGTACAGTTATATACCATGATGTTTCTTGGTCTGCAAAGACAAAGATGAAAAGTAATGAGATGTAAAGAGACCAAACTTACTCAATCTGCAATCTACCTCATACTGAGGTAGGAAGAGTTCAGGATAACAAGTACTTTTTCTATACTGATTATATACATTTATGTTTGCAATTTCCAACTATACTATAACCCTCCTATACCTCCAAAATTATAAATACAGACTTTTTTATTTTTTCCTTGTCTTAAAAATGTCTTGTTTTTAAAAAATAAGGAAAATAATCACAATCAATCTTAGCTCTTTTTCATTTTCAGAGGGTCAAGCTGAAAAAAACTGTGGACCAAGTTACCTTTTGCCAAAACAACATAGTAATATAATCACATTCCTCCTTTTTTAAGGACATAAAATACTGACTTCAAAAATAAGGACACTTTATGAAAAAGTAAGTTAAAAAGTAGCTTAATGTTTGTTTCCTGCAAATGTTAAAATTATTGTCTTTTCAAGGGATGTTCGTGCATTCATTAAAACTGTTTAAACCGTTCTCTGAATTTCAATGTTTTTATCTCAAATTTAAACCAGATTTTAGTTGAGATTAAAATATCACCTTTGGAGAGGACTTCTTCCCCTAATCTTAATCACTAATCAACTTATATATTCTGCAATGTGTACATGAGAATTGATGTTAATTTTTTTCACTACTACAGATGGCCCACTGGTCCATGTATGCCTACAATACACCAACGTGTGCAGTTGACAGTGGTATTACGTGCATGTTAGTATGGCAATATCAGACTAAGGAATCAATTAACATTAGCAGTTCCATTTTCTCGGTTACTACATATTTAACAAGCAACATTACCACCTCACATACCTATTAACTCCAGAATACCAGGCTGCTGCAAGGCTTGTGTTGACAACTACATCTACAGGAACAAGATCTGCAAGGGCGTTATTGGAGGCACGCATTGTTCGAAGAATTCCTTTCCCTGCCTTTGTTGAAATGAAAAACAAAACCTTAAGATATATAAGCCAAAGTGTGTGTGTGTGTGTGTGTGTGTGTGTGTGTGTGTGTGTGTGTGTATACATATATATATATATTTTTTAAAAGAAATAAAGAAAACAGAAAAATACAGAGATCACTTAGAGATCACTAAGTAAATCAAAAGGTTTACTTACCGCAATAAAGAGGCCACTTGGTCCATTAAAGTTATCAATCCATCCCTAATGCCAAAAATTAAAAGGAGAGTAAAGGGAACTAAGAAACATGAAACTAGAGAACATTTGAAATCTATTAACTCCAAATATGTATTTCATAATTTTCTTTCAAAAACCAAAAAATGTCTAGATTCAGTTCAGAAAATTGCTCCTCATCCTAAATAAAAGCCATCTTCCTCTGGTATAGTAAATGACTAAGTAAAAATATTTCCAAGGATTTTGTTTTCCATTCTCTAGTATTTTATTAAGAGGAATGTATACTACTACTGAATGGTGCCAACTTAAACCTGTTCAACTTCGATACTTTGCTTGCATTTACTAATGTAGCATCCTGATCAGAGGAAAATATACCAAGTAAAATAGGAAAACAGAGTATGCAAGCACCAAAAGAGATGCTATCACTACCATTACACAGATCTATGTTTTTCCTAAATCAAGTTATCTATTAGTACAATAATACTATTTCTTACTATGAACAGCAACAGCTATGCCTCTGTAAGCCATGTTATGCAAAGAGTATTCTCAAATCAAACTGCCAACTCTTTTTATACAGTTAAAATCCTCAATTCTAATTATTTATATTAATTTCCAACAACTTACAGGAAAAGGTTCTTTCCAACTGGCACCAACAATTGAAGGCCTCACAATTGCCACATTTAGCTTTGCTCCTTCTTGCTGTACAACATACTCTGCCAATGCTTTCGTGTATATGTATGTATTAGGTCTGTCTCCTATTAATTTTGGTGTGATATCATTTACTAAGTCATCATCCATCCATCTGTAAACAAAGAAATTGCATAAAAAATATTCCCTGGTGTTTAGTATAGAATAAAAAAACTATGAAGCTGAACTTTGAACACTCAAATACATCTATTTCTCTGACTCAAATGATGAGATAGTAACTTTCATGGAAAAAGTCTTAATTTCATTAAACATCAACTACACGTCCATACTCCCTTAACCACAAGTTTTATATCCAAAAAGATCTGACAACCAAAAAGAGTTCTCTCATAAACCATATGGAATATAGCAACACCTATAATTATAAGTAACACAGACTCAGAAAGACAAGTATCATGCTTTCCCTAACATTTGGAATCATAAAAAAAAAAAAAAAGATGACATGAACATAGAAAGGAGAGTATTACTAGACAAGAGAAAGAGAGTAAGGGAAAGGATGAAAGGGGGGCTACAAGGAAATGGCTATGATCAAATGTTACATAAAATAACACATTGAAACACAATTATTTTGTAAACTAATAAGCCCTAGTGAAAAATTCTTAAAACCAAAAAGCCCTAACCAGACAAATAAAAAAATCATTTAGCTAAATTATTCATATATTTCATATGTGTTTGATCAAGGATGCTACCCCAGATCAAACTGAAATTTCTTTATATTACACAACACACGAATTGTATTTTCTTTCTCAGGCCCAAATAAAATAAAACTGGCTTCCACTGTTTCAGATTAGGAATTATGTATAGATCTGTACATAAGCACCTAACAGAATTACGTATCAATTATATACATTTGCAATTCACATACATTTACAATTAATATAAATTGGTCTAATAAAGACAAAGCATTAAAACTGTATGTCCTCACAAGTACTAGAATAAACAACAAAAATGTATTGGAACATGCTATGAAAATTCAAAAATCTACTTTGAAATCATAAAATTCCTCCAATCTCTCAGTATCTCTAAGAAAAAATAATGGTCTACTTAGATCATCTGCCAAAGGGAAGTAATAGACTGATTAAATCTATAGTGTTTCCTGGTCTAAATTTCTACTTCAGGTATGTTATGTACTTGCTTGCAGATATTTTTTTCCTTTTGTCTATGCTGGGCATAAAAGTAGACTTGGTACTATCACAATCTGATGATATACAAACTAACTAATAAGGAAGCAAAAAATGGAGATGATCAAGACAAGCACCTTTTACAGATGGAAGGAAGCCACTAATTAAAATGAAGGGAAACTGCTATTCAACTTAGAAAAATTCCACAATAGAGATGGGCTTTGAAAATTGGGAAAATTAGCTTGGCCTGGTGGCACAGGGCTATAATCCTAGCACTTGAGACAAAACAGAAGGATCATTGTAAGTGAAGAGAGGTTGGGCTACATAATGAGTTCAAGGGTAGCCTGGACCACAAAACACACAAAACTGAGATAGTTCATAGAAGGGGAGAACAGAAGACAGCAACCCTATAGAACGAGAGGAGAGATTTTAGCCAGTAAGTTGTATGACGTGAATTTACAAAGCGTAATGTAAGCAAGGAAAGGTGATAAAGAATCAGGTTACAAGCTCTTTTTCTATCTCTTAGATGTTTGTATATACCAATGTTAACAAGGGAAAAAGTAGTGTGTTTCACTAACTTCCAAATCAACTTTCCAGAGACAGTAAACAATTTCGATTACTATCAGTTAGAAAAATGAACTATATGTTTGAACCAGCTGAAAACATGAGTCATAAGATAGAAGTCAGAGAATTATCCAAAGAATGTCTTAGTAACCTCTTATGCTTACTAATTTTCTTATGTCTGCTTCCTCATAATGATCAGCAGGAAAGCCTTAAAAACAAAGACTGCTTACTTTAGAAGAAAACCATGGTGATCAAGAATCAAAAGTGAATGGGTAGAAAGAGGCTAAAGAAAGAACACAGACATAAGCTCAAATACTGTATCAAGATTATGTGAAGATATGATGGACGCTAGAATGTTTTAATTGCTGAAAAAAGACTGATCTTATTTATTTCACTTGCTAAGAATGCACAAGCTGAAGCAAGAAAGAACTGGATCATCATACATGCATATTGCACTTAATATTCATTATGTATTTAACAATATTCATGTAATAATTACTGATACGATCCCAGTGTTCAGAAACATGGTAAGCAATACGCTAGGAGTATGAATTAAAGGATGATGACTCCTCTTAATTCCTTAATAATTAAAGACCTCTCTATAGATATACTCCAGCAGTGGCAAACCTATGGTGTGCGTGCCGCAGCTGTCTGTTTATTATCGTTCAAGATCTAAAAGGTTCATCAACACTGATATACTCCATTGGAGAGGGAAAGGAGGGAAGATGTATGTAGATGTTAGTCAATAAGAACTTTGCTATTAAACAGACCATCACTGATCTCCAGAGGTACTCTCTGATTGCTAGGAACGACTAACTGGAAAACAGAACCCCTCGTACAATGGATAAACTGTTCAGAAGCCTCTATTATTCATAATCAAATATGAAAGAGCCACAATGACTTCACCATTCAGACATAAACAGTACAGGAAAAGTAACATGGCAGATATGCAATCACTCGCTGAATAAAGGGAGATAAACGCACACATGTGGATGTGCAAGTACGTGGAGGAGAGAGCAAAAAAGAATAAAAATAGATACTTTGGGATTCAAGCAATGTATATAAATTTCAAACAAACATACTCTAAAGAATCAATCAGCTTCTTGGGATCTACAGGTGGTGGGTACACTACTTCATCAATATGCTTTCGATTGCAGTAGGCATATGCTGTTGAGACATGCATGAACACTTCCAGATTCTTCATTTGTTGCGCAAGGAGAATAAGCTGTTGTGTAGCAATCACATTTAACTGAACGGCATCTCTGCCAAAGAAAATGACAATAAAATATTGGAAGTCAGAAACAGAAACACATTTTTGATTCTTTACAACTCTCCGTTAGGTCTGATTTTCTGTATTTTATATTCACTAGGTTTGAAAAGAATATTTTTGATTATGAAATAAACTTTTATCATTAAGATTGAAAAGCAAAACTACACATTAAAAAATTAATAGTCCAGTTTGATTACTGGTACCAAAAAAAAAGGTCCAAAAATACACTGACATTATTTCAGTCTTCACCTTCTCTGTATGCATTGTGAACTCATCCTAGATTTCTCCTAAATCTTGATTTCTAAAAGTTAATCTTTCATTATACGACATGTCACAAGTAGAAACAACTGAGTAATTTTAAAATGCTAAGGTAAAGCCAGGCATGGTGGCACACCCCTATAATTCCAGGACTTGGGAAGCTGAGTTGGGAGGGATCATTATGAGTTCCAGGCCAGCCTGGGTGACACAACTGAGTTCAAGGGTCGCCTGCACTGTCTCAAAACACATACACACATACATACATACATAAAGTTTTTTTTAAAATGCTAAGGTACAGTTACCAATAAGAGTAAAATAAAATTATCAAGTAAGACTCAGGAATGTTGAATTATATTAACATATAATTCAAAGAAAGTTCAAAGACATTAAACTGTGCTATATTATCAAATAAGAATGTTTATTTCCCTCTCTGTAATAATATAAATACTTTTAAAAAGAGTATCTTAAAAATTCACAGGTAAATGCAAGACTCCAAAACGATCCATATATTTCTTTCTTACAATTTAAGTGAAGTAATTCCACAAAAGCAAAAGTATATATGCAGGAAAGTAACCAATGAAATATCTTCTAATAAAGTCTACAGAATCTAAATATTCATTATGAATGAAACAGTTTAACAAAGCAGGTAGAGTGTTTTATCACAATAAAAGCATATAGCAATCAATATAAGCACCTGAAGACCGTAAGAACATAGAAAATCTGTATGAATACAAAAAACACATTATCATGTGAAGCAGGATTAAGAACAAGGCTCTAGAATCAGACTGGGTTCTTGGCTTGGCCTACCTATAAAAAAGATGCAAAGTTACTCAAATACTCAGGCTTCAGTTTCTTTACCTGTAAATGGGAACCAACAATGGAATCTACATACCACACCTGTGTAAAATAAAATGAAACAGTTTGCAACCATTTAGTATTCCTAACACAGTCTCAAAACAGGCAGTAAATATTAAGGTAATAAATGTTGGGTAGTTTTGTTTTCTATTAAACTATTTACTTATAGCTTTTTAAACTATTTACTTTTAAACTATTTACTTACAGCTTTTTTAAAAATGAGCAAAAGTTCTACTGTACAACAGTATGACAAAAATAAATAACAATGTATTCTTCAAGTCACTGAGAATAGATTTTAGGTGTTCTCATTTCCCTAAAAATGGTACGTAAAGAAATGCATTACTGGCTCAATTTAGCCATTCCACAATGTACATACACCTCAAAATATGTTAAATGTCATAAATACATACAACTATTGTCAATTAAAAAATAAAGAGAGAAAAGTGAGATAATACCAGTGATAGAGCTGGCAGAACACTTACCCTGTTGAATAACACTTACCCTGTTGAATAACACTAAAAGTTAATACAACTTATCAAAAAAATTAAGACAAAGAACCAGGAGTTATAGAAATGACACATTTATTAATCTAGGTAACCTAATTTTTAGAGGAAAAGAACTTGCCCTCACCCTAAATTTTAAAACAAAAAGAAATCAAAACTCCTTAAATTCATTATGAGAAATAAATCATATACTGTATCATGACAGAATATGTCAAGTCACTAAAATTATAGTCATAACAATTAGAAATACAAGGGGCCAGGGATATAGCTCAGCAGCATAAGCACCTGCCTGGTAAGCATACGGTTCTGAGTCTGATTCCGATACCCAAACAAACAAAAAAATTAGAAATATGGAAGTTGTTCTGTATTAAATTTTGAAAGTAAAATTAGAAAGTCCATGTTTACAATCATAAACTATGTTCAAAAAGAATTTTTGGGGCTGGGGATTTAGCTCAGCAGTATAAGTACCTGCCTGGCAAGCACAAGGTTATGAGTTTGATCCCTGGTACCAAAAATAATTAAATAAATAAATTTTTAAAAAATACAGCTTTGTGTACTTTTGCTTAATAATTATATTGTTGGTATTTAGAAGAAAAAATCCACCTATTCTTTGAAATGACAAGAATATTGTCATTTGTAGACTCCATCCACTTGACCATAAAACAACGCTTTGGCCTACCTTGCTTGTGGAACAATGGAAATGAGGAGGGTACTGTTTGAGGACAAGTGTAGAGAGATTATTCTGTTACAATTTCCTGAGGACAGGACAGGAAGAGCTGGGTCATCAGAAACAAGGAATAACTCATGGGCACAGAGGGGACACCTATGCCTTATTTTTTGTTTTAATGTAGTAGCGTGTAAGAGCTTATGAAAAAACAAGAAAAAATTTTAATGAAATTGGAGTAGAATTTTATAATCATGGGTTATATTTTTTTCCCTTATCTCAACTGAGGGCAAACCGATCTATTCAAATGAAAATCTAACATGAAAGACATTAAGAACAGAGGGCTGGACTATTAGGAAATGTGCTACTTTCTTTTGCACGTTTGCAAAACAAAGGATGTGGAGAGTAATGTTTTAGATATTCTGTTACTCCCTTCTGAGGCTGGTTTCAGAGTTTCTGGGTCACAGATGGGAATAACTTGATAGGCACACCCCTGTGCCTTACGTTCCTGCCTGTGCTCACCATCTGGAGAGTTCAACCTGAAGCTATTTCCTGACACCTGTTAACTCTTGGTACCTCTCTGCCAGACCAGTTAACTTTACTCTCTTTTACCCCAACCCAATTTCTATTTTGTTGAACCTTAGGCTGAGAGCTTGACATATTAGACCAGATATATTACTAAACAAGAATGTCTCATTACATTTTAGTGATATGAAACCATAAATGCTAAAGATAAGCTTTTAGGAGATGGGTGGAAAATGAGCATAACTTTGCAATTGTAGTCTTTCATTATACATAAACAGAGAAACCACTTCAAAAAGAAAAAAAGAAAGCTCAACTTGAACTGCCAATAAATTTTCTTGTTCATCTGTCTTAGAAGACATCTAGGATTCTTCAAAATCTAGATGATACTTCTAAAGACCTCAGACCAGCACTCCCATACCTGGCATTACATAAACTGGGATTTTAGAGTCCTGGACCTCAACCTCAGATACTTCTAATGTTTGAAATGAAGCCTGTGCAAACGCACTTTAAATAAGTTCCCTAGACCATTTTGATACAAGTCTCTTTCCACCTCATCTCATTCCCAAGAAAATAGTGCCAAGGTGAGATTATTGCTATTATAGTGGCCAGTTTTTCTTAACCTTAGTACCAACACAGATGTTTGGCAGAGGACTTAGGTATCTGTTAATTTTAAAGATGTTTGCAAAGCTGATTGTGAGAACAGTGGTTCTAAAAGTATACAGGTCCAACAGCATCTAAATCACACCTAATGCTCTTTACTAAATAAAACTAAGAATTCTAAGGTGTTAGTCCATAATCAGAGTGTCAGAATTTAACAACTGCAGTACAGAAATCTGTAATTTTAACACATTTTCTAGTCATTCTTAAGACCAATAATACATTCTGAAGTTTGACAATCAATATCCTTTAGTTTCTTGGTCTTTTCTAATCATCAATCTTTATTTCCATTTCTATTGGAAAATTTACTTCCATATTTATACTCTGGGCCTCCATTTTTGGAATTTCAATTTGTTCCACTATCAAAATCTAATGAGTTTTCACCAAACCACACCTTCTGCCCATCTATCTCTCCTTTTAAGACTGTTGTTTTTGTTTACTTTTTAGCTTGGTGCAGTGATACACAACACATATAATCCCAGCTTGCTTTTTTTTTTTTTTTTTTTTTTAGATAGGCTACGTTGTTCAGACTGGCCTTGAACTTATTATGTAGCCCAAGCTGGTCTCACACTTACAGAGACCTTCCTGCCTCTGCCTCTGCCTCAACAAGTGCTGGGATTACAGTTATATACCACCAACTTCCAGTGGGATAATTTTTGATGCCAGCCTGGACAACTTAGCAAGATTCTGTTTTAAAGTAAAAATAAAA
Organism: Cavia porcellus; assembly: GCF_034190915.1. Lineage (NCBI taxonomy): Eukaryota > Metazoa > Chordata > Mammalia > Rodentia > Caviidae > Cavia > Cavia porcellus. The sequence continues at coordinate 100,429,511 of NW_026947489.1, forward strand.
AGGGTTTTGGGATTAAAAAAAAAAAATGGGCTTAATGGTGAAGACCCTGCTGGACTAACATGCAAAAAGTAACACTCCCCTACACTCGCACACACAGGCTTTGTCATCATCACGGTCTCCAGGTGATTAGACCTGTCCTACCTAAGGAACATCTGACCCCACAATCAACGACTCAGGCCGGTATTATTCTCAGTACCACTTATCCCCTCATCTTCTGTTAGTGGGTACAACTCCCAATGTTTCTATCATTTTTTCCCCATCTCAAGATTAGGGAACCTTATCTAAAATCATACCCTCTCAATCCTCCCAGCACTTGATGTATGATTATACCTCATTGTTTTCTACCCTCTACAATAGTCATTTAAACATATTCTATCTCCTCCAGTAAACTCCATGGACTTGGTCAATAGGGTCTATGTACAACTGTATCTTGGTTTCTCCCCAAGATACCAACATGCATAATGTACCCTTCCTTCTGCAGCATTGAAAGTGGTTATAAAGAATAATTATTTTTTAAGTGAGAGGCCACTATAGCACTACCTCTTGTATTTTAAACTGTCTGGCTCAAATCTAATGTCCTATCACCATTTAGATATCAATATCCATTAAAATTGCTGCACAGAAAAAACTTTTTAGTTTTTTGTTTCTATTTTTGTTTTTCTGTACTAGGAACCGGACTTAAAGAAAACACAGTATTAACCCTTTCTACTACAAACTCTGTAGCCTCCCTTACCCCAAGGGGAACAGAAAAAGAGAATGTCCTTTGTATAAATATCACTCTTATTAATGCTACCTGTTAAAAAATCAAAATTTCCCCTAAAAGTACCTAATTTGTCCCTTTAAGTCAATGAAGACTAAACCACAATTAGCCATTACCTATATGTAGATTATTTTTTTCTTGAAAACATGCTAAGTAAGCCAGGTGTGGTATACACCTGTAATTCCAGCACTTGGGAGGCTGAGGCAGGAGAATCATTACAAGTTGGAGATCAGCCTAGGCTACAAAGTGAGCTGAAAGCCAGCCTGAACTGCACAGCGAGAGCCTGTCTCAAAAAGACAAAATTTTAAAAATTTTTTGTTTTTAAAAACATGCTAAGCTTAACAGAGCTGTGTGAATGCTTTCAGTTATCAAGAAAATAATGAAGGCCTGAACCATGGAAGAAAAACATGGCATTTGTAAAATATTAATTGTTTCATACAAATGAATTTTAAGGATGATAAAGCACTAACTAAAAACTAGGGGCCACATTCATAGTCTTGGAAATATTAAAAATGAATTGCTACACTTACATGCAAAAACACATACATGCAAAGAAAAAAATTTCAAATGGAAAATGAAAGCTTTTTTAGTTGGTGAGAGTATCAATTCCTTTATGATCTCTAAAGTATTACTTTTAGTATTTTTACAAAGGTATTTATTTGTATAAATTTTTATTTGAAGGTTAATACGTGTTCACAGTAGAATATATACAAATAGAACTAAAAACCTACCTGTAATTTTATCATCCAAAGACAATTATTAGCAAATATAGAAAAACATGACTATAAATACAGGCATAAGACATACGTATTTTGTGAAGAGAGATACTATATAGTTCTAATGACATTCTTTCATCACCTTTCAATCAAGAACACATACTTGCTGTATTGTATTTTACTTGTTGGCTGGACAGAAAAAAACAAAAGGAAAATAAAGCCAACTGCTACATGTTCAAATTTCTTTGCTAAATAAGCTAACACATCATTTAAACGTATAAAGGAAGAAAAAAAGTCTTTTGAGAAATATTACCTTAATTTTATAGATGAGGAAGCTTAAAGAAGTTAGTAATTTGTCTGAACTCAACAGTTAATAAAAAAGTCAAGATGAGTACCTAAAGTCATTGCAAAGCTCCTTCTCTTTCTAATACAGTGTTGTCTCAGCTTCTTAACTATAAAATGGACTTGCCTATTTTATTCCACACAACACTGGCACTGAACAGAATGAGGCATCAAAGTACTAGTGCAGAGGTGTGAGGGACTATTACAACGCCCCTGCCCGGAATAGGGGCACAGCACACTGCAAGGCTTTGGCACGGAGCTCTCACCTATGATGTAATGTTAGGTTGATGGTTCCATATTTAATAAAGACAATGTGGCAAATAATATCACAATTTTTTGTTACCATAACTTAATTTAAATATTTTAAAGAGAAGGCCTTCAAACAGTTTTGAAACCTTTAAAGAAGGCTACACTATTTTAACTGTCACAAGACTATAAATTAGATTATTATCATAAAACCTGTTTTTTTTTTTTTGAGAGGATATATACTATTGAAAAGAATGCTCTGAAGTAAGAACCACTATTCTAAATGCATAGTCATTTTTTATTTTTTATTTTTGGTTCCGGGGACAAACTCACGACCTTGTGCTTACCAGCCAGGCACTTAAACCACTGAGCTAAATCCCCAGCCCTTAGTCATTATATTTTTTAAAATTATGAACACTCATTGTGTTATTTTTTTTCCAGAAGGAAGCACAGTAAAGTCCGAAAGATTTTCCAAATTAAACTTATATCTGACATAGCATGTTTCTAATTGTTATTAATGTAGTGTTTTTAATCTTCTCCAATTATATCATTTCTTTGTTTGTTGATACAAGATCACACTCTACTCCATGCTGGCCTTGAACTAAGTCAGAGACGGCCTTAAACAGGCAATCCTCCTGCCTCAGCCTCCCACGTGCTGGGATTATGAATGCGCCTGCCTCATAGGGCTGCTTCTGCATTTCTGGTCTTTCTCTCTCTTTTGTTTAAATTTATAACAATAACTTACAGTCAACATACAAAGTTATCCTATGTTTTTAAAACCGATAAAAAATAAATTCTTTTTAACATATTATAGAACACTAAAAGTCACAGTTAAATATGGCAATCAGTTCCAATCACTTTCAACACAACTTGCCAAGTCCAAATATTACACAATTGTCTGTACCTACCTTAAATTTTCATTAAACCGTACTGTAGCTGCACAATGGAATATAATATTAGTAGAATCTACGATGACCTCTTTATCTTCTTCACTAAGAGCCAGTTTAGGTTGAGTGAGTTCACTGTTGATTGCTACAATTTTCTCTCTAAAATCTGGATTTTCATCTCTCAATCTGTCAAAGAGCTATCAAAAAGGAGAAATGTTTATTTCTTTTCCTGATATTTTTCCATTTTCTAAAACCCATTATACATCCTTTCCCCACCAAGAAGGCTATTTTAACAACTTCTGTTATACAACACTTAAAGTTGCTCTTCCTAGAGAAAACATCCTATAGGGCTCACATTATCATTCCTTTTTACAGATACAGAATCTAAGACTCAAAGAGGTCAGGCAGTTTGCCAAGGACAGAGAAGTGAGAGTTTGCAGTTAAATACAAACTTTACATGTTCTGTTTAATTAGATTATTTCTCAGTGTAGACTTAGGCAATATGTCAAGACAATATTTTAAAATGATCACTCAGATTTCTAAACTCTAGATTTCAATTTGTCACTTTATTTCATTTTAGTTTTGTATCTTTTTAGAAAAATAAAATACTATTAAATATTCAACCTAACATCTTAAAACAAAATTTTTATAATGAAAAGAAGTAAATATCTAGACTAGAAATTAAACTTTGAAAAAAATATATATATAGGCTTTAGCTAAAAATGCAACATCTTTTATACCTAAAGAAATAAATTTTGCTGGATAACCATCTGGATCACAATATGAGTGCCAAGGTACATCCAATTATAAACCGAGTGTTAGTTTATTTATGCCAGACTTAACAGAGCCACACTTATGCTAACTACAGTTCCACCACACTGTGACTCTCCACTCCAATTATAGTCCATTCTTGAAGTCTTACGAGATTCTTAATCTGGAAAGATATCTGTATATTATAAACAAAGCCCTCTTCCAACTTCCTAAACAACTTTCATATTTAACAGTCTCTCCCCCTTTTCTATTTCTAGTTACTTAAACACTAGTGTCTTATTTTAAAAATTTTACTAAACATTTCATATTAGCCAGGTACTTCTATACTGTGAAACAAGGAAATGAAATAGACTTTCAAGATGTTTACAGTCTAGTATTAAAAACAAGTTAAATGGACATTAAAACATAGTGTTACAAATAATAAAACAGGATTAACAATATGGACACACGACCAATACACACAACTTCTCAGAGGAAATGACCCTGAAACTGGAATCTGAAGGATAAAACACACGTGTGTGTGTGAACAATGGGGACAAAAGTGAAGGAAAACGGCCCTGAAATTATAAAGCAGAAGACTAGTGTTCCAGAATACCATGAGAAGAAACTTTAGAGATTTAGGAAGTAACATCAATTGGACCTGGCCAGGGACCAGACTTGAGGGAACAGGGAAATAAATGTTTTGCTCAGTCCATAGGCCCTAACTAGCATAATGCCTGGAAAAGATACAGGTTTGATAAGTGAAAAACCTCACTGATTGCAGTTTTGAAGAGATGACTTCAATCTCATGAATGCTGAGTGTAAACTGTCTATATGCCACTGCAGAGGTGGAGGCTTCGTGGGTCTAAAAGTTCAATGGGCAGAGCACCAGAACCTATGGTTTTACTAACCACAGCAGTTTAATTACAGCAGCAGTAACTAAAGCCCTGAGACCAGAAGAGATCATCAGATAAAAACAAAATTAGCACCCAAAATCAAAACTCTTTGAAGCAATTTCCAAATCTAATTTAAAAGGTAAACATCTAACTCAGAAGTGCTGAGTGACCGCCCCACTGGACCTACTAAGAAGAATGCAAGAAGAGAAACCTGAAAGTATTAATATTTAAGGTACAAGCAGAGAAAAAGGAACACTTTGAGTTCATACTTCTCCTCATGATGACCACTACCACTAGGAGATATATGGTCATGCTGCTTCATAAGCTAGATCTCAAACTTGATCCTGTTCCTCTTCCTAGCTACCATCTCTATTCAGTATCATTTTTCCCAGTGATTCTAATATATCAGTACTATAACTCATTTTTTAGTAAGTTCACTGCCTTTTGAGTATCTTTATTGCTTTTCCAAAATTCACTTCATGATCAACTATTTTATTTTATTGTATTCTGTGGAGCTAGGGATCAAATCCAGGGCCTTCCACACACTAGGCAAGTGCTCAACTGTTGAGCTACGTGTACTTCAGCCCATGCTCAATGATTTTAATTCCACCCCCACCATCCAGGGAGGGGGTAGTGGCCAGTGGTAGAGGCCAGGAAAACACATAGGATAGTCCCACTATCCGCCCAAAATGTCAATGGTACTGAAGCTGAGAAATCCTGCTACAAATTAATGTTTCACTACAGTACATAATCTTTGCTTATGTTCTTTATTACTGTTTCAAAATCACAGTAGGAATTTCTTAAGCACACACTCAATGTTACTTGACAAAAAAAGACTCATTTTTACTGATTCACCCACAATGCAATACCTGGCAAAAAAAATGGTCTCAGGATTGAGCAGCAGAATATGCCAGGAGAAAACTGGAGGTGCAAGCAGTAAGTATATTAGTTACCTTTGAATTGCTGGGACAAATTATCTGATATACACAACTTAAAGTTTTATGTTTAGCTTAGTTTCAGAGGACTCAGTCCATGATCACCTGCTCCAAGGAAGAGACATTCTGATGGAAAGGCACTGTGGAGCAAAGCGGCTCATTTCACTGCAGCCAGGAAGCAGGGAGTGCAATAAAGAGCCAGAGAAAAGATAACCCCCTTCAAAGGCACACCTAGAGTCACTGATGCCCCCAGTAATTATTTCCTCCAACTAGTCAACACTTTTAATAGCCCATTCAGTCACAAACTCTTTAGTGCGTTAATCCATTGCTGAGGTTACAGCCTTAATGATCCATTCAGTTGCTCAAAGTCCATGAGTTCTTAACACATGAGACTTTGGGAGAACATTTATACATCTAAAGCATAACATAGGGCTATCATTTTAGTCAAGGATTTGGGGGCAAAACATTTTTATATTGCAAACAACAGTCATATGTTCACTAAAATTTCAGGCTTTAAGCATAAAACACCCATTTTCTTTACAAAGAAGACTTATTTGAAGGAAATTTTAGAAGCACTGCCCTAGAAATCTCAGTGCAGACACAACTCTTATATTTCACGCTGGCCCTTTGTTCTCTACACCAACATTTCTCAGGCCTTCTAGTCTACACCAAGATTACTCTGGCCCTCCATTCCTAACCAAAATCACTCAGGATGTATATTCCTACACCAAGCATACTCAAGCCCACCATTCCTACACCAAGAATACTCAAGCCCTCCACTCCTATACCAAGAGTATTTATTCAGCCAGTGCTCTGTTCCTACCAAGCCATCAACTAACTGCTCCTGTCCAATTCCCTCAACACTTCTACATTCCATTCCTTCCCTCGCCCTTCCTGAAATTCTCTAGAAGGCAAAGACTCTGTATCTTATCTATCCCTAAATTCAATGCCTTGTGTGAAATCAAATGCCCAAAATTAAATAGGAACAATAAATGTTTTCTTAAAAATAAATGAAACTGAATCCCTCAGTGGTGGAATGAGATGTTGGGAGAGGTGCTACCACATCCTTACCAGTGGTTCCCAATACAATGACAAGACTGGTAAACAAAGGATAGAGAAGGCAACAAAACTCACATGTAGTATTTTTACTTAGAAAAGCTCTGATGGTTGTACAATCTCCTCAGTTACTCCTTTCTCGTAAGTCTGGTTTGGTTTGGCTTGGTTTGGTTTTTTAAGGCATATATTTGTAGTACATTCATTGCTGGTACTTGGTAGATGTGCATTCCTTTTATGTCCCTACCCTCTGGTCATCTCCACACTTGAAAAAGCTCTATTTTCCTGTTTCCTATTGTCTTATCTTTTATTTTGCTCCTTAAGTAATTTCTACTTTGAGTTTTTCATAGGTAAAGGATTCTCAAAAGGGCACAACAAAGAATAAAAAAATACACAGTTAAGGGAGACTAATGTAGACTAATTTGAGTACTTATAAAGGATAGGATAATTTCTAATTATAAAGGATAGGATAATTTCTAAATTTCCGAGAAAGATTCTTACATTCTAGGATTAATAAATAAAACCAATATAACTAACATTTGCCACATCCTGTCAAAGATATGATAATGTGACAGAACAAATAGTTCCAATACTCTGAGTTCCTTCAAAGTAAAACATTTGACTGGTTGCTCTAGAGGGGTTTTCCACAATCTGAGGTTTTTATTAGCTGGCTTACAAAAATTTAGATACTCATATTTCACCTTGTTCAAAAAAGAATACCATAACAAAATTCCTTTTTTTTTTGTCATTTTCTTTTTTTTTATCGGTACCAGGGACCTAACTCACGACCACATACTTGCAAGGCAGGCGCTTACGCCACTGAGCTAAATCCCCAGCCCCAAAATTCCTTTTGGACAGATGCCTGCAGCATACCAAAATCAAGCTCAAGAGATTCCCAACCCAAATTCAGAATTAATGAAAGTCAGATAAATTCATTCATTTCGAGAGAATTTACAAGCTCATTTACTCTGGCTCATTTCATTTTTCTTAGCAGTATTTTTCTAAAGACTCAAAAGTATATTGACATCTTACATACTTCTCTGTCATCGTTCAAATATTGTCTTTCAAACATGACTTTTCTATCTCTTAAAACTGTTAAGAGAAGAGCAACTATGGTCCTTATAAATTTTAAAGTGTTATCAAAGCCCAGTATCTCACAGCACAGAAGGTGTTTCAAAGCTACCTAATTATTATCTGAAGATGATTCAAACCACTACAAATAACCTATCTCAAGTGTTCCAAAAACATACTTTAAGTGTTTATCATAAAGGTAATTTAAAACTTATGAGAAAATTCTACCATTAGAGAAAGAAGCTGTATTTTTCTCCTACTGACTGAATCCATCCTGTAGCAACTTAATAAAAAAAAAAAAAAAAAAAACTTTACTAATTTGTATCAGGCTACTGAGGAATTGCACTAACTTTGTAATGCTTACCATTATTATAGGTAAAAGCACACATTTTTTCCTCCTCTGCAAATGATCATTCCCCACTTACCTTGCTACTAAGGATTTCTTCCATTCGCTCTTGGGGTGTCTGTCCAGCTTTCTGCCTTACCAAAACATACACTGAATTCACCTTAGGACAAGATCTCAGCAACTTTTCCAGAAGTACCTTTCCTAGAAAACCAGTAGCTCCTGTAAGAAGAACATTCTTCCCTTCGTAGTATTCTGGGATTGAAACCATTTTGACCCTAAGAAAACATGACAAAGTATTAGCTCAAGGATTTATGCTCATTCTTAGTAGAAATTTCTTGGTATTCATATACATTAAGTATTATAAAAGAGAGGCAAAAAGTCAGCATCAGCATTAACAACAGAGGACCTAATCTCTGGTTCAATGTAGGAAAGCGGGAAACAAAAAAAAAGTTATTCTAACCTTGTGAAAATTTCCTTCATCTCAGACAAGTAACTCACCTTTTCTGGGCCAACTTTTCTTTAGCAGTTTGTGCTAAAATTCCTTCCAGCAATAACCCAAATCTTTACTCAACCTTTGTTAAACCTTAAACACAACTGAATGGTGTTTCTGTCCCCAAAGGAATTTATAACACCAACACAGGTCAGCAGTAAGACTCTACTGCCTACTTGTGTAACACTGCTAGGTGTCGTATTTACCTATCCATCATCAGTTGAAACAAGAATAGGTAACAGCAAATCTTTTCTCCTACATGTCAGATGGTGACAATATATTCAAAAGGTGTTTAAATTTCTCCTTTTAAAAGACATGGTAAAAAATGCACACGATAACTTCTTCCTACTCAAATTACACTGAAACACTAGAAAAGATACACTAAGAAAACAAAAGACCACAGTGAACCAAAAACCACCAAAATGATGCATGCATGTATGTTACTAAGACTAACACACAACAGAAACAATGCTCTGTACTGTTTAGAAGGACAGAATATTGAGATGCTTGAAAAGAGTAAGGAGCTTCAATTATATTTCAGTTTTATTTACACTGGAGAGTAGATACATGTGTTTTATGCCTAAAATTTTCAAAATTTCAAAAAATTTCTAACAATCTGAAAACAAGAATAACTCCAATAAATGAGCAAAAAGGGATCCGGGTCAGGGAATAATGTAGAAGAATTTCTAGAAGAAAAACAGGCTGAGCGGACAGAGAACACACAGTAGACTGAACAACCCAAGCAAAACATAGGAAAGGACTTCTATAAGGAAACAAGAGTTCCCTTTACCAATCGCTAGAGCCTGAGGAAAAAAATCTCAAATCAGGACAAAGAAACTGGATTAAGAAATCAAGGCAATTAAGATGTTGCTCACAGAACTGAACATCACTTATGAGTCTTACTTTCTGTGTAAATGACTCCAGGCTTACACCCAAATGTGCAGGCAGACACTGCTAAGGACAAAAGAGAAGTAAGGCTAACCCTGAAATTGCTGCAACACCCACAAAATGGGGAAGTCTGGATGAGGAGAGAGGAAATAAAACTGAAGAGGAAGCCAGGATCAGCTACCAAAACTAACTACCCTAGGCCTTCATGAATGAGATTTTACCAAGGATCACTATTCAAGAATTATAGATGGCGCCAGGCGTGGTGGCACACATCTGTAATTCTAGCACTCAAGAGGCTGAGGCAGGAGGACCACCACAAATTCGAGGCCATACTAAGCTATAAAGTGGGTTCAAGACTGAAATTTTTGAAAAAGAAATCAAACGAACCAAAGTCAAAACCAATTTAAGATAATGAAAAATTTAAAGTCTTAATAAATATCCTCCAAGCCATTTACAAAAATAATGCACTCTTATAATAATATTACTCAAAACACCAAGAGGGACAAAGAACAGCAAAGCATTTGGAAATCAGCAAATTCAAATACAGGCAAAAAATCCAATGAACATAGTAGAATTACAAATTCAACAAGTTCAATAGATATAAAGTTTATATGAAAACTATATTTCTATATATACCAGCAACAGAGAAAGAAGTTTTTAAAAAGCCTACTATCCCACTTCCACTACCACCAGAAACACCAAAATTACAGACAATAACAAGTACTGCCAAAGCATTAGAAAAATTAGAACCCTCTAATGCTACTGTAAAGTAGCATTAGATGTAAAGTAGTGCACAGGCTTTGAAAAATAGATCGGTAGTTCCTTAAAAAGTAAAATCTTGTTGCATTGTTTGATCATTTTTTTTAATGCCTTGGTCTTGTAACCTGAACAAGTATTTCTAAGATAATATGCGATATATTAACAAGTGTAAATTTCCTATTTTAAAAAAATTCTTTATCATTTCTATCCTTTTTATTTTGCTTTTTAAAATAAAAAAAAAGTGAAACCTAACATTATCAAATGACCCATCAATTCCAGTGTTAAGACACACATTGCAAAGAATTAAAATTGTTCAACAAGCTGACACAGGTTTGTACCAGCACTGTACTGAGGTTTTGTGTGTGTGTGTGTGTGTGTGTGTGTGTGTGTGTGTGTGTGTTGCTTTTTGGGTTTTTCTGGCATTACTACAGATTAGCCCTAAAGCCATACAATACTTGCTAGGCAAGCTCTCCACCACCGAGTTACATATATCATCAGCCTGGCTGCACTTGTCTTAATCACCAAATAGCACAAATAGCCTACATGTCATTCAACAAGATTAAGTAATTAAACTGTGGCAAATACATACAGCAGAAAATATTCAGCCTTAAAAAGTCTTGACACACTACAACATGGATGAGTCTCAAAAACATCAAATGAAGAAATCAGACCCATAAGACCACAAACTGTTTGATTCCATTTATATGAAATATCCAGAATCAGTATCTGGATAAATCCATAAACAAAGAATGCAGATAAGCGGGGAAGTAGAAAGAAACTGCTTAAAAGGTTTTATTTTAGAGTAACTAAAATGTTTCTGAATAGAGGTGGTAGCTTCGTATCATGAATGTACTAAATGCCAATGAGCTGTTCCTTTTAATGGTGCTATAGTTTGAATGTGTCCCCTCCAAAATTCAACTGCTGCTGCAATATGGTTTTAAGAGATGGAGGCCTTTAAGAAATGAACAGATCATAATGGCTCCAGAATAACTGCTGGATGAGGTACAGACTCACTTAGGAAAAACACTATCACCTACTACAATTGAACATCTACTGCTGGTCGAAGTGTGGGCTTACTTAGGAAAACAAAACGGTCATATTATCCTAAGGCCCAGCCATTCCATTTCTAATTATTTACTCACCCAGCTTAGTATACACGTTCACCAAACACTGAAAAACAAGTATGGTTATTCAGAATTATCCCCATTACCCAAATATTAAAAGCAACCCAACTGTTTGACAATAACATATTGTACAAACTATAGTACATTCACATAATGGAATATTTAAAATCAATAAACTTGAAGAAACTATTGCAACACACAACATGGATGTATCTCACACACTGGACAGACCAATGAGGCCAGGTACAAAGAGTATATTCTATTTGATGCCATCTACATGAAGTTCAAAAATGGGCAAAATCTATCGACAGCTCAATGTCAGAATGATGGACCTTGGATGGAATTTGTGAAGAAGGCTTCTGTGATATTATAATATTTTATTTTTTAATCTGGATGACTCATATATCTAAATCATCCAGGACCTTTTAATCTTTTGGGTTTTCTTTCCCTCCAACAATCAAGGATCTATTGTTGATGCATGTGATTGGCTTAAATTCTAAACTAAAACAAAACCGTAACTGCGTACTCATACACTTTCTTCCTTCATTTTTCAGAACACTGCCCTACCAAAGCCTAACACCAAAACTATTAACACTAAATGGCAGAAAACTCTTACCAAACAATTCTCTTCCTCAAGCTTAACAATATAAAGACTGCTTATAGGATGAAAGTCTTCTTACAAGTCTCAGGCAACTAGTTCAAGTTATTTACATGTGACTTTACACTACTAAAATGACTTAATTTCCTCCATGAAGAAAAAAAATCAATTCCCACAACTTAACCACAGTACCACCAAAAATCTTATGAACACTGAATATTTTTAAACCCTGTCTCTAGAAACTCTTGGTTTTCCCAATCCAATCACGATCACCCTACCAACTTACTGGCAAAACCAATAAAAATGAGTCTTCCCTTAAGGGAAGTGCAGAGATTTCACATCTTAAGACATTATCTTCCTAGTATACACAGAAGCTACTGGAAAAACAAAGCCAAAAAAGGAATGCTGTCAATTCTCTCAGAGCATGCTATTCAGGATTCTGCCACAGACTACAAGAGCTAAAAGCTTCTAACAACTATTGACAAGTAGACGCAGTACTAAAATACTGAAGAGAAAAAACCCACTGTTACCAAGTGAAGACTTGGAAAGGAGTGGACACCTAACAGGAGCATTAGATATTTTCTCCACAAGGCACTGGATTCTCTGGTTCAAAAGTGGAGCAGAAACTTTTCTTCACAAAGCCTACCAAAATGCTAAACACCAACCCCAGCATGAGAGTGCACACCTCTAATCCCAGTAGTCTGGGAAGCTGAATGAGACCTTGACTTTAATCATTTTTGAGAATGACTGCAAATTCAAGCCCAGCCTAGGCAATTTAGTAAATCCTCAAGACCTTGTCTCAAAATGTAAAGGAGGAATGGATGTAGTACAGTGCAAAGAGCTTAGGTTGAATCCCCAGGACAGTTAAATTACTAAATACCAACTAGCAAATAACCACTATTAGTTTCACAGAATTCATATAGGCTACTTTACAAAGGTTTTCCCAGTGACGGTAGAGTACTTTTCATACAGTTCCATTTACAACTAAATTAGAAGAAGAAAAAGCTACTTGATTAAGATATATTTACTTGCTAAAAGTTCAAGTCCAGACTCTGCCACTTAGAAGCCATGAGATCTTAAAAGTAGTACTATTTCGAACCTGCTTCCCTTTTTCTAAAAAGAAGATATGTAAGTCTTATGAGCAAATAGTCTATAAAAAAATGGTCACAAATGGAGAACCAGAGAACTTCTAAGGTAGCACCCCACAAAATATAAACTGCACCTTTTAACTATATTCACTTAAATGTCCTAACTTAGTGGAAGTCTAATCACATTGTCTTATGAATTTACAAAAATGTGATTCAAATCAAAATCTTCTCTCGTCTTCAATTTATTTTATTTTATTTTATTTTATTTTATTTTATTTTATGGTACTGGGAATCAAACTCACAACCTTGCACTCATCAGGCAGGTATTGTGCCACTGAGCTATATTCCCAGCCCTCATTTTCAACTTTTAAAAGAGTTCTTCAAATAGATAAAGCAATCAAAATGAGAGAATGGAGTTTTCCAATAATCAGAAATTTTCCAGTTAAAAAGGGCCAGATTTTTCAGTGCCAAAAATAGAAATGCCAATATAAGAACTAAAATCAACCCAAATTAAAACTTTCACTGTAATGCCAACTGCTTGTTTCGTAGACTGTGAAACAGTAAGAAAAATGTAAAATACATGGAAATTGGAGTATTAGGAATAAAGAAATAGAAGAAAGGAATCAGAGGAAAGGAAAGGAATCCATAGGTCAGTCAGGTAGAATAACAACCAAGTTTTATGTAAGGTTGACTAGAAATGAGAGAAATCTATAAAAAGGGGAAAAAAGGATAGAAAAATATATCAAGCACAAACTACCTCTCACCAAGTTATGGTCACTCCGTACTTCTGCATGGGCAGTCAAATTTGAACCCAGCTCATATTTACTTACAGAAGGCACAAAAATTCTTAGTACTAGAAGTTCAGAAAAAGTGTAGGGGTTGGAAAAGATGATCTTGAAGACCCTAACCACTTCTAAAGTTGTATATTCACCACAAGAGGAAAAAGCAGTCTTATTTAAGGTCTTTTGGCTTTTATTAATTTTATACCACAAACAAGAATCTGCTAACAAAAAGTTTCCAAATGAAATAAGGCAAATGTTTTAACTGAAGAATCTTTCAAAATTCTAGACTTGTGCTTACTTCGGCAGCCCATATATACATGCACTAAAGATTCTAGAACATTGCACACTCAAAGCTGATAAACAAACTATAAGTCAGTATAAAACTTTCACTGTCCAGTGGTTCAGACAGACTTCTATTTTTTAAATACATTTTATTAGTGTCTATAAATTTAGAAAATGTTTCCATGTAGTATTTTCATGTAAGCATACCACATGTTTTGATCATGTATGTCCCTTCCTCCAATAACTTCTTTACATATCCTTTCATAGACTCTTGAACCACTAAAATTCAAATCCAATTAAGCTTTACCAGGATTTTCCTGAGGGCCACTTACAGAGACTCAGTATTATAATTCTCAGCTTAAGAAATAAGCAAATTAGAAAATTTAACTCCTATCATACCACACTTCACTCACTGAAAGACCTAACATTAGTGCAGTGGTATAGAAACTAAGAATCTCAAAGATCTTGCTTAAGAGTAGCAACAAATTCAAACACATTTCTACAAACAGCTACATCAAGGTAATCCAATGCAGAGCAACTTATTTTGGAAATAAGTACTGGATTTAACTACCGTTAAAAACATAGTGAACTATTAGGAAACTAAATTTTATTTCAGTACTGAGTGAACCAAGTTCTATTTATAAATTGCTTCCTAACAAATAAGGTAAATCTACCTGAAACAAAGGCTCTCAGGTAAGATATGTCATTGCCAACATGGAGTTAGCCTTGGAATTCTGTGTCTAGCAGGCCAGAGTTGGAAGCCAGGCTCACGTATTTATGTTGGCAATAAGCTTGCTTACATCTGTTTGGTTCTTAGTCTCTTTATGTCTAAAACACAAATAATAAAGTCATCCTCCCACTTCCACTACACAGCATTTATATGCAAACTGAGTAAAACATATGAAAGACTGGGCACACAATTATATCCCTTACACACAAACACACATACACACACACACAGAGCCCTTTACCCATGATCTCATAAACAAAATAGTGTTTCAAAATGCTGTTAAGAGGCCCAGAACATACTCTATCAAAGACAAAGGGGTCAATTTCTGTAACATAAATAAGCTAATAAATCCAACAATTAATTAGATGATCAAAAGATATAAATGAAAAGTAAACAAAAATAAAAACGGCTCTTGAAAATCTGTTAGATTTGATAAAGGTACACAGAGAAAACAAATTCAGTCTTCATGGGGGCAATCTGGCAGTATCTATCAAATTTTAAATACCCCTTACCTTTGACTCTGAAACTGTATTTCTAAAACTTTACCTTGAAGCTATTCTTACATATATGCAAAATGATGCATTTATTGTAACAATGATGGCAAAAGATTGAAAACCTGAAAGGCCACCAAAGGAGAAGCAGATAAATAAATTGGCATGTTCCTATTATAGTATACTCTGTATCTAAAAACCGAAGGAAGTGGGTCAGTGTATACTGATAAGGAATAGTATTCATGATAAACTCAAAAAGCAAGATGTATAAAAAGCCTCTTTAACGGGAAAAGGAATTTTAAAAATACAGTGAGTTCAAGGATAACCTGAACTACCTGTCCTTTTTGAGACCCTGTCTCAAAAAATGAGACTGGGCTGGGGGGTTTAGCTCAGGGCCAGGGATTTAGCTCATTGGCACAAGCACCTGCCTGGCAAGCACCAGATCATGAGTTAAATCCTCAGTACAAAAAAAAAAAAAGAGAGAGAGACTGAAGCAGGAGAAAATTTAAGCCTAGACTAGGCAACTTAGTAAGATCTTATCTCAAAAAGGAAAAAAAAAAAGGGCAAGAGGAGGAGTATGAAGATGTAGCTCAGTGTGAAGGCCAGGTTCAATCCCCAGTAACACACAGATGCACACACACACCATGTTACTCTGCCAGAATAATGGAAAGGCTAGTTGCCTCCAGAGAGGAGATCTGTAGATCAGAGATGAGGGCATTTACCTTTCACACTATATCCTCTAATACATTTTTATGCCCAAGTATTATCTATTTTTAAAAAATAAGTATTTTTGTAGAATAAAAAAATCCAGATTATCAAAAGGTACCCCAAAAAGAGAAATTGAAAGTACAACCTTGCCCCTTCAGTTAGCCACTCTCCAGTATCTCCTGTCTTACAACAATTACAACCTGCATTTAGAAAATGTTTCCACAAATCTGACAAACGTATGCCAGGGGAAGAAAAAGAATATTTTTCTTTCTGCTAATCTTTACTACTAAATTTGTTTCACTTCATTATTGGATGGAAATCCTTTAGCCTAAAAACCAGATGACACTTATATAGGAAACTGCCAACAGGCTGAATTTCCTCAATACAAAGTGAAGAATTCTTCCATCCCATAACCTTGATACAGGATATATCTCTCTTTTATTTACTAAAAGATTCCCCTCCTTCATAATGTTTACTATGTTCATAAGGCAGTGAGGTACGAAGCACTATCAAATGTAGTACTGAAGTCTAAACAGGGCCTACCTGTACACATTTTTCTGCACTGTTATATACTGCATACAGCAAATAACAAAGGATTTTTGGAAGGACTTAGTCCTATGTATTAGTTGTACAAATTTAGGGAAACTAAGCACTGAATCTCAAAGTCAAACGTGAATGTGTAATCACTCAAATCTAGCTTCCTATGAACCTTTACCACCTTTCACAATACCTGAAAGATCTACTTATCTTTCTATTAAAACCGGTTCCTTTGCCTTTAGCATAGAAATAAACTCAAAGTCAAAGCCTATTAATGGAAATGATAGAGTGAGCAAAGGGACAAAGAATAAAATATTTTATCTATCTTCTTTACTCATAGTTGCAATTTCTGTGTTTAACAGTCACAGGCAATGATGTTCTGTCATTATTTCTTTAATTCTATTTACCTTATTCTCCTATACTGCTGAGCTGGAAGCTCATTCGGCAAGAGTACTGAAAGAAATTTAAACAGCAGACAGAAAGTTAAGCTAAATGATCTTTTAATACCCTTAGAATGCATGGCTTAAAAAGGGAAAGAATAATCTTAAGTAAAATAAATCAGGCACACAAGTTTAAATACCACATGGTTTCACTTGTGTGAAAAATCCGAAAGACATTAGGAAGTAGGAGGAACTTTTTCAAATGGAAAGGGGAGTAAGAAATGGGGGATAGGGAAGGAAAGAGGGACTTTAAAAGGCTAAAACAGAAATAAGAGCTTTTGCAGATGGGAAGGGAAAGAAGACTTGGAGAAAGGGGGAACAGGACACAACCAAAAAAAACTAAGATGTGTTATGTACACGCATAAAGTACATGAAGAGAATGACTATTATGTACTGCACACATATACTAATAAAAAAGAAAAAAATTACTTCAAATAACATATAAAAGAAAGAATTCCAATATATTCTAAACCAAGAATGAGCAAAGACTTCTGTAAAGGACTAACTAGTAAGTATTTTCAGTTTTACAGTCCACTGCCCTGTAGTAGCTTCTCAAGAAGTAGCTATAGTTTAAAAATGGTTTATCTCCACTAAAACTGATGCAGGAGTTTAACACCTATAGTAAGTCATCATGAGGTGGAACCAAATCCAAGCTATGTTATTTAAAGGGAGTTCTTTGAAAAGTTCCTTGGATTAGATAAATCACCAGGGTATAGCCTGCATGACTGAACACTGATGGTTGTATAAGACAGAGATTAGAGGATATGGACACACACACATGCTCCCTATCTCTTGCCATGTGATTCCATGTACCACTTTAGGGCTCTGTCAACAAGGAGGTCAACATGGACACAGCTCTTTTCAACCTCTAGAAATGTGAGCTAATTAATTTCTTTACATAATTATCCAGCCTCAAGTATTTCGTTACAGTAATGCAAAATGGACAACCATGGACAATAAATAAATGAATGGGTGTGGCTATGTCCCAAAAAACCTTAAAAAACAGGAAGCCTGCCTAACAATCACAGTTTGCCAAATCCTGTTCTAAACAATGATTTTTAATATTCCACATTCAGAAAAATGAAATACAAATAGGAAAACATCATAAGAAGCAGTACTGTCTAAAAATACATTATCTTTGATTTTACTACCAACTGAATCAGAGTGGAAGTTATGGGGCTATCAGCCAGAGTGCAAAGACTAACAAAAAGAAAGCAGAAGAGGTAAAGATATACTTCAGTCTTAGTTACTTTTCTCATTATTGAAACAAAATACCTGACACCTGCAGTTAAAGGAGGAAAGGTTTATTTGGTTCACAGTTTGTAGAGATTTCAGTTCCACAGTTGGCTGGCTCCAAGCAGAGTAGCATGGCAGAGGGGTATCAAAGAGGAGAAATAGTTCATGGCAGACAGTATGCAGCAAGATAGAAAGCACCAAGCAACGAGCAATGCCAACAACCAGCCCTCTTTCTGCTCCTTATATTTTATACAAGCTACCTGCCCCTGGGGCAGTAGCACTCATACCTAGGCTGGGGCACCCTTAATCCTAGCATCACACTGTGAATCAATTCCAGCATCACATTCTTAATACCAGAATCACACATTCTAGATCCAGTCACCTCCAAAAAGCCCCACTTCTGACTGCATGAGACTTTGGGGAGACATTTAAGTACAAGTCGTAAGAACTTCCCTGCAGGTTTAGGTTTCAAGGCAGCATGAGCCTGCAGACACCTTGATTTCATATTTCTGGCCTACAGAACCAACAAACAATAGATTTGCTGCCTTAAACAGCCAAGCTGTTAAAAACCAATAGAAGGTTATATATCACTATTCAGGTACAGAGCAAAAAGCCTTCCAATGATGCATATGCTTTTATGTCACAAATGCATGATGAATCCTTTCCAACCGGAAGACAGCAATTATAAAAATACTCTTTAATTAAAACATGGGGTGGCTTTTCAAAATGGGTATAGAAAAAAACAGTAGGAAAAAGCTTCATATATGAACAAAAAAAGGTAAAAAAAAAAAGGGTACATTTCAGATCCTAGAACAAGTCATTGGAGAATATGTACGTTTATTGAGGGTACACCTCTGTATGTAATAGTACATTTAGAAAAAATAGTATTCTGGTTATCACTAAGCAACAACAACAACAACAAAATCATTCTAAAACTGTCTTCTAATCACAAAAATCAATTCTCTCTCAATTTTTTTGAGTCAGAAATCTGGAAAAGGGCTCTGCTAAGCAACTCTGGCTAAACAGTTATAGCTCTCCAGACTCTGTTTGCCTCTCCCAATGAGGTAGTTGGGGATCCTTCATAAAGCATGGTAACCTCAGGCTAATTATAATTACACAGTTTACAAAGCTACTCCTATCTTAAAGATCAGAATTCTATTAACTAGGTAGCTCCCTCCCCTTTCCTGGACAAGTCTTAAAATCACACAGCATAATTTCTGTCATGTTCCACTGATTATAAGCGGTTTGAAGATAGCCCATATTCAAGGAGACATAAACTCAGATGAGTGAGCACCCTAATGGTTTTCCAATGTTAGAACCATGCCCACAGTTACTTGGCTGCAGCTTTGAGATTCTCCTGATCAATTTAGCCAATGGTCTTTTGCAGTTCAGTATGCATGCAAAAGAAAAAGACAGAACTTTAACACTTGCTGAATTCTGAGTACCAGTCAGTATTCATATTCCCTATAATACTACCACTGGTGCCAGCTACCCTAAAGTGGAGTCCAGGGTCTGGGGATGTAGTTCAATGGTAGAACTCTGGTGTACTGTGCTGGAGGCCCTGGATTCAATCCCTAACACCAACGGGAAGTATTTATTTATTAATTTATTGTTGTTTTGAGACATGTAGTTCAGACTGGCCTTGAACTCAGAGCAATCCTCCTGTCTCAGCTTCCGAAGTGCTGAGATTACAGGTGTATGCCACCATACCAGGCATGTAAAAATTTTTAAAAACTGCCAACAGATGCCACTGTAAACCTAAAGTACTTTCTCACAGTGAAATCTCTGGTACACTGTATGTTCTCCCACAACGCAAAACTAACCCCGATACCCCACCAAACCGCAAAGATCATGGACTCAAGGCCAAAAGAGCAATCTGACTCAAGGGGCACTTACTTAGAGCCCCTGGAGCTCTATGAAGACAGAGGATCTTATAGGGTACTTCTCCTCTATTCCTCAAGGGATCTCAGAATTTTCTGATAAACTGCCATCTAGAGATATTTGGGGAACCAATGTTCTAGTTACTGTCTTTTCTACTATACTTTGGTAACTACAGACTTTTTTTAAATGACAAACAGAATTGTATATATTTATCATGTAGGTGATGTTTCGGAACACATATATTTTGGATGGAATCTTTGTTTTAAGATTCAACTTAGTGCCAGGCATGACAGTACATGCCTATAAACCCAGCACTCGAGAGGCTAAGGCAGGAGAATTACTTTTAGTCCAAGGCTAGCCGGGGCTATAAAGTGAGTTCAAGGCCAGCCTCAACTGCCTGTGAAATCTTGTCTCAAAAATAAATAAATAAAATAAAAATTCAACTTAAAAGAAAATTTTCTCTAAAAGTTATAAGCAACAAATTTTAAAGACTACCAAGTTGTCTATTACCAAAGTCAAACTGTTAAGAATAGTGGGTTCCTTTTTCGAAAATTAAGGCTTATGAGGCATTTTTCCACAAACAATAGTTCTAGCATCTTAGTCAACATTTCTTTTTCCAATAAAAGATGCTAGTGTCCAACTCCAGTGTAAGCACCCATTGAAGCAGATATAATGACCACTCTGTTTGCCTACACAGACAGGCTCTGGTATAGCAATATTTAACTCTGTGTCCTATTTTTTCCAATGTCTAAGGTAGTTCTTGGGCCATTATGCAACTATTTTATACATTGGTGTTATTCTATAAAGCACGAGAAGTTTCACAAGACCAAAATACTTCTAAGATCTTATTATCCTGGAAAATTTTAGACAATGAAGAAAATTAGATTCAAGATTTTCTGAGTAACATGAAGATCAAACACAACAGTGAAGTTCTACTCCATTAGACATGACATATCTAAACTTTTTGCTGAACAGAAAACTTTAAACTTTTTTACTAACATCCACTTTGTTTGTTTCTGAGCTCAAGGTCTGCGTCAGTAAGGTAATTGCTATAAAATTCACAAAAGAAGGGCTGTGCTTTTGTTATACACAGGCTGGTAATACAGAATACTAAACAGAAGGAGCTGTCTAAAATAAACAGTTACAGCAATTAGCTAAATTACTTAGATGTGGGTCACTACTTAGAAAAATATAAATTCCATTCCAGGAAGAAGATAATTTTTTTACAGAAAGTATTTCCCATAAGTCAGGCATTCTTTTTTTAAATAAACTATTATACTATATTCACTTCCTACTTTAACAAAAACGTTTTGACTATAAGAAATCTTTATCCCAGTATCTTCACACTCAAGAGACACTGTTTGATAAATGAAGGTATTCTACTATTTTAAATGTACTACCAAAGACAGCTGTTCAGATTCTGCCAATACAGCACAGAAAATCCAAATATTCTGTTTTGCTTAACAATTTAGTAACAGTCCACTGTCCATTAAATAACTTAATTATATTAACAAGGTTAATATAAAAATATTTCAAATTTCCCAGTAAAAATGATATTACAAGAAAGTGTATGATGTTTTCCCTGAAAACTATATGCAGACTACTTAAGGTTTACTCCAGAACTGACTTAAGCAAATTACTTATTATGTATCTTGTATAGACTAATTAAAATCTATCGAATCTTACTCATAAATATTAAAATATCTTTTTTAAAAGGTGGGAGAATTATTTTGCTGATTGTAGAAGCAGTTAAGACTTGTAATCCTTAAAAGCAGAAAAGTATTCTGAACTTCCCGTACACCATAAGTTCTACTTGAGTGTGTCGCTTTCTTACACTGCCTTATGTTTTCAAGACTGAACCTAGAAACAGGCTTCAGTCATCCAAGGCAGCATTAAGGTGGAGAAACTGTACCCAACCAGATTGGGGAACTACATTAGCAAACCAGAAACTATAAAAGAAATCCACTGAACTCCTTTTATGTCCTACTTTTCATGAATTTCCCAGTACAGCTGAGGAAACAATGTTCATAAAGAGCTCATGATCACCCATCCTATCAAGCTACTGAGGTCACAACTCAAAAAAATGGGCCAAATCGCCTGATAGACAGCAAATAAGAAAGTGTGACACTCCTTTGATTTATCTATAAGACTATTTGAATAATCCATTAAGCTACTTACCAAGAAATGGAAAAGTACATTCCTAGAATATACCAAACACTCAAATAGGTTACTGCAACGAGCAATGCTGCAGTTTCTACCACATACAAAAGCTGTAATTCTGAAACTCTGAAGAGATATACTCACAGTCAGTTAAACTGTAATCTTCAGCTAGTCATGATTTTCAGTTACTACCATTATTCTGGTTTTTAATTAAAGGTCCCGTTGGTTTGGCTTCATTATCATCAATTTAGTTTATTTTATTAACCCTGCAAAAATACACTGTACAACTGTATAACTAGTTTAAAAGTAATCTATAGTTTAAGATAAAGACCTCTGTGTTTTAATTAGGAACCATCTATACACCTGACAAAACACCCCCAAAACACCTATACTAAAGCTCCAGCTAAAGTCTGGGATTTAAAAAGCCTGAGTGAAGTCACTAATATAGGGACCAGACTTCTTCCTGACCACTTGGCCATAGCAAATGTAGTAAAAGAATTCAACATTGGATCATCTTTGTAAATAGTAAAAATTTCTTTGAATGTCAATGACTACTCCGTCTCTAGTGTTGGGTGAGAAAGAACAGCGAGCGACAAGGAATACCTTAAAAGAGCTAAATCCTAAATCACAACTTCTTCTCAAAGTTCCTTTCCTAGTTTATCTTTAAAACTTTGCCAGGTTCTTATATATACCTTGTATCCAATCAGCTCAGAAAGGCATAAAAATGAGGAAAGCTATCTAATGATTTTCTAAATTTTCAGTAAGTTTTCAGCTGTGGTAGTGAATTAAGATGCTAATAGATCTAGCCTAATAAGCCTTGTAGCTATGGGTTATTATACCAAAAATGGGGTAAAAATAGGCATGGCAAAGTGAAAACACTGGAGTATAAAAATTCAAGGAATTCTTAAGTCTATTTATCAAAGTCACAGTGCTAAACACCCTGGGTAGTTAGACACTTTCTTTTTTGGCTACTGAGTTTAAAAATGTAAAGACAACCAAATAAGCTAAAAATATTTAACAAATATCAGATTGAGTAATAAATTCACTGTTGGGAGTTGACATAACCAAGTAATCCTGGACAAATCAATCAAACTCGCCAGTCAATTACTAAATGTAGGGAAGAGGTGCTCTATCACTGATCTTCTGGCTCTCAAAGTGTGTATTTCTACTACGTAAGAATAAGTTGTATCCTAAACCTATATTATTAGATACCAGGGGAATTTTTTTGTTTTTGTTTTCTTGGATTGAACTCATGACCTCACACTTGCCAGGCAGGTATTTGGGCCACTAAGCTAAACCCTCAGCCCCACCAAGGGAATTATTAACTCCAATAGGTCACAAAAAGGTTATCATTTTAAAGCAATTCACATAATATTTACCATCTTCAAACAGTCTTACACACTGCTCTACAGAGTCAAATATCCCATTACCAGCAAATTCACCTGGTTCCTATCTCGTTAGGATTCTACTTATGCTAATACCCACTATGATGATCATAGTTTTAAGTGCAATCTACAGGTTTTCAAAATACACATTGTAAGAAACTTATTTAAGACCATTCTTCAAAGTAAGTAAATGATGACTGCTTATGTCCTCAGAGCACCATTGCTTCTAAGTTATTTCAATATAGTTATGAAAAAATAACAGATCCTTTCTTCCACAATTCAAAACTGTTTAAGGGCAAGAAAGGTCAAAACCCTTTCTTCCTTTACCTTTAAGGGAAAAACAAAATGTATTATGCACTTATTTATTCTTATATATTCCACTATAATATTCTTATATATTATACTATTAATTCAGGATGGGTAGCAGCCATGATACAAAGTACCACACACTTATTCCAAAATCTTTTATAAAATCATTCCTACATATTAAACTGAATATAAGTTATCTACCCCCAAAAATCCAATTAACAACTGGTAACAACTGGTTTAATTTTTTAAAACCAAGAATTTGTACAATTAACTTCGTAATTTGATCACTTTTATTAAAAATATCTATAAAAACTGAACAACATACATAAAATATAATTAAATTTTGGCAGTATACTAAAGAATGAATTACTATTATACCAGGATCTACAGACCCTTAGGATCTGAACAGGTTCTGAGTCTTAATAAACACCTAAAATTTTATGAAAAATTAAATGTGTGTGTATATTTTCCTAAAGGACAACAAAGCTTTGAAGTGATTCTCAAAGAGGTTCCAGAACATTTAGAATTTCTGCATTATGAAATATACCTGAAGACTATTCTCAGTCAGAGTATCTACTAATAAGATATAACACTAATTAACCCACAGGATTCCCCATTAAGTACCATGCCAATATTTCTGACAATTTCATGAAATACAACTACATAAAGTAGATATTTGGGCCCTCAGGGTGAAGATCTATGGCACAACACCTGCCTTACATGTACAAGGCCTTGTATCCAATCTCCAGTACTGCAAAATGATGAATGAATGACTTCTAGGTTGGTTAGAAGTACAAGACAGATACTACATTCCTAAAGTAGGTAACAGTAAGCTCTCAACTTACTAACATTTAAGTTGCAAACTTTCAGATACAAATGGACCCAAATTATGAATATATGTACATGCAAATAAGTCATGAAAGTAGCTCAGCTGTCTGCCATGCTTACTGTATGTGTATATGTGTGTGCATGTGCATGTTTGGTCCAATCTCTAACACTGCAAAATGAATGAATTAATGAATGAGTTACTTCAGGGTTGTTTAAAAGAGCAAGTCTTAATATCACGTTCTTAAAGTAGATATTTCAAAATCTTAAAACTTTCAAATGGTTAACACAGTTAAACACATGTATAAGCACACAAAACAAGTTACAATTTAAGGCTTTCAAGTGACTTACATCTGGCAATTGATTGTACACACCCACAAGGAATATTCTAGCTAGGACGCTTAGTGCACTCACTGAACTATATCCACCCAGCCTCTCATCAGCTCTTTGTATATTAGTTATGATATTTTGTTAACTGAGACAAAATATGCTAACAATTTGATGGGTTCTAAGATTTCCTGTCTCAGTAACTAAATATCAAAAATAATTATCTTCTCTAATAAACTAAGAATCCCACCATACCCAAAACTGACGGGGAAGGGAAGATAGAAGAAAAAGAACAAAATATTAAGGAACTGTATCTAGTATCTAAAACACCAATGTTTTTAATTAAAAAAGAAGACCCAGTGGGCATGGTGACACATGTCAGTAATTGCAGTACTTGGAAGGCTGAGGTAGAAAGATCACCATGAGGTCAAGGCCAGCCTGCAACTACAAAGTGAGACTTAAGTCTCAAAAAGCCCCTCTCCCCAAAAATAAAGAAAGAAAAGAAATGCGCAAAGTTTGTACATGTTCAACTGGTTTAAACATTTTCCTCCTCCCTCCATTTAGCAAATAAGGAAATTCAAACCCAGAGAGCAGGAAGTGACTTGCCTAAAACATACTAAGTTGTTAACAAAACCAAATTTAAAAGTCAAATCTGCTGATTCACAACTCAATGTGAATTTTCAGTATTAAGACATTTTTCTATACTGTAATAGTAAAGAAAATGAACTAGTAATGAATGTCTCAATTCTATATTTTATATTTTTAAAAAGTAATAAGATAAAGGAGAGACTAGAAAGTGAACACAAGATGGTTACATATGAAAGCTTTATGAATCTACTATACTTCCTCAGTTATGAGACACATGACTTTAAGACACAGTACTTATTTAAAAAACATT
This sequence comes from Cavia porcellus, assembly GCF_034190915.1. Lineage (NCBI taxonomy): Eukaryota > Metazoa > Chordata > Mammalia > Rodentia > Caviidae > Cavia > Cavia porcellus. Next base: position 100,455,451 of record NW_026947489.1, read on the forward strand.
TTGAAATTGACACTGTAAAATACAACTCCATTTCAAAAAATACTAAAATATGAAATATACAAGGTGTACTCAAATAGTGAACGTTTAATAAAAATTAGTATAGCTAAAAGACATTGTTCATTAATCGCCATCAAAAGTCTCCCTTTCTTAGAACAAACTAATTCCATCATTCTTGCCACCTTGTGAAGGAGTTCTAGAAGTTTATGAACATCTTTTAAGGATGGAATCAAAAATGTGGTGAATATTGGTAACAGGTATGATCCAACGAAAACGCAAATCGAAAAAAAATTCAAGTATCTTCAACCATCTTAATCACCAGAACTGGTACTGAGCAGTTTCTAGCTCTTTCTAAAGTCAAAATGACCATGAATAGTAAGTATTTTCAATCAACTCAGAACATCAAAGCATCCATGACAAAGCAACTAAGACACTCATGAAAGAGGACATCCAGAACTGCCTTCAGAGTGCTAAGAATGTCACAGTTAAGTGTGTCTGGAGTAAGGAGGAGTATTTTTATGGTATGTCTTTTATTCAAACAAAATTTAAATTTTTTTATTTATTGATATTTTAATCAGACCTTGTACATCTCTAAAGTGAGAAAATATTATATAACGCACCCTGTTACACATTACACATCTTAAAATAAGTATCATTTATTTAGAGGCAGTGTCCCAAGGCACAACACTTGGCACTTCTAAAGTAACAAAGTTACTAAACACCTCAGATTATGTGGTATTTTTTCAAGTGTAGGAATTAACAAATCCTTATTACTTGATCAAGAGTTTTAGAATTAGACAAAAGAAAGTTTGAAAACTACTTCTGCCAACCTGGCTCTCCAACCTTCAGAAAATTAGTAACTTCTCTAAACTTCATTCTCCTCATCTGTAAGATGAGACACACACAAGAGAATTATATAAAAATTAAATATTATTTAAGAAATATAATGTCTACATAAAACAGAAATTTCATTAACTTTTTCCCATAACCCCTATGGGCAAAATGTGTGGTGGTAATGCTTATAATTCCAACCTTCTAAGAGGTTAAGGGAAGAGGATCCCAAGTTCAAGACCACCCTGCACAACTTTAGCTATGTACTCAGACCCTGCCTCAAAACAAAAAATGAAAAAAGGACTGGGAGTGTGGTTCAGGGGAAAGGCAAAATAAACTAGTACTGCAAAATAAATGAACTGACTGATTTGTAAGACTCCTCCTTTATATTTAGGAGACTACAATCAATCTGTACTGATCCAAGGGCAAATCCTTAGTAGTCTACTTGGGAATAATTAGTTGCTAAGTAAAGCCATGGATACAGCTCAGCATCATAAGCACCTGCCCGGTAAGCACAAAATCCTGAGTTTAATTGCTGACTTTAAAAAAAAGTGATGAATTTCTAAACGCTTAAGTTGATCAGTTCAAAATTCAGCACTTTCATACTGTTTTACTGAACTTTCAAAACTCTAAGCCCATTAAAAACTTCCTGAAGAGAGGAACCATAGTACCGATGCATACGAAGAGAAGGCTATAAAGGCCAGCAAAAAACTTTAAAATTACTCAACCCTACAAATGATTTGCTTTCTTTTTACCTCAAATTCATTGGTTAAACTCTTAGAAAACAAATGGTTAGGTGAGTTAAGACTTACCCCTTCAATTGAGGATGCTCTAGTAACCTGATTACCCAGATTAAGCAAATACCATTTTTCAGTTCCTACCAATTAACAATCCAGACATTTCCAAGATGAAAGCAAGCCTGATAAAGTGGCTCATTTGGAGTAGAGACTAAAATGAGACCATCCTTTCTCTCACTCCAAGTTCAGAATCACATAGCCCCTAATAGCTCATTTCTGTTAAATGACTTTTACCATCTAATTCTAAAACAATGCTCCTTTTAGAAATGTGTTAATAAAAAGTATTTTTAAATCACTCAGAATCTATCTAACCAATGATTAGAACATTAAAAGGGCCCTACTATCATCTTTCCTATGAATTATTTGATGATAATGTGATCATATTGAATGAATTTGTAGTAAGTACCTGTCATTAAGCATGATTACTAACCCATATCTTAGTATCTTTTATCCAGACTTCGAGACTACATCCATATTTCTTTTGTCCCTAACTCAATAATTTCTTCTCAATCAGTGGTCTTTCTAGTCAGTTAACTTTGTAGTTACTAAACTTTTCCTTCTTCCTTAAAAATTGTTTGGTTATAGGTTTACTGAAACAACTTATTTCTTGGTATCACAGGCATCTCCTCAAGTAATCTTTCCCCCTTCACGGGCTGTCCTTTAACAATCTCTTGCTCAGGCCTGACCTTTGGATTCTGTCAATTATGCAGCACTTAGCATAGTGTGTAGTGCCCAGTACATGCTCCATTAAGGTTTACTGGCTGACTTTACCAATCCTGACCTACCACTTACTAGCTATATAAGTTTAGGTCAGTTAAATGTCCTGAATCTCAAGGCCTTCACCTATAAAGTACATTCAAAAGATGACGCTACCTGAGATATTCAAAACAGTGTCTTGCACAAGACAACCCCCAATAAACTTTGCTGTAACTAGCAATATGGTCCAGTGTAAGACTCAAAAGTATTTCTGAGTACTGTGTTAAGGCTATCAGATGTACTTCTTGATAACCCAACTTATTTTCACTACGTTGTCTTATCAAAAATATTTTGGGCATTTTACTACCTACTTTCAACCCATCAATTGATCTAATTCTTGACTCTGCTAACTACCGCAAAGATTTATCATTTACCAACTAAGTTGCAACAAAATGTTTAGTTGATACCAACTAAGTTGCAACCCTAATGTTCACTCAAATCTTCATTTCTCTTTACAAACCATTTTTCATTTATGAGTCTTATCCATAGTTGTTTATATCACGTGCAACTACTGGACTGTCATTCTTATCTTCCAATAAGCTATTACCCAACTCCTAGTTCTAATAATGGCTCAAAACTCACCTTTTTCAGAAATCTTCCCTAATTATCTGCACACCAGCTGGATCTGCTCCAAAAGGCCTCAGTACTTAGATATTCTGTTGCACTAAAAGTAACATGTGATCATCGAAAAACCAAAAAATTATTTCTACATCCCAAAGAATGATCCATTATTTGTTTTGTTCATCTAGTAAACAAGTAAACATCCTATACAGTAACCACTCTCTTTTTGGTTTTATTTTTTCCTGGAGAACATAATATTCACAATCCTTTTAACCTATCTTCAACATTAATTAGCCTTATCACTTAAATCTGCCACTGGTACTGTGCTAATGGGCCACCTTTGCTACCACCTCTTCTCTCCCCGCAACCTCTGCCCACACCCCAAAAACGAACAGTCCAAAAACTTCAAACAGAAAGGCAGCAGCAGTAGTACACAAAGACCACTCTTTCCTTCCTGAGTGAAAAGTTCTTTGATACCATTTAGTTAACAAAACTTCTCAAGGCTGAGAAAAATTCCACTGCATCAAAAAAGTTGATCATGTAGAATAACAAACTGTAATTGTACATCAATTGTTTCACCGTAAGAAAGCTTGCATCATTTTTATGCCGAATTACACATACTCAATAAGATCATTGAGAACTTCCCTGTAGGGAAGATTTTCCAAGACTATCTTCTGATGTTGCCTTTAAACATATTTTACTGTTTTAATGTAAAGTAAGCTATTGCTCATTTCCATCGAATCAAAATCAAACTATGCCAGTTTCTTTCCTGAGAGGCTAAGTCTGTGTGCTGTCGAGACCAAAAAATTAAATGCACTGTCACGTGAGTGGAAAGAAGGATGAGGAGGCAGGAATCAATCTTAGTAGTGGGAATCCACAAATCAGAGGGATAGGCCCATCATCAGAGTGAATGAACCTATGAATCTGGCTATCTGGGGCTCCCCTCAACTCTGTTCTTGCTCAACTATTCATAAAATATTCATAGCCTTCACCTGGCACACATAAAACTATCTCCCTCACCAGGTGTGTACTAACTGGCCAAAAGTCGCCTTTCAGTGAGAGTGAGCCTCCACCTCACCCCACAGTAAAAACCTCTGCCCCCAGTCACTTTCCGGTTTCAGAAGGCGCGCCTTACACTCCAGATCCACGTGTTCCCATTGGTCCAGAGCCTTAACCTTCAAATCCCACGCTTGCTCTCCCCCGGCTTCCAGCAGACTCCCCCCAACCCCTACAGATGCCTACTTCCGAGAATACACACTCCCCGGCCTTGCGCCTTCTTCCCGGACACAGTCTTCTGTGCATCACCTTCCCCATCACTCTCTTCCTCTCCAGCACCTAAATGCGCACCACACAGGCCTCCGTTTGCCGCCACCCTCTCTCCCGCACGCGAATCTGCTCCCCATTAACCACTCGGCCCACCTTCGCCACCTCCACGCGGCCTCCCACCTCGGGCGGCGCCTCTGGCTTCTGTGACCCCGGGCTAGGCCCCTCACTACGTCGCCCTGGCGGTCCCAGCTCCCGGGAGGGCGGTGGCAGGGACCATCCGGGCCGGGGAAGAGCACCCCCTCTCCCGGCGGGCGGGCGAGGCAGAGGAAGAGGGCGGGGGCGGGACGACAGCCCCACCTCGGCCCTGCCCCGGGCTCCAGCAGCCACTGTCCCGGCGGGACACAGAAGAGTCCGCAGACTAGCGGACTAGTGGAGCGGCGCCCCTGCCGCTCACCTAGACACAGAGGTTCGGGCCTCACAATTCCCTGGCACCTCAGCGAAGGCTGCGCGCCGCCGCTTTTGGGCTCTCCTCACTCGCGTTTCCACCGCCCCCGACAGGCTGCTGTAGAGCGGACAGATAGCCGCTCGCCCATTGGCTGTGGCCTGCGCTTGCGTCATCAACTCCGACCGCTCCTTGGCACGTAACTGGCTGGCGCGGCGCCCCCTTTCCAAATTCGCCCCCGATTGGCTGTTTGCGCACTCTCACGGGGAGGACCACTCACCCTCGTCCCAGCTCCAGCCTCCCCCCACCCCCCCACGGCCAGTTTCCATTGGGGAGGGAGTAGGGGGGGCGGGAGCGAGCTCCAGTGAGATGCGAACGGCCAATAGGGGCGCGGAGAGTGGGCCAGGAGGTGGGCGCCGCGGCGGCCGGCCGGAGAAAGCTCAGCCAATGCGCGCGCGCCCCACATCCTAGGGCCCGCAGCGCCACCTCTGGCCGCTTTTGTGCCCCGGGTCGCGCCCAGCGCCACGCCCGACTGCCCCGGGCTCTAGCGGAGCGCCCACTAGAGAGACGCGGGTTTGGCGGTCAAGCCGGCGCGGGCGCCAGCGGGGCAGCCATTGTGTCGTCTCTCGCGCTGCCGACGTGGAGCCCGCCGCGCGTTTTGGAGGGACTCCGAGGCACCCTCAGCGTACTGCTAGGCTTGATCCGGGTCGGTGATGGCAGACCCTTCGCTCGGTAGACCCCGGAATCTCTCTGGGAGACCAGACCCAGAGTGTTATCAGGCCCCACGGCAGTGAGAGCCAAATCGTTCCACTTCCCACTGCCTCCAAAACTTAAGGATGGTGAGAGAAGTTAGAATAATGGTTACCTGTGAGGGATGGGGGCAGGACCGCGAGGAATCTCGGCTGAACGTGGAAACGTTCTCTTCCTCGATCTGGGGTTGTAGAGGGCTGTGTGCAGATTCACTGTGCTGTATCCGTCAGGGTAAGTGCGCTCGAGGGACTTAATAACGCAATTTTAAAAAGAATATAAGAATCTTAAGAGTTATCCGGTAATATGCTGTCGTTGCCAAGACTTAACCAGCACTAAAGATCTACAAGTCATTGAATGAGGAAGGAGGGTTTGAGAAAAGAAAAATGCGGTAAGCTTCTGGCAGGGTGAATTGCAGATACTGGTTAGAAATTTTAAGGATGGGCCTGGCTGGCTCAGGGTGATTCTTCTTTAAAGAATTGGAGCTTGTTTCTGTGCCTGGCTCTGTTAGTAGAACAAAAGCATTTAGTGCTGCCTCCAGTTGGAAAATACGAAAGCTTATTGAGCTACCTACGTTGTGGCATACTTAAATTCTGAACCCAGGAAACAGAATTTGCCCTCAGAGCACCGAGCAGTGCCATACAGCCATTTCACAAAGTTAATACAGTAGCTTACCTTCGGGAATGAAACATCTACTGTGTTAGGCAAAATAGAAGTGTGAGCCTAAAACTCAGTCTGTTAGCTGAGTTATGAAGTAGCCAGGATCAAGCAAAACGTTGCTAACTGATTTAATTATATGCCACTGTCTTGGTTACTTGCCTCATTTGCAGGCACACAGTACCCGACACCCATAACTTAAAGCAGGAAGGGCTTATTTTGGCTCACAGTTAGTAGAGGTTTCAGTTCATAGTCCACTGGCTCCGGAGGTAGGGCTGCATGGCGGAGAGAACTGACAGAGGAAAATCTGCTTATGGCGTGGCAAGCTGGAAACAGAGATGAAGGGAGGAGGGAGGGAGGTTTATATCCTTTCAGGTCATGCCACTAGTGACGGACCTCCGCCCACTAGGCTTTACCTCTCATGGTTACACTTAGCTATAAACTGACCAGTGGAATAAACCATTGACCGTCATGCCCCCATGATCCAGTCAGCTCCCAAAAATCATGCTGTGATCACATGAAATTTTGCGAGGGCATCTAGATATAAAGCATAATACACACCCCAAAAAATAAGAACTTGAGGCCTTGCTGGCCACAATGACTAAAAGTTATATTCCCAGTTGTTGGAACCTGAGGCTTGAGAATGAAACATAGCAAGATGCCATCTCAAAAACAAAAATCTCTAAGCACAGTTCTTGATTATAAAAGTACCCCAGGATAAAGATTATGATATTTGTATTTATTTAGTCATTAATTTGTTCAGTTTCAATCAGCGTCTTAAAGTGCACATCACTTAACAGGTACATAAAGCCACGTGTGGCAGTATTTTCCAGAACATGAATGCAATGACAGGACAGTTGCTTTCTTTTTTTTTTTAACTTTTTATCGGTACCAGGGATCAAACTCATGACTGCCTGCTTGCAAGGCAGGTGCTTATGCTGCTGAGCTAAATCCCCAGCCCCACGACAGTTTCATAGTGCTTATCTTTACCAGCTCCATGACAATTTAAAAGTAGCTGTTGTACATTCAAAGTGTTTGGCAATACTGAAGGGAATGTAATTCTCTTTGTAGTTACGGTAGAGATCTCATCACAGATATCTAGAAAGCATCAGAGATTTTTAATTGTCATAGCATGTTTACAGTTTCAGGGAACTTTTGTGCCAGTGAGCTACACTCTAGTTAGTGCAGTTATTCTCTGCAGTTATTTGATTATATCTGCGTTGCCCTGCACCCATTTATGAAACTCAGAATCAGTGTGCTTTATAACTGTTTTTAAAGACTGTTAGTAAAAACACAAACAGCAAGTCTTTAACATTTCCGCTGATACAGCAATTGCTAGTCTGAGGAAGTACACACAGGTTCCTATCTCTAAAAGGGGAAACTCTTATCTGTTTTGGGTGTTTCAGAGATCTATGAAATAAGTGAGTTTCATTCAGAGGTGAATAATCTGACCCTCAGACATTCTACAGACATACTCTAAGTGGAGCAAAATGCAGCTGCTAGGCTTCTGGCTCTTCTAACGTACTGTGTGCTCTGATGGACTTTCTCTTTTCCGCTGTCTCTTCTAGACCTTGATCATTGATACTGCTGGTGTCATTTAGCTCTTAGGTCTTGGGAGGAAAAAGCACAGTATTTGCAATAGTTCTTCAGGTATATCTGTTACCACTTTTGCAATCACTGTGGAAAGAAAAAAAAACCACCCTGTGGTCAATTTCTTTCCTCCTCTGATTAGATTGTCACAGTGTTGCCAGTCTTTTGTGGGTGGCACAATCATGGTTTGAACTGAATTTGGCAGAGTGGTAACTGAATAGAATCCTAACACCTAGGAATCAGTCTTTCTTTTTCCTGGCTGTTTCTTCTTTTTATCTCTTTCTAGAGATTTACTTCCCTTGTATATGAATTTTCGAGAACGCTGTCTAAGGTCAGTAGGCTTAATCTTCTCTGGTAAATCTCCTGCAAGACATATTGCAAATCAGAGCGCCAAGCTGGAAAAACCTCAGGCAGCCAACCACACCTATCTGTAAAAAAATTGTTAGTGTCTACAAAGGTATGGCTACTTGAGGAAATAAAACATATTTGACGCAGTCACTAATCTCTTATTGCAGAGTGGAAAGTACAAAGATTAGAGTTTCTCTCTAAGCAAAAACATTCAATCACTTGTCTTAGTTACTTTTCTCATTGCTGAGACAAAATACTACCACACGTTAAGGGAAGAACGGTTGATTTAGCTTATAGTTTGTAGAAGTTTCAGTCCATAATCAGCTAGCTGCAAGGCAGTGTAGGTGGTAGACAAGTGTCACAGATGAGAATAGTCCATTGTGCAAAGAAGGAAAGGGACCTTTATCTAGGCCACCAGGATTAGGGTGATGCCAAACCTGATTTAGTAATCGTATACTCTTAATCTCAGCATCACACACTCTAGATCCAGGCCACTCTGAAAAAGTCATAGGAGGTTTTGGGGTGACATTGAGACACAAACTGTAACATTGTACCAGTATATTTTTTAGAACAGCCAATTCTGGCTTTCTCTAATGACATCATCAATAGTTTGGGAAGAGCACTGTGATTAAGGGTCCTGAATCTAGAACTCAATTCCTAAGTTACCACTATCAGAATTATTGCATATGGCCTTATACAAGTTGTCTAAGCACTGTGCCTCAGTTTCCCAGGTCTAAAATAAAGTGGTACCTCCATCAGAAGGGTGCTTTGAAGTGAGTAATTTAAAATAATTTCTAGCATATGGTTATCCTTATCTAAAATATTTGTTAAATCTTAAGAAAAAAAGTAGCATGAAGTACTTGCCCAAACCAATAATACAGTCTACCTTCTATTTTTGTAATATGTCAGGAAACTTCATAGCTATTGTTTTTAGGCCTCACAAGATAAACATCCCCATTTTAATTTGGCTGAATTGCTTATGATCACATAACTAGTTGGAAAGTCTACCTAGGTATGTTTAATTCCAAACTTCGATCTTTTTGCTGCACAAGATTGCCTCCTAAAACATCTTATCTTTCATCCACTGTTCTTATGCTCTACATTTATTTATAACTATATTATTTTAGAACAAGTCTTAAGAGTTACTTTGCCCATTCCCTCTTCCTTTCATAAATGATCAAATTAACAGTATAAGAAGCTCTGAAACTTTCCCAAGGCTACTTAATAACTTAAGTAGCTCTTGAATACTAACCAACCATTTGCTGATCACAAAAGAAGTGAACATTTTTATGTTATCACAATTTGTCTTTACATAGTAACCAGTCAACATTAGCTCTTTTCTTCATTGTTTACCTAGGCATTCATTCATTAACCAAGCACATATTAGGCATTCTTACAAATTGGGCACCTGGGAATATAAGAATGAACAAGAAATAATTTCACTAGCACTGAAGTATGTGTGATAGAAGTCGGATGTGAGTACTGGATGCACTCTTTAAGTATAAAAACTAAAAATGATGCTTACTTTGGCAGTTCATTTACTAAAAAACTGCTAATGACTACTTAAAATAAATACTAAATGTCATTAGTTTTACAATATTTTGATACTATTGTGTTAATTAAAATATATTAATATATAATATTAAAATTATTTTCATGTGCTTCTATTTTAGTTTTTAAATGTGATTACTTGAAAAATTAAAACTATACGTGGCTTGTAATAATATTTGCCTACTCTGGATATTTCATATAAGTGGAATCAAGTAGCATGTCTTTCGTTGTTTTTAAGGTTATCAGGCATCAGTAATGAATTCCTTTTTATTGCTGAATGGCTTTAGCACAATTTGCTTAGCCACTTGTTTGGTTGACATTTAAGGTGTTTCTAATTTTGGCTATTAGAAAAAATATAGACACTCAAGAATGATTTTTTTTTTTTTTGGATATAGATACCAAGGAGTACAGTTGCTGAATTAAAATGGTAGTTCTAAGTTTAACTTTATGAAAAACTCCAGACTTGTTTTTATGGTGCTTGCATCATTTTACATTCCCACTAGGAGGGTAAACAAAGTTCCAATATCTCCACATCCTTGCCAATATTTGATAGCAGTTAAAGCAGAAATCTGGTCCCTGAGAGAAGCCTACTCACAGACCAATAGATATAAAAACCTGCAATACAAAGTTTAAGGAACGATGTGAAGAAACAGGAAATCCTTCATGAACTGCTTTCAGCCTAGTACACTGCATTTTGAAGAGCAATTTTGCAATTTGCAGTAAAACCAAAATTGTGCATTACACAGAATTCAGAAAATTGACTACTATGTGTCTGAACTATGCAAAGAGAAGTTCCAGTATCCCAGGGAATGTGTGGATAGAAAATTGTGACAGCTTCTGATTATATACATTGGTTGGAATATATTTATGCTGAAGTGAAAAAAGATGAGGTTTATTATAAAGAATAAGCCCGGCTCTATTAGCTTTTTATCATTGTAATTAAATACCTGAAATAATCACTTCAAGAGAGGATGGGGATGAGAGTATAGCTCAGTGTTAAAACACTTACGTAACATGTACAAGACTGTGGACTTCGAGCTTAATCTTCAATAACACACACACATGATGAAAGGCTTATTTTGGCTTCATCTTGGAAGTTTCAGTCTCTAATCAACTTCACCCTGTTTTGAGGCAATACATTAGGGCAGGAACCATGTGCTGAGGAAAGCTGCTTATGTCATGGTCCCGGAGAAGCAAAAGAAGAGGAAGAAGAGAAGTCAGAGTCAGTACCTCCTCTAAGAGTATACGCCAGTGACCTAACTTTGTTCCACCAAGCCCGACCTCCTGAAAGTTCCATCTCTTCAGTAGGGCTGAGGACCAAACCTTCAATACATGGGCTTTTGAGGGACATTCAAGTTCCAAACTATCACAGATTCATTTGATTCATATATTAGATATCAACTCCCAAATTTAAATTTCCAGGGCAATTGTCCTTCTCAAACTTTACCTGTTAAGTCGCTTTGCTTGAGAATATAATATATGATTCCATTGAAAAGATAAAAATTAAAAGAATTTACTAATTTATCAGTGAAATGGGTTAATCAAGAGAGACACAATACACACATATTACTTAGGCTTATTCAGCTAAATGACAGACTTGTATCTTGAAGTGCCAGAACCATCTTTCTTCACTGCCACTCCCTTGAAGTGCCACTTTGCTCCCTCCCTGACAGTGAAAGTGGGCTTCTCTTGGAGCCAAGTCACTGGCATTAATGCAAAAGAAAACAGTATTGGAGTAGAGGCAGACAGGGTCCTTATAGTCAAGGAATTAACTAATCACTGACTGAATCATGAGATGTGAAATTAATTAAAGAGTCTAGAAGAAATTTCTGTGAAAAAGGGAGAAACTATATCAGGAGAAGGACAATTAGAATCAGAAACTGTATTAGAATGGAATTTGCCCTTGTTCACTTTTTCTTCATAAATTCTCAACTTGGAAATTTGCAGTCCAGTCCTCCTTGTCTCAGTCATAGTGGCACTGTAATAGCGGGGAGGAGGTGAGAGAAGGATGTAGTATAGAATCCCACAGCACCAGCAGGGTGGTCTTTTGCTTTGCTTTCTTGCTTTCTCTTTCACTTCTCCCATCACTAGCAAAGAAATGGGGACCAGGACGGAAAAGGAGATTTAGCTGAGAATCTGGGGCCTGGGTAGAGATAGCAGCTTCCAGATAAGATAACTAAAAGGGGCTAATGCCTCATCTGTAGTGTAAAAGGAAGGAAAGTCCATATTCCCTACCCAGTTCTGGAAAAGGAACACACAACGATCAGGCATAAGATGAACACATCAGTTGAAAATTACTATTTCTATTAAAGTAGAAAAGAATTTAATGTAATAATCATCCCCCAAGAAGTCAAGTATAAAAGATTTGAAGAATGAAAAGGAAACATATTTAACAATACTAGTTTTCATTCTGACTTACGTATAAGATGCCCTGCATGCCTTATGCTTTAGTCACTAACTGTGTAATTACAGTAACAGTTTTGGAGAACTTTGAGAAGGAAAGTTCCCAGTAACAACAGTTACTAAAAATTATTGACAACTTGGTTGGTTATACTGAACAGAACTTGAAGTTCAACAAGAAGTCTTAGAAACTACAAAAATAAAATGACAAAGTGAGAAGGACCCAATACCTGAAATACAAACAAAATGATTATTTCTCTTCATCTCTAAAAACGGGAAAATCAGGTTACACGGGATGATAAAGAAAAGCACAAGAAAAATACAGAGATTAAAGAAAAACTAGACTTGCAGAATGGAGAGTAATTCCAATGTATTAAAACTAGTAGAGATGGGATTCTAGAGTTACTGTTTATTATGTTCTAAGTTTCAAGAATAGCCCACAACTTTAACAAGAACATCAAAGGTGAATGGGATGTCAGTTTTTGAAAATATCAGGAATTGATATTCATATTATCCAAGAAAAGAGATGGCAAGCCATCAGACATAGGCTTCATTGTATGGTGTTTCTGTAAAAGCCTACTTCAGGGGACTCAACAGGCTAGAACAATAATGGGAGTAAATGTAGATAAGTACATTGTGATAGTTAATTTTATGTGTCAACTTGATTAGGCTGTGGTACCCAGTTTCGTCAAAACGCCAGCCTAGGTACTGTGTAAATGCATTTTTAGATGTGATTAACAGTTAAGTCAGTAGATTTTCAGTAAATTAAAGCTATCATTTATAGTGCAAGCTTTGTCCAGTTAACTGCAGAAATTACTAGACCGAGGAATCCTAATAAAGGAATTCTCAAGACTCTTGAATTTTCCATCTGCTTCCCTGCAAAATCTAGACTTAAAGACATTTGCCCTACCTGAATTTCTAGTCTTACCAGTCTACCCCACAGATTTCAGATATGCCAGCCCCAAGCTACTTTGTTAAAATAAGAACACACACACACAATCTGTTCATTGTTTCTGTAGAGAACCCTATTTAATGCACACATCAAAATATAACACAGTGAATTTCTATAGAAATATCCAGTGCCCATCTCACTATGAAAAATGATGAGAAGTCTTTCTTTGTGTTTATTTTGGTCTGTTAATGGTTCTATAACAAAATACCTAAGATTGGAACTCTTCCTTTTTTTTTTAATCAGTACCGGGGGTCCAACTCACAACCGCCTGCTTGCAAGGCAGGTGCTTATGCCACTGAGCTAAATCCCCAGCCCCAATACCTAAGATTGGTTAATTTAGAAATAAATAATAGAAATGTATTTCTGGCAGTTCTGGAAACTGGGTAATCCCAGAGGAAGTTGACAGAGTTGATGTCCAGTGAGGGCTGCTCTCTGCTTCCAAGATGGCACTTTACTGCTATGTCCTTATATGGTGAACTTAAAGGGGCTTCACTAGTTCTCTGAAGGACTTTTGGTTTTGTTTGTTGGTTATACTAGAGATTGAAGTCAGAATCTCATGCATGCTAGGCAAGCACACTGTCAGTATCACTGAGCTCTATGTCTAGCCCCAGTTTTTATAAAATTTTGAGACAAGATCTTGCTAAATTACCCTGACTAGCATCAAATTTGAATTCTCCTGCCTCTCAATCTCTTGAGTAGCTGGTATTACAAGCATGTTTCACTGTGCCTGGCTCTCAGGACTTTTGTAAAGCACTAATCCCATACATATCTGGAGGTAATATCCTTCACAGCCTAAGCACCTCCTACAGAGCCCAACTCTTAATATTGCTAATTGGGAAGTAAGTTTCATCATGAATTTTGAAGAGAATGCATACATTCAAAACTTACATAGGCACTGTCTCTGTTTTGGTACTGTTTCGCTTCTTCGTATCTTGGTATTGTCCAAAACCTATAGGGTCTCCATGTCTCATTTCTGTTCTTATTCTGTGTCACTGTGTACTCAGATGTTGTTTCTTCAGCCACAAATTACCACAAACTTAGTGACTGTGAACAATACAAATTTATCATTTTATAGAGGACAATCTAAAATGGGTGTCAGTAGATCTAGGTTGCTTCTGAAAGCTCTAGGAGAGAACCTCACTAGATTCCAGTAATAACTCTTTGCCTGCTGACAAGTTATAATATCAAAAAAAAAATTCCCAGGTGTTGCACAGTCTCCTGTTAGACAAAATTACTCTCAATTGAAGTTACTATTCTAGATCAATCATGACAGTCTTGTTCTCCTTTATCAAATGAGTTATTTAGGGAAGAACATATGATCTAGTTATGACAGGATGAGAGAGGAAGTCTGAGGTTTGCAAAGAGAAGTAAGAGTGTCCTGAAAAAGATTTTCCTTCCTGCCTGAGACTCGTGTGTATTGATTTAATTCTTTTTTTCTTAATGATAAAGATTGTTTCATTGATTGGGGTTACCACCGGTCAATATTATTAACTACCAAAGAACTCCATTTTTTAAAAATCTTATTTCTGGCCCACAGAGAGTTGAATGAAATTGAACCAGGTGGCTTCTGGGGTGACTGAAATTTATCCCACTTCTTGGGAAATGAAGCCATAGCCAACTGATACTTAACATATGCTGTTCTATCAAGTGTTAGAACCATGTCATGTTATTAGGGAGGGTATCAGTTTTCTCATGTCTTCAATGTACTTGGAATCCTCATTATCCTCCTGAAGTAGCTTTTGTTTTGCTGGAAATTTACTTTCAAAATATCTGCTTGAAGCAGGGATTATAGTCCTCCTGGCCAATCTGATAACCAGCAGGTTCTATAACATCTTGGCTCAGTTACTGTATCCTTGATTCTTGAAACTGAGTATGAGAGAGCAAAAAGATGAGATTAGCCCAGGTTCTACTGAATCATCCTTGGGACTGACTCCCCAAAGGTACTAGATATACAAAAACTGTCCTTTTTGTTTAAAATACTGTTTGTTAGCAATTTCTTTGTTTGCATCTTAAAGCATTCTGACTCACTGGATTATAATGTGATAGGAATACATAGTAAACATTTTCCTTCTCCTTGCAACATACCCAAATGGTGCAACTTGAGATATATAGCTATAGGTGTTTAAAATAAGCATGTATAACTATTTCAAATACTACCAAGTAATCAGTAGTGAGGAACAGAAGAAAAGTGTTTATGAATGTTATACACTTAAGAAAAAATTAATAATAATTTTGAAAAACCTAGAGCTCAACTACCCAATAAAACAACAACAGGAGATGGAATGGAAGATTTCAGGATTAAGAAACCAATACAAGGATCAAAATAACACAGCTTCTAAGCAAGAGACAGTAGGAATATGACTAAAATGAGATTTACAACACAGAGGAAAGCCTAGTTAATCATTACAGTAGCAGGGAAAAGAACACCAAAGTTAAAGAAATTAGAATTTAGTCATTATGGAAGACAAACATTATACATTATAAGACTAAGTGTTGTCCCTAAAAGAACAATCCTTAAAAATGGAGCAAAAAGACAAAAATATTAAGAGGAGCTCTGTCTGACTACTGAAGGGCCAATCTTGTTCCAGAAAAAGTTATTCAGCTAAGATGGGAGACATGTCTAATTATACTGAATTCTTAGGATTAAAGAATGTTCTTCAAGCAACCACACAGAAATGGAAGATCATTTACAAAAAAGAAAAAATTGGATTCTGTTTTAACATCTCAACATTATTTGATACTGGAAGATACCAGGAAGGTTGGAAATGTGCCATCAGAATAGTTCCCAACCCTGTTGTTCATATATAAAGCATATTTTTATACCTAAGTATTCAAGAACTCAGGAATGATAATAATTAGAATTCCTAGAATAAAGCCACTTTTAACAAAATCCATATATCTGTGAAGTTTAGATACAGACAAAGTACCAGTTATAGTGGCACTTGTCTATAATCCTAACACCTGGGAGGCTGAGGCAGAGGATCATTTGGAGTCTGAGGCTAGCCTGGGCTATTTAGTGAGTTCAAGACTGGCCTGAACTATATAAAGAGACCTTGTCTCAACTCTACTCCCAAAAAACGCATAGATAAAGTAAAATTTAAAGTTAGTGAATCACAATACATTTTAAATATAGAATTAAATACCTATGTTACAAAGAAATTGTGTTCACCAACTATTTTTGATGATTAGTGGGTGGTAGAATTTTGATTCCTTTCTCATTGGATGTTGCTGTGTTGCTTGAATGCTTTCCCAAGAATATGTTTTTATTGCCATAATTACAAGCAAAATAATCATTATAAAAATAAATTTGAGAGATAGATTAAATAATTTATTGTAAGGAGATAAATTTTACCTGAGACAAAGTTTGACTTGATTTTTGTGTCTTAAATAGTATTTTGTTCATAAGACTTTTTTTCTCTGTGGGTAATACTATTGTATTCTTATAGCCCAGAGAATGTAATTACTCAGCAAGAATCCAACCCTTCATTTTCTTGGCTTAAAACTACATGACTAAAGGACTTTTCAACACTTTGAAGAGATACAAGAAGAGGAAACAATTTCCAATTCCTTCTGTGAAACCAGCAGCAGCCTGAAATGAAAATCAAAGACCTTAAAAGGAAAAACAAAAAGCAACAGACCACTGTTTCCCACAAATATAGTCACAAAAGTCCTCAAAAGGGTATTTTAAACCATATTTAAACCAAATTCAGCAGCATATCCAAGCAATTATACATCATAGTCAACTAGGATTTATTCCAAGAATGTAAGTTGCTTCAATATATAAAAATCTATCAGAGCTGGGGATTTAGTTCAGCGGCATAAGCGCCTGCCTTGAAAGCAGGCAGTCGTGAGTTCGATCCCCGGTACCGATAAAAAGGAAAAAGACAAAAAAAAAAAAAAAAAAAATCTATCAATGCAGTAAAAAAGATAGAAAGTAAAAAAAGAAAAACATGATCACCTCAACATTTCTGATAAAAATGTTCAACAAACTAGAAATTAAAGGCTACTTCTTCAGTCTCTTGTAGATAGTTCCTCACTCAATGGTGAAAGGTTTGAAGCTTTGCTCTTAAGAGCAGAAGTAAAATGAGAATACATGTTTATTTTTACTACTTCTGTTCAGCATTGTACTATATAGTCAGGGCTATTGGACAAAAAAAGACATCTATATTAGAAATAAAATCACTTCTATTTTGAAATAACAATCATGAGTATAAAACATCCTAAGAAAGCCTTCAAAACCATTAAAACTGACAAATGAATTAATTTGCCAAGATTTTAGGATACTAGTTCAGTCTACAAATATCAATTTATATTTCTATATACAAGCAGTGAACAATCAAAATACAAAAATTATGAAAATAACTGTATCAGGGTAAAATGAAAAATAAATTATGTAGAAAAAATTTAAACAGAATTTAATTTTAATTGCTGAAAGAATTTAAAGACAACCTCAATAATGTGAAGAGATTTATTTTTGTAGATTGAGAGAATTATATTTATTGTCATTCTGTGGAACCCAGGGCCTGCCTCATTCTAGGCACACACTCTACTACTAAGGTACATTCCAAATCCTTTTTGAGACAGAATCTTACTGAGTTGCTCAGGCAGGCCTTGAAATTATCCTCCTGCTTTAGCATCCCGAGTGGCTGGGATTCTGAACATGTACCACCACCTTCAGAAAGACTAAATATCATTAAAATGTAAATATTCCTCACATTGATCAACACATTCACTGGATTCAGTACAGTTCCCCATCACAATTCCAGATGTTTTCTTTTTCTAGAAACAGACAAGCTGATCCTAAGAGTCACATGGAATTAGAAGGGACCCAGAACAATAAAAGCAGTCTTTTCTTTTTTCTACTACAAATCAATCTTGAAAAGATTATTAAAGGAAATAACATTATCCTCCCTCCCTCCAAAGCATTTCTGTTTCCCAGGCTGGAGTTGAACTTCAGGGCACAAGTGATGCTCCTGCCCCAGCTTCAGTAAAACATAAAGCTAGAAATATGAATTAACAGAATTCAATTAATAATACAGAAGTAAATTCTTATATTTACAGTCATCTGATTTTTATCAAGGGGCTAAAAAGGTTCAATGGGAAAAAGAATAATCGTTTTAATAAATGGGACCGAGACAAAGAGATACCCATATGCAAGGGTGAACGTGGACTCCCTGTCAACAGTGAACTCAAAGTTGATCAAAGACATAAATATAAAGGGTAAAATTAAGTCAAATGTGGCAGTGCATGCCTACAATCCCAGAACTCTGGGAGGCAAGGCAGGAAAACTGTACCTTGGTGACTCAGCAAGAACTTGTCATGAAATATTTTAAAAGGATGGGGATATGGCTTAGTGCAAAGCTCTGGTTTCAATCCTCAGTACTGAAAATAAAAAGTTAAAACAATAGAACTCTTACAAGAAGATGCGAGTTTTTATTACTTTTGATTAGAAAATGGTTACTTAGAAATGCTACTAAGTACCAAAGAACAAATTTATAGGTTGGATCTTAGTAAAAACATTTGTGTTTGAAGCCAAGGAAATAAACAACAAACCGTAGAATTGGAGAAAATATTACAAACCATGTATCTCATGAGACTAGTATTCAAAATATATAAAGACACTTTCAATAAACAATGAAAACAATCCAGTTAAAATATGAGCAGTGGATTTGGATGAATTTTTTTCTAGAGAAGTTACACAGATGACCAATCAGCGCATGAAAACATGCTCAATATCATTAGCCATTACAGAACACAAATAAAATACAAAGACAGGCAAAGCATAGTAAGATACAACTTCACACTCACTAGAATTACTAAAATAAAAACAACAATGTAGATAATGTTAACAACGTAAAATAGGATTATCATGCCATCTTTTGGGGATGTGAAATGGTACAGCCACCCTGGAAAACAGTTTAGCAGTTTCTCAAGAAGTTAAAAATGTGATTACCATATAAACCGCTCATTCCACACCTAGATACATACCTATTCCAGTTTGGATACTGAATGCATCCCTGAAGTTCATGTGTTAAAATCTTGATCCCTGGAGTGGTGCTGTTGAGAACTTGAGGGATCTTTAGGAATTGGGGCTTTGTGGGAAGTCCTTAGGTCATTGGAGACATGCATTATAAGGCAGGGTTTCCTAACCCCTAGGCCATAGACCAGTACCAGAACTAAGCCACACAGCAGGAGGTGAACAATAGATGAGCAATCAAATCATCTGTATTTATGGCCACCCTTAGTTGCCCACAGTACCACCTAAGATCCACTTCCTGTCAGATATGCAGGCATACAAACCCTCCTGTGAACTACCACTGCAAGGGGTGTATTAGGTTGTGCGCTTGATAATCTGAGGTGGAGCCAAGGCAATGATACTAGTTCTGGATAGTGACTGCAAATAAATATTAATATGAGCAGAGAGTTTTGACCTCACAGAGACCATAATCTATCAGTTCATTGCAGACTGATCTCAAAACTCTATTAGTGAGTGGCAAATAACCATTAAGTCGTATCTAATGGCAGGACTTACAGTGGCAAGTGGATTGATGTACTTCAGTTTTATACTGCATCTGATGACAGACCCTAAGTCCAACTCCAACACCTACTTTAGTCTGTATGTGTCCCATTTATTTACCACTTCTATCTATGCCTCTTTCTCACACTGCAACCTTATCTCAATCACAGTTTGGGTAAGTCCCCAAGGTAATCCTAGTCAAAATACATCACCACTAAAAGCCCCAATAAAAATAACAATGATGAGACAGAGGAGATGCTGAGACTGCCAACAAAAAGAAAGCTGCATTTAAAGGAAAAAAACCAAGAGTCATACTTAAATTACAGACTTATTACAACCGGTGATTCACATTTCTACAGGAATTTTGCATAATATGTGGCGATTGCCAAACCAATGAAGTCATGAAATCTCAGCACTGCCTCACCACATGGTGCAGTGCATTAAAAACAAGCATTTTCAAGGTTTGTTTTTTCAAAGTAAAAAAGTGAACAGCAAGAATAGAAGCAATTATAAAGGCCATACCTTTGTTAAATATGCTTGCATCGAGAGTGTCTTTCTTACTGGCTAACCACATTGTTAAAGCTAAGAAGCCCATTACTATTGATGAAGAGTTAATCCTGAATGTTGTCAAAGGTGTCTGTTATGAGCTATTAGGAGAGGCTTTGGCTCGAAGATGACACACATTCCAGTTTTGGCTAGCACCGTAACTAAATGAAATGATGAAATAGCAGAAAATACTGAGGCACAATTCTTAGAATTAATCATTGCAGTGTACCATTTAGGTTGAAAGATTAACCAGTGTTGACCACAAAGCAACAGTGCTTGTTTTTGTGCACTGTATTTTTAGGAGGAGGATGCACATGAGGATATGTTATATTCAAATTTCTTGCCAACCAAAACCAAGGCACAAAACAATTCAAGCCTTTGCATGAATCTAGATATAACTTGAGACCCTAGTGAAATATATCAAACTCATATCTGTAAATATTGTATATCACCTTAATGTAAAAGAAACTGAAAGAGTAATCAGATCCAAAATGTACAATAATATTGCAAAAATAAAAGAGAAAGAAAGGACTCAATATGAAAGAACAATTGAGACAGGGAAGGGCTGGGGATTTAGCTCAGCAGCACAAGTGTCTGCCTGGCAGGCAGGTGGTTGTGAGTTCGATCCCCGGTTCCAAAAAAAAAAAAAAAAAAACAGATGGGGAAAGGAGAAAAGACAAAAGGAAAAATATTATATGTATATAAGAATACATATAAATGTGTATATGTAAATATATACAAAATAGATAACTAGACTACTAATCTCTATAAGTTCATCAAAAAGAGCAGTTTGTGTTTTCATTGTTTGATTATTTTTTGTGACTAAATTTTATAATCTAAATAATTTCTTTTCTTTTTTCTTTCTTTCTTTCTTTTTTTTTTTTTTTTTTTCCTTTTGAGACAGGGGTCTCACTATGCAGTTCAGGCTGGCCTTGAGCTCACTTTGTAACCCAGGCTGACCTCGAACTTGCAAAAATCCTCCCACCTCATCCTCCTGAGTACTGGGATTACAGGAGCGCACCACCACACCTGACTAAACATTTATTTTTAAGATAGCAGTGTGCAGTATATTAACTAGTGTTAATTTTCTACTATTTCTTTTGAAATTCTGTATTGCTTTTATCTTTTTTGTTAGTTCTAAAAATAAAGAAACATGAATCTTTCACCAAAATAAACTACATACTATCCCACAATGCACGCTAAGTAAGCTTGGAAGAATCAAAGTTATGACATGCATATTATTAGGAAACAATGCATTGAAACTAGAAATCAATGATGAAAAAAACCACAGAAATTAAACATATGTAAATTAAGCAATATCCCCTTAAATAACCAATAAGTCTCAGAAGAAATCAAGGACGAAATTAGTTCCTAGAACTAAAAAACAATGCCAGTACAACACACCAGAGTCTACTGGACACAATGCAAACAGGTCTAAGAGGGAAGTTTTTAGCTGTGTGTGCCCATATTTTTAAAAAGGCAAAAAAAAAAGCAAAAACAAAAACAAAGAAAACTCAAATGAATAATTCAGTGATGCACCTCAAGGTCTTAGAAACAAGAACAATCTAAATTCAAAGCTCTTACAAGAAAGAAACAAAGATCAGAGTAGAAGTTAGTGAAATTGAGACTAAAAAAAAATACAAAGATTCAATGAACCAAAGATCTGATTCTTCAAAAGAATAAACAAAATGTATAAACCCTTAGGTAAGCTTACCAATAGATAGCAAGATTCAAATAAATGCAATCAGAAATGATAACGATGAAATCACAACACACATCACCAAAATCCACATAAGTAATAACTACACTGAGAATTTGTACTCCCCAAAATTGGAGGTTTCAGAAGAAATATATAAATTTCTAGGTACATGTGAAGTACCAAAACTGAATCAAAAGATATAAAGATCTTGAGTAATCCAAAAGTAGACAATGAAGTTGAAATAGTAATTTAAAAAATGTTACCAAGGAAAGTTCACAATCTGATGCATTCAACAGCAAATTCTACAGTTAGTTTAGGGAAGATGTTAATACCCCTCAAATTCTATAATCTCAATGAAAGGGAAAGAACTACTCTGCATATAATTCCTAGAAGCTAGAATTATCATGATTCCAAACAAGACAAGGACTCAATTGAAAGGGGAAACTACAAGCAATCTTTCAGCAAACACAGATGCACAAATCCTCAACAAGATACTGGCAAACACAATAAAACAAATCATCAAAAAGATTATACGTCAAGATCAAGTTTGCTTTATCTCAGGGATGCACAACATATGCACATCAATAATGCAATGCATCACATAAACAAAGCAAAGACAAGAAGCACATGACCATCTCAGTGGACACATTAAAAACTTTGACAAAATCCAATATCCATAAAATCCTGAATAAAATAGAGTGGAACCTTTAGTTATTATTAGCCTCACATATAAACAATGTGGATTACAAGTGGAATTTCAGGTTTAACTTAAAACCAAAGTTTTGAGTTATGACCCAAAGGGTGATCTCTTGTGTAGTTGTAAACAAAGACTCACCATGTCAGAAAAGCACATGTAAGTATATGTAGTAAGCATCAGTTTGAGCCCAGATGCACTTATTTGTGGACATGATTTCAGTCAGTGTTTTATATGATTGTTATTATTACTGCATCAGATGCTCCCAAGCTAGAAAAGAGCTAAGGAAGAAAGGGAAGAGAAAGAAAGAATCATAATCAAAAAGATGAAACTGTGGAGAAATGTGATGGTGGTGTTCATGTGACTGATCTCACTAACAAATACAACATACTGAAACTAACAATCTTACAGAGAAAAGATTTGTATAAGGAAACTAGTGTTTATAAAGGTGTTACTCATGGTTAACAGTATTAGAGTGAGTTAGTCACGAATATGGATAAATGGAAGGCAGATGGCAGGTTACAGCCTAAGTCTAAAATTTGTGAAAAAGTGAGGGCTATAAATGCACATCTCATTAAGAAGAAAACCTTATATCAACCTGATAAAATCCATTTACGATAAACCCTCTGCCAATATATTAACTGGGAAAAAGCTGAAAACATTCCCTCTAAAATCAGCAACAAGACAAAAATGTCCAGTATCACCACTCCTGATAAAAACAGTAGTCAAAATATTATCCAGACCAATGAGGCAAGAGAAAGAAATACAAAGGATATGTATACAAAAGGAATGTCACATTGTCATTATTTGCAGATGACATGATCCTGTAGATAAAAGACCCCCAAAATTCAGTCAGAAGATCTCTAGAATTAATGATCAAATTCAATAAATTAGCAAAATAGATCGAGCAAAGATGGTGGATAGATAACAGCAGGCTACAGAGGTTCCCTGAGATAGTCAACTTAGAATTCAACATAATACAGTGTGGGAAGTCCTGAACAGAGGGAGATGAATTCTCTCATCCCAAGAAGAAACTAAGGTGAGTAGAACCAACCAAACATAAAGTCCTGGTGCCATTACAAGGTTCTGTGCTTCCGCTGCAGCATCCGAACTCGCGCGGTGGCGACTTACTGAGCCGTCCGAAATCCTGCCACTTTGAATCACTGGAAACACAGTCACGCTGAGGTTGGCGGTCGGTGAGCCAAACTGAGAGCTGAGCTAGCAAGGAACTTGCATTGACCTGTGGTGAGTGATGGGAATAAAACCATTCCAAAGAGAAAGGGGGTTCCAACAGATGACATTCTAGGACCAGGCAGGACTGGCAAGAACAAGGGGTAGCAGTGACTTCTGTCACTTGTTCCCTTCCCGAATGGAATTGGTGGAGTGAGCTTGGCCTGGGTCATACTACCTGGCTGAAACCCAATAGGTTATCTGAAATCAGTTACCTACAGCAGGGGCACACACTAATGCAGTGAAGGCCTCAGCAGGTTAACTGACCCAGAGGGAAGGGGCTAGCATACACTGCCCCTGTTTGCAACTCACTAGCACACTTCAGTGGGAAGGGTCACCTAGCCAGTGTGCTACAGAAGAATTGAAACCAACAAAGAAAGAAACTGGGGCCTCCTGGAAGAAACAAAAAAGATGAGAAGAGGAAGCAACAACAAAAAGTCCCCAGGTCCCAACCCTGAGAACACTGACACAGGACAGGTAAATACAAAGGAGAATGAGAACAGCAAGCATGCAATATCAGACACCGCACCAGTGGACATAAAGAGATATCTTTGGGACCTCATAGATAAGTTCAAAAGGGAAATATTTAGCCAACTAAGGCAAGTAATAAGCAAGATACAAGAAGATTAATAAAAGATATGCTAAGCACCCCTCAAGAAGACACAGACAGAAGAAGAGAGGAACTCAAACAATGGAGAGAACCATTTGATGAAAATTATAAAAAATATAGAATACATGAAGCAGATTCAAAGAGATTACCAGGAAATTAAAAACTCTATGGAAAGATGGCAAAACTGCTTGAAAGAAACTAAGGATAGATTATCCAAACTGGAGGACAGGTTTGCAATGTGGGAGTATGAAAGGGAAAACTTTTTAAAAATAACAAGGAAACAAGCAGTAACAATACAAAGGCTAGACAATGACAAGAGGATCTATAACTTGAGAATAAAGAATGTGAATAAAGAAGCTGGGGTACAAACAAGGGGACAATGAAGGCTATTCACAGAAATACGTAAGGAAAACTTCCCAAACATAGGAAAAGGAAATGATATTCTAATGTATGAGGCATACAGAACTCCAGCCTACAACTCCAACCTACAAGTGATTACTCGCATCACTCTGCTTAGATAGATTTTATTCTGTCCCAGTTTGTCTCCTTGCATTAGATTTGAGGGCACAGACAGCTATCCCAAAAACATCAGGATATAGCACAGTAATCATCTTTAATTTCCTATTAACTTAATGTGGAAGCCCTGTATGACTTACACTGTTTTACTATGACTGATCTTAGTTAAATCTGATTTGTTTAATTGCTGTTGCTACAATCAAAACAGAGCTATACCCAGGCATATAATAATCAAGATTCCAGAAATTCAATATGAGAACAGAATATTAAAAGCTGTTAGACACAAGAAACAGATCACCTATAAAGGAAGGCCCATCAGAATAATGACAGAATTCTCAGCACAAACCATCAAGTCAAGAAGAGCCTGGAGTGAAATATTTCAAGCCCAGAAAGAAAATAACGTCCAGCCCAGGTTGATATACCCTGAAAAACTGTCTCTAGAAATTGATGGAGAAACAAGATGCTTCCAAAACAAAGAGGAACTTGGGAAATTCGCAACTACCAATCCAACTCTACAGAGAGTTCTGCAGAGCATTCTAGAGAGAGAGAAAAGTACTAGGATTCCAGGAACAGTGGCAGAGAGTCCTCAATGAATGGAGCAGAAAACAGAATGAAGAAGAAAAGCAGACGATGGCAAAAAAAGAGCATGACAGAAATGAGGCAGAGGAGGTTGGTTATAGTCTTTAATATAGATGGCCTTGATACACTAAATTAAAAAAAAAGAACCACACATAGAGTAGATCAGGAGGTAGAGTCCACCGAGATGCTATTTATAGGAAATATAATTAACATGAAAAAGAGTACATGGACTGAAAATCAAATATGAGAAAATAATGCTCTATGGGAAAGAGAACCAGAGAGTAATGGGGGGCAACTAGACTAGTATTTGTGAATAGGTTGGAAAGACAGACTTTAAAAGATAAAGGAATATGATTAGAGATCAAGTCTAGGAGAGAGAAGGTTCAGAACCACTTAGGTAAATAGCAGGTTGCCCCCCCACCCCTGATTTAAAACCAAGGGTCTTGATCAGACCCAAAAATGCACAGTGTACCCTGGGGAAGTTAAAGGGGAGGGAGAGTCTTAAAAAAGATGACAGAAGATGTTAACAGTGTATCAGAATTTAAAACCCACATTACTTGCATCACTCTGCTTAGATAGATTTTATTCTGTCTGTTTGTCTACTTGCATTAGATTTGAGGGCACAGACAGCTATCCCAAAAACATCAGGATATAGCACAGTAATCATCTTTAATTTCCTATTAACTTAATCTGGAAGCCCTGTATGACTTATACTGTTTTACCATGACTGATCTTAGTTAAATCTGATTTGTTTTATTGCTGTTGGTATTGACATATTTTATTCAAAACTGACATGATTGATAGTATCAAGTCTGAGAGTATAGGCAACTACACTGAAGATGACAAGACTAACTACGATACACATTATGGTTTGATTATTGCCTGTTTTTGAAGTTTTATACTATATAAAAAGTTATGTTTTTATTAATACTGTTATGTACTGATATATTCAATTATACTATGTCTGATGATATAGCCAATTCTATTGAAGATAACAAGAGACAACACAGGAACTATGGTAGAACTCCCTGTACAGTGGTCTTATATGTCTTTTTCATTTCATGTGTGTATAGGAATATGTTTTGTTTTGTCTTGCTTTGTTTTGTTTCTCCCTCTAATATAGAAAGGATAAAAATATATGTTAATATTCATGCATGTGTAGAACCTATAAACAGTTTATGAGAACTAATCTTATTACACATGATGAAATGAACAAATACTTTGAAGGAAAAGAGACCCTAAAGTACCAAGTATTGATCCTGGAGTGTCATAACGTGAAACCCAGCAATAATATTATTCTTTGTTCAGGGTGATATTAGCTTGCTTGGGTTTGTTCAATCTCAACATAATTGAAGATATGGATAACTGCATGTATGTTTAAATACATAGGATTGATAACCATATTTCCAAGTTTTTGTTGGATAGTTCAATAGAACTGGTTGCAGTCTCACTGTTTGAATTCCCACTTTATATGCTCCACTTCAGTATCTTGAATAACTATCTTTAAGAGGACAATCTGTAATCATCAACTTGTGATTTCTTACTGTTTATTTTTTCTTTGAAAGTACATATTATTTCTACCCATTTTTTGTTTTTTTAGTCTTTCTTTAAATATATTTTTTTAAAAATTAGCAAAATACAAAATGACCACAGAAACATCAATAGAATTCCTGTACTATGAAAATGAACAAACCAAAAAGCAAATGGGAAAGCAAGACAATTCACAACTGCATCAAGAACAATTAAATATTTAGGAATTGACCTAAAGAAGGAAGTGAAAAACCTTGACAGTAAGTCCCAACTTATGTGAGTTATGTTCCAGGAGGGTATTTGTATGCCAAATTCATTCAAAATGAGTTTTATGTACCTTTGAAACAAATACAAAATATAAAGCATAAAAAATCAAACATTCTCACAAATACTATAAATAAACTATTTTTACTTTTAAGCACAGCTGCACAACTGTGACAACATCTGGCAGACATGTAAGCTGTGATTTTTTTCCTATCTACCAGTGTTTGTAGTGTAAAGTCTATTTGTATCTCTGAAAGTTCACAATAGGACTTACTATACAATGAAAACTATAGTACTCTTAAAAATAGATCAAAGAACACACAAGAAAATGAAGAGATTCCCTATTCCCAGAGAGCCAGGACCTATACTGTTAAAATAGCCATACTTCTAAAACTAATACACACATATAGTAACATCCTAAATCAAAATACAATCAGCATTTTCCACGAAACTGGAGAAAACAACCCTAAACTTTATATGGAATTAGAAAATACCCAGAGTAGCAAAAGCAATGCTGGACAATAAGAGCAAAGGAGGAGGTATCACAAACCTGGACTTCAAGTTTATATTACAAAGTTACCCAATTGCACAAGAAATAACATTCTAGAATCAATGTACAGGAACATGTTAATTTAATTTTTTTTAGTCTGGTGTGGTGGCGCACTCCTATAATCCCAGCACTTGGGAAGATGAGGCAGGCAGATCATTACAAGTTCAAGACCATCCTGGGCTACAAAGTGATGGACCAGGGATTTAACTCAGTGGAGTATGTACCTGCCTCACAAATGCAAGGTACTGAGTTCGATCCCCCGTACCAAAAAAAAAAAAAAAAAAGTGAGCCCAAGGCCAGCCTGAACTGCACGGTGAGACCCTGTCTAAAAAAGACACAAAAATATTTTTTTTCATTTTTTTATTTTAAAGAGAACAAAACAAAACAGAATAAAGTTAAGTAGAACAGAACAATGAAAGCAACACAGGATTTCAAAGCAATGTAAATCAACAATGGTTACCACAATGTCTCTTCTTCAAAATAGCTGTCCATACCATCAGATATAATAAAATCAAAACACAACAATAAAACCAATCAAAATAAAAGAATGAAAGCATACTTTTAAGAAAATAAAACCAAACAAAACAGAATAAAGCCAATCAAAGCAAAACAGTGAAAAGGATACAGGATTTCAAAACAGGGTAATAAAAAATCAACAATGGCCACTATTTATTCCATTTTGACATAAAATACATCCCACAGTTATAGGTGAAGTTAGCAAAGGCTTATGATTCATCCAAAGACTCTGACTCTAGAAGGTGTAGATAATCTTATGTTTGAGGTGTCTTGACCTGAGTATAATCCTGTGATGATTTAAGAAGGCGTAAATGATCTTATGCTTAGAAATATCTTGTCCTTGAGTGTAAGCTTCAAATGACTTACGAATGTGTAGATGATCTTATGCTTCGAAGTCAATGGGAGTTCTAGGTGGGTATATCAGTTATCCCAATCCCTCCTTTCATCCCACAGGGAAATATACAAAACCAGGCAGTGTGAATTTGTGGTCCCCAACATAGCCCCCTTTTTGTTTTTTTAATTGAAGCTGCTGAAACAGCATAGAGGACATACATGTTTTGTACATACTTTTCTGCTGGGTATTTAAGACCAAGCTAAAGTGAGACCTGTGTTAATAAAATTTAACTTCTTTGCAATCTATTAAGGTCAGTTAAATCTCCTCAGGAAT
This sequence comes from Cavia porcellus, assembly GCF_034190915.1. NCBI lineage: Eukaryota > Metazoa > Chordata > Mammalia > Rodentia > Caviidae > Cavia > Cavia porcellus. The sequence goes on from NW_026947489.1 coordinate 100,484,264, forward strand.
TACCTTGGAACCACACACACCACCTCTTGGTACACCAGTCAGTGTTAACCATTTGGATAAGTCATGGCCATTGCTTGATCAAATTGCTTTCCATAAAAGCTTGTGAGACCTTACTCTCCTTGTGACTCTCCATAGGCACACTGTACTCTGATGATCACTTTCCTCTGTGGTCCCATAAACTCTTTGATCAGAAGATCTGGGACTAACCAAATATAGGATGTGCAGCTGAGGTTCTCTCATGTCCTGGGTCCTTATTGTCTTCAGAGGGCTGGGCCAAAATATTGGCTTTCATCTTAACCTGTCTATCTTTCTAGTCTCTGATCTCCAAATCTCAGTTGTTGAACATCAGAAGAAAAGATTGATAATATTACAGTGTAAGAAGGCAGTAAGCTAAATGTTACTACTTATCTGAATATCAAGCATCTTACAACATAAAATGAACTGTTATTTTTCATCAACCATGGATGTGCTAGCATTTAAATCTCCACAGTATGTTAACAGTTGCATATTTTACACGGAAAATTAGAAATCAAAACTATACATATTATTGTGTCATGATAATTATGACATTTTTGTAACAATCTGAATTTCCATTTTGACATAAAATACCCCTTTTGTTCAGTCATCCATATCTAACACATAAGAAGCTTTTATCTAATTTATTGACCATTAGTGGAATGCAAACCTCATAAGTTTTTGGAACTGGCAGAGGTCTGGATATGACAAAAGTCTGTTACCATAAATAATCCCCATTTTACAATTTGGGACACCTGTACATCTGAAGGCATGAACTCATTTAATACATCATGAGGTTAGTAAAAATTAATCGTCATAGCTACATGAAAACCTTTGTATCAGAGCACCTTTAAATAAGAACCTTATTGTCTAGAAAATTTAATCTTTTGACAATGACCAATGTGAGCATATCACAATGATATATTAAAGAAAATTTATTGAGGTGTCTCACATAAGGTTATGGAGATTACTGGGGCTCCCTTATTAATGAACAAGGACTGGAGAAATTTCTCCAGACAGCTTCTTCCTTATTCATCAACTGGAATCCTGTCCAGTAGTTCCTCCAAACCTGAAGGGTCCCTCAAAAAATTCAAAGTTGCAAAAAAGGGGAAAAATTTTTTCTGAGTTCAATTAGAAAAGCTGTTTACGGAAAAGACAAACAAAACAAAAACACACAAAACAGTTTACAAAATCAGAGTGCACTCAGATATATTTGGCCAATTTAAATTGCAATGACTATTTCATAGTTTTTAAGTATAAATAGACTAATCAAGACATTTTTGTAAGTCTATTAACTGAGATCTCTTGTAATAAGAATTAAAAGAAATAAAATCTTTTTCTGTGGATTGTAAGCTGATGGGCTGATTGGAATTTCCAGCCATTCAGCTTACTCATTGTTGTTTTGATAGCCATATTTATAGGATAGTCATATCTGATGGCAAGATCTGCTATTTTTATAGCCACATGTAACTGTTCCTGTTAATGGGACAGACTGTTAAAAGCAATATTAACTATGTGTAGGGGGTGAACACTGAAGCAGTTAGGACAGCACACTTTGCAAAAAAAATTTTTTTTCAGGTGATTGAACTAAACGCTGATTATTAATTAGGTGGCAAATCAGATGAATAGTCTGCTGCAGGCCTTCCCTGGACAGTGGACAATGTGCTTCCAGGTTCATTTTTGCAGTCTCAGTATAGTGTTCAATGTTTTGCATAGGTGGGTTGAATTCTGATTAAGGTGCTGTTCTGATGGATGCTAGTAAGTCTTTCTCCATCAGGTAAGAGGAGGAGTCCTGATGCTTAGGCTCTAGGAGGTGCGAACCAGTGGTTTGAGGTCTCTCTGTGCTTGAGAGAGATGCTGATGATCCCCTGTGGAGCTGGCCAGTCCCTGAACATTCACATCAGGATGGAATCCATAATCTTTCTCTGTCCCCTGTGAGAATACATAAGTATCTTCTTCCCCAATTTAAGAGTGCTGCTGGACCATTCCAAGCACCTTTTTGGAGGTTCTGCCCAGTTACAGGGGCTAAAGATCCCTGAGCAAGGGTAGTTTCTTGTGCCCAATGTAACAAGGCTGGTGGCAAATCAGAATTAGGAGCAGGATTCAGAAAGTTTAGAACATATGAAGCTAAATTTAAACACATTTGAGGAGAGTTCTGGACTTGTATTCCTCCTTTCTTTTGTTTAGCTAGCTGATTTTTCAATTTAAAATGAGTGCCCTCAATTATTGTCTGACCTTGGGGTTTATAGAGTTCTCTGTTACATGGTTTTTATTACAATTATTGAGAAAACTCTGAAAATGCCTGATAATATAGGCAGGACTTCTATCTTTATTTTCCATGGTACTCTTAATGTAGCAAATACTGACACACAATGCTGTATGACATGTTGACTCTATTCATTCACCTGAATGACAGGTGGCATGGATCATATGTGAGACTGTATCTATAGTGACATGAATATACTTAAGTTTGTTAAAAGAGGCTATATGGGTAATATCCATTTGCCATAACTGATTGGTTCTAAGTCTTCTAGGATTGCAGCCCTGTTGAGGAATAGGCCTTGGAATGACCTGGCAGGAAGAACATGACATCACTATCTGTCTAGCTTGAGTTCTGCTAATTTTAAATTCCTTTTCAGAGCTCTAGAATTTTGATTTTAAAAACTCATGGGATTGTTTTGTGTAGAGAGGCCACACTGACTCCATTTTGTCCTGGACGCATCTCGACAATGTTATGGAAAAAGTGCAGGCCTTGAAACATCGTCCCCACCTCAAGGTAAAAACATGAGGTCCTGTAAGGTCAAGAAGTAAACAAGTTATATAATCTGAGCATGTGCAATTTGAGTTTCTTTGTTCTATAACTCAATAAAAGCTACTTGCTTAGGCTGGCTATGTGGCAGCCATTTTGCTGATGCTTAGTGTGTGCAACCCTTTATTTTCCATTTGCTTGCAGAACCCCAACATCTGGCACCTGAACAGGGTACTCAACAATGGAGACGTCTACTGTGAAGGGTGACTTGCCTTCACTGTGTCCCTGGGGTGGGACACAACTTGCAACCCATCTACTTCATTTTCTTCGGAAAATTCCCGGGTAAGTCATGGGGAATTCCCTGTCCAAAGCACAGCAGAAAGAAGGCAGAACTGCTTTTTCCCCAAAGAAGGTGGTCCCTGGGCTCCCTGAGTGCAATTTAGTATGACTTTTGCAAGAAATTCATGATTACTGTCCGTGGTATCCTGAAGGAGGAACGCTCATGATGGAGGATTGAGAAAAGATAAGCAAATTGCTACATGTGGAGCCTTGAACCCCCATCTCTGTCCTCACACCTGGCATCTCTGCCAGGATGCTATCACACCCTTTGGCAGGCGAGCAGACGGAACTCCATATGGCTGATGTTCAGATCCTCCTGGCTGTGTGCTTCTGCTGTCTCTACCTTAATTGGGTAAGACCCTATTTTCCCTTGACCACTCAACAGTTATCTCCTCTCTTTGATGCTTTACAGGGTCACACAGATCCTGCTGATGTGATCTCTGACTCTCCTTCTCTACAGCAGGCCCTTCAGAGCATTGCTCACACATTCACCACAGTTGTGGTGGATTGAGTCCTGAAGGACTCCTCTCTCCTTACTCATTTTTCATCCAGCCCCTTTGCCCACCAGGGCTCTTGTTGCCATCCAGGACAGCAAGGTATTTATTGTTGAGTGGTTACATTTACCCCACTCACCTGGTAGTACTTTATTTCCCATTATCAACGCTATTTCTGCTCTTATCTCTCCAGGACACACCCCTGCACTTACACTCCTTGGAATTGACCTCACTGATGTCATTTTATCACTTACAAAACTGACTTCTCCTTTCTGCTGTCCTTAACTATTCCCTTCAATGCTGACTATGCTGGTTCCATTTCTTTCAAAATGACCCCAGACCCAGGCTAGAGGGAGCCGGTGCACCTGCTGACCTGGGGAGGAGGGGATACTTCTGTGTTATCCCGAACAGGCCCTTGTGGATTCCTGCTCGTTGCATTTGCCCTGCAGGGAATAAGTTGGCACCACAGGCTGTGCAACCCAATTCCACAGTTTCACCCCTCCCTGAATCAAGCCTGGCCACTTCAAAAGCGACCCAGGAAGACAACTGCTCAGCCAGTGACCTAGGGTGCTGAAAAGGCACTGATCCAGTCTGCACAAGACTTACTGCATGCATCTGAAAAGGGATCCACTTCTGAAAAGCTTCCTGCGGTGATATTTACCAACTTGGCAATGAATTCTTTAATGCTTGTTTGTATTCTATTGCTATGTGTTTTGTAACCCACCATGGGGACTTTAGAGTCCCATAACCTCCAAGAAAGATTGGAATACAATATTTGGGTTCAGTTGGCAAAAATTGCTAATGTCTCTGACTTGTATCTTGCTCAAAAGAAAGAAATAAAATACATTCTCGGGTCCTGTCTGATTCTGGTGTGCAAGGACCCTGCCCCTCTAAGTAATTACACCATTGTCTCCACTATTCCAAATGAAATTGTAACATATGCCGACTACCCAAATCGGGGCCCTCCCACCCTTCAAAAACCTGATAATGCTGTTTAAATGTTCACTCCATATGTAGCAACTTCAAATGCCTCATGTCTTTGTATTGAAAATTGTACCATACAATGTCTTTGCCTTCCTAATAGTACTTGGAATTGTTCTAGTTATGAGCCAGTATTGTATGGACATGGACATGTTCCTCTCCCTGCTGGATGGTTTTTCTCATGTGAAGAGTGTGCCTTCAATTACATCCCTGCTAACTTATAACACAAAATGTTGCCTTAGTCGCCTTACTATATTGTTGCCTTCTCCTGAATTCACACTGTCTCACACCAAACGGTCTACAACTGGTCTCACTGACCTGTGTGGGAACTTTTCTATTAGCCTGTTAACCAAAACAGAAATTTATGCTTTAGGTATTTCTTTGGTTGGTGTGCCTGCCTGGCAGCCAGGGCTAATTGCAATGTTAATGTACTAGCTTATCTCATGGCAAAGCAAATTAATTATGCATCTACAGCTATGGCATTATCAACAAAGAACAAAGTGAGCACCAACAAGCAATTTTAGATAACTGTACTGTAATTGATTGTCTACTTCTATTGCATCATTATGGATGTAATTAAATTGCTCAAATGTGCTGTTTTAATTTGCCTGATGAAAGTAAATCCATCAAGGGGAAACTTCATGATTTACAAGAACTTACCAAACAGATACATGTGTCTCAAGGTTTCAGTACCGGATTATGGAATTTCCTTACAGGATGGTTACCAGATATCAGTTGGCTAAAACAAATGTTTCTTTATGATGTTACTGTCCTTAATTGGTATGGGATGGCTTGTTCAATGCATCCCATCCCTGTACTAACTGTTCATACCTAAAATGCCAGCTTCTAACATGGTAAGAAAGCCTAAACTAAATAAAAAAGAAGGGGAAAAATGTAGAAAGGCCACACCGACTCCATTTTGTCCCAGACACATCCGGTTGACAATGTCATGGGAAAAGTGCAGGCCTTGAAACATCGACCCCACCCCAAGGTAAAAGCATGAGGTCTTGTAAGGTCAAGAAGTAAACAAGTTATATAATTTGAGCATGCGCAATTTGAGTTTCTTTGTTCTTTATCTCAATAAAAGCTACTTGCTTACGCTGGCCAGGTGGCAGCCACTTTGCTGACCCTTAGTGTGTGCAACCGTTTATTTTCCCTTTGCTTGCAGAACCCCAACAGTTTTACTTTGTCAAAAATGGAAATCAAGTTGACAATAGCATCTGCTTTATGTTTTCCCATTGACAATGGTCTTGGAAGATTAGAATGGACTCGAATCTGATCAATAAAGAATAGAGCAATTCTGTTAAGTATAGCCTTTTGTAGTTTTGAAAATAGTTGTAATAAAGTAGACTCAATGTTGGAGCAAATAGAAAGAGATTCAATCTTTCGGGTCAGATATATTGTGTAAGAGGAGTCAATCTATTAGGGGATTGGTCTGTAAATTGTTCTAAAACATAAGAACAGCCTTTATTTCTGAGGGCTGTGCTGAATCCCCCTTCATAGACAAGGAATGCTGGGAGGAGCAGCTACAGATAGCTGCTTTCCCCTTAAAAGAACCCTCTGTATGGTAGGTAGGTGCCCCGTCAATGGCTTGAAATGAGTGACCTTTGGGAGACTAGCATAATTGAGAAGGAAGAATTGTAAAAAGGGTTAGTAGAGTATAGATTATCTGTTGTCCCTAGGAACTGAGAAAATGCTACCTTCCAGAAAGGGGTAGTTTGTAGCAATGTCTGTCTCTGTTGAGCGTCTATTGGTACTACAATGATGGCTGGATCATGTCCAAAGAGCTGACACGTTCTATTTCTTCCCATAGTCACTATTTTTGCTATTTATTTTACATATAACTGGAGAGTTTTTACTAGTTGATTTGGCAAGAATAGCTATTCCATAGGAGAAAGAATCTTATTAACCCATTGTTCTAACATTCCTATAGGAGAATGAGGAGTCTGTAACAAATAGGTTGAATAATATCAACTCTAAAACATTGCCTAGAATGCAGACATTTTTCAACTAATTTTGGTTCTTTGACTGCTTCTGTGAGTTTCTGGGGAGAATTTAAATCTTTATCATCTTGAAGAATACCATATAAATTTTATAACTGATAAGTTGGTATGCCTAATTTGGGCCTAAGCAAATTAATATCTCTTAACAGTTTTGGGCAATCCTTTAAAGTTTGTAGGTTGTCTATCCTTATCTGAATCTTTTGTAGTTTGATTACCCTCTCAGAAAAAATAGAGCCCAAATAACTGTAAAGACTTAACATTTGTAGTTTTTCAGGTGCTAGTTGAAGGCCAAAAGCAAGTAAATCTCTCTTGACTTCTTCAAATAGCATCAGTAAATTAGTTTAGAGGACATAGCAAGTAAGATTTCATTCATATAGTGGATAATATAAGCTTGAGAGAATTGAGTTCTGCATCTTTTCCAAGTTTGTGCTACAAACCTGTTACTATTTGCCATTCCCTATGGAAGCCTAGTCTATTGAAAATGTTTGGCTGGTTAGTGAAAATTAATGCCTCATACTGAACATGCAAAAAAAAAAGGTTGATCCTGAGAAGAGAGTGGGATATTTAAAAAGCAGTCTTTAAGATCAGTGCCGTGGGATTACAGTAACACTATCTAGACCAGATCATAATGCCCTCATAGGCAACATGCAAGCATCTACAGCTCTCCAGCTTTGTATTAATCTCCACTTGCCTGATCTTTTTGGAATTACAAACACAAGGGTATTCCATGGACTAACAGATGGCTCAAGATAACCTATTGTAGCTGTTCTTCTACTAATGTCAATAAGATCTTTAACTTTTCCTGAGTTAGGGGTCATTGAGGAATCCATTTCAGCTCTATATTTTCCCATTGAATTGGCAGTGCAGAAATAGGCAGAGAAATGCCAGTGGCCCTCACTATAAATTTGACTCATATCCAATTCTAGATCCACCTGGTTTTATTAAAGGCTCAACTGGAAGTTTACAACCCTGTAAGTTCTTGCTCAAACCTTTGTTTTCTCAACATTCCATTTTAGCCTTTTCTTGTTAGTGGGAGATATGTTCTTCTGAGAGACAGAAATAATTAGGACAGTGCCCCACTCTTTCATAAGGTCTCTTCCTCATAAATTAATGGAAATGGGTATGATAAATGCTGTTATGATACCTGTCTGCCCATTAGGACCAATATATGGAAGTAGTATAGCACTGTGAGATACAGATTGAGAGGAGCCTAAGCCTAACAGGGTGTGGAGACAGGTCTAATGAACCAAGCAGATGGCCAAGATTGGCTATTGACTATAGTGACATCAGCTTCTGTATCCTTTAGTCCAGTAAAGGATTTTCCATTTAATTTAATAGTGTGAGTAGGTCTATCAGCAGTAATATCCTGAAAAAAATAAATTTCTCTGCTCAGATACCTACCTTTATCAGACTTGTGTGAAGGGTAGAGAGCAGGAGATGAGCCAATTGTGGGATAGAGTAAAATCTGAGCAATCAGATCACCAGGTTCAATCCCCATATGTTGGTGGAACATATCACAACTGATATTTCTTGATGACAATCACTGTTTAATATAGTAGCAATTACAGTAAGTCCTCTAGTAGTTGAGCTTGATTTTCCAATAACTAATCCCGTGGTCCCTTTTGGCAATGGCCCATAGATTCCAGTGGGAATTAAAACTGGTTTCTCCCCTCCATCAATGAATGTAGGAAGCTGCTGGTAAATCTAAATTTGCACCCTGGGTGGCTCCTTGTAGGAGGGATTTAATATCACACTTTGTTCTCATCCAGACAGAGGAACTAATGTTTGTTTGGTTTGGACCAGATGCAACTGGTTCAACAGTGCATCAGATAGCAGGATACCATTTGATACCATCCCCTGAGTTTATGCCTGGCTCTGAGGAAGGGCTGATTCTCTGTTTCCCTGGAGCAGGGTTGAATCATCCTTATGAAATCTAGACCTACAGTCCTTTGCCCAGTGAAAATCTTTCATACAACGTGGGCACAGATTACACGGTGAATTTGAACCTTGTCTAGTAATAGTAAGCACAGCTGAGGGAAGTGATGCCTTTATAGGTTCTGGCAGAGTTTGTGTGTCCTTGATTGCCACAATTAAAACATTTTATCACATCAGCCTTAAGGGCTACATGTTGGGATACAGCCTGTGCCATGAATGCAGAAGTGTGAATGGTAGGTCCCATATTTGGCATGTGTGTATGTAAGTAGGTAAGTCTTTAGTACGAAGCACTGAGGCTAAAGCTCATTTACATTCCTTATTGGCATTCTCATATGCTAACTGACAGGGAAGTATTCTAGCTGCACTGTCATGAGAACTCTGTCTACGTATAGCCTCTTGCAATCTTGCTACAAACTGGGTGTAAGTTTCTGTAGAATCTTGGAATACCTGGGTAAATGATTTATTGGGTGTACCATCTTCTCAGACAGAAATCTATGCTCAGCATAGTAGTTCTTTGCACTGTGTGAAGAGAAGGGGCAAGGGATCATGCTTGAACCTTTAAATCAGCATATCTGCCCATGCCAGATAACATTTCCTGAGTAATAGCTTGTAAGTTTTTAGCCTTACTATCTTGATTATTCTGAGCTTGTTCTGAAATGAGTGTCTTTAAATGTGATTCACGATGTAGGAACTGGGTGAGTGAAACGGGTTACACCACCTGTCACCATTTGGAAGTCTTGAATTATGTTATCTGAGCAACCAAGAGTATATTGATCCTGAACTCCGATATCAATTATGATCTGCCTCGATTCTTTCAACAAAAGTTAAAAGCTGTGTGCATATTGTGTCTATGGGCTGAGTTTCCCAGATCTGTCTCTGCTATGATTGGCAAGCCTAATGCCTATGGATATAGTGTCATGTCACTATACTTTGCTTTCCTTGGAGGAGGGGAAGGAGGAGGGTCCTTTCTGGTCTCAGATCTTGGTATGGGAGAGGAGGGTACTGTAGGAAGCATAGCAACAGAAGTGTTATTTTCCAAAGAGATACAGAAAATGAATCTGAGCATGTGGGTAAATTGGAAAAGTTTCAGATTGCATTAAAAATTTCTTGTAAAAGTGAATATATCTGATTATCCATACTTGTTAAACATGCTTCGTTTTTCTCTAGCAACCCGTTGGGAATCATATTATCATAGTGATCTGGCTTATTCATTATGCAACTCTTTTCCATCTTATTTCCCTCACTTATAGTCATTTTGTCTGCATAGGTACAGTGTATTGCAGTGGTACCTGGCTGTTGGTCTGCCTTATTTTCTAGGTTATGTTGCAATGATGAAGCGCCACTTTCACCAAGTTATATGTAGCTATTGTTTTGAATTGGGTATTTTTTTATCTTGGATTGTAGCTACATAAAAACTCTCACCTATTTTATCCCAAACTCTCATATCGAGTGTGCCTGCTTTGGGAGAGGAAGGATAGAATTTAGTTATCTGACAGAGTAATCTAATAATGTGTTTTGATGGACTTTGAGGTCTGCGTCATTTAACAGCTTCATAATCAATTGGCTAAGTTCTTTCTCTTCAGCAGATAAAGAATACAATTGCCCCATAGTTACCTTTTACGAACAGCCTCCAACAACAGATTTCTGTTTGTTAATTGTGTCTGAGCTATATAATTAGTAAAATGCTCCACTTACTTTTAACTTGGTAATGCAAGATCCAGTAGATTGTCAACATCTTGATAGTGGTTGGTGTGGCTTGAAGTTCATGTGTTCTGGTAGTGCTGGGCACCAAATATTGGGAACCTGGCCAAGGGTCCTGATTGTCAATCTTGAAAATGTTGTGAGAAAAATAAAAAACAGAGACAAGTATTCCAACAACAGCTAGGAAGTAAATGTCTCTGGCCCTGACTTCCTCCACTCCCCAAACAGCCACTATTTATTTGGTCTATATAGTGATAGGCGGGGCTAGCAAGGGATTACAGTTCATCCAAAGACTCTGACTCCAGAGGACGTAGATAATCTTATGTTTGAAATATTTTGACCTGAGTATAATCCTGTGATGATTTAAGAAAGCACAGATATGATCTTATGTTTAGAAATATCTCATCCTTGTGTATAATCCTCAAATGACTTAAGAATGTGTAGATGATCTTATGCTTGGAAGAGTCAATGGGAGTCCCAGATGGGTATTACATCAATCCCAATCCTTCCTTTCATCCCACAGGGAAATACACAAAACCAGACACTGTGAATTTGTGGTCCCCAACAATTCTCCCTCAAAATAGTCTCATTGCTTCAAACACACTCATCCTGTAATTTTTACAAATTTTTGAAGTGGTCTGGAAATCCACTTTCATGTCTTTATTCACACTGTCATGACCACCTTGATGTTTTTAGTTGATTCAAAACATTTTCCTCTCACCGTCATTTTAGCTTTAGGGAAGAGCCAGAAATCACACAGTCCCAGATATGGTGTATTAGATAGACAATGATGATGACACACTGTAGTATTTTTATGAATCTCCCTTTCTGTTGGATGGCACTTGGCAATAGCATTCACCATATTTTTTTAGCATATCTCATAAGGACACTCACCCAAAACGTTTTCCAGATTGCTTTAGAAAGTGGCAGGAAAAGGGGCTGGGGATTTAGCTCAGTGGCATAAGCGCCTGCCTTGCAAGCAGGCAGTCATGAGTTCGATCCCTGGTACCGATAAAAACGAAAAAGACAAAAAAAAAAAAAAAAAAAGAAAGTGGCAGGAGTGATGGGATAAGTGTGTTAGAAGCAAGAGGGAGTATTTTGAGGGTAATTAACAGCAATGTGTCTTTTATTATGATAAATTTTTTATTTAAACATTCTCCAAGTATTTGATCACATCTTATTTATCCATACCTGTAGATGATCATAACAGCACTGTTCACAATAATAAAAAAGTTATAACAATTCAAATATTGGTAAATGGATCAACATATTATGAACAGCTACTTTGAAGAAAACAAGACATTATGGCAGCCTTGCTGATTTAATATCATCTTGTTTTGAAGTCCTACCATGCTTTTGTTCTTCTGTTTCCATTGGTTCTGTCTTGTGTCTTACTGGATTTTATTATGTGTGATAGTACAAAAAAAATTTTATGGAAAATGAGAATATTTTTTAGCATATAAAATATTTTTATGGAAAATGAGAAGCCATTGTTCATTTTCTGTTATTTGGGTTTGAATGTCCTGTAACACTTTCATTCTCTTGAATAGTTTTATACTATTTTGTTACATTTGACACTATTGTATGTGAAGTTATGCTTAACTATTTCAAAGAAAAGAGACATTATGGTAGCTACTGTTAATATCCGGTTGTCTTGTTCTGAAATGCTGTGTTGCTTGCGTTGTTCTGTTTTGACTTGCTTTGTTCTGTCCTCTTTTATTTCATTCTCTTTAAAATAAAAAATATTGGTAAATGGATCAACATATTGTTCTTTATCAATGAAATGGCATCTTAGTCCACCAAAAAAATAAAAATATTGACATGTGCCACAACATGAATGAAACTTAAAAACATAATGCTTCATGGAAAAAACTAGGCACAAATGGCCATAAAAACATATAAAATTCCAGTTGTATGCAATGTTCAGAAAAGACAGAAGATAAATTAGCATTTACCAGGAATTGAGGTGAACAGAAAACAGAGGAACTGATGAAACCGTTTTAGAATTACAGTAGCACAAGTTTATGAATACACTAGCAGTTGCTGCACTGTGTCCCTTTAAAGGGTAGATTTTATAGCATGTGAATAAAGAAAATGAAAGAGTGTGGTGCCCCTTATAATGCACTGTTTGAGCTGCTCTTCTCAGACATACCAGGGCAAAGCACTAACTAAGGAAATAACTATAGTATTATCTGTTTTCCTACTTGCAAAATGTCCCAAGAAAAACCTGACAGGAAGTGATCTGGCCTTTTTTGTAAAGGTGCCCTTTTCTATGGGATACCTGGAATGAGGATACTTACAGGAACCAAAAGCAGAAACCTCAGTCCTGTGGGAAAAGATAGGGGGATTCAAGAAAGGAAAGAAAAGCCACGTTACTTAACAGCTTCCCAATGTTTATCTCCCCCCACCCCTTCTTAGCAACCAATTCATGCAGAATCAGATGTAGTCTGAGATGTAAAGCAGCAGAAATTCAACAATCGGCTTTCTAGTGTGGCTTGGCAAATCGTTCTCTGCCTATCTGCCGTGCTGTACATTTCTCTCCCTACCACCAGTTAAGAATCTTTTTTCTAGCTCACAGGTTTTCTGTATGTGCAAACTTATAATTTCTGTCTTTAACACATTCTTAGAAGCAGAAAGTATTTCTTCTGTACTTTTGGGTTCAGCGATTGAAGAAATAAGAATTAAATTGAAGAATTAAATTGGCATAAAACAGATTGACAAGAGAAAAATATACACATGTATTTAATACTTTTATATGCACACAGGAGCTTTCATAGGAAAAATGAAGATCCAGTGAAGCTGTGAGGACGGAAACTTGCATATATTTTCTTATGGAGAGATGCTTTTTGTTTTTATTTTTAATATATGTCATTAATTTTTATTAATTTTATAAAGTATTATTTTTTAACTTTCTGAAACTTATTTATTTGTATTTAAATGAAACTGTTGACAAAGAGTAATGAGAAATAATGTTGAACTAGTGGGAAAAAAAAGTCAACACTACCGAGACAGAATTTTTTCAACTGAACAAAACCTCATAGATGCTGTCACCAATATCAATGAAAATATTGACAATTTCTTACTTTTTAAAATACAATGGTGATATAATGAACCGTATTTGATCATTTCTGTTGTTTCCTAAATATACAAAAATTAAAATACCAATTAAAAAGCTACTATTTTTTCCTTAAGTGTTTCTTACAGACATAATTTTAATATTCTTATTTAATAGAGGTGTAGTTTATGAAGCTTTTTGTTTTTGCTTTATTCCATTCACAAGTTAAGCAACCCACCCTTAGAGAACTGATGGTCTAAAGGCTCCCAGTGCACATAAAAAGTGAAGGAATTCAGCAACTGACATTTCTAAGATACAAAATAGATACAAAATACAAAATAGATAAAATTCAAAGGTAGAAAACTTTAAACAGAGGCCCACAAAACTAGAACATCTAATAATCCTTCTGGCAATATAGATGGGACTCCCAAAGTTTCCTGAGTCAGCTTCAACTCTCAGGCTTTGTATTTGGTTTTCACTAACGATGCAAACCTGATTCAAATCCCAGAAGTATTTATTACAGTCAAGGGCATGCACAACAACAAATTTGTCTGGAATTGTAAATCCAAGAGTCTGGTGTATATCTAACACTCGCGGGGTCTCCTTCACCAGCAAGGTCGCGACCTTGACTGTCTTTGGGTGATACCGCTTGACCAAGGAAAGCCATGTTTGTGTTGTTCTACCAGCGTCAGTCACATCCTCAATGATCAAGACATTGTTTCCAGTTAAAGTTGAGAGATCATCTCCACCAATTACTTTGATGTCCCCTGTTACTATTCATTACAGTAGCTCTCCAGTCTGATAAACTCTACAGTCATAGGGATGGATTCATCAAAATTTCTGTTCAGTGTTTTTGGTAATCTAGCAGGTCATTAAAGAATTTACAGCCCCCCTTGAGAACAGAGAGCTACAATGGGATGACATCCCATCTCCATCATACCTCCAGCAAGCCTTTTGTCCTGTTCATAATTAGTGCATGATGGATAAGCAGCTTTTCCAAACCTTAGTGTGATGATTAGGAATACAAAATAAATCTAGGTCATAGCCTGGTTCATCATCACTAATCAGGACGTCGGGGCTTCAGGCTGCCATAACTCAGATGGCTGGTGAGCAGGCCGGTGGCAGAGTGCCACTGCTCCTGCTGCCCCGTGCAGGAGAGCACCAAAGTATTGTTTCTAACATAGCATTTTTACATATGCGTCTATTTTGATCATGTCTAACCCCTCTGTTACCCTCTACTGCAACTTTTTCCCATTTATTAGCTTCCTCTTGTCTAATAATAATTTGGAGGGTTTTCCCTCCTACTTTTATATTGTCTTTTTTTTTTAGATTCTGAATATTGGAATTGAATATTCTAAATATTCAATTCTAAATAATCTAAATTTTTTTTTAGATTCTGAATATTAGAATCTGAATATTAGGGCAATATTCATTTTTCTGAGTCTGGCTTATTTTGCCTAATATGATGCTCTTTAGTCATAGTTTCCTGAAAATGACATAACTTTATTCTCTACAGCTGAATAATAATTCCATTGTGATTACATACCACAATTTCTCTATTCATGCATCTGTTGATGCAATCCAGATTGATTCCATGTTGGCTTTTGTGAATGGTGCCACAGTAAGTGGAGGTATGGTGGTATCCCTATAGCATGCCGACCTTACCCTTGGGGTGTGTACCCAGAAGTGGTACGATTGGGATGTATAATAGTTCTATTTCTAATTTTCTGGAGAACTTCCATACCATTTCCATAGTGGCTGAACTTTTTAAATTCCCACCGGTAGTGTGGAAAAGCTAATCCCTCATCTTTGCCTACTTTTGTTGTTTTTTTTTGTGTTCATAATGATAATCATTCTGACTAGAGCAAGACAGAATCTCAGTATAGTTTTGGTTTGCATCTCCTTGGTGACTAAAGATGTTGAACCTTTTTGTATATTTATTTACTATTTGTACTTCTTCATTTGTCAATTATTAATTGTAATCCTTGATTTGGGGGAGTTAAATTCCTTGAATTCTTTATATATTTACAGGCAGATTTTAATTTCCTGTCAGAAGAGGAGCTGGCAAAGATTTTCTTCTATCAGGTTTTATCCTGTTGTTTCCCTGGTTGTGCAGAAACTTTTTAGTTTGCTATATTCCTAGTTTTGATTCTTGTTATTTCCTGTGCTATTGGAAATCTATTCAGGAAGATTTTACCTGTGACTATGGCTTCAAGTATTTCACCTATGCTTTATTCCTTTTCAAAGTTTCAAGTATACCTAGGTCTTTTATCCATTTTATTTGATTTACTATAGGATTCTGCATATATATAAACTTTCTTGGCACCCTTTTGTTAAAAAACTACCTGTCTTCCAATATATATTCTTGGCTCTTTTGTCAAGAATCAGATGGTTGTAGTGCATTTCATTCTGTATCCTCTCATCTATTCCATTGGTCTATATGTCTGTTTTTATTCAAGGACCATACTGTTTTATTACTATGGCTTTGTAGTGTAATTTGGAATCAACTCTACAGTACCTCGATGCCTCTAGTCTTACTGTATTCCTATAGTATGCCAACTTTACCTTGGGGTGTGTACCCAGTGTGCTTAAGATTACTTTACACTAAGGCTGGGGATTTAGCTCAGCGGTATAAGCACCTGAATGGCAAGCACGAGATTGTGAGTTTGAGCGCCAGTATCAAAACATATATATATACATATATGATTATTTTCACTATTCTGGGTCTGTATTTTCATATGAACTTTAGGTTTTCTTCTCTAGTTCTGTGAAGAGTGCAACTGGAATTTGTATAAGATTGGATTGAATCTGTCAACACTATTGGTAATATGGCCATTTTAACAACACTAATTCTTTTTAATCCATGATCGTGGGAGGTCTTTTCATTTAGAATTTTCTTCAGTTTCTTCAGAGTTTTGTAGTTTTCCTTGCAGAAGTCTTGTACCTCTTTGGTTGCTTCCAAGGTATTCGGTGTTTTGGAAGTGATTCTCTTATAAGGATTCAGCAATTTCTGCAGGTCATCTTGGGGCATTTTGCACCCTATGTCCTTCAGTTCAGTGAATCTGTTTAGCTGAAAGCTTTCATGCAATTCATGGCATTCAGAGTAAAAGACCTTCCATGAAGCCATGGTTCTGGAGGCCACACTCAGCACAAGTCAACTCTTTCCTCCCTCACTGTGAGCTGGGCTTGCTACTTCTGATCCACTGGTTCACTTTTTGCCCTCTGCCTCCTCCTAATAATGAGCTGGAGATGATCTCACAAAGCACTTGGCACTCTAGGCTCCCTTTGGCATAGCCTGAATAAAATTCTTGCTTCCTGCTGAGCCCATGTGCCATAAAGGGCTTGCAAGGCCTTAGATAAAATTCGTTAGGTTTTTCCCCATTAAGAATGCTATTTGCTGTGGGTTTGTCATCTGTAGCCTTTGCTATACTGAGGACTGAAATTTAAGCTTTTTTTTTTTTTTTTTTTTTTGGAGACAGGGTTTTGCTATGTAGTTCAGACTGGTGTTAAACATTAAGCTAACTATATGCCCAGGCTATTCGTAAACTAGTGGCAATTCTTCTACCGTGGCTTCCTGAGTGCTAGGATTGTAGGTGTGTGCCACCATGCCCAACTGAGGTATAATCTTTTCTTACCGAGTTTCTTCAGGGTATTAAACATGAAGGGACATTGAATTTGTTGAAGGCTTTTCCTGTAAATTGAGATAACCACATGATATTTATCCTTGGATCTATCTATATGGTACATTATAGTCATTGATTCATGTACTTGTTTGTTAAATCATGTTTCCATCCCTGAGATGAAATCAGCTTGATCACGGTGTCATGGATTAAAAACTAGTGGTCAACTTAATACCAGCTGAATTAAATTAGCATGGTGCTGAGTATAGATGTTCCACCTAAGGAAAGTTGCCAGCATATAATAGCCAAGTGGAGAAGAAGAGTGAGGCTTTGTGGGTTTCTCTATGTGTTGCTGTTTTGAGCTGTTGGTTCTTCTGGAGGAGTTCATGACTAGCTTCCCCAATACGAGTTCAACCATTATCATCAGAGGAGCTTGGGACCTTGTTGGTGAGAATGGCTATGGTGTACTTTGGAGGAGCTCTGGTCCTTATGTCAAGCATTGCTTTCTGGCTCTGGAGGGGAAGATGTGTGTTGTTTAGTCCCCAGGAGGAACTTGTCATGCTGGCTTTCTGGCATGTACTGACTTCTTACTGTCAGAGGAGCTTGGACCTCCTTGTCACTGAGGATAGCTGTGGTACTTTTCAGGGTAGCCCTGGTCCTTAGTTTGAGTGTGATTTTTCATCTCCAGTGTAGAACACTCAACATACCAGCACAGCTCCTTCATCCCGTGGGCATAGACTTTCTAGCTTCCACTGCTGATCTTTGGGCTTTCCCAGCATAGATCTGTAAAACAGATTGTTGTGAGTCCTTCTCGTGGGCTCTAGACCTCCAGTTGGACTCATGGGAGGCATTGTCTTGGGCTCTAGGTTTTCATCTGGACTCATGCAGAACATTGCTGTGGGCTTCAGGCCCTTGGCTGAATATTCTGTGTCTATAGTGTTGTGGACAGATTTCCTGCATTTTCGTGTGTTTAATTCTGGGAGAACATCATAAAATGATATAAATTCTATGTCCTGATGTAGTTGTTCTCCTCACAACCCCTGACTATAACACATGATGCATGATCTTTTTAATGCATGGTAGAATTCTGTTTACAAGAATTTTATGAAAGATTTTTGCATCTGTCCTCATCATGAATATTGATATATAGTTTTGTTCTTGTTGTTGGTGCATCCTTGTCTGGTTGTAGTTTCAGAATAATGTTAGCCTCATAAAATAAATTTGAAATTGTTCCTTCCCTTTGTATTTCATGGTACAGTTTGAGGAGCATTACTAGGAAGTGTAAATAAATCAGACAAGTAATGTGTTCTGTGGGGAGTCCAGGATAATCTGAACTCTCTAGGAGCTAAGACAAGGCTTTTGGGGATCATCTTTATTTATTGGCTTCTTCACAATTTGCAGGA
Source organism: Cavia porcellus (assembly GCF_034190915.1). Taxonomy (NCBI): domain Eukaryota; kingdom Metazoa; phylum Chordata; class Mammalia; order Rodentia; family Caviidae; genus Cavia; species Cavia porcellus. Next base: position 100,502,559 of record NW_026947489.1, read on the forward strand.
AGTGGAGACCCCTCCCCCCTCAAAATGCCATGAAAATGATCAGAACCCTGAGAAGTTTAGACCAAAGGCAGTAAACCTGGCCAATTAAGAGTACTGCTTGATCTCTAAGATTGAAAATCTAATGCACTGGAATAGAGACAGAATCATGTCCTCAGCAGCCTTAGACAGAGTCATGTCCTCAGCTGCCTTATGTGGTGTTATTTTTGTCTTCAAAGCACTGTGGTCAGCAGCTTAACTTTTAAACATCCTGGTCCCCACCAGAGCATTAATGCTATTTCTTCATTAAAGATCTGGAAAATTTCAACAGTAAACTCATTTGGTCATGGGCTTTTCTTTGACAGGAGATTTTTTTTTATTACTGTTCCAATTTTGTTGCATGCTATTGATTTAAGTTTCTATATTCTCTTGATTCATTTTGATAGAATGTACATGTTTGAAATTTATCGATTTCTTCTACATTCCTCAGTTTATTAAAATACAGGTTTTCCAAATAGTTCCAAATGATTCTCTGTATTTCAGTGCTGCTTAATTTACACCACTCCCCTTTTACATCTGATTGTATTGATTTGAGTTTTTTCTTTCTTTTGGTTAATTTGGCTGAAGATTTATTAGTCTTGTTTATCTTTTTCAAAGAACCAACTCTTTGGTCCAGGCTTTGTGCTATTGGCCACTATTTCATTAATTTCAGTTCATATATTTATTATTTGTTTCTTTTTTGTTGTATTTGATATTGATTTGCTTTCTTTTTCTAACACTTGGAGATGCATTATTAGGATATTTATTGGAGGAGGAGCTGTATTGAAGCAAAGTTTTATATACTATTGAAATTAAGCTGATACAAATCGGAACTGTTTATAATTGTTGTAACCCCAAAGCAAGTACTGAGAAAATAACAAAAGTACATACTAAAAGAGAAAAGGAACAAAAATGCCATACTACTCATAACCTTGTGCTTGCCAGGCAGATGCTTGTGCCACTGAACTTAATTCCAGCCCTAAAATACCTATTTAACACAACAGAAGGCATTGAAGGGATACCTGAGAAACAAGAGACCAATAGAAAACAAATAGTCAAGTAACAAACCTAGATAAATCCTTTATCAGCATTTACATTAAATGCAAACAGATTAAATTATAAAATTTAGGGCAGGGACTGATAAAATGGGTGAGTGGGGGCACTGGGAATCCAACTCATGACCTGTAGCTGGCCAGGCAAGTGTTATGCCTCTGAACTATATCCCTGACCCCAAAATGGATTTTATTTAACAGAAAACTTTATGTAACTGTATGTTCCCTACAAGTTCCACGTAGGCTGAAAATGAAAGAATTGAGAAATATATTTTTATGCAGAGTAATCAGTAGAGATCTTGGATGACTATTCCAATATTAATCAAAATAGACTTAAAGACAAAAATTGTAACACAGCCAAAGAGAGATATTACATAATGATAAAAGGGGTAGTTGATACAATAATTATAAACATATATACAAACTAACAAGAGATCCCCAAAATGTATAAGAAAATTGAAAGAAGAAATAGTTCAATAATAAAGATTGAAACAGTCAATATCCAACTTTCAGTAAAGGATAGAAAACATAGACAAAAGAAAAACAGGGAAATAGATTTGAATACTATGTTATACTATACACACTAAAGTAATAGTCATCTAGATTTAAAAGACATTTCTACTGACGACACAGTATTCATTCTTTTCAAGCGTATGTTCTTTAGTAAGAAACAGTCTTTAGTATGGAACATAAGTTACACTATAAAACCAGTTTTGAAGTAGTTTGTCTGATTATAATAAGTAGAAGTATAAATAATAAAAGAAGGAATTCTTGAAAATTCATGAATATATGAAACTTAAAAAACACACTCTTAAATAACTAATGGGTCAAGTAAGAAACTACAAAGTAAATTAGAATTATCTTGAGATACATAAAAACAAAAACATGCATACCAAAACTTACAAGTTGCAGAGAAACAGTCTTCAAAGGGAAATTTATGAATGTAAACACTCCTTTCTTTGAGAAGAAAAGCCTCAACTATATCTCACACTTCCATCTTAAAGCACTACAAAAATAAGAGTGAAATAAATTTGAAGCAACTATACGGAAGAGAACAATAAGGATTTGAGCAGAGACAAGTAAAATAAATAAAAATTTAAACCAATGAAGTCTAAAGTTGGTTTTTCAAAGAGATCATCAAAATTGCTAAACATTTTGTGACGAAGTGGAAAGAGAGGTTTTATTTAAAGAAAACTAAGACAGACAGAAAGAAAGAAACTATTAGAGAAAGGAAGAAAGGAAGAAGACAAAGACAAAGACGAAGATGAAGATGAAGAAAAAGAAGATTCAAATTCCTAAAATCAAAAATGACAGTAGGAACACTGCCAGCAACCTCATGTAAATTAAAAGTTTGTAAATTCTTAGTAATACTAAAACTACTAAACATGACTGCAGAAGAAATAGAAAACCTAAAGAGGCTGTCTCAAGTAGACAGTTTGAACTAGTTAATTATAATTTCTTCAAAACGGAAGTCCAACACCAGATGGCTTCACTGATGAATTTCATCAAACATTTAAGGAACCAACTGCGACCCTTCCCAAACTTTTCTGAAAATGTAGGAGAAATAATATTTTTGGAATCACTGTATGAGGTTGATATTACTTGATACGTAAACCGTTAGTTCAGAACAAACTGAGATTACAGAATCACAAAGTTGAAGAATGAAATCTGTAGATGAAAGGAATAAGTTAAGAGATTATTAATTGGGAAAAAGAAGAAAAATATTTCCTGTCACCAGGAGGCTTTCTAAATCAAAGTCCAAATTGTTTTCCTTGTCCTGTTTCTGTATGAATATGCAGTGAACAGGAAAAAGCTCATTTCAGAAAAAAATGAATGTGAAGTATACTGGTTATCTTGTACTTTTAATGGTTTTCAAAGTCCAATCCAGAGGTAGGAAAGAACTGTCAACTAATTTAGCATATTCTGCATAAAAATCTTCTTCCTGAGAAAGAATCTTCTTCATTCTTATCCTAACTTTTATACTCTTGTTTTCCTTATATTTTTAAGATCAATTATCTACTTGAATTATCTATTTTCTTTTAACCAACTATATCTTAGACTCCCCTGAGTGCTTGTTCATAAACTAAATGATAAACTATTGCTCTCACCACTACTGATGAAGTATCTCCACCTGCTGTTAGGGGTGAAAGAATAAAATCTAGCTACTTTCTGCTTAATGGGGTCAGTGTACAGCGCCAGCATTCAGGGATTTTCTTCAGAAAGCTGATCTAAGGAGCCCTTGAAAGAAGCTAGGTTAAGGTTCAGCACTTATGGACTCTCTTCAGAGGGTCAGTGTAATGGGCTTCAGTAAAAGAAATCCAGGATTTATCATTGGCACTTTCTATATGACCAGTTGGAGTCCAACAGTCTCTCAATGAAAAGAAACAAATTTCATCAAGTGATGTAGCATGCACACCCTTAATCTGGAGTTTCACAATCAAACAGGAAACCATTGGTGAGGAGCATTCATCAAAATAGCACTAAAAGGACTTAATCCTAGTATCTGGGGTGAGTTTCTTATTTATATCAGGACTAGGGGAAGCGAAGTGGCCAGGGAGGTGAGTTTCCTGGGTGAGCTTTCTGAGATGTCTCTTTAAAGTTTCATTCATCTTTTCAACTTTACTTGATGATTGGGGCCTCCAGGCACGATGGAATGGGGCACTGGGTTCCCAGAGTCTGGGAGATTCCCTGCCTGACAGCAGCTTTAAGAGGGGAGGAAGGGTCTGTGTCTTAGTTACTTTCTCATTGCATGGACAAAATATCAAACACCCACAAATTAAGAGAGGAAAGTTTATTTTAGCTCCTATTTTTTATGTACACATTAATCCCTTGGATTTTTACTGAGCGCTACTGCTTTTGTAAAGGCTATGAGCTGGGTACTGGTTCCAGGAATCAGAGGAGAACTTTCAAGGGTGAGTGACTCGTACATTTACCATAGCATAATTACTTTTCATACTCCATTTACTACATGTAAGATTTCATTACTGAAACGAATCATGTCAGGGTTAGCTATGGAGGTCTTCTCTAGAGGCATAGGTATTGGAATTACCTGTGCCTAGTCGTGATCCAAAGTCTCATTTCCTGCTGGGAGGAAGGTGACAGAATTTAAAGAGAAACACAACTCTAGTTGGACAACTGGTCCCTCTAAAGAGTGTCTGATATTTAAGAAAGTGATTGTTAGAAAGCCATAAGCTCCTTTTGGAAAAGAGAAGTCCAGGCCATATTAAAAGGAAAAAAACAGTAAGATCCTTTCCTCAAGTTAGTTTAAAGGCTTCTGGGATGAGAAGGGCCACAGTTGCCATTCTCCAAATGCGGGCTTGCCATCCCTTAGCTATTACATCCAGTTCTTGGCTCTGCTGATTGGGAAATCTCTGATGATTGTTATACAGGCCCTTGGACCTGGGTTAAGATCCCCAGAATCATTCTATCCCTCTCAGAAATATATAAGTTAAAACACTACCCTATGGGGAACTTAATGCAAGGGTAAGCAAAAAGTGTTGTTTGCATTTTTGAAAAGCCTACTGAGATCTTGGTTCTCAAACTAAAATGTGAATATTAGATTTTTGAGTTTCTTTGACTGATAAATGGTCTTTGCTATCTCATCATAACCTGGAGTCCATAGATAGCGGAAGCCTGTGATAGCCAATAATCCTCAAAGTTGTTTTAACAACCTTGAAAGGGGAAAGGAAGCAATTGATTTAATATCCTTTTCCCTTAAGCTTTGGGTTCCTCAGGAGAGGATTAGATCAAAGTATTTTATGGAGGGACTATAGAGTTAGATCAAGAAAATTTGTATCATCTCTCAGCTAAAAAGTTCAATAGGTTTTGGATACCTTGGCTTGGGAGTTCCTCAGAAGAGACACATACGAGCTTGTCTTCCACATATAATAGGACTCTAGTCTAGTGGTAAAGTGAGACAAGTCTCATGGGAGGTCTCATCCAGATAATTGAGGGCTGTCTTTAAGCCCTTGTGGCAATACAGTACACATTAGCTCAGTAACTTCATCCGAGAGATCTCCAAATGCAAAAAGAAATTGTCAGTCAGGTTGGAGAGATATGCAGAAAAGAGGATCTTTCAAAACAAAAACTTTAAACCATCCAACATGTTCAGGAACCTAGGATTACAGGGTATACAGGTTAGCACTACAGGATATAAAGGCATTACTGCTGCATTTACTAGTTTGATATCTTGAACTAGTCTCCACTCCCACTTGGTTCTTTGGACATCCAAAGTAGGTGTATTATAAGGCTTATTACAATATTTGAGGGAGCCTTAATTCCTGGCAGAAATCCCTGTTTAGCCTACAGCCCCAATGGACATTGTCTTTGGTGAGGGAAGGAAGTCAGGACCTTTAAAAGAATGAGCATAAGGATTGCCCCAATAGCCCATCTTATTTTTCCCTAAACAGTTCTGGCTTCTGGATTAACCTCTGTCTCCACTAGAGGAAGGAAGAACATTGATCTTGAGGCAAACAAATTAATACTGTTTACGGGAGGTAGGATACAGTGATTGGACTCAGGCATAATTAGAAAGACAAGAGAGAGAACAGAAAATCATCCCAACTTCAGCTAACAGGCTGTAAAAAAATATTTGACTGCAGGTTTTCCAGTTACAACTCTAAAGGCGGTACTGACTGAGGAGGGCAGGCTAGGATTGGAGAGAATAGATAGAAAGGCTCCAGTATTCTAAAGGAAGCTAACTTTCTTCCCTTCTATAATTTAAATTATCTGAGATTCCCAAGGAGTCATGACAGTCCAATTTACCGGAGCCTATGATGAGTGCTCTGAGTCTTCTCAGTCTTGTTGGATCAACTGAAAGGATAAGATTAATCCTGGAGACCTTCAGCTCTGGGAGCAATTCTGCTTCCAGTGGTTCTCAGTAGAGACTTGGCAGAGGGTGGAAGGTTCCTTGCCCTTTTGGTCGTTACCCTCATCAGTCTCTATGGAAATGTCCTGGCCTTCTACAGCTATAGCAAGCAGATGACCTGCTTTCAGAATCTTGGTAATTCTGCTGGGTAACCCAGGGGGCAGCCACTAGTATGCTGCCTTTCTCTGATCCGGTTTCACTTTGTCCTTGACCTCCCCCTAGTCCTACCTATAAAAGACCTCAGTGGTTCGCTTAACTAAGTCATCTAAAGAGCTATCAGGACCAAATGCCTTCTTTTGTAATGTTCTCCTGTGTCTGGGGCCAATTAATCTATGAATTTATCACTCAAGGATAATTATCACCTGTTTCTGTATTGAGTTTGAGGTCAGAAAGGTACATTTAATTAAAGCCTGTTGGAGTCTTTGTAAAAAAGGCTGAAGGATTCTCTTCACAGCTGTGATCAAATGTTGATAACTTGGAATAATGGAGGGGTTTAGAGCCTTTTCTCATGAATGTAGGACTAGAAATATTTACTACTCCATTCATCACCATCATCATCTGGGTCCAGTCAGATTCTCTCTCTGGGTTGCTGGCTTCCCTGTGGCTTACAATTTTTCTCTCAGCTTTAGTTCCTCAGGCCTCTTATGATGAATTACATGTAATTTATCTCCAAAGACTTCTGCCACATGTAAAGCCATTTATTTTCTACTAGGGGATGGGGTCTGATTTAAAAGAGGCATAATATCCTTTCAAATTAGATCAAAAGATTAAGCTAAACCTCAAAGTGTCTCAATGTATTTATCAGGATCATCAAGCAAGGCTCCTAAACCCTGTTTGGTTTGTCTTAGATCTTCCAAGGAAAAGGGTACATGAATTTGGAGGACGTCAAATTTTCCCCTTCCCACTTTCTGAAGAGGGAAAACTCCCTCCCATATTTGAAGGGTTCTTTTGGTTTGGGTCTCATCAGGGTGTCTGAGGTGAACAAGAAGGCTCAGAAGAGACTGCCTGAGATCCAGAAGTGCCTTCGAGGGCCACAAGAAACACAGCATCCTGCCTGCATTTTTGGCACAGTTTGGGGTGGTCATGCCAGATGTAGAGAACTTATGATCATTTTCCCTCTTTCTTACAGACCTGGTATAATTGAAGGATGATTTCATAATTTACACTTCCCTCAGACACCCACTTTTCACTATTTCCCAAGTTGTAACCATGCCATGCATGGGGGCGGAAAAGGATTAGGCAAATTTTTTCAAAGTCTGAGGGTTAAGGAGTCCCAGTGTTTTTGTATGTATTCCAGGAGAATGTGGGCAGTTGATCTCATATTTCCCATTCTGAAATCCAGAGGAGAGACGGCATCCTTGACATCCTCTTGTTTTGACATTGACTTGGGGTGTTCCCTGACTCTGGTCCCTCCAGTGCCAGCAGAGGCTGGTGGAGTTGTTCAAGAAAGTGGCAGGAAACTAGAATATCTGCCCTTTCCAGTGCCTGTGCATCATTTTCTTTGCATTCCCTTGGTTCATACTAACACTGGGTTTTCCTTTCTCAGTCCTCAATTAGCTATCTGTGAGTACAGACCTTAGTCCCTGGCCTGGCAATATACTTCAGAAACGAATTTTGTCAAGAGACAGGCAATCCTGAAGAGACCAGGGGCCATGATTATCAACTCCCTTAACACCTATTTTTTTCTATAACTGCTACTAACTTGTGAGGATCTTTGAAATTACTTTCTGTTTTATTAACGAAATCATCTGTGTTGCAAAGGCCCCACCTCAAAAAAAAAAAAAAATTGGTATTTTTCTTACTCAGGTTGCTACACCCAAGATAAAAAAAGTAATTTGGACCAAAAGTTTTCTCAGGGTGGATCACTGGTATTTAGTAAACTAAGCCTCCAAAAAATGAGAAAGAAAAGAAAAAGTAGCAAGAGAAAGTCAGAGTTGAGAATCTATAGCAATGAAAGACATTTGTCTTCATTAACCCTTGCGGAGAGTTAAGGGAAAAATTTATCCAAGAGCCATTAGCCTTGGAAGACCAAGAACTGTCAAAAACTAAAATTACTCGCTCCCCATTGTAGGATCAAATCTTCCCTGGAGGAAACTCAGGTAAAGCAGGCTCACCTTTTCCTCCCACATACCAGGGAGAGGAATCAGGCCAGATTGCCTGGTGAAATCTGTCCTCTAACACACTTAGAGTAGCGCCAATACCAACCGCCTTGTTTAATTCGCTGACAGAGTTTTTATATGAGTCATATTGTTTCCCAAACCTACTCTCCCACTAGGAAAATGACAGAAGAAACGTAAGATTATGAGGCTGTCCATTAAAAGTTAAAAAGTGCAGATCTCTTCTATCTCTTAAATGAAATCATGGTTAACAAGAATATATTGCAAAAAAAAAAAAAAAACCACAAAAAACTCCCCATTGGTTTTTACCTGCTGTGGACCTTGTATCTTGGTGGAGCTTGCAAAATATAAAATAGTTAATTCTGCACAAAACAAGCTTGCAGTCTCATAAAGTCAAAGAATGAAAATGGCAGACAGAAAAAGCAATTTAGGAAAGTACTTTTTGAAAATAATTAAGAAGAGAAATAACTCCCGTCACCAGGAGGGGATTCCAAATGGAAGCCCCCATTTTTAAAAAAAAAATTTTTGTTGCTCTGTCTTATAATAAATAAGTAGACTATGGGGGAAAGCTCATTTCAAAGCAAATGATTTCAAAGAAAACTAGTTATTTTGTATTTCTAATGTTTCTTGAAGGCTAGCCTGGAAGTAGGGAGGAACTGTCAACTAATTTAGCATACACTGCGGTAAGAACCTTCCTCCTGGGAGGAAATGTCTTTATCTCTTCATTCTTGTCCTAACCTGTTATCTTTTTCCCTTGTGATTTCTTTTTTTTTTTTTTTTTAATTTTATTTAAGGAGAAAAGAAAAAAAAAGCAGGGAAAGGGTACAAGTTATACAGATTTACAGAAAAAAAATGAACAGTAGGAAATCACTAGTTAATGGATTACATATTGTCATCTTAGAAATAATTGTTCAAGTCACAAAATTAAAGCTTGTAAAGTGGACATTCCATCAATGATACTGCAAACAGTTCTGTTCATTGATCCAATAAAACTCTGTGATATCATTTTCTATCTTATACACTTAAATATACATGCAGTTATATAGTTTAGAGTACTTTCTTTTCCTCTCTTTTGTACCATGACCATTACACATTTTGGGTTTCATTGCTCCCACGCGCGCTGTTTCGTTGTTATGCCCTCTTTTATCTCCCTTGTGATTTCTTATTCACTTCTAAACTTAACTAGCTGCTCAAATTAGCTCTTAACTAAGTGTGTGCCATTTTCATTTATCTTACTCTATTTTAGACTGCTCTGGCTGCCTATTTATAAGCTAGATAACTAAACTGTTACAATACTAACACTAGGAAAAGGAATCATAATAAAACTGTATTCCAATATTCTTTTAACACACAGATACAAAACTGTTTAACAAATACTAGCAAGGCAAACCCATAGTACATTAAAAGGATTATACGCAATGAGCAAGTATGATTTACCCCATAAGTGTAATTGTGGTTTAACATATTGAAATCAGCCAATACACCACACTATATCATCAGAATATGGGGAGCACACAGTCATCTCAGTTGATACAGGAAAAGCATTTAATAATACCTAACATTTGTTCGTGATTGTTTTTTAAAGCAACTCTAAAAATTAGCAATAGAAAACCATTTCCTCAATGTGATAAAGGGCATCTCTAAAGAAAAGAGTTAACAAAAAGGTTGTCTAACAAAAGGAGACCAAAAGGTTGTCTCATGAGATCAGAAATAAGATATTTGTCCATTTCACAACTTCTGTTTGACATTGTACCAGAAGTTATAGACAGAGCATTAGGCAAGAAAAAATACAGAATACATCTCAGTTGGAAAAGAGGGAATAAAACTATCTCTATTCATATATGACATTGTTTTATATAGAGAATATCCTAAAGAATCTACCAAAGAAACTATGAGAGCTAATAAATGAATTCAGCAAAGTTGTTGGATACATAAGCATAGTTAGATAGGTTTATATATATGTAACAATGATCAATTTGTAAATGAAGAAAAAATTTCTGTTATAATATCATCAAACATGATAAAATACTCAACAATAATTTAACTCAGGATCTGTAAGGCATACACTAAAAATTACAAACACTGTTAAAAGAAGATAAGACCTGAATGCACAAGAAGCAGCCATGTAGATGAATTGGAATATTCATAAATATTGTTAATATAGCAATATTCCCCAAATTGATCTGCACATTAAGTATTATCCCTAACACAATTCCAAGTGCCTGTAGAAATGGACACACTTATACTAAAATTTATAAAGAATAAGTAGCCAAAACAATCTTATGAGAAAGAATAAAGTTGGAGGGCTCACGATTCTATGCTCCAAAATTTATTACTATGAGACCAAGCAATTCCAATTTTTATACAAATACAAGAGAACTGAAAATGCCAGAAATCATTCAGAGAAAAAACCTGTATAAGAATGTTTACAGAAGTGTTATTCGTAATAGTAAAAATGCAAGAAAGGCTCAAATGCCCATGATTCATGAATGAATAAGTATGATACAGTATATTTATATACTGGAATATTATTCAGCAATTAAAGAAATGCAGTGCTAATACTTGTCATAATGTGAATGAACCTTGAAAATATTATGCTAAGTGAAAGAAGCCATATAAAAAAGTCACATTGCTTGATTCCATTTGTATTAAAGCCTAGTATAGGCAAGTTAATAGAGATATAAACAATTAGTCATTGCCAGGCGTTGGGGTGAGAAAGGAAGGTAGAGCAAATGCCTAGTGGATTTGGGGTTTGTTATTTGGGAGGTCAAAATGTTCTGGAATCAGGTGGTGGTGATGGTTACACAGCATTGTGAATGTGCTAAAATCACTTAATTGCATATAGCAAAATGGTGAATTTCCCATTATGTGAGTTTCATTTCAATTAAAAATGTCAAAAGTATAAATTGACTTCATCCACATGTAAAAGTTCTTTTCAGTTAAAGGACATTAGTGGTGAGGAAAAGATCACCTGTCTAGAAAAAGGGCAAATGATACAAACGGATAATTCATACAGGAACTATAAATAGCCTGTAACAATACAAACAAAACCGGACCTCACCAGTAAACAGAAAAATGCAACTTGTATAACAATGAGATAGTGATTTAACTCAGTAGCTTGGCAAAGTGGAAAGTAGTTCAAAGTGCAGTCATTATTTGGGAGGCTGTAGCTGGAGGATCAGAAGTCTGAGGCCAGCCTGGCAACTTAGTGAGACACTTTCTAAAAATAGATACGGAGAGGCCACACGGTACAAAGACCCTGGGTTAAATCTTCACTACTGAAAAAAAAATTGCAGTCACTGCGGATGGTAATTTGGTAATAAAGTATTACAATTTTATACATATGTACCCTGTGACACATCAATTTTATTTTCTGTCTTTAAGCAAAAAAAAATAGCACACAGGTTTATAAGGAAGTGACGTCAGTTGCAGCATTGTATGTAAATGCAAAAAAATAGACTATAAAGAAATAAATTATGGTAGAGCCATACCACAAAATATTATATAAAGAGTAAAATATTTACCATGGGAATGAATGTGTGATTGTGCATAAAAGCAGATTAAAACATTTGAAAGATTTAAAATGAATATTACTGGCTACTTATGGTAGACGGGAACAGGACCAGATTTTTATTTTTAAATTTTATTTATTTATTTATTTACTTATTTTTGAGGAGAAGAAGCTTGAGACAGGGTCTTGTTATGTAGCTCAGGTTAGCCTTGAACTTACTATGTAGCCCAGGCTGGTTTTGAACTCGTGGTTTCCCTACCTCAACCTCTTGAGTGCTGGGATGACTGGCATGCAACACTACACCTGGCTAGTTCTTTTGGCACAATAGAGAGGCACAAAAGAAAAGAGGCCTTTACTGAGGATGCAGAGAGGAATGCACAAGTCTCAGGGCTCCTCCTCTGAGCTGAGACAAAGAGAGCTGAGGTTTATATGGACTTTAGCCAGAGGCAAATTTTGAGGGGCAGGTGTTAATGAAGTGCTAGGAACTGATTGGAGTTTTCTTCACTCATGGAAAGAGAAAGAGGACCTTGTATTCAGGACTGAGGGAAGAAGGAGAAGGAACTGGTCACTGGGGTGATAAGCTGTTATTTTTCCTGGCCTTTGCCCTATTAGGCCACCATCATAATATTCAGCAATTTATATTCAGGCAGAAGCACATCATCCTCGTCCTTTTGTTGTTAAGAAAGGGCAATGATTTCTCAGACTGCTTTCTGCTGAATGGGAACATCATGTTGGGGGTTAGGAGGGTTGATATGGTGACAGTTAATGCCCATGTAAAAGCTGGTACCAGGTGTTGCAGCCAGGACAAGAAATTCATTGTTGGTGAAGGCCCATTTTCTAGATTGGAGAAATCTCAAAAAAAGTTTAAAAAGACAAGTTGCTATGAGAAGGCAGGTCAATTAAAGGACCCAGGAGAGGTAGAAGAAAGGGAGCCCATGATCTGAATGTGTCATTTTACCAGGATCACGATGAGGCGGAGGAATATCCATAGCCTCGCTGTTGGCTCTTTTTGTCTAAGTAGTCGTGGAGATTTTTTACATTGTCCATGATGATTCCTGATTCATTTACAAAAAAACAAAGTACATGTGCAATTTTCAGTATTGCACAGGTACCTCCCTCTTTTGCTGTAAGGACATCCAGGGCTTGTTGGTTATTTATTTGGTTCTGGAGTGAGTGGATGGAGGTGGTTATGATTTGTATCTGCTAATGAAGCTCCAAGGTGAGTTCACGATGGCCTATTTTGCCTATTCCCTGTGCACCAAGGCTAGCTTTAAGTACAGAGAGAATACCTGCACCAACAAGAACTGGAACATGGATGGCCCTTGTTTTCCAGGTTAAGTGTATATCATAGAGTTGAGATAGAAAAGAGGTTTCCATGGCATCCTGAGAGTTTACTGTTAGGACTGGAACTAGAAGGATTAGGGTACAAGACCCTGTCCATTGGGGAGAGACAAAAATAGACCTCTGTTTGGCAGTCTATAAACCAGCCCTATCTGGGACTCGGCCAAGATCCTCAATCTCCCAAACAAGTGTACAGCAAAGGCTTAAATAAATGAGACAAGTGGTATGATTTTAGGGCTTCAGGAGGGTCAAATCCCTCTGCAGAGTTTGAGACTCTGGGAGCTGAGACAAAGAGCTTCTCTGGACCACCCATATTTATGAGGAAAGAGTGGGAAATGAGGAGGACTTGGGAGTCCCTTCAAAGACTTCTCCAAGTAGTAAATTATGCTAATTAGGAGAACTGTCTTATCTCCATGATGACATTCATGGTGAGAGTATAGCTGCAGTCTCTATCTATTTAATTGGCCTTTGAGCCAGATGTCCTCAGCTGTGACCTTATCTTGCCCTCTGAGGTACCTCTGGCATCACAGATCACTACGGGCCTCAGCCAGGGCCTGTGATTCATAGAGGTTTACTTACTGTGAATCAGCTCCCATTATAAGACAAGGGGCCTAGGCCTAGAAAAACATAGAAAGCCAATTAATTAATTTTAAGTCCTGATCAGAACCATTTCATGATGGTTTCCAACACAGGCCCAGGGTGAGCAGACGGCCAGGTTTTGATTGGAGTGAGTGCAGTGGGGAAGGTCCCCCATTTTGAAAGAAAAATTTTCAGACAAAGATACCGGCAGGTGAGTTCAATTTTCCAGTCATTAGGACAATAGATAGACAGAAGACCCATTATGTCTGGATAATGTGGATGGAATACGTAAGCGGCCTTCCAGTATGAGCAGCCATATAAACAGTTTGTTGGTATGGAACACGGAGTCAGTATTCTGTAGGATTTGTGGAGTGTGATAGGGTTTCATATGTTTGCAACAGAAGCTGGAGAATGGATATGTAGGATTACTTGTGGCAGAGGGGTAGATATTACTGGGATACTGATGATGGAGGGTGGAGTTGTTGGTTTTACCTGTAGAGTGAGGAAGTTGCCGTGTGAGGTTGGACTACCCGGGTGATAACCATTATGATTGTAGAAATAAAGGCCCAAGATTTTTCCATGAGATATTGGAATATTTTTATTGTAAATTTTGCTCATTCTACATCATCCTTCCTGTGACATTTTATGGCCAAGATGAATGGGTCTGACTGTTTCCAAATCCTCCTTGTTGTGTGTATGCTAATGGTTTCCCATCCCCACTTGTAGATGTAAAACCAGTGGGGACTGATACACTGTCAATAGCACATTGTGGGGAGGGCTTGGGGGGTTATAACCAGACCATGTTCGTGACAGCACATGCTGTCAGAAGACTGGCAAATTAATCCATTTTGGTCACCTTGTCTCTTATCTAGGATTTGAACATAAGGTCTAAGTTGACAATAGGGAATCTGAAAAATGAGTGTGGAATTGGGAGGCAATTATTCCCCCAACTGATAAAGTAAGAGTAAAAGTGTAGACAGGACTTGACATTGGCCCAAGGATTAAGCTGGAGAGAGTGGGAAACATGAGGAATGTAAAGCCCAACAGTGGAATCATGTTTGGGAAATTATAGACTGGAAGTGAGGAGGGCTGTGACTGTCATTGTAAGCGAGATAAGAGCCCAGATCCAGAAGGATCTCTTATTGAGCTAGACAGCTGAGGGTGGAGAGAACTAAGATGGTTGTTATGTATGAAAACAATTTGATATATAATGTAGAAGTCCCTCGGGGTTGGGGATTTAGCTTAGCGGCATCAGCACCTGCCTTGCAAGCAGGCAGTCGTGAGTTTGATCCCCGGTACCGATAAAAAGGAAAAAGATTAAAAAAAAAAAAGAAGTCCCTGGGAAATACATCCCAGAATCCTATAGCAAAAAGAATAACTATTAGAAGGTAGGGGACCAGGGACCACACAGGATAACAAAACATAAGCCTGAAGGTTATGGTTGTTGGTCCCTGGTGAAGTGAAGACAGGTGGGAGACAGAAGATGTGATGACCACTCAGGATATATTTGGAGTCAAGGGTACCAGGATTAGGAGGGCATTGCTTATCCTGAGTGATGCGGAACCAGGGTGGTGGTACATCAATCCTTGATTGCCATCAGAGTTGTAAAGAAGATCAGGTTGGGGTCACTCCACTTCAGTTGCAGCTCTGTGGACTGAAATCTCCAGTGAGACTCAGGGCTCCAAGGATACCTTAATGGAGGGCATGAACCCCAAGTCTTGTCAATCTTCTTCAGTGGCAATTCCAAGGGGATCAGCCATCGATGAGTCTGGTGTGATGAGATCTCCTGTGAGGGCAAGAAACTGGTGAATGGCTTATCTGCTCTCTGGTGGCTGGGACAGTCACACTTTCAATGGTCCTTGAGGTTGCAGAGCGGGCAACCTCAAGGTGGAGGTTGTGGATTTAGGCATTCCTGTACCCAGTGTCCTCCTTTGCCACACTGGAAGTATGCTATGGGTGGGGCTCAGGCAGCTCCATCTTGTATTGGTTTACCAAGTGCCACTGCTAAGAGATCAGTTTTTTATTTAGCAAACTTCTTTTTTTGTGCCTCTTTGTTCCTCCTTTTTAAAAAAATCTCTATTATTGAAAATACAAAAGGCCATATATTAAGGAGGTCTCCCTGTGGGGTTTGAGGGTCAATCTCAGACTTTTGTAGTTTTGTCTGAATGTCAGGTTCAAACTGAGAAATAAAATAGGAATTAATAATAATTATCCCTTCAGGAGAGTCTGGGTCTACATTAGTAAACCTAATTAGAGTGTCCCTAAGATGTATGAGGACCACAGCAGGGTTTTCATTGGCCTCTTGGACCAATGTTCTAAAAGCTTGCTGTAGTTAGTGTGTTTGTGAGCTATATTGTTAAGACCCACCATTATATATTCAATCATCTTATGTACTTTTATAAGAACCCTCTCCATTTTGATAATTCCAGTTAAGGTCCTGTTCAGGCACTGCAACAGGCCCAGGGTCATTTTCAGCAGTATTTGCCTTGTGTCCATGATTGGCTTCCTCTCAAGCCAGTTGCTATAATTAAGTCTTCTGTTGTGAGGTGGGGTGGTGTTTAGAATCACATAAACATCCTTGAAATGCAAGTCATAAAAATTAGTTATAAATTCAAACTCTTTAATATAACTTTGTGAGTCAGTGGAAAAGGAACCTAATTTATGGTTAATCTGGGATAGGTCAGCAAGGGAAAAGGGAAGATGGATATGAACTAGTCACTCAGGACTGGCCTGTTCCCAAAGGAAGAGTAGGGTTTGGGGCTGAGAAGACTGTTGAGTGGAAGGTGTAGATGGTCATTGGGAGGCCAATCACCTGGAAGATATCTGTGGGCAGTTACAGGATGATTGACCAGAAGATGGTCACTTTCCACCATGTGACAGAGAAATGTTGTAGCTTGGCATAACTGACCCTACCTTGTGCCCTGTATCTGACTTGTGCCCTATATTTGACCCAGAAGAGTGAAAAATTACTCAGGGTACAAGTCCTGAGAAAATAGAATGAGCTGCACCCACTAGAGAGAAAAATTAATTTGCTCAACAAAGAAGCAGGATATAGATGCCAACCAAAATTAATGTAAGATTCTAGCTAAATTGTTTCCAACAGGATGTCTTGCTTTGTGATTTTGTGCTTTAAATGCCCTGTAACTCTCCATTTTGGGGTCCCTTGGTTTGACTCTGAAATAGGCGTCTACATGAAAGGTTGTTGAGCTCAACTAATAAAATCCCAAAATTATCAATTTGGCTTCTTGGATTCCTATATTGATTACAAACCCACTTCAGGAAATACAAGATGATGACTGAATACCATGTTACCCACAACAAGATGGCTGCTGTTGGTCACATTATGAAGGACCACAAGATGATGATGAGTCATTATGTGACCTGCAACAAGATGGCTACTGCTGATTGCATGAGGAGGGACTACAAGATGGCAACTGTTTACCCTATGGCCTGTCACAAGATGGCAGTGGGCTGTCACATGATAGGAGACAGCAAAATGATGGCAACTCTCCATGTCAGCTGCACCAAGATGGCTGCTGAGGACCACATGGTATGAGGTCACAAGATGGTGGTCAAATACCATGTGGTTTACTAGGTGACTAAGAGATGCAAGATTGAGTGTGGTCAGTGGGAGTGGTGGGGAATCATGATGGCAGAACAGAGAGGAGAAAGAATAGGAGCTTCCAGGTGAGACAGATGGCTCAGGTTGAAGAGACGGAGAGGTCTGAGATTGGGGAAAGGAAGTAGAGGATGAGCTAGAGGCTGCTGGGAGTAAGGAAAGGAAAGAGGATGAGACAGAAAGCTCAGAAACTTCTGGTCAAGAAGGCTGAGGATTTGGGGCTTGGGGATATGGGGGAGGGGAATAAAGACAGGAGGCACATTGTCAAAGGGGCCTGGCGGAGAGGAAGTGGGAGAATCTGGTGGGGTAGTGTAGGCCAGCAGTACTTGGGCAGTCTTACATGACTGAATAGAAGGTAGATATGTCCTCAGACTAAAAAAGGCCTGAACATAAGGGATCTCTGTCCATCTGCTACTGTGATGACGAAAGTTATCTAAACTTGAAGGATAGAGTAATCAAAAGTTCCTCCCTTGACAATTGGCTGTCATTATGAAGTTTGCATGTTGGGTAAGCCACCTGGCAGTAAAAGATCAGATCTTTGGTTTTTATGGTCTCTCAGAGACCGAGGGGACTGAAATTATGAACAAGGAACCCCAGCGGTGTGTCTTTTTGAGAATAGGAAAGAAGTATTCCCCATAGTGACCAAATTAGAGATGAGCCAAGAGCTACAGCTAAAATAGCTTGGGTCACACTTTTCAAAAGAAGTTGTCACTTGTTTTGAGAGTGTGATAGAGTGAAAGCAGCTGTCACCAAGGGGGGAGGCGTCCAAAGGACAGGAGGGTGATAAGCCTGCCTCAGGCCTTAAAGGAAGTATCTCTGTTCAAGGAGCATGAAGATGGTGGTTACCCCTGTCCAAGGGACATGCAAGAGGTTTTCTGAGACTGAGAAACTGAGACAGGAAGCCCTAACTGAGAGGTGTGAGAAATGAGGTGGTTTGGTGTTAGATACAAGCTAGCAATGACAGATAAGCAGGTCCTGGCAGGAAGAAGGGTGGTTGGTAGGCACGGGGCTGCTCAGAGCCAAGGGTGACCCCCAGCCACACGCTAGGCCTTTTGGAGTCACAGAACCAAAATGTTAGGTTGTTTGGCACAATAGAAAGGCAAAACAAGTAAAAAAGGCCTTTATTGAGGATCCAGGTAAGAGTGTCCAATTCTCAGGGTTCCTTCTCTGACCTGAGACAATCAACTTTGACCAGAGGCAGGGTATGAGGCGGGACAGTAATGACAAGTGAGGAACCGGCTGGAGTTTTCTTTGTGCACGAGAAGAGAAAGAGAAAGTTGTGTTCAGGGCTGAGGGGAGAAGGAGGAGGAAGCAGTCAGTGGGGAGATGAACTGTTGTTTTTTCCTGGCCTTTGCCATGTTAGGCCACCAGCAATTTAATATCCAGGCAGAAACTTCTCAGCTAGGACCAGTTTGGTAACTGTAATCAAAGGAGACTTTGGCCTTCTCTAAAATATATCTTCCATGGAAAGATGGGTATTAATAATGAAATAAGAAAGAAACAAATTCAAATCTAAAGATTTAAATAGTGAATATTTATTTAACACCAAAGAGAATTTTAAACTGGTCAGTGTTCCTGAGTTGAAAAAAAAAAATGAAAGGTTTCAATTTCAATTTGCATTCTAATTTGAAAAGGAGGAAATAGAGGGAGCAAGAAAAATATACTTAATCTACTTTCTGATTTTTATTTTACTTTTCCTAAATGAAAGCAAGTGAATCTCAGATAACTTTTTTAAAATGCCACTAATACATTGTTTAGTCACACTAAAAACCCAATAGAAAAGCTATTCCAAACACCTAAAACTAGAAAATTAATAGCCAGAGGTAATCTTTTTAGGAACATTTAAAATGGGCCATCAAAATTTATTGACAAGAAGCATAGCTGGCTCCAGGTGAAAGCATAGTGGCCGCCATATCCTCTGCTTCTCCGCTGCACTAATCTTTGTGTCCTGCCTGACCCCACTGGTTTGCAGAGTATAGATTTGGTTTGTCCATTTAATACAAGAAAATGGAAACTGAGCAGTCTAAGAAACCTTCCCCAATGCTGAAATCAATGATGTATGTGGTAATGTCCTGCAGGAGACATGGAAGAGGAGCAAGCATTTAAAAGATTTAAAAGATCCAGAAACACCAAAAAGATGGCTGAATTTTGAATTCTGCTTCAGAACAAGAATGCTGGGGCAATGAGGCAAGAATATTAAGGCTCTCGGTGCAGACTCCAATGCCTGGGTTTCAGTCCCAGACAGCAGTGGCCCCAAGTGCATACTGAGTATCAGTGCTGATATTGAAACAGTTGGAAAAATTCTGAAGAAAATCGTCCCTATCTTGGAAGAGGATCTACAGTTGCTATTACCCACTGCAACCAGCCAGCTCCCACTCGAATCTGATGCTATGAAATGCTTGAATTACCAACGCTATAGAGGAAGTGACTTCGACTGTTAACTCATCAAAGTCTGGCAGGAGGAATTATTGGGGTCAAAGGTAGTAAAATCAAAGAACTTCAAGAGAACACTCAGACAGCAATCAAGCTTTTCCAAGAAAGCTGTCCTCATTCCACTGACATTTTTTAATACTGGAGGAAGCCTTGATAGTTGCCCCACTGACAAAGTTGTTCTTATTGGAGGAAAGCTTGATTGACCTTACATGTGAGTCTCCTATCAAAGGATGTGGGATCTTATGATCCCAATTTTTATAATGAAACTTACGATTGCGGTGGTTTTACCATAATGTTTGATGACCACTGTGGACAGCCTATGTAGGATTTTCCATGTAGGTAAGAGGTGGTTTTGATAGAATGCTTCCTGGTTGGGGTGGGCATCCCATGCCTCCCTCTATAAGATTATGATTATATGAGCCCTTGTCAGAGACTACCATCCCTCCTTCTGCTCGAGGTTGTCGGCGTGGTAACAAAGGTCAGAATCTTCCCTTTCTACCATGACCACCACCTAGAGGAGGAGCTCTAATGGCCTATGATAGAAGAGAAAGACCTGCAGGCCACTATGATAAGCATGGTTGGTTTCAGTGCTGGTGAAACTTGGGACTCTGCAATAGATACGTGGAACCCATCTGAATGGCAAATGGTGTATGAACCTGAGTGACTCTGGATATAATTATTCCTATGAAGGGGGTCATGGCCTGTCATGTCAGGCCTCATGAGTTTGCATTGTTCATTTGTGATGGTTCATTGTCTAGTGCTTAGACTGATGGTGTCAGGGCTATACCCACATATGGGTGGAGCGAGGATGTGATGTAATGGCAGGAAGAAGGTGTGTTTTGCTTTTTGCTGGTTTCTCCTTGCTGATTGCAGTCACCATGAACTGCGGCCCAGGCATGCCCGCCTGCCTTGGAGCCAACTGAGTATGGACTACAACCTCCAAAAACTGTAAAAAATAAACCTTTTCTTTCCCAACTTTGGGCTTCAGGTATTTTGTCTCAGCAACGAGCATAAAATAACTAAGACATAGCCCATATAGTGATCTTGCTGGACCTATTATTACTACACAAGTAACTATCCCCAAAGATTTGGTTGGATCTATTATTGGTAAAGGTGGGCAGCAGATTAAACAAACCTGTCATGAATCAGGAGCTTCCATCAAAATTAACGAGCCTTTAGGAAGATCCGAAGATCTGATCATTACCATTACAGGAACTCAGGACCAGATTCAGAATGCACAGTGTGAAGCAGTATTCTGGAATGTTTTTCTAAGACTACTGAAGAACTGAAGGAGTCCTGTATCTTTTTTTTTTTTAATCTGTTTCTGTTTTAAAAGCCAACATTCTTCTGCTTCATAGATAGTCTGCATCTGAGGTGTAATGAAATCTGTGCTTTTCACCAGATGTAATATTTTAGTTCCTTACAAACAGGGTTGGGGGAAGGCCATGAAAAGGTAACACTGAAAATTTAAAAGTGAAGCAGAGTGAGTGGATTTTCTTTTTTGTTCATTTTTGGTGATTTAAAACAATTCCCCCCATAAAATTATTGTGAACACCTTGTTTTATGTGGTCACTGTAAACATTTGGGGCATGGGACAGGGAGGAAAGTAATATTCCACATGTCCCTGGCATCTGTTCAGAGCAGTGTACTTTTGTAAGAAATATTTTATGATTTTAAAAATAAATTTAGTGGATCTTGAGCAAAGATGGCGGATGGATAAGAGCAGAATACAGAGGTTCCCTGAGACAGACAACTCAGACATCGAAATAAAACATCATACGGAGGGCCAGAGAGAGGGAGATGTATCCTCTTGACCCAGGAAGAAACTAAAGGGAAAAAAAAGGTCACATATGCAGTGCGGGGGCTACAATTGAAACAGCTGACATTCAGTGCTCTCACTGTGGTGCACGATCTCACGTGGCTGTGACACATCAGGCCACCCGAATTCCCACTGCTTGCAACTCCCTGCAGTTGCACTGAAGTGTAGTCGCACAGAAGTTGGAGGCCAGTGGGCCCAACAGAGAATGGAGCCAGCAAGGGACCTGCATTGACCTGGGCTGAGTGCTGGGAATAAGACCCTTCCACGGGAAAGGGGTGCCAACGGGATGACATTTTGGAATCAGGCAGGACTGGCAAGAACAAGGAACAGCAGTGACTTCAGTCAGTTATTCCCTTCCCAGATGAGACTGGTGGGTGTGCTTGGCCTGGGTCATGCCCCGGGCTGAGACTCAATAAATTGTCCCAAAGCGATTCCCTTACACAGCGCCCACTGACACAGTGAAGGCCACCGCAGGTTGACTGACTCAGAGGGGAGAGGCCAGCATATGCTGCCCCTGTTTGCACCTCAATAGCACACTGGAGTGGGCAGAAATACCTATCCAGCATGCTTCAGAAGAACTGTAACCAATAAGGAAAGGAACTGGGACCTCCTCTATACACCTGTATGGAAGAAACCAAAAACATGACAAAAGGAAGAAACAAGAAAAAGTCTCCAGCCCCCAGCCCTGAGAACATTGATCCAGGAGGGGTAAATACAAAGAGACTGAGGGCAGAAAATATGCAATATCAGACACAGCATCAGTGGGACATAAAGAGATATCTTTAGGACCTCATAGATGAGCTCAAAAGTGAAATATTTAACCAAATAAAGCAAGATATAAGTAGATTAATAAAGGAAATGCTAAACACTTCTCAAGAAGACAAAGATGGAAGAATGGAGGAACACAAAAAAGGGGAGAAATGTTCGATGAAGAATATAAAGAAAACATAGAATACATGAAGTAGATTCAAAGAGATTACCAGGAAATGAAAAACTCCATTGAAAGCTGGCAAAACTGCTTGAAAGAAACTAAGATAGACTATCAAAACTTGAAAACAGGTTTGCAATGTGTGATCATGAGAGGAAAAACTTCTTAAAAACAACAAGGAAACAAGCAGTAACAATACAAAAGCTAGAAGATGACAAGAAAATCTATAACTTAAGAATAAATAATGAGGCTGAAGAAGCAGGGGTACAAACAAATGAACTACAAGGGCCATTCACAGAAATAACTAAGGAAAACTTCCCAAGCATAGTAAAAGAAAATTGTTGGGAGCCACCACATTGCCGAGCCGCCGCATATAGCGATCATGCGGCCTGTGGTAAAGAGTAAAGCCTGAGTTAGATTACCCCTCCCATCGAGCACGTTAGTTTCCTGCTTACCGCGTAAACAACCCGCTCAATAATATGTTAGCCAATCAGCTTGCCTTGCTTACTTTAATATGATTGGACACTGTATCCGTATATATACTGGTGCCACCCCTGGGGGGAAGTAGAAGCCCGGAAGGAGCCGCGGAGAGCGGACCGGTAGAGGCTTCGGAGCGAAGCATGGAAGGAGCCGCGGGGAGCGGACCAGAGGAGGCTTCGGCTGGGAGCGATCCCAGGGCAGGCTGTACGGAGAGAAAATAAAAGAAAAGGTTGTCCACTGCCAGACTTTGTCGTGTGTCCTTCCTGCCGGCCGGGAGCGACATCGACATTTGGTGGCCCGCACGGGGAACAACTGATCACCCCCGAGACGTGGTAGTGGACAACGTTCCTTGATACAGCACTGCGAGACAGGTGAGTAGGGGATAAACCTGGGCCCTGGGTGGCGCGCACCTACAGGGTTTTTAGACTCCCCTCAGGCTCACGCGTAAGTGGCGGATTTTTGGGCCTCACGCGGTGAGTAACATATTAAATATGGGTAACGTACCGACTAACGACACCCAGCCCTTGGTACAGGTCCTCCGGAAGCTCTTAAAGTCCAGAGACCTCAAGGTGGGACGCAAAACGCTGGAGAGCTTTTTTGAGGAGATTGATAGTTTCGCTCCCTGGTTCTTGCCCACAGGGCACTTAAACCTGCCCTCGTGGGAGAAGTTGGGCAGGGATCTTTCTCTAGCGGAAAGGGAGGGCGGGGCTTCGGTCTTCGCTCGGCCACTGTGGGAAATGATATATGCATGCTTGAAGAGCGAGGGTGGTTGCAGGGAAGGTTCTCAAGAGCTCATTAAAGTGCGTAGGGCATTCGAACAGGCCCAGTCAGGGGGCTCCCGGGAGGGGTCCGTCAAAGGAGACAAAGATATAAAGGAGGAAGACGGGGCTCAGGCCTCGGAGTCGTCTGACTCCGAGAACGAGGAAGGCTTAGACAACGATGAGATCAAGGAGCCTAGATGCCAAGAGGATAGGCCGCTCGATAAGGAGTCGCAGGGTTCTTTCCCAGCGTTGCGCCGCGAATTGCGCTCCGCTCAACTTGGTCTGCGGAGGAGTAGAGAGCTCCTGAGCGCCCCCTGGCGCGAGAGGGAGGCGAAGCCTTCCGCCCCACCTTGGGGGCTGTTCCCGGAAGCGATCCCTCGCCACGAGGCGGCCGCGTGGGAGCTCCCTCCCCTTTCGCCAGAACAGGAAGTGATGCACGGGCCCCCATTTTCCGCCCAATCACGGCTGCCGTCTTATGCTCCGCCGCCGGCGGGTCGGTATTTTTACAGGCGACTTTGGCAGGGGGGACGTTTGTCTCATGAGGTACATCCACCACCTGGGATAGATAGTGGCCCCTACGGGATATTTCCTGTACAAGTAGCTATGGGCCAGGGACGTAATGCATGGGAGCCTTTTGAGATAAAGCAGATTAGAGAACTTAAAAATGCAGTTACAACCTTTGGGCCGACTGCGCCTTACACCATTGCCATGCTGGAGAACCTGTCTTCTGGGCCCCTCACCCCCGCGGACTGGATTCAGCTGGCAAAGGCGTGTCTGCCCTCGGGTAGTTACCTGGATTGGCGAGCCTGGTACACAGAGTTCTCTGCCGAGCAGGCTGAGAAAAACGCCGGTCGAGGAAATGGGGACTGGGGATTTAGCTTAGCGGCATAAGCGCCTGCCTTGTAAGCAGGCAATCGCCAGTTTGATCCCTGGTACCAATAAAAAAAAAAAAAAAAAAAAAAAACCAAAAAAGATAAAAATAAAAAATAAAAAATAAAAAACAAAAAGGGGGAGTAAGCCAAGGCCTGCCTCCAAAGGCGTGGTTATCTATGGCATGACAATGGATGGGCCCGGATCCGGTAATCAGCTGGAACCGAGGCGCGGTTTGTGTTTTTCTGCAGGAATCGGGACGAGAACCACTGTGGGTACCGGAGAGACTGACACGGGCGACAAAGCCCTCGACTGAAGATCAGACCTGCCCTACCGGAGATCCATCACAGACCAACCAACAAGATAAATAGAAATAGCGGTAGCCCAAAATGGACAAAAAGATCCTCAGGCATATGCATGGCTTGCTCGCCTAGCCTACAACCGAGTCTAGGGACGGTGAGCTTCCCACACTCCTCCTCTAAAAAATTATGATATAGCAGGGTAGATGAGTCAATGACGGGTAAGAGCATGCCTCCCCAGCATGACTCAACCTAAGACAGGCCCTACCCCATACCGCACGAAAGCCGCTGAATTACTAGGTTTCGCCCAAACCAAATGTCACCCCGGGGGGATCATGCGGAGCGACATGAGTGTATGCCTGTGTGCATCCAGGTTCCGTCCGGTTCCTTCCTGGCCCTGGAAAAAGGACGAGGGCCTCGGGGCCTCGGCAGACTCGGGGACGGCCGACCCGGGCCGACGCCGAGAGCCCTTGGTGGGCCTCCTATCAGGGCATAGGCCTCTACACTCAATTCAGGACGGGCTGCAATGCGTAGACTTATTTAAAATAAAAAAGGGGGAGATGTTGGGAGCCACCACATTGCCGAGCCGCCGCATATAGCGATCATGCGGCCTGTGGTAAAGAGTAAAGCCTGAGTTAGATTACCCCTCCCATCGAGCACGTTAGTTTCCTGCTTACCGCGTAAACAACCCGCTCAATAATATGTTAGCCAATCAGCTTGCCTTGCTTACTTTAATATGATTGGACACTGTATCCGTATATATACTGGTGCCACCCCTGGGGGGAAGTAGAAGCCCGGAAGGAGCCGCGGAGAGCGGACCGGTAGAGGCTTCGGAGCGAAGCACGGAAGGAGCCGCGGGGAGCGGACCAGAGGAGGCTTCGGCTGGGAGCAATCCCAGGGCAGGCTGTACGGAGAGAAAATAAAAGAAAAGGTTGTCCACTGCCAGACTTTGTCGTGTGTCCTTCCTGCCGGCCGGGAGCGACATCAACAGAAAATGATATTCAGATGTATGAGGCATACAGAACTCTAGCCACCTACAACCAAAACTGAGGCAAGGAACAACCACATCCAGGCATATAATAATCAAGATCTCAGAAATACAATATAAGAACAGAATATTAAAAGCTGTCAGAAAAGAAACAGATCACCTATAAAGGAAAACCCATCAAAATTATGGCAGACTTTTTGACACAGATCAACAAACCAAGAAGAGTTTGGAGAGAAGTATTCCAAGTCCTGAAAGAAAATAACCTCCATCCCAGATTGATGTACCCTGAAAAATTGTCTCTAGAAATTAATGGAGAAACAAGATGCTTCCAAGACAAAGAGGAACTGGAGGAATTTGTGACCATCTATCCAACCCTACAGAGAATCCTGAAGGACATTCTAGAGAGAGAGAAAAGTACCAGGATTTCAGGCACAGTGGCAGAGAGACCTCAATAATGGAGCAGAAAGTGGAATAAAGGTGAAAAGAAGATAACTAATGGCAGAAAAAGAGTACACCAGAAACCAGGCAGAGAAAGTTGCTATAATATCTAATACAGATGGCCTTAATACACTAAAAAAAATGAAAGACAAAAAAAAGAAAAAAAGAGAGAAACATAGGCAGAGTAGATCAGGAGGTAGGGTCCATGAAGATGCTCTTTATAGGAAATATAATTAACCTGAAAAAAGGGTTTATGGACCGAAAATCAAATATCATAAAACAATGCTCTATGTGACAGGGAACCAGAGAATAATAGGGGCAACTCGACCAGCACTTGCAGATAGGTTGGAAAAACAGGGTTTAATAGGTAAAGGAATACAACTTGAGATCAAGTCCAGGAGGGAAAAGGTTCGGAACCACTTAGGCACGTTGCCCCTCCCCAATCTAAAAACTGAGGGAGGTGGTGAGACCCCAAAATGCACAATGCACCCTGGGGGAGTGAAAGGGGAGGAATAGTCTTAAAAAAGAAGGCAGAGGATATTGTTAATAGTGTACCAGGATTTTAAACCCACATTACTTACCCTGTTCTGCTTAGATAGATTATATTCTGTCCCAGTTTGTTTACTTGTACTAGATGTCGAGGGCACAGATAGCTATCCCCAAAATAACAGGATATAGTACAGTAATCATCCTTAATTTCCTATTGACTTAATCTGGAGCCCTGTATAACTTATACTGTTTTACCATGACTGATCTTAGTTAAATCTGGTTTGTTTTATTGCTGTTTGGTATTGACAGATTTTATTCAAAACTGTTATGATTGACAGTACCAAGTCCGAGAGTACGGGCAACTACACCGAAGATGACAAGATTCACTAAGATACCCATTCTGGTTTGATTATTACCTGTTTTTGAAGTTTTACACTATCTACAAAGTTTTGTTTTTATTAATATTGTTATGTAATGCTATATTCAACTATACTAGGTCTGATGACAATTCTATTAAAGATAACAAGAGACAACACAGTCACCACTGTAGAACACATTGTACAGTGGTTTTATATGACTTTTTTGCTTCATGTGTTTATAGGTAAATGTTTTGTTTTGTCTTGCTTTGCTTTGTTTCTCCAATATAGAAAGGATAGAATTACATGTTGAGACTCATGCATGTGTAGAACCTATAAATAGTTTACAAGAACTGATATTAGAACACTTCATGCAATGAATAACTACTTTGAAGAAAAAGAGAGACTACAGTACCCAGGGCTGATTCCACAGTGTTATGATGTGAAATCCAGCAATACTATTATTCTTCGTTCAGAGTGACTTTAGCCTGCTTAGGTTTGTTTAATCTTAACATAAACTAAATTTGTCAATATATTTTGCCTAAATTCAGTTCTTGGGAAGATGTTCCATGATATGTATCATGCTTAAAATAAGCTGGAGGACTGTTTTTGCTTTTGTAAATGCTTGACCCTACTTTTTAGCAGTTTTTTGTTAGTAGTTGTAAAGCACCAAGGTGAGCAGCAGTACTACAAAGTGAAGAGAATAAGTATATTCCAGAAGCCTAACTGACAGTGGGTTTTATTAAAATAACCCTTGGTTATGGAAGTGGCAGATGCTGAATTAATTCTGATTGTTTTTATTACATTTCTCACCTATAGACTTACTAAACTGTCAATCTTCTAGAGTCTATGGTTAAACTTTGTATAAACATATATACATGGTTTTACATGGTATGAAAGTTGCTAGAAAAAGATTCCTCTGTTGTATGTTGGATTATGTAGGAAATGTTTGTGAATTATTCAAAAACAAGTTGAAACACATTCCTATGGTCGTTTTGTGTATCCTGGCATTTGTATTGATAGTTTAAAACTTTCACTGCACAATAAAATACTCATGTTGCTAGGTTAGATGTGTACTCAGATTGAAAAAAGGTTGGTTGACACCTGTAAAAATCTGTTGAAACATGCCTCTGATAAGGAAATACAGTAATCTTACATATTAAAAAAAGAAGAAGAAATGTAAGACTCATGTTACATGTAGTTTTTCAGTATAATACAAAATGGTAAGAATCAATGGTAAGTTAAGAATCAAAAAAGAAAATTTTAAAAATAGAGGACGAGTCTTATTTTAGAATATGGATTGTGACACAACATGAAAGAGCGCAGGATCTAGAGACAATAACGCAGATTAGTTTTGACTCTGTCACTTTCAGTGTGACTTAGGCAAACCATTTTACTGATCTGTAAAATCAGAATGATAAAACCTACCTTGTTTACATTACAGACATGTAAATAAAGGCATTGTAAACAGAAAGGCACTAATAAGATGAAGGGAATTCAAAAGAATTAGAAAGCAGTGCAAGAGATTAAGTATATACTGTGAAATCCTCAGAGAATGAAGAATTGCCAAGACTTATGGTAGATCTTCCAGAGAAACACATCCCAGGCCAAGAATAGCTTCATTCTGTATCTTCTGCATAGTAATGGACACCTGCCTGGGATCACACCCTTGTTTGCCTAAATCATTTCAGGAAAACTCTGGAGTCACCAGCTAAACCATTTCTACCAATATACTCATGTCTCACGGGTTTATCAATGTAACTGAAATGTATCAGCCTCTCTCGTGCACTCAGACATACATGTGTTTTGGGGAATTATACATACAAGTGAAGTAGTATTAAGACAGAGAAGGAATGCTCGATTGTCCCCCTTTTACTGTGACACAAGAGGGGCAGCTATGGTTTAGATTAGAGGTGCTAAATCCCGCTAGCTCACTCCCATTCATTCGCTTACCAATTCCTGGAAGAGGGACAGGGACAGTATGCTTCAATGTCCTTCTGTCAATCCGAAAGTGACTTTAAAGCTTCTCTCCAGGCTGCTCTGAAAGAAGTGATACTTAACTGTCAGCTGTGACTCCCCTCTCTGTTTCTATCATTCTAGATGCTGCCACCTACCTGAAGCAGAAACTGGGAAAATACCCCAATGTGGCAGAGATCTGAGCCCATTATTAACATCTCTGCCATCCTTAAACCCCAATAAACTTTGCTTAACTTATCTAGCCTCACAAAGATTCCCCAGTTTTGGCACTATCATTTTGTTGGAGCTACAGCAGCTGATCATTCAAAGAGCTTGAGATTCCCTGTGTTCCCCTGAACTGCCACCACGAACTGTGGCTGTCCTCGATACCCTGCACACACTCCATGTAATGTTTACCTTGAGTGCAGTGGGCTTGGATTTGAACTGACAAGTAGCATTAAATTTGGACCAACCAATAGGCTTTGATCAAAGGCTTGCATTTAGACTAATCTGGACCCATCAGAGCGCTTCCCTATAGACCAATCACAGGCCTGAAGCCGCAATATAAGCACTACTCCACTCACACCTTTGCAGTTGTACTAGGAAGTCTCTTTTTCTTGTGCACTGATCGTTCTGTGCTGCAGCACCGGCTCTTTCAAACAAAGGCTTGTTCCAGGGATCCTATAAATCCTATAAATTTGCCATTGGTTTATTTCTTGGATAGTGTGGGCTTCGAAGGTCTTGTAAATCTCCTCAAAATTTTTACCTTGCACTGTATGAACAGAATAGGCACTTTTTTAAAAAAAACTGTAAACAGTAAGCACTGTTAGCTCTAAAGAGCTCCAGTGACCGGAATCCAAAGACCAGCTACAGTATGCAACACCTGATAGAGTCCACCAACAACATCTGGAACAAGTGAGCATTGATCAGGAGTGACCAGCAGAAGCAAATCCTTGCCAACAGCAGTACTGACTGATAGTATGTGCCATCAACTGGAGTCGACCTGGAGCATCGAGGAACAGAGCTGTAACACTCTGGTCTGAGGGCCATTAATGCTCAAAGTCGAAAGCTGCTAGCAGAGCTACTCTTTGCCAAATCATGATTTCTATCTAAATCCAGCTAAAGAATTGTCAATTCTCAACTTACGAAGAGTTAAGAAATTTCCATGACAAAGAACTCCTCAAGAAATTTATGCCCACTGTACTCTTAAGTGAAGTAAATCGAACACATATAAATACCACATTGTTTCTCTGGTGTGAGATACCAAAAGTGTAAATGAGGATCAAAATGTATAATGGATATTGTGAATTAGGAAGAAAATGTTCAAATGAGAAGGGGAACTAGGGAGGAGGCAAGTGGAAACTAAGCTTTTATAAATAGGAAGGAAATGAAGGGTTGAAGTGAGGGTAAGGGGATGGGAAAGAAAAAGAATCAAGGTATATTACCTATATAGAGTAGATACAAATTACCTATGATGAAGGTGATCACTGGGTATACCTAAAATGTAAAAATAAACAATTAAATGCAAAGGAGAAAAGAAATTTATGACCACCAAACAAACACTATTTCCAAAACTCTCAAAGAGACTTAGAAAGAGACAGCATAACCAATAATGCCAAAAATCTAACAGAATGAATACATCAGGCAGGATGAGCAGTTAAAGTGTTTCAGGAAGTAGGGGATGGGAGGAAGTGTGTTAACAACTCACAAATAATTCAATGACAGAAATAAGTGATTACCTTTCAGAAAAAACTTTCAACATAATGGTCTCAATTTCCTAGTTAAATTTTATGGAATGTTTCCAGAAGCAAAATTCAATGGCATACTATATAAAAAATTCCTTTTATTACAAAAAGAAATTCATAGGCTGAAAAAGGATGAAAAATTATATTCTGTGCATCAGGAAGCCCAAAACGGGAATAGCTACCCCATTTTCTATCAAAGTAGACTTCAAGTCAAAATTGAGCAGAAGATGCAAAGAAGATTATTACCTATTGGTTAAATAATCAATTCAATTCAGATGAGGTAACAGTGATAAACATATATGCACCAACTACCAGTACCTCCAATGTAATAAAACACTACTGCACTTAAAACATCAGATAAATTTAAACATGTTGTAATGGGGAACCTCAATATCCCACTATTTAGTTATCTAGTTCACCATAACTAGGTGAATTAGACAGAAAATCACCAGAGAAATAGCAGAATTGAACCATACCTTTCAAGAAATAGACTTAATAGATATCTACAGAGCGTTCCACCCAACGACAATAGAATACGCATTATTCTCAGAAGTATATGGAACTTTATCCAAGAACAAAACAAAACATAATCATATACTATCCCATAAACTGAGCTTAAGTAAATGCAGAAGAATAAAAGTTATGTCATGTGCAATATTAGATCATAATGCAATGAAAATAGTAATCAATAATGAAAGAAGACGTAGAGTTTGTCCAAACACATGGAAATTAAATAATACCCTCTTGAATACTCAATGGGTCACAGAAAAAAATCAAAGAAGAAATTAGCCCCATGAACTTGGGGATCTGGGAGTTTGGGGATGCATTTCATTACCTTGTTTTGTCATATTTCTAGTGTATATGTGTGTGTGTGTATATGTGTGCACACATGTGCGTGCTGAGGGTTGAGTACCAATGAGAACAGAAAGACGTTGTTGCTAGTATAGAGATCTCTTTAGTTAGCATCTGCTTTCCAGTGATGTGATCTTGACTTTGTTTTGTAGCTCTTTAACGTATTCAGTTTGGTAGGATCAAACCTAACAGCTTGTGTTTGCAGAGATCGGTCTCCTTCTCTTTTACTTATGTTTCCAAATATTAGTATTTCTGGGTTTTCATTGGTTTCTTGCTGGCTTAAGTGGTGATCCACGAATAGATCCTTTGATCTCATGAGCTAAACATGGAGCCTCATATTTATTGCTTTAGCTGAATATCCTTATGCATGTTTCCTCTCTCCAGTCTGGCTTCAAGGAATCTATTCTTTCTTTGATCATAGTTCTAAAACTTGTATGACATAAATCAGCAATATTTAAATGAATTTTAGAAGGTATCATCAACCCAGACTAAAGAAATAAAGTTTAGAGAGAGAGTGTGAGTAAAACATTTGTGACAGCAGGAGAGACATGGTAGAGAGTTTTAGAAATATAATCCTTCTTCTGATACCATTTGAAAATGGTCCTCAACATTGATCAATATCTGAATCTATCAGTTCTAATCTTAGAGACTAACTTGCCTCTTAGGTTGATATTTACTTTCCAGATTAGAATGCCTAGAAAGTTGCTCTTTGACTTTATGATTGAGAAGTTTCATAAGAAATGAAAAAGTGGTGCAAGTGGAATGGAAATGAATAATTGATTTTAGAATTCTTTCAGAAAATATGTGCAGAACATTATACTGACTGAGTGTATATAGGGAATGAAATAAATCAAATGCCAGAACCTAATGACTACAGGGTATATTACTATATTAAAATTTTAAAACACACTTCATAGATAAAATAATTAAGATGGTGTCATAGAGGCATAGAATAGAAATAGCATATAGGACTTCCGGGAGAACATGGCGGACAGATAACAGCAACTACCGGAGGCTCTCTGAAAGACTCGGCTCAGAAGCCAGGAATGGTGCGGACTAAGGAGACATAAGCAGGTGGAGATATGCTCCGCTGACTCAGGAATGAACTGGGCTGAGAGAAACCAACTTGGAATGCATTCCTGGTGCTAAAACAGGAACAGAAAAGCCTCGGTGTGGAGGCTGGACCCCACGCCATTGTAAGCCGCAATTTGGGTTTCCCGCCGCGCGGCGGCTGGCTGCCTCTACAGTGGCTTGGCAAGGAGAGAGACGCGCAGAAGCTCTGAGAACGGCAATCTGCGAACGGCAGGGAGGCGTGCACTGACTTGTGGTGAGGTGAGTGAGAAAAGCTGACACTCTACCACAGTTTGACTCCAGCGGAGGACTTTCTGGGTCCGAGCAGTCCTGCGGGAGCAGGGCGCGGTGGCGACTCCAGCCACACATCCCCCTCTCGGGCGAGATTAGTGAAAAGTGCCTGGCCTGCGTGACGCTGCCAGCGGACCTGGTAGGCTGTCCCAACCCAGATCCCAGAGCCTGACGGTGGCTGGGAGGGGAGATGCGTAGGCTGCCTGGTCCGTAACTCCCTGGTGCGCAACGGTGAGCGGGAACACCTAACTGGCGCAATTCGATCAGGCTGTGGCTGACTGGGAGAGAAGCTGGGCCTCTTATATAAGCTTGCATATATAAGGAACAGAGAAGAAGAGGCAGCATGGGAAGAGGCAGCAACAAGAAAGGCTCCTCGGCCCCCAATCCTGAGAAACAGGCAATAGCAGACACCGCACCAATATACATAAGGCACCATATAGAGAGCCTCATAGACCAATTCAGGAATGAAGTTATCAACGACCTGAAGCTAGAAGTATGCAGAATAGTTAGAGAAATGCTAAGTACCACCCAAGAAAAAACAGATGGTGGAACGGAAGATCAGAAAAAAAGGGGAAAATTGTTTGATGGAGAAAACAGAGAAAGCATAGAATACGTGAAACAGGTTCAAAGGGACTACCAAGATACTAAGAAGTCTATCGAAGACTGGCATAACAGCTTGAAAGAAACTAAGGACAGACTATCTGAACTGGAGGGCAGACTTGTAATATGGGAGAATGAAATGAAAAACTTCTTAAAAATAACAAAGAAACAAACAGCAATAATACAAAGACAAGAAGATGATAAGAGGAGCCATAACTTAAGGATTAAGAACATAAAAGAAGAAGTAGGGACACAAACAAGTGAACTACAAAAGCTACTCACAGAAATAATCCAGGAGAATTTTCCTAATTTAGCAAAAGGTAAAGATACTCAGATGTATGAGGCATACAGGACCCCAGCTACCTACAACCCAAACAGAGCAACACCCAGGCATATAATAATAAAAATTCCAGAAATTCAATACAAGAACAGAATATTAAAAGCTGTCAGAGACAAGAAACAGACCACTTACAAGGGAGCACCCATCAGAATTACAGCAGATTTCTCTGCACAAACCATCAAATCACGAAGAGCGTGGGGGGAAATAATTCAAGCTTTGAAAGATAATAATCTCCAGCCAAGATTGAGATATCCTGCACAACTGTCCCTGGAAATTGATGGAAAAACAAGGTACTTCCAGGATAAAGAGGAACTGGGGGAATTTGCAACCACCAATTCAACTCTACAGAGAGTATTGCAGGATATTCTAAAAAAAGAAAAATACAAAGAATCCAGAAATAATGGCAGAGAGGCCACAACGAATGGAGCAGAGAACAAAATGAAGAAGACAAACTGACAGCTGCTGACAGAAAAAGAGCTCAACAGAAATGAGGCAGAGAAGATTGGATGATAGGAACAGCTATTTTGGAGAAAATGACATCTTAATAGGTAATACTGATTTAGTATCATCTTGTTTTGAAGTCTCATCTAGCTTTTGTCCTTCTGTCTCCAATGGTCTAAATAGGTTGTATCTTACTGCATTTT
Organism: Cavia porcellus; assembly: GCF_034190915.1. Lineage (NCBI taxonomy): Eukaryota > Metazoa > Chordata > Mammalia > Rodentia > Caviidae > Cavia > Cavia porcellus. Next base: position 100,537,020 of record NW_026947489.1, read on the forward strand.
ATTATGTACGATAGTATAAGCAAAAACCTTGTAAAGACAAGGAGATTATACAGAAACCATTATTCATTTTCTGTTAGTCGATTCTAAATACTCTGTAATGCTGTCATTCTCTTGAATGTTTTTACATTGTTTTGATATACTTAATGCTACAGTATACAAAGTTGTACTCAAGGATTTCAAAGAAAGAGACAATATGGTAACTACTTTTAGGTTAGGATTATCTGGTGGTGAAACACTATTCTGCTTAAATGGTTATGTTTTGGTCTGCGCTGTTTCATTGTTATGCCCTCTTTTATCTCAATCTCCACTCCACTATTTACTTTTTTATCTTTATCCTTTTAATTAAAGGAAAAAAATAGCAGGATATATTATAGTAACCCACTTTGACTTTTCATTACCTTGATTTAAAGCCCTGTATTACTGTCACCCTCTGGTTTTTAACTGATGTTCCCCTATTCTGTTTTGCTGGATAGTATCAGGTTCGAAAGTTTAGGCATCAGCTGTGAAGATAATGAGATTCATTATGACGCCCATTCTTGTTGACTTTTATCTACTTTTGAAGACCTACAATGTCTCCAATGTTTTGGTTTTGTCGGCTTTATTCTTTACTGTTTTGTTCAATTGTATTATAACTAACGATATAGGCAATTCTATTAGAGATAGCAGGAGGCATTATAGTAACCATTGTTGATCACCTTGTATTATGTTTTTACATTATCTATTATGTCCACCCTTTTGACTTGACCAATTCTGTTCTGTTATGTCACATTTGGTTTTACTCTCTTCCAAAAAAGTAATAAGAACAGTGGGAGCAATGAAACCCAAAATGTGTAATAGTCATGGTACAAAAGAGAGGAAAAGAAAGTGCTCCAAACTATATAACTGCATGTATATTTAAGTGTATAAGATAGAATATGATCTCCGGGAGAACATGGCGGACAGATAACAGCAACTACCGGAGGCTCTCTGAAAAACTAGGCTCAGAAGCCAGGTATGGTGCGGACTAAAGAGACATAAGCAGGTGGAGTTATGCTCTGCTGACTCAGGAACGAACTCGGCTGAGAGAAACCAACTTGGAATGCAGTCCTGGTGCTAAAACAGGAACAGAAAAGTCTCGCTGCTGAGGCTGGACCCTGCGCCATTGGAAGCCGCGATTTGGGTTTCCCACCGCGCGGTGGCTGGCTGTCTCTACATCGGCTCGGCAAGGAGAGAGACGCGCGGAAACTCTGAGAACGGGAGTCTGAGAACGGAGTCGAAAACAGGACAGGCAGGGAGGCATGCACTGACTTGTGGCGAGGTGAGTGAGAGAAACTGACACTCCACCACAGTTTGACTCCAGCGGACTTTCTGGGCCCGAGCAGTCCTGCGGGAGCAGGGCGCAGTGGCGACTCCAGCGACACATTCCCCTCTCGGGCGGGATTGGTGAAAAGTGCCTGGCCTGCGTGACGCTGCCGGCGGACCCCGTAGGCTGGCCCAACCCAGATCCCAGAGCCTGACGGAGGCCGGGAGGGGCGGGCCCCGCGTAGGCTGCCTGGTGCGCAGTGGTGAGTGGGAACACCTAACCGGCGCAATTCGATCAGACTGTGGCTGACAGGGAGAGAAGCTGGGCCTCTCATATAAGCTTGCATATATAAGGAACAGAGAATATGGGAAGAGGCAGCAACAAGAAAGGCTCCTCGGCCCCCAATTCTGAGAAACAGGCAATAGCGGACACCGCACCAATACACATAAAGCACCATATAGAGAGCCTCATAGACCAATTCAGGAATGAAGTTATCAACGACCTGAAGCTAGAAGTATGCAAAATAGTTAGAGAAATGCTAAGCCCCACCCAAGAAAAAACAGATGGTAGAATGGAAGAACAGAAAAAGAGGGGAGAATTGTTTGATGGAGAAAACAGGGAAAGCATAGAATACGTGAAGCAGGTTCAAAGGGACTACCAAGATACTAAGAAGTCTATCGAATACTGGCATAACAGCTTGAAAGAAACTAAGGACAGACTATCTGAACTGGAGGGCAGAATTGTAATATGGGAGAATGAAATGAAAAACTTCTTAAAAATAACAAAGAAACAAACAGCAATAATACAAAGACAAGAAGATGATAAGAGGATCCATAACTTAAGGATTAAGAACATAAAAGAAGAAGTAGGGACACAAACAAGTGAACTACAAAAGCTACTCACAGAAATAATCCAGGAGAATTTTCCTAATTTAGCAAAAGGTAAAGATACTCAGATGTATGAGGCATACAGGACCCCAGCTACCTACAACCCAAACAGAGCAACACCCAGGCATATAATAATAAAAATTCCAGAAATTCAATACAAGAACAGAATATTAAAAGCTGTCAGAGACAAGAAACAGACCACTTACAAGGGAGCACCCATCAGAATTACAGCAGATTTCTCTGCACAAACCATCAAATCACGAAGAGCGTGGGGGGAAATAATTCAAGCTTTGAAAGATAATAATCTCCAGCCAAGATTGAGATATCCTGCACAACTGTCCCTGGAAATTGATGGAAAAACAAGGTGCTTCCAGGATAAAGAGGAACTGGGGGAATTTGCAACCACCAATTCAACTCTACAGAAAGTATTGCAGGATATTCTAAAAAAAGAAAAATACAAAGAATCCAGAAATAGTGGAGGCCACAACTAATGGAGCAGAGAACAAAGTGAAGAAGACAAACTGACAGCAACTGACAGAATAAGAGCTCAACAGAAATGAGACAGAGAAGATTGGATGATAGGAAAAGCTATTTTGGAGAAAATGACATCTTAATAGGTAATACTGATTTAGTATCATCTTGTTTTGAAGTCTCATCTAGCTTTTGTCCTTCTGTCTCCAATGGTCTAAATAGGTTGTATCTTACTGCATTTTATTATGTACGATAGTATAAGCAAAAACCTTTTAAAGACAAGGAGATTATACAGAAACCATTATTCATTTTCTGTTAGTCGATTCTAAATACTCTGTAATGCTGTCATTCTCTTAAATGGTTTTACATTGTTTTGATATACTTAATGCTACAGTATACGAAGTTGTACTCAAGGATTTCAAGGAAAGAGACAATATGGTAACTACTTTTAGGTCAGGATTATCTGGTGGTGAAACACTATTCTGCTTAAATGGTTATGCTCTGATCTGCACTGTTTCATTGTTATGCCCTCTTTTATCTCAATCTCCATTCCATTATTTACTTTTTTAACACTTTTTAAAAATTTTTATCCTTTTAATTAAAGGGAAAAAAATAGCAGGATATATTATAGTAACCCACTTTGACTTTCCATTACCTCAATTTAAAGCCCTGTATTACTCTCACCATCTTGTTTTTGACTGATGTTCCCCTATTCTGTTTTGCTGGATAGTATCAGGTTCGAAAGTTTAGGCATCAGCTGTGAAGATAATTAGATTCATTATAACGCCCATTCTCGTTGACTTTTATCTACTTTTGAAGACCTACAATGTTACCAATGTTTTGGTTTTGTCGGTTTTGTTCTTTACTGTTTTGTTCAATTGTATTATAACTAATGGTATAGGCAATTCTACTAGAGATAGCGGGAGGCATTATGGTAACCATTGTTGATCACCTTGTATTATGTTTTCACATTATCTATTATGTCCACCCTTTTGACTTGACCGATTCTGTTCTGTTATGTCACATTTGGTTTTACTCTCTTCCAAAAAAGTAATAAGAACCGTGAGAGCAATGAAACCCAAAATGTGTAATAGTCATTGTACAAAAGAGAGGAAAAGAAAGTGCTCTAAACTATATAACTGCATGTATATTTAAGTGTATAAGATAGAATATGATATCACAGAGTTTTATTGGATCATTGAACAGAACTGTTTGCAGTATCATTGATGGAATGTCCACTTTACAAGCTTTAATTTTGTGACTTGAACAATTATTTCTAAGATGACAATATGTAATCCATTAACTAGTGATTTCCTACTGTTCATTTTTTTTCTGCAAATCTGTATAACTTGTACCCTTTCTCTGCTTTTTTTTTTCTTTTCTCCTTAAATAAAATTTAAAAAAAAAAAAAAGAAAAAAAAAAGATAGAATATGATATCACAGAGTTTTATTGGATCATTGAACAGAACTGTTTGCAGTATCATTGATGGAATGTCCACTTTACAAGCTTTAATTTTGTGACTTGAACAATTATTTCTAAGATGACAATATGTAATCCATTAACTAGTGATTTCCTACTGTTCATTTTTTTTCTGTAAATCTGTATAACTTGTACCCTTTCCCTGCTTTTTTTTTCTTTTCTCCTTAAATAAAATTTAAAAAAAAGAAAAAAAAAGAAAAAAAAAAAGAAATAGCATATAGATAGGGATCAATGGAATAGAATTGAAAGTCTAGAAATAAACCATCGTATTTTATAGCCAACAGATTTTCAACAAGAGCATCAAGAGAATTCACTTGGAAAAGAATATTCTTTTCAACAAAAGGTACTGGGGCAACAAGATACTCATGTGTAAAAAGAATGAATTTGGACATCTACTTCACAACATATACAGAAATTATCTAAAAAACGAATCCAGGTCTGAATTCTATACACTAAAAGTATAAATATTTTGGAAGAAAATATAGGTATATATCATCATGATCTTAAATTATTCAACTCTTTTTATTATATGAAAAATAAAACAAAATTTCATAACAAAATAACAAGGATAACAACAGTTAATACACTGTGTATTGTTATCTTCAAAGCAGTTACTCAGAATGCAAATCCAAAACGATTCATGTCAGAAAAAAAAACAGTTAATAACACACAACTATTCTCAGTGACCTAACATAAACTAATAGCATAAATGAAACAAGTTAACATATGTATTAAAATGTTTTAAAATAACAAAATATGTAATTTGGAGATGTATATGCACATCTCCTTACTTCCTACTTATCTCTCTTCTAGTTTGTTCTTAATTCGTATATACATATACATAGTGTTTCTCATGTAAGAGAAACCAAGCAGTATTTGAGCTTGCCTCTCTTATTTTGCTATGGCCTTATTTCACATTATGTTCTCTAATTGCATCTATCTACTCATGAATGCCTCAAGTTTATGAAACTACAAGCAAAACCGATCACAGAAAACATAGATAAATTTGACCTCATCAAAATTAAAAACGTTTGTACTTCAATAACACCACAGAGAAAGTACTTACCCGGGAGTAAATATTCGCAGTTCACACTTTGGATAAGCGATTAGAATCCATCTGGGCTTAATGGTATACACGTACACATCCGGGAGTCTGGGAAGTTGCAGTAGGAAGATGACAAGTTTAAACCCAGCCTGGATGACTTTCTGAGGACCTGTCTCAAAATAAAAACAGAGTGGGGGATGTAGCTGAGTCCACCTTGTGCTCAACTCAATCCCCAATATGGCCAAAAGGAACAGGGGGAAGGGTGGGGGCAACACCATAATACATAAAAGACATTTTCAACTCCTTCATAAAGAGATAAAGAACTCAATTAAAATATAGACAAAGTCTAAATGGACATTTCTCATCCTGAAAATGAGAAATTTCAACAAAATTCTAGAAGATGGAAAGTGAACAAGAATATGTTGGTGGATGAAATATCAAAGAATTTCACAGCCTAGAATAAACTGCGTAAGGGCTGCTACACTTATAGGCCAGGAAGAAGGCCTATCTGCTGAACTCAGAAATGCACTGGAATCAGGTGACAGGGCTCACAGCAGAACTTAGGACTGCTGCTTAGAGCAAGGAATTCATTTAAGGTTTAAATGTATATGCAAAGGCAGCAGAAATCTAATACTAAGCTGCTCTAGAATGACTTGGGATCAGGGGCTGGAGGAAAGGAAGGTTCTCCTCTAAAAGAATAGATATGCTCCCTTCACTTTCCAGGTAGGGTTTAGGTAGCAGGAGCTTTTTGTGTCCCAGAACCACCGTGAGCCCTGTTTGGTAGTGGCAGCAGCTTAGGTGGGAAGTTCCCAGATGCAAGTGCTCCTCTTCTAGCTCTTTTAGCTCTGGCTGGTGTTCAGCTTCTGTGCTTTTCCCGAAGCCAAAGCGGCCGAGTTACTGCCCCATTAGTCAGCATGAAAACTTTCCAAGGACGCACCTTCATGGGAGGTCACAGTCTTGAGAAAAATGTTCTAGCTACTTATTTACAGAGGGACAATGGTGAAGCCCACTTTGTATGGCTCTTTAGAGGATCTCAGAAGGCACTGGACCCTGTTCTCCATGTGTAACTAGCTTAATAAAACATCCATTATCGGCAACGAGCAGCTTCTCTTTATCTTTCTCATTCCCTTCTTGCCTGACTTAGGCTTCCCGCACCCAAGTGCTTGTTTCAGACTTTGTTGTACGGAAAATTTAAAATGACATAATTGTTTAAAGAGAATATATGTACATTTTCTCTAAATAGTCTCTCCTTCCCCTCTTTTTCCGGAACTATCTCTCTGTCTCTTTCTCTGTGTCTATGTCTCTCTCTAAAGTATGGTGAATGACTAAATTAAAATGATTACGAGAAAAAGACACATTGCATTGGTCTCCCTCAAAATACTCCTTTATCAGTCTTTTTACTTTCTGAAGCAGTTATGGAAGTCTGCTTTCATGCTGCTGGTTACGCTGGTTGGCTACACCAGTGTCCTGAAATGATTTGAAACATTTACCTCCCAGGGTCGTTTTGACTTTGAGGGAGCGCTAGTAGTTGCAATGGGCCCAGATTTGGGGGAATAAAGTGGATGAGGACACACTGCAATGGTTTCATGAGCCTACCTTTCTGAATAGCAGCAGTCATTGTATTTTCTAATCATACCTTGGAAAGACACTCCCAAAGACTCAGAACTGCTTCCTAGAATGGTAGAATAAGTCCGCATGTTCAGTGTGAGGGAGAACACTTTGAGGGATGTCACGGTTTATGTCTGTGTCCCCAAGGGCTCATGAGTTTGAATTGTGCATTTGTTATTCGTTGAATGTCTGGTGCTTGGATTGATGGTGTCAGTGCTCCACCTACAAAGGTGTGGAGCCAGGATGTGATGTAATGGCAGGAAGAAGGTGTGTTTTTCTCTTTGCTGCTTGGAGCTTGCTATTTGCAGCTGCCATGAACTGCAGTCCAGCCACGCCTGCCTGTCTTGGAGTCAACTAAGTGTGGACTGGAAACCTCCAAAAACTGTAAGAAATAGACCCTTCCTTTCCCAACTTGGGCACCAGGTATTTTGTCTCAGCGATGATCATAAAGTAACTAAGAACGGGGGGTCAGTGGTAATGTGGCTTTTACTGTAATAATTTTTAATTTTAAACACATTCTGCCTATTTGGATTACTCCTATTTTTAAAAAGAGAGGGCTGGGGATTTAGCTCAGTGGCATAAGCACCTGCCTTGCAAGCAGACAGTCATGAGTTCGATCCCTGGTACCGATAAAAAGGAAAAAGACAAAAAAAAAAAAAAAGGCACTATTTTTAAAAAGAGACAAAAGTCAACTTCGGATACTCAGCTGACCAAATGAACTCTCACGTATATCCAGTGTGATATCATGGAAGTCTTTGATGTGATGGAAGTCTACTAAAAGAACACGTAAAGACATCATGTTACAAAGGTACACGCATTCCCATATTTACAACAGCACGCTTTGTAATAGCTTGGAAGTGGCCTGTATTTCTATGAACAGGTGAGTGGGTATAGAAAATGTGGTGTTTATACACAGTGGAGTACCACTCTTCCATAAAGGATAAACTTGTCATTTGTAGGATAATGGATGCACCTCAAGATCATAATGTTAAGTGAAACAAATCAAGTGCACGAGCTCAAACGTTGGGAGGTTTCTCTTACACAAGATATCCAAAATACAAATAAAGAGCAAAATAAAAGATCAAAGGAAGCAGAGGAATCTTTGTAAAAGAGAAGAGGACCAAGAGATGAAGGGTGAAGGGTGAAGAGAGGGGAGAGGAAAGGGATTGAAAAAATGCATGAAAAAGTTATGAACAAAGAGAGTGAACATATTTACAAATGGTGTGCCTAGAAGCTTGGGAATTTAGAGAAGCCTAGTGAAACAGTCTAAAACAAATTCAAAAGGCCAATAAACCAAAGTGAAAATGGACTGACATAAACAGTAAAACTCTAGGGAATGGGGTTCACCATAAAAGCGGTACAAATTTCCTCTAAACTTATGAAACCATTTTTACAATACGACAAATGCAAAATAAAGGTGCATTAAAATACTGATATTTATTCATCAGATTACAAAACAATCCGAAGGGGCGGTAGCACTTTGTATTTCTGTAAGCTAAAGGAAAACAAGCATTATTACTAGGTCTTAGGAGAACAAAATGTTACAAATGATATAGAAGGAGATTTGGCGACATCTATGCAAATTAAAAGTGCATTATCCTTTGATGTAGAACTCCCCCTTCTGGGCTTTTAGCCTAAAAATACACTCCCATATGAATGAATTCTCATCTGTACAAGATTATTTAAGGCAGCCTCATTAAGTACGGGGGGTGGGGGGATGGAAACAAGGGTTCCTGTGAAGGACTGATCTGGAAAGACATACCAGATCTGTAGATCAGGGAGAAAATATAAAGCCACTGTGCTACTTTTGTGTAAAGAAAGAGGAGAGAAAAATGAATTTACATTAATATTTGCTCATATCTACCTAGAGAAATAAAGACTAATAAATAGTGATTACGCACGGGAGGCATTTAGGAGGTATAGACCGTGAGGAACTGAGAGTACAGCTTGTCAAGGTAGCCCTGAATGTGTTATTCAAGTAGCTGTTCAGGTTTGTCATCCTCTCCAGTACTTCAGGTTCAAAGCATCTGCCTTGTTTCACTGACTGCGTCAATTCCCTTATTTGCCACAGTAGCGCATGGCTTCTGCCCTTCTTAGGTAACCAAATTGCTCTTGCCTCAGTGTTCTCCATGTTGCTAAATGTGATAACTATCTTTCCACCTTTCTCTTGCACCACATCTCAGCAGTGTTTCACAAGCAACTTCCTCTCCCATTTACCCTCTTGGCTTCACTCCCGTGTCTCCACAGTGTCCTGCTTTCCCTTCCATCTCGCTGGATACCCTTGTCTTTCTTCTCTTCCTCCCGTTTTCCTTCCACCCTTCCCCTTCCTCTACCCAAACATTAAATATTGGATTTCTTCAAAACTCTACTGTAAACTTCTCAACATTTTACACTTCACACACAACTACGGATTCATTTGCGGACAGTGACCTCCATGTTTGTATTTCAAGGCCCCTCACATCTGAGGCTTTCATTTCCTGCAGCTCCCTCTACCCAAGCACGATGTATAGAGGCAGACTCAACTGGCGACTCCTGGCAGCCATGAATTCTGGCCATCGTGGAAGGAGTATCAGAGGAAGTGCCACAGGATCCACTGTAGAGAGATGTGTTGCAAATATTCTCTCCCATTCTGATTTGTCTGCTCATTTGTTTCAGTGTCTTGATAGATATTTTTAAATTTTTATGAGCTCTAATTGTTCTTTTATTTTAGTGGGTCTTTTAGATGAAAGATTACAAGGGATTGAACCCAGGGCCTTGTGCATATTAAGCATGTGGTTTTCCACTGACTTACACCTCGAGCCTAGTAACCATTTTAAACTGTATGGTACTACAGTGATAAGTATATTCATATTATTGTAAAGCATAGTTTGATGTTTTTCCTTCAAAGTCTGAAATTAAACCCATTGATAACTTTCCTCTACCACGTCTCTCCAGCCCCTGGTAGCTGCTGTTCTCTCTATTTCTGTGAATCTGACCTCTCTAGATTCCTCATATATGTGGAATCATATGTGATTTGCATTGTATAACTGGTTAATTTCATTTAATGTAATGTCCTCAAGAATCATCTACACTGTAGCATGTGATGGGATCGCCTTGCTTCTGGAGTACATGTGTGAATCTAATTTTATGTATGTTTTCATCTGTCATGGAAATTTGGGCTACTTCCAGTTCTTGCTAGCACTGCTAATGAAACTGGATACACAAATAATACAAGACGTTGCCTGTAATTACTTTGGATAGACATTATAGATAAGTGGAACTGCTGGTTTATATGGTAGTCTATTTCTGGTGTGGTTTGTTGTTTCTGTGGTTGCTTAGTTTTATTTTTTTTTTGTTTTCTTTAGTAGTTTCATCACTTTATAATCGTACCAACAGGGCACAAGATTCCGGTTTCTCCAAATATTTTCCAGCACTTGTGATTTTTCTGGAGGGTGTTTTTTCATTGAAAGTAGATACCTTCATGGATATGACATTGTTTAGCACGTGTTATCTGTTCCTTAAGAAACATTTACCTAGTCAGGAGGGGTGGTGCATGCCTGTAATCCCAAAACTTGGGAAGATGAGGCAGGAGGATCACCTCAAGGTCAAGATGAGCAAAGGCTACATACAGAATTCAAAGCCAGTCTGAACGACATAACAAGACCCTGTCTCAAAAAAAAAAAAAAAAAAAAAAAAAAGAAACATTTGCCTATTCTAAAGATGCAAATATACATTGCACAATACAGTTTTGGGTTTACATTTAAGTCTATAAATATCTCTTTTTTGTGTGCTATACGAGGTACGAATCAAGGTTCTGTTGAATATCTAGTTGCTCTGGTCATCTATCCTACACAGAAATTTATTGGTACCTTAACATGTTTATTTTGTCACTGGTTTTAAGAAGCACCTGAGGTTCAGAATGTTAGGTTATGGAAAAGAGCATGACCCTTAGCATTGAGAAAATAGCTACTTCTTTGAAGTCCTATAGTATCCAACACAGTACATACGGGTCACACAGGCAATAGCATGGGAAGCTTTGAGGACTAGGAAAGTTGACCCACTTAACCAAGGTTACACGTAGTAAATATCTATTACTGGAGCAGGTAAAATTCTTGAGCTCACTTTCCTAAATGCCTCCAACATTACTAAGTAACTTCTGAAGCTAATTTACTCAGTGTCGCATTATTTAGGTGACATTCCTCAGAAAACATAAACCGAACATTTTACTGTGAGGCCAGATTACCAACTAGGCAAAGGAGTATGATCTTTCATCTAAAACTGATGTGCTGTTTCATGACAACATGACTTCAACTAGTTACTTTAACTGAAAATACAGAGATTATTTTAGATGAAGAAACAGATACTCAGAGAAGATAAGCAACTCATCTGAATGAAAAGTACATCATGTTTGTGGCTGCAGGTAATAGGAAACTTCACTCAATTGGTTTTAAACAATAAGGAAATGCATGCTCCCACTTACTAAAGCTGGAGAGACAAAGCAGCCTGTAGATGCTCTAAAAAGATGGCCTCATTTAGCTTTCAAAGCGCACAAACGTAGGAATTATTCCAGAGGAAGAAGCCGAGGGTTAGAGAAGACAAACATTGAACCCAATGAAAGACTCATCCTGTTTTTGGTTGCACGAAATAGAAAACTTCATCCAAATAAGCAGTAATCAATACAGAAACACATTGTCCCACACAGAGCTACAGACAGGGCAGCCCTTGGCCGTGGCACAGCTGGATTTCAGGTCTGTGCACCTACCATGCCCTTGGCTCTTTCCTCTGTGTGCCCTACTTTGGAAATAAGACCTCATTAGACTCTCCCTAGCAGATTGCTTCTGATATCTCACTGCCAGGATTGACTCAGTCTTATACTGATCACTGGCACAGGGACCTGGATTACCACACTTGGTCTTGAGGTAGAAGGGCAGTGAGCAGTGAATCACCACAACCAGTATGCCATGCTGTGTGCCTGTACTGTACATAGCTAAGTTAGGAAGAATTAGAGGCATCAGACAGGATTAGGCTTCCAAGGGAGTCAGTTCAGACGATGAGAATACACTACAGTTATGGCCAGAGGCATATCTGCTAAAGGCGGGCCTCAAGATAAAGAAAGAATGAGCAGGCCTACATACCTCTGCAAGGGATAAATGGTGCCACCTGGTCAACTACAATCTAGACAGACATCAGTGGGTTACCGAGACCTCCTATCCATCCCTTCCTAAAAGCAAGTCTTTGTGCTTTCTGTGTACTCATGCTACATAACTTCCCACTGGATCAACATCAGCTAAGTGCTCTGCTTGTGCTCTCCTCGATTGATTTGACCTACGTTGCACCCACCTTGTGATTTTGCTCTATAAAACTTCCTTTGAGAATGGGGCTTGTGGCCCCTCCTGTCTCTCAGGAGCTATTGCTCTCAATTCTTTTTCCTACTCTCAACCTCCGTTATTTCTTAGAATTCATTTCTCAATTTTGGGGAACACAAACTCGACGTATTTGACATCCAGCATGTTGGGAGTTACAGTATTTCCCCCATGTTGCCCAAACAATACCTGTGAATTCTGAAACATTCCTTCTCAGTTTTGGTCCTAAATACTGGTCCTCTTTCAAGACTTTTGTTTAGTATTTTCTGCCAGCAATGCCTCTAAAAACTCCTTGGAATGAGAAATGGACTAGGCAGTCACATAACACATTATATTTAAAGAACAAACTCAGTCATAAACCAAGCACTAGAGCCTTAAAAGAAAATTTTGAAAGCCCTGTCGGGCCACTGCCAGCAGGCAGGGAACAAGGTCTAAGTACCCAGGAGGAGCGCACTGCCAAGAAGGAGGCAGGGTAGCAGGGGCTAAAAGTATACAAATAACACAATTCAGGGGACATAAAAATTGTTAGCAGAGTTTACTGTATTTGGAGGATCTAAGAAGTCCAGAGGCTCACCAGTGTATACTACAACTCTTGGGGTGGGAGGATGACTGTTCTAAACTCCATGCAATATGTAAGTTTGGATTACTTCATAATATTTTGGTTTAATAAACTGTGGGAACTAGAATGGTTCAGAATCAGACCGTGATGTGAGCGCCAGCAGTGGAAGAAGGGAAAAGACAAAGGCAGGGGAAGTCATAATGTGATCTCTGTTCGGAGGCAGAAGTTAAACGGCTTTTAGATTGTGTGAGGCGCTGGGCACTGGCATCTTCCCAGGAGAATAGGAAGCCATTGTGGGAAGATATTGAGTCTTTTGTTCAACTAGAAGATGGATCGCTGGTCATTTCGGGGGCGGGGGGGAGAAATGGTCTGATTATTTACATCCTGATTTTGTGGGGTAGTTTATACTGCTTGCACATGTAATGGAATGCTGTGCAGATGATCAAAAACATGGTAACACAGACATACACTTACGTGTTTATGTCATGGAAAAGTGTTGATAACATATTGTTGAAGGGAAAAGTAAGTGATTAAGCAGCATAAAGTCTATGATCCCATTCATGTACAAGGATTCACAAAGACCAATAGCAAGCATGTCTTATTCATTTGTTTGGGGATAAAATAAACATATACATCTTTCATTGTACAAACAGCAAAAACTACAGTTTCCTTCTGCACAGCTTAGCAGAAGACATAGTTTCCCATCTTTGTTCTCGTGCCCCAGGATTCCTGAATGACCTTCCTCAATACCAATTATGTTTCCAGTTTCTCGTCCCCGAAAATGTCAAGTTTCTTCTCACAGAAACAACTTTTAGGTTCAGTGGTTCTCTCCCTCCTCTGTTTTTCTATTCTCTGCTTCACTTTACTCTTTCTTATTTCTTCATTCTGCCAGCCTTGTGGGTAGATTGCTAGAAGGTATAAAATTAAGTTATTCTCCAAATGCCGAAAGTCTTGCATCAGTCATCTGAGTGAGTGGACTGCCATTGGTGAAAGACTTTGAGGGTTCAAATGCTCCACTGCTTTCTAAAATATGCCTTAAGTCAGGCATTGTGGTGCACGCCTATAATCCCAGCATTTGAGAGGCTGAAGCAGGAGGATCTTGGCGAGTGTGAGACCAGCCTGAGCTACAAAGTGACCTCAATGCCAGCCGAAATGCGTAGTGAGACCCTGTCTCAAAAAGACAAAAATACAGAAATAAAACAAAAAAATAAAGTATGCCGTGACTTTCTGAGTTATGTGTCTCTGGTGGCAGACTTCCATTGTGTACACGCATACCACTAACTGGAGCCACAGATATCCTCCCATAGAGTAATGGTGCTGGAGTCTACTGCCCACAGGCTCTAAATCTTTCTCACTCTAATTGGAGAGAGAGGGCAATCCACTGCCCTATCCAGTTTTGGGGTGTGTGGGTGCGTGTGTGTGTGTAACCAGGGACTGAAACCAGGGCCTCAGACACGCTAGCCAAGCTCTTTACCACTGACCTCTATTCCTAGTTCTGCCTTCTTTGCTTGCAACATGATCGTTGTCTTCCCAAACTGCTGAAGGCCACTACTTTAATATCTCTGAATATCAAAGAGAACTTGGACCTTATCCTTCCCATAGGCAACTTATGTAAATTCTGTTGTAAATTTCATATTCTGCACACCATTATACACTCATAGAAATATGACTGCAGAGGGGCTGGGGATTTAGCTCAGCGGCATAAGTGCCTGCCTAGGAAGCAGGCAGTCGTGAGTTCGACCCCCGGTACTGAGAAAAAAGAAAAAGACAAAAAAAAAAAAAAAAAAAAAAAGAAAAAGAAAAAGAAATATGACTGGGGGAAATTTTTATAAAATGCTGACAACAGTCATAGAACAGTTTGAATGATTTTTATTTTCTACTTTCATATGTTGCTGAATTTTAGAATGATAAATGTATAGTTTTTATAATAAGAAGAATACTAAACAGCACTTATTAATAATTTACTATGTGTAAACACTTTCATTTACAGGACTTTTATTAAACACACACTATTACCGTCCTCATTTTACTGATGAAAAACTGAGGCAGAAAGAAATAGAGACATACGGCAAGGGAATGACAGAAGAGGGGATGATAAAATCTGGGCAGCCCAGGTAAGGAAACTAGTAACTAGGTACATTGCACAGGGAATTTTTATATGTAATAAAGAGAATAAATAAATGATGTATATTAATATTAAAATTGTGTATTCTATATGGGCCTAACAGTGCATTGTGGGATATCGTCACATTCTCACTAATAAAAGTCTACAAAGTATGGAAGCATTATTGCAGTATATTCTCACGCATGACCAAATTCATGATCATTTAAAAGTCCTTCATTTTTCAAATTTGTTGTTTTCCTTAGCATTGTTTAGTGTTTCCAGAAATTATACAACCATATTACTGTGAATTTAGAAATACTTTCTTTGGCCTGGGACAAAGTAAAAACAATAAACAGGCCTTGCTAATCAATGGATCTACAAATAGCATTCTTTGAACAAAAGCAACAGCTATTCAGGCAATTGTTTAGAAACTATTTTTTGGGTAAGAAAATACTTTTGACTACATAGTCAGTCATATTCTAAAGGAAATCTAGGTGCTTAGAAAGGGGAGATAGCAAGATTAGGTCACTAGCTGTGCGTTAGAGCTGAGGTAGAGTCCAACCTTCTAACCTGGGTGATCAAGGAGGTGTATGTTGACATCATAAACCCAGAAGGGGCAACAGAAGAGCAGCAAATAGCAGAGGAAATGAAGTTGATTTTAGTCACTGAGTTACAAGGTATGTGAGATATTTCTAGGTGAGGACAGTTTACCAGATGATTGGTAGAATATTGGAGACAGATCGGATCTGAGCTTTGCCAAATTATATAGTTAACATACTTATACCATAGACCTTTAATTAAAATATAATATATAATCTTTAACATAGTATATAATCTTTTTTTAAAATTTTATTTAAGGAGAAAAAGAAAAAAAGCAGAAAAAGGGTACATGTTATACAGAATTTCAGAAAACAAGTAAACAATAAGAAATCACTAGTTAATGGATTACAGATTGTCGTCTTAGAAATATTTGTTCAAGTTACAAAATTAAAGCATATAAAATGGACATTCAAACAGTGAGACTGCAAACAATTCTGTTGAATGATCCAACAAAACTCAGTAATATCATTGTCTATCCTATACACTTAAATATACATGGAGTTATATCGTTTAGAGCACTTTCTTTTCCTCTCTTTTGTACAATGACTATTACACATTTTGGGTTTTATTACTCCCACAGTTCTTATTACTTTTTTGGAAGAGAGTAAAACCAAATGTGACATAACAGAACAGAGTCAGTCAAATCAAAAGGGTGGACATAATAGATAATGTAAAATCATAATACAAGGTGATCAACAATGGTTACCATAATGCCTCCCGCTATCTCAAAAAGAATTGCCTATTAACAATATTACAATGTAGAACATCCTAGATTAAGGGCTGATTTAATGCCCTACGGACTTCTAAATCCTGCTATTTGTGTAATTACTAAACTCTAATCTCAACTTCTTCCCCCTTAAAAGAGGTTTTGGAATGATGTTCTTTAACCACATTTAATGTTATGTGTGTGCACGTGTGTGTACATCAATTGTAATTTGGTGAATTCTGAAAATGTTTGTAGTCCTGTAACTACTACCATCATCATTATTGATAGAATTTTGCCACGGCTGAAAAGATAAAAAGTATGAAATATAAATGACCTTTATTTTAAGAATTTGGGGAGAAACCCACTGACCCTCTGGGGTCTGGCATTGTCTCCGGGTGCTGGGTGTGGGGGCATACATGTAGCTTAGGTTTGAGGTGGTGCCTAAGGGGTATTAGTGATGCACAGGTAGCCCATTGGTATTCATTTTGTGCAAAAGGTAAATTCCTAGGGGTGGGGAAGATAGAGCCCCTTGGTCTGCCAACCACCTTATCTTTGATAAAGGGGCCAAACATGTTCACTGGAAGAATGACAGTCTCTTTAATAAATTGTGTTTTGGAAAAACAGGCTCTGCATATGCTAAAAACTAAAACTAGACCCATGCCTATCACCATGTGCTAAATTAAAATCTAAATGGATCAAAGATTTGAGTATTAAAACAGAAACATTAAATCTATTGGAAGACAAATTGGGTAAAAATCTTGAAGACATAGAGGTAGGTAGAGAATTCATGAACAGGATTGAAACCACACGGGAAATACTTCCCAGAATCAATAACTGGGATCACCTCTTATTAAAAAGTTGCTGCATGTCAAAAGAAATCTCCAGCATAGTGAAAAGAAAACCCATAAACTAGGAAAAATATCTTAGTGAACTATCCCTCAGACAAAGGACTTCTGTCTAAAGCATATAAAGAATTAAAAATAATCAGACGCCCAAAATTCAAAGATCCAATCCAAAAATGGACATCTAAGATGAATATGCACTTCTCAGATGAAGAAATACAAATGGCAAATAAATACATGAAAAAATGTTCATCATCGTTACTCATTAGAGAAATTCAAATTAAAACCACTGAGATTCCATCTCACTCCTGAAAGAATGGCCAGGATCAAGAAACCACCAACAACAAATGCTGGAGAGGCTGTGGGGAAAAAGGAACTCTCCTGCACTGTTGGTGGGAGTGTAGACTGGTGCAACCATTGTGGGGTCAGTGGAGATTCCTCAAAAACCTGGGATTGGAGGTCCCATTGTTCTAGCTATTTCACTTCTAGGCATATTCACAGAAGAATTGAAACCATCATACCACAATGATATATGTGCACCCACATTTATAGCAGCACAATTTGTAATAGCCAGATGTTGGAAACAAGCTAAAGGTGTCCATCAACTGAGGAATGGATAAAAAGTTGTGGTATTTTTCTACAATGGAGTACGACTCAGCTATAAAAAGGATCACACTGAGATATTTATAAATAAATGGGTGCAGCTTGAGACCATACTCATAAGTGAAATAAATCAAACTCACACATATAAATACCGAATAGTTTCTGTAGTGTAAGAAATGATACAAATACATAAAAGTATGTGGTAATCATGATTCCCCATTATACTGCTTTGAAGCCTTATAATGTTTTCATTCACTAATTGGAATGGTTTTATTCTGCATGGTTTGATTTTATTGTCTGTGATGGTATGAACAGCTATCTTGAAGAAAACAAGGTGTTAATAATAATTAGTGATGATTTAATATCAGCTTGTTTTGAAGTCCCACCAAGCTTTTGTTCTTCTGTCTCCATTGGTTTTATCATGTTGTATCTTACTGGATTTTATTATATGTGATAATATAAACAAAATATTTTATAGACAAGGAGATAATATAGTAACCTTTGTTCATTTTCTGTTCATTGGTTGTGAATACCTTGTAAGTACTTTCATTCTCTTGAATGTTTTTACACTGTCTTTTTATGTTTAATACTATACTATATGAAGGTATACTCAAATATTTCAAGGAAAGACACACTATGGTAGCTACTGTTATGTCGGATTGTCTTGTGGTGAAACACTATGTTGCTTAAATTGTTCTGTTCTGACTTGTTTTGTTATGTCCTCTTTGATCTTAATTTTAAAAAAAACTTGTGTGCCTAAATCACGATGCACGGTATATTCACCACTGTTATTTTCCAATTGTTTTTCTATGAAATTTTTATTTTATAAGACATACGAAGACTTTTAAAATATTTTCTTTATTAATATCTACTTGGATTACATTAAAGTAAAAGATTTTTCAACAGAGAAAAACTCTTGGGCACTAAGAAGCTTTGGGATT
Source organism: Cavia porcellus (assembly GCF_034190915.1). NCBI lineage: Eukaryota > Metazoa > Chordata > Mammalia > Rodentia > Caviidae > Cavia > Cavia porcellus. Next base: position 100,555,490 of record NW_026947489.1, read on the forward strand.
GGTGCAGGATATTTTATAGACATCATTTGGAATATAACAGGGGAGCCCCCTAGTGCAGCTTCTTGTTACTGAGCAGAGGAAGGCTGCCATCAGGGAAAAGAGAATTTTCCAGGGAGGGGACAAATAAAGGGCCATTTTGATGTCTCATTCTTTCAGCTGTTCCTGACTCTTTGCCTTCATCACAATGATCAGCCTGATTAATGCTGAGCATGTTCAGACTCAATGAAATTCAGCCAAAGTTATTAAGGGTCTATTATTTTCTGGGCATTAGACTGATACATAATGAATGGATTATTGGAAATAGATCACTTTACGACGAGAAGTTAATATTACAGAGATGTGTGGCCTATGAAGTACTTTTATGAAAATTGTTGAGTCTGATTTACAAGTAGTTTTATGAGGAGGTATTATTATTCTGATTTTATAGATGAGGAAAACAAGTTAAAAAGTATAGAGATTCTCCCAAGCTAACTTTTCTAGAAAGCACTTTAAAATGGAATAACTTCTACTACTTACTGTATCCTTGACGAGGTTCCAGGGATATGAAAGGAATAAATTTGAGAAACTCACTGTTCAATGAAAATTTGTAAGATAAAGAGAAGATCAGAGAGGAAGCCCCAACTATGACAGGAAGAATGGCAGGTGCTTCTTAAGAGCAGTGAGTTGGTTCTCAAAGAATATAAATAATTTTGCTACTTAAGAGGAGGAAGAAAAGATTTCCAGGCAGAGAAAACATCTTATGCAAAGATGCAGAAGTACAGAAGATCAAGGTATGAGAGAATGGCAAAAATAATTCCACTGAGCAGGCATCAGATATGTAATGAGAAGTCATGGGACTGAGCCTGGAAAACAGAGGTGGAATAAAAGGCCTCTACACCAGGCTAAAGAGTTTGCATTTTTAACATCTCTCTGTGTGTCAATTGTTTACAAAATAAGAGCGGTAATTTTTTATGTTACCAAAGATACATTTTATTGAACAGTAATACACAGGATGTCACAGATGTGGAATATGCAAAATATCAATGCATGTTAAAATTTTTCTTGCTAATTTACGTAGATCAGTGGGAGATCATCTATGAACCTTTCATTACACGATGCATGAATGCAGGGCCGGTCACGCCTCACAAACTCTGTTTTGCACATTGGTGCTGGAGAGGGGACCCAGAGTCCTGTGTGTGCTAGGTAAGTACTCTACTGCTGAGCCACACCTCAGCCCACATCCTGTGAGCTCTTTAAATTGGCAGTGTTACTGCCACAATCATGTAACTGTTTGTTGATAACTTTGGCTTGCAGAATTTTCCCTGTGGACAAAATACAAAGACAGTTGCTAATATGCAATTTTGGCCTCTGCATAGGAACTTCACTAAAATGTAATAAAGTTTATTTTTCTTGAAAACCAAACGCAGCTGTTCCAAAAGAGAAAAGAGGTGTTCCAAAAGCTGATCCACACACTCGCACAGAGGAAGACCCAGAAGCCCAGGTCACAACCACACACACACCGTCAGCACCCAGATGAGGCAACACTAATTACTCCTTGCCACTCCCATGGCAGGAAAAACTAGACTTAGCTGGATGGTTACAGGTTTGGGCCATCACACAGCATACAGATGGTGGGAATGCTGGTCTAAAATCACAGTCTCCCTGGCTCAAACAATGCCAGGCCTGGGACCTGTCATTTTCACATCTTTTCTCATTGTCCCCAGAGGAAAACTGACCTGGTTGGTAAGCTCCATGCCCATTCAACATTCTTGTGGTGCAGGTTTGTGTATTTAAGGCATGATGAGGCCCAATTCATTTCCATTTTCTGCGAAGCCCTTGTGATGGAGCAAGATCCTGTGAGCCACAGTACTGACCAGCAGCCTCGTCTGGTGATCTTCGGACAGGTGCTATCAGAAACACCCTCAGATACAAGGGACACAAGTCAACGGGGTCATGTCACTCTTACGATTTGACTCCCCATGGGATGCCATTCTTTAAGCCACTTTTCCGATCATTGTAAAAGTTACACAAATCAACATGGAACTGGAAAAAAAAATGAGGAATTTAAAACTCCGACAGCCTCACCAAAAAAGTCCTATCAGCTCACTTCCAAATACTTAAAAAGAGTAGGGAATTATATGTAATCTACCAAACTGTCAACTTTTAACCTTCTAAATATAAACCCTTTCATCTGAATGATTTCAAATCAAAAAACCATTTTCCAGCAGACCCAGCTGACAGAGGGCACCCGGGCCAAGCATGCTGGAAATCCCCATGGTAAAGGAAGAAACAGTACAGGATCCAGAGCCCCTGCTGCATGTCACACTTCCTTTCTCCTTCTCTCTTATCTCTTGTCTAGCAGGTTCTCCAGGTCAGTCACCAAAGTCTTGCATGATGAGCATGGCACTGAGCGACAGTGGCACCAAGAGACAATCATTTCACTGAGTCAAAATACTGGTATTTGGGAAACAACCTCAAGTTCACGGCAGCCACTTCGTTGATGTGCTCAATGCAGTAGACTGAAGCAATGAGGCACAAGAAGAGAACGGTCTGTAGTCTGTGTCTCTGGGAGGAGAAGTAGTGAGGAGCAGGAACAGGATGTGGAACACAGCCGGCCCCAAGAGCCACGGCTCAGTCCAGTCTGTCCTGATCACTGCTGGGATGCTGGCAGGGAAGGTGCTGGTGAGACGCAGAAGGCAAGATGCCCAGAGAGCCTGGCCTCATAACCCTTGCCGAGTCCTTCCACCTTGCCAGATCCCAAGCAAAGCAAGTTGTAAGAGCATTCTGGAGCCAGAGAGGAAGGCACCGTGGGGAAAGTGGGTTACCTGGAAAACTGTCAGACTAGAAATAGTGCAGACGGAAACACAGTGAGGATAAAGAATTCAGAATTAAGAGGCAGTCAGAACCAAGCGATCATTTGGATTTCGAAGGTTAAGGAAAACAGAAGAGTAAAAGGGGGCTCCAAGTCGAAACTACCAAAAAGATAAGTAGAGCCGCCATTGTCCACGCATGGCAGACAGGGTTTGGAGCCAGTAAATGATGGATCCAAACTCAACCTCGAGCCTTTCGGCTCCCTACCTTCTGCTCATTGTATTACTCTAACAGACCGCATTTTATAGGCTAGTGATGTGAAACTGTGATAAACAGAATTAACAAAAAATTTTTAAATTCCTACAAAAATGAATTCTATATGACAGTGAATTTATTTTATGATCACAAAAATTATAATTCTTCTGTTGTGTAATAATTCCTTAAGAATATGCTTCTACCAAGTGCTAATATACTTATGTTGCTTCCTCTCTGTTACTAATTCTCTGCGAAGTCTCTTCTTCCAGGAGAGGTATTATGCCCAGGAAGCTTGGCTATACACAACTAAGTGCAAGCTATATTAATCTTACGGCACAAAAGTCAATTCCTTCTGGTTGAGAGGTGCTCGCTGTCTCCATCTAACAATACCCATCCCCATCTGTTTAGTGATCCCCTCTTAGTGTCACTCGTTGGACAGTCTCTCATCACTCTATAGCAGTTGCCTCATTCTTTAGAATGTCTCTGTGAGGGGATGTTTATCACAGAGTCACTTTGTGTATGACGTGCCTAAGACCCAAGTAGAATGTGTAACTTCTCCAACTTGACGTATTTATGTATAATATGTATTAAAGATTATAGGGGCTTCTGGGAGAACATGGCAGACAGACAGCAGCAGCTAAGGAGGCTCTCTGAGAGATGCAGCTTAGAATCCAGGAAAGGTGTGGAGTGAGGAATCCTAAGTAAGAGGAGATATACCCTGCTGACCCAAGTACTAACAGGGCTGAGAGAAACCAACTGGGAATGCAATCCTGGTGCTATAACAGGAACACATAAAGCCTCAGAGTGGAAGCTGGAGCCCGCACCATTGGAAGCCACGATTTGGGTTTCCGCTGCGTCTGAATCGGCTCGGCAGGGAGAGAGACTCACAAAAGCTCTGAGAACGGGAATCGGTGAACAGAGTTGAGAGCGGGACAGGTGGGGAGCCGTGCATCGAACTGCAGTGAGTGAGGGAAACGGGCACTCTTCCATGATCTAGGAGGCTCCAACAGAGGACATTCCGGGACCGGGCAGACTTGCCGAAACAGGGCGCTGCAGTGAGTTCAGTCACATATCCCCCTCTCAAGCGGGATTGGTGAGCAGTGCCTAGCCTACGTGACACTGCTGGCTGAGACCCAGAAGGCTAGCACAACCCAGGTCCCAGCAACTGGAGGTGCACCCTAGTGGTGAAGCCTTTGGTAGGTTGACCTAGGTGGCGGGTCCGTCATAGGCTGCCAGGTCCCTATTTCCCTGGAGCGTTGCGGTGGGCGGGAACACCTAGCTGGCGCAATTCATACAAACTGTGGCCGACAGGGAAGGAAGCTCGGCCTCCTATATACGCTTGTATACAAGGAACAAAGAATATGAGAAGAGGGAGCAACAAGAAAGGCTCCTAGGTCCCCAATCCTGAGAAACATGCAATAGCAGACACGGCACCAATAGACATAAAGCGCTATCTCCAGAGCCTCATAGAAGAGTTCAGCAATGAAGTTATTAATGACCTGAAGCCAGACATAAGCAGAATAGTTAGAGAAATGCTAAGTACTGCCCAAGAAAAAACAGATGGTGGAATGGAGCAACACAAAAAAAGGGGAGAATTGTTTGGTGGAGAAAATAGAGAAAACATAGAATATGTGAAGCAGGTTCAAAGAGATTACCAGGAAACTAACAATTCTATCAAAAACTGGCATAACAGCTTGAAAGAAACTAAGGATAGATGATCTGAACTGGAGGGCAGATTTGTAATATGGGAGCATGAAATGAAAAACATCTTAAAAATAACAAAGAAACAAACAGCAATAATACAAAGGCTAGAAGATGATAACAGGATCTATAGCTTAAGAATTAAGAACATAAAAGAAGAGCTAGGGACACAAACAAATGAAGTACAAAAGCTACTCGCAGAAATAATCCAGGAGAATTTTCCTAATTTAGCAAAAGGTAAAGATACTCAGATATATGAAACCTTCAGGACCCCAGCCACCTACAACCCAAACAGAGCTACACACAGGTACAGAATAATCAAAATACCAGAAACCCAATATAACAGCAGACTATTAAAAGCTGTCAGAGACAAGAAACAGATCACTTATAAGGGAACACCCATCAGAATTACAGCAGACTTCTCTGCACAAACCATCAAATCACGAAGAGCGTGGGGGAAATAATTCAAGCTTTGAAAAATAATAACCTCCAGCCAAGATTGATATATCCTGCACAACTATCCCTGGAAATTGATGGAAAAACAAGGTGCTTCCAGGATAAAGAGGAACTAGGGGAATATGCAACCACAAATTCAACTCTACAGAGGTTACTGTAGGATATTCTTAAAAAGAAAAATACCAAGAATCCAGAAATAGTGACAGAGGGGCCACAATGAATGGAGCAGAAAACAAAATGAAGAAGACAAACTGACAACTAGTGACAGAAAAAGATCTCAACAGAAATGAGGCAGAGAAGATTGGATGATAAGAACAGCTATTTTGGAGAAAACGACATCCTAATACGCAATGCTGATTTAATATCATCTTGTTTTGAAGTCCAATCAAGCTTTTGTTTGTCTGTCTCCATAGGTCTTAACATGTTGTATCTTGTTGGATTTTATTATATGTGATAGAATAAACAAAACTTTTATAGACAAGGAGATTAAACAGAAACCATTGTTCATTTTCTGTTAGTTGATTCCAAATACCCTGTAATACTGTCATTCTCTTGAATGGTTTTACATTATTTTGATATATTTGATGCTATAGTATACGAAGTTATACTCAAAGATTTCAAGGAAAGAGACAATATGGTAACTACTCTTATGTCGGGATTATCTTGTGGTGAAACACTATTTTGCTTAAATGGTTATGTTTTGATCTGCACTGTTTTCTTGTTATGCCCCTTTATCTCAATCTCCATTTTATTATTTACTTTTTTATTTTTATCCTTTTAATTAAGGGAAAAATAAAGAAAAAATAGCAGGATTTATTATAGTAACTCACTATGATTTTCTATTAAATTGATTTGAAGCCCTGTATTGCTCTCACCATCTTGTTTTGACTGATGTCCCTCTATTCTGTTTTGCTTGATAGTACCAGGTTTGAAAGTTTAGGCAACAACTTTGAAGATAGTGGGATTCATTATGACGCCCATTCTGGTTGACTATTATCTACTTTTGAAGACCTGTAATGTCTCCAATGTTTTAGTTTTGTTGGTTTCGTTCTTTACTGTTTTGTTCAATTTTATTATAACTGATGATATAGGCAATTCATTTTGAGATTACAGGGGGCATTATGGTAACCATTGTTGATCACCTTGTATTATGATTTTACATTATCTATTATGTCCACCCTTTTGATTTGACTGACTCTGTTCTGTTATGTCACATTCGGTTTTACTCTCTTCCAAAAAAGTAATAAGAACTGTGGGAGTAATGAAACCCAAAATGTGTAATAGTCATTGTACAAAAGAGAGGAAAAGAAAGTGCTCTAAACGATATAACTGCATGTATATTTAAGTGTATAAGATACACAATGATATTACTGAGTTTTGTTGGATCATTGAACAGAATTGTTTGCAGTCTCACTGTTTGAATGTCCATTTTATATGCTTTAATTTTGTAACTTGAACAAATATTTCTAAGATAACAATATGTAATCCATTAACTAGTGATTTCTTACTGTTTATTTTTTTCTGAAATTCTGTATAACCTGTACCCTTTTTTTGCTTTTTTTCTTTTACTCCTTAAATAAAATTGTAAAAAAAGATTATATACTATGTTAAAGATTATATATTATATTTTAATTAAAGGTCTATGGTATAAGTATGTTAACTATATAATTTGGCAAAGCTCAGATCCGATCTGTCTCCAATATTCTACCAATCATGTGGTAAACTGTCCTCACCTAGAAATATCTCACATACCTTGTAACTCAGTGACTAAAATCAACTTCATTTCCTCTGCTATTTGCTGCTCTTCTGTTGCCCCTTCTGGCTTTATGATGTCAACATAACACCTCCTTGATCACCCAGGTTAGAAGGTTGGACTCTACCTCAGCTCTAACGCACATCTAGTGATGTAGTCTTGCTATCTCACCTTTCTTAGCACCTAGATTTGCTTTAGAATATGACTGACTATGTATCAAAAGTATTTTCTTACCCAAAAATATAGTTTCTAAACAATTGCCTGAATAGCTGTTGCTTTTGTTCAAAGAATGCTATTTGTAGATCCATTGATTAGCAAGGCCTGTTTATTGTTTTTACTTTGTCCCAGGCCAAAGAAAGTATTTGTAAATTCACAGTAATATGATTGTATAATTTCTGGAAACACTAAACACTGCTAAGGAAAACAACAAATTTGAAAAATGAAGGACTTTTAAATGATCATGAATTTGGTCATGCTGAGAATATACTGCAATAATGCTTCCATACTTTGTAGACTTTAATTAGTGAGAATGTGACGATATCCCACAATGCACTGTTAGGCCCATATAGAATACACAATTTTAATATTAATATACATCATTTATTTATTCTCTTTATTACATATAAAAATTCCCTGTGCAATGTACCTAGTTACTAGTTTCCTTACCTGGGCTGCCCAGATTTTATCATTCCCTCTTCTGACATTCCCTTGCCGTACGTCTCTATTTCTTTCTGCCTCAGTTTTTCATCAGTAAAATGAAGACGGTAATAGTGTGTGTTTAATAAAAGTCCTGTAAATGAAAGTGTTTGCACATAGTAAATTATTAACAAGTGCTGTTTAGTATTCTTATTATAAAAACTACACATTTATCATTCTAAAATTCAGCAACATATGAAAGTAAAAAATAAAAATCATTCAAACTGTTCTATATAGGACTGTTGTCAGCATTTTATAAAAATTTCCCCCCAGTCATATTTCTTTTTTTTTTTTTGTCTTTTTCTTTTTTCTCAGTACCGGGGGTCGAACTCACGACTGCCTGCTTCCTAGGCAGGCACTTATGCCGCTGAGCTAAATCCCCAGCCCCTCTGCAGTCATATTTCTATGAGTGTATAATGGTGTGCAGAATATGAAATTTACAACAGAATTTACGTAAGTTGCCTATGGGAAGGATAAGTTCCAAGTTCTCTTTGATATTCAGAGATATTAAAGTAGTGGCCTTCAGCAGTTTGGGAAGACAACGATCATGTTGCAAGCAAAGAAGGCAGAACTAGGAATAGAGGTCAGTGGTAAAGAGCTTGGCTAGCGTGTCTGAAGCCCTGGTTTCAGTCCCTGGTTACACACACACACACACACCCACACAGGCACCCACACACCCCAAAACCGGATAGGGCAGTGGATTGCCCTCTCTCTCCAATTAGAGTGAGAAAGATTTAGAACCTGTGGGCAGTAGACTCCAGCACCATTACTCTATGAGAGGATATCTGTGGCTCCAGTTAGTGGTATGCGTGTACACAATGGAAGTCTGCCACCAGAGACACATAACTCGGAAAGTCACGGCACACTTTATTTTTTTGTTTTATTTCTGTATTTTTGTCTTTTTGAGACAGGGTCTCACTACGCATTTCGGCTGGCATTGAGGTCACTTTGTAGCTCAGGCTGGTCTCACACTCCCCAAAATCCTCCTGCTTCAGCCTCTCAAATGCTGGGATTATAGGCGTGCACCACAATGCCTGACTTAAGGCATATTTTAGAAAGCAGTGGAGCATTTGAACCCTCAAAGTCTTTCACCAATGGCAGTCCACTCACTCAGATGACTGATGCAAGACTTTCGGCATTTCGAGAATAACTTCATTTTACACCTTCTAGCAATCTACACACAAGGCTGGCAGAATGAAGAAATAAGAAAGAGTAAAGTGAAATAGAGAATAGACAAACAGGGGAGGGGGAGAACCACTGAACCTAAAAGTTGTTTCTGTGAGAAGAAACTTGACATTTTCGGGGAAGAGAAACTGGAAGCATAACTGGTATTGAGGACAGTCATTCAGGAATCCTGGAGCACGAGATCCAAGATGGGAAACTGTGTCTTCTGCTAAGCTGTGCAGAAGGAAAACTGTAGTTTTTGCTGTTTGTATAGTGAAAGATGTATATATTTATTTTATCCCCAAACAAATGAATAAGACATGCTTGCTATTGGTCTTTGTGAATCCTTGTACATGAATGTGATCATAGACTTTATGCTGCTTAATCACTTACTTTTCCCTCCAACAATATGTTATCAACACTTTTCCATGACATAAACATGTAACTGTACGTCTGTGTTACCATGTTTTGATCATCTGCACAGCATTCCATTACATGTGCAACCAGTATAAACTACCCCACAAAATCAGGATGTAAATAATCAGACCATTTCTCCCCGCCGCCCCCAAAATGACCAGCGATCCATCTTCTAGTTGAACAGAAGACTCAATATCTTCCCACAATGGCTTCCTATTCTCCTGGGAAGATGCCAGTGCCCAGCGCCTCACACAATCTAAAAGCCGTTTAACTTCTGCCTCCGAACAGAGATCACATTATGACTTCCCCTGCCTTTGTCTTTTCCCTTCTTCCACTGCTGGCGCTCACATCATGGTCTGATTCTGATCCATTCTAGTTCCCACAGTTTATTAAACCAAAATATTATGAAGTAATCCAAACTTACATATTACATGGAGTTTAGAACAGTCATCCTCCCACCCCAAGAGTTGTAGTATAGACTGGTGAGCCTCTGGACTTCTTAGATCCTCCAAATACAGTAAACTCTGCTAACAATTTTTATGTCCCCTGAATTGTGTTATTTGTATAGTTGTGGCCCCTGCTACCCTGCCTTCTTCTTGGCAGTGCGCTCCTCCTGGGTACTTAGTTTTGTTCCCTGCCTGCTGGCAGTCGCCTGACCGACAGGGATTTCAAAAGTTTCTTTTAAGGCTCCAGTGCTTGGTTTATGACTGAGTTTGTTCTTTAGATATAATGTGTTATGTGAACTGGTAAGTCCATTTCTCATTCCAAGGAGTTTTTAGAGGTATTGCTGGCAGAAAATACTAAACAAAAGTCCTGAAAGAGGACCAGTATTTAGGACCAAAACTGAGAAGGAATGTTTCAGAATTCACAGGTATTGTTTGGGCAACATGGGGGAAATACTATAACTCCCAACATGCTGGATGTCAAATACGCCGAATTCGTGTTCCCCAAAATTGAGAAATGAATTCTAAGAAATAACGGAGGTTGAGAGTAGGAAAAAGAATTGAGAGCAATAGCTCCTGAGAGACAGGAGGGGCCACAAGCCCCATTCTCAAAGGAAGTTTTATAGAGCAAAATCACAAGGTGGGTGCAACGTGCCTCAAATCAATCCAGGAGAGCACAAGCAGAGCACTTAGCTGATGTTGATCCAGTGGGGAAGTTATGTGGCATGAGTACACAGAAAGCACAAAGACTTGCTTTTAGGAAAGGATGGATAGGAGGTCTCGGTAACCCACTGATGTCTGTCTAGATTGTTGTGGACCAGGTGGCACCATTTATCCCTTGCAGAGGTATGTAGGCCTGCTCATTCTTTCTTTATCTTGAGGCCCGCCTTTAGCAGATATGCCTCTGGCCATAACTGTAGTGTATTCTCATCGTCTGAACTGACTCCCTTGGAAGCCTAATCCTGTCTGATGCCTCTAATTCTTCCTAACTTAGCTATGTACAGTACAGGCACACAGCATGGCATACTGGTTGTGGTGATTCACTGCTCACTGCCCTTCTACCTCAAGACCAAGTGTGGTAATCCAGGTCCCTGTGCCAGTGATCAGTATAAGACTGAGTCAATCCTGGCAGTGAGATATCAGAAGCAATCTGCTAGGGAGAGTCTAATGAGGTCTTATTTCCAAAGTAGGGCACACAGAGGAAAGAGCCAAGGGCATGGTAGGTGCACAGACCTGAAATCCAGCTGTGCCACGGCCAAGGGCTGCCCTGTCTGTAGCTCTGTGTGGGACAATGTGTTTCTGTATTGATTACTGCTTATTTGGATGAAGTTTTCTATTTCGTGCAACCAAAAACAGGATGAGTCTTTCATTGGGTTCAATGTTTGTCTTCTCTAACCCTCGGCTTCTTCCTCTGGAATAATTCCTACGTTTGTGCGCTTTGAAAGCTAAATGAGGCCATCTTTTTAGAGCATCTACAAGCTGGTTTGTCTCCAGCTTTAGTAAGTGGGAGAATGCATTTCCTTATTGTTTAAAACCAATTGAGTGAAGTTTCCTATTACCTGCAGCCACAAACATGATGTACTTTTCATTCAGATGAGTTGCTTATCTTCTCTGAGTATCTGTTTCTTCATCTAAAATAATCTCTGTATTTTCAGTTAAAGTAACTAGTTGAAGTCATGTTGTCATGAAACAGCACATCAGTTTTAGATTGAAGATCACACTCCTTTGCCTAGTTGGTAATCTGGCCTCACAGTAAACTGTTCGGTTTATGTTTTCTGAGGAATTTCACCTAAATAATGCGACACTGAGTAAATTAGCTTCAGAAGTACTTAGTAATGTCGGAGGCATTTAGGAAAGTGAGCTCAAGAATTTTACCTGCTCCAGTAATAGATATTTACTATGTGTAACATTTGTTAAGTGGGTCAACTTTCCTAGTCCTCAAAGCTTCCCATGCTATTGCCTGTGTGACCCATATGTACTGTGTTGGATACTATAGGAATTCAAAGAAGTAGCTATTTTCTCAATGCTAAGGGTCATGTTCTTTTCCATAACCTAACAGTCTGAACCTGGGGTGCTTCTTAAAAGCAGTGACAAAATAAACATGTTAAGGTACCAATAAATTTCTGTGTAGGATAGATGACCAGAGCAACTAGATATTCAACAGAACCTTGATTCGTACCTCGTATAGCACACAAAAAATAGATGTTTATAGACTTAAATGTAAACCCAAAACTATATCGTGCAATGTATATTTGCATCTTTAGAATAGGTAAATGTTTCTTTTCTGTTTTTGTTTTTTTGAGACAGGGTCTTGTTATGTAGTTCAGACTGGCTTTGAATTCAGTATGTAGCCTTTGCTCATCTTGACCTTGAGGTGATCCTCTTGCCTCATCTTCCCAAGTTTTGGGACTACAGGCATGCACCACCCCTCCTGACTAGGTAAATGTTTCTTAAGGAACAGATAACACGTGCTAAACAATGTCATATCCATGAAGGTATCTACTTTCAATGAAAAAACACCCTCCAGAAAAATCACAAGTGCTGGAAACTATTTGGGGAAACCAGAAACTTGTGCCCTGTTGGTATGATTATAAAGTGATGAAACGACTAAAGAAAACAAAAAAAAAAAAAATAAAACTAAGCAACCACAGAAACAACAAACCATAGCAGAAATAGACTACCATATAAACCAGCAGTTCCAATTATCTATAATGTCTATCCAAAATAATTACAAGCAACGTCTCATATTATTTGTGTATCCAGTTTCATTAGCAGTGCTAGCAAGAACTGGAAGTAGCCCAAATTTCCATGACAGATGAAAACATACATAAAATTAGATTCATACATGTCCTCAAGAAGCAAGGCGATCCCATCACATGCTACAGTGTAGCTGATTCTTGAGGACATTATATTAAATGAAATTAACCAGTTATACAATGCAAATCACATATGATTCCACATATATGAGGAATCTAGAGAGGTCAGATTCACAGAAATAGAGAGAACAGCAGCTACCAGGGGCTGGACAGACATGGTAGAGGAAAGTTATCAATGGGTATAATTTCAGACTTTGAAGGAAAAACATCAAACTATGCTTTACAATAATATGAATATACTTAACACTGTAGAACCATACAGTTTAAAATGGTTACTAGGCTCGAGGTGTAAGTCAGTGGAAAACCACATGCTTAATATGCACAAGGCCCTGGGTTCAATCCCTTGTAATCTTTCATCTAAAAGACCCACTAAAATAAAAGAACAATTAGAGCTCATAAAAATTTTAAAATATCTATCAAGACACAGAAACAAATGAGCAGACAAATCAGAAAGGGAGAGAATATTTGCAACACATCTCTCTACAGTGGACCCTGTGGCACTTCCTCTGATATTCCTCCCACGATGGCCAGAATTCATGGCTGCCAGGAGTCGCCAGTTGAGTCTGCCTCTATACATCGTGCTTGGGTAGAGGGAGCTGCAGGAAATGAAAGCCTCAGATGTGAGGGGCCTTGAAATACAAACATGGAGGTCACTGTCCGCAAATGAATCCGTAGTTGTGTGTGAAGAGTAAAATGTTGAGAAGTTTACAGTAGAGTTTTGAAGAAATCCAATATTTAATGTTTGGGTAGAGGAAGGGGAAGGGTGGAAGGAAAACGGGAGGAAGAGAAGAAAGACAAGGGTATCCAGCGAGATGGAAGGGAAAGCAGGACCCTGTGGAGACACGGGAGTGAAGCCAAGAGGGTAAATCGGAGAGGAAGTTGCTTGTGAAACACTGCTGAGATGTGGTGCAAGAGAAAGGTGGAAAGATAGTTATCACATTTATCAACATGGAGAACACTGAGGCAAGAGCAATTTGGTTACCTAAGAAGGGCAGAAGCCATGCGCTACTGTGGCAAATAAGGGAATTGACGCAGTCAGTGAAACAAGGCAGATGCTTTGAACCTGAAGTACTGGAGAGGATGACAAACCTGAACAGCTACTTGAATAACACATTCAGGGCTACCTTGACAAGCTGTACTCTCAGTTCCTCACGGTCTATACCTCCTAAATGCCTCCCGTGCGTAATCACTATTTATTAGTCTTTATTTCTCTAGGTAGATATGAGCAAATATTAATGTAAATTCATTTTTCTCTCCTCTTTCTTTACACAAAAATAGCACAGTGGCTTTATATTTTCTCTCTTATCTACAGATCTGGTATGTCTTTCCAGATCAGTCCTTCACAGGAACCCTTGTTTCCATCCCCGCCTCCCGGTACTTAATGAGGCTGCCTTAAATAATCTTGTACAGATAAGAATTCATTCATATGGGAGGGTATTTTTAGGCTAAAAGCCCAGAAGGGGGAGTTCTACATCAAAGAATAATGCACTTTTAATTTGGATAGATGTTGCCAAATGTCCTTCTATATCATTTGTAACATTTTGTTCTCCTAAGACCTGTGTAATAATGCTTGTTTCCCTTTAGCTTGCAGAAATACAAAGTGCTACCGCCCCTTTGGATTCTTTTGTAATCTGATGAATAAATATCAGTATTTTAATGCACCTTTATTTTGCATTTGTCTTATTGTAAAAATGGTTTCATAAGTTCAGAGGAAATTTGTACCTCTTTTATGGTGAACCCTATTCCCTAGAGTTTTACTGTTTATGTCAGTCCATTTTCACTTTGGTTTATCGGCCTTTTGAATTTGCTTTAGACTGTTTCACTGGGCTTCTCTAAATTCCCAAGCTTCTAGGCACACCATTTGTAAATATGTTCACTCTATTTGGTTATAACTTTTTCATGCATTTTTTCAGTCCCTTTCCTCTCCCCTCCCGTCACCCTTCATCTCTTGGTCCTCCGCCCTTTTACAAAGATTCCCCTGCTTCCTTTGATTTATCTTTTATTTTGCTCTTTATTTGTATTTTGGATGTGTTGTGTAAGAGAAACCTCGCAACGTTTGAGCTCGTGCACTTCATTTGTTTCACTTAACATTATGATCTTGAGGTGCATCCATTATCCTACAAATGACAAGTTTATCCTTTATGGAAGAGTGGTACTCCACTGTGTATAAACACCACATTTTCTATACCCACTCACCTGTTCATAGAAATACAGGCCACTTCCAAGCTATTACAAAGTGTGATGTTGTAAATATGGGAATGCCTGTACCTTTGTGACATGATGTCTTTACATGTTCTTTTAGTAGATTTCCATCACATCAAAGACTTCCATGATATCACACTGGATATACATGAAAGTTCATTGGGTTAGCTGAGTATCCGAAGTTGACTTTTGTCCCTTTTTAAAAATAGGAGTAATCCAAATAGGCAGAATGTGTTTAAAATTAAAAATTATTACAGTAAAAGCCACATTACCACTGATCCCCTATTCTTAGTTACTTTATGATCATCGCTGAGACAAAATACCTGGTGCCCAAGTTGGGAAAGGAAAGGTCTATTTCTTACAGTTTTTGGAGGTTTCAGTCCACACTCAGTTGACTCCAAGACAGGCAGGCATGGCTGGACTGCAGTTCATGGCAGCTGCAAATAGCAAGCTCGAACCAGCAAAGAGAAAGACACAGCTTCTTCCTGGCATTACATCATATCCTGGCTCCACACCTTTGTGGGTGGAGCATTGACACCATCAATCCAAGCACCAGACAATGAACGAATAACAAATGCACAATTCAAACTCATGAGCCCTTGGGGACACAGACATAAACCCTGACATCCCTCAAAGTGTTCTCCCTCACACTGAACATGTGGACTTATTCTACCATTCTACGAAGCAGTTCTGAGTCTTCGGGAGTGTCTTTCCAAGGTATGATTAGAAAATACAATGACTGCTGCTATTCAGAAAGGTAGGCTCATGAAACCATTGCAGTGTGTTCTCACCCACCTTATTCCCCCAAATCTGGGCCCATTGCAACTATTAGCGCTCCCTCAAAGTCAAAACGACCCTGGGAGTTAAATCTTTCAAATCATTTCAGGACACTGCTGTAGCCAACCAGCATAACTAGCAACATGAAAGCAGACTTCCATAACTGCTTCAGAAAGTAAAAAGACTGATAAAGGAGTATTTTGAGGGAGACCAATGCAATGTGTCTTTTTCTCGTAATCATTTTAATTTAGTCATTCACCATACTTTAGAGAGAGACATAGACACAGAGAAAGAGACAGAGAGATAGAGAGTTTTGGAAAAAGAGGGGAAGGAGAGACTATTTAGAGAAAATGCACATATATTCTCTTTAAACAATTATGTCAGTTTAAATTTTCCGTACAACAAAGTCTGAAACAAGCACTTGGGTGCGGGAAGGAATCTCAGGAAGCCAAAGTCAGGCAAGAAGGGAATGAGAAAGATAAAGAGAAGCTGCTCGTTGCCAATAATGGCTGTTTTATTAAGCTAGTTACACATGGAGAACAGGGTCCAGTGCCTTCTGAGATCCTCTAAAGAGCCATACAAAGTGGGCTTCACCATTGTCCCTCTGTAAATAAGTAGCTAGAACATTTTTCTCAAGACTGTGACCTCCCGTGAAGGTTCGTCCTTGGAAAGTTTTCATGCTGACTAATGGGGCAGTAACTCGGCCGCTTTGGCTTCGGGAAAAGCACTAAAGCTGAACAGCAGCTAGAGCTAAAAGAGCTAGAAGAGGAGAACTTGCATCTGGGAACTTCCCACCTAAGCTGCTGCCACTACCAAACAGGGCTCACGGTGGTTCTGGGACACAAAAAGCTCCTGCTACCTAAACCCTAACTGGAAAGTGAAGGGAGCATATCTATTCTTTTAGAGGAGAACCTTCCTTTCCTCCAGCCCCTGATCGCAAGTCATTCTAGCGCAGCTTAGTATTAGATTTCTGCTGCCTTTGCATATACATTTAAACCTTAAATGAATTCCTTGCTCTAAGCAGCAGTCCTAAGTTCTGCTGTGAGCCCTGTCACCTGATTCCAGTGCATTTCTGAGTTCAGCAGATAGGCCTTCTTCCTGGCCTATAAGTGTAGCAGCCCTTACGCAGTTTATTCTAGGCTGTGAAATACTTTGATATTTCATCCACCAACATATTCTTGTTCACTTTCCATCTTCTAGAATTTTGTTGAAATTTCTCATTTTCAGGATGAGAAATGTCCATTTAGACTTTGTCTATATTTTAATTGAGTTCTTTATCTCTTTATGAAGGAGTTGAAAATGTCTTTTATGTATTATGGTGTTACCCCCACCCTTCCCCCTGTTCCTTTTGGCCATATTGGGGATTGAGTTGAGCACAAGGTGGACTCAGCTACATCCCCCACTCTGTTTTTATTTTGAGACAGGTCCTCAGAAAGTCATCCAGGCTGGGTTTAAACTTGTCATCTTCCTACTGCAACTTCCCAGACTCCCGGATGTGTACGTGTATACCATTAAGCCCAGATGGATTCTAATCGCTTATCCAAAGTGTGAACTGCGAATATTTACTCCCGGGTAAGTACTTTCTCTGTGGTGTTATTGAAGTACAAACGTTTTTAATTTTGATGAGGTCAAATTTATCTATGTTTTCTGTGATCGGTTTTGCTTGTAGTTTCATAAACTTGAGGCATTCATGAGTAGATAGATGCAATTAGAGAACATAATGTGAAATAAGGCCATAGCAAAATAAGAGAGGCAAGCTCAAATACTGCTTGGTTTCTCTTACATGAGAAACACTATGTATATGTATATACGAATTAAGAACAAACTAGAAGAGAGATAAGTAGGAAGTAAGGAGATGTGCATATACATCTCCAAATTACATATTTTGTTATTTTAAAACATTTTAATACATATGTTAACTTGTTTCATTTATGCTATTAGTTTATGTTAGGTCACTGAGAATAGTTGTGTGTTATTAACTGTTTTTTTTTCTGACATGAATCGTTTTGGATTTGCATTCTGAGTAACTGCTTTGAAGATAACAATACACAGTGTATTAACTGTTGTTATCCTTGTTATTTTGTTATGAAATTTTGTTTTATTTTTCATATAATAAAAAGAGTTGAATAATTTAAGATCATGATGATATATACCTATATTTTCTTCCAAAATATTTATACTTTTAGTGTATAGAATTCAGACCTGGATTCGTTTTTTAGATAATTTCTGTATATGTTGTGAAGTAGATGTCCAAATTCATTCTTTTTACACATGAGTATCTTGTTGCCCCAGTACCTTTTGTTGAAAAGAATATTCTTTTCCAAGTGAATTCTCTTGATGCTCTTGTTGAAAATCTGTTGCCTATAAAATACGATGGTTTATTTCTAGACTTTCAATTCTATTCCATTGATCCCTATCTATATGCTATTTCTATTCTATGCCTCTATGACACCATCTTAATTATTTTATCTATGAAGTGTGTTTTAAAATTTTAATATAGTAATATACCCTGTAGTCATTAGGTTCTGGCATTTGATTTATTTCATTCCCTATATACACTCAGTCAGTATAATATTCTGCACATATTTTCTGAAAGAATTCTAAAATCAATTATTCATTTCCATTCCACTTCCACCACTTTTTCATTTCTTTGTGAAACTTCTCAATCATAAAGTCAAAGAGCAACTTTCTAGGCATTCTAATCTGGAAAGTAAATATCAACCTAACAGGCAAGTTAGTCTCTAAAATTAGAACTGATAGATTCAGATATTGATCAATGTTGAGGACCATTTTCAAATGGTATCAGAAGAAGGATTATATTTCTAAAACTCTCTACCATGTCTCTCCTGCTGTCACAAATGTTTTACTCACACTCTCCCTCTAAACTTTATTTCTTTAGTCTGGGTTGATGATACCTTCTAAAATTCATTTAAATATTGCTGATTTATGTCATACAAGTTTTAGAACTATGATCAAAGAAAGAATAGATTTCTTGAAGCCAGACTGGAGAGAGGAAACACGCATAAGGATATTCAGCTAAAGCAATAAATATGAGGCTCCATGTTTAGCTCATGAGATCAAAGGATCTATTCGTGGATCACCACTTAAGCCAGCAAGAAACCAATGAAAACCCAGAAATACTAATATTTGGAAACATAAGTAAAAGAGAAGGAGACCGATCTCTGCAAACACAAGCTGTTAGATTTGATCCTACCAAACTGAATACGTTAAAGAGCTACAAAACAAAGTCAAGATCACATCACTGGAAAGCAGATGCTAACTAAAGAGATCTCTATACTAGCAACAACGTCTTTCTGTTCTCATTGGTACTCAACCCTCAGCACGCACATGTGTGCACACATATACACACACACACATATACACTAGAAATATGACAAAACAAGGTAATGAAATGCATCCCCAAACTCCCAGATCCCCAAGTTCATGGGGCTAATTTCTTCTTTGATTTTTTTCTGTGACCCATTGAGTATTCAAGAGGGTATTATTTAATTTCCATGTGTTTGGACAAACTCTACGTTTTCTTTCATTATTGATTACTATTTTCATTGCATTATGATCTAATATTGCACATGACATAACTTTTATTCTTCTGCATTTACTTAAGCTCAGTTTATGGGATAGTATGTGATTATGTTTTGTTTTGTTCTTGGATGAAGTTCCATATACTTCTGAGAATAATGCGTATTCTATTGTCGTTGGGCGGAACGCTCTGTAGATATCTATTAAGTCTATTTGTTGAAAGGTGTGGTTCAATTCTGCTATTTCTCTGGTGATTTTTTGTCTAATTCACCTACTTGTGATGAACTAGATCACTAAATAGTGGGAGATTGAGGTTCCCCATTACAACATGTTTATATTTATCTGATGTTTTAAGTACAGTAGTGTTTTATGACATTGGAGGTACTGGTACTTGGTGTATATATGTTTATCACTGTTACCTCATCTGAATTGAATTGATTATTTAACCAATAGGTAATAATCTTCTTTGCATCTTCTGCTCAATTTTGACTTGAAGTCTACTTTGATAGAAAATGGGGTAGCTATTCCCGTTTTGGGCTTCCTGATGCACAGAATATAATTTTTCATCCTTTTTCAGCCTATGAATTTCTTTTTGTAATTAAAGGAATTTTGTATATAGTATGCCATTAAATTTTGCTTCTGGAAACATTCCATAAAATTTAACTAGGAAATTGAGACCATTATGTTGAAAGTTTTTTCTGAAAGGTAATCACTTATTTCTGTCATTGAATTATTTGTGAGTTGTTAACACACTTCCTCCCATCCCCTACTTCCTGAAACACTTTAACTGCTCATCCTGCCTGATGTATTCATTCTGTTAGATTTTTGGCATTATTGGTTATGCTGTCTCTTTCTAAGTCTCTTTGAGAGTTTTGGAAATAGTGTTTGTTTGGTGGTCATAAATTTCTTTTCTCCTTTGCGTTTAATTGTTTATTTTTACATTTTAGGTATACCCAATGATCACCTTCATCATAGGTAATTTGTGTCTACACATGATATATCTTGATTCTTTTTCTTTCCCATCCCCTTACCCTCACTTCAACCCTTCATTTCCTTCCTATTTATAAAAGCTTAGTTTCCACTTGCCTCCTCCCTAGTTCCCCTTCTCATTTGAACATTTTCTTCCTAATTCACAATATCCATTATACATTTTGATCCTCATTTACACTTTTGGTATCTCACACCAGAGAAACAATGTGGTATTTATATGTGTTCGATTTACTTCACTTAAGAGTACAGTGGGCAAAAATTTCTTGAGGAGTTCTTTGTCATGGAAATTTCTTAACTCTTCGTAAGTTGAGAATTGACAATTCTTTAGCTGGATTTAGATAGAAATCATGATTTGGCAAAGAGTAGCTCTGCTAGCAGCTTTCGACTTTGAGCATTAATGGCCCTCAGACCAGAGTGTTACAGCTCTGTTCCCCGATGCTCCAGGTCGACTCCAGTTGATAGCACATACTATCAGTCAGTACTGCTGTTGGCAAGGATTTGCTTCTGCTGGTCACTCCTGATCAATGCTTCCTGATCACTTGTTCCAGATGTTGTTGGTGGACTCTATCAGGTGTTGCATACTGTAGCTGATCTTTGGATTCCGGTCACTGGAGCTCTTTAGAGCTAACAGTGCTTACTGTTTATAGTTCGTTTTTTAAAAGTGCCTATTCTGTTCATACAATGCAAGGTAAAAATTTTGAGGAGATTTACAAGACCTTCGAAGCCCACACTATCCAAGAAATAAACCAGGGGCAAATTTATATGATTTATAGGGTCCCTGGAACAAGCCTTTGTTTCAAAGAGCTGGTGCTGCAGCACACAAGAAAAAGAGACTTCCTAGTACAACTGCAAAGGTGTGAGTGGAGTGGTGCTTATATTGTGGCTTCAGGCCTGTGATTGGTCTGTACGGAAGCGCTCTGATGGGTCCAGATTAGTCTAAATGTAAGCCTTTGATCAAAGCCTATTGGTTGGTCCAAATTTAATGCTACTTGTCAGTTCAAATCCAAGCCCACTGCACTCAAGGTAAACATTACACGGAGTGAGTGCAAGGTATCGAGGACAGCCACAGTTCGTGGTGGCAGTTCAGGGGAACACAGGGAATCTCAAGCTCTTTGAATGATCAGCTGCTGCAGCTCCAACAAAATGATAGTGCCAAAACTGGGGAATCTTTGGGGGGCTAGATAAGTTAAGCAAAGTTTATTGGGGTTTAAGGATGGCAGAGATGTTAATAATGGGCTCAGATCTCTGCCACATTGGGGTATTTTCCCTGTTTCTGCTTCAGGTAGGTGGCAGCATCTAGAATGATAGAAACAGAGAGGGGAGTCACAGCTGACAGTTAAGTATCACTTCTTTCAGAGCAGCCTGGAGAGAAGCTTTAAAGTCACTTTCGGATTGACAGAAGGACATTGAAGCATACTGTCCCTGTCCCTCTTCCAGGAATTGGTAAGCGAATGAATGGGAGTGAGCTAGCGGGATTTAGCACCTCTAATCTAAACCATAGCTGCCCCTCTTGTGTCACAGTAAAAGGGGGACAATTGAGCATTCCTTCTCTGTCTTAATACTACTTCACTTGTATGTATAATTCCCCAAAACACATGTATATCTGATTGCACGAGAGAGGCTGATACATTTCAGTTACATTGATAAACCCGTGAGACATGAGTATATTGGTAGAAATGGTTTAGCTGGTGACTCCAGAGTTTTCCTGAAATGATTTAGGCAAACAAGGGTGTGATCCCAGGCAGGTGTCCATTACTATGCAGAAGATAAAGAATGAAGCTGAATCACACTGCAGTTGCACACACTGGGAAGAATGAGTTGGGCCCAGACGAGGGTCCCGGTTGCAGCCTTGCGGACCACCCCCTCTCACCCGAAGACCACACTGCAGCTGCCCACCGGGAAGAGGGAGCTGGGCAATCTGCCGGAAACTGCTCCAACCTTGCCTGCGACCTTCTTTCAGCCTGGAGAGCACCAGCACTACTGCCACCACCTGGAGGAGCGAGCAGCCCTGCTGAGGAGGTTTGAGGCCTACCTAGGCCATAGGGGGACCTGGGGAGCTTTGCTATCCAAGGAGCTGGATGGTTACACAACATCCAATCCCTGGGAGAGTATGAGATCCTTGCTTTTGGGGGTTGGGAGCCCTCTGGACTTGCAGCCACACTAGATTGGGCTTAGCGGGATTTGGGATTGCTTGAACTACACCAAATGGCCTTCCTTCCCTCAGGGAAGCTTTGCTGCAGAGGGGGAAACAGTGTAGCTTGAGGAGACTTTAGCTCTACCTGAGAGGAGCCTGGCAACCTTCTTTTAATCCAGGGGCTTCCCTGCCCAAGGAGAGAGCCACACTACCAGAGGAGTCCCAGGAGTCCAGGACATAAGAGACAATTTCCAACCCGCCTAGGGGAAGCTTTGGAACAACACTTGAAGCACAGAAATATAGGAAAATGACAAAATAAAAGACCAAAATGCAGTCTCAAACATCCAGTCCATCCCAAGAAAGCCTAGGAGCCATGTACATAGAAGATAATACATGCCATATACCTGAAATACCTGAAAAAATAGTAACCAAAATAAAGAAACTCCAGAAGGCTTAAAGGAATTCAAACTAGAAATAATCTCTCAGGTAAAAGAACAAATGATAAAAAATATGAAGGAGATGCTGAACATATCTAAAGAAGACACAGTTAAAAAATTGGAGGAACTAAACAAAAAGATAGAATCCCTGGATGAACAATATAAGAAACTAACAGAATATAAAAAGCAGATGCAAAGAGATATACAAAAAATCTAATTTCATTGAAAGTTATAAAAACCACCTCAGTGAATGTGAAGATCGAATTTCAGACCTCAAAGACAAGTTTGCAGCCAGTGAACAGGAAAGGAAAGATATTTTAAAAATAACAAGAAATCGGTCGGTGTGTGGAGGAGGAGCTGCGCGGATCCGGAGCCGCCTGCAGAGGCCCCTTCCTTTGTCTGGAGAAGGAGGGGTCCCGGGTTCCTGGGGCACCTCGGCCCGTACCCAGCCGCGCCTGGCTGTCGGTGTGCGGAGGAGGAGCTGCGCGGATCCGGAGCCGCCTGCAGAGGCCCCTTCCTTTGTCTGGAGAAGGAGGGGTCCCGGGTTCCTGGGGCACCTCGGCCCGTACCCAGCCGCGCCTGGCCGTCGGTGTGCGGAGGAGGAGCTGCGCGGATCCGGAGCCGCCTGCAGAGGCCCCTTCCTTTGTCTGGGCAAGGAGGGGTCCCGGGTTCCTGGGGCACCTCAGCCCCTACCCAGCCGCGCCTGGCCGTCGGTGTGCGGAGGAGGAGCTGCGCGGATCCGGAGAGCCTGCAGAGGCCCCTTCCTTTGTCTGGAGGAGGAGGGGTCCCGGGTTCCTGAGGAACCTCGGCCTGTGCCCAGCCGCGCCTGGCCATCGGTGTGCGGAGGAGGAGCTGCGCGGATCCGGAGCCGCCTGCAGAGGCCCCTTCCTTTGTCTGGAGGAGGAGGGGTCCCGGGTTCCTGAGGCACCTCGGCCTGAGCCCAGCCACGCATAGCCATCTGCGTGCAGAGGAGGAGCGGGGTAGATCCGGAGTGCCCGCAGGAGGCCCTTCCTTTGTCTGGAGGTTTGTGGATATCTCTGCAAGCAGGGAGGGATCACAGGCTCCTGAGGCACTGCGGTCTGTGGTGAGTACCCTAACCCGGCTGCGATCCAAGAGCTGTGGATCTACCAAGGGGCAGGTGGGCGCACAGTGTCCCTGAGGCCCAGCTTGTCTGGAACCGCGGAGTTCTGAACAAGCAGAGGAGGGCCATTGGTTCTGCAGGCCCAATGGCCTGGGGTAGAGTGGTGCCAGAGTCTCAGTAGCTGCAAACATAGAAGGGGATTTTCAACAGATCCTGAGGAGGCTTTCAAATAACACTTGAAACACAGAAATATAGGAAAATGACAAAACGAAAGACCAAATTACAACCTCAAACCTCCAGCCCATATCAGGAAACCCTAGGAGAAGTGTATTTAGAAGAAAATATATCCCATCCTCCTCATATATTAGACACAATAGCTACTGAAGTTGACAAGCAACTCCAGGAAGCTTTAAAGAAATTCAAACTCGAAATAATTTCCCAGATAAAAGAAGAAATGATAAAAGAAATGAAAGAGATTCTAAATATATCTAAAGAAAACACAGATAAAAAATTGGAGGAATTAAACAAAAAGATAGAATCCCTAGACGAGCAATATAAGAAACAAACAGAATACATAATGCAGATGCACAGAGATATACAGGAAATAAAAAACTCCACTGAAAGTTGTAAAAACCGCCTTAATGAAAGTGAAGATAGAATTTCAGACCTTGAAGACAGGATTGCAGCAAGTGAACAGGAAAGGAAAGATCTTTTAAAAATAACAAGGAATCAGGAAACAACAATTCAACAACTGCAAGATGATGCAAAGAAGAATAACATAAGAATGATAGGGATTAATCAAAAAGAAGGAGACAACATAAAGGATATCAAGAGGATATTTAGAGAAGCAATAGCTGAAAACTTCCCAAGCATGAGATCAGAAACTGACATCAGGATCAGTGAAGCATATAGAACTCCAAATAGTCATAACCAAAATAAAACTACCCCCAGACATATAATAATCACCATCCCAGAAATCCAACACAAGAATAGATTATTAAAAGCTGTCAGAGAGAAAAGACAGATCACTTATAAAGGAAAACCTATCAGAATCACAGCAGATTTCTCATCACAAACAATAAAGTCAAGAAGAGCATGGAGTGAAGTATTCCAGATCCTAAAGCAAAATGATTTCCAACCTAGACTGATATATCCTGCAAAACTATCATTTAAAATAGATGGTGAAATACGATACTTCCATGACAAAGAACAGCTGAAAAACTTCATGAACACCAAACCAACCCTGCAAAAAATATTGAAAGACAGTTTAGATACACAAAGGAAAAAACCACTAAGCAAAGCAAATAATTAAACAGAACAGAAAGATAAAGATGCAACAGCAGAGAGATAAGAATCCTACAATTAAACAACATTTAACAGTAATAACCATTAATGTAAATGGTCTCAATGCACCAATCAAAAGAAACAGACTAGCAGAATGGATCAAGAAACAAAATCCAACCATATGCTGTTTACAGGAAACCCATCTAACCCAGAAGGATACTCACAGACTGAAAGTCAAAGGATGGAAAACAATTCTTCATGCAGCAGGAATCCAAAAAAAGGCAGGAGTAGCCATTCTGTTTGCAGACAACGTGAACTTTAAACCAACAATGACCATAAAGGACAAAGAAGGTCGCTACATACTCGTAAGGGGAAAACTCCAAGAGGAAGAGATAACTATCTTAAATATATACGCACCAAACTCCAGAGCGCCCAGTTATATAAAACAATTATTAACAGAAATGAAAACTCAAATTATCAGTAACACAATTGTAACGGGAGACCTTAATACGCCATTGACACCAAGGGACAGATCGACCAGACAGAAAATGAGTAAAGAAATAACAGAACTGAATCATACCTGTGAACAAATGGGTTTGATAGACATATACAGAATGTTCCACCCAACAACATCAGAATACACATTCTTCTCAGCAGTACATGGATCATTTTCTAAAATAGACCATATATTAGCTCATAGAACATATTTAAACAAGTGCAAAAGAGCTGAAATCATCCCTTGCATGTTATCGGATCACAGCGCTCTGAAATTAGAAATTAATGATAAAAGATACTGCAAAAATCCCACAAACACATGGAAACTGAATAACACACTCTTGAGTAATCAGTGGGTCACAGAAGAAATTAAAGAAGAAATCAAACAATACCTAAAAGAAAATGAAAATGCAGATACAACTTACCGGAATCTGTGGGATACAATGAAAGCCGTTCTGAGAGGAAAATTTATTGCACTGAGTTCCCACATCAGGAAAACAGAACGAATACAAATAAATAACTTGATGCTACACCTCAAACAGCTAGAAAAGGAAGAGCAAGTCAAGCCCA
This sequence comes from Cavia porcellus, assembly GCF_034190915.1. Lineage (NCBI taxonomy): Eukaryota > Metazoa > Chordata > Mammalia > Rodentia > Caviidae > Cavia > Cavia porcellus. The sequence goes on from NW_026947489.1 coordinate 100,581,551, forward strand.
AAGCCAAAAGAAGAGAGGAAATTATAAAAATCAGAGCAGAAATCAATGCAATAGAGACTAAGAAAACAATCCAAAGGATCAACAAATCAAAGAGTTGGTTCTTTGAAAGAATAAATAAAATCGATAAGCCCCTAGCCAACCTTATTAAAAAAAGTGAAGAAAAAGCTCAAATTCATGCAATAAGAAATGAAAAAGGAGAAGTCACTACAGACCCAATAGAAATACAGAAGATCATCAACACCTATTTTGAAAACCTCTACTCTCAAAAGTTTGATAACACAGAAGAAATAGACAGTTTCTTAGAAGCATATGAAGTGCCAAAGCTAGATCAAGAGGATGTAAAACTGTTGAATAACCCAATCTCGGTTACTGAAATTGAAAATGTAATTAAGTCCTTACCCATCAAGAAGAGCCCAGGCCCAGATGGATTCACTGCAGAATTCTACAAGAAATACAAAGAAGACCTAATGCCGACACTCCTCAAACTATTCAATGAAATTGAAAGGGAAGCAATCCTGCCTAAGTCATTCCTGGAAGCAAATATCACTCTAGTACCAAAACCTGAGAAAGACCCAACTAAAAAAGAGAACTATAGACCGATCTCCCTAATGAACACAGATGCAAAAATCCTCAATAAAATATTGGCAAATAGGATCCAGCAAATCATCAAGAAGATTATACACCATGACCAAGTGGGACTCATCCCAGGAATGCAAGGATGGTTCAATATACGCAAATCAATAAATGTAATTCACCATATCAATAAAGCCAAAAATAAGAATCACATGATCATTTCTATAGATGCAGAAAAAGCCTTCGATAAGGTCCAACATTTATTCATGATAAAAACTCTACAGAAAATTGGAATAGATGGTCTTTACCTCAATATAATAAAGGCCATCTATGACAAACCAACAGCCAGCATCATACTAAATGGCCAAAAATTGAAAGCCTTTACTTTAAAATCAGGCACAAGACAAGGATGTCCTTTATCACCACTCCTATTTAATATAGTACTGGAAGTACTAGCCAGAGCAATTAGGCAAGAAAGAGAAATAAAAGGGGTAAAGATAGGAAAAGAAGAAGTTAAGTTGTCATTGTTTGCAGATGAGATGATACTCTACATAGAAGACCCCCTAAGCTCCATTGAAAGACTCTTAGATACAATAAATAAATTCAGTAATGTGGCTGGATACAAAATCAATACTCAGAAATCAATAGCATTCCTATACACGAACAACAAAACCACAGAGAGGGAAATAAGGGAAACTGGACTATTCACATTAGCAAGCAAAAAAATGAAATATTTAGGAATTACTCTTACGAAAGAAGTGAAAGACTTATACAGTGAAAACTATATTACACTGAAAAAGGAAATTGAAGATGATCTCAGAAAATGGAAAGACATCCCTTGCTCATGGATAGGAAGAACAAACATTGTGAAGATGGCCATTCTCCCAAAACTCTTATACAGATTCAATGCAATCCCAATAGAAATACCATCAACATACCTTATAGATCTAGAGAAATCACTCCTAAATTTCATCTGGAACCAGAAGAGACCTAGAATCGCAAAAGCAATTCTAAGCAGCAAAGACAAAGCAGGAGGCATCACAATCCCTGACTTGAAATTATACTACAAAGCAACAGTAGTAAAATCAACATGGTATTGGAATCAAAACAGAGCTGAAGATCAATGGAATAGATTAGAAGATACAACCACAACTACAAACACACTCAACCACCTTATCTTCGATAAAGGAGCCAAGCAGGTTCACTGGAAGAACGACAGTCTCTTTAATAAATGGTGCTGGAAAAACTGGCTCTCCATTTGCCAAAAACTAAAGCTAGACCCATGTCTATCACCATGTACTAAATTAAAATCTAAATGGGTCAAAGATCTGAATATTAAAACAGAAACGCTAAATCTATTGGAAGACAAATTGGGTAGAAACCTTGGAGACATAGGAGTAGGTAGAGAATTCATGAATAGGACTCAAACTGCACGGGAAATACTTCCCAGAATCAATAACTGGGACCACTTCTTATTAAAAAGTTTTTGCATGTCAAAAGAAATCTCCAGCATAGTGAAAAGAAAACCCACAAACTGGGAAAAGATTTTAGTGAACTCTCTCTCAGACAAGGGACTCTTGTCTAAAACATATAAAGAATTAAAAAAACTCAGACCTTCAAAATTCAAAGATCCAATCCAAAAATGGGCATCTGAGATGAATACGCAATTCTCAGATGAAGAAATGCAAATGGCAAATAAATACATGAAAAAATGCTCATCATCATTGGTCATTAGAGAAATGCAAATTAAAACCACACTGAGATACCATCTCACTCCTGAAAGAATGGCCAGGATCAAGAAAACCAACAACAACAAATGCTGGAGAGGCTGTGGGGAAAAAGGAACTCTCCTGCACTGTTGGTGGGAGTGTAGACTGGTACAGCCTTTGTGGAGATCTGTCTGGAGGTTTCTCAAAAAGTTGGGATTGGAAATCCCATTTATTCCAGCTATTCCACTTCTAGGCATATTCCCAGAAGAACTGAAAGCATCATACCACAGGGATATATGTGCACCTATGTTTATAGCAGCACAATTTGTAATCGCCAGATCTTGGAAACAACCCAAGTGTCCATCAACTGAGGAATGGATAAAAAAGTTGTGGTATTTCTATACAATGGAGTATTATTCAGCTATAAAGAAGGATCGCATTGAGATATTTATCAATAAATGGGCGCAGCTTGAGACCATACTCATAAGTGAAATAAATCAATCTCGCATGTATGAATACCGAATAGTTTCCCTAATGTAAGTAATGATTCAAATATATAAAAATATGTGATAATCATGATTCCCCATTATGTGGCCTTGAAGCCTTATAAAATTTTCACTTATTAATTAGAAAGGCTTTACTCTGGGCTTTTTGATATGGAAATATTTGAAGCTATAGTATATGAAGTTTTATCCAAATATTTTAAGGAAAAAGACAGACACTATGGTAACTACTATTCTTTAAAAAAAATTATTTAGCTATTTCTTATGTTTATTTTAATTAAGGGAAAAACTTAAAAAATTAGGATATATAGTAGTAACTCTTTTTGATCTCCTATTAACTTGTTTTGAAGTCCTGTAATACTCCCAAGATCTTGTTTTGACTGATTAGACTCTGTTCCATTCTGTGCGATAGTAGCAAGTTTGAAGGTATAGGCAACTAATTTGAAGGCAATAAGATTCACAAAGATGCCCATTCTGGTTTGACTATTGTCTCCTTTGGAAGTCCTGTAATGTTCACAATGCCTAAGTTTTATTGGTCTTGTTCTCCACTGTTTTGTCCGGCTTTATAATATCTAATGAGATGGACAATTCCTTTTAAGGAAACAAGAGACAATGTTGATAACCATTGTTGATGACCTTGTACTCTGTTCTACATCATGTGCTATGTCTATCCTTGGTTTGGACTTACAGCTTTGTTTTGCCATATTTGACTTTATTCTCTCCCCCCCAAGAGAGTAATGAGAACTGAGGAGTAATAAAATCCAAAATGTATAAATTTTGTTATAAAAAAGAGAGGGAGGGGAAAAAAAAAAAGAGCTCTAACGGATATAACAACAAGTGTGTTTAGGGATGTTAAATAGCTGACTATATTAATGTTTTTGGATCATTGAACACAGCTGTTTGCAGTCTCTCCGTTTGAATGTCTACTTTGTATTCTTTGATACTGTGATTTGAGCAACTATATCCAAGATGATATTATGTAATCTATTAACAGGTGATTTCTTACTGTTATGTTTTTTTTTGTAGTTATGTATTATGTGTAACCTTACACTGCTTTGTTCTGTTTTGTGTTTTTCTCTTTTTCCTCTTAAATAAAAAAAAAAAAAAAAAATAACAAGAAATCACGAAATGACAACACCAGCAAGACAACGCAAAGAAAAACAACATAAGGTTGATAGGGATAAATGAAAAAGAAGGGGATAACATAAAGGATGTAAAGAGGATATTTAGAGAAGTAATAGCTGAAAATTTCCCAAACATGAGATTGGAAAATGATATCAAGATCAATGAAGCATATAGAACTCCAAATAGCCATAAGCAAAATAAAACTACATCCAGACATATAATAATCACCATACCAGAAATCAAACAAAAGAATAGAATATTAAAAGCTGTCAGAGAGAAAAGACAGATCACCTATAAAGGAAATCTATCAGAATCACAGCAGACTTCTCAGCACAAACAATAAGTCAAGAAGAACAGAGGAAAATGATTTCCAACCTAGACTGATGGACCCTGAAAAACTGTCCTTCAAAATTGATGGTGAAATAAGATACTTCCATGGCAAAGAATAGCTGAAGAACTTCATGATCACCAAGCCAACCCTGCAAGGAACACTGAAAGACAGTTTAGATACTCGTAGGAAAAACCACTAAACAAAGCAGACAATTAAGCAGAACAAAAAGATAAAGATGCAACAGCAGAAGGATAACATGTCAACAATAAACCAATATATAACAGTTATAACCATTAATGTAAATGTTTCAATGCACCAATTAAAAGAAACAGACTGGCAGAATGAATCAAGAAACAAAATCCAACCATATGCTGTCTACAAGAAACCCATCTAACCCAAAAGGATACTCACAGACTGAAAGTCAAAGGATGGAAAACAATACTTCATGCAACAGGAACTCAAAAAAAAAAAAAAAAAAGCGGGGGCAGCTATTCTGCTTGCAGACAATGTGGACTTCAAACTAATAATAATCATAAGAGATAAAGAAGATCACTACATACTGGTTAGGGGAAACTTCAAGAGGAAAAGATAACTATCTTAAATATATATGCACCAAATTGCAGAGCACCCAGTTATATAAAACAAGTATTAACAGAAATGAAAAACCAAATTAGCAGTAATACAATTATAACAGGAGATCTTAACACACCATTGGTACCAATGGACAGATCAACCAGACAGAAAATCAGCAAAGAAATAAAAGAACTGAATCACACCTGTGAACAAATGGATTTGATAGACATATACAGACTATTCCACCCAACAACAACAGAATACACATTCTTCTCAGCATGACATGGGACATTCTCTATATTAATTCACAGAACATATTTAAATACATGCAAAAGAGTTAAAATTATGCCTTGCATGTTTTTGGATAATAGCACTATGAAATTAGAACTTAATGATAAAAGATACTTCAAAAATCCCACAAACACATGGAAACTGAATAACACACTCTTGATTAATCAGTGGGTCACAGAAGAAATTAAAGAAGAAATTAAACAATATCTACAAACAAATGAAAACACAAATACAACTTATTGGAATCTGTGGGATGCAATGAAAGCTGTCCTCAGAAGAAAATTTATTGCACCGAGTTCCCACATCAGGAAAACAGAACAAATACAAATAAATAACCTGATGTTACACCTCAAACATCTAGAAAAAGCAGAGCAAGTCAACCCCAAAGCCACAAGAAGAGAGGAAATTATAAAACTCAGAGCAGAAATCAATGCAATAGAGACTAAGAAAACAATCCAAAAAAAATCAATGAATCAAAGAGTTGGTTCTTTAAAAGAATAAAATTGATAAGCCCCTAGCCAACCTTATTTTTAAAAAAGGGAAGAAAAAGCTCAAATTCATGCAATAAGGAATGAAAAAGGAGAAATCCCTACAGACCCAGTAGAAATACAGAAGATCATCAACACCTATTTTGAAAACCTCTACTCTCAAAGGTTTGATAACACAGAAGAAATAGACAGTTTCCTAGAAGCATATGAAGTAACAAAGCTAGATCAAGAGGATGTAAAACTGTTGAATAACCCAATTTCTGTTAATGAAATTAAAAACATAGTTAAGTTCTTACCTACAAAGAAGAGCCCAGGCCTAGATGGATTCACTGCAGAATTCTACAAGAAATACAAAGAAGACCTAATGCTGACACTCCTCAAACTATTCAATGAAATTGAAAGGGAAGCAATCCTTCCTAAGTCATTCCTGGAAGCAAATATTACTCTAGTACCAAAACCTGAGAAAGACCCAAGTAAAAAAGAGAACTATAGAACAATCTCCCTAATGAACACAGATGCAAAAATCCTCAATAAAATATTGGCAAATAGGATGCAGCAAATCATCAAGAAGATTATACACCATGACCAAGTGGGATTCATCCCAGAATTGCAAGGATGGCTCAACATACATAAATCAATAAATGGAATCCACCGTGTCAATAAAGCCAAAAGTAAGAATCACATGATCATTTCTATAGATGCAGAAAAAGCCTTCGATAAGGTCCAACATTATTCATGATAAGAACTTTACATAAAATTGGAATAGATGGTCTTTACCTCAATATAATAAAGGCCATTTATGACAAACCAACAGCCAGCATCATATTAAATGGCCAAAAATTGAAAGCCTTTACTTTAAAATCAGGCACAAGACAAGGATGTCCTTTATCACCACACCTATTTAATATAGTACTGGAAGTACTAGCCAGGGCAATTAGGCAAGAGAGAGAAATAAAAGGGGTAAAGATAGGAAAAGAAGAAGTTAAATTATCATTGTTTGCAGATGAGATGATACTCTACATAGAAGACCCCCTAAACTCCATTGAAAGACTCTTAGATACAATAAATAAATTCAGTAATGTGGCTGGATACAAAATCAACACTCAGAAATCAATAGCATCCTATACACGAACAAAATCACAGAGAGGGAAATAAGAGAAACTACACTCTTCGCATTAGCAAGCAAAAAAATGAAATATTAGGAATTACTCTTATGAAAGAAGTGAAAGACTTATACAGTGAAAATTATAATACACTGAAAAAAGAAATTGAAAATGATCTCAGAAAATGGAAAGACATCCCTTGCTCATGGATAGGAAGAACAAACATTGTGAAAATGGCCATTCTCCCAAAATTGTTATACAGATTCAATGCAATCCAAATAAAAATACCATCAACATACCTTATAGATCTAGAGAAATCACTCCTAAATTTCATCTGGAACCAGAAGAGACCTAGAATAGCAAAAGCAATTCTAAGCAGCAAAGACAAAGCAGGAGGCATCACAATCCCTGACTTGAAGTTATACTACAAAGCAACAGTAGTAAAATCAACATGGTATTGGAATCAAAACAGAGCTGAAGATCAATGGAATAGATTAGAAGATACAACCACAACTACAAACACACTCAACCACCTTATCTTTGATAAAGGAGCCAAACAGGTTCACTGGAAGAACGACACTCTCTTTAATAAATGGTGCTGGAAAAACTGGCTCTCCATTTGCCGAAAACTAAAGCTAGACCCATGTCTATCACCATGTACTAAATTAAAATCTAAATGGGTCAAAGATCTGAATATTAAAACAGAAACACTAAATCTATTGGAAGACAAATTGGGTAAGAAACCTTGAAGACATAGGAGTAGGTAGAGAATTCATGAACAGGACTCAAACCGCACGGGAAATACTTCCCAGAATCAATAACTGGGACCACTTCTTATTAAAAAGTTTCTGCATGTCAAAAGAAATCTCCAGCATAGTGAAAAGAAAACCCACAAACTGGGAAAAGATTTTAGTGAACTCTCTCTCAGACAAGGGACTCTTGTCTAAAACATATAAAGAATTAAAAAAACTCAGACCCCCAAAATTCAAAGATCCAATCCAAAAACGGGCATCTGAGATGAATACGCACTTCTCAGATGAAGAAATGCAAAAGGCAAATAAATACATGAAAAAATGTTCATCATCATTGGTCATTAGAGAAATGCAAATTAAAATCACACTGAGATTCCATCTCACTCCTGAAACAATGGCCAGGATCAAGAAAACCAACAACAACAAATGCTGGAGAGGCTGTGGGGAAAAGGAACTCTCCTACACTGTTGGTGGGAGTGTAGACTGGTGCAGCCTTTGTGGAGGTCAGTCTGGAGATTTCTCAAAAAGCTGGGATTGGAAGTCCCATTTATTCCAGCTATTCCACTTCTAGGCATATTCCCAGAAGAACTGAAAGCATCATACCACAGTGATATAGGTGCACCTATGTTTATAGCAGCACAATTTGTAATCGCCAGATCTTGGAAACAACCCAAGTGTCCATCAATTGAGGAATGGATAAAAAAGCTGTGGTATTTCTATACAATGGTGTATTATTCAGCTATAAAGAAGGATCACATTGAGATATTTATCAATAAATGGGCGCAGCTTTGAGACTATACTTATAAGTGAAATAAATCAATCTCGCATGTGTGAATAACGAATAGTTTCCCTAATGTAAGTAATGATTCAAATATATAAAAATATGTGGTAATCATGATTCCCCATTATGTGGCCTTGAAGCCTTATAAAGTTTTCACTTATTAATTGGAAAGGCTTTATTCTGGGCTTCTTGATATGGAAATATTTGAAGCTATAGTATATGAAGTTCTATTCAAATATTTCAAGGAAAAAGACAGACACTATGGTAACTACTATTAAGTCGGGTTATTTGGTGGTGAAGCACTAGGTTGCTGAAACAGTCATGCTTTGGCCTGTATTGTTATATTGTTATGTCCTGTTTTATCTCAATCTCTCCCTTATTCATTAAAAAAATTATTTAGTTATTTCTTATTTTTTTAATTAAGGGGAAAAATGTAAAAAATTAGCAGGATATATAATAGTAACTTTTTTTTTTTTTGTCTTTTTATCGGTACCAGGGATCGAACTCACGACTGCCTGCTTGCAAGGCAGGCCCTTATGCCGCTGAGCTAAATCCCCAGCCCCAATAGTAACTTTTTTTGATTTCCTATTGACTTGTTTTGAAGTCCTGTAATACTCCCACTGTCTTGTTTTGACTGATTAGACTCTGTTCCATTCTGTATGATAGTATCAAGTTTGAGGGTATAGGCAATTACTTGGAAGGCAATAAGATTCACTAAGATGCCCATTCTGGTTTGACTATTGTCTCCTTTGGAAGTCCTGTAATGTTTACAATGCTTAAGTTTTATTGGTCTTGTTCTCCACTGTTTTGTTCAACTTTATAATATCTAATGAGATAGACAATTCTTTTTAAGGAAACAAGAGACACTGTTGATAACCATTGTTGATAACCTTGTACTCTGTTTTACATCATGTGCTATGTCTATCCTTGGTTTTGACTGACAGCTTTGTTTTGCCATATTTGACTTTATTCTCCCCCCCCCAAAAAAAGTAATAAGAACTAAGGAGTAATAAAACCCAAAATGTGTAAATTTTGTTGTAAAAAAGAGAGGGAAAAAAAGAGCTCTAAAGGTGGGGCTGGGGATTTAGCTCAGCAGCATAAGCGCCTGCCTTGCAAGCAGGCAGTCGTGAGTTTGATCCCTGGTACCGATAAAAATGAAAAAGAGCAAAAAAAAAAAAAAAAAAAGTGTTCTAAAGGATACAACAGCAAGTGTGTTTAGGGGTGTTAAATAGCTGACCTTATTAATGTTTTTGGTTGGATCATTGAACACACCTGTTTGCAGTCTCACTGTTTGAATGTCCACTTTGTATGCTTTGATACTGTGATTTGAGTAACTATCTCTAAGATGATAATATGTAATCTATTAACTCGTGATTTCTTACTGTTTTTTTTTGTAGTTCTGTATTACTTGTACCCTTACACCGCTTTGTTTTGTTTTGTTTTTTCTCTTTTTCCTTTTAAATAAAATTTAAAAAAAAAACTTCTAAGCCCTGAAGTTAGGCATACAAAAGCATATGGCTAGATCCCAAGATTGCAGGTCCTGGAAAGAAACTATTCATTCAATAACCCAGAATTTTTTCCTTCATGCAATCTTTTTTTGATTTTGTACTATTTTTATCTTTCCTTCATCAGGTACTTTAGGAGTTTGAGGTTTTTTCCCTCCATTTTTCCCTTTTTCAGTTTCTTTTATGTCCTTTTTTTTCCCTGTTCAACTATTTTCTCTTCTTTCTTAACATTCTTTTATTTCCTGCCTTGGCTCTCTATACTTTATCTTCTTTTTCTTGTTTGTTCTTTCCTGCAACCATTCGCTAACACTAATAATTTCCTTTTACTCCTCAAAGGAGCCCCTATCTCACTTTTCTCTCTCAGATCCCGTTGAATAATTTTTCAAGTTCTGCCTTTGTCACTTACTAGTTTCCTACCTCCTTGATCTGTACCAATATAACTACTAAGCTTTATGAATCTCTAGATAGCTAGTTAAACTTATGTCAGTGCTGTTGAATATTGTTCTATTGTTAGTAGAGGTAAAGTTGCTCTATGTAGCAGGCATTTATCATGGATCACTAGTAGGTCAATATTTTGTTTTTCTTAGGGTTTATCCTATAATTATAGATCTTTTTTCTTTTGCTAAGAGTGCATTTAATGCTATAATTGCTGTTGATTTTATTACTATAGCCAAGGTGACATAGCTGTTGCTATTGATTGGTTTTCTGAGGATGCCAATATCTGGATTGCTTTGGGATCATTAGCAGTACTGTGACCCACTCCTGGAAATCTAGGTACTGGGCCAAATACACTGTAATCTTTCATCTCAAATGAACAAAGGTGGTTGGGTCATGGGATAGAGGCAAAGACTAATGGCCATGTCCAGATGACACCACTGAAAGGAAGACATTATCTAAACAGGTTTCTGTAATAGAAATAAAGCTTTCCAGTAAAATCAACATAGCATCAACAATAAAAGAGGCAACACCCTTCACACTAGCAACCAAAAAAATGAAATATTTAGGAATTACTCTCACAAAAGAAGTGAAAGACCTATACAGGGAAAATTATAATACACTGAAAAATGAAATTGAAGATGATCTCAGAAAATGGAAAAACATCCCTTGCTCATGGATAGGAAGAATAAATATCGTGAAAATGGCCACACAGACATAGGGGTAGGTAGAGAATTCGTGAACAGGAATCAAACCACACAGAAACTACTTCCCAGAATCAATAGCTTGGATCATATCTTATTAAAAAGTTTCTGCATGTCAAAAGAAATCTCCAGCATAGTGAAAAGTAAACCCACAAACTGGGGAAAAATTTAGTGAACTGTCCCTCAGACAAAGGACTTCTGTCTAAAACATATAAAGAATTTCAAAAAAATCAGACTCCCGAAATTCAAGGACCCAATCTAAAAATGGGCATCTGAGATGAATACGCACTTCTCAGATGAAGAAATACAAATGGCAAATAAATACATGAAAAAGTGTTCATCATCATCACTCATTAGAGAAATGCAAATTAAAATCACACTGAGATTCCATCTCACTCCTGAAACAATGGCCAGGATCAAGAAAACCACCAGCAACAAATGTTGGAGTGGCTGTGAGGAAAAAGGAACTCTCCTGCATTGTTGGTGGGAGTGTAGACTGGTGCAACCATTGTGGAGGCCAGTCTGGAGATTCCTCAAAGAGCTGGGATTGAATGTCCCATTTGACCCAGCTATTCCACTTCTAGGCATATTCCCAGAAGAACTGAAAACATCATACCACAGTGATATATGTGCACCCATGTTTATAGCAGCACAATTTGTAATAGACAGATCTTGGAAGCAACCTAAGTGTCCACTAACTGAGGAATGGATAAAAAAGTTGTGGTATTTTTATACAATGGACTGCTACTCGGCTATAAAGCATGATCACATTGATGTATTTGTAAATAAATGGGCGCAACTGGAGACCATACTCATAAGCGAAATAAATCAAACTCACATGTATAAATACTGTATAGTGTCCCTAGTGTAAGAAGTGGTAACAGTATGTAAGAGTTTTCGGTAATCATGATTCCCCAATACATTGCTTTAAAGTCTTATAATGATTGCGTTCAATAGTTAGAATGGGTTTTTCCTGGTCTTTTTGATCTTATTATCTGTGATGGTATGAACAGCTATTTTAAAGAAAACAAGACATTATAATAGCCAGTGCTGATTTAATATCATCTTACTCTGAATGTCCTATCATGCTTTTGTCCTTCTGTTTCCATTGGTTCTATAAGTTGTATCTTAATGGATTGTATTATGTGTGATAGTATAAACATATTTTCTATGGAAAATGAGATAATAGAGTAGCCATTGTTGATTTTCTGTTATTTGGTTCTGAATGCCCTGTAATACTTTCTTTCTCTTGAATGGTTTTATACTATTTTGGTATGTTTGATACTATTGTATATGAAGTTATGCTCAACTATTTCAAAGAAAGATACATTATGATAGTTACTGTTAATTACGGGTTGTCTCCTGGTGAAATACTGTGTTGCTTACATTGTTCTGTTCTGATCTGCTTTGTCTTAATCTCTTTAAAATAAAAAAAGAGTAAAAAAAAGAACTGAATCAAACCTGGGAGCAAATGGACTTAGTAGACATTTACAGAGGGTTCCACCCAACCACACCAAAATACACATTCTTCTCAGCTGTGCATGGGACATTCTCTAAAACAGATAATAAATTAGCCCATAAAACAGTCTTAAGTAAATGTAAAGGGGTTGAAATTATCCCACGCATATTATCTGATCATAGTGTACTGGGACTGGAAATCAGTGACAAAAGAAATTGCAAACCTTTCTAAATACATGGAAATTAAATTACAACATCCTAAACAATCAATGGGTTACAGGTGAAATTAAAGAAGAAATTAAGCAATACCTGCAATTCAATGACAATGCAGATACAATATACTGAAACCTGTGGGATGCAATGAAAGTTGTCCTAAGAGGGAAATATTTAGTAATAAATTGTCACCTCAAAAAAATAGAATGAGCACAAATAAACAACCTAATGCTACCCCTCAAGATTCTTAGAATAACAAGAGCAAGTAAAGCCCAAAGTTCATAGAAAAGAGGAAATTATAAAGATCAGAGCAGAAATTAATGCAATTGATACAAAAATGACAAAGAATTAATGAATCAAAGAGCTGGTTTTTTGAGGGAATAAATAAAGTTGATAGACTTCTGGCTAATCTTATCAAGAAAAAGAAAGAAAAAACTCAAATTCATACAATAAGAACTGAGAAGAGAGAAATTACTACAGATCTTATGGAAATTCAAAAGACCATGAACACCTACTTTAAAAATCTTTACTTACATAGAGTGGAAAATACAGAGGAAATGGACAAATTTCTAGAAATGTATGAACTGCCAAAGCTGAATCAAGAAAATATAAAAATTTTGAACAACCCAATATCAGCTATTGAAATTGACAACATAATTTAAAACTTAATAACAAAGAAGAGGCCAGGTCCTGGTGGACTCGTGGCTGAATTATACAAGAAATTTAGAGAAGATTTAATGCCAATACTCCTCAAACACTTCAATGACATTGAAAGGGAAGCAATCCTCCCTAACTCATTCCTGGAGGCAAGTATTACTCTGATATCAAAACCAAAGGAAGACCCAACCAAAAAGGAAAACTATAGGCCAATCTCACTAATGAACATTGATGCAAAGATTCTCAATAAAATACTGGCAAATAGAAAGCAGCAAATCATCAAGAAGATTATACATCATGATCAAGTGGGATTCATCCCAGAAATTCAGGGATGGTTTAACATATGCAAATCAATAAATGTAACATATCACATCAACAGAGCCAAAAAAAAAATCACATGATTATCTCAATAGATGCAGAAAAAGCTTTTGTTAAAGTCCAACACTTATTCATGATAAAAACCCTTCAGAAACTTAGAATAGATGCTATCTACCTCAATCTGATAAAGTCCATCTATGACAAACCAACAGCCAACATTATACTAAATGGAAAAAACTGAAAGCTTTCACTTTAAAATCAGGAACAAGACAAGAATGTCAGCTATCACCACTCCTATTCAATATAGTTCTAGAAACACTAGCCAGAGCAATCAGACAAGAGAGAGAAATAAAAGGAATAATGATAGGAAAGGAAGAAGTTAAATTACCACTATTTGCAGATGACATGATACTCTACATAGAAGACCCCAAAAACTCCACCAAAAGACTACTAGACTTAATAAACAAATTCAACAGTGTAGCTAGAGAAGACATTAACAGTCTCTGTGGAAATCAGTATGGAGATTCCTCAAAAAACTAGGATTGGAAGTTCCATTCAATCCAGCTATTTCCCTCCTAGCTATTCTCCCAGAGAAACTGAAAATGTCATGTCACAATGATATATGGGCACCCATGTTTATAGCAGTGCAATATGTAATAGCTAAATCTTAGAAATAACCAAAAGACCTATTAGCCACAGAATGAATGAAAACAATGTGGTATTTTTATACAATGGAATATTACTCAGCTATAAAAAAGGATGATCTTGAGGCTTTGATAGGGAAATAGTCACCTTGAGACTATCCTCATGAGTGAATTAAATCAGACTCATAATTGTAATATCATATTGTCTCATGTATTTGTAAAAATATAAATGATAACAACAATAAACTGAAAGAGTAATAAGATCCAAAATGTAGAATAGATATTGTAATAATGAAAAGAGAAGAAAGTGTTTGAAATCAAATAACAGCTTGTAGGTGCATACATACAACTGTATGTATGTTTAAGTGTGCAAGAATGATAATGATACTACTAATTTTTTGTTAGTTCATCTAGAAGAATAGTTTGTGCTGTCATTGTTTGATTGTTCAATTTTTATGCTTTGATTTTGTAACTGGAACAGCTACTTCTAAGATAACAATATGTAATTTATCAACTAGTTATTTCTTACTGTTAATTTTTTGAAATTCTGTATTATTATACCTTTTTTCTAATTTTCTTTTTTTCTCTAAATAAAAAAATAAGACATTTGGCAAGCTGATCGTAGACAGATGTAATAAGATATTGGTCCACATAAACAAAATAATCAGCAAGTCTAGAGAAGACATTAACACAAAACTAGGGTAAACAAAATGGGGCAAAGCATGCATAACCAGCATAAAAAAGAATTAGATTCCATAAAAAGTTTCTAAACAGAATTTCAGAGACTAAAAAGAATTAAAAACTTCACAACACAGTGTTATATGTGTATCTATGTTTATAGCAGTACAATTTATAATAGCCAGATCTTGAAAACAACCTAAATGTCCATCTACTGAAGAATGGATTAAAAAGATGTGTATTTTTGTACAACAGAGTACTACTCAGCCATAAAGAATGATAAACTGGAGACGTACCATGGTTGCCCCTGATGGATGTGTTTTCAAATTTTGTTGTAGTTTTCTTCTTTTTCTCCTTCTCCTTCTCCTTCTTCCTCTTCTTCCTCCTCCTCCTCCTTCGTCTTTCTTTCTTTCTTTCTTTCTTTCTTTCTTTCCTTCTTTCCTTCTTCTTCTTCTTCTTCTTCTTCTTCTTCTTCTTCTTCTTCTTCTTCTTCTTCTTCAATCCTTGAAATAAAACGGATTTGGAAAAACAAAAAGAAATTCAAGACTAAAAATTCTATGAAAATATGGAAAGCATTAATGGGCAATATGGGGACAGAGTATCAGAACCAGAAGATAAGGCTGTGGTTAGTGACTAATTATCGGGTGATACTTTAAAAATACGAGAACATGGAAATGGATCCAATATCTCCTAATGAAAAAAGACTGAGCTAAGATTAACTAGAATTAATGAAAAAATCAGAAGATAATCAGAAGGCATTAAAAACCCTGTTTACAGACATAGTAGCAGAAAATTTTCCACAGAAGGGGAAAAATTTAACATACAGATAAATGAGGCATAGAAATCCACATTCAGAAAATAACTTCTATATGGGACATCATAATCAAATTCTCAGAAGTCTATACAAGAACAGAATCTTAAAAGTGGTTAGAAAAAAAGCAACATATCATTTATAAAGCAAAACCCATTAGAATTATAGCAAACTTTGCAACACAAATTTTAAAGGCTAAGGGCTTAAAGTGAAATATTTCATGCCCAAAGAGAGAACAATCTCCAACCTAGACTGGTACATCCTACAAAGTTACTTCAAAATTGATGAAGAAATAAGATACTTTCTTGATAAAGAACACTTGCAGAAACTCACAGCCACCAAACCAGCACTCCAAAAAATTTTCAAGGGTACCTAGAACAATGACAAAAAGTCTATATAATCAATACAGCAGGTAGGGTGAACAGTAATGCAGAAAGGAAAGATAGGGGACCAACAACATGGAAATAAGGTAATGACAGGAATAAGTCAATATCTACCAGTAATAACTTCTAATACTCTTAATATGAACAGTTTCAATTCCCCAGTCAAAAGACTCAAACTGGTAAAATTTATCAAGAAACAAATCCAATGGGATGTTATGTATTGGATAAGAAACACATTTAACCCCAAAAGAAACTCATAGACTAAAAATCAAAGAATGAGAAACACTATTCTGTGCAATAGGAACCCAATAAGAAGTAGGGATAGCTATTCTGTTGTGACAATTAATTGTGGTGTCAACTTGAATAGCAAATAATTGGTTTATCAGAGTTCTGAATATATCTAAATGATGGACTTGCTGAAGAAGAAAGACGCACCATGGGTGTGGGTGGTCCAAGCAGCTTTGTAGCCTCCTTAGAATAAAAATGGAAAGAAGAAAAAAGTGACTTCTGTTTCGGGAGCTCCAGTCTTCATCCTTGCCTTCGGACATCCATCTCCAGGCTGCTAGCTCAGACTCGTCAGCCTTTTAGCGCAGACCCTTCGGCTTCTTGATAAGGACTCTCACGGGACTCTGCAGTGAACTCCAGCCCTTTGACTTGTGACCAGATCCTCCAGATCTCCAGGATGCCAATGCCCTTTTGCATTTTTCCACACCTAACCCTCAGGCAGCCATTGCAAATCCATACGTAATATTCTCTAATCCCATTTTAATCCTGGCTCTTAGATTAGCAAGGCGTAGGCCCAAATTAAATCTCCTTCTCATCCCCACATGTGAGGAATACCTTGCTTAGGAATAGAACTTGCAGCTTCTGTGTGGCTCTATATACCTGTGGGTTTTAATGATACCCAATCAGTTCATTTGCAGAGGAGTGGGCAGTACATATTTGTTAAGGAGAAAAGGGGAGAAGGTAGAAGTAAGTAGCCAATGGAACTGTTGCAAGCCAATGTGGAAAGAGGATTTGTGTGTCTCGATGGGTGCTTCTTTAACACCAAAGTAAGCAGTGACAAGTCCTGCCTAGGAGTAGGGCCAGCGTACTGCCTAGGACATGCACACGTGGATTTTCACTCACCCCATCTGTAACTCCTTCTTGAGTACCTCCTCTGTGCCAGACAAGGGACAATCTAATTATATGATCCTACAGAGACACACAATAGAGTCAGTGGTGTTCGTACCTGCGTGTGCTGGACTGAGTTCTGGACACCCTGGGTAGTCAGGTTAGGTAACATTTGAACTGACACCTAAATACGGAGGATTAGTCATGTAGAGATGTAGGGACAAAGCACTCTAAGCTAAAGAGACCACAAGTACAAAGGTCTTAATGAACTTTTATGTTTAGTAACAGAGAGAAAGAAAGTGTGTGAAAGTGGAATAGAGGGGAGGTATTGTACTTGAGAGGAGAAAGAGCGGAACAAAGCAGAAAAAAGAGTTCTATAGGACCTCTCGGGCCATAGAAAAGAGCTTAGATTTTATTCTAAGTGATATAGGAAGACCCTGGGAAATTTTCAGTAGACACAGGACGTACACACCTTGCTTCAGTTTCTATGGACCACTCTAGAGACCAGCCAGAGAATGGATGGTCTGGAGGTTAGTGCCAATGCCAGCTGCAGGATATTCTTGTATAATGAGTTAAGGGATAGAGCTGGTACAGAGAGATTTTATATTGACAAAAATGAAAGGGGGTAATACTTCTTGAAATAATATCAATGTGCATCTATGGTTTGCATTTCTGAAAGCATGACATTCTGTCAGAGCAGCATCTCCTTTAAACAAGTCAGGATTTGTCACAAAAAGATTGATTACAAAGAGCATAAAACAAATAATACACAGCAGCTTTTACTATTGGCTGTAATGTTAGCTGTGGGCTTTTCTTATAGGACCTTTGTTACATTGAGATAATTTCTAATCTTAGTATTTTATTTATTTTTTAAGTCATGAAACCATATTGAATTTTGTCAAATGCTTTTTCTTTTCTTTTAAATTTTATTTAGGGAGAAAAAGAAAAAAATAGAAAAAGGGTACAAGTTATACAGAATTTCAGAAAAAATATACAGTAGGAAATCACTAGTTAATAGATTACATATTGTCATCTTAGAAATAGTTATTCAAGTCACAAAATTAAAGCATACAAGTGGACATTCAAACAGTGAGACTGCAAACAGTTCTGTTCAATGATCCAACAAAACTCAGTAATATGGTTATCTATCTTATACACTTAAATATACATGCAGTTAGAGCACTTTCTTTTCCTCTCTTTTGTACAATGACAATTACACATTTTGGGTTTTATTACTCCCACTGTTCTTACTACTTTTTTTGAAGAGAATAAAACCAAATGTGACATAACAAAACAGTCAGTCAAATCAAAAGGATGGACATAATACATAAAAACAAAATAAAAAGTGATCAACATTGGTTACCATAATGCCTCTTGCTATCTTAAAAAGAATTGCCTATATCATCAGTTATAATAAAATTGAACAAAACAGTAAAGAACAAAACCAAGGAGCTGGGGATTTAGCTCAGCGGCATAAGCGCCTGTCTTGCAAGCAGGCAGTCGTGAGTTTGATCCCTGGTACCGATAAAAACGAAAAAGAAAAAAAAAAAAAAAAAACCAATAAAACCAAAACATTGAAGATACTACAGGACTTCAAAAGAAGATAATAGTCAAACCAGAATGAGCGTCATAATGAATTTTATTGTCTTCACAGTTGTTGCCTATACTCTCAAACTTGGTAGTATCAAACAAAAAAGAATAGAGGAAAATCAGTCAAAACAAGATGGTGACAGCAATACAGGGTTTCATACCAAGTTAATAGGGAATCAAAGTGGGTTACTATAATATATCCTGCTATTTTTTATTTATTTTTCCCTTAATTAAAAAGATAAAAATAAAAAAGTAAATAATAAAAAAGGGGATTGAGATAAAAGAGGGCATAACAACAAAACAGCGCAGGTCAAAACATAGCCATTTAAGCAAAATAGTGTTTCCCCACCACATATCCCGACATAAAAGTAGTTACCATAGTGTCTCTTTCCTTGAAATATTTGAGTATAACTTCATATACTGTAGCATCAAACATATCAAGACAATTTAAAACCATTCAAGAGAATGACAGTATTACAGGGTATTTAGAACCAACTAACAGAAAATGAACAATGGTTTCTGTTTAATCTCCTTGTCTATAAAAGTTTTTGTTCATATGATCACATATAATAAAATCCAATAAGATACAACATGTTAAGACCTATGGAGACAGAAGAACAAAAGCTTGATGGGGCTTCAAAACAAGATGACATTAAATCAGCACTATTATGATGTCTTGTTTTCTCTAAAATAGCTGTTCCTACCATCCAACTTTCTCTGCCTAATTTCTGTTGAGCTATTTTTCTGTCATTAGTTGTCAGTTTGTCTTCTTCATTTTGCTTTCTGCTCCATTCATTGTGGCCTCTCTGCCACTATTTCTGGAATCTTGGTATTTTTCTTTTTTTAGAATGTCCTGCAGTATTTTCTGTAGAGTTGAATTGGTGGTTGCAAATTCCACTAGTTCCTCTTTATCCTGGAAGCACCTTGTTTTTCCATCAATTTCTAGGGGTAGTTGTGCAGGATATATCAATCTTGGCTGGAAGTTATTATCTTTCAAAGCTTGAATTATTCCCCCCCCCCACACACATTCTTTGTGATTTGATGGTTTGTGCCAACAAGTCTGCTGTAATTCTGATGGGTGTTCCCTTGTAAGTGATCTGTTTCTTGTCTCTGATGGCTTTTAATATTTTGTTCTTATATTGGATTTCTGGAATTTTGATTATTATATGCCTGGGTGTTGTTCTGTTTGGGTTGTAGTTGGCTGGGGTCCTGTATGCCTCATACATATGAGTATCTTTACCTTTGGCTAAATTAAAGAAATTCTCTTGGATTATTTCTGTGAATAGCCTTTGTAGTTAATTTGTTTGTGTCTCTACTTCTTCTTTTATGTTCTTAATTCTTAAGTTATAGATCCTCTTATCATTTTCAAGCCTTTGTATTATTGCTGTTTGTTTTCTTGTTATTTTTAAGAAGTTTCGTGCTCCCACATTACAAATCTGTCCTCCAGTTCAGATAATCTATCCTTAGTTTCTTTCAAGCTGTTATGCCAGCTTTCAATAGAATTTTTAGTTTCCTGGTAATCTCTTTGAACCTGTTCACATATTCTATGTTTTCTCTATTTTCTCCATCAAACAATTCTCCCCTTTTTTTCTGTTGCTCCATTCCACCATCTGTTTTTTCTTGGGCAGTGCTTAGCATTTCTCTAACTATTCTACTTATATATTGCTTTCGGTCATTAAATACTTCACTTTTGAACTCGTCTATGAGGCTCCGGAGATAACGCTTTATGTCTGTTGGTGCCGTGTCTGAAATTGCATGTTTTCTGTCCTCATTCTCCTTTGCGTTTACCTTTCCTGGATCAGTGTTCTCAGGATTGGGGACTGAGGACCCTTTCTTGCTGCTCCCTCTTCCCATACTTTTTTGTTCCTTCCATACAAGCGTATATAGGAGGCACAGTTTTTTTCTTTGTCGGTTACAGTTTGTTTGAATTGTGCCGGCTAGGTGTTCCCGCCCACTGCAGTGTACTAGGGAGACACAGACCTGGGCAGCCTCTGCTGGGCCCACCCCTCCAGGTGAACCTACTGAAGGCTTCACTGCTAGGGTGCACCACCAGGTGCTGGGACCTGGTTTGGGCTAGTCTACTGGGTCTTAGTCCGTGGCGTCACCCAGGTCAGGGCTCCCTACCAATCCCGCTTGAGAGACGAATATGTGACTAAAGTCACTGCAGCGTCCTGTTCCGGCTAGTCTGCCTGGTCCCAGAATGTCCTCTGTTGGAGCCTCCTAGTCTATGGAAGGGTCCTTGTTCCTCTTACTTACCGCAGGTCGATGCAGGGCTCCCCGCCAGTCCCGCTCTCAACTTCATTCACCAATTCCCACTCTCAGAGGTTTTGCCTCTCTGTCCATGCTGTGCCAATTCAGATGCAGCAGCGGCAGCAAGAAATTCAAATCATGGCTTCCAGAGACACGGGTTCCAGCTTCAGCGCTGAGATTTTTATCTGTTCTGGTTATAGCACCAGGATTGCATTTCCAGTTGGTTTCTCTAAGCTTAGTTCGTTCCTGGGTCAGCAGGGTATATCTCCCCTTGCTTAGGACTCTTCATACCGCACCATTCCTGGATTCTAAGCTGACTTTCTCAGAGAGCCTCCATAGCTGCTGTTATCTATCCGCCATGTTCTCCCAGAAGCCTCTCAAATGTTTTTTTGTATTGAGATGACCATGTGCGTTTTCTTCCTCATTTAGTTTGCACTGGGTATTTTGTTACTTGAGTCTTGTGTGTTGAACCAGCCTTACATTCAGCAACAGTAAATTCCACTTGGTGATAGTATGTAATTGAACTCATTTTAAAATAATACCAAATAGAGAATTTCTTGTGCCCCTGCTAATTAGCACTTTGGATGCTTGAAAAGATAAAGGAAATTTTAGAGGTTAGAGAAGCTGATTCCTCAAATATAAGTTATGAGAAAATTTAAGAAAACTCACTTCACCCTACTGTTTCAATGTGTGTGGAGACAGGGAGACAATGTAATGTAATTACCTTAAGTGTGGGTTCTAGAGTCACACTGTTTAGTTCATGTTATGTGTCTGCCATTTACTAGTTGTGGCAATCCTGGATAAACTTTAATTTATTCATGCTCGGTTTCCTTAGTTGTAATATAAGGGCTAAAACAGATCTGATTTGAGGTTATTGTATGGATTAAAGAGAGTATTTATAAACCACTTAGATCTTCAGATAGTGTCTGGTATATGGTAAATGCTTTGTGAGTGTAACTATCATTATATAATTGCACTTTGATTAATGAAAGATTGAGTCTTTTGCCTAATCCAAGCTTAAAATCAAATTGTCAACTAAACTATTTAGTGACAAGAAAAACATTTAGAGTCAAAAACCATACACAGCGACTTTGATTCTAGATAAAAGGTTGCCAGCTGTATCATTTGTGTGTGTCATCTTATTTACACCTGAAAAGAAACCAAGATGCCTGTTCTTAAATGCTCCCTCAGGTAAAAAGTAATCTTCCAATCTGCAGAGACTGCACATAAATGTAGGGGCCTGACCTTGAAACTTCTTAGCACCTGCATTGTGCCTGCGGCAAACTGTCACATCTGTCTCTCCTCCCCACTTCAACAAGCCTGTGTTTTTGCAAATCATGCTTGTCTGTCTCACCCACTAGAACATACATTCTTTTTTTTAAGCCAGTGGGCTGATAATTTTTTATTAGTACATATTTGCAGCACATAATGGTTACATTTATCATGGGGAGTTGGTAAATGTATAAAATACATTTCTTTAATAGGAGATGTTAACATTTATCTTGAGAGAGTTTGCATTTATCTTGAAGATTGGGTACATTTGCACAATACAGTTTGTTTCCTTTTTAAATTCCTTCTTACTTCCCCTTTCCCTGTTTGCTTACCTCCCTCTGCCACTAAACCCCCTTCCCTGTTTTCCTGTTCTATTATTCTTAGCTCATGGTTATGACATAATAGTTACATTCATTGAGGCTATCAGTTTCCTCTATACCTCACATCTTAATTCTACCTCCTGGGCTGGGTGTTGTGGCACAAATCTGTAATTCCAGTACTGGGGAGACTGAGACAGGAGGATTATTGTGAGTTCCAGGCCAGCTTGCATTACATAGTGAGATCCTGTCTCAAAAACAAAAACAAAAACAAACAAACAGCAACAAAAGAAACAATTGTACTTACTTTCCCTCTCTTCTCCCCTCTTTCCTCTCCTTCAGTCTCCTGGACCCCTTCTCATTTGCAAGAGATCTAGCCCCTTGTTTCCTTCTATCCACTTTTATTTTGCTCTTTGTTTGTATTTTGCCTTAGTCAAATGAGATATACCATGTGATATTTAGGTTTGTGTATCTGGCCTATTTCACTCAACATTATATTTTCCAGGTGCATCCATTTTCCTATAAATATCTCTAATTTATCCTTCTTTATAGCTGAGTAGTAGTCTATTATATAGAGATACCACATTTTCTTTATTCTCTCATCAGTTGTTGGGTACATAGGCCGACTGGGACTTAGCTATCATGAATTGTGCTGCTATAAGTATTAATATACATGTATTACTGTAATATGATGTCTTCAGCTCTTTGGGAATGTTACCTAGAAGGAGAATAGCTGGATTATGTGAATTTCCAATTTTAGTTCTTGGAGAAATTTCCATACTGATTTCCAGAGTGGCTGTGCTGGTTTACATTCGCACCAAAAATGTAATAGTACTCCTTTTTCACTGCCACCACACCAGCATTCTTTTTTATTATTTTTTCCCATACCTTACTCTTCCCCTCCCCCTTTATCCCTCCAATGCTTGATCCCCTTCCTACTTGCTCTATTTTCATTATCATTTTCCCCTTCATTTTTAGCCCTTCTCTCTCCCTTCCCTCCCCTCTACCACCATCTCTTAGTCCCCATCCATTTGAAAAAGATCGCCCTACTTCCTGTCTTCTATTTTACAGACTCTCTCTCTCTCACACACACACACACACACACACACACACACACACACACACACACACACAGAGAGAGAGAGAGAGAGAGAGAGAGAGAGAGAGCCATGTGATATAAAGAAAGATAAACAGATAAACTCAAGGCATTAGTAAACCAATGGATACAACTTAGGAACATAATATTAAATGAAATAAGTCAGAACATTTATTCTTTAAGGTCAGAATCCAAACCAAAACTTCTCTATAGTCCTGTACCTTCCCACAGAAGGGCCTCAACTCAGCAAGTATGTGCTGAATTGAACTCTCTGCTTTTCTTATGTTGACCTTTACTCTTTGCAAAATAATATTAATGCAGAACCCGTAGATGTAAGAATAGCCATAGATTTAAATTCTTGCTACTTAATAAACAAGCAAATTTGAACCAAATGTAAGCTTCACACTTATAGGAACAATGTTTGCCTCAAAGATACTATGAATTCTTATATATCTATTTCATCTCATTCCTACACAGTTGTCTCTATTATTAGCATCATATACTAGTATAACACATTTGTTATAATGAGTGCTGCAGTTTATATATAGATGTCCCACAAAAGGCTCATGTGCTCATGGGCAGGGCTTTTGGAAGATGATTGTACAATGGGAGCTGATGGCTAATCAGCAGTTAGGAGGGTCAGGTTGGATGAAGTGGTTAAGTGGGATTTGTCTCCCTTCCTGGCTCCTCCCTCAATTCCTCTGCTTCCTGTCTGGCATGACATGAGCAATGTCCTTTGACACACCTCCTTGCTGTGCTGTCCTACCTTGGAGCCAGCCAACAATGCACTGAAATATGAGCTGAAACAAACCTTTTCTCCATCATGTTGCAGGTATAGAGTATATTGTCCCACTGACAAGGAAAATGACCAAGACAAAATACTGATTTATTAACTAAAAACTGTATAGTCTTCAGACCTTAACTTTTATGTTATATCCTTTTTATGTTGTAGAATCCTATCTAAGCTGTTGTATTCTTAGTTGTCATGACTGTTTAGGCTCTTCTCAGACTTCCCTTGTCTGATGACTTGACAGTTTGGAGGAGTATTGGTCAGGTTTTTGTAGAATGGCCCTCAACTGGCATTTGCCTCATTTTTTCTCACAGTTAGACCAGTATATATATTCCGGGAAGGCACCTGCAAATCAGCTGGAGTCCAACCAGGGAGAACCAGGAAGGAAGCTAAATAAGCCTCTGCCTGAGTCAGCCTGAGCAAGAAATGGAGAGATCCAGAAAGGAAGCTAAGCCCCTGCCTGTTAGCCAGCCTGCACACAGACTGAGGAGAAAACAACAGCCCCCTACCCACCAAACAGCTGATTTGGAGGAACTGTATTGTTTGATTGACTTTGCAAGTCTAAAGCCAGAAGTCAGCAACTATTTAGAGGACAACAATTTGCAGTATAGTAACTACTGTAGATTTCTTACTGTCTTCTCACTGTTTAGATTTGTTTTATTGTTCTGTTTTGCTCTCTTTAAAATTAAATTTAAAAAATTTTAAATGAGTTCTACCACACCTAATATCAAAGATAGATTTTAATACACTACTCATTGATATTGACATTGACCAATTATCTATTGAAGTAGTGTTTGTCAGGTTCCTCTACTGTAAAGGTACTGTTTCTCCCCTTCCTATACACTTTGGCAGAAGTTACCATGTACAACCCACATTTACATACTTAGGGAATTATGTTCCCCAACCTAAATATTTTCATAGTTTTCAATTATCTTTCTAGCTATAAGATTATACACATTGAAAGAGCTCTATTACTTAAAGAAAACTGTGTTAAAGAATTAATAGGGGCCAGGGACTTAGCTCAGTGGCATAAGTGCCTTCCTGGCAAGAGCAAGGTCATGAGTTCGATTCCTGGTACCACAAAAATAAAAAAAAGAATTAATAAAAATATGTCCCGTTAAGTGTCAGTGATGTTCTTAAAAGAGGTATTGCTTCTGAACAGGAAAAAATTCCAGTTTGACATGAGCAATTATTATGACACTTGCTATAACTATTTTTTCAAATGATTTTAATTCCTTGAAGAATTTGACTCTTTTACATGAATATCCCCAAGTGCTGATCCAACACAGGAACATGTAAAATCATTATGTTTAATAACTGAAAAGCAGGAGAATCAAAATTAAAGGGTTGGAAGGTAGCTCACGTGCCTTGTGGGAAGCCCTGGATCCAATCTTCAGGACATAAAAAATAAATACAATGATGATAATGCTCTTTTTTCATCAGTTAACAACAAATTTAAGTCATCAATCAAGTGATGACATGAAATCTTACAAGAATGAAAAGGCAGATGTAGCACTATTTGCTTCAAGAAATCAATTTCAGAGTGATTCTTAGTTTTGTTAATTTTATTCCACTACCTACTCAGGAGCTGTATCCCTCAGGGTTTACTACAGAAACAGATATAACACAAGATACACAACTGTATGACATTACAAGATTGGCTTACAATGGTCAGTCTCAAGGGAGCGTGCAGAGGGTGTCTGCAAGCCACAGGTTGAAGGGTCCAGCTCAAGGGCTGGAGCTTACTGTGCAGGTCTGTTTCAGGAGGCCAATGGGTCTATGATGGACCACTGAAGAATCTACGATGGAAAGCTGAAGACTCTATGACAAAGGCTGAAGAATCCACAAGTCCCAGGCAGAAGACAAACAGTCTGTGCCAGAAGCCAGGAGATAGTGTCCAAGCTGAAGACGAAGACTGGGAAGACTGGAGCTTCTCCAAAGAAGAAGCAGCAGCAATCAGTTCCCCCTCATTTGCTTTTTAAATGTATACAAGCTGCTCCCCCGGGGTAGGTGTAGACTCACACCATCTGCCTGCGGCTTTTTCTTGCTCAAACTGAGAATGTTACAAACTAGGGACCCTGGCCCCCTGCTCAATCAGTTAAAGTTCTGACCTTCTCAAATTGACACAATGAACAATATCCTAGAAGGGGAACTGCTTGTTCTCTAAACCCCAGGATGTGGAGCTGCTGTCTCAGTTACCTTCTAGAGTTCTCAAACTGACACAATGTATAAACCATAACAGGATCGCTGTTCATAATGAGAATGTTGAGCATGTATCTTTATTAGTGATTAATGCACAATAGCAAAAAATAAGTTAAATGTGCCAGGTATAGAAACTATGTTATGATACAATTAGAACAGACTATATGTGCAATAAATCTCCTTCACAAAGGCTGCAAAAACAGGAGCTATCAAGAATAGCCATAGCATCAGGAAAATATAAAGAAGCATGTAATTTAATATTTATAATTTATTTCAGATAAATACCAAAAAATGTTAGTAAAAACACATCCTGTGCTTCTGTGTACAGATGCATGAGTAATCAGAGATAATTTAAATTTAACTGGATGATCTATACTTTTGCTAAATGTGACAACCCTATTAATGCCAAGATCTGAAATCAGGTCTTCCGGTTGCAAATCTAGTGCTATTTCCATCCTACTCTCCCTTTTAGTTCACTTCATAAAATAACCAGGCGCGTCAAGTTTCAGAGTATCTTTTACATACTTCGTTGGTGCCCTGGGCATTTGTAGAATGGTGCTGGAAGGGAGTTATAGACTCTGATTTTCACCTCTCTGTTTTCACTCTGTAGTGCATTCTTCCAGACTGTTTTGTTGAGTGAGGCCAGGCTGAGAAGCCTTTTTGGTCTTGAAAGATGAAGTCAGTGGCACTTAAGAATTAGTCCAGAATAGTTCTGTAACATTGGTTGAAATCAGCTAGAGGACACAAAACTACAAATGGATATGACCAACTTATTTCACTCATCTGGGACCCCATCACCTTAACAGGGTTTGTGAAAAAAAGTAGTACTGTTATTCCCATTCTAGTACACTGGACAAAGCTCTTTCCATGCATGATTCTATACGACTTCCACAATAAGTCTCTGGGGGTAGTTTATTTTTTAAATGGAAATTTGCGTTCTTTTGTATGAAATGACTTATCTAGGATCATGCAGCTGTTAATAGCCAGACCTATGAGTTTTATCCACATTTTCTTTACCCAGATCCTGAGAATTTCCACTGTACAATGTTACAAGGTGGGTCTGAGGGAAACAGTTTCTAGGGTTACCTGTAATATATTAACTCCAGTAGGTGCCCACCATCCAATCACACTTCCCAAGTGTCATTTCCAACAGTGCAAAAAATGTATCACTTTTAGTGTAAGTTTTACAACTCCTTGCACAGTTAACAAATTCAGAATAGATTTTATGAACATCTTAACATCTGGCTACTTCAGAATTCTTTGCCTTTCAGGAAGCTGGGCTGACAAATGTGCGAGGAAGACAGGTTAGGCCAAGGTGTTCAATATCCTCCTTTCTATCACCTGAGATCCATGGTACAGGGTGGAACTATCTGAGAGGATAAACAAGGGATGCTTTCCTTTCGGATTTAGAGTCAACATTCTTTTCTTTTTTTGAATGCCAATTATGTAGAAAGCACTTTCATATGTGATGGCTGGTATTTAAAAGCTTCTAACTCAAAGGAGGGGAAGATAGTGTAATCTACTGTGAGATGCAAAGTTTAAAACTCTGACAGGTAAGGATGCCATACATTTTTTAAAAGTCACATTAAAATAAAATCCAGGAAGAAGTTAGGAGCAGAGAAATTGCTATGTTTCTTCCCTGGTTGATTATAC
This sequence comes from Cavia porcellus, assembly GCF_034190915.1. Classification (NCBI taxonomy): domain Eukaryota; kingdom Metazoa; phylum Chordata; class Mammalia; order Rodentia; family Caviidae; genus Cavia; species Cavia porcellus. The sequence goes on from NW_026947489.1 coordinate 100,609,869, forward strand.
GTGCTCAACAAGTCTTTGCCGAGTTGAAACCCAAATTTAGATTGCAGTATTGGTATTTCTGATCCAGCAGTCAGGATCATTTGTTGTAAAGCTTCACTCATGGGAATCCAATACCCTCTGCCTTGCTGTTTGCCTAGAGTGTTTCACATACATAAAGGAAAGAATCAGGGCACACAGCCTATAGACTCTATTTGACCCCTGGAAGGGGATATGAAAGACAATTTGTTACAGAAGCCACACCACGATAAAGTTGCAGCCAGAGGCAAGAGTAGGACACCAAGCTATCCATGAACCCAGAGGAAGAGCCTTGTTAGCTGAGGAGACTGTATTATGTGGACTCCAGACTGGAGTACTCTGCAAAATGTAAATATATTTACAGAACAATAGAAGAGAATGTTCAGAATCAGGAAGGCTGATATCTGTTCAGCTTATTGGAAAAGGGACTGAAAATCTGCCGTTTCACTTCTCAGTTCAGTTGCCAGGGCTTTTTTCTTTGTGGTTAAAATACAAACAAAAGTGACTCTGAATTAAGTCTATTAATTCCCTCCATTTCTTTAAGTTATAATGCAGTAGGTTAGATCTGAAGTAACTTTTGAGTGAGGAAGCCTGAAGACATGCTCTGTTCTTTCTCTGGGCCACAGGTACTTTGCTGAAGTACCTGCACAAGTACAAATCCTTTCCATTCCGTACAGACCTGAGGACTGGACCGCAACAATGCCCCGCACACGGTCCTTTACCTTTCCTGAATGCAAAGACTTCGTCAGGTTGTTGTCTGACAGCGTGGTAAGAAAGGCTGAGCTTTTCACAACAAAGAGCTGTGCTCAGCTCCTCTTTGTCACCATGTCATCAGCTTCTGTGCCCACATAGCCCTCAGCCTTCTCATTCCAAAATGATTTCCATCTCATTGATGCCCGCATCCCACAACCTGATGGTTTAGATAAATTGTGTGTCAAATCTTGGAAGCTCTATCACTTCTTTCAAGTCGTCCTTTGAGAGTCTGAAGGGCATAGAAATATTACTACTGCATGCATATTTAGAGTGCAAAGAGGATACAAGACAAAATTCCTTAGTGCGCTCACACAGCCAGCTGACTTCTTTGGGGTCATCATCTATGGCCTCTCTACTTCACTACTCTCTTCTTGCACTGATCCCTGTACAGTGCCCGTGGACTGCAAGACGACACAAGCTGTTCTCTCTGTCTTTACTCACTTTCTCTGGTGGAAAACTCATAATCAGCAGCAGCGTCTCAGCAAAACACTTTCTAACAACTGCAGGAAACTTTTGTCACTCTCTTCTCTTATTCATTCATAACTTTATTCAAACTCTTGTCACATATGTTACAGTTAAGTGTTAAATTTAAGGGCAGCATCCTGAATCCGTCATTTAGTGATTAACACAGCTCTGGCATCTAATATGCGTATTTTGAGTGGGCGAATTAATGAATGATCATTGTCTATACTGATTTATTTTTCTGTCAAAGTAGCTAAACACTATTGCTTTCAGTATGAGAATTTGTTTGATAAATGAGTGTACCAGGAGGAAGAAAGTGACAGCAATAATTGTAATGTTCTTAGAAAGTTGAGGTTATTTCAAACCTACCCAAAGTAAAGGGAAATAAAATCTCTAAACCAGAATGTTGGTTTATAATAACTAAGAAAAATGTGTTTATAAAACCATGTGAATTTCCACTTCTCTCAACAGAGTATAACAGAAAAATGATACGCACATGTCCTGTGTGGATCTGGCACCACAGGAGGTCTTTAACAGGATCCCAAGAGGCTACAGGTGCAGTAGCAGAGCACTAACATGCTCCAAGCCCTGGATTTGATCTTGAGGCTCTGAAAAAGAAAAAAATCAAAATAATAGATTTTTATTGATCCTTTACTTTGGTGATTATAAAGTCCAAACTGAGCCCAAATATACTTCCTTGTAGTCTTGGTCACTGGGCCTAGCTCTTTCTTCTTAAATCACAAAAAATACTTCATCTTTATGATATTCCTATAAATAATGAAATACAGCTATATAGTCATCCCAAGATGATTTTTACCCCCAGACTTTTCCAGTTTTATTTAACTACTTCTCATCCTTGATGTTTTTCAACATTTTCACCAAACTAATTTATATCCTCAGGATGTGTTATAGCTTCTTTCTAACACATCTAGAATGGAGCCTGGCATTGACTCCAAATGAGAACTGCCCATGTGGAGAACAGGGCTAACATGTGTATCTCTCATTCTGGGCTTTTCAAACTTGTACTGACACTTGTGGTAGAGTCCTACCTCAGTAGGGATTAGCAAAAAGAGGATGACACAAAGCTTGTGTGGGACCAGAGCTAAGAGAAATGACCAATCCTGAAATGGCTCTTTTGTCAGGAGGCAAGATAAATACATTCTCACCATATCAAGGATATGCAAGGGATTTTATTGAAGCACACTGTAGCAATATTTGAAATCAGATGAGCAGCTACATTATTAGGTCTTGGAACAGGTTTTCAATAGTCAGTTGGAGAAGATGAGGATCAGGACCTAATCCTTGGGTAAAGAGCTTGCAAAGCAGTAGACAAAATACAGCCAAGAAGACTGAGGTTCAAAGGAGGATTGAATTTTAATGGGAAAACAAAGGTGGTAAGAATCGAAGTGGCTCTGGAGTTATGGAAATGTTCACTGAATGCCATTGTCTCTACTTTCTAATCCTAAATTACCTCAAGTGAAAATGGGGATAATAAGCTGAGTGTGATGATATACAACTGTAATCCCAGGACTAGGGAGGCTGAGGCAGGAGGATCATGAGTTCAAGGCAAGCTTGAGCTACAGAACAAGAGCTTGTCTCAAGAAAAAAAAAATGAAGATAATAATACATACGTTACAGAACTCCTGCAAAGAATTAGGACGGTAATATATGGAATATACATAATGTTTAGTAAATATTGTTACTACCCATTAAAATGCATGAATAAAATGGAAATTAAATAAACTTGAAGCTTTCAAAATCATGTATTAAAAGCTTATTCAAATGTTTTCAACACAACAAAAACATTCATTTAAAAAAATAATTAGAAACAAATTAGAAGTGATATGAATTGGTTAAAAATACCTTGTAAAATAAGCATAGCATATATGACACATTATCCTAATAAGTGTAATAATAATGTGATTATAAAATATTTCCTTTACTTCAGACTTCATTTGTAAAAAAAGTAACTTTATCTTATATCTTTAGAATCAGAATTTTTAATGAACACTCAATATCATAGGGAAATCAGAATTTTTCTTATTAGTGCAACTCAATACTTTTTAGAACTCTGCTAATTCTGTTATGCAGTACCTTGATGTTTTGCTTCCCTTATGCAATTATCAAAATCTTAAGAAGAAAGGGTTACCACCCAGTGGGGATGTGTGGCTGCTTTGGCCCTACAGTTGAGATCCAGAGATTGGCAGTAACATTATCTGTGACAATCAGAAGTTTCTTGCTGAGCAGAAGACCTGTATAAAAGTCGTACCTGAAGGGTCTGCAGAGCTGTTCTTCAGTTCCCTCACGTTTATTCACCACTGACACAGCGTTGCTGCTGGTATAGCTGAAGGAGGATCTCATCCGAAGTCATCATCTGGTAACTCATCTTCAAATTTTTCCTTTAAATTTAATGAGATTTTTAAAAATAATCAAGCAAGAATTTAATGTGTACCATTTTCTGCAAATATTACGCTGTTTTATTCATGGTAAAATGTTCTGGGAAACAGAATTAAATTAAACATAAAACAAGGGATAAACTCATGCCAAGGAAAGACTCACTTTTGTGATTAAACCCTTTTGAGATACTTGGACTCTTAAAAAGCACATCTGAAATTTCAGAAAAGTGATAAACATTTGGTAGGATATGTTTTAGTAGTCTCCTTATCTAAATTTTGGAATGAAATAGAGTGGTGGTAAATACATAGTTTTACAGTGAATAGTAAAACCTTGTTAAATAAATTTCCATTTTTCCTGCAGTGTCCTTCTTAGATGTTTATTTTACGGCTCATAGAGAGCTCAATCTATGCACCAAGGTTGGAGAACTCCCACTGATTGCTGAATATGCATTGCCTGCACAAAGGACAACCTTTTTTAGATTTCTTTTCTGAAAACTGCATGAGCTTTAAAGATTGTAAAATATCTTTTTGTTGTTGTTGTTCTTTCGCAGAGACATCCTATAAGAAGTCTGTGTCTCTCTTAAGAACAAGGAAATGAAGCAGAGATGTGTGAGGGGAACAGGACAAAGCTAGGATTATAACAGCAACACTTCTGTTTTTCAGTGGTTATTTCTAACATAACTGAAAAAGGAAATTTTTCTTTCTTGTTCCATCCCTCTTTATAATGTACAGTGAAAAGATGCAGCAAATTAGCATCTTTCTTGGGTTACTTCTAAATGATGTGATTTCCCTTTAAAATAGGAGACCACAGCCACTGTATGTTACAACAGAGAGCATTCAGAAAATGTGCTTCTAGGGCTGGGGATTTAGCTCAGCGGCATAAGCGCCTGCCTTGAAAGCAGGCAGTCGTGAGTTCGGTCCCCAGTACCGATAAAAAGGAAAAAGATTAAAAAAAAAAAAAAAAGAAAATGTGCTTCTAAAAGCCTTCGTAATTATTGAAATGCAGATAAAGAGAAGAGATAAAAGCTAAAACTTGCATATTCTCAAAGTATATGTATGTTAATGCAATAAATTGGACAAATATGATGTAAAACTCAGAATACATATCACAAATAATTAGATGCTTCTATTTGTTTTGGTGCATTTTTTCAATGGTAGTAGAAATGCTCAGTAAAACCTCAAAATCAAATAATAACTCAATATTAGTGATAACAATTTACCTAATTAAGACATCAACTTTAAACCTCTTATTTAAACCAACATAAAATATAGAAGAAAATTCTCAAAAGAAAGATTTTGCATTCGTTATGTGGCTCAAAATTTACAAAATAAATCTTGCACAAAAAATTGTCAAGATACTAAAGAAAGTAAAAGTCAGTGTCAGCTGGGCACTGTTATAGTACATGCTTATAATTCCAACCTTGTAGGAGCCTGAAGTGTCACAAGTTCGATCACAGCCTGGGCAATTTAGAGACTTAGTGAGATTTTGTCTCAAAAAAAGAAAAAAAATGTTTTTTAAACCTGGGGAGTATAGCTCAGTGTGTCAGTATGAGGGCCTGGGTCAAATCTCCAGGACTAAAAGAAAGTTATCTTTCTAATTTTTCAAAGTATGTATTTGTGTAATGTTACTAATATTTCCATAATATGAAGAGGCTGATTTCAAAAGCCTCTCTTATAAGCTAGCCCAATTAGTTACTGTCACATTTTGTTATTGGCTATATGGTTATAAATGAAAACTACTATAAATGTATTCTTATAGTTCAGAACACTAAAATTTTCTTCTCTTTTTAGTGAAGATGATGTCTGCCAAAGACATGGCTAAAGTCATAATTGTCATGCTTGCAATTTGTTTTCTTACAAAAACAGATGGAAAACCCATTGAGTAAGTACTGGGGCCTATTCTGCACAGTAAGGAAAGGCATGGGATGGGTTTGAAGGTTGGCTTTATATTTTGGTGGTGGGAAGCTAACCAAATGGCCTTCTCTTCCTCTGTTCTTCCTAGGAAGAGAGCTGTGAGTGAGATACAGCTTATGCACAACATGAGCAAACATCTGGCCACAAAGGCAAGGCTGGATTGGCTGCTTAAGAAGCTACAAGACGTGCATGATTTTATTAGCCTTGGAGACGCACTCACTGCCAAAGAAGGGGGTGCTCTGAGGTCCTCCAAGAAAGAGGACAATGTCCTTATTGACATCTATCAAAAAAGTCTTGGAGAACCAGACAAAGCTGACGTGGATGTGTTAGCTAAAGCTAAATCCCAGTGAATAAAGATGTGATTAAGGTGCTGCTCTGGATAGTGCAGGGAACCAACACTAAATGCTGCTTACTTTTCTAACCTCTAAGACTATCAAGTGCCAATATTTCTATTATTGCCAAAATTTGCATGTAATTCATTGTTAGACATAATGGCTGCAATTTTCATTGACTTCTTTATTTCACTTGTATTCGTTTAAGAGCTCTTTATCTACCTTTATTGTTTATTCTTTTTAAAGTATGTGGTTACATAACTCATAAAAGAATAAATTACATATTTTCACCTCTCTATCATTATAATGCGAAATAAAATTCAATGGTCATCAATCTAATTAAGTGAAGAGTTTCCTACTTTTCAAAAGTTTATCTTTTGGTTTGTGATGAATACCCAAATGTTTATATAGATATGAATAGATAGAATAACACAATTTTCTAAATCATGTGTTTCACGATATATGGAACTAATCTGTTTCTAACACCAAAGTACTGGTTCCCAACTCCTCACTAGCTAGATACTGTTGTTCTATTCTTTTTAGGAAAGACAACAAAATGGTCAGGAAAAAGAGCAAAAAGTAGTCTAAAATTTGACTGTTAAAGTGTTCGGGTCTATATAAGCTCACAGATGACATCTCTATCTGAACCCCAAATTGCAAAGGATATGGGCCAGGTATGCTGATACATACCTGTAATCCCAGCATTCTGGGAGGCAGAGACAGGAGGATTGAAAGTTTAAACCAGCCTGGGAAAAATTCCTTTTATGGGGTTTAATTACCTCAGACTCTTAGTGAATTTACTTCGTTTACTTAGCTTTCCAGATTTAATTTTCCATTTAATTCAGTGATTCTTTAGCTGTCTTGTTTTGTTTTAATGGAGTTTTATCCTGGATAAAGGATAAAAAAAGGATCTCTGACAGCTTTTTTTTTTTTTTTTTTTTTTTTTTGTCTTTTTCTTTTTTATGGGCTGGAGATTTAGCTCAGTGGCATAAGAACCTGCCTTGCAAGCAGGCGGTCGTGAGTTCGATCCCCGGTACCGATTAAAAAAAAAAAATTTTAAAGCGCTGAGATGTAGCTCAGTGTGAAGGCCCTGAATTCAATTCCCACTGATATACAAAAAAAATAAAAAAATAAAAAGAACACAATTGTAATATTTGTTCTTTATTGACAAATATTATTTAGTGTCTATTATTTGTGATATACTTGTTTGTATAGTGACTTTTTTTCTGTCTTCACGGAGCCTGTAATTTAAGCATTAGTTAATTACTAGCTTTGATGAGTGTTATGTAGGAAAAGTACAACATGCTATAAAAATATAAACTACAGAACCTTCCTCTATTTAGGCCAGTTTTGTCTGATCCCCGAACTTTCTGTCATGACAAAGTATTCTACACTGTGTGCTGTCCTCTATAGGATACACATGTGTTTATCTAAAATGTGGCCAGTGGAATTGGCAATTAATTTTATGCCTCCATTTAATATAAATTTAAACAGCTACAAGTGGTTAGTGGCCATTATATGGAAGAGTGCAAATCATCATCAAGATGCTCTTCCTGAATCACAGCAATGAGTTAAAGGGATGAAAAGGAGTAGACAGCCTGCCTGGCAGGTTGGTACAACATCTGCAAAGGTCCTGAGGTGGGAGGGAACATGGCTGGGATGCTGCTGTCTGGGATAACTCCAATAAGTAAAAGTCAATGCCTGGCCTCAGAGATTTCATGCCCCAGTGAGGAAGACAGAGGTAGACAAAGAATTCACTACATGTGACCAAGCCTGTGAGACACAGAGAGGAGGAAATGGATCTGCCTGATTGAAAATGGGACTTTGATGGTAAATTGAGTCTGCAAAAAGTGGAAGAGATGACTGAACAAATGTCCGCCCTCCTGGTAAAATCCATCAGGCTTTGGTTTCAACTCAGAGAACTGAAGCTAGTTTCAGCAGAAAGGGGTATGTCTCTGAGTCACTGAGAATGCTGAAGGAAGTAGGCTCCAGGTGGCAGCTTGAAGGAGACCCTCATATGTGAGGGACTTGATCTCTCTCCTTCTCAGTAGTTACCTAACAAGACCACCCCGGTCAGGAAGCAGCTGCCCTAGTAACACCCCAGCCAGGCTACCACCCAGCCTAGCACAGACAGATGTCCACCATTCAGCCTCCTGGTGTCCAGCCAACGACTCATGGTTCTCTCTGATAACGACACGGCGATACCCACCTTCTCTACAATGGCACTGCCACTGGGAAAGCAGCAGTGGCAGAAGAGTGTCACTTCTGCCTCCCCAGGAGTGTGTAGGATTGGCTGAGTCTAAATCTTTAAAAGCTCTGCTGCCGAGGTGTTTGAAAAGCTTGTGATTAGCTCTTTAGCTTACGTTACAGAGAAGTGTGCAAGGGAGGGTGACATGGATGTGTTACTCCAATTTTCTGGTAGCACAAATGCCACAGTGAGCCTTCTGGTACAGATCCCTTATGGAGTTTTGTGAAAATTTATTTTGAATGCTTACTCATGGGAGGAACCCTCAGCCATGACCAAGTTTTATAAGATTGCCTGTGAAGCAGAAGAGGAGGCTATGTTCATACCAGCAAAGTAAAATATTCCTGTCCATTATTTCCACCTCCAGTGTGAAATCATGTCTCTATAAAAAGTGCCACCATATTGGTGTCAGGTAGTTCATTGTTTTAATTTGCATATCTCTGAAGACTGGTGGACTTGCATTTTGCTTTACATATTACCCATATGGCTTGTTTATCGCTGAATTACTTATTTTTAGCCTTTGTCAATGTTTCTATTGGTTTCCAAGCCCTGTTGACTTTGCACTGTTTATTTGTTTGGTGGGATTTGTGTGTGTGTGTGTGTGTGTGTGTGTGTGTGTGTGTGTCTGTCTGTCTGTCTGTCTGTCTGTCTCTGTCTGTCTTTTTGAGACAGGATCTCCCTTTGCTCACTGGCCTTGAACTCCCTTTGTAGCCCCCGCTGGCCTCAAATTTGAAGCAATCCTGCCTTAGCCTCCTGAGTGCTGGGATTACAGGCATAAACCACCACACCCAGTGAATTTGAGCTTTTTGTATTCCTTGCATTAACAAGTTTCTTCTTTGGTTGCAAGTGTTATGAATATTTTTATTCTAGTGTCCCAGAAAGTTTTAACTGTTCTTATGATTTAACTTTTTTTCTTTGAGGCAGTCTCATTTTGTTGTCCATGCTGGCTGCAGACTCCTGGGTTTAAATGATCCCCTGGCTTCAGCCTTCGAAGTGCTAGGACTAGAGGCACACACCACCCATGCTTCTCCTATGATTAATTTTGATGTACCCAAATACATCACACTTATTATTTGCCCCTTGGTCTTTTCCTGACTCTGGTCACAGAGTTAGTTCTTACATCTCCTATATGTCTACTTTCAGGTATTGATATTCATTCTTTACCTTCTCACTATGTAGTTCTGTTTGGCCTTGAACTCACTACATAGTCTAGGCTGGCATCAAACTCTTGGTAATCCTCCTGCTTCAGCCTCCTGAATGCTGGGATTACAGATACGCATCACCACATTGGCCTCAGGTTTTAATTCCGGAAATGACCAATTTTGTGTCTGACAAATTGTTATTGTCAGATTTTATTTATTAGTTTTCGCTTTACAAGGAGCACCATGCAGGGCTCCTGAGGTTCTCAGGAAGGCCTAAGAATTGTGTGCCTCTCCCTCAACCAATGCCACCACCGACTGGGCCTACAACTGGTATGAGAAGGATCCCTGGAGCCAAATGCCCTCCCTCCACTTCCTGGATTCTCCACATTACAGAGCAACAGAATTGACAACAGACAAAACTGATGGAAGAAGAGATCAATGCCCAGGAAGAGAATTTTGCTTCAGGATGAAAGTAACACCCTTCCACAGAGACCTAGTGAGAGACATTCTTGGGAGATGGGCTTGGAGAGGTGAGAGTTAAATAGAAATATCCAGGGATCCTCTGTGAGTCCAGACTCAGACAAGGAAGATAACAGGGCCTGTATTCTGTTGTAGGAGGCCGAGCTTGATGGAAGTATTTGTCAGAGAGACCATACTGAAGAAAGAAAACAAGTCTAGTGTTATGTCTGAACTCTGGCACTGATGCCAACATCCGGCAGAAATCAGTGATCAAATTAATTGATCAATATCAGGGGGAGCCTAAATGTCTTCACTAAAATTAAAGTGCTCTTTTTTTTGTTTTGGCAAAAGGCTATTGATGAGTGGTTCCTAGGGTTTGTCAGTATCAGTTGATATAGAGTGCCATGATCCATCCTGTGGATCGGTCTGTGGGCCTCGCCTGGAGAGGGGACGGAGATGGAGGGCTGGGCAAGAGAAAAGAGAGATAGAGACAAGGCAGGATTCCATTCAAGTCTTGTTTATTCTTAAAATGGCTACAACTTATATAGGGTGGAGGCAGGCCAATGGGGCAGGAAGAGGGCATGGAGTGTTATCTGATAGGTCATCGTCACATCCGGATATATGACGTAAGCAGGAGAGGATTATGGGAGATGTAGGCTGAAGCAGGAAGTTGCTCACGTCATGCGTGCTGTAGGCAAGGGGAGGATCATGGGAAATGTAGGCTGACACACAAAATGCCCTCAGGTGGGAGGGGCAGGGCAGCAGCAGTCATTCTGAGCCACTCCCTACAGTGCCATTGCTGTCACTGAGTTTACTACCATAGACCAGGTAGCATAGTAGTGGCCAGCATTCAGTTTTCTCTCTATATCACTACCCGGATGCTTACCGGTCATAAACAACATTAAGGCTGTACTCAAAGAATGGGGCTGAAGAAGTTGCAAACCCCAGCACACACCAACAAACAAACTAAATTGGAAAAGACAAGGCAACAAAATGTATCCAAAAATTTCCAACTCCCCCTGAAAAGTGGTACCTAGGGCATTGAAGGGACAGAAATCATAAGCTACACAGTAGCTAAGTCTGAAAGGGTACGAATGGAGGTAAAATGGTTCTATAAGATGCTTTGCAAATTTAAAGAGCATATAACTAATCACACAATGACAGTAATGAAACAGATGATCAGTGAGTCAAAAGAAGACACTCAGAAACAGCTACTGGAGCAAAAGAAAGAGACACAAAACAACAATGCCCAGCATGGAAAAGAGTGGGAGTCTACCGGAAAGTTCCATAGCAAAACTCAGGAGACTAAAACATGATTGAGATTATGGGTCACAGAAGTGACCAGTGTGAAGAGTGTTGGACTGCACTAGGGTCAATTTTCAATTAATGAGAGATACCGTAAAAACAATGGGAACAAGAAAAATGGGTCCTCCAGCTCCTAGATGACTCAAAGAGGACCAATATAAGAGTAATTGGAAACTGATATACAGATTTTATGTAATCCCAATCAAAATACCAGTATCATTTCTCACAGAGCAGGAGAAGACAATATTAAAATGTATATAGATTTAGAAGAGACCCAGAATAGCAAAAGCTATCATAGGTAACAAAAACAAAGCAGATAGCATCACAATCCCCAATGTAAAGTTATACTATTAGGCTACAGTGATTAAAACAGCATGGCATTTGTACAAAAGTAAGCATTTGAGTCAATGAAACACAACAGAAGTAGCAGAAACAATCCTAAGCACATTGAACTAATTGATCTTTTACAAAAGTGATAAAAAAATACACTAGAGGAAAGATAGCCTCTTTAATAAATGATGCTTGGAAAATTGAATATACACATATAGACGAGTGGGACTAGACTCATATATCTCACCATGTCCTAAACTAAAATCAAAGTGAATTAAAGATCTGAATGTTTAAATGGAAACATAGTCTTCTGGCATAAAATAGGTAACACTTATAGGCCTAAACAACAGAACCCCAATGGCACAAGAAATAATGCTGAGAATCAATTAATGGGATCATATCAAATTAAAAAGCTTCTGCATAGCAAAAGAAACAACTGAATGAAGAGACAAACTACAGAATGGGAAAATTTTTGCGTGGCATTCCTTAGACAGAGGGCTAACATCAAGACTATTTAAAAGAACTCAAAAAAATTAGATCTCCCAAAATAAAAGACCCAATCAAAATATGGGCAACCAAAAGACTAGACACTTCTCAGAAGTACAAATGGCTTCCCAAACTACAAATTCCATCACTTTCAAAATATCTCATCCTGTACATTAATTGGTTTTGTTCATACTATTATTTTATCTTAGTTTGTCGAAAAGATTGTGCTATTACCTGTTTGAATATTTTTGTAATAATCATTTTGGTTTATGTCTTGCACTCTGAGTAATTACTTGGAAGATAATGATACACAGTGTAATGACTAGTTATTTATTATTATTTGATTATGAAATTTATTTTTTCATAAAATATTTTGAGAAAAATACATTTGCTCTTTAGGCAAAAAAGAAAGTATATATCCATAGACAAATGAAGCACAAAATAGAAAAGAGATAAATAGTAAGTAGAAAGTTCAAATTCTTCATCAAATTACATATTCTGTTGTTTTAAAAAATATTTCAGTATACATATGCTATTTGATCCGTTTATATAAAAGGTTAATCCTTAGTTTGTTGAAAAGAAAGTTTGTGTTATTAGGTGCTTCTTTTTTGTAAGAATATTTTTGATTTATGTCTTGTACTTAGTAACTACTTGGAAAATGGTAAATAATGCAATAATCATTTTTATTCTCTAATAAACTTGGTTATGAAAATATGCTTTATTTTTCCATTAAGAGAAGGACAGCCAGTGTTCCAAACACCATCTACGAATAAATTACTTCATAGTAGCCTTGTAGAGTCATTTTTAAAAATTCCTATCTTATATTCCCAGGTTAAAAAAATATTTACTTTATTTTATTTTCAGTAGGGGTTGACAGATTGCTTTATCGTGTCCTTTGACTCAAGTTTCAGTCCATGTAAGATCAGTCTCAGCATGGGGCCCACCAATCACACTTCCCTGACTCTCCCTTCACCTCTGGAGTTAATCGTGGATGGCTACTGTGTCCCTCTGAGCCTCTCTAGCCTCTTGATCTTCCCCTTCATATAGCACGTAACTAGGAAGCCTTTCTACTCTTGTCTTCAGGGTTTGAACCTATTAATTCAACCCAGGATGTCTTCAGAAAAAAATTATTAAATAATTCTGAAGCATTAATTTACAGAGGTGATGCCTGGAAAGCATGCAAGAGGAAAAAAACAAAACTTGAAATAACTCTTGTTTCTTGTTCAACTTCATCCCAAGTAAAGATCTGTATTTAGAATTAGGTTTTAGAGGCAATCACTTATTTTTACAATTTTAATCCTAAATTTTCCTTTTACATAAATAAGTTGCATCGTTTTCTCAACCATGTATGCCTCTGGTAATGTTAGATGAGCTTGAGTGTATGAGCCTCAGCAGTTTAACCCTATATGCTCTTCTTTTGGGTCAAATTGCAGCATGTGGAGCATCCTGGGCACAGGAAGATCTTCATATGTCTTATGTTCTCAATCTCTCCTGAGATCTCAGGTCAGAAGAGTGGAGACAGATTCAAAGGTGGTCACATGCAAAGGTGCAGAAATGGAAGCCATCAGGTGTCAGAAAACAAAACTGCTTTCAGGTTAGTGTCCAGAAAGATCCTGACTTTGTATCCAAACTTGAGCTCACATATAGTGCCATTCCCCTTTCTTTCTTTCTTTCTTTCTTTCTTTCTTCCTTTCTTTCTTTCTTTCTTTCTTTCTTTCTTTCTTTCTTTCTTTCTTTCTTTTCTTTCTTTCTATCTTTCTTTCTTTTCTTTCTTTCTTTCTTTCTTTCTTTCTTTCTTTCTTTCTTTCTTTCTTTCTTTCTTTTTGGTACCAAGGATCCAACTCATGATCATGCGCTTGTCAGGCAGGCATTTATGCCACCAAGCTAAATTCCTCACAGCCATCCTAGTTTCTCTGATGCTACCAAATTCACATACTTCCTTTAGGCTCAAAACCCAGATCTGCAGATCTAAAGATACCAAGAAAGATCACAACATGCAGATTCCCTGAAAATAAAATGCAAAAATAGAAGAGGCAAGCCCTCCCTGCAAATCGGCACCATGTGCGGGCCACTGTGGGGACAGCCAGATGCCAGCCCCTTCCAGCAATATGGGCTAGGAAACAAGAGCCAGTCCCCCTACCTCCTGTAAGCAATTGGCTGATCTGGAGAAACACAGTCTGTGATGATAGCTATTGAGGTAAAATACAATTTAATGCTTGTAGTGTTTAGTGTTTCACTGACTTTTTAGGTCTAAAGCTGGTAATCTGGTCATGTATTCAGATGATAACAATATGTAATGTGGTATCAATGGGGAATCTCCTTCTGAAGGTGATAGCCATTGTTAATTCTCTACCATCATGAAGTCCTGTATCATTTTCATTGTTTTGTTGGGTTGGATTTTGTTCTATTTTGTTTTGTTTGACTTTGTTATACCTATGGCATGGGCAGCTATTTCAAAGATAAGATACATTATGGTAGCCATTTTGGATTTACTCTTACCTTGTTTTAAAAATCCTTTATTGTATTCATTGTTTTGTTTTTACTGGTTCTATTCTGTTTTGTTTGATTTTTATTGTGTCTAAAGATATGGGCAGCTATTTTAAAGGCAACAAGAAGCATTATGGTAATCATTGTTGATTTCCTATTGTTTTGAAGTCCTGTGTCACTTATACTGGTTTGTTTTGATCGACTTTGTTGTATTTTGCTTGTTTTTTTTCTCCTTAAAATAAAAATTTTAAAAATGCAAAAGCATGGAGACTATTCTGCTGCTCTTGCCTCTTTCACCTTTGTGTTATCGTCATTTGGTTTTGTTTTTAAGAAATGGAGTCCTCTCTGTTGCCCGAGCTGCCTTTAAACTCTTGTGCTCAAGTGATCCTCCAGCCTCATCTTGCAAAGCGATTGGGACTTCAGGACACTCCAGCATCCTCCATTCCCTTGTCCCCTTTTTGTAGAGGCAGCTACAGGTGACCAGGAGGGTCTCAGAATGTAAGAAGCAAAGATGACTGCCTGGCATTCTCTGGGCTTCTCATCTGGAGGTAGTCACATCTGACACTCTGCAGGTCATTAGAGAATGTGCAAAATGCATTGTCTGAGTCGTATTTGCATGGAACCTCAGCATCCAACAGCACATGATCAGCATAGGTATTACCACATTAAATTTAGCTCTCAGCTTCCAGGCCAAGTTGTTCTGGATCCTGTGGATCCCAGAGATGTCAGTGGGACAAGACATGAGGGCCACCCTGCCTCTTCCTTTCCAAATGGCCTGAGACAGATGAGTTAGAAGTTGTGTTCGCAGAATGTGAAATAGGAATCTAAATACAATGTACCATATTAAGATGTTTTGGTCAATAATACAGGGTGGTATGATAACAGTCCTAAAAGGGAATGATAAAGCTAAAAATAGTTATCACTTTGTGTCATTACTTTATAGTTTTTGTGATTTGTTGTGTATCGATACATAACATCTAGAAGTTTCCAGAATACTCAGTACAGTCACATATTTTCAGTCTGGGAGCACTAGGTTATTTCAGATAGCTTACCTGTTGTAGGCTACTCTACCTCAGTTTTTCATTTCCTGTAATGTAGTATTACTTTTTCACTGGATTCTAGTCTTCTCACACAGGTATTTGCTCTATATATCAAAGTTAAATCAATATTTCTTTGAGGTATGAACCCTGCAACTTCTTCTGCCTCTTGCTGATGTCTCCAGTAATTTTACCTATTTTTTTTTAGCTCTAATTGTGTATTTTGTTCTACTATTTGTCTGTTCCTGTAACATAAATAGTACAAGATGCACAAATCCTTCTTTATATTCCTTTCTACTACCTCATTAGTTTTATGCATTTGGTGAATTCTCAATTGTTGCAGTCAGGGGTTGCAAGGAGAATAATTACATATAGGACACAGAATTTATAATATTTTTTTATGATGGTCACCCAGAGTTAAATACAAGAAAGTGCAGGAAATCGGTTTATAATATTAAAGACCTACAAAATCAGCTGAGGACCTGGATCCTACAGTAATGCCCTACGTGAGTCCAGCTGAAGACCTAGAACCCATGACCGTGCCTTCCCTGAGTCCACCTGGAGGCATAGACCCCACTCAGACTCATGCAGGTCTATTTTATGGATCTGCACTGAGAAGGCCCAAAGGTCAGTGGTGGAAGCTAGAAAGTCTATGCCACTGGGATGAGGGATCTCTGCCAGTAGGTTGAGGGTTCTACACTGGAATCAAGAAGTGATGCTCAAAATAAGGACCAGGGCTGCCCTGAAAAGTACCACGGCTATCTTCGGTGACGATGAGGTGCCAAGCTCTTCCAATGATAACAGTCGAGTACATATAAAGACCCAGCATAACAGCTTCTCCTGTAGATTAAACAGTGCACATTTCCCCCTTTGGAGCCAGGAAGCAATGCTCAAGGTAAGGACCAGAGCTCCTCTAAAGTGAACCGCAGTCATCCTCAGCGACAAGGTCCCGAGCTTCTCTGATGAGAATGGCCCAAATTCATTTCGGGGAAGCTAGCCACGACAAGCTCCTCCAGGAGAATGAACAGCTCCAAACAATGACACTTAGGAGAACCCACAATGTCCCACTCTTCCTCTCTACATCTCTTTTTATGCTGGCAACTTTCCTCAGGTGGGCCATGCTGATTTAATTCAGCTGGTTATTAAGTTGACTAGCAGTTTTTAATCGATAACATCTATAAAATACTCAGTTTGCCAGGTACAGTGGCACACACAATTAATCCCAGTACTCGGGGAGGCTGAAGCAAGAAGGAGTGCAAATTTGAGTCCTACTAGGCAATTTAGTGAGACCCTGAATCAAAATTTTTAAAAAAATGGTATAAAGGGCTGAGGATGAGATCCAATGTAGAGAACACCAGAGTATAATCCGTAGTAATGTTTAAAACATTTTTATTGGGAGTATATTAAAATTGTATATCAGTTTTAGGATGAATTGTCATCTCTATTATATAATCTGGTTCATCAGCATAACAAAGAACCTCATTTATTTTATGCTTCTTAGGTTAAATTTTGTGTGGAAAGATCTTACGTATTCTTTATTAACTAACAGCATTGTCATAATTATGTGAAATTTTTATGTTGGAGGTCTGGGAAAGTTGATGCCATGTGTTTACATTCTATTGACTACAATATTGTCATGTAAATGTATTTGTGTGTGGAGGTTGGGAGCACTTGGACATATGACTAGCTGGGTAGGTACCTCCCAGGATTACTTTGCACTAAGAAAGCACAAGTTTTGGGTAGCAAACCAATTATCTTAGCTACAATTTCTAAACTCTGTGTGTGTGTGTATGCGCTCACGTGCGTGTATGTACATGTATGTGTATGTAAGTAAAAATTGCATGTGTTGGGAAAAAATGCAAATTTTATGTTGCAGTTTCCACATTTTTCACTTAACATTTTGAAGTTCATCATTGTTGATGCATGTCAGTGCACTTACATATTTCCATTGTATTGTTTTATTATACAGTATTGGTATACTTCAGTTTATTTACACATTTATTCTTGATGGATATTTGGAATTTTTTCTCAATTTCTGGATATTTCTGCCAATGCACATTCCTTCACATGCCTCGTATACTGGTAATCATGTTTTTGGGGGGTTTTTTTGGATAGAAACCTAGGAATAAAAATCGCTGAATCAGATGTTCATATTTGCTAGGAGATACCAGTTTATTTTTCCAAAGTGGTTATAGCAGTTTATAACTCCTGCCCCCAGCAGTGTATTAAAGTTCCTTGGTTCACATTTTTCCAATATCTAGGATTATCAGACTTTTAAGATTTTGCTGATCTGAGGGATACTGATCTGTTCTTTTAATTTCACTTTTTAGGTAATTCATATTTACCAGATCTTTCCATATATCAGCCATTCTTCTTCTTCTTCTTCTTCTGTATAATACCTATCCAATTTTCTTACATTATGCTGTTTGTCTTTTGGTACCGATTTTTTTTTTTGTAAATGATTCATTGCTATGGTTTGTATGTAGCTTGTTCCCCAACAGATCACGTTTTGGAAGCTTGGTTCCCAGTGTGGTGTAATTACAAGGCAAAGGGGCCTTTATGAGAAAAACGCTAGTGGAAAGTAATTAGATAATTGTTAAGTATTTCCTATTGTTTACGGAAGAGCAAATGATTTTTAGAAAACATAAATGGGACCTGAAGAGAGTAGATGGGAGATACACTGGTCTGTGACAATACCTGGGTGCTGTTCCTCTCCTGCGATAGGAGTAATGTTTCCCTGGTTGATGAGACTCCAAAGGAGAGAACTTGGGGTGACTGAATTGTTGCCTTTTTTTCCTTTCTACTTGAGATTCTGTTTAGGCTTATGACAGAAGTTTGGAGAAAGCTGCTTCTCCATTTATTCATTTTCAAATGTCTTTAGCTAAAAAAAAAAAATCCTTGTACTATGCGACACATTTTGAAGTGACATCTTCTGACAAGCTTTCATTTAATTTTAAAAAAACCCATCTGAGAGAGTTTTGGCCCAGACAGGACACTGTAGTCAGTGAAGCCTTAGAGGCGGAACCAAGGAGCTCCTAGCTCCCCCACCCCTAGGAATTTACCTGTGACTCCATCTTCCCCGCCCCCTAGGAATTTACCTATGGTGCCAAAGACCAATGGGCTACCCCTGCATCCCTGAGGCCCCTTTAGGTTCCACCCCAAACTGAGGCTACTTACATACCCCCACGCCACGTGTTGGCCAGAGAGAAAGCTGGACTCCAGCAGTCGGGGGTTTTGGTTTTTTCTCTCTGTGTTCTCAGAATAAAGGTCTCTTTTGTTTTATACTTCTCACCTTTTGGATATAATCTTATCACCATCAAGCTGTTTTCCAAAATGGCTAAAATGTTTTAAGTTCAAAAGAGCAGTGTACGGGTTCTAAATTTTCCCGACCTTCCTTCTCACTTGTCATTGTTCATTTTTGATCACAGCCATCCTAGTGAATGCATAGTACTAACTAATCAAGACTTAATGTTTACTTAATAATGCTGTTGAGCACCTTTTTAGTTGCTAATTAGAATGTCTTTACGTACATGCATCTTTTGCCATTTTTAATTGGATTTTGTCTTATTGAGTTATGAGTTTTTATATCATATTGATACATCTTACATACATTTTCAAGCATTTTATGTGTAGTTTGCCTTTTCATTTTCTTCATGGTGTCTTTTTACGCTCAAAGGCTTTTAATCTTTTTTCTTTGGTTTTGTTATACAGTCAAAGCTGCCCTCAAACCCAAGATCTCATCTCTTGGTGGAAGGAGACCAAGAGATGAGATTAGAACATGTTCCACTACACCTCACTCAAGAGTATTGATTTTAATAAAACTTAATTTAATCAATATTTTTATTTTATAGCTTGTACTTTTGGTGTAAGTGTTTCAGGCAGCTGAGCTAGTTAGGAATATTATAGGCAGTCAGACAGGGCTAGGCCCTGGAAGAAACTGATACAGAGGACCAAATGTGACCTTGGAGGAGACACACACCTCTTGCTATGGGCCAGATCTCAAGACAGAGAGCAAAACAAAACACCCTTAAGTATAAACTTAGCGATTAGGTATGGATCACCTTAAGAAGCCGGAAGTGATCATCCTAACCCTGTACTGAAAGAGTCACTATCAGTAAGAATGCTCATTTGCTACATGACTCACTTCCCCATTTGTCCCTGATTTGTTGTTTTTTTTTTTTTTTTTGGTGCCTGGAATTGAACTCATGACCCTGTGCTTGCCTATGCCACTGAGCTAAATTCCCAGCCTGATTTGATCAATTTTACCTGAACAAAATTAAACTTATTGGTTGACCATAGTTCTGTCCCACCTCGCGCCCCGCCGCCTTGCGAGTTCCCAGTTTTCCCCACTTTAGACCCACCTCACCTCATGCTTCTATTCTATAAAAATCCCTAGAAAAGACAGAATCTTTGGCAACCCACTCGGAACCCCTTCTTGTCTCTCTCTCAGACAGAAGCTTTCTTTCTCTCCATAAGTATTTCTGCTCTTAGCCTCTGCTGTTTCTAAAATTCATTCTTTGATTTTAGAGAACACAAACTCGTACCAGACAAGTAGCGGATCAGGAATTTAGTTTTCCTATATCCTAAGACTGAAGAATTTTGTGTAATTCAAAGTCATGAAGATTTCTCTAATTTTTTAGTAAATTTATGGTTTTAGTTTTTTTTAAATCTAGTTCTACCATCTTTTGGGTTAATTTTTGTGTAGACCATGTGCAGTAAAGATTTAAGTCTTTCTTTTTTTCCTCCCTCTAGCTCCCTCCCATGCTTCCTTCCTTGCTCCTTTCTTCCATCTCTCCCTTTTTATTTTCATTTCATCTGTCTATCTAACAGTCTTGACATCAAGCATTATTCTTTTGAAAAGACTATCTTTCATTGTATAATCATCTTGGCACATTTGCTGAAAATTAATTGACCATATATGTAAGGGTTTATTGATGGATGGACTCCAGTCAATTTCCCTGATCTATAATGCTTAGCTGGATGCTATTAGCACACTACATCTTGATTCTTGGCGTACTGTAGTAAGTCTTGAAATCCTGGAGTATAAATTACCCAACTTTGATACTTTCATAATTTTTTTGTCTATAGTAGGTCTTTTGTATTTCTATGTAAATTTTACAAAAATAGCTAGTAAAAACTGTGGAAGTTTTGAGATTTTGAGGTGGGACCTAACAGGATTTTTCAACAGATTAAGTCACTTGCCCAAGGCCCAATAGCAAACTAAAGAGAGGTTTGAATGAAGGCAGTTTGATTCTGTAACCTCAGTGGATAACTGAGGCAGAGATATAACATGTTTTTGAAGAAGTTATCTGATTGAAAACAAACAGGTAGCTGCAATTTGTGGTGATGAAGAAAAGCAGTGAAAGGTTAATTAAAAGATCAAGCTGATGCACTCCCTGAGATAAAGAAACTGGGTGCATGGGAAACCTGGATGAGTTCATAAATATAAAATGCCTCCTTCAGTGCAGCCTGCTGTGTTGGTGGAGTAGCTTTCTCTGCACCCTCTAGGCTGTCATGGAGTAGCCAATTTTGCTTTTCTCTCTAGCGCTGCTGTTTGTGGAGCAACCAGCTGTGGGGTTTTTTTCCTGTAATAAATTTTTATTTTAGCCTTGAGAAAGGTCCACTTCTGATTTCCATCTTATGTACAGCTAAGAACTCATAAATTTGTTTTGGACAGGGATAATTTTACTGTATTGCAAGTTAAGCTTCAGACTTGTTTTTGGTGTAGGTTGGTGTAACTGGTGCCATCTTGAGCCCTGCATTTGATCAATGCCCTGTATTTGACCCAGAAGAGTGAGAAATTATACAGGGTACAAGTCCCATGAGAAAAGCAAAATGAGCTACACCCACAAGAGAAAAATTAACCTGCTCAACAAAGAAGCAGGTTACAGGTGTCAACTAAAACTTAATGTAAGATTCTAGCTAAATT
Source organism: Cavia porcellus (assembly GCF_034190915.1). Classification (NCBI taxonomy): domain Eukaryota; kingdom Metazoa; phylum Chordata; class Mammalia; order Rodentia; family Caviidae; genus Cavia; species Cavia porcellus. Next base: position 100,631,161 of record NW_026947489.1, read on the forward strand.
GTTTCTAACTGGATGTCTTTTTGTGGTTTTCTGTTTTAAAAGCTCTGTAACTTTTCAGTTCAGGGCCACTCAGTGGGACTCAGGTCTATGTGAGTGGTTGCTGAGCTCAGTTATTAAAATTCCATTATCAGTTTGGCTGCTTGGATTCCTATATTGTTCATGAACCCACTTCAGTTTTGATCTAACATTTCATACCCTTATGTCCCCATTTCAATCTACTTTTCATATAGTGCCTCCTGCTCACACATTTTAATTGTGCATTGTACCTCCAAGATACTTAGGTCAATCATTTTGCTGATCTATCAAGCAAGCCTTTTTTCCTCATGTCTAAATCCAATTTTTTCTTTTTCTTCACCTTCCTCATCTCTTCATTAAGTAAGATTTACTTATTCATTTATTTCTTTGTGGAATGCTGAGGATAGAGCCCAGTGCCTCATGTGTGCTAGACAAGTGCAGTACTACTGAAAACAACCTCATCTGAGAAGTAATCTGTTTTATTTCTGACTTCTCCATAGTAATTATTTCTTTCTATAACCCAACTTATTTTCCTTTTGCTTAGCTATATATGTCATTTTATCAGTAGAATTCATATATTAGTAATGTCTGTATCTCTCTTATTATTCTTCGACATGGTTTTGATAATAAAATTATAGTCTTTGTTAAATAGGATCAGAATTCCCTTTGTAAAATTGAGAATTTCCACTTTTGCCACTAGGTGGCAGGGCACAGATTTTACAGTTTGCATGTGCTGGAGCTGCTGGGATTGCACATAGGGCCTCACTCAACACCGGCTGGGCAAGAAGTTTACCACTGAACGACAACCCCAGCCCCAGATTTCAGTTTTAAAAATTAAATAGGATTCCTGATTCGTGATCTATCATCAATTAACCACACAACTATTCTACCGTATCCTACTTTATCTGTCTTGAAACATCTTGACTTAACTGTAATACATGCATCCAAAGGAATTTCTTTATTCACTGCTTCAATATGAAGTATCTCTATTGTTGAGGACCATTCTATCTAATTTTGGGGGAAAATTACTTCATAATTAAATTGTGATTAGAGCTTGTCCAAGGTCTAGTATCTTGCCATGGGAGCCAGCTAGGGTATGGGGAAACATAATTCCACCGAGCCTCTGGTCTCAGTGGAGATTTAAATGGTCCATGATGCTGTGATGCCCCAGGGCAAGATTACATCATCTGAAGATAAACTGGCTCCTTAAGAACAGAGTAGTAATAAAAATAGGGGTTGGGGATTTAGCTCAGTAGCACAAGCGCCTGTTTGGCAAGCGTGAGATAGAAAATTCAATCCCGGGGACTGAAAATAAAAAATAAAATAAAATAAAGTTTCACCTCAGGGAAAAGACAAACTTCTTATTAACTTGCCATTTTTCCCTACTGCCCTCATCAGCATAAAGATCCTCATTAGGGTAAGACCTCCCCCAACTCCCAAATCAGTCAATAATCCCATCATTTTCTTCAGTCAATAAATACTAAGATTCTGGCTGCCCATGGCCTTTTGTTCTCCAAGAACAACTGGTCATTCCAGATCCCTGTTATATTGCTATCTCATCTGTTGCTCTTTTTTTGCTGTGTATGTTAACACCTTGTGGAAAATTGGGGTCCACTCCAGGGTTTCCTGATACTCTATTACTGTATTGACTTGTTTAGTGTGCACATTGCTATTTTGGGAGAAAAGTTTTCATTAAGGGCTTGAACCCTACTTCATGCAGTTAGCATTTATAAATTACTATGCTAAGTAACTGTGATGATTGACTCAAGGACATTCCTTACTATATTATGTATACTTGTTACCAATTTAATATTTGAACGGTTAATTTTATTTTTAAGCAAAAGACAGTGGAAACTTTATTAGATTTTCTTTCTTCTTTCCTAACAGTGCAAAATGAGCTCCAGGCCTCATCTAAAGTAGGGTAAGATGTTTTGAACAGAGCATGGAATAAAGTTTCTATATTTCACTTGAAATCCTTCATGGTTATGATTCTTCTGTTCCTTGCAAAATCCTGGAATTTGTACTAGAACTTTGTGAGTTATCTAAACCAACTACCTGATTGGCTCACACAGGATTAGAATGACTTTTTTTTTGTTATTGTTCTTCAATTCATTAAATTCTTTGTTTACTTGTAGGGCGAGTAGGGTAAGACATAATATCGCGGTATACATGAATATGTGTAACGATATGAATGTGTCTAGAAGGATGCTGGTGGAAGCGCTAATGAAATACTGCTGGCTTCCTTAGAAAATTGCAGCTTCTGTTTTGATGTAATAAGAAAATGACTCTTTTTTTGGTAGAGTTAACTCTAATTGGTAGTACAGCATTACTTCCTTTGAACAGAGCTTACAGGAGAAAACTTGGTAAATAAAATAGATGAGGTTTTCATTGCTTTTGCTTGAATATTTTCTTGGAACTGTCTGCAAAATTTCTATTAAATTATTATTTTTACTTACGCATTGTAACAGATTATTCACAATTTCCAATTTAGCAAAACGTTGGCCATAATAACAACTTGGTACACACTATAGCATTAACCTTTGTTTTCTCTTGGTTTTTGACGTCTGTAGCCTTTGAGGAGGAAAAGGATGTTCCTTATCCTACGATTGCCCACCTCAACTGCTCATTTCCTTAGTATAAACATTGGCTTGAAAAGCACTTTGGCTAAAACATGTGTGAGTCAAAGGATTTTCTCTTCCGAAGTAACCAGTGATTTGCGGATTTTCGACATTTTTTCCCCCCGCAAAATGTTTTCTAGCAATTTACTGAAACCAGATCCTCTTCCTCTTTGCAATGTCCTTCCTACCCTTGTCTCAACTGGGGAACTCTTACTCATCCTCAAGATTCAGCTCTGTAGTCATTGCCTGATGGAGGATTTCTCATCACGAAGTCCTCAGCTCCAAGAGCTCACTAGGGAGCTCAGCCTAATGAGATTATCCGGTTTACTGTGCCTCTTACTCCCAGGGTACATGAGTTTCTCGGGTTGAGACTTACTCATCTTTTTACAGTCGAGTATTTGGCGCACGATAGGCTCAGCAATGCCTGCGCTCAGGTCTCCTTCCGTCTTCCACAGGTGGCAGCAGTTTCAGCCGGTGCTCTTTTTCCCGCCAAACGAGTTTTTGAAAGTAAGCAGCGGCAGACGCTGGGGAAGGAGAGGGGTGCCCTTAGCGACGGCTGCCTGTTATCAATCCTGTCGGTCCACGCAGGCTCCCCGACACGGCAGGCGCGATTCTGACGTTTGTTCTACGGCGGGAAACACTTCCCTTAAACAAACTTGAAATCTTAAGGATTGTTTTTCTAAATGGGACTGGATACGCTGTTCATTTTTTCTAACGGTGACAAGAAGTCAAGGGGAAAACATGCAACTGGTAGGTTTAGGGGTAACCGCTCATCTCAGATCTCGAGCTGACGTACCAGAGGATGGGTCTCTGGAACCCTTCTCCTCACCCCCGCCAGCCTCGGCGTGAGCGACCACCCGCTACCCGCAGTTCCCACAACTGACTCCGCACTCGGCGCCCCGCCCACTGTGGGCGGAGAGTCAGCGTTCTCGCGAGAACACGGCGAGCCTTGCCTCTTTAGCTTGTGAGCTCTCGCGAGAAGAGGTTGCGGCGCCGGCCTGCGACCTGCCCGGGCGGCTCTGGTAGGCGTCTCGGCAGCCGGAGTGGCCGCCTCCACAGCTGCCTTTAGTGGGATCCGGTTGAAGAGGAAGCGGAGGCGGCGCTCGCCTCGGCTTTCGCTTTGGCTCTCTGTGGACACTTAAGGGGATACACAGGTAACGAAGGTGAATGGACGGGACCATGGAGCTCCGTGGGAGGCTGGGCTTGGCTGGGGCATCGGGGGAAGGGGCGGAGGGCGAATCCGGGATCGCGAGCCGGGCGGCCGTCGCTCCTTCTCGGCGACGGGACGTGGCCGGGGTACACGGGGCAGTTCTGGGCTTCGGAGCCCAGGAGCCTTGTCGGAGAGGCGGAGATGGGATTTGGGTGTGGGGGCTGCTGCTGCTGGGCTGGGACTGCGGTGGCCTCTCCCCGGGGATGAAGGGGATCTCCTCATCCCTCCTTTCCATGGCAGTCACTCGGTGCCCCGCCCCTTGCCTGTCACCTAGGGCGGATGCCGCGACAGCCCGGGGAGGGCGCATCACAATAGGATGGTGGGTAGCCTCCCATTTAGGGGACAGAGTGGTGGGTAGAGGAGTGAAATTCCGGTAATGCGCTGCGTGGCTTTATGCTACTGCAGAATCACCTGTGGTAAAAGCTTTGTCTTCTTCAAACTTGAACAGAGAAGGTTCTGGTTTCTTTCTTCAGATGAAAATCCCCTAACGCCTCCTCATTTTTGGAAAAGGGGTTGGGGGACAGAACTCGTTTAATAATTTGTTAGTTACGGCCAATATGATCAGCTCCAGGCCTAACAGATTTCCTACTTCTCTTTTTCTCCTTAGTATTTAAGTCTATGATGCAAAGCCGCCACTTTAGATACGCTTAAGAGTTTTCACCTGTCACTTTGTGCCCTTAGCAAGTGAAATTATTTTAAAGGTATGTTTAAGAGTTGTCATGCTTTTTAAACTAACAGTCTGAAGGAGACAGCACAGTACATTGATTTATTTGAATAACTGGGTTCCTTCCACCCTTCCTTGCTTCCTATTTTCACCAACTCTTGCTACACAAATATGATCAAAACTTTTAAAGATAAATTTTAAATGAAAGAAACTATAGAAATTGGGATGCAGTCACAAGGGCCAAAAGTTTTTGGAGAACTCATCTAAGACTTAAGTTCGAACTTTAAAACCAAGGACTACAGTAAATGTAAATGCGGGAATCAGTAGAAAATACTTGGAAACTATTGATTGTGTATAAGACTCGTGACTTTGTGTGAGGATAGTTGTTTTTGAAGGCGTCCGTGGGTTTCATACATTTTCCTAACATTTCTGAGAGTTGGTGACCTCGTGTTATGCATAAAGTAAAAACACCAAAAGCTTTTTGGTGTGTCAACTGTGCCTTTTATATTCTTACTCTATTTTCTCCCAAAAGAGCTTTCAGATGAGCTTTTTACCGTCTCTGTGTTGTGCTTCCATGAGTCATAATTTTATTGTCCCATCCTTTTCTTTTAAGTGTTATGAAAAATTTTAATTATTAACTATGACATTGTGGTCTACTTTGTGATTTTTTAAATTTAGGTGACTTACTGATGTGCACCTTATAAAGAAATAGGTTATGAGTAACAAACTCACATGCTTTCAAGTAGTAGGCAAATAATGAAAATGTGAAACACATTTGTTTATGCTTCTATCTAAGAAGGATTTCAGTATTAGGCCCACCTGGTTAATTCTGCATGCATGTATGGGTCCTGTCTTCAGCTGTCTCAAGAGAATATAGGAATTCTGTGTTTTTATGTACAGTCTCTTGATTTTTAAAAATATCGATGACTAATGAAAACAATAGAAAATAATTTCATGTGACCCAGTCAAACTCATAACTATGTTGCATTTTGCCCTCTATTATAGTTCAGAATTAGTAACTTGAAAAAAAAGGAAATTTAAAAAGCAAGTATATCAATTAGTTTGGCATTTCAAACCTTCAGAGGACTTGAGGGAAATGTGAAGTCTCATTGAAATAATAGATAGCTTTAATAGCTTTTAAACACAGTGGGCTAAATTAAGCTAGTTACTTCCTGCAGAATTTTCTCGGTACTTACTGTTTTGCTTTTTATAGGTTGTTACCTGTAGTCAGCTATAATCTGAAACTTTTTTGTGTCTTTTTGAGATGGGATCTTGCCATTGTAGTTCAGGTTGGCCTTGAACTTGCAGCAATCCTCATGCCTTAGCCTCCTGAATGCTGGGATTACAGGCCTCTACCACCATGCGTGGCGGTTTGAAATTTTTTTTAATGAGGAATTCCAGAAATAATTCAAAAGTTTTAGGGCCGGGAATATAGCTCAGCAGTACTACACCTGTGTGGCAAGCACAAGGTCTTGAGTTTGAATTTTTCCAGATTTGGAATATCTGTATCAACTCTACCTATTAAGCATCCCAATTCCAAAAGCTGAAATCTCAGTTCACCATATTCCCACTGCCTATATTTAACATTTACCAACTTCTTAAACTTTTTCCACAAAGTAGCTCACTAAATTCTTGAGTTTGACATCCCCCAAAAGTTTTACATAAAGCTGGGCATGGTGGCTCATGCCTTTAATCCCAGCACTTGGAAAGCTGAGGCAGGAGGATCATTGGGAGTTTGAGACCAGCCTGGACTACAAAGTGAGCTCAAGGCCAACCTGAACTGCATAGCGAAACCCTGTCTCAAAAAGACCAAAAAAAAAAAAAAAAAAAAAAAAAAGTTTTACATAATGTGATATGTAAAGTTTTAAATTGTGTGAGTAGCATGAGGAACCATGCATTGTCCCACTCTCTCCCTCTGGGACATGAATCTTCCCCTTTGTCCATTATAATCACACTGTATGTATTACCCTTCCATTGTCACTTAGTAACTCTCTTTACTGTCAGACTGTCATGGATAACATAGTGTTCATGAACCCTTATTTTACTTAACAGTGGCCCCCAAATGCAAGAGTAGTTGTACCAACAATTCGGATAAGCCAGCAAGAAACCAAAAAATGCTTTATTTAAGTTGAAAAAATGAAAGTTCTTGACTTAATAAGAAAACAATATGTTGAGGTTGCTAAGATCTGTAGTAGATGGTATTTTGAGAGATTGTATACTCAAACAACTTTTATTCCAGTGTATTGTTAAACCTATTTTATATTGTTATTGTTAATCATTTACCTGACATAAATTTATTATGGGTGTGAATGTATAGGAATAATGAATATATAAGGTTCATTTAGCACGATCTACAGGGTCAGGCATCCACTGTGGAACATACACCTTGAGTAGGAGGAAAGACTACTGTGTTAACATTTTAAGTGTGGCAGTAACTGAAGGAAAATGTTTCTGTTTATGGTTCAATAACTCAGAGTTCTTACTAAGTTGATTTAGAGGCATCTTATAAAGAAATCATTTTATTTAGAATTCTTTATTGTACTTTCAACTAATGTGAAACATAGTTAATCCAAAAGACAATAACAGTCCACCCCAGGAACTGAATATTTTTATTTGCTGTGCCATCTCACATTGTTTCCCTAGAAATTGACTTTTACTGGAAGAAATACTGATCCCCTGACAGATGGGACAGGCAGGTGTGATGTGAAGTTGACAGTCATGTGCCTTTTCCTTACATTGTCCAATGAAAGACTAACTTAGATTACTGTAGCTAGATTTTCTTATAGGAAGAATAAATAGGTGCTTTGATTAAACCTTGCACCTTGTACATAGTTGACCTTAATGATGTTTGTGGTTTAAAATTCATATACCCACAAATATATAGTACTTTAATCACACAGTCTTATTCATGCCTGTTTGGGCGGTGAGGAATTGGAGTTTTAAAGGTCAAAACTAATGGGTGAAACTGGAACATACAGAGGGGCAAGTGAGGGTCATCAGTGGTGATAAAGGTGACAGAGGAAGCTAGATGAGGGACGGTTTTGAAAAGGATGATGAAATGGTTTATCTGTTGTGCGTTTGTGTTTACAAAGACTGCTTTTTTACAACCAAAGTTATTCAAACTCATGCAAAACTACATAGAGCACTGCTTTTCTTTTTAAAAATAGAATTGCTTTGGGAGTTTGCGGATTTGATTTTCTTACTTTAGCCAAATCTTCTCAAGTCAAACTAGGCTAATCTCTTCATCCGTCCCTCTCTCTCTGGAATAAGAAGTGGGAGAGGAGGAAGTAAGTATTATGTTTGTGAGCTTTAAGAGCTTTAAAAATGTTGCTGAGAAGGGGTTAGGGGTATAGCTCAGCAGCACAGCACCTGCCTGGCAAGCTCACGGTCCTGAGTTTAAGAAAATGTTTGAGAGAGAGTTGTATTTGTGAAGATAGTGTTCGTTAAGTGGGAAACCATCTTTTTATGTTTTTATTGTGACTTTTAAAGTAGAATGTTCTCTCAGGGAAGTGGTTTCTCCCAATTCATTCCATCTTCTGAGATACATTCCCAACTAGAAGGGATTTGATTGTACATTTCTTAGTGCTTTCTCTAAAAGTTTTGGAACTCCCCATTCTCATCTCAGGGAATATATTTTCTATTCATCTATTATCTGAGCAGGCTGGACCTCTGTTAGGGAGAAGGAAATGGAATACCTACAGTTCTAACTGGTTGAATTTAACTTAGAATCAAAGAAATAAGCTTAGGCCATTAGCTGCAGTTATATTTTTATCTTTATATTATTCCTTTATTTCTTTGTCGGTTACCAGCTAAGGATAAGGAAAGGGTAATAAATAGATATTTGCTAATTTAGGAAGAGTTATAGGATGATCATCGCTAATCTGAAATGCTTCAAAATCCAAACCTTTTGAGTACCAACATGATGCCGCAAACACGATGGTTCAGTGTATACCAACTTTGTTTCATGGGTGAAATTATTTAAAATCTGTGTAGAATTATCTTCTGGCCATGTTTGTAAGGTGTTTATGAAACAATAGTGAGTTTTGTGTTTGGGTTTGAGTTCATTCCTAGGATATCTCACAATGTACATGAAAATATGCCAGAATCCAAAATAAATCTGAAATTTGAAAAACTTTTGGTCTGAAGCATTTCACATGGAGATAGTCAACCTTTATTAGAACATATTTCTCTCTTTAGTAGAATATTAGGGTTCAAGTTAAAGTTGTATTATTCCTAATATGATGCCTTCTGGTTTACTTTGGGATTGACACATAACCGTACTAAGAAGATAGCAAAATGGAACTCAGAGATGGAAGGCAAGTGATTAGAAAAAAAATCTGAAGTATTTCTAGGCCCAGACATTTTTGGATAAGGGATATCTAACCTGCATTTGAAGTAGTAGCACATAAAAAACAAAAGATTTTATTTTAAATATGTGACCTTATGTCAGAAATTTCTGGAGGTTGTATCTTTGTCAATGAAAACACCCCCCCAATAATTTAGCTATATTATTGTGTTAAAAAATGTATAGTATCTGTCTTAGTTGTTTTGCTCATTACTGGGACAAAATATCCAGTGTCCACAAGTTAGAGAAGGAAAGGTGTATTTCAACTCTTAATAGTTTGTAGAACTTTCAGTCCATGGGTGGCTGGCTGTAAAGCAGGGTAGCATGACGTAGAGACATGGTAAAGGAGAAACAATCCATGGCAAAACAAGCTTCGCTTTCCCTATTATCCCATCTGCTCCAAGCCTTTTGGATGGTACCACGCACAGCCGGGGTGGGCCTCTAATCCTAACCTTATACTGATTCCAATCAGTGAACTAATTTAATACCACACACCTTTAATTCCAGTATCACACATGCTAGATCCAACCTGCTCCATAAAGTCCCACGTATGAGCTCATGAGGCTTTGGGGGTGAGGTGGGGAGTGGCCTCTAGGTATAAACCATAACAGTATCTGATTGCAAGGTATAAATGTATCCCCATTATTCAAGGAAGACCATTCCTGGGACACCCCCCTCTCAAGGATATAAAATCCTAAGATGCTCAAATCCTTTACAGAAAATGAAGTAATACTCTGTATGCTTTAAATAATCTTTAGATTGCTTATAATGCCTAATTCAATTTAAAAGCTATGTAAATAGTGTGATACTGCATTTGAAGGGGGGATAATAAAATCTGTCCATATTCCTCCATTGGCCGAGTCATGTGGAATTCAGAACATACAGGAATTGACTACTTATTTTTAATCTTCCTAGTTGAAGTGAGTGATCTGTTAGTATTTTTGGTCACAAATCAAAATTAACATTTAACATTTAGCTGGTGATGAGAGTCTGTTATGGTGAATCACAGATGGCAGTACTACCTGATTAAAAACTATGAATAGTGCTGGAGATTTAACTCAGCGGCATAAGCACTTGCCTTGCAAGCACGTGCTCATGAGTTCGATCCCTGGTACTGATTTAAAAAAAAAAAAAACTATGAATAATACTTTTCTAAGGTCATTTAAAATAGTAATCATACTTTTCTATGTGGGATACCTTATTTGGGATTCTTTAGGTCTAAGTTTAAAAGCACCTGTTGACCCCATGACATTCAAGATATTAACCTCTCTGGGTCTTTGTTTCCTTACATGAGAAATGTGAAGAACATTATTATCAAGAATTTGAGGATAAAATAAAAAAATATATAAAAAGTGCTATGTAAGCGGAATGTGATAGTGCATGCCTGTAATCCCAGCACTTAGGACGCTAAAGCAGAAGGATCACCACGAGTTCAAGGCTAACCTGGACTACATAATGAGACCCTGTCGCAAAAAAAAAGAAAATAGCTAAATAGTAAAATCATGTTTGAATATAAGTTAGTATTTTGTTCTTTGTTTTATGGAACTGGAAGATAGCATCATTGCCTTCTTCCCACCCTCCACAGTGATCTTGAAATACATCCATTAATTTATGTTCACATCTGCTTGCCTCATTTGGTGAGGACAAGTTCAAATGATTGTTTACAGTCTTATCAGAAATTACAAAGCTTTTTCTTTTAGTAAGCATCAAACGAGGAAGTCCCATTTCTTATTTTTCATGCTGGCATTTTTATTGACTGATAATTGTATTCAGTATAATTTGAATACCAGATTTTAAAAAAATAGAGAAGAAAGAGTAGATTGAAAAGAGATTGTGTAGCACTTAAAAAGTTACCATTGGGAGAGTGTTTTCTACTTTGTAACAAATATTTTATTGTTATTTGAATATTTCCTTTTAAGGTCATTATTGCTTATTACAGATGAGTAGAGAATTATCCTGCATTTTCTCTTTGTAGACCACATTAAATGTCAGCCTCAAAATACATTCTAAAACTGAAGCCAAGTGTGGTGTGCTACACATCTGTGAACCCAGCACTGGGAAACTTGGGGCTAGGGGATTCTAGGAAATTCCAGGCCAGAATGGGCTATGTATTGAATTTAAGACCAGCCTGAACTACATAATGAGACTCTGTGTTTAAAATAAAGTAAAATAAAATAAAGTAAATTTATCCTAAAAATTATATACCTAAAAAAAAATCTCAGGCACAGAATTGCAACAAACATACATTATGACTTTTCTCATTTTCAGATAGTCATAAATAAAACAATCATTTTATGTAATTATTTCATTTGGTGAGTAAATTGGATTTTTCACACATTTATTAAATAAGCAGTATAAGTCTGCTTCTTCCAGCTCTTCATTTATACATTTACAATGTTTTTTTGAAGTGCTGAGGATCAAACCAAAGGCCTTGCAGATGCTAAGCAAGTACTTTCTCACTGAGTTACACCCTATTCTTTAGTATAATTATCTTAACTATTTTTATATACATATACATTTATATATACATACATTTTTTCTTTCAGCTTCTCATACTAATGAGACAATATGTTTACACATGTGTGCCTTATTTCGCTAGTGAATATGGTGTCAAGTTGCATCTATTTACCTATAAAATTCTCCAGTTTATCCTTTTTTATGACTGAGTAGTACTTCATTGTATAAAATATCACATCTTTTTTATCCATTCCTCAGTCGATGGACATTTAGGTTGTTTCAAAGATGTGTGGCTGTAAACGTGGAAGTGCATAAATCACTGTGGTATGATGTTTTTAATTCTTTTGGGAAGATACCCAGAAGGGGAATATCTGGGTTGAATGGGACCTCTAGTACTAGTTTTTTGAGGAATCCCCGTACTGATTTCCACATTGGCTATACCAGTTTACATTCCCATCTACAGTGAAGAAGGGTTCCTTTTTCCTAACAGCCCCTCCAGCATTTGTTATTGTTTGATTTTTTTGATGATAGCCATTCTTTCTGGGGTGAGGTGGAATCTCAGTGTTGTTTTAATTTGCATCTCTCAAATGACCAATAATGTTGAACATTTTATCATGTATTTATTTGCTGTTTGTATTTCTTCATCTGAGAAGTGTATATTCATCTCAGGTCCTCAATCCTTCATTTTTGGATTGGGTCTTTAAATCTAGGAGGACTGATTTTCTTTTTTTGAATTCTTTATATGTGCTCAATAGTAACCCCTTGTCTGAGGTACATTGTGAGTTGTCTCTTCACTCTGTTGGTCGTTTCTCTTGCTGTGCAAAAGCTTCTCAATAGAGTGAAATCTGAATTGTTGATTCTTTGGGATCGTTCCTGTGCAGTTGGGGTTTTGGTCATAAAGTCTGAGTACACCAATGTCTTCAAGAGTTTTACGTACTCTTATCTTCTAGCAGATTTAATGTTTCTGTTTTAATATTAAGATCTTTGATCCATTCCGATTTTAGCTTAGTACATCGTGTAAGATACAGGACCAGTTTTTAAATCTTCGGCATCTATAGACTCAGTTTTTCCAGCACCATTTATTAAAGAGGCTCTTTCAGTGAATGTGTTTGTCACCTGTGTCAAAGATAAGATGGTTTTATTTTAGTGTGTCTAGAGTTGTTTCTGCTCTTTTGGTCTGTTTTGTTGCCAGTACCATACTGATTTTTTTTTTTTAATCACAATAGCTTTATGGTATAATTTCAAGTCAGGGATTTTGATGCCGCCTGTCTTGTCCCTGTTGCCCAGGATTGCCTTTGCTAGTCTAGGTCTCTTCTGATTCCAGATGAATTTTAGGATTATTTTCTCTAATTCTGTGAGCTATGCTGTTGGAATTTTTATTAGGATTGCAATGAACCTGTATAACAGTTTTGGAAGTATAGCTCTTTTCACTATATTGGTTCTTTGTATCCAAAAGCATGGGATATCTCTCCATTTTTCTAATATCCTCTTCAGTCTCCTTTTTTAGAATACTGTAGTTTTCAATGTAGAGGATTTTACCTCCCTTGTTAGATTGATTCCTAGGTGTTTCATGTTTTTGGATGCTATAGTAAAAGGTTTTGTTCCCCTAATTTTTCTCTCAATGAGTTTGTTATTTGTTTACAGGAAGGCTTTTGATTTTGAGCATTAACCAGCAACATTACTGAATTTGCTTATTAAATCTAGTAGTCTTTTAGTGGAGTTTTGGGGGGTCTTCTAAGTAGAGTATCATAACATCTGCAAATAATGATAGTTTAACTTCTTCCTTTCCTATCCTTGTTCCTTTTCTTTCTCTTGCTTAATTGCTCTAGCTAAAGTTTCCAGGACTATGTTGAATAACAGTGGAGACGGTGAACATCTTTGTTTTGTTCCTGCTTTTAGAGTGAAAGCTTTCAGTTTTTGTTCATTTAGTATGATGTTGGCTGTTGGTTTTTGTGGATGGCCTTTATTAGATGGAGATAAAGACTATTCCAATTTTCTGTAGAATTTTTATCATGAATTTGTGCTGGACTTTGTCTAAAGCTTTGCCTGCATCTATTAAGATGATGACATTATGTTTGTCCTTTAGTCTGTTAGTATGGTATATTACATTTATTAATTTATGTGTGTTGACCCATCCCTGCTTCCCTTGAAGGAATCCCACTTGATCATGGTGTATAATCTTGATGATTTCTTGCATTCTGGGTGTCAGTATCTTATCGAGGAGTTCTGCATCTGTGTTCATTGGGGAAATTGGCCTGTAATTCTCTTCCTTAGTGGGGTCCTTCTCTGGTTTTGGTATCAGGTAATTGCTTCCAGGAATGAATTAAGAAGTGTTGCTTCCCTTTCAATTTTATTAAAGAGTTTGAGAAGTAGCGGTGTTATCTCTACATTTCTTGTAGAATTCAGCAGTCAATCTGTCAGGGCCTGGGACTTTTCTTTGATAGGTTTTAAATTACATCTTCACTTTCATTTATATTAGGTTATTTCATTGATATTAGGTTATTTAGGATTTTTATATCTTTTTGATCCAGCTTTGGTAATCCATAAGTATCATATTCTGTGTTTTCCATCTTATTTGAATACAGGTTTTCAAAGTAGGTAAAGGTGATTATTCTGGATTTCTGCAGAGTCTGTTGTGATTTCACCCGTTTCATTCCTGATTGTTTGGATTTGAGTCTTTCCTTTTTTTGATAAAGATTGCTGAGGATTTGTCAATTTTACTTAATCTTTCAAAGAACCAACTCTTTGATTCATTGATTCTTTGTATTATAGTTTTAGGCTACAATGTGTTAATTTGTGCTTTGGTCTTTATAATTTCCTTCTTTATACCAGCTTTTGGCTTAGCCTGCTCTTCTTTTTCTAGAAGTTTGAGGGTTAATATTAAGTTGTTTATAAGGACTTGATCTGTTTTCCTGATATCGGTATTTACTGCTATAAATTTCTCTCTTAACACTGCTTTCTTTATGTCCTATAAGTTCTCGTATTCAACTTTAAAACTTGTATAATTTCTTCTCTAACTTCATCTGTGATCCTTTGATTGTTCAACAGAGTGCTAATTAATTTCCATGTGTTTATGAAGTTCCTGTGGTTTCTTTTGCCATGGATTTCCAAATTCATTGCACTGTCATTTGATAGTGTATGCATGGGATAATTTGAATTCTTTTGCATTTACTTAAGTGTGTTCTATGGACCCAGTAGGTGGTCTGTTTTGGACAGTGTCTCTTGTGCACGTGTGAGAAATGTGTATTCTGATGTCGTGGGTGGAACACTAGACATCTGCTAAGTCCATTTGTTCAAAACTTTGATTTAGATCTAATATTTCATTATTGATTTTTTTGTCTAGTTGATCTGTCTGTTTGTGACAGTTGGGTATTGAGGTCTCCCAATACAATTGTATTAGGGCTTATTTGATTTTTTATGTCTGTTAGTAATTGTTTTATATAGTTGGGTGCACGGGTATTTATTGCATATATATTTATAATTGTTATCTCTTTATCTTGGATTGCTTCCTCTATGAGGATGTAGTAACTTGCTTTATCTTTCTTAATCAGTCTTTGCTTGAAATTCACTTTGTCTTCAAATGGAATATCTAATGTTGCTTTTTTCTGGGTTTGAGTCGCATGGAGCATTGTTTTCCACTCTTTGACTTTCAGTCTATTAATTTCTTTTTGAATTAAATGTTTCTTGCAGCATTTTGTTGGATATTGCTTCTTGATCCATTCTGCCAGTCTGTGTCTTTTGATTGGTGAATTGAGATCATTTACATTGGTGGTTATAACTAATATGTGTTGACTTATTCTTGTCATGTTATTTTCCTGTTGTTGGCTCCTCCCCATTTTTCTCCCTCCCTCTGATTGTTTGCCTTCCCTGGTGAATTCCTTTTGTTGGGGCTCATGGAACTGTAGTCCTTATTATCTCTTTCTGGAATGACCTTTAGAACATTTTGGAGTGCTGGTTTGGTGGTCATAAATTTCCTCAGATGTTTTCTTATGGAAGTATCTTATTTCTCCATCTGGGTTGAAAGTTGTTTTCCTTTAGAACTTAGAGTACTTCACTTCAAGCTGTCCTGAGTTGAGAGTTTGTGCTGAGAAGTCAGATGTAATTGTGATGGGCTTTCCTTTCCTTTATAGGTGATTGTTTCTTTTCTCTAATAGCTTTTTGAATTCTATGCTTATGTTCAGTTTCTCACATTTTGACTATGATATGCCTGGCTGTAGATGTTTTTTGATCATTGCTAATTCCATTTCTATATGCCTTGTTTATCTGTATGTCCAATTTTTTCTCTACCAGAAAAGTTTTCTGCCATGATGTCTACGAACATTTTTTTAAATGTCATTTTTATTATCACTTGCATTTTCATTGACTTCAATCAACTTGTTATTCTTAAGTCTCATCTAGCAGCTGCTGTATTGATTTCTTATGGTCCTTTGCTATTTTTGAGAAATATTTCTTTTCCAGGTTGCTAACTGCAGGCCTGTTTTCAGTATCTGAGATCCTGTCCTGACATTGGCTCAGTCTGCTTTGAATACTTTCAATAGAGTTTTATTTATTTATTTTTTATTTTCCTGGATATCTGCTTGAATCTGCTTCGTGGGTTCCATTTCTTTCCTGTGCTGAGCTTAAGCTTGTCTGGTTTTTTTTTGTCTGCATCTGCACTAACTTAACTAAGCATGGTGTGTATTTTGGTAGTCTTTGTAGTTATCTGGGAGATTTTATCTGGTTTCACTTTTTCTAGAACCCCATTCAGTTGCTTTGTTGTCAGCGAGTCCTGGTCGGGAGCTTTTGAATTGCCCCATTTCATTGCTCGCTTGGATTTGCCTTTGGTGAACTGGATGTCTGGGGTGCATTTTGTTTGTGTTTTCTCATTTTGTTTTCTCTCTTTTTTTAGTTTAATTCCTGAGGTGATGCTTGTAATTTGCCTATACTGTATTAGTAATATTTAGGACCCTTGGGCGATGATTACTTCTCTAAGATATCTTCCAGGTATAGCTGGTTTTGGGTTTTTGAGTCTGTTGGAAAATCCTATTGCTTCAGTTTGTTGGTGATGAGAAGTTGTTGCTGTTCTGGCATAGTCCCTAATTCTTTGGCACTGTCACCATATTTTCTGTGACCCTTAGTTAATCTCAGTCATGGAATACCACCAGGACCAACAGCTGTTTAAAACAATTATGTCAGTTTTGGTACCAATAGCATCAAACACAGCCTAGAAAACAACAAACTGGGCTAACCCTTAACTTGCAACTTTAAACTGTATGAACAAGATTTGTGATTATATAAAAAATGTAAAACAAGTCAGATAATTATATGCAATATAAGTCTATAATGTGTCAATTTTGCCCTTGAGGGTTAAACTTTAAAGTGGATTAAGAAGAAAACTTCTAGAAAACTAGAAGAAGAGAAAGAGATTAGAAATAAAATTGGAAGACAGGGGGATCATGCCCACTTAGGGAAACTGGTCCAGAAGACTGAAGGTAAAGAGAGATGGAGGAGACAGAAGGAAGAACAAAACAGAACCACACCCATAAAGAGGATAGGAACCACTTTTACACTCATATAAAAACAATGGAGAAAGAGATGAGAAAAAAAAAAAAAAGACAAGCAGTCCACTTCCAGGATTCTCTTTGGTTTCACTAGTTATTTCAAAGCATTGATAGCTTTAAAATAGTTTCGGATTTTCAGATTTTCTGCTGTTCACCGCTCCATCATCTTCCATTCTAAATGGAAGTATCATCTTTGCTTCCTTAATTCAAGTCTGTTGTTATATGTTATTCACTAGGGAAACAAAGATGATCTTTTCAGCAGTGTGGAATTTGGGAGAGATAAAATGTTAGGAAGGAAAGAATCTTTTGCTCAAATGTAATGGGCTCTAGTCTAAAAAGTTTGCCATCACTGGTATTTTGATGGGTAGTGTATTAAATTTGAGAGGCAATATATTTTGGTTAAAAAAAAAACCACTGAATTTGACTACAGAGTTGTAGATCTTAGTCTTATGTATTGGCTCTCTAGTGTTAAGGCAAGTTACTGAAATCAGCTTTAATTTAGAGATGGCTAAATATAAGAAAACAGTGTTTATTAAAGTGAAACACTACTTGGAATACTAAGTCACAAAGACATCGAGTATGTCTTTGTGAGCCAGTATTTTGTCTTAGGGCAAATTTCAGATTCCTTAAAATGAAGCACTAGAAAGGGAAAAACTTTGGTGGTAAAGATTCTAATATTCTGCTTCATTTGTCCTAGCCAATGTGGTAGGTATCATTCATGTGTGGTTATTTAAATTTAGGTTAATTAGAAAAATTAAAAATTCATCCTTCATTTGTGGTAGCCACATGTTTTGTGCCTAATAGCTACATTGACGAGTGGGTACTTCTCAAACAGTGCAGATATAAAACATTTCTATTATGCAGAGTTAGGCAACACTACAGTCTATTGGAGAGTGCCATGTCTAGAATTGAGTCATATTTGATGCCTTGTTTAGCCTGTTGTTAGATAAGCAGAGGAAAATCTGAAAGGAAGTAAGGTAAAGAGAACAATGAATAGGTACAATGGAGCAACATAGCACTGTTTTTTTGAAAAAAATTACATCATAAAAATTGCTATAAAGAAAAAAAAATACTGTTTAAGAGCTTGACTTTGTTTAGAGTGTTGCTTCTTAGGAAGTGAATGTAATCTCCGTGGATTTAGGTACTTCAGCAGCTTATAGGAGCTTTACTGTATTGAACATATCAAGGTGATTTGCTTCAATTAAGATATTTCTAATTTTGATGGCAAAACTGTTTGGTCATAGTAGAATAGGAAGTTGTAAACATAGAAAACAATATATTTCTTTGCATTGTTAAAAATCATATTTGTATCTTTTAGTGAATTTTAAGAACTTAGCACTATGAAAGGTATCTAGTTTTTAGTGCTAATCACGTAATGTAGGTCTTTGTAAATGCTTAAGATTTGGAAAGAGTTTCAAATGTTTATTGAGCTGCTAAAAAGTAAAACTTCTAAAAGTATTAATACTTTGATTAAGAAATCAACAAAATTTCATTAAAAATTTTTTATGAAAGTATGTTATCAAGTAAAAAAAAAAGAAAGTATAAGTTATGACTGCCACAAATCAAAAAAAAGGATAAGCCTTGACATTGAAAAGACTTCTGGGTGACGTAAACAGGCATTTTTGAGGAGTATTTTGGGGAGACATAGAATTCATTTGATTATATCTTGAAACTTTTTTCTAAGGGTATTACACTTTTCTCCCTTTAGTGATACACATTTCCTGAGAGCAACTATTGGCTTTAGAAATGTAATGCTTTTTATTTCCTTTGCATTAGTGGATTATGTTAAATAAAGTGTCCTTCAGTTCCTTTTCATCTGAATTAATAAAACATTTTATAAATGATTGTATACAAGTTATTCTAAACTGTGAGAACATAAATACGAGTTTTACTTTGTTCTTGTCCCCAGGTATCTTACAGAATCATGGAGAACATTGAGGCAGAAACATTTTGCCACTGCACATGTAATGACATGTATAAGCAGTATAAAAAAAATAAAAACTGTCCTTAAGCCATAAAATTAAATAGAAAAGTTTTACTACAAAGTTACCCCCAAATACTTTAATAGAGTCCAATATTATCATTAGAAACACAGTATGTAGAAAATTCAAATGGTGTAAGAAGGAATGCAATGAAAATTAAACTTCCTTTTTTATTCTATCATTTCCTTATGGAGAACTACATCATTTTTATGTTATTGTGTTGTTAGATTTTGTACTGCTTGTGTCTGCAGTTCTGTTCATATTACTTCTCCATCTGTTGTTGTGCCCATCAAATTTTTCATTTTATTTTTATCTAGAGCTGAATTTCCACTTTGTTGTTTGTATTTTCACTTCTCTGCAGAAATTTCCTGTTTTACTCTACCGTTTTCTTTTAGTTCTTTGTATATAGTTTAATTCATTAAATGTAATACATGCTTTGAAGTCTTTGATAAGTCAACATCTGAGCCCACTTGGAATAAGTATTTACTGACTGTGTTTTACTGTCTTATTTCTTCTTATGTTTCATAAATTTGGTTGAAATCTGAACATTGTATTGTTCTTTATTAGCTTGGTCTCGTGGAGAGGGAGGGAATGGCAAGGTAGAGAGCAGTCCATTGCTCCTGTGTAATTTGGTGATTAGTCAAGAAGTAGACAGAGATCATACTTTGGAATTGCCCCTCTCTGTGAATCAGTTCTTGTAATTCTTAATTTCCAGTTCACCTTTTAATGGTAGTCTCTATCCTGTGAGTGACAAGTCTTCACTTCTTTGCTGCTTAAGTTATCTACCATTAGAGAATAGACTCAGTAAGTAATCAAACTGTCTCACATAGTTTTTAAGGGTAGATTCTTCTGTGGTTTATTCCTGCTTTGTTGCCAGGCTACCTGGGAGCTCTTCCTACATACATGTGTAAATCAGCTGTCAGCTAGGGATTTGAGTGGAGTTTATGCTCAGATTTTGGGTTTCACTTCTCTATGATACTTTCATTGTCAGTATGTCTGCCTTAAATTTCCACCCACACTTCCATCCCTGAAGTTTTCTTTTTTTTTTTTTTTTTTTTGAGTTGCACAGCTGCATGAGTTCTGTCGTGAATTTGTGAAGGATGAGGATGGCATTCAGCACAAAAACTTGGAACTGAACTTATAATTCTTTCCCTTCCTGTTAACGCTTTTCATGAGTAAACTTCTCTTATCTTTACTATTTGCTTTTAAACACGTTCTAGTGTTTTTAAATAGGGTTTTGAAAATAGTCTGTCTGGATTTATTTTGTTTTCTGGAAGATTCATGATCACGTTGTCTGGCTATATTTGTAGGAGTTTTCTCTTCATTGTTCTGATTACCATTTTTTAAAAAGACATTGCTTTTACCTGTTTTTTGTCCTTCATAATTATCTGTTTAATAGATCTTCAAGGTTCTCTAGTTTTTGATACTGTGTTTCTAAAAATAAGTTCAGTTACTTGTGAACTTATGGATTTGTACTATACTCCATTGGAAAATTTGAAGTGAGTTAATCATCATGAAGAACTTACAGATATTTTCTAGACAATTTCAAAACTTGCATGGTGATTATTTCTTATATACAAGGGAGTCATTGCAAAGTTCAGGAAATACTTAAATTTTAAAATTTATTGCAGTAAAAGACATTGCTATTAATCCCTCTTAAAATACCTCCCCTCACTTTGAAGGGAACTTCTTTCATGTTTTTACAAAACATGATAAAAAAAATATGGTGAATGTTTCTCCTGAGTGCCATCATTGCAGTGTGTCCTCATCCATCTTAGTTACTACATCTGCTGGAGCTCTGCAACTCCTAACTCTTTCCCCTTCAAAATGAAAGATAAACATTTTGAATTGATTGAAGCAGCCATGGCAGTGCAAGTAGGGCACAAAAGAAGACTTCCAGAACTATATCAGCCAATGGTAAGAATGATGGGATAACTGTATTCAAATTATGTAATAATTTTTTAAAAAATTATGGCATGATTTTAATCAGTCCTTAGTTTCTGCTTTTCTGGGTTTTACAATTTCCATTGCTCATTGAATTGCTAGTGGACTGAAGTAAGGCTGCTTGCCAAATGTTAAGCCAATTAACCAAGAGATAAGGTGTTGAGGAGGAAAGTAGTAACTTCCTTTGAAGTACTAGCTGATTGAAAGATGGAGAACTCTTGTCCAAAGTCAATATTGCTCAGAAATTGATTTAGGAGTAGTATCATATATGAGTGATGGATGTTCTCAAATAGGTCAGTGCCTTCTCAACAGATAATGCACATCAGATCCTAAATGCTTAGAGATGCCTTTTATTTCTGTCTCAAGAACATAGATACTTTTTTAGCAGGAGCTATCATTATCCAGGAATTTGTCAAAAATGATGAACACAAAGGGAAAGAGGAAAGGAACCTGATACATTTTCTCTAGGTCTTTTACAAAAGATGGAGTTGTTCCTTTCGGCCACACCATATGGAAATCTACAAAAAGAGTAATATTGTAGATATTAAAGGAATGGGTACTGTTAAAAAAGGCATGGCACATAAAGGCTACCATGGCAAAACTGGAAGAGTACAGTGTTACCCAGCATGCTGTAGGCATTGTTGTAAACAAGCAAATTAAGGGTACAATACTTGCCAGGAACATTTATGTGCATAATGCATGTATAAAGCACTCTGAGAGTCAAAATAGTGTTCTTTTTTTCTAATTTTTTTTATTTTAAAGGGAATAAAACAAAACAATAGAACAGAACAAAATAAAACAGCAAGGACAGCATTGGATTTCAAAAACATGGCAGAAGGAAATCTGCCACAGTTGCTGTATTGCATATTGTTATCCTCTAAACAGATGCTCAGACTACTGGCTTTAGGCCTGCAAAGTCAGTCGGTCTGTACAAGCATTAAATTGTTTTTGTACCTCAGTTGCTATCCTCCCAGCCTGTGTTCCTCCAAGTCTGCCAGTTACCTATGGGGTGGGCAGGCGGGGCTCTTCTGGCTCTTCTTGTCTTCCAGCCCGTGTGCTGGCTGGCTCCTGGGAAGGGCAGGCTGACTTCTAGTTTCTCTTCCTTTCCCATATGGTTGCTGCTGACTCACATGAAGGGCTGGCTGACTTTTTTGTTCTCTTCCTGGCCTGCATGGCTGCCACTGGCCCATGGAAGATAGTGTTCTTAAATGTGTCAAAGAAATTGATCGGAAAGGAAGGAAACCAAAGAGAAAGAAAGGTAGCTGAGTTCAGGTGAAGTGCCATGCCTGCTGGCCCAAAGAAACACACTTTGTGAGAGCCAGTGGGAAGGCACTTGAGCTGCTAGAACCCATTCCCTATGAATTCATGGCATAAGATGTACCTCTGCTGTTCAGTGCCTACTTCGCAGTTAGGGTGTTCTAGGTCCTCTGTTCTAGGTCCTGGGTTCAATACCCAGTACTGATTTAAAATGAAAAAAGGTCTTCAATTATAAGAATGATTTTCTTTATTTAACAAGTATTTGGTCCCCTTGCCGTAGAGAAGTACTTATTCTCAGTTATGTGTGTTATATATCTTTAATAGTGTTTTTCTTGTAAAAAGATATATAATCAAATGGCCAAATATTTATGAAATATTTTACTTGAAGATTCAGTGGTTTCTCCTAATTACCCTGGGGAAAAGATCTCTGAAAATAAATGGAGTGACATTAGGTAAGTAAATTATTTAAAGCAAAAAAAAAAAAAAAAAAACAAAAACCCAAAAGATAATTAATCCTTATGCTGTTTTTGTCATTGATTAGTTTTCCCAGGAGCAATTTCTGACTTAGTGGCCAGTGGGTAGGCTAGGAGAGCTGCCCCCAGGCTTTTTGACTGATGGCATACTTCACCTGATTATTGATCACTTATTAGTGCTACCTGAAAGTAGTGTCTTAGGGAGCACTGATTTATGTTGTTGTTGTCTTGAAGATTCTGTCATAACTAAACCTCCCCTTTTTTAGAGAATAATAATCAAGAAAAAGATAAGTAACTGAATTACCTTTATCTCATTTTGACTCAAGGCAGTATCCTGAATGAGCTCATGTCCCTAACCAGCAGGCTCAGTTATTACCAGCTTCTGTTCAGATGATCTCTAGAGCGGATCCAACTTACAACCTTGTGTTTGCCAGGCAGTCACTTATGCTGCTGAGCTAAATCCCCAGCCTCAGCAATTGCTTTTTAAGGTTGCAAAATCCAAATGATACATTTTAGTTTGTCTAACATGCATGTTGAAGTAACTTTGCAGTAAGGAGTTTAGATACAGGAAATGCAGTCCTAAAAGTTTTTAGAAAGGTATCAACAGTGGAGCAATATGCAGTTGAATGGTGGTAAGGAGGTCAGCCAACAGGTTTATTGATAAATGATAAGGGTTTATGAGTAAAAAGAGACAGTCAAAAGAAAATTTTGAAGTAGACTTGATATGGGGAAATGAGATGTCATGGAGGACTTCACGATTTTTTACTTGATGAGTAGAGATGCCACTAGCTGATGTGGGAGGCCAAGAAGATGAGACTAGGTTTGTTGATTTGGGGAGTCTGTTGGAATAATTTAGATAACAATAATAAAAATAGAAATTGTATACTGTAAGTAAATCCTAATATTCACAGGATTTCTTTCTGTCTACCACCTCCTTGGGCCCAGCAAACAGGGAAGAGAGAAGATCAAAAATCATGGAATTCTAAAGAACACCAAGATTTAATGAGAATAGAGTAGGGATACTGCAAGAACTAGTGTTGTGCTGCACATTAGAGAAGGGAGGGGTGAGGGGGCATCTTAGTTATTTTTCTCTCATTGCTGAGACAGAAATGACACCTTAAGTTAAAGAGAGAAAAGTTTAGCTCTCAGTTTGTGGAGGTTTCAGTCCATAATCAGCTGGGTCCAAGGCAGGGTGGCTTGGCAGAAGGATATCCTAGAGAAGTTGTTCATGGTTGCAGAAGTACAGCTCAAGCAAGCAAGTAAAGGGAAGATGAGACTCTATCCCTTACATTGCGTGCAGGCTCCTCACCCTACAGTGGGTGTAGCACTCACACTTTAAATCATAGCCAGTCCTGTCAGTGGATTGATGTATTAATCATACATCCTTAATTCCAGCATCACACATTCTAGATTCAGCCACCTCTGAAAAAGACCTAATGACCACTTGAGGCTCTGGGGAGACCCAGACTGTAACAGAGGGTGAAGAAAAGAGAAGAGAAAGAAAGAGGAGAGGAGAGACAGTGAGATGCAGAAACAAATGTCCTTTGAAACCATGAGAGCAGATCTTTTTTTTTTCTTACTGGGATGTTTGAGTAATGATCACTAATTTTAGCATCAGTAAATCACTTGCTATATTATAGATGCTCAGTAAACGCTTAAATGAACGAATGAAATCCAAAACATTTTATGTCAGTTTGGCACAGAGGGTGATTAAATTAAAGAAACCATTAGACATTACAAAACAGCACATAATGTATATCAATTGCCTTTTAACCATTTAGTTTTATCTATAGCTTAATGATAAAATTAAAAAATACTAGAATGTGTAGGCAAATAGGTGCATTTCCCCCAAATATCTCAATTTGAATTTTACTTGTTTTTGGTGTGCTTATATTCCTATGACTGTTAAGAAATGACAGAATGTCTTTCACATGGTAATACTGTAGTTTTACTGACAAACGAGATGTGAATATGATTTTTTAATGTTCTTTTTAATTGCTTTTATATTATAGGCAGCTAAGTTAGATAGAAATTAATAGACAATCAAAGAGAGATATGGTCCTTGAGGGAGTCTTCGCAGAAGGCGAGACACACCACAATTGTGACTGGGGGCCAATTAGAAGAGAGCTAGGCCTCAAAATGAAGATGCAATAGCCCGACTTCCAAGCTTCCCTAGAGATAAACAGCACCTTGTGGTTGTACTGTGATTAGTACTTTCTGGCCCAGTGGGCCCAGATAGGCATCAGACCACCCTGGTGGGTGACCAGAACAACTGGACCCCCTTTCCAGGAATGTCTTTATTCTTTCCATATACCCTTACTGTGTGACTCATTTCCTTTTCGGATCAATATTAGCTAAGCCACTATAAGCATTTGTAATCCTTTAGGTTGATTGTTGTTTGGCTCACATTTTACCCACATTGTGATTTTGTTATATAAAATACTTATGACAAAGCCTCAGTGGCCACCTACTTGGGACCTCTTAGAAATCAGAGCTAGTCTTATTCCCAGTAACACTCTCCTGACTTCCTTCTTTGGTTTGTTACTTGCATTCCTCAATGCTGGGAGGCTACAAACTCAGCACAACTGACATCTAACAGGTTGAGAATTATTTTCCCTGTAACACTTCTATCTGAACATTCTTTGTTTTCTTGTCTGTTGTAGTAAAATACATGTTCATAAATTTCAGTAAGACTGATTAGGAGAACACATACTGGTAATTTCCCTGCTGCTAAATGTATAGTACCCATTGTAATAATAGTAAAATATATGCATCTGAATCTTCTTTATTCATTTCTGGTAGTTTATTTTTTTGGTCACTGCCTTCTGTCCTTTAGGATTGTTCTTCCCTTCAGAGGATATCTGTGGTTATCTTAGTCACGTGTGTCTCTGATAGTTAAGGGTAAAGAAGAGAAAATGGTCTTGTAAAGAAGTGTTAGTCCTTTAAATAGTTGACTGGAAGACTGAAAAAGAATAAAATGTTCTCAGTCTCGTATTACAGAGTATGATAATTGCTGCATCTTTTTTTTCCTCATTTTTTTCTTATTACTCTTCCTAGCTTTTGTCTCTGTTTTGGAGACTTTTTCCAACTTTTTCCTTTTTCTTTCTCTATTATTATTTTTTCTTTTCTGCCTCATCTCTTCAGTACAGATAAGTAGCCATGATATAACATTAAAATTTTGATGTTTCTTTTAAAGGAAACATTTTTATTTTTATAATTAAAAACTCAAATGAAATTGAGGGTTATTTTCATGTTTAAAATACTTTTTTGTGATTTTGATGTTCATCTATCACTTAATTGATTTTTTTGTTTTAATGATCCAGTGATCCTTCAGGAAATAGTTTCTTTTAAGTGCCTTCAACAAATAAACTACACAGTGTTTGCTTAGTATCTCTCTTTGAATTAGCTGTTGTGCAGTACTCATTTTTCACTTTTTCCAATTTTGTTTCACTCATTGATGTTCCTACCTACTTAGATATTAAGATGTTCAAAGCCAGATATGATGGTGCACACCTATAATCCCAGCACTTGGGAGGCTGAGGCAGGAGTATTGCTATAGTTCAGGGCCTGAACTCCCTTGAACCTGTCTCAAAAAAACCGAAGATTTTGTTTATTGCGATATTTTTCACTATTTCTGAAAAGAAAGTATCAAGTACCTATTAGGAAAAGTTACGAAATAGCTAAATAGTTTCTTCAACTAGAAAATGAAACAATTTCTTTAACATATTTTGATACAGTCAAAATTTTAATAAGCTTATCTTTGGTATTTTTAACACTGTACTGAAATATCATGTAAAACTCATGAAGGTGGAATATTTTCCTGGTTTTAGGGTTTCCCTTTTACTTTTGCATCAGCATTCCCTGAACTTCCTTCTGTCAAATCCAGCTTAGGGCCAAGTGTCAGAAAACATAGGTTTAAAGTGAAATTTGTGGGGCACTGGGGTTTAGCTCAGCAGCATAAGCTCCTGCCTGGCAAGTATAAGGGTGAATTTGATCCTCAGTACCGAAAAAAAAGTAAAATTTATATACCTGTGTTCAAATTTGGACAGTTATATAAATTTGCTTGTCATTAGTTTCTCTTGGTGTTTACAATCTAAAAGTCAATTCTGATCTATTTTCAAAAAAAGTAATATGTGTACTAAATTCTTACTATTCTTTATAATACTGCCATTGGCCAGCATTGTAAACTTTGACAAAATTACCCAAATTCTGAGACTCTTTTCTCTTCTATAAATGGAGATTATTGTGAAGATAGAATTGGATAGTGAATAATACTTTTTAAAATGCTTAGTTCAAGTACTCTGTAAAATTGTTGAGTTTTCTTGTAATTCCATAGAATAGTAGATTTAAGTCACAAACTTTGTGTTGTAGTCAGGGGTTGTGCAGAGAATTAGAATCAGGACATGGAGTTTATAATACTGTTTTTATAATGGTCACCAGGAGTTAACACAAGAAAACGCAGGAAACCTATCTGCAACACCAAAGATATAGCATATTTAGTCAAGAGCCTAAATCCCACAGCAATGACCTACATGAGTCCAGATGAAAACCCAGAGCTCATGACAATGCCTCCTGCGAGTCCAACTGGAGGGCCAGAGGCACAAGGACTCATACCAGTGTCTTTTATGGATCCGTGCTGCCGAGAAGGCCCAAAGGTCAGCGGTGGAAGCCAGAAAGCCAATGTCAGTGGGGTGAAGGAGCTGTGCTGGAGCCGAGAAGTCACGTTCACAACAAAGACGAGGGTGTAAAGGCATTAATCCGTTGTGGCATTGAGGCGTTGTGGGTTCTCCTACTAGTTGCCGTTTAAGCCGTTAAGTTCTCCTGGAGAGAAGCTTTGGTCCTCACAGGAGCATTGCTTCCTGGTTCCAGAGAGGAAGACGTATGCTTCTTGGTCTCCAGGATAAATTTATCACGCTGGCTTCCTGGCATGTACCTGACTGTGCTTGTTGTTGGAGGAGCTCGGGGCTTCTGTGTCACTGAGGATGATGGCTGTGGTGCCTTTCAGGACTGCCCTAGTCTTTGTTGTAAGCGTGACATCTCGGCTCCAGTGTAAAACCCTCATCCTACCAGCACAGCTCCTTGACCCTGCTGGCATGGACTTTCTGGCTTTCACCACTGACTTTGGGCCTTCGCAGCTCAGATCCATAAAAGAGACTGGCGTGAGTCCTTCATGTGGGCTCTGGACCTCCAGTTGGACGCGTGGGAGGCATTGTCATGAGCTCTGGGTTTTCATCTGGACTCATGTAGGTCATTGCTGTGGAATTTAGGCCCTTGACTAAATATTCTATGTCTTTGGTGTTGCAGATAGGTTTCCTCCATTTTCTT
The DNA here is from genome assembly GCF_034190915.1 of Cavia porcellus. NCBI lineage: Eukaryota > Metazoa > Chordata > Mammalia > Rodentia > Caviidae > Cavia > Cavia porcellus. The sequence goes on from NW_026947489.1 coordinate 100,658,991, forward strand.
GTGTTAACTCCCGGTGACCATTATAAAAATAATATTATAAACTCCATGTTCTGATTCTAATTGTTCTCTGCACAACTCCTAACACTTTTCATATACAACACTTTGTATATGAAAAGACTTAAGTATATGATTGTATTGATAAAGGATTTTTGTGACAAATTGCACCATAAGGAAACATAAGGATGTTACATTGATTTTTTTTTTTGAGAAAAATTAAATTTCTATTCCAGGTATTTAACTTGGTTAAAGAAATAATAACATTATTATTTGGTCTTACTTACTAGATTCTTTGATCTTAACTTTTAGTAATTAAGAAATGTGCTTCATGGCATGGTGGCACACACTGGTAATCCCAGCACTGCGATGCTGAGGAGGAGGAGGATCAAAAGTATGGAACTCAGTCTGGGGAATCTAGTGAGACCCTGTCTTTAAAGAATAAATAAAAGATCAGTGTGGAGACCATGGGTTCAGTCCCCAGTACAAAAAAAAAGTTCCCAAACAGTTGTTCTATGAAATTGTTCTTACCTTTTTGATATTATATTGATATTTAAAGAACATGAACTACTTCAACAGGAGTTAAGTATATTCAAAATAAACAATACATCATTAATTTGTTGTATAGTGATAGCAGGTTTAATCAATTAATCAAATGTAAACTACCTAACAATTGATGGGGCTTATTTGTGATGTTGTATTAGCATTTTATGATCTATTTGTCACTTTAAAAATATGTCATAATAATATCAAGTATATAAAATTCTATGGTTACTTCATTCTACAATCTTGAATAGATTTCAAGGTCAATACTACTCTCTTATGTAGGTTATGGGTGCTACATGTGTGCTTTCAGAGCAGTAGTGTGAGGAAACTTGAAGTGGGATGGCAGGACGGCCTCATCCCTATGACAGTAACTCCAGTGATCCAGAAAATTGGGATCGGAAATTGCATAGTAGACCTCGTAAACTTTATAAACATTCAAGGTAGGTAGAAAATACGTATTTCACATATCAAAACTCTGCTAAAACTGATTATAAAGACTCCTTACTGCTGTAGTTGGTTGTGGCCAACTCCTGTCAGAGAGAGGGGACTGGTTTACCAAGTACAATGCTGTGCATGTTTGTATTTCTACTTAATTTTTAGAGAAGCATTTCTTTCCTTTTAATTTTTTAATATTTGTATTAGTATTTACTTTTGTCTAAGTTATGTCAGAATCTTAGTTGACCTTGTGCTTGTTAATTGGTTCAACTGGAATCTGGCTTGTTTTTTGTATTTGAAATTCTGTACTATTAAGTTATTTTATGCTATGAATATATTATTTATGCAGATTACAAATGGTAATTTATAAGTTTGTGTCAGTGTTTGCCTCCATACATTTTTAACCATATGAATTTATTTTGTGTCACATTGATCCTAATAGAACATTAATCCTTCTAGAATAACTACTTATCTTTTAAAATTTGATACATGAAATGAAATTCCATTCGGAAGTTTCCACTCATCATTATATCCAGTTTTAAACTTTCATTTTGTGTTCTGTGGCTAATTAAATAAAGAATGCTTCATTTAGAATATTTTGTAGTTTGATATTTTAAGGTGTTGACAGCTCATAAACCTCACATACTACAGGTATGTAAGCATGTTTTCATAGAAAATTTTGCTTTGGTAATATCACCTAGAGGATATTTTTGAACATTTGACTTAACTTCAGTATGAAATTGTTGTGATCATTGATAATAATACCATCTATACCAACTTTCTTTAAAAAAAATGCCATGATAATTGAAATCCTTTTTGTAATTTTAAAGAAATAACTCAGTTTCTTTTAAGTGGTATATTAAAGTTAGAAAATACTAATGGCTTTTTAAGTCTTTTGAAAAGATGAATTCAACTCTAGAGACCTTTTGATGTGATGAGGTCTTAAGGTGAAAATGTCAAGTTGCATTTATTAATTTATAACTATACGCTAAATGGTATGAATGTTTTTTGTCTGTGGTGTGTGTGTATATTTGTATGTAAGTGTATCCTTTGAGTGGGATTCTAGTTGTTTTTATTTTTGAGATTAAAAGTTTTAATTTTTATCATACATATGGGACTGTGTTATCTACTGTGTTGTATATGAGTGTTTTCAGGTGAATTATCTCACCCTTCTAAATGTAACTTTTCTGTTAATGTACCATATAGCATTCTTTAATGAAGAGATGACAGGAGTAGAAACAAATCACTTTTTAAAAAAAGCTACATGCATACAGTGGGAAAAATTTATTAAAAAGTACAGTAGTTTTTTTCTGTTGCTATTTTTCATTTCAGTAACTTGCTGATGGCTGTGTCATTAGTAATTTTGGTGCTCTTTTTTAGCTACCCAGGATTGCTTGAAAGAGAAACATTAAAGTCAAATAAAAATGCTAATAAATTGATTTTAAGAGTTTATTTTCTTTATGAACAGATCTAAAGTATAGTTTGACTTTTTAATATGATATTTTGAGAGTCGATAGTTAACTAATTTGCTGGAAAGTTTTAAAATAACAATCAGTAAGCTTTATTGAGAATATACTCTCAGTTTGGGAGTATAAAGGTAACATGGAGTACTTTAATAACCACACAAGGTTCAGTTATAAGACTACAAGGAATTTCTTTTTTGTCTTTTTCCTTTTTATCGGTACCAGGGATCGAACTCACGACTGCCTGCTTGCAAGGCAGGGGCTTATGCTCCTGAGCTAAATCCCATGAATTGTAAAATAAAGTTCAGAGAAGGAGTCAGTATCAAACTTTACTGGTTGAAAATAAAGACAAGCTAATTCTTAGACAATTAGAGTATTAGAGTAGATGAAGGACATTTCTGTCAGGGACTTTCGGATTACCTTGATTGGATCTGAAAATGAAGTTCCATGTGAAACTATAGTCATTTGTCAGATGAAAAAAGTGAACCTTCCCCAAAGCTATCCAACTTGTAGATGGTGGAGCTGGAATTTACAAACAAATTTTGCATCCTTTTTCAAATATTAAATAATTTATTTTAATAGAGCAAGTATAATGAACCTTTACTACCCTTCAGCCAGTTTGGAATTAGCAACTCCCAGAGATTTTTTTTATCTGTTCCTCTATCTACTTATTCCTTTAATTTTTTTTAACTTAGGGATGTTTACGTGAAGGAAAGCCACACTAAGCACTGGCATAAGTTAAAAGTTTATTGTTACTGTTTTGTACCTAAGAATTCCAGTAGTAGAAAATGACTGATGTATGTTTAGTTGCCTAATGATTGAAAATCTCAGATTTGCTTGGCTTTTCCCGTGTCAGTGGCTCTAGCCAACATATCCACCTTTTAGACGAGATTAAAGAGACAGTGGGAAAGGGTTCTGTTTATATCAGAAAATTAAATTTCTCAGAAATACCCATGGTATCTGCTTACAATTCATTGGCAAGAACTTGTTTGGCCAACTTTGGATCAGGAGGCTTAAGTGTATAGTTTTTAAACTGGTATATTACTAACTTGAACAATGAATAAAATGACTTAAATTAATAAAATAAATAAGCATGATTTTCTTTATTGGCTCAATTTTTGTAGATAATCTAAAAGTCATTTTTAAATCTATACATTTTTTAGTATCCTATATTTTTGGTTTTTACTTTTGATTTTTTTCCTCACCTTTCTTTTTTTTTTTTTTTTTTTTTTTTTTGTCTTTTTCATTTTTATCGGTACCGGGGATTGAACTCACGACCGCCTGCTTGCAAGGCAGGTGCTTATGCTGCTGAGCTAAATCCCCAGCCCCTCCTCACCTTTCTTTGATGGCTATGATCCAAAGAAATTTTTTGACTATAAAAGAAATAATAATACTTTCTTCTGTATACTTACTTGTTGTTAACATTTTAGGGTGTGGTGGTTGTTGGCTTACAGTTTCTACTCCATCTACTACAGTTGAAGGTATTTGTTCCTAAATGTTTTTTTTTTTTTTTTAAATATGGGTTCTATATGTATATATATGTCTGTATATAAAAGACAAGGCAGAGAAACTGTTCGGGACATAACTGAACTTTGGGTACCTGTGACCTCTGCAGGTGTATACAAATAGTCTAAAACTCATAAACTTTGTTTCTGTGTGAGTTATTATAGAGTTAATACCTGAGTATAAGGGCTTGATAACTTGGTAAAGATGTTAAAATTTGTTTCACTTGAGAAATATTTGGCCTGAACTATGATACTTTTCCTTTAAACTATGAATTAGAGGAGTTTTACTGTTTAAAATAGGAAAAGAACACCTCTTCTTTATAATATTTAAGTGTCTAGATAAATCATAAACTAAAACCTCTTGAAAGTTTTTAATTGTATAGATTATGTGTGTGTAAAATTTTGGTCATCTGCAGTCTGCTCAGGTTACTAAAGATGAATGCATCATACATTCAATATCAGACTTTGCCGCAAGGTTTCATTCCCACGTAGAAGTACGCATGCTCGTTTCTTCTGAGACTGCATGAAGTATGAGCTCTTCAGGTTTTTTTTTTGTCATTCCACAGTACCAGCATCAGTTTAGAATAAAAAAGTTTGATTGCTTAAAAAATTATTGTTGGGTGGATTATTAAAAGTCCAAGTATTTTCTCTTTGGTTTTAAAGACAAGCTTTACTGTTCAGAATGAATGGACAAATACCAAAGGGAATAAAGAAAGTTAGCTGTATCCTAGTTTTCTAAAACCTGGCAAGCTGACAGAGCTAGAATTAGCTTTACAGATGGCATTTGGCAACGTATCTACATATCTCTGAGCCCTTGTCTCCTGCGTTTTCTTCTGCTTGTCTATCAATTACAATGTCCAATCACTGCTCAGAGATGCAGGAATGGGATGATCACAACTCGCAAGATGCTGTTTGGTTAGAAACCTCAGTGCTGCACAACCCACGGCTGAGTCAGTGTCTGTGAGAAAATGAACTGAATTAATATATAGAGGGGGTTGAATCTCTGAACATTTAAAGCCTAAATAATCTGCACCAGTATTATTACACAGTAGAGAGAGGAAACTAAAGGAAATCTGTGGACAGGTGAGGTAGAAGGAGACTGGAAAATTTTCTGATTGTTCAGAGGAATCTTGAAGATGATGGAAATATCAGATGTGCTAAAGTTTCCTAGTAATGCCCAAGGATGCTGACCTGGCTTTCAGTGCTGCATTGTTTGAAAGAACAGAATCCCTTTATACTCTGATTTCAAAATTTTTTTCTTGTTTCTGTGTGTCTACCTTGGCTTATACTAAAGGAAGGTGTGTATTCATTTATTACATGATATCTCTGGGTTATAATTATATAGATATATGCATAAGAGAGACTGAGATGGAGAGAGACGTTAGCTTTTTGATTCATTATGATCATTTACATGTCTAGATGTAAAAGATCATGTATCTGTCATAGTAATGGCATTTAAAATAAATGGAGTATATTTTTATTTTCAGGATTGCATTTTTTGTTTTAGTGTATCATTGTTTAGTTTTATATTTTCTGAATGTAAAGAATTTAAGGAAAGACTAATTTGAGATATTTTTGATATATTTGAAAATAAAATTCAAGATAAGAATTGAAATAATTTTCAAATATGAAGTTGAATGTATTTTTACTTTTGGATGAATTAAGAATTAGTTGAAGTACTTAATAATACTGTTTTATAGAACTAAATTTATTTGAATGATAAACTTCTACAGTAATTGTTTAAAATAGCTTTCTAGTCTTAACATATATTCTGAATGAATGATCTGAATGCTGCTGCTGAAGCAGAAAATAAACCAGATCAGTTTTGGATTAGTGCAAATTGATTTTCAATCAGATAAAATTACTTAATAAATTGTTCTTTCAGTGAGATTTTAAATCTTAATAAGTGACATTGCTTTCCTGATCAGTAAATTTTAATACAATTTGAAAATTTTAACTATAATGTATTTTTCCTTCTTTCATCATACTTTCTACTAATCCCTCATTTTGTAGGCACTTTGAGGATATTCAGTGTTTTAAAACTATTTTAATGTATATAAGTAGTTTGTAACATATTTTCCTTGAACTATGAGGAGACTTTTATGATTGCTCTACTTTCGTTTCTAAAAATATGAATGGTCATTTTGATGATTATCATGACGTGTGTGTGGTCATATATTTGGCTTTTAGCTGTGGTTTTTGGGTACAGAAATTTTTTTAAAACTTCTTACAGTACTAGAGTTATAAAAGAGTCTTGAGCTAGACCTTTTTATTATATGCTTTTTAGAGTACTTTCCTTTGGTTCTGGTGATTCTTTTAAGATAGTGCCTGTTTTATTATAAAAGTGGTATATATTCATTGCATGCATATGGTAAACAGAAAAGTTTACAGAAGAAAATAAAAATGAAATGTTATTGTACTGTCAAGGAAAACTTCAAATATTTTGTTACATGAACTGTTTTTTTGTATTTATATATAAATATATTTAAAGGCTAGCATGTATACTCTAAAATGACTTCCAGGTATTGCTGTATGTACTGTTACATAACTATTCTTTAAAAAGGGGGAAATTATGAACATTGTCTATCATGAAGTCATCTCTTATGGCAAAATTTTTAAGAATTGAGTAATTTTTTCTGGTACTTGATCCAGAGAGGTGACCAGTGTGGTTCCATAAGCATAAATTTCTTCAAAAAGGAAGACTATCCTAGAGAGCTAAGCAAAAATGTAATTTTGATATTTTTTCTGACCAAGAATATCCTTAGCGTGATTACAAAGTGAATCCTTTAGTGATGTACACATTATTTTTAAAATGAAGCAAATGGCCACAATAAAGTATAAAAAAATAAATCCTTTTAGTGGGAAAACTAGAGCTCACATGAACTGAGACTTTTAAAAATGCTAACAGCAAACAAAAAGGCTGAGGGTATTCAAAATAATAATATATAGCAATGAGGGAAGAACCTCAACTCTCTGAAGCTTCTTTGTCAAAGCAGAAGAATAGCCACCACCATAAAAAAGTGACAAAGCAAACGTTGCTAAGGACATAAAAATTTAATATAGGCATAGAGGTAAAGAATGCATATAGTTAAATGGGTTGTCTTCTAGGCTGCCTGAAATGTAGCGTTATACAAGGAATTGCATGCAACATCTTGATCAGTAAACTTGTGATCTTTTGAAGATATTATCAGAATATAAGAACTGCTAAAATCTGGCCCTGATTTTGAAAGAATTATTTTTTGAAACACAAAGTAAAAATTATAACTTATACCCAACTTAAAAGTATTTTGGAATGGATTTGAAAATTGTTGTGGAATGAGTTTATTAAAAATAGATTATCAGACCAGTTTTGATTTTTCTTTGATGTAGTGAGTGAATAATGGCAGTATATTTGGATTTAAGCTTAGCTTTTAGGCAGTTTATTTTTTTTTTAATTCAGGATTTTTGTTTGTTTTAGGTTAGGGAACTAGTCACCTACTAGTTGTGTTAATTTTGATTTTGAATGAACTTTTTGGTTCATTTGAAAAAGGTCAGTATTCATTAACATGTCTTCATATATCACACAGCAAAAGACATGGTAACAGAAGGCAATGGTACAATATAGCATCATTCTTCTCCCCAACCCAACCTGTCTCAGTTAGTGGAAAGAAAAGCCACTGTACTGAAATGTTGTTGCCATTGATTCTGCATATATATATATATATATATATATATATATATATATATATATATGAAAGAAAAAGAAAAGAAAAAAAGAAGTTGGATGCCTTACAAGATTGGGGAACTAAAAATTTAAGAGAATTTTAGTCCAGCTCTAGATAGATTGTTAAGGAATCTCACAGTAAGAGCTCTTTTTAAGTATTTGGAAAATGTCCGTGTATGTGTGTTTTAATATTTTAAAAATATTTTTATTAGTACATATTTACAGTATATAATGATTATATTCATTGATACATGTACATAAAGAATTATTCTTTAGTAAAGAAATTAAGCTTTCTTTGTGTCAGATTTGTTTGAGATCTGGAGCATGAGCTCTGAAATTGAGTGCCTTGGGTCACATCTGAGACTCACCATTAAATTAACTGTGTAATTTCAGGCAAGTAGCTTAGCCCTTGTACTTATTGAACTATAAAAGGGGAAAGGTGTGCTTTTTTTGTTTTGTTTTTGTTTGGTTTCGTTTTTTTGGAGGGGGATGTAGCAGAAATGAAACTCAGGACCTTGTGCTTGCCAGGCAGGCGCTGTGCTGCTGAGCTATATCCCTAGCCCAATGAAAGGGGAATGGTTTTGCCTATTAAAGTGCTCAATATTGTATCTGGCATGTACTAAATGCACAAATGTCTCATCATCATTGTTACTTTTATGTATTGTTATTTGGTACTACCAGGTGGAATTAGAGCAGTTATTTTCAATCAGGGGTTATTATGCACTGCAGTGGGCTTTTGCAGTGTCTTAAAGACATTTTTTTGTTACATCTGGGGGGTTGAGGGTTGAGGGTGTTACTATGTGTAATATGTAGGATTTAGAGATCAAGAATGCTACTAAATGTTGAGTAATGCCTAGGGCAGCCTCCCTACGGCAAAAAATTATCCAACCCAAATCCCTGAACTCTTTTACTTTAAGTAAGAGTCATGTAAAAAGATTTGGATCTTAGGAAAAACTAAGTTTAGGAAAAGCTACCTAAGAAAGCATTCCAAAGCTAGAATAAAACTCTCAAAAAAAAAAAAAAAAAAAAAAGAAAGAAAGAAAGAAAGAAAAAAAAGGATAGTTGGTCACAGAGCCTTTGCATTTGCTCTTATTTCAGAAATCTACATCGTTCTGTTTCTCCTTTCTTTACATTCTTGCCAGACAGCTTCCTTCACAGTATTTAACTTGGCTACTCAAAATGGTGACAGTGTCCTGTTTATTTCTGCTTTATTTTTCATTGTAACACTTCTGTATAAAATTTAATATATTTATGTATGTCCTATGTTTCTTTTCACTAGAATGTATTACTTTAGAGGGGAGGCATATTCTCAGTTGTATCCAAGACGGCAGTGATGTGGTGTATGATTGATTCCTCAGTTTGCAGGAGTGCTTGTTTAGTTAATAGCATCTCCCTTTAAAAAAGCTTGTAGGCCAAAAAATAAGATAATAAATGCTTAAAAAAAATTTTAAATGCCCTATAATTCCTTTCTTCTTAAATAAAATTAAACTTGTTTGGGAAAACTTTTGCTTTATAGTAGAATATTTTTGTTTTTCTCTCAGAATTGTTAGTATAGAGGTCTTTGGTAATTTCAGTTGAAACTTGAAGAGATGTTTGTAGTGCAGTCATACAACAACATACTATATAAGATCCCTCCCTGCAGCTACCACTGCTTTTGTCTTACTACAGTTGAGATTTTATGAAAAAGAAAGATGTCAGGATTTAGGACTAGTATTAAAACTACCATTTTTTGTGGGGGTAACCTGGGTTTTAAATAGCATCTGAGATATTTTTGTGGGGAAAACAAACTTGAAAACCAGACCTTACAGATGATCTTTTGAGAGATTAGATTTTTTTTTTTTTTTTTTTTTTAGTTGAGAACTTGCCTTTTGTGTAATCATTGTTCCTTGGGAAATTGACCATATGTTAAGCAGAAGAGCAACAAATTTATAGAAGGCTAATTGATCAAAAAAAGTGAGGGAAATTTTCATTACATTGGCTTAAAAAAGATTTAGAAGTTTGATAGCATTTCTTAGATCATCACAAGTTACTGAGAGTTAATATAGATATCAACAAACTTTCTGTAAAGGGTTAAATAACAAATTTCCTTCCTGCTAAGTAGACTACACTGTGCCAATCACTAAATCTTGCAGTTGTAGCATGAAAAGGCCGTAAAGAGCACTACAGATTGAGTGTCCTTTATCTGAAAAACTTGGGATCAGAAGTAGTATTTCAGAGTTGAGGTTTTTTTTCAGTATTTGGAGCTACTTGTAAATAATGAGATATCATAGGACTGGGGCCTGAGTCTACATACAAAATTCATGTTTCATATTTAAATTACGCTGAAAGTAACTTTATACAGTATAAAACTGTATTTTGATTCTGAACCATTGCATGAAATCAGGTATGACATTTTTTTACTTAGGTTGCTCAGAAGGTTCTGGATTTTAGAGTATATCTGATTTAAGATTTTTGGATTAAGAGTACTCAACCTGTACTGAATAAATATAGCTGTATTTTAAGAAAACTTTTTGAACAAAATCAGACAACGATTTGGACCTGGCCCAGGAACCATAGTTTGCCTACCCTGACTTATTACATTAAAGATGCTTATAAAAAGCTTATAAAATCTGTTGCTTCAAAATATATTAAATATAAAGCCTCTAAAATCTTTAGTTTAAAAACTAGAGCTAGGATATGTTTATTAACAGCTTATTTTATCTGAAAATATTCAGAATTTAAAATAACACTTCTTTATTGAGAGTAAGCTAATGCTAATCAGAAATTTATAAGAACACTCACTTCATCTCTTTTTTTAAGGAACTATTTTTAAAGGTGTGATTGAAAGTTCAAAAAAACCTTGTAAAGCTTCTATATATATCTTTACACAAATATACTTATGATATTCTTTGACAATAATAAATGAAGAAAATTGCTTAATATTATGTGTATCCTAAAAATTGAGCTGTTTTGGGCAAATATTAGTGTACGCTATACCAGGTTATGATATTAGTTACTGGCAGTATTTAAAGTTAACTAAGATAACCACTGAAACCAGCAATCAGAATTGTCATAAATGATTATGTCACGTCCATACTGTGTGAGGGTACCAGCTGTGAGTACCACTTGACATGAGTACCATTTAGATAATGTAGTCTTGTGTATTTGTTAATATGGTTCGAAGTGCTGTTTACATCGATTACTTCTGGAAAAGAATTTTTGTACTATTTCTTCGGTAAATTCCTCCCTTTTCTTTTCTTTGGAACACGTGTATTAGTTAAATATTGACCCAGTTAATTAGTTGTCTAATTTTATTTCTTTTTTTGGTTGTTTGTTTGTTTGAGGATATTCCAGATGTTTCTTTTAGTCTGGCTAGTAACCTTCTAAAATTTTATTACTGAGTTTTGAATGTCTAGGAATTTTTTCTTATTTAATTTTTGAAAATAGCAATCTCTTATTTTATGGATATGTCTTATGAAACTTATTGATTTTAGTTGTATTTTTGTACATTAAGCTTTTCATCATGAAATGACTTTAAGTTTATAAGTGACAAAAAAAATATGCCATCAGTTGCCAAATACTTTACCCAGCTTCTCTCAATAACATCATAAATGAGAGTTGTACATTATCAAAACCAGGAAACTGACATTCATGCAATGCTGTTAACTTGCAACTGTTGATCTTTTTTGAATTTCGTTACATGCACTCTTTTCTTGTATGTAGTTCAGTGGCATTTTATCACATGTATAGACTCATGTAACCTCCACCACAAATGCCCTTGTAACATATCCGATTTTTTAAAATTGCTAAAGTAGCCTATTGTGTGGCTGTACGCCAGTTTATCCATTAAGTTAGTAGCTTGGTTTGTGTTGTAGACTTTGCAATGATACGAGATTTTTATGTTGTTGGTTGTTTGGTTTTTTTGGAGATAAGACCCTGCTTTGTAGTTCAGGTTGGCTTTGAACTCACTATGTAGCCCTCACTGGCCTTGAACTAGAGGCAATCGTCCTCCCTCAGCTTCCTGAGTGCTGGGATCACAGACATGTGTTACCATACCTCGTGATACTGGATTTTTAAAACCATATCCATATTATTTTATACAGTACTTTTTCATTATAGTAATCAGTAGTTTCACTAATGAACAAGAACCTTAACAAAAGAAGGCCTTTACATTTTTCTTCACTTTCCTTTCCTGCCATTGGACATTGTTGCTGTAAATTGTTTCAAAGTTATATCCAGAGTTCATAGGAGATTACTGCTTGGTGAATGATCATATTAATCAGTTTTAAACATTTTTAGAGACTTTACTGACTGTTGATTTAACTTAGCTTCAAAGCATGAGTTTGAAATAAAGGTATTAAATCAGAAGCATTATTGGTTCATAAAGTTGTAAATTTTTAAAATAGAATTTTGACGGTTGGTTTTGTGCTAAAGGAAATGCTAGAAGTTTCATCTTTAGTTGATGAAAATTGTGATCTCAAAGGATTCATGATTAAGAGTTTTGATTTGAGTTTTTGTCCTAACTTTACTGAGTAATATGTATTGTTCTGTGAGATTTTGAAGTGGTGTTTCATTGGTGATGAGAGTCGAAATAAGTATTTTGTTTCTTGAGACTTTGGACCATAGAAGTATATGCAAGAGTCTGTGTAGGTTGATGAGAAAGAATTTAGTGAACTCTGGCAAGAGAAGGGTGATTAGAAAGGACTATTAGAAAAATGACTTTTTTATTAAGTGTAATAAAAAAAATTGAAAATAATTCAAATGGCTAAGTAACAGCTTCCTGATAGTCTTAAGCAGGAGGTATTTGCCCAAAAAGCAAGTTCTGGTGTACAATTTGCTAATGTTTTTATTTTGTTTTGTAATTTTTTTATTGGTACATTTTAGATATATAAATGATCACATTCATCATGGAGAATTTGTACCTGTGCATGATACAACTTGATTCTCTTTTTCCTTGTTCTTCTACTCTCCCTTCAATCCCTCCTATCCCTCTCCATTTACAAAAGCTTTTTTCCCCATTTTTTCCTCCTTTTCTACTTTTTTTCCCTTTTTAAAAAATTTTTCCCTTCTTTCCTTTCCCCCTGTCCCCTTGTTTTGTTATTCGATTTATTGTTTGTTTGAGACAAAGTCTAGAAGAGACCTTGTTTGAACTTTGAGATCTTTCTGCCTCAGCTTCTTCAGTGCTGGTGTACACTACCATCCATGCCCAGTTCAATAAGTTTTGCTATTAATGGGCACTCATGAAACCTCACCACAATCAGGATAATGATTATACACACCACAGTTTCCTTGGAGGCCTTTCTAGGTTTTCCCTTTCAACATCTGTGCCTCACCCCCATGCAACCACCCATCTAGTTTGCTTTTGCTTTTTTTTTTTTTTTTTTTTTTTTTTGGTCTTCGTTTTTATCGGTACCAGGGATCCAACTCACAACTGCCTGCTTGCAAAGCAGGCGCTTAGGCCGCTAAGCTAAATTCCCAGCCCCTTTGCTTTTGCTTTTGCTTGTGTTTGTGTTCTTGTTTTTCTTTTTGTTTTTGGGGTATTGGGGATTTAATCCAGGGTCATTGCACTAAGCTACATCCCCTTTCTATTTTTAATTTTGAGTTAAGTTCAATTTCACTAAGTCTCTTCAGGCTGAGCTAGAATTTTCCTCATGTTTCAGCTTCCTGGAATGTTGGAATTGAAAGTGTGTACTACCATGCCCACTTTTCCAATCTGTTTTCTGACACTGTGAATTAGTCTGTATTTCTTAGAACTTTCTATAATTGCTTTTGATCTTTTTCAGTACATATTTATTGTGAGATTGAGTAAAGTTATAACTTGTTCAGTAGTTCATTCCTCTTTGCTATTCAGTCTTATTCAGTTGTATGGGTGACATCTCTGTCTTAGTCACTTTCTGTCACTGGTACACATTACTACAACACCTACAAGAGGAGAGAAGTTTATCTTGGCTTGCTGTGTTGAGAGGCTTCTGTCCATAGTCAGCTGGCTCCAAGGCAGGAAAGATCTGGTGGGGGGAAGCTACTAGTGGCAAGGACGTCAGGAACAAGAGAGAGTGAAGGAAGGATCTGGAAAGAGAGAGCCATCAGTGACTCAGTGACCCGCATCTCCTGTCCAGGCATCCCTTCTAACAGCACATTCAGCTGTGAACTTAGTGTGGATTAATCCACTGATGAATATAATACTTCCGTGTTCCAATCACTTTCCAAAAGCTCCACCTCTCGTTCCATGAGACTTCTAGGTGGACATTCTAGATCTAAACCATCACAACTATAAATAGTTTATCCTCTCATTTGTTCATAGACAGTGAAATAGTTTTGAGCTAATAAAAATAAAGCTGCTAAAAATGTTTGTGTACATGGGTTTTTGTTTCTTTTGCGTAAATACAGGATGGAGTGGCTGGATGATGTTAGTATATATTTAAGTTCATAAGAAAAAAGCTGTTTTTCAAAACAATTTCCCAAGTGGTTGTACTATTTTTGAGTTCCCCTATAAGTTTATTTGAGGTTCCACATATCCTCATCAGTACTTGACATGGTCAGCCTTTTTATTTAGCCATTTTAATAAATGCATAATGTCGTAATGTTGTTTTAGTTTGTATTTTCTAAATGACTAATGATGTTTAGCGTCATTTCATATACTTAGTGTTTCATCTGTGTATCTGCATTTTTGCCTATTGTGAAAGTTCCTTATATACCCTGCATAGAAATCCTCTATCAGAAATGATTTGCAAATATTCTCTTAAATTGTTTTTTGAAGCGCAAAAGGTTTTTAATTTTGATGAAGTTCAATATTAAATTTATTTACAAATTGTGCTCTTTATTTCCAAAAATTTTGTAACTTTAGGTTACAAACTTAGGTTTTAGATTTAGATATGTGATCTACTGTGAGATAATTTTTATATGTGATGTGTGTTGACCAGAGATCGTTATTGTTTTCTTTAAGTGCTGAAAGTAAAATGTCTATTGTATATTTGTTTATTGTAGCATCATGTGTTTTTCTTGAACACTTGTTAAAATCAGTTGTCTATATGTATATGTGAGTCCTTTTACGGAGTTTATAAACTGGACCATTGGTTGACGTACTTGTTTATCATTATGCCAGTAGTACATCTTCGTGTTCATTACTATAGGTTTGGGGTTTTTTTTGTTTGTTTGCTTGTTTTGGCTTTTGTCTTTCTGAGACAGGATCTTGCTATGCAGTTCAGGCTGGCCTTGAGTTCACCTTATAGCCCAGATTGGTCTCTATTTGCTATGATCCTCTTGCCTCAGCCTCCCAAGTGCTGGGATTATAGGCCTGCACCACCATACTTGGCTGCAATAGCTTTTTAATGTTTTCAAAAACACAATTTTCTTTTTACAGATATTATTCTAGATAATTTCACAGATTATTCTAGGTGCTTTGATTTCTGTCTTTAAGGGTTCTTAATATTCATCGGCTAAGCCATTTGGACTTGGAAGGTTTTTTTTGGACAGTTTTAAATTATAGATTCAATTTCTTTACTGTATGTAGAGCTATTTAACTTACCTGTTTCGTCTTGAGTTTGAGCTTTATTGGTTTGACTTTGTCTAACACTTCCAGGTTGCTGAATTTATTGTCAGAAAGTTGTTTATAATAGTCTTTTATTATTCTTTTAATATCTATAAATATTGAGCTCATCATTCTGACATTAGTAGTTTGTATTTTAATATTTTTCTCAAAGCAGTCTGGCAAAAAGTTAGTTTTATTGATCCTGTAAAAATCTAGCCTGTGTTTTCAGTGGTTTTTCTGTGTTGTTTTTATGTTTTCTAATTATAATGATTTTCTTTGATCTTCATTTTCTTTACTTTCTTTAGATTGTTTACTCTTCAAGAAATGCCGTGCAACCATATAGTTGTTTTATTTCTTTTCAAACTTTGTTCTGCTGTAATCATATGTATGTTACAAAGCTCATATCATTATAATTGTTTAAACTAGCCTTTTAAGAGATTCAAGCAATAAGAAGAAATTGAGTTTTCTCAGACAGGAATTATTTACTGTGCTCTTTATTTCTTACTATAGATCCATAGTTTCACTGACATTTCTTCTTCTTCTTTCATTTTTTCTTCTTTGACTTTTCTTGTAGTTTAGGTCTCCTTTTGGTGACTTTGTCTTTGTCTGAAAATGTCTGTATTTCCTATGTATTTATCTGTTTGCCTACTTACTTACTGGGTTTTGTGAGACAGGATCTCCCTGAACATCCAGGCTGGCTGAGAATTTACTGTGTAGCCTAAGGTAGCCATAAACTTCCAATCCTTTTGCCTCAGCCTCCTGAATGCTAGGATTACATGGTCCACCATGCCAGGGATTTCCCTTTATTGTTGAAAGAGATTTTTGTTCAGCAACAAACCTAGGTCAACAGAGTTATTTGGTTTTGTTTTTCTTTAAAGTGTAGAATTTTATTGTGTGTGTTGTATATATGAGTTTATAATTTTGTCAAATTTGAGAAAATTTCCAACATGATTTCTCCTTTTTCCTCTATTTCTTTTCCTCTGTGGACTATTTACAACTGTATTTGGTCACTTGAGGTTGATGCACAGCATAGTCATACTTTATTTTTCTAATTTTCTGTGTTTCAGTTTACCCATAATTACCTTTCTCCTATAATTTATAGTCCCTCGTTGCTTCCGTTCAGTGTACTTTTCATCTCAGATATTGTCATTTTTAAATCTCTGGAGGTTTGGTTTATGTCTTTTATCTTTATGTAATCTTTTGGAAGAATTTTTAATGCCCCTCCCCCCCTTAATTCTGACATGCATGTCTGTCCTGGTTTGATTTCAGTTACTCTTTCTCTTCCCCATCACCCCTGCATTATGGGTTATATGCTCCAACTTTGTTGCATGCCTGGTAATTTTTTAATTGATACCATGGGATGTTTGATATTCTTATTCATATAAATATTCTCTAGATTTTTTTGTTTGTTTGCTTGTTTTTGGAATTCAGTTATTTGGAAGCACTTTGATCCTTTTGGGGTCTTGATGTTAAAATTTAGGGGGTGCAGTTAGAGCACAGTGATGGGTCACATTATTTCTCATTTCAGAGGTAAGATTCCTAGTTTTTCAGTGCCAGGTAAATTATGAAGTTTTTCCACGTGACTTGCGGGAACAGGCCCTACCCTACCACTGTATGAGCCCTGGCCTTTGTTTTTGAATCCTTTCTTTCCTGGCCTTTGATGTGTACTAAAATTCGACTCAGTACTCAAGAACTCTGCAGCTCTTTGAGATTTTGTCTCTGTGCTGCTCTCCTTCTCTAGTTTTTTTTTTTTTTTCTTCTTCTGAGAACTCTCACCATCTTTTATCCCAGCATCTCAGCTCCATCATAGTCCCTTGGGTTCTGTCCTACTTTTCCCTCTGTGTGTTTACTCTGGAAATGCTGTCCAGATAATAAGTTGGGACTCTTGCTGATCTTATTTCATTTACTTTGGGTCTTTAAGCGCTAATGTACTATGTCTTGCAAATCATTATTTCATATAGTCCATTCTTTTTTTTTTTGAGTTGTTTCAGACAGGAGAGTAAATGCAGACTTTGTTATTCTGTCTTGGCTGCAAACCAACGTTGGGGCCGAGCCCTCCTCTTCATTTCCTTACCTGTCCTCAATTCTTCTCTCACACTCTTTTAAATACAGCCCGAGACAGAGCTGTCCCTTTGAACTCGCTTGCCCTCATTTTTTTCACACATTGTTTTTGCATTTAGAGTCCTTTCTTGATCTAAATTATTTTGTTATATTGAAGAGGCTATAATTAGTCTTCAGTGCCATTTGATTTAGAAGGTCTGATTTAGGGTGCATTGTATTTGGTAATGAAAAGATGGAAATATATTGACATCTCTTGTATTCATTTAAAATCTAGGCAGTTTTAAATGAAGTCAAATAGTTCAGCAGAATGTTTAGCAGTGCCTAATCGAGCTACAAAGCTATTTGGTAGAAATGCTTTCCCAACTAATTTGTTTGGTTGGTCCTCACTCAGACTGAAAATTTAGTGTGCATTGCCTTACCCATAATTGTGATTGAATCTTGTCCATTAAATTATAATTAAAAATGATTAAAACTTAGCAGTCAGAATCATTTTTCTACTTTTCTACATATGGTCATTGCTCTATTAATATTTACTCATTTTTTTGCTTTAGAAAATGAACAAGACACTAGTGTTTTTATTCTGTTTTTAAAGATAAATTTAGTAGGATCTTTTGATTTGTTCTAATTGAACATTATATTTTAAGAGTAATTGTTTTCTGATATTTTTCACCAAATATAGGGTTTTAGTTTTTTTTTCTCTTTAGCTTTATGAGAGTCAAATGATTGATAAAGGCTAACAGGTTATCATTATTTCTCTAAAAATAATTTTCAGGGTAAACAAAATTCAGCACTATATTTTTTGTCTTAATCTCTGTTATAGCTGGGTGATGATTAATTTTTATAGTGAAATAAAACCCCTAATATAACAAAAAGTATTATAGCTAAGAAATTAGCAAAAAAAATGACGGTGAGATATTAAAGGATTTTAAACTTTTCTGAATCACTGGAATGTTCAAAAAAATTGTTATTTTTTTTTTTTTTGTCTTTTTTGAGACGAGGTCTCGCTATGCAGTTCAAGCTGGCCTTGAGCTCACTTTGTAGCCCAGGCTGGTCTCGGAACTCGCAGCGATCCTCCCACCTCAGCCTCCCGAGTGTTGGCGTTACAGGCGTGAGCCACCACGCCTGGCTGGAATGATCAAATTTTAACTAGTGTAATTTTGGTAAAGGAAAAACAGTGTAATTCTATAGAGAGGACACTGAAGCAAGTCAAAAGGCTTAAAGTTACTCTACTAAATGCTGTGAGATTGAGCAGATCTTTTGGACTTTATTGTCCTCATTTGTCATAACTAAATGAGCTAGCAGCTAGCGGGACATTATGTGCCAGCTGCTTTGCTGGTCTGTGCACCTGCTGTATAATATTTACTTCTCATACCTTCTTTCCCCAAAATAAGACCTAGCCAGAAAATAATCAGCCTTAAAAACTAAAGAACAAAAATGCCAGCCCCAACCAGCCTGTCCTTGCCCAACCACCATCACTGTTCTCTTGTTTGGTGGCTTCTCTGTGAGTGAGGTAAGACAAATACAGGCTGATTGGAGCTAGTAAAATAAATTTCCAAATTCGCCGTAGGTCTGTCTGTCTCATGTTTTTTACTCTCAGTTTTACAACCTGCATTAGATTTTGATAATATCTTATCACTTTATCAGGGCCAGCTATAGTATGTCTTCTTCCTTTTTTTTTTTTTTTTTTTTTTTTTTGTCTTTTTCATTTTTATCGGTACCAAGGATCGAACTCACGACCGCCTGCTTGCAAGGCAGGTGCTTATGCCGCTGAGCTAAATCCCCAGCCCTTTCCTTTGAATTTCTTAAGCATTTATTAAGTATTACTCATTAAGCTGTGTATCTGGGATATAGGTAGTAGTTGTGTGTTTTTTTTTTTTTTTTGTCTTTTTTGTGACGGGGTCTTGCTATGCAATTCAGGCTGGCCTTGAGCTCACTTTGTAGCCCAGGCTTGTCTCGAACACACAACACTCAGCCCCTCGAGTGCTGGGATTACAGGTTATAGGCATGGGCCACCATGCCTGGCTTACTAGGTAGTAGTTTTACATTTAGAATTTGGTACAACAAATTTTTAAATTTCTACATTTTTGCATTACTGCTGTACTTAGATTAGATAAACTCCAGAAAAGACCCTCATTTTAAGCATTTAACATAGCACTGCTCTTGTGTAGCACGTATAAATTAATATATTGTAAGTAGATTCTATTAACTAGGTTATTTTAGTTAATCAGCATTCTTACTGTATTCACTTCTCATGAGTAAATTCTATATGAGAGGTTTTTAAATTTTAAAAATTCTAGTCATTATGAGGAAAAAGGAACACTGCTCCACTGTTGGTGGGGATGTAGACTGGTGCAACCACTGTGGAAATCAGTAGGGAGAATTCTCCGGGATAATACTAGAATACTAGATAATACTAGACTACTAGAATTGGGAATACTAGGATTGGAATTCAACCCAGCTATTCCTCTGCTGGGTATTTTTCCAGAAAAATTGAAAAGGTCTTTTTCCAGAAAAATTGAAAAATTGAAAAGGTCACAGTGATATATGTGCACCCATATTCATAGCAGCCCATTTTGTAATAGCTAAGTTTTGGAAACAACCAAGATGCCCATCAACCACAGAGTAGATGAAAAAGATGTGGTATTTTTCTACAATGGAAGATTACTCAGCTATAAAAAGGATGATCTTGAGGCCTTCTAGGCAAATGGGGACAACATGAGGCTATCCCTATTAGTGAAATAAAAATCATATTTATAAATATCACATTTTGTCTCTAGTATACAAAGGTAATAAGAAATACAGCAGCAATAAAACCCAAAATGTGTAATTGCTATTGTAAAAAAAAAAGAGGAAAAGAAAGTATTCTAAAAAATACAACTGCATGTATATTTAAGTGTATAGGATTGTTAACCATATTACTAAGTTTTTGTTGGATAGTTGAGCAGAACTGTTTATAGTCTTGCTGTTTGAATGTCCACTTTGTATGCTTCACTTTTGTAACTTGGACAACTATTTCTAAGAGGACAATATATAATTATCAACTAGAGATTTCTTACTTTTTTTTTGAAATTACATATTGTTTCCACCCTTTTTCTGTTTTTTTTCTTTAAATATAAAAATTCTAGTCCTTGTAGTTTAATTTTTCAGAGAAATGTTTCTCAAAAAATTTTTGTATTCATGTTATTTGAAGGTTTTCAGAATGAGTTGAAGTTAGCATCTTTAACAAAGATACCACTTACTTTGCCCTATCTGTACCTCAGTTTTTCAAGTGTTTAAAAAGCTGATGTTCTTCCTACTATGATGAGGGTAAGCAACAACAATAACTACTACCAGTACTGCTGCTGCTGCTGCTACATGTAACTCAGAAGTCTAGGTTTTAGATTTCTCATCCATAAGAAGCTGAGTTTAAAGATGTGACCCTCACACAGTATTCCAGAATTTATACAGCCTACAAGTGTGAGATAAATCAGACTTCAGAATTGGAGAGTAAGCCTAGTACAGGGGCAGTATTATATAGCCAGTGAGGTTTATCTGAGGTATATTCATTGATACTAGAATTGGAAAATAACATTTGACTTTTGTGCTTAAAATACGAATATTTCATGTTGAATTTTTCTTAAGCATTTTGTATTTTTCTTAAAAGTATTTTCTGACCTTATTTTTCTGCTTTTATGGTTAATTTTTTTTTCTGTCTTACTAGTGCTTCTTCACGTGTTGCTAAAGGAGGAGTGGACAACACCAAAATGAGTCTGCATGGTGCTAGTGGGGGACATGAGAGATCAAGAGACAGGCGAAGGTCAAGTGACAGATCACGAGATTCATCACATGAAAGAACAGAATCGCAGCTAACTCCGTGCATTAGAAATGTTACTTCTCCAACACGGCAGCACCATGTTGGTATGTAAAATTGGCTTTCTCACTAGTTCACAGAAGCAGGCAGAGGCGCTGAATTGTGTCTTAGTACCTAAAGAGTATGTTAGGTATGGTGGCTCACGCCTGTAATCCCAGCACCCAGGAGGCTGAGGTGGGAGGATCGTTGCGAGTTGGAGACCAGCCTGGGCTACAAAGTAAGCTCAAGGCCAGCCTGAACTGCATAGTGAGACCCTGTCTCAAAAAGACAAAAAAAAAAAAAAAAGTAAAATTAGCTTCTTCTAGTCATTTGTTTTTATTTTAGCTGAACTTGTTTCTTACTGTGAAAAAAAATCTTATTAAATGGAATTTGATGTGAATGTTTTAAGTCTAGGGAAGTCTTAAAAAGGAAGGAGCTTGAAATGCTGTTGGGATTGTGAGATAAATTTTTACAAAATTTCTAGTCAATTGTTATATGAGTTTTTTATGAAATTTATAGTAATTAGTGATAGGAATCTAATAAAGCTGACAAAGTTAAAGCATAGCATCATGAAGTTATTCTAAATTTTTACAATGTCTCAAGTATTAAAAAGGAAAGGTGAAAGGGAACTGCGAAGTATTTTGTATTTTTAGTAATTAGTTCAGGTTTTTTCCTCCTTCCTACTCATTACTATAAATGAATATTATTATTGCAGATGAATACATTGTGTGAATGTAAAGTACAGTACCAGTCTAAAGCAGATATGGCTAAGCAATGTGAGCTTGCTCATTTTCATTTTCATCTAGGAAAAGCAATTTGATTTGCCTTGGTGGTGAATATATAGTGTAGTGGTAGAGTGTACTTTGCATGTGCACAGGCTTAAGTTTAATCCTCAGCACCTGGAAAAGTACCCCAAAGTGTGGTTAGGCTGAGCATGGCTCAGTGGTAGAATACCAGTGTAGAGTACTTAAGACCCTAGTTTCAGTCCCAGCACACACACACACACACACACACACACACACACTTTAACTATATAAGATAGTTTCTGATAGTCTGTTGTAAATCAAAATTATTCATATTGGGGTCTAATTATGCAGAGAAGGTACTAATATCAAAGTGGGTCCTGGAAGATAGACTACTGTTAATAAGCCAAAAATTAGCAGAAGTTATAATAAGTTTACAATTTGTTATATGTAGAACTCAGTGTCTAAGAACAGGATAACAAAATGTAATAAATTATTTTATTTAGCAAGTTTCGTTTTGAGGATGCTATCAGATTATAGAAACAGGCAATAAAAGGTGTCAGAGTATCTCTGGAGACAAACCTAATTATACAATCAGTAACACTGTACAGAGTGTTCTAAGTAGCCTGAGTCATGGAACAATTTGGCAAAAGCTAAGGAAACTGATGAGATGGAGGTACGTTTTTTAGGTCACCTTTAAAGTTAAGGAATCTAGCCTCTAAATAAAACTTACCACACAATCTTAGTTTCTGTTTCCTGTTGTAATATTGGAGCATTGAAAGAAAATTTTCTGATTTCTACATTTTATACTTTGGAAATTATAGGCGATAGTTAAGAATCCAATAAAATGTATGGTGTTGCTTTATTCTGTGAAGTGAAAATAAAAGAAATCAGTGTATCATCAGCTGCAAAACCACTTTATTTGGTAGCCACATAAAGGCATTTGAAAAAATACTTTTTACTGTCCTTAGTGAATTTTTTTCTTTCCTCTTAGATCTTTCTTTTGTGATAAAATTCTGGCTTTACAGTGCCTTCATTAACATAAAGAGATTCCTAATTTTGTACTTTATGTTCTCAGAACAGTTCTATCCCTTTTAGGAATTGGGACAGTTTATAGTGATATTCTTAACTAATTTTTGTCTAATTTTCAATGTGTATTTATTTGACTTATAAAAATACTCAGTTTGTGTGTTTATGTACTTCTAAGTGGAGCAGTAATATAAAAGTTAATTTTAATGTTATTCTGGGTAAAAAGTAATTATATATCTTTTTTAAAGGCTACAAAAAGTTTTAGGAAACATTTTCATGTTTTGAGTTTATTCTTGGGGAATAAATGTAATGTTTGTAATGTTAATTGAAATTAAAAAGTAGGAATGCTGAGATTTGAAACAACTTTTTTAAATCTACTTTTTTTTGGGGGGGGGTACCAGGAATTGAACTTAAGACCTTGCACTTGCGAGGCAGGTGCTTTTGCTTCTGCGCTATATCTTCAGGCAGAATCTAGTATTTTAAAAGATTATTACAGATCACCAAGGATTTAGCTCAGTGGCATAAGCGCCTGCCTGCAAGCGCACAGTCACGAGTTCGATCCCTAAGTACCAAAAAAAAAAAAAAAAAAAAAGATATTACAGATCTTAAAGTTTAAAAAGAAAATTGACAAACTTTAACATCTTTATTTCAGAAAGAGAAAAAGATCACAGTTCCTCTCGTCCAAGCAGTCCTCGTCCACAAAAAGCCTCTCCGAATGGTTCATTTAGCAGTGCTGGGAACAGCAGAAACAGTAGTCAGTCAAGCTCAGACGGTAGCTGTAAGACACCTGGGGAGATGGTATTTGTATATGAAAATGCAAAAGAAGGTGCTCGGAATATAAGAACGTCAGAACGAGTGACATTAATAGTGGATAACACTAGATTTGTTGTAGACCCATCCATTTTTACTGCACAGCCAAATACAATGTTGGGCAGGTTTGTATTACTGCTTTTATGTTGCTAATTACAAAGCATTTTCTCACAGCCTTTATTTTCTGATTTAAGTTTTACAGTGGTTCTCTGTTGTAGTGTTGTGTTCCCATTTTGTAGATGAAA